>NC_058095.1:27530000-28780000 GCF_020171115.1 Neogale vison | reverse complement strand
CTGTCCAGGTCATGACTTCCTGTCCTCCATCTTTCCCTGGTGGGGGCTACGGGTTCCACGGGTGAGGTGACTGGAAGGGAGCCCGGTGCTGCGGACACTGCTGGCCCTGGAAGGTGGTCTCTGGGGGGTCAGGGCCCTACTCAGCCTCTACCCTCCCTGAGAGCCTGTGTCCAGAACTAGAGGGATAGGGCACAGTGGGCAGCTGGGGGAGACAGGGCCAGCCGGTGCACCCAGAAGGAAGACCCACCTCCTTCAGCCTAGCCCTGACTATAGAGGGAAGGGGCCGGGGGAGACTCTCTGTGAACCCCTTACCCTACACCTCCGGCTCCAGAGGTGAGCAGAGATCAAGATCTCCTCCAGAGTAAAACCTCAGTCCTGTGGGCCCATTGAGCCTACCTACAATGCAGTTGGCGCCCACTCGAGTAAGGCAGGTGGCAAACAGAATTTGGGGTCTCTGAGTTTGTTTTTGTAACCAGACCCGCCCTTAAACTTGAAAGGGCTGCAGCCGCTCTCCCATTCATAGGCTGCCCCCTGCTGGTCGTCTCACAACAAACAGTCACCGTTTGAAGATGTGAGCTGAACAGATGCAGGGTCTGGAAGTGCTCTGTTCTGGGGGAGTTAGCCTTTTCTTTCTGGCGGGGGCGGGGTGTTGAGTGGCTCTAAACATAAGGGTTCTAAAATTGGTTAGTTCATGGGTTCATTAAATTGGATGAAGAGGGGTGCCTGGGTGGCTCGGTCGGCCCCTCAGCCGTGAGATCAAGCCCTGCTTCAGGCTCTGTGCTCAGTGCAAGGTCTCTTGAGATTCTTTTTCTCCCTCTCCCTCTGCTCCTCCTTTCACCCCTGCTCACGCTCTCTCTCTTTCTCTCTTTAAAATAAATAAATAAATAAATAAATAAAGTTTCTTAAAAAGCTGGATGAAGAAATCATACCTTCAATGTCACTCATCTCAACCTCAAGCTTAGCATTTTCCTCCATTACAAATGTCAGCCACAAATCACAATAGCTATAGAAGAATCTGTGACTGGGTGCTTGGGTGTCTCAGTGGGTTAAAGCCTCTGCCTTCCGCTCAGGTCATGATCTCAGGATCCTGGGATCGAGCCCCGCATCGGGCTCTCTGCTCAGTAGGGAGTCTGCTTCCTCCTCTCTCTCTGCCTGCCTCTCTGCCTACTTGTGATCTTTCTCTGTCAAATATATAAAATAAAAATCTTTTAAAAAGAAGAAGAAGAAAAAGAAGAAGAAGAATCTGTGACATTGTCATAAGGTAGAGAAATTGCAGATTCAAAATCACAGATGTTCTCATAGTATATTACAGATATCGCAGAATAGATACGTAGATTCCTATTACACAGTTTTTAATACCTAAAATACTTAGGATTACCGTATATTTTGTACACATAAGACCCTTACTGTTTCTAGGCTTCAGGAGACCATAACACACAAAAAGGTAAAGCACCCTTGTTTTCATTAACAGGGTGGTGAGGGATGGATGGTGGCTCTTAACAGGAGAGCCTGGGGCAGAGAGGAAGGTGCTGGGGGTTATAGCTAGCAACTTTTTACCATTGGAAGGGAAGCATCTCAATATTTCATCATGGGTTTGGCAGTCCTAACGTGCACCATATCATGGCCAGCCTGGGTAGGCACAAATGGTGGGTCTCTCGGGCTTTCTTGCTTGACCCAGTGGCAGGGTCCATGTGACAATTCCTGAAGAGTCAAAGCCAAGAAATCTGGACCACAGCAGAGAAATGAAATCTGAGGGCCAGATCCGGCCAGGTCCATATGGACCTTCCAGCTCGTCAACATCAGAGCCAGGACCAGATTCACCCTTACCCCGTCTTCTCCCTCCTTCTATTGCCCAGGGACCCTCTACATTCTCAGGGGAAGTGCCAGGAACCAGATGCCGCAAGGTGCACCCTTGGAAGCAGACCAGTGCCAGAGACATGAAGACTTCCAAGGAGACAGGGCGCCAAGCCTTTTCCTAGCCGGAACTCCTCCTCCAGGCCCAAAGTACATGGAACTCTTGGTGTGAGGGCCAACCCCATAATTCAGCCATCATTGCAGCTTCAGCATCCATCTTGTGGCCAGTGACCTCCAAGGATCACCGTTTCCAGCCTTCACCCACTTCCTGGTCTCAGGGCCTGAATTTCCTGTCTCTTCCTGGTCACCTCCTTCAGGACATCTGTATGCACATGCCAGCAGGTCCCAACATGAACTCATCATCTCCCCCAGCCCCCGTCCTGATCCAACTTGGATTCCCAAGCCCTGTGACAGCTATCCCACTCCCCACCCCACCCCGACATTCAGGCCCCAGACCAAGCTTCAGCTTCAACTCCTTCCTGTCTCTGGCCATCTCATCCCATCAGCCGCCAGTTCTGGAAATCTTCCCTCTGAAAATCTCCACTTCATCTGTTTCTCGCCATCTCCGTGGATACTGACCGAGTTCAGGTTCCCTTTGGCTGTCAGCCCAAATTCCTGCACCACCCTCCCGAGGGCCCCTCTGCTTGCCGTGAGGGTCTGTGATCTGGAGCCACACTGTGGGATTAGACCCATGACCCTGCCACTGAATAGACACACAGTTTCGGCCACACATATTCATCCCTCTAGGTCCACACTTCCTGTGAAATGGGCATAATAACAGTGCCTGCCTCAGAAGCAACTGTGGACAGTCTAAGTTAGCACGTGGCCCCAGGCCTGGCACTCAATGTGTGTCGGCTGTTAGTCTCGCTCCTTCAAATCCAGCCTTCTCTCAGTGGCCAGAGATAATCTGACCGGGTCATCCTGATTAACCCTCCCACCTTCCCCTGGAGAAGTCTCATCACCGGGACTACAGGCTCCAGAAGACCGGTCTTCCTTTCACATCATAAATACCCACTTTCCCCTAGACACCTGATCCATCTTGCCTCCAGACCCCTGCTTTATGCTGTTCCCTATGCTTCAACGCTCATCCCGCCTCTTCCAGCCAATCATCTTGAGTGTCCGTGGTCCTGCTGGGAACAGATGTCTCCTCCAAGGGTCTCTCCAGATCCCTCCAAACAGGATGACTCCCACTCCCCTCCCTGCAGGCCCAGTCCATCTTATTCCTAGGAACAAGTGTGTGTTCGTGTCTCACTCATTTTAGAATTCCCAGAGTGCTGCCCAGCCAGGGAGCCAAGGAACCTAGAGGAATCCTGGCACTTATAGGCATCTTAGAGTTAAGTCTCAGCCCAGAGAGGGTGGTCTACCAGGCATATCTAAATTAGTGCCTGAGAACAGTAGGGTGTGAGTTCTCTATCTACCCCCGGTTCTCCGTTTCCTCCACTAAAGAAATTAAGTGCTCTTCTGGGTTTGGGGTGGTGCTAGGGGCCAGTGGCAGCGTCCTATGCACGCTGGCCAGGCCAGGGGATGCTCCCCCGGACCTGAGCCAAAACCGTGTCCACCTTGTCTCTCTGATGAGGGCTCAGTGCACAACCCAGTTAGCAGTCCTAGTGGTCTCTGGGTGGGGAAAGGTGCTCTAAAGAACCAGACCACCCCCTCCACACACACCTTCCGTCTACCCTAGAGTTGAGGGCCTTTGTCCCAGCCTCTGTTTTGCCAGAGCTGGCTATGACTTTGGGACAAAGCTTGCCTTCTCACAGTCTGGGTCTCCATCTTTATCAAAGGAAAAACCCCTTCTGGCTGCAACATATGCTAAATGCTGACTCGAGATGCTGAGTGTGACACCAGGGTATAGAGGATTAGTGGACAGGATGACCTGGGGCCCATGTTATTGCCCCACCCCCAACTCCACCCCTTCCCCATACACACATGTGGGCTCACAGCCAAAGAACAGAAAAGGAGAGAGTTTATTGAAAACTATATACAGTTGGTCCAGGCCCTATCACAGGCCACAATCTGGAGGGATCCCCCCCACACCTTGGGCAGTAGCTCGGGCCCCGATGGTAAGGGCTAGGGCTGGAGCCGGGGCTGGGCCAGGTCCTGGCTCCCTTAGGAATCTTGGCAGCCAGACCAGCCCCTCACTCCAGTGGATATCCTAAATAGCCTGTTGGTAGCAGGCAAGGAACAGGGAACAGGTCCCTGCCCTGACCTTGCCAAAGCCTGGATAGCGGAACACTACTCTTAAACCTGGGTCCCAGAGGCCCAGCTAGGCTGTCCGGAAGTCCTGGCTACTCCTCTTCTAGAAGGCCTTCCTGGACATGGAGGCAGACAGCCCTCCTACCCCACCCCCACCCCACAGGCTTCAGAGACCTGGACTGGGGACATCAGGTACCCTCCCTCCCATCGCCAACTTGGGGGTCCAGGGCTCTCGGACCACTCCCCAGGCAGAAGACCTCGGGTTGAGAGATGAGTGTTGGGGAGGACACAGCTAAGGGCCCAGGACCCTCCTGGGGCAGGGGGGCTGGTTTTGCAGGTCAGGGTGTTCCACTGTAGGAATAGTCTGCTTTGTTGTGCATCACCAGCCGGTCATCCACGAAGTAGAAGCTGTCAGACTGTGTCTCGTATGGGTGACGGATCATCTCACTGACTGCAAGAGAGGCCCCGCCAATTGGGGCAAAGGTCAGGACCCTGAGCCGGGGCCCCTGCCAAGGAGGCTTTGGGACTGTGGGATGGGGACAAGCTGAACAACCTCAGACCTCCCTCCACCTCACAGAATTCCCCCAGCCTTTTTGAACCTCAGTTTCCCTACCGGTGGCATAGGAATGGCAGCCAAACAAAAGAGACCCAGGGTAGGAGAAAGGGGTCAGAACCACACTCCCCCGCCAGTTTGCCAGTTTGGTCTCTCTAGTCTTCCCTGTGCCTACCCCCAGCCCCCCACGGCCCCTCCCACGCACTCAGCTCTTCAGAGAGAGGGGGGAAGTCGTAGATGTGCTCGCAGGTGTTCTTGCTGCTGGGGATGCAGAATCCAAAGTGGAAGTCAAAACTTTTGAGGAGCTGGTTGCGGAAGTAGTGCCTCTCAATCATGCGGAAGTTGTTGACAGGCTTGTCTCCCACTGTGAACTCCACCCTGGCAGACAGGAGAGGGCAGACCTGAGCTTGGCCTTGAAGTCAGGCGGCAAGGCTCCAGACAGACACCACCCCCCAAAAAGAAAGGCTCAGTAAGAACTCATTCCCCACTCTCACCCCTATCCCCAGCCCTTGCCCACCTCCCACCCCACCTCCATCCAGTGACTCACGTGGCTCCCACCTGCCTCAGGCGGAGGAAGGCAGGTGTGAACTGGTAGCGAACAAAGCGCCCAGCATTGGGGTCCAGGTCCCGCCGGTTGATGGGCAACCGCTCTGTAATGTACCCCAACTGGGGCTCAGAGGGCTTCAGGCCAGGGCCCCGGGCCCACCCAGGGTTCCCATCCCAGGACCTCCATCTGTCTGAATTCTTAAAAAATTCCCCCAGGAGATTCTGATGCACTTTGAGGATTCAGACATTTGGCCACTGGTTCCCCACCCTGGGAAAGGGGGGGTAGTTTCTAGGTCAGCAGGTCACCAATTTCAATTGAGGTTCCCGGGGCCTCTGGGACTGCAGTTCCCAGGAAGGCCTGCAGAGGGCAGGCTGGCAGGGACCGAAGGGGCCAGACTGTCCACCCAAGATGTCCAGCCCCAGAAACACATGGGAAAGAAAAGCAGAGGCCCAGCCCCAGCTCTTCTCTGACTCCTCTGCTGCCTGACGAGTCCCTGGGCAACCTGCTTCACAGCCCTCGCCTACCTCGTCCTTCTGTTGATGGCCCACCCAGCCAGACCACTCACCTGAGGCTGGGGGCTTCTTGATTTCAAAGAGGACAGTGCCTGAGTCCATGTCTCGAATCTTGAACCTGATGAAGTCGATCTTGTAGATATTCTCCTCGGGGGAGCACAGGTAGTCTAGGGAAGACAGGCAGCTAAGTAAAAAAGGGACCCGCCCAGAAGCCCCAGCTGCCAAGCTCAGTCTTTGGGGGACCCCAGACTAACTACCACTTTCTTTGATTCCAGAAGGTCATTGCCTTCCAGAAAGAGAGAACGGAGTCCCAGCTTCTAATGAGGGACAAACAGCTCTATCCTCTGAGGTCTCGGAGGTCAGGGAGGGGCAGAGTGAAGGAGGAGGGTAGAAGACAAGGTCACCCCCCTACTCAGTCTCCTTTCCATCCTGGAGTTGTGGGGCCTTATTTCAGCCTCTGCTCTGGTGGGGCCAGCTCAGTGACTGTGAGCCTGATGGGTCTCCAACCTAACAAGGAACCCCAGCTAAAGAGGGATACAGCCCTGGCCTTTGAGAACCTCGTGCTAAAGAGGGTGACACAGCTCCACCTCAGGAGAAACACAGTACTTCCCCGGAGAACATTCACACCCCCGCCACATAGCTGCCCCTGGTGCTACCTCTAGGAGGTGTCAAGGCAAGGACTTCCCTGACCTAGGTTGTGCTAGGGCAGGCAAACAACCCCTCTGAGGTTCCTCCCCCCCAACCCTGTCCTCTCCCCATAAGAGGCTTATATAAGCCCAGCTCCCTTAAGCAGCTTAGCCAAAGCTCTGCTGACTCAAGCCCAGAGCCTGGAATATTGGGGGAAGGGGACCACCTTTGCTCCCATCCCCTGCTGATCTCCAAATGGGAGGAAGTCTTAGCAAATGGAGGGAACCCCCTCAAAGCTCATTGACCTAACCTGAGCTCTGAGCCACCCCCAGAGAGAAGAGTACAAGCAAAGCCAGGAAGTGGGTGTGTGCGTGGGGGAAAGGGAGTCCTCGGGCCCAGACGAGGAACCGGGACACAGTGGTGAGCCGTGGCTGAGGATGCTTGCTTAGGAACATCAGGACCTGGTCCAGCAACAACTGTAGGTGCTCAGGGAGGCCCCTGCAAACTGAAAGGAGCAATGGTAGGTCTGGTGCTGTCAGCCGGCAGGCCATCACATCCTCCCTGACAGAGGCCCGGAAATCACCCTCCAGGCCCCTGGGCCACCTCCTATTCCTCTGGGGCAGGAAGAGGAAGTGAATGTAAAGTCCTTCTCTCTTCTCCAAGCCCAGGGCGGCCCCCTCCAGGAAGCCCTCCTGGTAGCCTCCTGGCATCCTAGGGTCCAGCAGGGCTTAAGTGGAGAGGCTAGATCCCTGGCCTGTCAACCACCATCCATGGTGGAGAGAGAGAGGAGGAGGAATGCCAGTGAGCAGCCCTCACCTCACCCTCGACACACCTTATTTAAACAGAAAGTAAGTACCAGTCCAAAGATGCCGAAAGAAGGTGCGGGCCACAAGGAAAAGAGGTAGCAGAACTGGGAGCAAAATCCTAGCTGCCCAGCTCCAGCTCCTGGGAATGTCCTTCCTTCTTCTCCACATTCTTGTGCTCTTGGAGCCTCTCCTTGAATGCCAGGCTAAGTTCTTAGGTCTGCCCTCAGTCTCTTCTACCACACCTTGAATTAGCAGCCCTTTTGTCCTTAGAGGAAGTGAGGGAAGTGGGATGCCCCTGGCTCAGAACACGGCGCCCACACCCTCCCTTCTGCCAAGGGAAGGATGAGGCCTGGGACCAGGGTCAGGCCAGATAAAGGGGCAGTGTGGCCGAAGGCTCAGAACACAACTGTCACCCCCTTGCCTTCTGCCACAAATATCTTCCTAAGCTGGATTCAGGGCCAATAATCCAGGAGGAGCAAAACTCAGACTGTGTGATTAGGGTCAAAGGAGACCAGGGGGTGCCAGGATAGAGATCCCTGGAACCTGGTTCTCAGCTTCTAGAGAGTAAAGAGTTCCCAGGAAGCCCCTTCCCCTGCTCTTCCTCACAGATGCCCCATGTCTTAGGGCTTTGAATCTCCTCTAAATTAGGGGACACATGGCAGTGACATGGGCTGGGCGCCCCCACAGTCGCAAAATAACCTCTAACGTTACCGAAGACCCAGACAGGTCAGCCTGACCTCCACAAACCCTGTAAGTTCTGCCCCCATCCTAAATGCTGCTGTTACCAGTTCCAGCTCAACTGGCACGAACATCAGACTAGTCTAGGGCCCTTCCCTTTGCTACTGTCTGCTTGGGGAAGGCAGCTCAGTGCTCTGGGGGCCCAGCCAAGAATGGCTGCTGCATGGCTCTGAGAGGAGGGAGAAGCTGGTCCCCCAGGGACTCAAATGCACAGGCCTAGCTAGACCTGCCTTTACAGTCCCCTCCACGGCTCCAGCTGGCAGCCTCGGGCTCTGCTGCTCTCCCAACTCCAGGGCTCAGGCCCACTCCAGCACCTGCCCCCCAGCACTAGTGAGGGGTTCCAAAAGTTGCTCTCGCAGAGGGAGCTGGAGCAGGATTACTGAAGAATGAAGCTAAGGTAGAGGGCCACTCCCTCTCCAAATGCCTCTGTTCTTTGAGGCTCAGCCACTGCCTCTGGCACGAGGCTTCCTAGCCCTTGTTCCCTGACTGTGGTAACCTCCTCCTGGGCCCTGAATGCCCAGTTGTCTGCCTCCAGGCAGCAGCCGTGAGCAGTCCTGTGGGGCCCTCAGTACTACTGACAAAAGAGCCCTATTTACAGAGCACACACAGCAGGCCAGGCACTAAGCAAAATCAGAAAACTGGTTTCTACAGCAGCCCTATGAAGTAAGTGCTGTTATCCCCATTTTACAGATGAACATGGTCAGAGAGGTGCAATTACTTGCCCAAGGTCACACAGCCAATTACATGTCATAGCTGGGACTTCCACCCAGGCAGCTCAGTTCAGAAACTAAACCACAGCAGAGACTAGGCCTCCCGGAAGAAGACAGGCTAAGGCGGTAGGGGGGAGGGTGCAGGGAGCAGTAACTCCCTTGAGAGGGCTCAGACCAACCCACTGAAGCTTCCTGCCCAGGTCCTTTCCTGGGGCTGGAGGATGGCGGGAGACTTCCTTGGGGGACCCAAAGTGAGGGCATTTAATGGTCAGGGAGACTGGAGGGTCTTAAAGTCACCTAAGTAACTCAGCCTCTGCCTAGCCTCCAGGGTGGGGACTGAGGACAGACAGCACTTAGCACCCATCCTCATTATTGCAGAGAAAATCCTCAAAGGGCTGTGACGGTTCCATGGGGAAGGGGTCACAGTTGCAGCTGCTGCCCGACCTCCACCATGGGATAGGGGGATGGCCTCCTCAGGAAGGAAGGAGTAGGCTGAAAATAAATGTCTAAAGGGAGAAGAAGTGGGCACAAGCAGATCAAGGGAAGAGGGTACATGGAAATCTCACGCTCGTAAGCAGAAGGGTAGGGAACTCAGGCGAGGGGCACCCGGGTGGGGGAGGGGAGGTAGCGGGAGGTGGTAGGGCGGGAAAGGGGGCGGGGGCCCAGGCTCCGAGCTCCGCGAGGGCCCCCTCCCGCGCTCTCTTCCTCCCGCCCTCCCGCCGCGGGCGGCGCTGCCCCGCCGGTGCTCACCGCCGGTGATCCGCTGCAGCCCCAGCACGTCCTCTGGCCCGATCGGCTGCTTCCTCTGCAACGGCCCCGGCCTGGGCCCCAGGCCAGCTTCGGGCTCCGACTCGGACCCCGACTCGGATTCCTGCAGCTGAGGCTCGGGCTTGGGCTCCACGCTCGGGCCCGAGGCCCCTGGAGCGGGCTCCGCCCCCGTACCAGCCCCGCCGCCGCCCTTCTTCACCTTCATGGCCTCGCGGGGCCGCAGCTCGCCTGCTGCCGAGGCGGCTGCCTGCGCCGGCTGGAACGAAGAGAAGGGGGAGCGTCCGCAGCCCCGCCCCCGGCCGGGGCCCCAGGTACCGCCCCGCCCCCAGGGGTGGGCCAGCTCTGGGCCCCGCCCACCCCGCCGAGAGGCCGGGGCTGCGCCAACCTGGGATCACTCCCCCGGGGCTGGGCGGGGCCTCGCCTTGGGCTTCATTCACTTTTTCACTAGGTACTAGGAGTCCTGTCTACCTCTCCATACTCGTTGTGCTCTCGCCACTCTGTTCTGCCATCTGCCCCTCAAGCGAGTTCGCGTCTCAAGATCTTTGCCTGGGATGCTCTTCCCCCAGATGGCTTCCTCTTCTGGTCTTAGTTCGAATGTCATCGGCTCAAAGCCGCCCCCCCCCCCACCAACACCCAATCTAGAGCACTAGCTGCAGGTCCCCATCTGATCAGCCTGTTTTTTCCTTCTAATGCAGGATCTGAAATTAGTTTTTGTTCATTGACTCTCCCCGCTAAAAGATCAGTTCCGTGGAAGCAGAGATCCTGTCTGTTCTCTTATAATACCTAGCAGTTACAACTGTGCTTAATATATTCTTTTTTATGAATTTATGAATGAGTTTGTATTTAAAGGCTTATACTGGCACAAGCTATTCCCTCCCAGACCCCCTGCGAAAATGCAGAAGTAGATGCTAATAGCTTTGTTGGGCAACCTTGTACGTGCTAAGGGACAACAGCCTAGGCGACTTGCCACCACAGGGCCCTCTAGAGCAGGGAAGCGGGGCCTCTCTCTAGGGCACATGGCCAGGTAGAAGCAAGGTGGGCCCAGGCACCCAGGACAGTTGGCAGGAAACCATTACTTGGACACAAATGAAGAATGAAAGGTATGCTCGTACTTCGTATCATTCCAATTAACATTCGACCAATGTTTATTGAGAGCCTAAAATATACCTGACACTCTCGTATGCTTATCACATTTAATCCTCATAAACACCTTGTAAGGGAGGAATCATTAGTGCTATTTGAACAAATGAAAAATTGAGGCTCAGGGAGATTAAGTGGCTTATTCAGTGCTCTTCAGATGTTAAGTACAGAAGGTACAGAAACAAGGGTCTGAATTCAGGCATGCTTGATCCCAAGTCTGGAACCTTCCCCACTGCACCACACTAACCCTATAAAAGGGTGAAGGGAAACTCAGCCACATGCTCAGCATCAGGCCATACCCAACAGGCACAGCCAACCAGGAGGGATGGGAGGGAGAGAGAAGGCCCCAGAGGCAGCCTGGCCCCTTCCAAGAGAGCAGTGCTAGGGCTCTCCCTGAGGCGTTAGAGAGAAGCACGGAGGAGAGGGGGCTAGAATCCAACCCAGGGCTTTCCCCTAAGGCTCCCTCTGAGTGCAAGAGGACCTTGAGGAACAGACAGAAGCACAACAAACTGCCCCTGCCGCGGAGGGAGACAGGAAAGGGCCTTCAAGTTTAAGCCAGGTAAGGAGACCCAAATGACACGTCTTCTGGAGGGAAGGGGAGAGGAGGGCACAAAGGTTGTGGGGGGAACCTGAGCTAGCGGAATGGGAAGGGAAGGAAAGATGAACCCTGCTTGGAGTGTTGTACTTTGGTTACTGGAGCTAAGTCCTTCACGGCAGGCCCCGTTTATGTGCCTCTCAATCTCCCACCTCCCATTCTGGCCAGAAAGGAAGGCTTCCTACTGAGATTCTGCTGTTCTGTTCAGTCTCTCTTCTCAGGCTTTTTCCAGGACTTGCGGGTTTCCAGGAAGATCTTGACCAGGGATAGGAGGATGGGCACAGCCATAGGCAGGAAGAGCGGGATATAGATGGCAAACTTCTGGTCATCCGGGAAATAGAGGAGGTGGAGGAGCGAGGGATCAAAAAAGGCACGCTCTGAGGACGTCACAGCTTCCTGGCTGGCAATAAAGGCAGAGGCTAGGTGCCCAGCGGCCAACTCCTCTGCCGCCTTCTGGACTGCAGCTACAGCCCTGTACACCTAGGAAGTGGGCAGGGGGATACCATTAAGTCCTAGGCACCAGAGGGGTGTTGGGGCAGGAGTGGGAATGGGTCTTACTGTATTTGCCATCTACCAGGCACACTGCCTGGAGTTTGCCCAGGATATGGAGATCAGTATAAAAGGGCTACAGTGTATCTTTTTTGTGCCAGCTTAAAACCTCACACCCCATCTGGTGTCCTGCCCCCTAGAGGAAACCTGGGGCACTCCCGGATGTATGCCCACACATACCCTGGGCCTTGTCTGGCTCTGGTCTCACACCACACCCTGGCCCTTGCTGGCCACTCTGGGTCCTGTCACAGAATCCATCCCCTGCCCACTCACCTCAGATGCCACATCGTCCTTGATGACAATGTTGCTGATCTTGCCCAGAAGCTGAGCCAAGGAAGTGAGAGTGGTGGTGGCTGTGGCCACGTTCTCCACTGACCGAGCCCAGAGCAGCCTATCGAGCTCCCAGATCGTTAGCCCTTCACTCTTGGGCCCTGAAAACAGGCATTTCAGAGGTATCTGGGGCTGTCCAATCCCGAAGAGCAGCCTGTAGGAAGAGTGAAGTCAGGAAGGCTGGGAGTAGAAGATGGCTAAGCTTCCTAGAATAATGAGGAAGATTTTCAGTCTTACCCAGAACCACGGAAGTCATAGGGAAGTGCCTCAGGGTCTCGGAGAGGTAAGTGGCAACATTCAGCAAAACACAGCCTCAAGCCCCATTGTAACCAGTGTTTTTGCTTTTACCTGCTTCTGGATTAGATTTCTAAGATCTTGTTTGAAAAAAGGTCCCATGGCAACAAGATTTCTGGTAATACCTAGCTTAATCCCCTCATCCTTCTTACCCTCTCTTTGGACAAATGGGACCACTGAGCCTTTAGTTAAGGGGATGATCCAGGACCACTTCTTTTTTTGTTGTTTTTTTAAAGATTTTATTCATCTACTTAAGAGAGAGAGAAAGTATGTGTGTGGGGAGGGGGGACAAGCAGGGGAGGAGCAGAGGAAGAGAGACAAGCAGATTCCACACTGAGTGTGGAGCCCAGTGCACAGCTTGATCCCACAATCCAGAGATCGTGACCTGAGCCAAAACCAGGAGTCAGCCGCCCACCTGACTGAGCCACCCGGGCGCCCGGATCCAGCACCACTTCTGATAAACAGGTGTATTGTGCCTCTCTAATCCCGCACCCAGGGCAGACATTGCTAATCAATCAGAATCCTCTTTCCTGATCGTCCTAGGCACAGCCCTAGAATCCTCAGCACAGGGCATCAGGCAGCCACTACCAACATGGCGGTTAGCATCAGAATTCATAGCTCTTTCCTTAAGCACCCCTAATCATACCCCAGGGACCTGACGTTCAGGAGTTTGTTTTTTTCTCAAACAGTTTGTCAGCAACTACTCCTTCTTAGGAGAAGAAGGTGATCCTTAGGAAGCTTGCTTCGTTTCCCTGCAGCTGTAGGCACAGGGGAAGTATCCCTGCCAGGTGAGATGTCATTCTACTCAGCTGGGGAGGCTGGGGTCAGACTCAGTGGCCACATCCCCAGGCACATCAGCCAGGACCTCACCGCAACTGGGCCAGGAACACCTCCATCACTCGCACCATGTCCACCTCGACCCTCACTGGCAGCTCCGAGCCATTGTAGCCTTTGGGGTCCACATTGTAGACCTGCAGGGGGGAAAGGAGGTTGCCTCAGTACTACACCCAGATGGTTCACGGCTCTGCCCTAGACACTCCGGAGGCGGGGAGAAAAAAAGAAGACCTTAAGGTCTCTAGAAATTATAAACCTGATGGTCTAGCTAATATTTTTTTGAAAACCTATTAGGAGCTTTTCATAAATTACCTCCATTATCCCCTCAAAAGTCCTGTAAAAAATATTTTTTATTCCATTTTACGAGTTCCTATGAGAAACTCCCAGTCTAAGTGGAGAAACAAAGTCCCCAGCCTTGCAAGACTGCCATAAACAGGGCCAAGATCTAAGATGGACACACAGAGAAGTCCTCAGTGAGTGCAAACCGCTACATGCAAAAGGGTCGTATTATAGAAAACAGTGACAGAAATAAGAAGCTGTGGGGCCGGCAGGGGAGAGGACAAGCTCATAGCACCCTAACCTCCTTGGTGCTGCCCCTCCCACAGGCTGGGCCATGGAGGACACCAGAGGAATAACAGAAGGAACAGTCTCAGGGAACATGTGTCTGTCCCTAAAGCTGGGGCTCTAGGACCATTACCATAATGCCACCCCAGCGGGGACTGTGGAAGGCGTTGGTGGCCACTGGAGCCCCATCCTTGTCCTGAATGTACAGGGGGGAGTGAGCAAGCTCGGGTACATAGAGCAGAAAGTTGAGCACAGGGTAAAGGGAGGCAGCGCTGGATCCTGCGGTACAAAGAGAAGGTTAGTCAGATTACCAAAACCGACTGGATCTAGATCTCAGTTCCGGGTCAGCCTCTAACTTTCTGGTCACTCACTCTGGGCCTCATTTTCCCCAGCTGATAATCACCAGGATAACCTCCAGTCCTGGGTTTCTGCGGTTAAGGATGTCCTCTGAACATTCTCCCAAGACGTGCCACATACATGTAGAGTTCTTAGCCCCTCAAAGGCCCCTGGAATCTCCCCCTCTCTAACAGGCCCCCTTCACTATCTAACACCACCATCTTGGGCATTGCACCATCACACCTGTATAACTATAGCCCATTTTATACGTAAGTATAAATATGACCTCATGTCAATTTCCTCTTAATTCTTCAATAACTAGCCATTCACACCAGGTAAAGGCTCAAGCTACTTACCATGGGCCTTGTGATCTGGCACCAGCCTGCCTTGCCAGCTTTACCTCAGTCACTCCCTCACAATTCCTCTACACTAAACTCCTCTGAGCTTTCTGAATGCCTATCTTTTCTGCCTCTTCTGCATCTAAGCTCAGAGTTTTCCTCGCCTGGAAAGCCCTTCTATCTCTGTACTCAATGCTGCTGGAGGGAGAGAAAGAGAGGGAGGGAGGGAGGGAGGGAGGGAAGAGAGGGGAGAGGGAGGGAAGGAGAGAGGGAGGGAGGGATCACCTGTAGTCCCTCCCATATCATGGTCCTCGCTGGCCTAGCCTTACTGTCTGAAATCCCACAATGAGTGATATACTAACTTTGGTTTGCTTATATTACAGCTTGTGGTCATCCCTTCTTTATAGGTACCACCCTCACACTTAAAGTCTAGAATCCCAGCTTCAAACCTCAATCAGCAGAACCTTCCAAATTCTGCTTTCACGTACTTTTGCTGTTATCTTTCCTACATACGTGACCGTATCTTTCCTGGATGACTCGCACGGAGGGAGATGCAGCCTACCATGTCTTTATAAAAAGCATTGGGAGTCATGTTTAATAAATGTTTCTGGGGGTGCCTGGGTGGCTCAGTGGATTAAGCCTCTGCCTTCAGCTCAGGTCATGATCTCAGGGTCCTGGGATGAGCCCCACATCGGGCTCTCTGCTTAGCAGGGAGCCTGCTTCCCCCTCTCTCTCTGCCTGCCTGTGATCTCTCTCTGTCAAATAAATAAATAAAATCTTAAAAAAAAAAATGTTTCTGGATATAAGTTTCATGAGTCTCATGAAAAAGGAGCCTAAGTACCCAACACTTACTTGATGCCCTTAGGCCACCCAACCTGGGAACCAGAACAATATACTACCAGCCTCCAACCCCACCCTGAGCCTTCAGGGTCCCTCCCCAGCCTGGCAGATAGATCCTCGTCTTCAGCTCACCCAGCCGGGACTCCACTGGGTTAATGACATGGGGGAGGCTGTGTGCAGCCAAGTAGTAGCTGGAGGAAGCCGGGTCAAAGCGGGGGTTTACCCCCAACACTGCATAGTAAAGAATCTGTAAAGCAAAGAAAGGAGAACGTTATTTTGTGTATTGATTCATGCTCCATGTTGTCCCAAAAAGAATCTGAAGTGCCTTAAAAAGATATAGTGAGGGGCACCTGAGTGGCTCAATGGGTTAAGCCTCTGCCTTCAGCTCAGGTCATAATCTCAGGATCCTGGGATCGAGCCCCAAATCTCTCTCTGCCTACTTGTGATCTCTCTCTCTCTCTCTCTCTGTCAAATAAGTAAATAAAATCTTAAAAAAAAAAAAAAGATACAATGAGGACAGGACAAAATATAAGAGACAAAATCAGAGCTGAGAGAAAAATAGGTGTGGTGGGGGGACAGGGCGGGGGGGAACAAAGCTCAGAGTAAAGTTAATACAGTAAATGCATGCTTTGAAACTGCATTTTTTTAATGCAGGCTTTCTAAAACAAAGAGGGAAACAAGAAGAGCCTAATTCAGTATCTGCAAGATCAACTCAAGTCAGTGATTCAGAAGTACTCCCACTAGCAAGACCTGATAAAAATGTCTCCCACATTTTCCCTAAAAGGACACTGTGTGATACATTCTTCACACGTAGGAAGCTACATTCTTGCCATCTTCGCTGCTACTACATTAACATATTTTGGGAAGTTTTATTTTTAAAATAAATTCCTTAAGGATGGCACAAGTGGGTGAATATGGTTCTAAAGGGGGCTGTAAGGAAGGTTGTTTTTTTAAACAAACCTTCACAAAAGTCCCCGAGCTGGACACCACGGTGGGAAAGCAGACACTAGTCATATATACACACAAGCAATTCCTAGCAA
Source organism: Neogale vison (assembly GCF_020171115.1). Lineage (NCBI taxonomy): Eukaryota > Metazoa > Chordata > Mammalia > Carnivora > Mustelidae > Neogale > Neogale vison. Next base: position 28,763,832 of record NC_058095.1, on the reverse strand, counting down.
ATGAGCAAGCTCTAAGAACTGGGAGAACAGACTCCACTTGAAAACAATATGGAAGACTCTGGTGCGGTCAGGGAAGGGACTTGCTTGCTCCCAATCTCACCTGAGAGTCCACAGAGAAGTTGCCTGCAGCACTAAGGGCACTCAGGAAGGGCTGCACATAACGCCGGACGGCCCCCTTGATGTCCCAGTGGACGTCATGGGACTTGGGGTCTGGGTTGAGTAAACTGAAGGTGATCTCATAGCCTAGAAAAACAGGAGTCAGGGAAGCCAGAGGCAGTCATACCCTGCACTGAGTTGAACTTGTTTCTCCTCCGGGATGGGGTTGGTGGCCATCAGGGAACCCAAGAAAGGATAAAACTGGGAGGAGGGACACTAAGTGCTTTAAAAAGGTCAAACCAGGGGCGCCTGGGTGGCTCAGTGGGTTAAAGCCTCTGCCTTCAGCTCAGATCATGATCCCAGAGTCCTGGGATCGAGCCCCACATTGGGCTCTCTGCTCAGCAGTGAGCGTGCTTCCTCCTCTCTCTCTGCCTGCCTCTCTGCCTACTTGTAATCTCTGTCAAATAAATAAATAAAAATCTTTAAAAAAAAAAAAAAAAGTGAAACCACAGAAGAAAGGAGTGAAGAGTCCCCATGCAGATTCCCCTTCCGCCCCATCACCTCCACATCATTCATTTCCCTGTCCCTTCTCACAGCAAAGCCCCGTCACCCTACCCAAGCTGGACTTGAGAGGCCGCCTCTTATCAGAGCTCCACTTGTCCTCTGGAAGGTGGTCAGCCAGGGCTGCCGCGAGCACGTCCTCGGTCAAAGACATGGCCTGCGCTACTTGGATTACGCGGCGGCCCACGATGTGAAAGGCCTCCCGGTGCGTGATCCCTCGCACAACTGCTGTCCTCTCGGGCCCAATGTAGCTCATCATTTCCTGTGAGAGGCCACCAAGGGACAGAACGTCGAGGGCTCAGGGAAGAAAGCAGAAGAGCATGCTGGCTCCTGTCTCAGAGAATCTGACATTTTGCCACTGACCAACAGGACTACCCCTCCCTCTAGATTCATAGTGAATGCCTATCTCAGCAGCTCTGACCAATCAGTGCGCATGAATGTTTTCATTCATTTCTGTTCCCTTACCCTTCCCAGGAGTAATCTAAAGTCCCAGGAGTAATCTAAATCTTCACAGGCTGGAAACTAATAGGAGATGCCATGCTGAACACAGACAGCGGAATAAACACACACCTGGAAAGTCTGATATAAATAGACAGCACGTGGCAAAGAGGCAAGCCCTGGAATGCTCACAGTAGCATTCTTAGAAATTCTTAGCACTCTTAGAAATGCTAAGAGTCAAAAACCAGAAGACAATCCAACTGCCCATCAGCAACAGGATGGATAAATTGTGTGGTTATGTTTCAATAATGAAACATATTAAAAAATGAACAAATTAGACTCAACTACACATTGATTATCACAGATGATTCTCTCAAACATAAACGTGGAACAAAACGAAAGTTGCAGAAGAACATGTGGGGTATTAATATGAAGTTCAAAAATTTGTAAAATTGTGTATGTTGCTTAGTGAGATACAAAGCATATGATAAAACTTGAAAGAAAATTAAGAAAATGACACATACAAAATATGGTCACCCTGGGCCAAAAGGGAGCAGGTCTGCGTAGAACCATGGAGATGCACGAGTTCAGCAATAAGGCTAGACTGTAGTGTGCAAGCGGGGGTTGGATACATGGATGGTCATTAAAATTTTTTCATCTTTTTATAAGAATTATATATTTGGGGGCACCTGGGTGGCTAAGTGTTAAGCCTCTGCTTTCAGTTCGGGTTGTGATCTCAGGGTCCTGGGATGGAGCTCTGCATTGGGCTCTCTGCTGGGCCGGGAGCCTGCTTCCCCCTCCACCTCTGCCTGCCTCTCTGCCTATTTGTGATCTCTCTCTTTCTGTCAAATAAATAAAATCTTTAAAAAGAAAAAAAAGAATTACATATTTCATCACAAATTGTAAAAGAAAACAGTACATGATATAGTTCCCACTGAGCCTCTTGCTCGTCAAGTGAAAAGGTCAATGTGTTGCCCGTATTCCCATCACAACCCATTCAATCAAGCTTCTTTTCTTTTTCATCGTGATTTTTTTTTCCACTTTAAATGGTCATCGGACCTTGGTCCGGGCTTTAGAAAGACCCAGGGTCAATAAAAAAAATCCCTATTTGCATTCTGTTTTTTCCTATTTTCATTCTTTAAAAAAACTATTTGTTAAAGAGTTTTCTGGAGCAAATGCCAGCAATGGGGGGTGCTACTGCAAAGAGGAGGTGACCTAGGAGAGAATGAGCTGACAGGATAAGGCAAGACCGCAGCCCCTCTGCTCACCCTACCTGGGGCAGAAGCGAGGAGTTTTCAGAGATCACGTACACAGTCAGGGAGCCCTCTGCTTGCTCCTGCGGCTCAGCTAACATGGTTTCTGCCTCTGGGGACAAAAGCAGGAGGTGCACCAGAAGCAAAAACACCATTCCCTTTCCCTCTAGCCCCCTACAGAGGGCCTGAGCTTTCCACCTCCCGCTCACACCTGGCTGGCACTGAGGCCAGGTTCAGCCCCCAGTGGCCCAGGCTGAAACAGGTATCTCATTCCCAGCTTTCCCAGAGATTCTGAAGTTAAGACAAGAGATTGGAAGAGGAAAAAGAGGGCTTCGTGTTAAACCAGCTTAATCACCCCTTCGGCTACCTTGCATACTGCCCAGGGACAAGGCCTCCTCCTCGCGCTCCAAAGCCCTTCGATAGGCCTTCTGGAAACGGCATTTGATTTTCATTTTGTCTGAGAGGAAAAGGAAGAAGCAAGGTAAGAAGACTAAGTACAGACCTCTGTCCTCCTTCCTAGCCCTCACACTGTCCAGTGTCTCAGGACAGCAAGAATATATATATATATATATATATATATATATATATATATATATTTTTTTTTTTAGGACAGCAAGAATATTGTTTGCAAAGAAAGACCAAGAAGCTGCAGTCAATTCTAATTATTTCTACACAGATGGTATCAAATACAGGGCACCCCATCTAGCTCTTCCCCTAACTAGCTCTTGCCTCTGCCTGTGGACATCCTACTATCAACCATTCTACCATCCTACCAGCAACCCTCCCAAGGGGAAATCTACTACAATATTCACTCTATTAACAGGTGAAAGGAGAAAAACCAATGATCACTTCAATATGTGCCTCAAAATAATTAAGTTCAATGAATGTTCTTGATACAGATAAGATGCACACTTAATGACAAAACACTAAATGTAGTTCCATTAAAATTAGTAATAAAGGGGCGCCTGGGTGGCTCAGTGGGTTAAGCCGCTGCCTTCGGCTCAGGTCATGATCTCAGGGTCCTGGGATCGAGGCCCACATCGGGCTCTCTGCTCAGCAGGGAGCCTGCTTCCTCCTCTCTCTCTGCCTGCCTCTCTGCCTGCTTGTGATCTCGCTCTGTCAAATAAATAAATAAAAAATCTTTAAAAAAAAAAAAAATTAGTAGTAAGGGGCGCCTGGGTGGCTCAGTCAGTTAAGCATCTGACTCTTGATTTTGGCTCAGGTCATGATCTTAGGGTCATAGGATCGAGCTCCACATTGGGCTCCCTGCTTCAAAGGAAGCCTGCTTTCCCTCTCCCACTCCCCCTGCTTTTGTTCCTGCTCTTGCTATCTCTCTCTCTCTCTCTTTTTTTAATATTTTATTTATTTGACAGAGGGAGAGGGGGAGGGAGAGGGAGGGAGAGAGAGAGAGAGAGAGAGAGAGCGAGCACGCACAAGCAGGGGGAGTGGCAGGCAGAGGGAGAGGCAGGCTCCCTGTTGAGCACAGAGCCCAATGCAGGACTCCATCCTAGGACCCTGGAATCAGGACCTGAGCCAAAGGCAGACGCTTAACTGACTGAGCCACCCACGCATCCCTGTGTGCAACTCTTGATCTTGGGGTTGTGAGTTCCAACCCCATGTTGGGGGTAGAGATTACTTAAAAATAAAATCTTGAAAAAAACAAAAGGAAACAAAACAATATCCTTCAAGGGCTTCCCTTCTCACCCAGAATAAAAGCTGTATGTGAGTCTAGCCTCCTCTGCCCCCTCTGCCCTCACTCTGGTCTTATGTCATCTTCTCTTACTCTTTCCCTCATTCACCTCCCTCTCACCACAATGGGATTCTCACTGTTCTGCAAAGGCATAATTTCTGCTCCTACTTGAGGACCTTATACTTGCTTATCCCTCTATCAAAAATGTTCTTCTCCCAGATACCTATACAGTTTACTTCTTTATCTCTTCTTAGGTCTTCATTTGGAAGTCTTGTTTTCAAATGCTGCCCTCCCTGGCCGTGCTTCTAAAACAGCAATGATCTCCTTATCCCCCAAGAAAACTGCCCTATCCCTGTCCTGAACTATTTTTCTCCTGTCACCACCCAACATACATTTATTTACTTAAGATTTTATTTTAAAGGTTTTTTTTTTTATTTATTTGACAGAGAGAGATCACAAGTAAGCAGAGAGGCAGGCAGAGAGAGAGGAGGAAGCAGGCTCCCCGCTGAGCAGAAAGCCCGATGCGGGACTCCATCCCAGGACCCTGAGATCATGACCTGAGCCGAAGGCAGCGGCTTAACCCACTGAGCCACCCAGGTGCCCCTTAAGATTTTATTTTAAATAATCTCTACGTCCAACCTGAAGTTGGAACCCATGATCCCAAGATTCAGAGTCACATTCTACTGACTGAGCCAGCCAGGAGACCCCTCCCCCATCAGACAAACATTTATCTTCCTATGTCTCTTCTCTTTTTCATCTATTTTGTTCACTGTATTTTGCCTATTTTGTTTGCTGTATCTCCAGCAACTGCAACAGTATTTGATATAGACACTCAATAAATATTTGTTGAATAAATGAACAAACCCATTACTATTCCTATCTAACAGATTAGAAAACCAAGATTTAAAGAGGTTAACAACCTCACCCAAATTCACACAAATAAGTAGCAGAACCAAGGCTTTATTCAGCTCTCTTACACCAAATTCCATACTCTCAGTCATTCCACTATCCTACTCCACTCCACTATCCTACTCCATATTACAGAATGGCGTTGTCACTAAATACGAAAAATTCCACAACAAATTGATAACAATCATGTTTAAACTAACAGGTGAGGTATGATCCATTCTTGTTTGGAGAAACAAAAACTATGTGTGTTTACATTAGCTCGAACTGTATGAAATATGATTTTTTATTTTATTTATTTATTTTTTAATGTAAGCTCCCTCCCCAGTGTGGAGTCCAACACAGAGCTTAACTCACAACCATGAGATCAAGACTCAAGTGGAGATCAAGAGTCAGATAGACACTTAACCACCTGAATCATCCAGGGGTCCCATGAAATATTAAATGTGTATTACCAAGGTTAAAAAGCTAGACAGTAAACAGCATACAGGAATGTCACGGTCTGGACTTGGCCTACTCATCCAGTCACTCCTAAACTTTCACTTCACACTTCAGAAAAGTAAAACCTCACAGATCCCCCAACACGTTGATTTACCCCTCCATGCTTCTACACGGGAAGCAGTAGAGTTTGTTGGTGAAAAGCCAGAACACCAGAATCAGTCAGGCCTGGATTTAAATCCCAGTTCCACCTCTTACTAGCTAGCTGTGTGATCCTGAACAAATAAAAATCTCTTAAGTCTGTTTCTTCATTTATAAAATGGAGATCATAATGTTAAGAGAGGATTAAATGAGGCAGCACATGTAAAGTCCTTTACCTAGTTTCTGGCATATAATGAACAACTAATATTAGAGATTATTAGTACTGGCTAATGCTGTTCCCTTCTTCCCTTCCCCCATTTAACCTGAATTCCTGCACATCCTTTAAAAATCCGGCTTAAAAATGACATCCCCAAAACCTTCTCTGCCTGCCTTTCCTCCCAGACAGTTAAAGTCTCTTTCTTTGGTGCAACCGTGGTTTCTTAAATACTTTTGATTATGATTTCTTTATCTAAGTGTCTTTCTCTCCTACTGGACTATGAATTTCTTATAAACATCATCAATTCCTCATGCACTCCAAAATCCCTGGTACTGAAAAGTACCTAACATTCAGTAACCTATTTCACGTTAAATTTAATAAGGCCTGTATACAACCCCAACTTGATTCCAAACCCAGTGTCCTCTCCGCTACATTCCACTTCCTCTCCTATCCCCTAATGAGTAGTAATTGCTTCTCATCGGGTAGCATAATTGTTTTATGAATAAAACTGTCGCCTTAATGGTGAACACTGAATTTAAAGTTGTTTTTCTTCTACCCAACCACACTGTTCATTCAGAGAGGGCTTTTAGTAAGTTTTTAACTTTAAGGGACACCCACGCTCCTCTTACCTAACCCATCTCTGGACTGAACTGCGACCAGAAAGGCAGCCCTGACTCTCCAGGAACTCACATTTCAGGGGGATCTCTCTCTCATGCACAACGGTGAAGGGCAGCTTCTCCTGGTCGTCCAATGGCACTGATTCTCGGGTAAACACGACAGTGACGCGCACCGTGAGCCGCAGCTAGGGGAAGGAGCACCAGGGCCAACAGCTGAGTCTCCACCTTGCCAGCGGGCTGTCCCCCTGGCTTTCTCCCACCGAGCCCTCTCACCTGCAGGGCATTCAGTCCACTGATCTGGGAGTAAGGCAACGGGGCCCGGTAGGTCTCTGTGGTTTTCCACCAGAGCGGCAACCCCAGGAGGATGGCCACCGCAGCGAAGAAGAGAGCCGCCCGCTTGCCTCGGATCACCTCTGGGGGGTACGGAGGTAGCGACTTGAGCCGCTGGAAGTGGGCTTAGGTGCACGCCCCACACCCGGCCCTTAAGAGTCCCAGCAACCTGCACTCAGAGGCTCTCCGGCCGCGTTCATAGGTAGGAATCCCTGTGCTAGGGGCCCGCGCCCAAGTCTAAAGGGATCTTGTCTGAAACGACCCTCCGACCCCCAGTCCGCGGGACCTCTTGCATACCACAATCCCCAAATCCCTCACTCCTCCCTCTCAATACACTAGCCGCGGGCCCCGCCTGAAAGCCACCGAACCTAGGTCTGTAGCGGCTTCCCCGGGAGCCGCCATGCTTCCTTCCGGTTGCTCTAGGCGCCGAGGGCGGAGCTACGCACGCCGCCCCCAATCGGAAACCCGCAAGGAGGGGGTGGGACCACGACAGCGGTCGCAGCCAATCGCGAGCCGCATTCCAGGGGCGCGGGGAGAAAAAGAGGTTGAGGGTGGGCGGGGTCCACAAGGAGCGGGTCGGCCTGTTTGAAAGGAGTCTATCCAGCGCCAAGGGCAGTCGATTTCTGTGGTGCGCGGATTTCTGTGTTGCTCGAAAAACTCTTCGTTAGTCCCCCGCTTTCTTGCAGAACACATCCCTAGTCCCACGGATTAAGAGCGCAAACTCTGCAGGCGTTAAACACTAGTTGGACTACCACAGGCAGCCCTAAGTCTCAGTTTTCTCATCTGGAAAATGGATACATTTACTAAAATAAGCTCACTTAGGGTGGCTTACCCAATCCATAGAGCACAGGGAGCTTGATCTAGGGCTCATAAATTCCAACCCCACGTTGGGTATAGAGATTACTTGAAGAAATAAAATGCGCCGCCTGTGTGCCTCAGTTGGTTAAGTATCTGCCTTTGGCTCCGGTCATGATCCAGGTGTCCTGAAATTGATCCCCACATCGGGCTCCCTGTTTAGCGGGGAGCCTGCTTCTGCCTCTCCCGCTGCTCGTCCCCGCCCCCCACGCCCAGCTCGTTCTCTCTCTCTCTCTCTCTCTCTCTCTCTCTCTGGAATAAAATCTTTAATTAAAGAGGTGCCTGGGTGGCTCACAAGGTTAAGCATCTGCCTTCGGCTCAGGTCATGATCCCAGAGTGCTGGGATCCAGTCTCACATCGGGCTTCCTGCTCAGTGGGGAACCTGCTTCTTCGTCTCCCTCTGCTGCTCTCCTTGCTTGTGCTCTCTTGCTCTCTGTCAAATAAATAAATAAAATCTTAAAAAAAAAAAACTTTAATAAAGAAATAAATAAAATAAAATGAGGTCATTCATGTAAAAAGCCCGGCATAGGAGGCACCCAAATATCACCGATCACATAGCTGTTTATCCATATCATAGAACGTCTCTTTTGGGCGTCCTCTCCTCAAGCCTTAAATATAGAGGTGGAAAGCCAGTAGTACCTTTTTAGCATATTTGGCTCATTCAGTATTTTGTTAATTCATTTGAATTCATTTCCAACTCATATAAGTGAATACTTCACCTTAAATTTTAGAAAATTCACAAGTGGATTCTGAATCTTGGATCCAGAATTCTGGATCACTTAGGTTTAAATCCTGACTTCTTCACTTCACCTGAGTGCTCTCAAGAGTTTTATTAATTAACCGCTCTGTGCCTGTTTCCTCATATCAAAATAGGGATAGTAATAGTATCTGCTTTATACAGTGTTGTAGTAAATGAGTTACTAAATGTAGAGTGATTAGAATAGGGCCTGGCCTGCCAGGAATACATAGTCAGTGCAACAGGGGATGCCTGGGTGACTCAGTTGGTTCAGCATCTGACTCTTGGTTTCAACTCAGGCATGATCCCAGGGTTGCTGTGGGATAGATCGAGCCCTGCGTTGAGCCCCATGCTCAGCAGGGAGTCTGCTTGAGATTCTCTCTTTCCCTCTGTCCCTAACCCTGCTCAAGCAATCTTTCCCTCCCTCTCAAATAAATAAATCTCTTATTATTTTTTTAAATTTATTCGAGACAGAGAGAGAGCATGCACAAGTGTGGAGGAGGGTCAGAGAGAGAAGGAAAAGCAGACTCTCCATGGAGCCGGGAGCCCGATGCGGAGCTTGATCCCAGGACCCTGAGATCATGACCCAAGCTGAAGGCAGATGCTTAACTGACTGAGCCACCCAGATGCCCCTAAATAAAACTTTTTTTTAAAAAACAAAGTATCATATAAGTGTTATCTATTTTTATTAATATAAGGGCAAGTCCCACTGGGCCTACATCCCCATGCTGCAGTAATTAGCTGGGTGGAGTACTTTACATAGAGCACGGCCTCCCCAGTTCACACAGAACACACCTAGTTCTCTCATCTTTTCATCCCCTCAGACAGACCAGGTGTTTGATGTACCCCCACGCCCCAGCTAAGTGGGCAAACTTTAGCATGAAACCTCAACAGGTCTACCCTTGCCCAGACCCTCAAATCAGCCTTCTCTGTGTCCTCATCTACCCCAATGGGAATGGGCAAGAGCCCCTGGCAACCTCCTAGACAGCCTGCTCCGTCTGGTGGTCCTGAGTCTTGGGGCTTTTCCATGTTGGGCAGGAGCTCAAGTGCTGCTCCTGCAGTGCCCACCCTACAACCCCAGCACAATGTTTCAAGCCCCAGCAGGGTTCAACGCAGAGGACAAGTGAGAGACTCCCATCCCCTTGTCTGTTTTGGGCTCTGTGCAAAAGCTGCCTTCAGGAATTGTACAAGTTCTCACCTTCCTCCATCCTTCAGCTGCCCCCTAGTGCCTGAGGCGGCAGTCCCTGAAGAACATGTAGCCGTCTGCACTGCCCACACTGCAGCCATGGATATCACCAGCAAGAGCCTGAGCCGGGAATGGTGACTCGGTGTACCCCTTCCTCATAAACTTAGAACCCAGGAAAACTACCCTCCCCACCTCCACAGGCAGGAGGCCCAGAGACAGTCAATGGAAATCAGAAACTGAGGTGGGAATTTGATGTGTAAAATAGACAGACAAATTAGCATGGTTTGCTACCATTTATTTGCTTTGTGGTATGTACCCAAGGCATGAGTCATGTCTGGTGTCTTACTTTCTGATCCGAGGAGGCAGGGCAAGGAAGGAAAGCCCAAGGAGAAGCTACCACATCATGAGGAAATTGTGGGGGCTGAAGGAGGCAGATGGAAACCCAGGCATCCTGCTCTGACTTCTAGCAACTTCTCCTGTCTTCAGTCACAAGGGGCGTCCTATCTTCCCATCCAATGGTCCCGGGTGCAGCAGTGGGAGAGGGGAGGGGAGGACAAGAAAAGGAAGATGACTCAGTGCTGGATGGAGGCATCTCTGCTCTGCATGGCTATTCGGTCCTAGCTGTAACTATAGGCAAAATAGGGTGCAGGTGGCCAGACCAAGGACTGTGGTGTGGAATGCGTACTCAGTAGGCGTGGTTTGCAATATAGAGGGACTGTGCTGCTGCTCCCCCGTCTTCTCCGCTGCCTTCATACTTGCCCTGGGCTGCAAGCCCATTCACCTGCAAAAGGGTGAGGGGTAGGAGGGAGGTGGAGTAAGCGGGCTGACACTGCCCAGAGGTGCCAAACCCTGCCCAGGCTCTAGTCTGTGGGTGCTGCCCTCCCGCCTAGCTATACCCCTCTCCCACAACCACCATCTCTAGCTCCCTACCTCAGCCCGCTTGATGAACTCCTCAGTGGCAGCCCCAGCATTGTCTTGTTGCCCTCTCCAGGCATTGAGGGCAGAGGCCTGAAGGGCACGCCCATAGGAAAAGGTGAGGGCCCAGGGCCGAGGAAGGGGGCAGCGGTTGATAGCATTGAGGTTGAGTGATGCCTCCTCTTCACTCTGACCCCCAGATAGGAAAGTCACTCCTAGAGTAGAGAAGAGAAAACAAACTGGTTGGTTAAGCCCCTATTTTTCCAGGGCGGGGGACCCATGAAGGCCACAAGAACCTGAGAATGGGTCTTAGGGAGAGAGCAAGTTAGGAAGCAGGGCAGTACCTGGGACAGCTGGGGGCACAGTGCGACGCAGGGCAGTGACAGTTGCCATGGCGATCTCCTCTGGGCTATATTTAATGGGACAGGCATGGCCAGGGGTCACCATGTTGGGCTTGAGCAGGGTCCCCTCCAGGTACACGTGATGGTCACTCAGGGCCTTGTACACAGCAGCCAAGACCTGGAGATCAGAGGAGGCTTAGTAAGGTTCTGGTGGACCCTTTTTTAGGGGAAGGTGGGCATGACTGTGAGGGTCAGTACAGGCTCAAACTCGCAGGTGTGTTCTGGGACAGTATAAAGAGTACTTGGGGTGAGTGCCTGCAGCTGAGCCAGGGACTATGGGGAACAGGCTCCCCCATCAGGCCGCCCTTGTAGTAGTATGTGTCTGTGTGCGGCTGTGGACTCACCTTCTCGGTAACATACTGACAACGTTTGAGGTCGTGGTCTCCATCTGGCAGGATTTCAGGCTCCACAATAGGCACAATGCCATTCTGCAGGTAAGAGCAGAGTAGCTTGGGTGGGGCAGCAGGTGGGAGGGGAGAAAGCCCTGTACCCCTTTCCCCACTAGGCACAGGGCACCCACCTAAGCCCCTTACACACACATACACATACCTGTTGGCAGATGCTGGCATAGCGGGCCAGCACGTTGGCATTCTCTAGAATAGCAAGTGCTGAGGGTGTGCGCTCACTGATTTTCAGCACGCAACGCCACTTGGCAAAGTCAGCGCCATCCTTCTTGTATTGGGCACAGCGTTCCGAGAGCCCATCCAGCCCTGCAGGCATAGTGCCAGCCTCATCACTCTGCCCTTCTTTGTCAGCATCAACCATCCAACAACCCTGTGGTCTTCACCCGCCCATCCTGTACCTTGAGTGGTGGTTTCTCCATCAGTCCCTGCTAGAGGCACTACGCCCTTGTCAACCTGTAGGGAAAACACACAGGCAGAGGGCTGAACCCAGGCAGGATTCCCCTTGTCAACACACACACACACACACACACACACACACACACACACATATCTATTTCCCTGTTCAGCCCCCATCAAGGGCCAGTGGCTGCACCTTGATCCCCACGACAATGCCTTTATCCTGAATGGTACGAACGAAGGGAACACCATTATCGTCTTTCTGGTAGAGCGTCTCATGAAAGAAGATGACCCCGCCAATACACTTCTTCACACGGTCATCAGCACTGAACAGGACCTGGCGGTACAACCGGCGGTTTTCCTCTGTGTTCTCCACGCCAATTTGGCTCAGCCGCTTGGCCATGCTGCCTGGAGGCAAAAAAAAGAGGGGTAGCAAGCTCATTCCCAGGGCGCTCTGGCCATCTCTACCCCACCCCACCTAGGCACAGGTCCCCACCTACCAACAGACTCATCTGCAGCCAGAATGCCTTTGCCTGGGGCCACAATCCTGAGCGCAATGTCAGACAACTCCTTTTTCTGCTCAGCAGAAAGGGCTGGGTATGAGTGGGGCATGGTGACAGCTCTGTGGAGTAGAAACAAGATATAAAAGCTGGATCTGGGGAGCCTGGGTGGCTCAGTGGGTTAAGCCTCTGCCTTCGGCTCAGGTCATGATCCCAGGGTCCTGGGATCGAGCCCCACATTGGGCTCTCTGCACAGCGGGGAGCCTGCTTCTTCCTCTTTCTCTCTCTCTGTCAAATGAATAAATAAAATATTAAAAAAAAAAAAAGCTGGATCCGACCTATGACTTCCTCTGCTTCCTCTCCTGCCCACATGGGGGCCAAATGGCCTCCCCCCACCTCCCAACAAGCATAGAGCTAGGAACAAGGCAGTAGTCCTTGGCGTGGGTCCTGGGCAACACAGTGGCACCAATCCCTCTGACAGCTAGCAGGCTTAGGGCCCCAGTTCCCACATCTCCTTTTGTCTCTGGTGGGCACCCTTCCCAGCCCTGGGGAAAGATGCGGGGTGGGGGTGGGGAGGTGAACTGCCCGAAGCTACAGGTCTTCTTGTGAAACTACTGCCCAAAAAAGATCCAGTCCTTCTTTCACTGAATCTGGCCCCTTCAGGTAGGGGCCTTTGCAACTTCCATATTATCATCTTCAGCAAGACTCCTAGGAAAAGCATACTTACTTCCAAGGCTTCAGAATGAAGCAAAAGTACCTATCATCCTCTTCCCTCGGGTTCTGGAGGAAAAGTGGGTGACAAGTGGGGAGCAGGAGTGGCACACATAACTGCCATAGGCTTCTGTAACCTCTTCTTTTCCATACCCCAAATCTGACTGCCTTTGCAGCCAGATGGGAGCAAAGGACCAGGGTTGAAAGGAATGAGCAAAGGGCCTGAGAAAGGGAGGATGGAGCAGGGAGATCTGTGGGGAGGTGACAGAGAGACAGGCTAACTAGCCAAGGGAAAGACCTAAACCAGGGGGAGAGAGTAGGCAAGACAACTGGACCAGGAACTTAGTGTAGAAGAGGGAGTAGGCTGAGATGAAAATGGGCTGGTTGGGAGAGGCTGACCCCGAGGAAAAATTCTGTAGGCAGAGGAAGACTTGGGATTAGAAAAGCTGAGGTCCGGGCATGAGAGCTAAGAGGAAGGGGTCCTGTGGGAGAGGCTGAACCATAGGGTTTCCGAGTGGACAGAAAGGAGAGAGGATTAAGAAGAGAACCGAGAAGGCACATCCAAGGACCCCCGGGAGTAGGGCAAGGGTGATAGAGGGAAGAGTCAGGGAGAGGAAGGGGAGATGCTGAGCAGCTCTTGCCTCGCCGGATTACCTCACCTGTGTGCAGCAAGGTGCGCAGCGAGTTAGCGGCGTCAGCCACAGGAAGGGCGCGGATTCAAATCCGCAACAGCTGCGCCTGAAGCTCAGGCTCCTGTAAATGAGGCTGCGGATGCCGCAGAGCTACGTGACTCCCCCGAGGGGAGGGCACATCCACGCCTTGGCCACGCCCCCTCCCCGGACTGGTGACCCGACAGAGCCACGCCCACTGAGGCGGGGCCACGAGGTGGAGTGACTACCCCGCCGGGTTCTGGGAGGCTGTCGTCCCACTCCCACCTCCTTACCACTGGGGTCCCCGGAGGCCAGAACTGGCCTTGCCCTCATTTCTGCCACAATCGCTTTTACCATGTGCCGGGCACGGGGCTGGATGCAGGGGACTGAGCCTGGTCTGATGAAGGAGAATCACCTAAGTAGTTGCAACTGGTGGGGTAAGGAGAGGCACAAAGTCCGGGGCAGAGAATAGGAATGAGTTTCTCTGTCCTCACCCTCTTATTTAGGACCTAGCCTGGAGGGGGGGGATGGAGAAGGTAAGAGAATGAATCCTTGTCTGTCCCACCCCCAGGCTAAGAGCCAAGGAACAAGCAGTCCAGTGCCCAGAGTGTTTGAGGAAGCAAGGGAAGGGAGGAGGAGCCATTGGCTCTGGACGCAGGGGGAGGGTGGTATGGAGGGAGCCCAGGCAGGAGAGCCAACAAGGTTCTCTAACCTCATAGATCCCCCACACCCAAAAAACAGGATTCAGTGAACTTGAAGAAATACATTAAATATATTTTATTTAAATAACATTAAACACAGCTAGCTCTTTGTCCGTTGGTCCTGGTGTTGGGCTAAGGGAGTACTGCAGGTAAGGGTGAAACAGATTCCAGATTTCAGTTTCTTAGCTCAGAAATTCCAGCAATCCCTGTAGCTCCTTGCAACCCCTCACAACCTCTGGGATGGACTGCAGAGTCTGGGAAGAGGCATAAAAGGCAGCTTAGGGTCACAAGTCCAAGGCTCCCAGCCCCAGGAAGCACCAACTGGGTCAGAGGGGAGAGAGCAGAAGCCACAGAGAAGCCTGCAATAGTGAGTCAGGCCCAGGGCTCAGCACAGGCTGGGAACCACAGAGATGCTCCTGAGTACTTCCTGGGGCCAAGCTCTATGCCAGGTGCCTTAGCTACATCAACTCCCTCCCTCCTTTACCTCATAAATATGCTGAACAATGTCATCTAGTTTCTTTAACTCTTTGTCAGAGCGCCGAAGATTCTCCTCTAGTATGTTTCTCTAGAAAACAGACAGGATCCATTAAGTCCTACACTCAGAAAAACAGCATAGCTTGTGGGGCAAGGAAAATACGGCAGAGCACTTGCTAGTAGTAGTGGGAAATTCAGCACTTGCTGAATGGCATGGGAATTCTTACATGGCTCTGGAACTTGACCATGAGTTTTGCCTTCTCATTTTTCATCTCCAGGAACATCACCCTCAATTTGTCCACCTGTAGGTATATCCAGATCAGTAGAGGCACAGCCTAGGGTTCCCGCCAGCTGTCCAGCTCCTCTGCTAACTCTGAGTCACCTCTCACCTCTTGGGAGAGCCACACTTTCTCCTGGATCCAGTTAGTAGCCATAGGCTGACAGTCGGGGTTCAGCTGACCTGCTAGAGTCTCTTGGAGCACCTTAGTCTCTGTCTCCGCACGCCGAAGTGAGCGGGTGAGCTGGGTTACTTCCTCTCTAAGGCTCTGGGTACGAGAATGGAAAGATGTCCAGTAGCCCTCAAAGGGCCCCTCTACCCTTATTATCCCACGTGGTGAACGGTGAACAAGGGAAAACCAGGGATCCATTTCCCACCAAATCTGAAATTCTAGCCCTCTGGGACACAGAAGGCGGAGGGACAGGCATCATACTGAACATACTATGAGCTCGCCGCTCCTGTCTATCTGCTCTAGGATCTTCTCATTCTGCTGTTGTATCACTTCCTGGAGCTCCTTTTCATTCTGTGAGGGAAAGGGAGGTAAGAAGCACTGAGAGAGCTGGCTTCTTAGCAGCCCTTGCCAGGAGATAGGATTTAGTGTCTGACCCCTGTCCAGCTCCAATAACACCAATTGATAACACTCCCAATTCTTCCTCTAGGGCTACATCAGGCAAGGCATGTTTCAGTGTTGAGAGAGTTCTGCCAGAGTTCCTGACTTCTAGGTCATCCTGGGAGATGGGTCAGCCCATTGCTAATTCCCAAATGTGTAAAATGTCTGACCCCAGGAAGGGCAAAACTAGGGCAAGGATTGGAAAATCCCCACCACCCAGATTCCTGGAGAGACCACTTCTCCCAATGGGCCAGTAGAGCTGCCCCAGTTCTTCATCGCCCCACTTCTAGGCCCCTCCTTCACCTTGTAGCGCAAGCACAAGGCCTGGTTCAGCTTCTCTATGTCTGCCTCCTTTGCCTTCTGGGCTTCCTGATGCTGTTCTTCCTGGGCCTGTAGCCTTGCCTGCAGATCACAACTAGGGGAGGGAAAAATTCAGCATTATTTCTGTCCTCCCAGGTGCTGGCTGGGCCCTGGACATAAGGAGCTATCTCACGTGACCTGCCCCCTGATCAAGACCACCCTCCACTCACATCTTTCGCTGCCAAGTCCTGACAGCTTCCTCTTTAGACTCTTGCAGCAGGGAGCACAGGCTTTGAAGCTCCAGAGTCATTTCACCCATTTCTGCCAGGCTCTTCTCCATGCCTGGGATCTCTGAAAGAGCAAGTGCTAGCTGGAAGCAGAGCCCTTGGGCTCTGGAAGGAAGAAGCGTGGGTAGCCATTGCCACCACAACTCTTATCCATGTTCCCCACCCATAGGATTTGAATTTCCAGAACACCGCAGATCCCAAAAGACAGAAATAAAATGAGCCCATGTAAAATTGAGGTTTTTAGAGCAAATTACTTCTCACTGTTTTACTCTTTATCATGAGTACCAGATCTAGAAATGAGGCAGGATCCCTGGAGCCCATTCTAACCTGTAGGCTGAAGGGAAACCATTGATGCTACTCGGGTGAAAGCACTCTTGTCACTTCCGAGCAAGGGCACAGGAGATGCTTCTGACTCTGAAACAAAGCCAACCAAGGTAGAGGGCCCCTCTGGTGACCCAGTCAAGGGTCTGCCATAACAGAAGCCAAGGCCACAACTCTCCCACCCCTAAATCCCAGGGCCTTTAACCTTCATATGCCACTGTTGTCAAGACATTTCCCAAGAAGGCGCTGTCAGTAGGCAGAGGGCATTCCTGGGCAGGAGCACAGGCTGTGCTTACCACGGGGGTCTCTGGTTCAGCCTAAGGGCAGAGGAGAAACATGGTCAGCGGCTCTTTAGGCTTATGGATCTCTTGAACTTCCAGGTACTGAGAAGCCACCTCCTCTGGAATGCTGTTCCATCTACTCTCTTTTTTCTCTATCAGCACCTTCTCAATTAGCTCCTTTCCCAGAATTTAATTCTCTCACACACACAAAAAAAGAACAAAACAATTAAACACAGAAACCTTCTTAACTTAAATCCCATTTTTAAGCTGCCTTTTCTCTTTCCCCTCCGATCAAGAAAAAGATAAAGAAGCCTACATTTCCCGCCTAAAATGGTCATATCTAGTGACTCCCTAGCCCACTACACTCAGTCTTCTTCCTCACCATTCCACCAAAACTCGTTTGGTTCACTAAGGGCATCCTTACTTTCAAATTCCACAGACATGTTTCAGCTCTTGTTTTACCTGACCTATTTGATAATCGATGACCATGTTCTTCTTTTAGAAACTTCCTTTTCTTGGGGCGCCTGGGTGGCTCAGTGGGTTAAAGCCTCTGCCTTCAGCCCAGGTCATGATCCCAGGGTCCGGGATCAAGCCCCACATTGGGCTTTCTGCTCAGCAGGGAGCCTGCTTCCTCCCCCAGCTCTCTCTGCCTGCCTCTCTGCCTACTTGTGATCTCTGTCAAATAAAATAAATAAATAAATAAAATAAAAAACTTTAAAAAAAAAGAAACTTCTTTTTCTCAGCTTCTGGGACATGACTCTCTCCTTCATATACACGCCTCATAACTTTCTCACTATTTCTTCTCTCTATCCACAGGTTGTTCCTGAAACTGTTGGACTCCTTTTGGTTCATCCTTGGCCTTCTTTATACTCTAATCCATTCCCTAGGCCTTGCCTTGGGGAACTCCACAAAAAAAGCTACTACTACGTGGATGAACTTTCTGTCTCTCTCAGGTAGATTATTTTCCCAATCTCCAGACCCCAAAACCTGTGAAAAATCTACCAGAATGCTCCATAGTCTACCTGAAATTTAGTTTACATAAGGCTGACCTCACCATTTTCCCTGTCCCATCCCACCAAAAATCTGTTCCTCCTCCAGTTTATGATACTAGGGCCGGGGGATTGGGAGGGCAGCAAATGACAGCCTGTAGTTCAGATCTGGCCTGCCACCTGTCTTGGTAAGTAAGCTTTATTGAAATACAGCCATACATTTATTTATATACTATCTATGGCTGCTTTTGAGCTACAAAGGCATAGTTGAGTAGTTAAGATAGTGACAACATGGCCAAAAAGACAAAAGTACAATATTGTGGGGGCGCCTGGGTGGCTCAGTGGGTTAAACCGCTGCCTTCGGCTCAGGTCATGATCTCAGGGTCCTGGGATCGAGTCCCGCATCGGGCTCTCTGCTCGGCGGGAAGCCTGCTTCCTCTTCTCTCTCTCTCTGCCTGCCTCTCTGCCTACTTGTGATCTCTCTGTCAAATAAATAAATAAAATCTTTAAAAAAAAAAAGTACAATATTGTACTTTATGGGAAAAGTGTGCCACCCCCAGTTCTAGAAGGTATCATCATCTTTCCAGCAATTTAGAGATGACCCTTCACTCTTCCACCTTACTCCTACACCAGATTGGTTACCAGGTTCTATTACTTCTATTTTCTAAATACGTATTCAATTCATCCAGTCCACCCTTTCCTTTCTAACCCTTCTATAATCGCCATTAGTTCAAGCCTCCAGGCCTCCTGTCTACTTCTCTAGTTTTGTCTCCTTGTCATTCTTGCCCCATATAGCTTCTATACTGAAAAGCTACTTCCCAGACTCCAAACCTGCCAAATTCCTTATGAGCAGGGCCTTGTCTTGTTCACCTGTAACCCCAGCACATAACCCAGGTCATGTTATAAGGTAGACACTACAAGAAGAGTACACACAGTGCCTCTCTGACATTCATAGTCAGAAAGGCACTCTCTGACTTTGCCTAGTAGGCCTTCCTACATAACCCTGCCCCTGCCCCACCCCCACCTTCCAAAACTCAAGACTCTGCCCAAGGATCACCTGCTCTGAGAAGACATGCTAACTCTCAAAGGTATAACTGATGCTTCCTCCATGAAGAGCTCTATCATGATCCTAAGTCAAGATGTCAAGGTTACACCTATCTTCCCTGCAACACTGTGGATTCTTTCACATTTTCTGTGCTCAGCACACACTAGGGTCAGATCATAAGCACTTCCAAATTTCAGGATCGTGGTTGTACCTTTCAATGTTGAATAAGCTAATTAACTATTCCAAAAGATAACAACAATTTACTGTGTGCTGTGCACTGTGGGAAAGCCAAAGAAGAAAGGCTAAATTTCTGTTTTTTGTTTTTTTGTTTTTTTTTAAGATTTTATTTATTTGACAGAGAGAGCAAGTTCACAAGTAGGTAGACGGGGTAGGCGGTGGGGGGAAGCAGGCTCTCTGCTAGAGAGCCTGATGCGGGGGGCTTGATCCCAGGACCCTGAGATCATGACCTGAGCCAAAGACAGAGGCTTAATCCACTGAGCCAAATAGGTGTCCCCTCTTTTTTTTTTTTTCTTTTAAACATTTATTTATTTGAGAGAGAGAGAAAGAGAGAGGAAGAGTGAGTGCAGGGGGAGGACCAGAGTGAGAGGGAGAGAGAGAAAATCTCTAGCAGACTCCCCAGAGTGTGGAGCCCAGCTTGGGGCTTGATCTCATGATCCTGAGATCATGACCTGAGCTGAAATCTAGTCAGATGCTTAACCAACCGAATCACACAGGTGTCCCATCTGCTTTCTTTAAACATCATAATCTAGATGATGAGAACAGACATCTGAGGGAAACTAATGCAAGTGCAAAAGGAGAGTAAGTTCATGAAGAATACAGCAAGAAATCACTGAGTCCATGTGATTCTGAAACATTTGAAGGAAGTTGAAATAAGGAGGATAAAGAAAGGAAAAGGTATTTCTAGTTTCTAGAAAATGGGCATGGTAACAGCCCAAGTCTGGGTATGATTAGAGACAGGGCATGTATGATTAGAGACATGTGGTATACCGGCAGTCTAGTTGGAGTAAAGGGTTCATAATAGGCAGGAAACAGATGAAAAAAAGGATGACAGGATGAAGTACCGTAGGTAACTGAAAGTCAGTGAAGGTCAGAGATGGAAGAAGAGTAGTGTTTTAGGAAGACCATTCTGTATGATAAAGAAACAACTGGAAAAACTCTCATCAACTAGGAATAGAGGAGAACTTCCTCAACCTACAAAAGCCTGCAGCTACCATCATACTTAAGATCAGGAATGAGGGGGGAAAAAAAAAATCAGGAATGAGGGAAGGATGTCCCTTTTTACCCCTCCCTTTCCATGTAGTGGTGGAAGTTCTAGCTAATGAAATAGGACAAGAAAAGGAAATAAAAAATCTACAGATTGGGAAGGAAGGAATAAAATTGTCTTTGGTTGAAGATATGATTGGAAAGGAAGAGAAGGAATCCCTGGATCCTACCTTCTCCTTTAGTTTTGCCTGTAAGAAGAGGGTGAGTCTCCGTAGTTGCTCAGTCAGCACCCCTAGCTCTTGGGAATACTGGCGGGTCTTCTCCAGGTGTTGTTCCTGGTTCTCTGCTATGGTGCTAGCCAGGTTAGCCCTGAAATCAGGAAGGAATAGAGAAAACAGCCAAAGACCAGGCAACCTTCTCTGAACTCCTCTCCCAAATCCCCACACGGAGCTCCATTCAAAAAGGAAACATGGGCGCCTGGGTGACTCAGTCAGTTGGGCGTCTGACTCTTGATTTCAGCTCAGGTCATGATCTCAGAGTCCTGGGATCCAGCCTGGCCTCAGCCTCTGCACTCAGTGTGGGGTCTGCTGTCCCCCTCCCTCTAGTTCTCCCCCTTCTCAGGCTCTCATTCTCTCTCTCTTTCGAATGAATAAATAACATCTTAAAAAAAAAAAAAAGAGGAAAACAAGAGGTTCTTAGATCATGTCACAGTCTCCTTGGAGACTGCAGTTTCCAAAGTGCTCCGAGGAAGCATAAACACTTAGTAGGTGAAGCACAGAAATGTAGAAATCTTACTTCAGGTTCTCCACAGTGTCCTTGAGGTCCTCACACTGCAGGCTGCGCTCCCGGAGTGCTTCCAGCGTGGTTTTCAACTGACACTCTACCTGACCCAGCTCTAGGTGAGCAACCTGATTCTCTTGGTCTGCAAACTGGGGACACAGGAAAAGGAAGGAAGGCAAGGGGCGAGAGAGGGAGGGGGTGAAAATGAGCTAAGTGAGAAATTTCAGAGCCCTGGGAACAGAGGCTTTTTCTGGTCCCCAGCCTCAAATGTCACCAACACAGCATCAGGTAAGGGGCATGCTGCTCCCAGCTCCCCTGCCCCGAGCCATGTTCCTCACCTCCAGGGTCTCCTTCAGGTCTTGGACCTCCTTGGCCAGGACGGCCTGTTGCTGCTGCAGCTCTGCCTGCGTGTGTTTTAGTGCCACTGCTTCCTTTTGCCATCTGCCAGAGACCTTCTGTCAGATCCCAGCCATCCTACACTCTGGGTGCCAACTGCCACCACAACCCGATAGTGACTCACTGAGTAGCCTGCTCCTCATTGCTCTGGGTCAGCTGGCAGAGCAACTCATCCTTCATGGCCAGGTCCTGGGTACAATGGGCATGCTGACTCTGTAGCTCTTTTAGCTGACTCTCCATGCTGGCCAGACTCTGCAGCTGAGCCCGGATATCTAAACCAAAAGTATCCTAATGACACCATGTAGTCATCAGGCCAAAACCTTTCTGTTCTTCTGCTCTGAAAAAAATGCTCCACAGCACTTCTTTGTTCTACTGCCATACACCAGGCTTCAGCAGGGCACAGGGCTGGTTCGTGTATGTATGTGTACATGTACACACACACACACACACACACACACCCCTACCTGTTGCTAGGCGACTGTTTTCCAACTCCAGTTGTTCTATTCGGCCTTTGCAGTCCTCTAAATGGGTAGTAGCTTGTTCCAGCTCCCTGGAAACCTAGGAAGAAAAGATAGATTTTTCTCCTATGGTTCTTCCTGAATCAGGAATCCTAGGACTCAGACCAGCTTCTCTTTCTGGACAGAACAGCAAAGCACCTTGCTCCTGGGCAGTAACACATCAGAAATAAGGTCCCCAGTAAAAAGGAGAAAGAGGAGAAAAGTAGCTGAAGAAGGTACTAAAGAGAAAAGGAAACAACTGGGCCCAAAGCCATCTACAGTGAAAGGACCTGGCTGGTCTCCAAACCCAGAGGAGAAAAAGGACACAACCAGGGAAAGAGGTTAATGATTCCACTCATTAGAAAGGCCTTCTACAGAGGAGGAGGAGGAAACCAGGCCTAAGAAGTCCCCACTTCTGGTTTGTACCTGCTGCTTTTCCTCAATTGCAGCATCACGTTCCTGCAGGGTCTGCCGGCTCTTGGCTTTGAGTTTCTCTGTGAGTTGTTGAGACCGGCTCAGCAAGGCTGTCCATGTTATGCACTAGTAGGGGAAGCAAGCAGGTCAGGAGAGCACATTTGAGGCAGGGCTCCTAACAGGGCGGGCTGGGAGTAAAGGGTGATATAATGGCCCCAAATACTCACATCCAGCTGCATGGATATCCAGTCCTGTTGTAGGTTTGAAGTCAGACTCGCTGTCTGCTGAGCCACCTCTTTCTGCTCAGCATGAAGCCCAACCTACACAAGAAGGATTGCCTACAGAGATGGCCCCCTCCCTCTGGACACAACAGAGTGCGGGGATATGGCCATTCCAGTATGTCAGCTTAGATCCCAGGGAAGAAAATGCCTTCAAATTACCAGCTGGGCCTGGGTCTCCTTCAAAAGGCCTCTGAAGTCCCCAGTGGATGCCAGGTCCTGTTCCAGCTGGCTGATGCGCTGGCTGGCATGTGCACAGAAAGCCTCTAGCACAGCCTCCGCCTGTCGAGGGAAGAGGGCAAGTGACTCTGTGTTCCTGCAGGAACCCTGAGGAAGAGACCTCCCACATCCAGGAACAAAGGCCTGGCACCTTACCGCTTCCTTGCCTCTAAGGGCCATTTCCTCTTTGTGTTTTGCCTCCTCCCTTTCTGCTTTGAGGCTCTGGAGCCTTGCCTTCAACTTCTTCAACACGTCACAACAGCAGGAGACCAGGGTTTCTGCATGCCGAGACTACAAGATAAGAATCAGACACCGCGTCCAGTTCCTTTTTTGGACTTTCAGTCTCACCGGAGTGCCTTCACCTTGGTGCTGCTTACCTCCTGACTCACGGCAGTTTTATCTTCCTCTAAGTGCAACAGAGATAGATGAAGCAAGGACATCAGCTCTTTAGAAGCCAGCACCCAAGACTGCTGTAAAGGGAAAGGTGGTTAGGTTAGACCAGAGACCAAATAAAGTCACTAAGTCAGAACTAATAACCAAGGGCACTGAGAGGGGAAACCACTGGCCCCAGTTTCAAGCTCCCAGTAGGGAGAAGATAATCACCATCTGCTAACCACCCAGAACTCTCCATTTTTTTTTTTTTTTAAGATTTTATTTATTTGAGAGAGAGATCACAAGTAGGCAGAGAGGCAGGCAGAGAAAGAGAGAGGGAAGCAGGCTCCCCGCCGAGCAGAGAGCTCGATATGGGGCTCGATCCCAGGACCCTGATACCATGACGCAAGCCAAAGGCAGCGGCCCAACCCACTGAGCCACCCAAGTGCCCCAAGACTCATTCTTGATCATCACAGGACACCCAGAGATGGTATCAAGGCAATCAGTACTTACCATGACATTCCTGGCCTGCTGCAGAGCCTGTCCAATCTCTTGGCTCTCCTGAAGATGCTGAGGTTTCTTTCTTGTCTAGTCAGAGAAACAAAAGTGTGCCCTTTGAAGAGGCAACATGCCCCACCAGCGCCACATTCCCCCTCCCATCTGCCAAGATCCAGGAGCCTCTCCTATGAAAAGCAGGAGCAAGACTCACAGCTGAAGGAAGCTGAGTCAGAAAAAAAATCCAGAGGTACATAAAAAAATTCCTTTTCAAAATAACCTTTTTTGGGCTTCTGGGTGGCTCAAGAGCTGCTGCCTTTGGCTCAGGTCATGATCCCAGAGTCCTGGGATCGAGTCCCACATCGGGCTCTCTGCTCGGCGGGGAGCCTGCTTCCCCCCTCTCTCTCTCTCTGCCTGCCTCTGTCTGCTTGTGATTTCTCTCTCTGTCAAATAAATAAATAAAATCTTTAAAAAAAAAAATAACCTTTTTCTAACTATAAGGATGACATGTGTTTAAAGGTTTATAAAAGTTTGGAAATATAGAGTGAATAAAATGGAAAAAGAAGCCATTAATAATTTCACCATCTGGGGGTGCCTGGGTGGCTCATGGGTTAAAGCCTCTGCCTTCGGCTCAGGTCATGATCCCAGGGTCCTGGGATCGAACCCCGCATCAGGCTCTCTGCTCAGTGGAGAGCCTGCTTCCTCCTCTCTCTCTGCCTGCCTCTCTGCCTACTTGTGATCTGTCTGTCAAATAAATAAATCTTTAAAAAAAAAAAAAAAAATAATAATAATAATTTCACCATCTGGAGCAATGATTCTTTTTTTTTTTTTTTTTTTAAGATGTAATTTATTTATTTGAGAGACAGCAAGCATGAGTGGGAAGAGGGAGAGAGGGAGAAGGACAGGGCCAAGCAGACTCCCTGCTGACCTCAGAGCCAGACCCAGGACTCTATCCCAGGACTCTGAGATCATGATCTGAGCAGAAATCAAGAGTTGGCCCCTTAACTGACTGACCCGCCCAAGGACCCCTAGAGCAATGATTTTTTTTTTTAAAGATTTTATTTATTTATTCGACAGAGAGAGATCACAAGTAGGCAGAGAGGCAGGCAGAGAGAGAGGAGGAAGCAGGCTCCCCGCTGAGCAGAGAGCCCGATGCGGGACTCGATCTTAGGACTCCGAGATCACGACCCGAGCCGAAGACAGCGGCTTAACCCACTGAGCCACCCAGGCGCCCCTAGAGCAATGATTCTTAACCAACAGTTTAGCAACTACCCTGAAAGATTTCACTAGAACTCCACACCAGAGATTTTCTGGCTATAGGGATTTGCTGTAACTGAGGAGTATATTACTTCCCTCAGGTGTCAGGAAGATTACTGATTTAGAAAGAAACTACCATATTCAAGGGGCCTGGGTGGCTCAGGTCATGATCCCAGGGTCCTGGGATCGAGCCCTACATCGGGCTCTCCCTGCTCTGCCTGCCACTCCCCTTGCTTGTGCTCTCTCAAATAAATAAAATCTTGAAAAAAGAAACTACCTTATTCAATAAATTCTAAGATGATTATCTTTTTATACAATAGTGCCACTGAAATTGGGATGCATCTTAATACTGACAGTGTTTTAGGTATGATGAAAGACAGTAATGCTTAAGAAAATCACAACTGAGATTATAACATAAATAAACGTGGGGTCCTCCTTCTATTACTTAATTTCATTATATTAATGTTACTAACCCTGAGTTTATATTCACTCTCTTCACTGAAATTGCCTGAGACTGGAACATCTGCTTTACAGGGACCTATCAAAGTAGAGTACACTCATTTTTAACTTCCGCTGATACTTTACCTCACCTCGAAGCCTTTCAGAAATTATCTAAACTCTGATTTCCTTTCTTTTTTTTAAATTTCCTTTCTTTAAAAGCCATGATTTATGTTATACTTCCATGTTATTAAAAACTCTTCATAAGCATACTTTAAAATTACGTTGCAGGGTGCCTGGGTGGTATGTCGGTTCATCTGCCTTTGGCTTAGGTCATCATCTCCAGGTCCTGAGATCTAGCATCCCCTCCCTGCTCAGCAGGGAGTCAGCTTCTCTTTCTCTCCCTCAGCCCCTCCCCACTGCTCATTCTCTCTCTCTCTCTCTCAAATAAACATCTTTAAATAAATAAATAAATAAATAAAATTACATTGCAGAATATCCCATCTTATGGTGTTTTCGAAAAAAGCTACTGCCTTTATGCAGCATTTTTTTTTTTAACTCTTAGGATACATTCCTATAAGTGGAACTATTGGGTCAAAAAGTCTGAATTGCTTTAATGATCTTAAACTACTTTCAAAAAAGGTTGAACCAATTTATACACCCTACCGACAATGGGACAATATTTACCAATATTATCTATTTTATTTTTTGCCATTTTGTGAGACGAAAATAGTTTAAATTTCATTGTTTTAATTTGTAATTCTCTTAATTTCTAGTAACCTTCTCGAATATTTCTTAGTCGTTTTTCTCATTCTCTGTCTATGCGTTACCTTAGTGCAGATAAAAATTAGTATGCTGTGTAGAGTGGAAAAGTATGATCTTGAGACAGCAGAGCCATACAAAGACTCAGGTTCTGAGAGAAAAGCCCAGAAATGTCATTACTGCTGAAAGGCAGCCATCATCTGAGACAAAACCTGTGGGAGCAGCAGTGCTGAGTCATGATGTTACAGCAGTCTGGATTTAAGGCGACAGAGCTTGTGGCATTCGCTGCTCCCCTCCCCTGCAGAGCGGCCATTATTCCCCACCACATCGTGTGTGGTAAGGCCCACAGCACTCTGTGAGCCCTGGGCAGGGCACGAATGCTCCTCAGATCGGGGCAGTCAGGCAAGTGATGAGATTAGTGTGAAGGAGGCAGCCAAGCGGGAAGGACAGGACACTGTGATGGGGAATAGGGAATGGCAGCAGGTGCTGTCACTGCCCCTTTTTGACTCTGGCTCAGTGGCCTCCAAAGGGATTTGGCAAGCTTCAGGGAAAGAGTGGGGAAGGAGGTCAGGATTTTGGCAGAAGGTAAAGTTGAGGATATTTTCAACCCCAGGTCTCTGGGCATTTGGAGACCAGCTCTTCTTAGCAGCAGCTACCCATTATCTCAAAAGCTACAAGACTGAGGCTCTCAATTCCTTCCCTGGACACCATTCCCTTCCTTTCTCAACCTGTGCTGTCACAACCAGAATCCTCTAGAATAGTGGTCTTTAAACTGTTTTCCTCTCATATCTTACAGAATAACCTTGAAAGACTGAGTACTCTTAAGTTTAAAATGTTATAAAGGCTGTAATTTTAACCATGTTATAAATATTGATAGTTTGAGGGGCGCCTGGGTGGCCCAGTGGGTTAAAGCCTCTGCCTTCGGCTCAGGTCATGGTCTCAGGGTCCTGGGATCAAGCCCTGCATCGGGTTCTCTGCTCAGTGGGGAACCTGCTTCCTCCTCTCTCTCTCTGCCTGCCTCTCTGACTACTTGTAATCTCTGTCTATCAAATAAATAAATAAAATCTTAAAAAAATATATTGACAGTTTGAGGGGTGCCTGGGTGGCTTAGTTAGGTAAGCTTCTGCCTTCAGCTGGGGTCATGATCGCAGGGTCCTGGGACTGAGCCCCACATCAGGCTCCGTGCTCGGCAAGCTCTCTTGCTCATTCTCTCTCAAATAAATAAATAAAATCTTAAATAAATATATAAATAAATAAATATTGGTAGTTTGGAATAAAACTGTTAAATCACTTTTCAATATAGCCAATGGTATAAATACTACACATACCATAATGATTTAATACCTATTTGACACCACTAAAAAATTAATAAACAGGGGCCCCTGGGTGGCTCAGCTGGTTAAGCGTCTGCCTTTGGCTCAGGTCATGATCCCAGGGTCTTGGGACTGAGCTCTGCATCAGGCTCCCTGCTCAGCAGGAGCCTGCTTCTCCCTCTTCCTCTGTTCCCCTGTTCCTGCTTTCTTGTTCACTCTCTATCTCAAATAGTTAAGTAAAAAAAATTTTTTTTTAAATGTATAAACGGGGCGCCTGGGTGGCTCAGTGGGTTAAAGCCTCTGCCTTCAGCTCAGGTCACGATCTCGGGGTCCTGGGATCGAGCCCCAAATCGGGCTCTCTGCACAGCAGGGAGTCTGCTTCCCCCTCCCTCTCTGCCTGCCTCTCTGCCTACTTGTGATCTCTCTCTCTGTTACATGAAGAAATAAAAAATCTTTAAAAAAAAAAAATGCATAAACAGGGGCACCTGGGTGGCTCAGTGGGATAGAGCCTCTGCCTTCGAGGGGTCCTGGGATGGAGCCCTGCATCTGGCTCTCTGCTCAGCAGGGAGTCTGCTTCCTCCTCTCTCTGCCTGCCTCTCTGCCTACTTGTGATCTCTCTCTGTGTGTCAAATAAATAAATAAAAAATCTTTAAAAAAAAAAAATGCATAAACGGGCCCCTGGGTAGCTCAGCCAGTTAAGCATCCCACTCTTGATTTTGGCTCAGGTCATGATCTCATGGTCCTGGGATCAAGCCCCACATGGGGCTCTGCACTCACTAGGGCGTTCACATGAGGATCCTCTCTCTCCCTTTCCCTCTGCCCCTGCCCCCACGCACATGTACACTCTCTCTCAAATAAATAACTCTTTTTTAAAAATGCACACACAAGCTCTTCTTAAAGGTCAGAAATTTAAAATAATAATAATAATAATAAATAATAAAAATAGATTTAATTTTTTTTTATTTTAAAAATTTAAAATAAAATAAATTTTAAAAATAAAATAATTTAAAACAAAAAAAGATCAGAAATTTGTGGGTCCCTGGGTGGCTCAGTTGATTAAGCATCTGACTCTTGATTTCAGCTCAGGTCATGATTTCAGGGTGGTGAGATCAAGCCCTGCTTTGGGCTTTACTCTCAGTGGGGAGTCTGCTTCTCTCCTTCTCGTTCTCCCTCTGCCTCTGCATGCATGCACATCCTCCCTCTCAACTAAATAAATCTTTAAAAAGAGTCAGAAATTTTTTATCATCCCTTTCTTCCTTGAACCTTGTATTTTTACACTCAGAATTTTATCCTCATGTAATATATTTTAAGTCTATAATATATTAAGTCTATTATTAATCAATATCTCTGCAACAACAGAGGTCCATTTAACCCAGTAACATTTTATTGGGAATAATCTATTAATAAAAAGGACAGCAATTCCCTCCCCTTATTAACTCATGTGTCTGTGGATTACTATAATTCCTACACTAAGACATGCCTCAGCAACAATTCTATGCTGATTTTCCTTTCTTCTAGATGTAAGAACTGAGAATCTGCTTCACATAAGTAATGGGCATAAGTAGGAATGGAGGAAGAAAAGACCCAATTCCAGGCACTCCTTTGGAGATAGATACATGCCAAAATCTCAATAGTGAACTTCGGTCAAAATTTTTAATAATCCACATGATGTGTTACATTATCTTTGCAGCCATTTGCTTTCTCAGCATGTACACAAAGATTTTCTCTTGTCCTTTGATTATTATTCCTTGACAATGTAAGATTCAGGATAGGTCGTGAATATGCTGCTCTTTAGGAAAGTAGGAAAGGGCCACTGAGAATGGGGAAGTAGGAAAGAAAAAAATTAGTTAAGAATACATGTGCGGGGGGCGCCTGGATAGCTCAGTGGGTTAAAGCCTCTGCCTTCAGTTTGGGTCATGATCCCAGACTCCTGGGATAGAGCCCCGCATCGGGCTCTCTGCTCAGAGGGGAGCCTGCTTCCTCCTCTCTCTCTCTGCCTGCCTCTCTGCCTGCTTGTGATCTCGGTCTGTCAAATAAATAAATAAAATTTAAAAAAAAAAAAGAATACATGTGTGGTGATTCACAGACCTGTACCCCTGGGGCTAATAATACATTATATGTTAATAAAAAATTAAAATTAAAAAGAAAAAAGAGTACATGTGAAAGATGAACATCTAGAAACTGATTCCTTTAAAAACTTCCCTTGCTTATATTCCCTAGGAAAATGATGATGTATCCCAGGAGTATAATGAGTACCCACAGCTCTAAGGGATTTTCCAGATCCTCAGCTTTTATACATATTTTAAAGAAGAGGGCCAACTGGGAAGAACTTCTTACCCCACTGGGAGATGTGTCAGTCTGTGTGCTGTTGTCCCGAACCTCTGAGTGAGGGACAGTCAGCTGGCTCTTCCAGTCCCGCAGCTGGCGGGAGAGAACCTCCAGGAGGACGAGAGAGTTCAGCAGGTTATCTTCTAGGTCATGTCGAGATAAGGCAGTTAGATCCGGAGGACGGTTGCTGCAGCAAGAAAAGAACATGAGAAGAAAGAAAGGGTGAGGGAATGGGAGCAGCAGGTCCTGATTAATGGAGCCCAGGGGCACAAAGATACAGGACACTTACCCCCATAGGAGGTGCTCTGTCTCAGAAGTACCATCCTTGATATCCATTGGGCCTGTCTGTGAGGTGTTTGTACTCTTTTCCTGTGCTGCTGTGGGAGTAAACCAAGTCCCCACCGAGCAAGTAGGGAAAGGGGTAGTACTAATCGCAGCATCCCGAAGCACAGAGGGAAGGGATAAGCTCTGGCGGAGATTTTCCAGCATCATCGAAGTATTTACATCTTTTTCCAGCCAGGCCAGTGGGGACATCCAAGGCCCTGTATCAGAGATGAGAACCCTACCAGCATCTTCTACTGCTGGGTCTGGAGCTGCCTGGGATTCCATCTCTCCTGGATTTGGAGTTAGGCATGTGGATGGAGTATCTCCCATATTTAAGACAAGTGCTTGATCTCCTAACTCAGCCTTCTCAGGGAGTGTGGGAAAGCTAAGTTCTCTTTCCTCTATAGATCTGTGCTCTACAATTCCCTCCCCTGGGTCCACATGACTGGCAGGGAAATCTGCTGCTAAGGCTGTTGAAGGGGAGAGCCAGAGCATGGAGGAAGGCAAGAAGATATTACTTTCCGAAGGGACTAAGTCCTCAACCACAGCCTCAGTCCTACCACCCCTGAGGCTTTCTTTGGAGCAGTGTGGCTGTTGCTCTGAACAGGGATTTGGTAGACTCTCCAAGATATGGGATGGAGGATGCAGAAATGTAGGTTTATCAGGCATAGAGGGAACAACCTCTGAAAAGCTGTCTTCTTTGCAGGCCGCCACCCCTTCTCTTAGCAGATCTCCTGGCCTCAGAGGCTCATCTGGAGAGATGCTGTTTGTCTCTGTCATAGTATCTAAATGAGCTTCAAGTGTAACGTCTTGCTGTTGTCTCACTGGAGAGGGTACAAGGACCATGGTTTTAACCACATTGTTGTCCAGTGGATCTACAGCTTCCTCAGATATTTTAGGAGTAGAGTTGGTTTGGGGATTCAGATCTAGGGGCTGCTCATCTGATTCATGCTGACAAGGATCTTCTAGCCACTTTGAGGGATGGGTGAACTGTTCTGAAGTGGAATCTGTCCTCTTGGCATTGATAAAATCGGGTGGAGATGCAGTGTTGCTGCCTTCCTGACAAAGAAAACAAAAGGAGGTGACCAAGGCAGTCAATTCAGGTTCCCAACATATAATTATGGGTACAGAATATTGTCTGAACTCAAAGGAAGAGTTTTCATCACCTCTGTATAGGTAAAATTTGGCTAAGTCTTGCTGCTCACTAAAGAAACCCTAAACTAAACCCTGACTAAAGCTGGGAAACCAGCTTGGATCTTTGCAAGTGAACAAGCCTACAATATAAACAAGGCTGAGATAATCTATCTATATCCTGTGGAGATGGTAGCTTGAATGTGACCCACTTGTCTCCAATCCTAACTCCAACCCACTTTTAGAGGAATGGGTAGGAAGGATCTCTAGGTAAGCTCTGCCAGACTCTAGAGTTGCTCCAAGATTTTCCCTCTTCTGGGATAGTTGAGAAATTGGGGACCAGAGTTAGTATACTGTCTTGCTGGAGACCACAGAAATCTATGGACCCTAGGAAAAAGGGCAACATCAATCTGAAGTAGAGACCCAGTCTACTTGGCCTCAAGAGCTGAGAGTGTCCTGAAACACATGGGATGAATTCATTTAACCCTTGGGATTTTTAGAGCTCTAACCTTTACAGCAGAGGAAAATGAAGAGCAGAGACTTCCTCCTGGTGCCTCATAAAGGATTGATAACCCCCCACATGCTGGTTCACAGCCACAAAGACCACTGTGCCTTCTACCACCTACAGGGTTGCTGGTCCTGAGACTCAATGAACAAGAAAGGGAAAATATGACTGTACTTAAATGGAGGTAATAGCCACAGAAAGGATAAATCCTAAGATAGTTAGAAAAAGTAGACCCTAACAAAACAGCTGATAGAAGAAACAGATGACAATGAAAGAAGATTTGAGCACAACAACACACATATACAAAGACCTTCTGGAAATAGTAAAAAGTATTTTTAAACAAAAAATTCAGCAAACTGAATTAAAAGAGGATAGTACAATACATACACACAAAGCCCTTATGGAAATAATAAATACTACTTTTAATTAAAAAATTCAATAAAATGGATTGAAAGACAATGATCAGAGTAGAGGTTGGAATTACTGGCCTGGCTCATCAAGTGGAAAAGTATCTTAAAGCAAAGACAAAAATACAAAGAAATAGAAACCTTAGGGAAGACCTAAAAGAATTGGAAGATAAATCCAGTAAATCTAACATGTGAAGAAAAAAGTGCCATGAAGAAATTAACAAATTTTATAATTAACAATACTTAATTACTAACAAATAAACAAATATAATTAACAAATATTATAAGAAAGTTTCTCCAAGGTAAAGAAAGACCAGAGTTTGCATATTGAAATGGCTTACCAAGTTCCAAGCAAGACTGTTAAGAAAAAATAAAATTACTGAAGTATATAAGGAAGATAAAACTATTTCAGTAGCTTGAGATAGAAAGACCAATTATTTACCTCAAAAAAACAAAAAATCAGACTTACGGGAAATCTCTCATTTACATCAGTGGATAAAACTTTAAAACATAAGGTTAAGCTAAAAAGGGCTTCTGATATTCTGGCAATTTGCTGACTGAGTGTTGATTACAATGACAGGTGCTTCATACAAATTTGTTAAGTTGTATCTTTTATGTACTTTCACATATTTTAGTTCAGTTTTTTTTTAAGATTTTATTTATTTACTTATCTGTCAGAGGGAGAGAGCACAGGCAGGGAGAGTGACAGGCAGAGGCAAAGAGAGAAGCAGCCTCTTAGCTTAGCAAGGATCCCAGGATCCTGGGATCATGACCCGAGCCAAAGACAGTGGCTTAACGGACTGAGCCACCCAGGCGTCCCTTTATTTCAGGTTTGGTTTGTTTGTTTGTTTGTTTTTCCAGTTTTTAGAAGTTTTTCTTTCAAAATGCTTTAAAGGAAAAGTAGAAAATAAAGTGATGACAAAGAGACATGAGGTAAAAGCAAACAAAGAGAGCAAAGACAGCAATATTAGTAAGGTTAGAGCACTACGGTAATAAAAGACATAAATGAAGATATGAAATAAAAAACATAAATCAGTATGCAATAGATAGCTCAGAAACTAAATAAACAAACCAAAGACTCTGAGAAATGTAAACTTACACTTACAGTTTTTGCTGTGTTTATCAAGTTCCTATTCATTTTTTAAAAAAAAATCACTTATGGAAACAATATTTGAAAATCTTAAAACTGGTAATATATAATATATAAAGAACTCTTATAATTCAACAACAACAACAACAAAATAATCCAATTTAAAAATGGGCAAAAAGGGGCTCCTGGATGGCTCAGTGGGTTAAGCCTCTGCCTTCAGCTCAGGTCATGGTCTCAGGGTCCTGGGATCGAGCCCCACATCAGGCTCTCTGCTCAGTGGTGAGCCTGCTTCCTCCTCTCTCTCTGCCCGCCTCTCTGCCTACTTGTGATCTCTCTGTCAAATAAATAAATAAAATCTTTTTTAAAAAATGGGCAAAAAATTAGGGTGCCTGGGTGGTTCAGTTGGTTAATCGACTGCCTTAGGCTCAGGTCATGATCCTGGAGGGAGTCCTAGGATCGAGTCCCACAGGGAGCCTGCTTCTCCCTCTGACCCTTCCCCCTTCTCATGCTTTCTCTCTCATTCTCTTTCAAATAAATAAGCAAAATCTTTTAAAAAATGGACAAAAAACCTTTAAAATAGGTATTTCTTGAGGTAATACAAATGACCCAAAAGTATATGAAAAGATCCTCAACATCACTAATTATTAGGGAAATGCAAATAAAGCCACAATGACATAACACCTCACACCCATTAAAATGGCCACTATAAAAGACAAAACAAAAAGTACCAAGTGGGGGCACCTGGATGGCTCAGTGGGTTAAGCCTCTGTCTTCAGCTCAGGTCATGATCTCAGTGTCCTGGGATCGAGTCCCGTGTCGGGCTCTCTGCTCGGTGGGGAGCCTACTTCCTCCTCTCTCTCTGCCTTCTTTTCTGCCTATCTGTGATCTCTCTCTATCAAATAAAAATAAATAAAAATATTTTAAAAAAAAAAGTACCAAGTGTTGGTGAGGATGTAGAAAATTACTTTAAGGATTTATTTATTTATTTGAGAGAGAGAGAGAGAGAGAGCGCACAAGTACACACATGGGAGAGCAGGGAAAGGGAGGCAGGTACTCTTTTTTTTAACCTAGACTATACTAATATGGTAAATTACAATTAAATAAGACTAAAATTTATTTTATTTTTAATTAAAAAAAATTTTTTAAGGGGGCGCCTGGGTGGCTCAGTGGGTTAAGCCGCTGCCTTCGGCTCAGGTCATGATCTCAGGGTCCTGGGATCGAGTCCCGCATCGGGCTCTCTGCTCAGCAGGGAGCCTGCTTCCCTCTCTCTCTCTACCTGCCTCTCCATCTGCTTGTGATTTCTCTCTGTCAAATAAATAAATAATATCTTTAAAAAAAAAATTTTTTTTTAAGATTTTATTTATTTATTTGACAGAGACAGAGACAGACACAGTGAGAGAGAGCATGCAAGTAGTGGGGGTGGGGGGTTGGTGGGAGAGGGAGAAGCAGGCTTCCTGATGTGCAGGGAGCCCAATGTAGGGCTTGCTCCCAGGACCCTGGGATCCTGACCTGAGCCAAAAGTAGCCACTTAACTGACTGAGCCACCCAGGCTCCCCTAAAAGTCAAAATTTAGGTCCTCAGTCATAATAACTACCTTTCAAGTGCTCAACAGCCACAAAACTCATGGCCACCATACTGGACAACACATATTATCAAACATTCCCTTCAACCCAGAAAGTTTTGGGTATTTTGTTTTGTTTTGTTTTTTAAGATTTATTTATTTATTTGAGAGAGAGAAAGAGAGAGAATGAGGGTGAGCGAGCAGGGGGAGGGGCAGGAGAGGGAGAGGGGAAGCAGACTGCAGAGCCAACATGGGGCTCAATCCCATGATCCTGAGAGGACAACCTGAGCTGAAACCAAGAGTCAGATGCTCAAATGACAGCGCCCCACCAGAAAGTTCTACTGGCCAGTAAGTGTTAAAACAGTGTTTTTAAAAAAGGCTGCTACCTTTATACATATGTTATGCAGGAAGTCTCTGTTTTTACATATTCTTTCCTCCTCTAACCTATTTAATTTATATTGTATCTCAAAAATAATTCAGACTCCAAAGGAGCAGTGGAATGGCTTAGTGGGTGGAGCATGCAACTCTTGAACTTGGGGTACTGAATTCAAGCCCCACGTTGGGTATGGGGCCTACTAAAGAAAAAATAAAAATAACTAAAAATAGGGACACTTGGGTGGCTCAGTCTGTTTATTGGCTGCCTTTGGCTCAGGTTATGATCCCAGAGTCCTGGGATTGATTTTCGCATTGGGCTCCTTGCTCAGTAGGAAGCCTGCTTCTCTCTCTGCCTCTGCCTGCCACTCTGCCTGCTTGTGCTCTCTCTCTCTCGCTGACAAATGAATAATTTTAAAAATCTTTTAAAAAATCAACTAAAAATAAAAATGTTACAAATAATTTAGTCTGCATGAAAAAGGGCAGATAGAGGTTAATGAGATACCAAATCATAGAAAAGAAAAAGGAAGCAAATCTTCCTATTTCAAGGAGTAACAGTAGCTATATCTGATGATCAAATTTGACCCTAAGCTCTCTAGAAGCCAGAGCAAAAGGGAAAATACCGTAGACTACCTAATTCTCCTTATCAGAAAGAAAGAGGTTAGCAATTTCTTCAGGAAGACAAGTATCCCAGGCAGTTAAGTTCTAAAAGAAATTTCTTTAAGGAATTTTATAGAGGGGTCAATCTCCTTCCTCGGCAAGTTTTTACAACAACTGAAAAGCAGTTTCCACGTGGCTACTTCTCTCAAGACTTTTGAAAAAAGTACAACTCAGTGAGGGCAATTCTACATGGGGCTAGTTTAAAAGAAGTCTGTCCAGGTACCCTGCCTTCTCGTGGGGTAACTTGATGCCAGGAAGAGTTCTGGCAACCTCTTGGAATGAACGTGGATATTGCCTCACTGTGGCAGCTGACTGATCTCTGCGTGTGAGCCCACATTAGCGGGAGAACCACTAATCAAAGTGATAGTGTTTCTCAGTAGTTTGATAAAGGTTTAACGGGGGAGGAAGTGATAAAAACTAACAGCTAAATAGAGGTCTGGGTTCCCCGTGGATTTCCTTTAACCACCCTAGGGCACCTCTCTGTTGGCCTGAATAGCTGTAAATGGATGTCACTAAGGCAGAAGACTTCATTATCCTTATTAATTACGTTCCAGCCTTGGCCCTCTGTTCC
This sequence comes from Neogale vison, assembly GCF_020171115.1. Taxonomy (NCBI): domain Eukaryota; kingdom Metazoa; phylum Chordata; class Mammalia; order Carnivora; family Mustelidae; genus Neogale; species Neogale vison. The sequence continues at coordinate 28,727,712 of NC_058095.1, read as the reverse complement.
TCTGAGCTCTCGACCTCGGCGAAGAGCCCAGTCGAGAAGCCGGCCAGGCGAATCTCACCTGCAATCCCAGCTTGCACAGTGATGAGGTCCGCGAGTAGCCTATCGGGGGCCCTTTTCCAGAGTTGGGGAGGGCACCGGGCTGCAGGATAAGTTCTCGGAGAGGAGTTCTCATAGCTGGTTTTCCCTGAGAAAGGAGAGTGTGAGAAAGCCTGGGCTGGACCAGGCCGGCCCCTCTTCCCTTTCTAAGAAGCTCCTGCGGCAATAGGAAGAGTAGACTTCCACCGCAGCCGCGCTTAAGCGGCAGGACCGGTAATAGACCACACACACAGACACACAGACACACACCCCTTCCCCAGGTTCCCCTCGACCCAGCTTTCCAGGACACTCGGCGCTGCGGCGTCCCGCCCCAAAGCCCCGACCCAGCTCTCTCCGTCCCTGAGGTTCTCTTGCTCACCGGTTGGGGCGAAGGCGACAGGATAACGTTCAGTTTTTTCACCCGCCACATTTTCACCACAGAACGCGCAGCGATCACCACCCAGACCCAAAAGCAGACGCCATGTTCACCCGCCGTCTTTATTTGAAACTGCGCCGCGCCTCTCGATTGGCTGCGAGGGCCTAGGTGCGTCGGCCTAGCGGTCCGCAGCAGGCTCGAGCCCGGCGGCGGAGGCGGGGCTTAAGATGGCCCCGCCCCCACGGGCTCGCGGGTGCCGCACGCAGTCTTTAAGGACCGGAGTCTTCACCACCTGCCCAGGAGGGGGTTGGAGGTTTGGAAGTCCCCAGGGCCCGAGGCCTGTTTTGTGATCTCACCTCGGGGCGGGTATCCAGGTAGCTGGAGAGTCAAAGAGTCTGTCCCTCCCACTTCCAGTGGACCCTCCTCACACCCTCTCTGAAAAGTGTCTCGGTCGCCGGCCACAGGTGTCTCCCCAGGTTTGCCTTAGTTACCTGGCGCCTCAGCCTTGACGGGGAAGTGCGGGCCGGGGAGCAAGGAAGGGAGAGTGGAGTGGAGCTTTCTGTAACCAGGCCTGGTGCGTCCGCGCGCGTGGGCCCTACGTCTGGGGTGGCCTGAGCTGGAATTTAGCCTCTTCGTAATTTCTCGTGTTTTCCTGGGACTTACACATAGCCTGCTACAAGTTTACGGGAACAACAGCTAACCAGTATTGAACATTTATTCTGTACCTGGCACTGTTCCAGATGCTTTATCTATATTAACTCCTCTAATCCTCCTAAGGACCTGTGAAGTAGGTGATGTAAATATCACCCTTTTGCAGATGAGAAACTGAGTCCTAATGAAATTGGCCCCCGTAGTAAATGACAGAGTCGAGATTTCAACCCACACCACCACCTAACGACAGGACTGTATTCTCCTGTGGGCCTGAATCACCTCCATGGGAAGTCTAGCTGTTGAAGGTGGACCTGATTTTTGGAAACAGCCTAATGCTAAGTATTGAGTTCATGATGAAGTGTGTTCATTGCAATACTCACTGTACCTTATTTATACTCTGAGGTGTTAATGAATTTGGAAAAGGAAATCAGCCAAAGAGGAGGAATTATAAATTTGTCATGAACTAGGGGCGCCTGGGTGGCTCAGTGGGTTAAGCCACTGCCTTCGGCTCAGGTCATGATCTCGGGGTCCTGGGATCGAGTCCCGCATCGGGCTCTCTGCTCAGCGGGGAACCTGCTTCCCTCTCTCTCTCTCTGCCTGCCTCTCCATCTACTTGTAATTTCTCTCTGTCAAATAAATAAATAAAATCTTAAAAAAAAAAATTTGTCATGAACTATATAGGGCTTTCAGATGATGAGCTCCTGTTCAACCCGGGGGTCTAATAGCATAGCCACTAGCCACATGGAATTACTGAACAATTCAGCTGTGGCTAATCCCAACTGAGATATATTATAGGTGTAAAACACAAGCTGGGTTTCGAAGACTTTGTATGGAAAAGAGAATATAAAATATTTTAAAAATATTGATTACATGTTGAAATTGTATTTTAGGTATATTAGGTTAAGTAAAATACATTAAAATTAATTTCACCTGTTTCTTTTTATCTTTGTAATGTGGCTACTAGCAAATTTAAAATGACTTATGGGGCTTACACTATACTTCTATGGGACAGCACTGCTCTTAAAACGTTAACAGTTCTGGCCTGCAGGCACTATGATGGATAACAGTTGCTTGAATAGGAAACTGGGAAGAAAGACCACCTAAGAGCACAAGCATGAGCGTGGGGTTTCCCAAGACTCAAAAGAGGGTATCCCAAGGTATATGTACTTCTGGTCAATCAAAAAGATTCAGCAAATAAAAGAAGAGTGGGAAGTGACAGAAAAAAGAAAAATAACTAAATGCTACTGATAACAGCTTGTATCATAGAAATGTGTGAATTGGAATGCTTAGATCTTGTTGCAGTTTGTCAGATGCTAGGTGAGTAGCCAAAAGGGTATAGTGCTTCCAGCAGCAAATCAGGAGAAATATGGAAGGGTAGATGAGTGGGAAAATAATGTTTATAAATAGGTAACATAAACAGAATGTTTATTGGTGGTGTTTTGCATAATTTTTTAAATTTGATGTTTTTCAAATTATAATAGATGCCTGTTATAGCAAGTGAAACAATGCAATGCAAAGATGTATTAAAGGCAAAGCCTCCCCCCATTCTACCTGTCTGAGGTAATCAATAGTGTGTACACCTTTGTAAAAAACATATGCAGGGGGGACGCCTGGGTGGTTCAGTGGGTTAAGCCTCTGCCTTCAGCTCAGGTCATGATCTCAGGGTCCTGGGATCGAGTCCCACGTCGGGACTCCTTCCTCTCTCTACTTGTGATCTGTCAAATAAATAACATCTTTAAAAACAACAACAACAACATATGCATACTCATACAGATTCTGTATGTCTGTTTACACATACATTTTCCTCCCCCAAATTAATTAATATGTAGAAGGGTGTCTCTGGGATTGAGGGGCTAGTGTCTTTTTTTTTTTTTAAACTCCACTTGTACTTACTCTTTTCTTCCATTTTTTTCATGTTCTCTGACCACACACATGGAGGAGAAGGCACTGAGTTCTTTACAAAAATGGCATCACTTCTTACACTTCTGCATTTTTTTCTTCTCCACTCAATACCTTGTATGGAGCTGCCTTTTTTTTTTTTTTTTTAAGTGAACTCTTCTCCCAATGTGAGGCTTTGACTCACAGCCCCAACATCAAGAGTCGCACGCTTTACCAACTGAGCCAACTAGGTGCACCCTGTATAAACAGCCTTCTAGGGCGCCTGGGTGGCTCAGTGGGTTAAGCCGCTGCCTTCGGCTCAGGTCATGATCTCAGGGTCCTGGGATCGAGTCCTGCATTGGGCTCTCTGCTCAGCAGGGAGCCTGCTTCCTCCTCTCTCTCTCTGCCTGCCTCTCTGCCTACTTGTGATCTCTGTCAAATAAAATAAAATCTTAAAAAAAAAAATAAAATAAACAGCCTTCTATGTTAACTGATATAGATGTAATTAACTTATTTATCACTTTGTATTCCTTGCCCTTTTTTTAAAGATTTTATTTTTTATTTATTTGAGAGAGACAGTGAGAGAGAGAATGAGCGAGGAGAAGGTCAGAGAGCGAAGCAGACTCCCCATGGAGCTGGGAGCCTGATGTGGGACTCGATCCCGGGACTCCAGGATCACGCCCTGAGCCGGAGGCAGTCACCCAACCAACTGCGCCACCCAGGCGTCCCTCCTTGCCCTTTTTTTTAAAAATGTTTTTTTTTCTCTGTTCTAATTTGTCAGAGTTTCGTGTGATAGACCTTAACTCATTACAAGCTTTTTTTAACTGTTTTTGTCCATTGACTTTTATTAATGGTATCTTTGGCCCTACATAAAAGACTTTTATTTTTAAGGTTTTATTTATTTATTTAAAAGATTTTATCGGGGCGCCTGGGTGGCTCAGTGGGTTAAAGCTTCTGCCTTTGGCCCAGGTCATGATCCCAGGGTTCTGGGATGGAGCCCCACATCAGGCACTCTGCTCAGCAGGGAGCTTTCTTCCAACCCCCTACCCTCCCCCCCCCCCCCGACCTCGGCCTGCCTCTCTGCCTACTTGTGATCTCTGTCTGTCAAATAAATAAATAAAAATCTTTTTAAAAAAGGATTTTATTTTATTTATGACGGAGAGATATAGCAAGAGAGTGAGCACAAGCACAGGGGAGCTGGAGAGGGAGAAGTAGGCTCCCGGCTGAGCTGGGAGCCTGATGCAGGGCGATCCCAGGACCCTGGGATCATGACCTGAGCCTAAGGCAGACACTTAATGACTGACCCACCCAGGCGCCCCAGATTTTATTATCAGAGAGAGCACAAGTGAGAGAGCAAGCACACACAAGCAAGGAGAGCAGCAGGCAGAGGAAGAAGCAGGCTCTCCACTGAGCTAGGAGCCCAATGTGGACTGGATCCCAGGACCCTTGGCATCATGACCTGAGCCAAAGGCTAACGTTTAACTGACTGAGCCACCCAGGCATTATAGAAGACTTTTATGCAGTCAAGTTGTTATCTTTCCTTTAAAAGTATCTTGATGGAGTCATTCATTCTTCACATTTTTATGTAAATGTTTTTCTTTTATAGTGCTTTCATTTTCTGTCTTGGTTTAGGTATCTCCTCCATTCCTTGATTGTAAATCTAATCTCCCAAATGTTCTAAAATTTTTAATGTTTTGACAATTACATTTAAATCCTAAATGTATCTGGTATTAAGTTTTGTATATGATATGAAGTCGGGGTCCAAATATTTAAAAAAACCTGTTCTTTTATTTTTTAAGTAATCTCTATGCTTAACGTGGGGCAAATTTATAATCCCAAGATCAAGAGTCACCTGGTCTACCAACTGAAACAGCCAGGTTCCCCAACACTTGTAGCTTTTAATTTTAGGATTAGACATTACTTACTTTGTAAAAATCCAAATACATAACCCAAATCAGCAACTCTGAGAAGTATGTACCTGGCAGTTCTAAGTGAACTCAAGGATGAAACTGTGGAATTAGTAGCCCTGCTACAATGACTGATGTGTGTATAATGTGTTTGATGGGAGTACTGAGCAAAGGAGGCAGTGTGATAGTTGCTAATCAGTGGAGCTCCATAAACCAGCAAAATTCATGGAAAAATGGTATGTTCTCAGAATATAAGCAAAACCAAACTATAGGGAGTAAGGTAGCATGCTTTTTTGTAAATAATCATTCCTGATTAATCTATTAGAACTCATCATAGCAGTTGTATCAGTGTACTAGGGTTGCTATAACAAAATACCACAGACTGGGTGGCACAAACAACAGAAATTTATTTTCTCACAATTCTGGGGGCTGTAAGTGTGAGATCAAGGTGTCAACAGAGCTGGTTTCTTCTGAGGCTTTCCCATTGGCTTGTTGGAGATAGCTGTTGTCTCCCTGTATCTTCGCTCCATCTTCCTTCTGTGTGTGTGTGTGTGTGTGTGTGTGTGTCTGTGTCTGTGTCCTAATTTCTTCTTTTTAAGGACACCACTCATTGGATTAAGGCCAACCCATGACCTCATTTTAACTTAATTACATCGTTAAAGACTATCTACAAATACAGTCACAGTCTGAAGTACGGGGGTGGGGGTTAGGACTTCAACGTATGAATGCAGGAAGGCAGACTGCAGTGGAGACACAATTCAGCTTGTAAGGGGGATTAATAATGCAGTGAATATGATTTTATTTTGAAAAAACTTTGACAAGATTTTTACACTGAAGACTCTATTTAAATAAGTAACTAAGGAATTGTGATTACCAGTTCGTTAAATTAACAAAGAAATGAACAGATCGATACATGGCAAAGAAATTCAGAGGTAAGAAACAATGAGTAGAATTATAAAGACACTTTTCTAGAGGACTATATGGATTGGTGTTAAGACGAATCTTACATAGTTAGATAAGACAGAAGGGAGTACAGCATAAAATATACTGATAGCTATATCTGACTTCCTCTAGATAATGAAAAAATAGAGTTAAGAGGTGATATCAGGTGGTATATGAAAGTTTTTTTTTTTTTTAAAGATTTTTTATTTATTTATTTGTCAGAGAGAGAGGGAGAGAGAGCGAGCACAGGCAGACAGAGAGGCAGGCAGAGGCAGAGGGAGAAGCAGGCTCCCTGCCGAGCAAGGAGTCCGATGTGGGACTCGATCCCAGGACGCTGAGATCATGACCTGAGCCAAAGGCAGCTGCTTAACCAACTGAGCCACCCAGGCGTCCCAGTATATGAAAGTATTTTTAAGTGGATTTCATGTGGATAAGTACAACCTATTATATTTATAGGTCAGTGATTTTAAATGGGGGTGGAGGATAGCAGGAAAGAATGCCTTCCAGAGATAAGCATATCAAAACTGGGGGGTGAAGACAGTGCTTTTTCAAATTATACTTTCTGAAACTTCGATTTTCTGTCACCCCTTCCATTCTACATTGATAATCACTACTACAATGATCCACTGATTAAAAATGTCCACATTTGATAAATGATTCAAATTATATGATTATGGTCCCAAAACTACCTAATATTACCTATGAAAGGGACCCTAGAGACATGTCAACCATGTCCAAAAGACCTTTACCCAATATGCTGGTTGTGACCAGAGAGGCTATATAATGGTAGGTGACCTGAACATTAACACTGGACCAGACACAAAGCATCATAAAATCATCTACAACTTCCCTTTGAAAAAGCATCACAGAACTCTGAAGCCCAATCCCCTTCAATGAAGAACCAGTGATTATAACCTCCTCATTTTATATATAGGAAACTAAGATCCAGAGAAGTTCAAAACTGTTTAAAGACTCTGAGATAGTTACTGGTGAATCTAAGCACAAGTCTAATACTCTTAACGAGTTTAGAAACCATTAATTCCTATTTCTAGTGTTCAGGGTTTTTATCCAATATGCAGTTCTGGTCACTACAACTTTTACAAAAAAAATGTAGGAAAGCTAAAATAGTATCTAAAGAGAAACAAATGAAATAAAAGGATTAATGTTACATTTTATTATTCATTTAGAAACAGAAAAAAAGAAAATAAAGGTAGCAAAGATGGAACCAAGAATGTGGCTAGCACACAAAATATACAACATGAAGTCCTAAACACTTGCTGGAAGTGGACTACAAATTGGGCTTTAAGTGGCCTAGCAGTGATATGAAGAGAAAAATACAGTCTGTTGAATATTTAGTGTCTTTAAGGTAAAACCAAATAGCAATTTAGGAAAAGCACAGCTCGGTTCAGAGGAAATTTCTCCCATGCGTCCTTAAATTGACATTATGAATTATAATGAACCACCTTTATAGTATATCCACAGCAGATAAATTTCATAGGGATTTTCCTAGATTGCTAAAGTACAATCCAGAGAAAGCAATTTTGCAGAGGCCATAAAATGCCAGCTTTGTACAGGGAAAATCTGGCTTAATCCAAGGAACAGAATTAATAAACGCATGTATACAGGGTGTTCCAGACTCTTTTCGGTCTATAAAGAGAGATCAGATATAACTGAAGAATAATGAAAATGAAGACTTTGAAGGGCTCCTGGCTGCCTCAGTCAGAAGAGCGTGCTACTTGTGATCTCAGGGTTGGGAGTTTGAACCCCCCATTGGGTGTAGAGATTACTTATATACATAAATAAAAAAATTTTTTAATGGTTTTGAGAAGTTTAAGAAAAATGAAAAGAAGTCAGTAAACGCCAGAAATATATACAAAATTTAAGGTCCAGATGATTTACCTTTTCCTTTAGGAAAAGGTTCTCGAAATACATCTAACCTTAAATCTGAAGGTTGACGTCATGCCTGTTAATCCCTTGGTTTGTCCATCAGAATGTGAATCCTAGGTTATCTAGGAAAATGATCAGTTTAAGAATCTTGTCTTTTGAAGAGGTTTTGTCTTGGAAAAAAAAATTCAATAGCTATCCCAATCAGCCCTAGAAGACATTTAACCCACATTTGTTTCAGTTCCTATTCCTCACATTAGGCTATTAAATTCACTTTTGAAATTTTTAAAAATTAGATTTGTTACAGACAGGCTTTGAGCCCCCAGGTCTTATGTTTTAACTGCATATTTAGGGGTTAAAATGCCAACTTAACGGGGCGCCTGGGTGGCTCAGTGGGTTAAAGCCTCTGCCTTTGGCTCAGGTTGCCATCCTAGGGTTCTGGGATGGAGCCCCACATCGGGCTCTCTGCTCAGCGGGGAGCCTGCCTACCCCTCCCCCACACCCCTCCCCCTCACGCCTGCCTCTGCCTACTTGTGATCTCTGTCAAATAAATAAATCTTGTTGGTTAAGCATCCAACTCCTTATTTTAGCTCTGATCATGAATTCAGGGTCGAGAGACTGAGCGCCATGTCAGGCTCTGTGCTGGGCATGGAGCCTGCTTAAGATTCTGTCTCCTTGGGGTGCCTGGGTGGTTCAGTGGATTAAGCCTCTGCCTTCAGCTCAGGTCATGATCTCAGGGTTCTGGGATAGAGCCCTGCATCAGGCTCTCTGCTCAGCAGGGAGCCTGCTTCCCCCATCTCTCTGCCTACCTCTGATCGATCTCTCTGTCAAATACATAAATAAAATCTTAAAAAAAAAAAAAAAGATTCTGTCTCCTTGTGCCCCTCCCCTCTCTAATAAATAATGAAAGGAAATATGGCAGAGGGAAGGAACAGGAACAGTAGAATAAGCCTCTGGCTGAAAGCTTCAGGGTATGAGCATTGAAGAAATGAAGCAAAGGAAAAGGTCAACACTCTGATACAAGATGTTGAATTGAGAGGTGGGTTGTATTAGAGGGTGGGAGGGGTCAGGAATTGTGGCTGCCAATAGCAGCATGCTCAAAATTTGAACTCTGGTCCAACAAGTATAACAGAATGGTAAGAGGCCACAGATTGAAAACAAACCAGATCATCAAAGTGGTCATAATGATATGGCAGTGGAAGAAATCCTCAGGTTCCCAGATAGGCTCAAATCTATAGTAGAGGGGCTCAAACAAGGCTGGGATGGACCAGGTAGGACTCCAGGTTACAGTCAAAATCCTTGAAAATCATGGACTCCGATGGACTGGGCTGAGTAGCTTGCGCCTTCGTGACAAAGTTCACTGGCTGCTTCTGTAGGAGCTCTGGGTCAAAGGCCACACCCCGAAAGAAAGGGTGGACCTGGAAGTGATGCAAGTAACGCAGACGCTGGAGGGGATTCTGGCATAAGAGCTGAAGGCAAATAGAGCATGAAGGGTGAGGAACTGGGATGGGAAGGGGGCTAAACAGAAAAGCTGGAAAAGGAGAAGTTCATCAATCTGTGGAGGGCAGGAAGAAAAATCCTAAAGAAGATTTGAAAGAGACAGAAACAGGCTAATTTCCAGGCAAAGGTAGGAAGAAAGGCGCTATATTGGTAAGAGAGTAGCACTGGCCCTCTCTCTCAGAAGTGACCTGTTATGGATGGGGAGGATAGATGAAGGATGAAAAACTTAGAACTGGAATTTAAAGTGCAGGTTAGAAGGCGACTGGTGAGGTGGTACTTTGATCAAGTTGGAGCACATGCCCACCCTGGCCAGATTATTAGAGGAAAGGGGAAGTATCACTTCAGTGATAGGGATAGAAGGAAAATAGTGTTCACCCTTACCTCATGGAGCAGGAGTGAGAGCCCCTGGTTAAGAGAAGCTGGGATCTCAGAACCATAGTGGGTCACACTTGCCAGCATGGCCACATGATCTCTCTCTGCAGCCACTGGGAACTGAGTTGGGCAGGGCGGGGGTGGGGGGGCACAGTATCATTGGTTGGTGAGGAGTGAGGCAAGATTTCCTAAGGTCTTTTTCCCATTACAGGGCAAAGCTCCTCTCTTTGCTCAAAATCCCTACCATTCTCTCACCTTCCCAGTTGCCAGAGAGAAAAGCAAGACACCCAGGGACCACCAATCAGCAGCGTGGTTGTAAGGCCCTCCAATCAGGACCTCTGGGGCTAGATTTGAAAGACAGTTGTCATTGACATCAATCAGCTAGACTCCTGCCAACGCTTACCCCACCGGCTTTAGCCCCTCTCTCACCCATGTACTGAAGAGTACCACAGATAGTATAGGCTCGGGTTCCCTGGGGCAGGCGGCGGGACAGACCAAAGTCTGTCAGTTTCAGATGGCCTATGAAAGATAAGGCAACAGCACCACTCTGGTCCTCCCCTCATCAGCCACGACTTATTCCCAAACTGAGGGTCCTCTCAATCTGGGGCTAGGAAAAGAAAAGGACTTACCTCGTTCATCCAGAAGGATATTCTCCATCTGAAAAATCACAGGTGAGAAGTTATTAGTCATCCTCTTCCTTTCAACCCTCTTCCAACATGTATACGTCCCAGCTGAGAAACAGGCCCTATTCAGTATTCAGGCCTATACATTGATGGCCCTTGCCCAAATCCTTAGCACTCCTGAAGGCCCCAAGGTCAGCTCTTCTCAGCTCCCTCCCCCGCTGCCTTCTTAGATCTGCTGGAACTTCTGAGGCCCCACTTCAGACAAAGAAAAAAGCACTGTACCTTCACATCCCGATGGATGATGCCCAAATCATGGAGATAGCCTGCAGATGACAGCAAGTTTGGGGTGTGGTAAAGCTCTCCTGTAGTTCCCATCCCATTCCTATCCCTGTTCTTTGACCTCCAGAGTTAATATCAGATCTCTTCTCTGCCCCTCCCTCTCAATTCTTCCCTCATTTCCATTACCATTCTTGTTTCACTTACACAGCACCAGAACCAGTTCAGCAGCAAAGAGGCGGATGGAAGCCTCAGCAAAGCAGCCAACAGAAGACCACAGGGAGTACAGATCTGTACTGCAGTAGCTGCACACTGCAAAGTACCAGAAGTCTAGGCAATGTTTGGGGTTACTGTGCATGGGCTCAAGGCATTTTAGGCCTCTTGCCCAAACGGATGCCACCCGTTGTTCCCTCTCTTGGGAGAGAAAAGTGCTCTGAGAAGGGAAACAGAGCAAAGGGAGGACAGGCCAAAGGAATGGGTACTCTCAGGTGGGGAGTACAATAAAAGGGTTCTTGGGAATGAGAGGCCCATCACTCACTAATGAAGAGGTGCCGTTTTCCCTGCCAGCTGTCCCCCAAACAGTGTACAAAAGGATGGTTGATCTGTCGCTAGGAATGAAGAAAACAGGAAGTTAGGGAGGTAAAATGTCACTGAGAATCAAGGCAGCCAAGAAGTCAGGATTTATCTAGTTCTGCAGAAAAGGAGCTGCTGCCCCACCTCTCAGTTCAGGTGAACTAAGTAGGCATTTCCTGCCTGATAATTCCAAAACCAGCATGATACTGCGGAACACATTATGATATGCTGGAGAGATTTCCATGGAAGGGTCTAGAATTAATTGCTGATAACTGCTTTTCCCAGGATCTACTTTGGTTGAAGCAGAGGGAGTGGGCAGAACCAGGAAGAGCAGGACAGTTGGGACAAGAAAGGTACTTTGTCCACCTGTGGTTTACTTCTTCCTAGGATCCATTCCTGGGCTCTGTGCATACCTGTATACTAACCTCCTCTTTGCACTGCCTCAGGATGTCCCTCTGTAGGACCTTTACCTTGGGCACCACCTATAAAAGGAGAGGAGTGGTGACTCCAACAGGTTGTTTATGCCTACCAAACCTTTCTGAAACCAAGATTGGAGGCAGGGACTAGAGAATGATGTGGAAGAATACCTAGGTCCCTACCTTCACTGCAAATACTGCTTTCTGGCCACAGTCTAGCACCTTGAGGACTGTTCCAAAGGAGCCTTTAGCCACAAGGCCTAAAATCTGTACAGAGAAATGGAGAATAGCACAATTGAAACTCTGGCCATTCTTAGATGTCTCCCCAAGACTGAAACCCCTTCTGGGGACTGACCTACCTTCAGCTGGTGATGCCCCCTGAGGGGCCTAATGGGAAATTCCGGCAGGAAAAGGTTGACGAACTGAGGTACTGGCCACTCAGACAGAGGCTTCTCTGTTAGCAACCGGGCCGGTTCCAAGGACTCCTGGTGTAGGTATTGATGCCCCCGTAGTCCCCACAGCTCTTCCACACCTGACCTGGTAGTCCCCACACCTGACCAGAGGCTCTTCCAGCCTCGGACCCAGGGACCCCGGATGCTGTCACCCTGCTGAGAACCAAGGGAGCCACTCTAAACCTCTGCCCTTGAGGCATTACAAGTTCTTCCCATCTTAGAAGACACACCCTCAAATCACAACCTTAGGGATCCATTTTTGAGCACCAGGCAAAATTGTCATTGCCATTACCATTGCTTTGGGCCAAGGCCTAAATTTCCTGGACATGATTTAAATCCTCTAGGAAACTAGTATTTGGATATTTTTCCCCTTGAGGCATCAAGAGATTCAGCCTGTGGCTGACTAGCCTGCTAGTCCCCCTCCACAGTGGGCATCACTAACATTCTCCTCAGTTCCCTCCTAAGTCAGTTCCCAGGCCTTAAGCCCATGCTCCCTTTACCTCCCCCTAAACAGGCTACCAGAGCCCCACAGCCTACCTTATGAGAAGTAGCCACCGGGGCATGTTGCCCCTGCCGACAGCTCACTGTTCCCATCCAAAGCCTCTGCCTCCTCTCCTCCCTGCTAAATCTGCTGTCCTAGTTACATAAGCAACCCCTGCCCCTGATGCTACATTACACATGAGCCCCGCCTCTTCTCTGCTATTCATGACTGGAGATGCAAGTTGATGCAGCCAAACCCCACTCTTATCCCCAAATTCTATCCCCCACCAAACCCAGTTATGAATAGGCTGAGCCAGCACTAAAATGTATAGAGACCTATTAGAAGGCCAGTGTCAAAGCAGAGCTGGGACGTATCTGTGATACAGTCTCACAGAGGAGAGAAGAGGTCATCCCCATTAAAGTGGTAGCTAGAGGATATGTCTTAGGTTGATGGGGAGGAAGAGACACAGGTTGAAACCCATGCATTTAACACACCAAAAAGAAAAAAAATCAAATTTAAAATATATATTTTTTTCTCTTTAAGTCGTTTTCTTACCATTCTCCAGGGTATACCCCAAGGGACACATGGCCAGCCCTGGCATCTATTGCCATCTTCCCAAGTGAACTTGGCACAGATTGAGAAGGGGCTGATCTCCCCCCAGAACCCTAATACTTCTCATACAAGGCAGTGGAATGAGAAACAGGAGATCAACTCCTCCCCTCAACTTTCTAACACAGAGGGAGAGCAATTACACTTAGAAATATATATGTATATATTTATATATAGGTCTATAAAAATTTATCACACTTGATCAGAACTGTCCCTCCCACCCTTTCAGTTGGCCCCAATGGAACCAGATCCTAGTCCTGGGCCCATTCCCTGGGTCATGCTCTCTTGATGCCTCTCTGGCCCTTGGCTTGCTGATCAGTGTGAGGTAGAACTCAGCGTTATTATCCACTGTATTCTGCAGGGAAAAGGCCAGCTGCTAAAAGAGCAGTGCCTCTCTCCACAGTACCCTGTGGGCTCCTGACCCCCCACAAATCCTGATGGGTAAAGGGAAGCACCTCCCACCCCACAAGTCCCTGGGGCCCAAGCCAGAGTCAGATCCTGTACTGCAGCCATTCTTGGATGCTGGATCACTTGCGCCTCCCAAAGATGGACTTCTTGCCAGGGTTCTTGTTGCCCACACTTAAACCGATGAGGAGCCGGGCTTTCTCCTCCTCTTCCTGCTGTTGCATGTTGAGGTCTGATTTAGTTTCTAGCTTTCCCCGGACCTCAGACCCTGTTGCAGGCTTCAGCCTTAGCTTCTCTTTGATTACCTGATAGGTTAGAGAGGAGTAAAAGGGAAGGTAAATATTAGCGGTACAAGCAGAATAAATCAATGTGAACAAGTCAATAAAGATTTATTAAGCTTACATGAAGGCACAGCAGGGCAATTCAAATTATAAAATAATCTCTGCTTTTAAGAAGCTTACAGTCTAATTAGAACCCACTCTGAACCTCAAGTTGTGTCAGCCCTCAGTTTCCTAAAAATCAACTGTTAAGATATACAAAATACTCAATAACCATCTAATTTAATCATCTGACCAAAGTCACAGAGCGGGTAGGGATAGAAGTTGCTCACTTCATTCAGCTGCCCATCCCCAAAGGCTGCTTGTCCTACATATGTCCTACAATGAAATGCACCTGAGCACAGGATCTGTTTGCCAGCCCCTGCTAACCAAACCTCCACAAACTCTGCCGGCATACCTGGGCAACCAGGGCTTTGCGGCTGTCCCGCTTGACGGCCATGGCAAAGTCGAGCCATGTCCAGGTGTTGTTGTGGTACTCCAGACAGGGCAGCACCAGGTTAAGGTCACCCCAATCCACACTGTTCTTCTCACCCTGCAAGAGAAGGTGAGGGAGGGGACAGAGAAAAGAAGAATCAAAAGATGTTTCAGCTGCCATTTTTAGTTCAAGCCATACTTGAGTCCGAGCCCAGTGCTTTCCTACAGCAGCAGTTTAGCTACTGATTTCCCTTTACCTCATCCTGTAATGGTACTGACTCCCACAGAACAGCTTCACAAACTAGACGGTGGTGCCTAACTTTAATCTCTGATCTTATCTGGTTCCATTCCCACCCTGTTCTAGAAAGTACTGGGGAGAAGCAGACCTTGTAGCTGACGCACAGAGGAACCTGGGGAATCTTTATGTAGATGAACGAGTTGTTCATGGCAGCTCGCTCTTTCATCTTGTCAATATCATCCACAGGGTGCTAGGAAAGGCAGGAAAGGAATGTGAGTCCCTGAAACCATCAGAAGAAACTTAGGACCCCAAACATCTCCATCTCCTTTCATCCCTGGAAAAGAATGAAGAAATCCCTAGTGGGGCCAAACAGAGAACCCCAGGACTTTCCCATCTCTCCATCATTAGGGGCATGTGTGGTACCTCAGGTACTTTCCGAAATGACCTCCTGACGCCAGAACTCCGATTTAAGCCTTGTGCCACACCCTTCCCAGCGCCCAGTGGTGCCGCATCATCTGTTGCAATCAGCTGCCGAGGCTTCACCACTGGTATCCCTACGAGAAAGCAAGCATACCAGCTGCTATCCTCTTTCTGAAGCTTTAGCTATCTCTGGGGACACTACCCCAGTCTTCTGGAGCTCCACCATAAAAGTTCTCACCAGTAGTCACCAGTTTGGACTTATCTTCTTCATCTCCAACCTCATCATCTTCCACACTTCGGCCAGGAAAGAAAAAGCCCATTATTCTATGGAAGAACTGGTGTGTCAGCTGGATGGTGAGAGGCACCACATTTACCTAAAGAGGAAAAAGGCTGAAGAAGCAATTAAGCTCAGACATCATCCCTCAGTTTTACCTACCCCTAACGTAGCACAGTAACACACAGATAGCTTTTGAGTGCCCTTTGTTTCTGTATCCCCAAAGGACTGTATACTAACCTCAAAATGTTCCTTAACAGAAATACCCCCAACAGGGGGCCGGACTTTGCTGAAGAGGCGAAGGGCCAGCTGTCGCCCAGACTGGCAGGAGCTCTGGGGTCGCAGGACTACCTACAAGATAATGAGTAACAAATCAATCCACAAGTCTGTTCAAACTACGAGAAAAAGCAATGGTCTTGCTAAGCTGGGCACTTTCAACCTCTCAGATCACTACACTACCTCCCACCCTGGATTTATGTGAAAGGGCCCTTACACATGCCCTGTGTTAGGGTGCACCTGGGTGGCTCAGTTAAGCATCTAACTCTTGATTTCCACTCAGGTCATGATCTCAGGGTCATGAGATCTAGCCCTGTGTCGGGCTCCGCACTGAGCACAAAGTCTGTATGGGATTCTCTCTTTTCCTCTCCCTCTGCCCCTCTTCTCTCTCTTTTTCAAATAAATAAAATCTTACAAATGCCCTTTGTTAGGAAGCATGAGAATGGGGGAGGAATGGGGAAATAAGACTTGCCTTATAGACCGCATTGGGGAGGAGGTTGTTCATAGTGAACCAGCCCAACTCCAGAAGATGTTCTGCTGTGTCATCAGACTTATTCACCTATAAAAAGATTTCCCACCACCCCCCGACCCAATATACTATAATTAGCCTTTCTCAGGAGCTTGCCAGAGAATGGCTACATATCCTATTTTTAGATTCTCCAAATGTCTAATCCCAACCTTTGGCATCCCTTTCAATTTTATACAATCAATTCACCCTTTCATCCAGTGTTTCTCATGGGCACTACTGGCGAGGGCACTGTTGGCAAGGACGCTAAGTGCCAATAGCACTTCCCAGTCACTGTGATATTTAAAAAATGATCTTACATATTTCCAAACTCCCAGGGGGAAAAGGGTGTGGAATAATGAATCATGTCCTCTCCTCCATGCCATTAGTTACTTATTGCTGGAGAGCTGAATGTCCATATAGATTTAACAATGCCATTCCAAGCTGGACTTGGAAAATGACTTCCCTCTGGGCCATATTTCTAGGGATACTCTTTCTTATTCAGTGAAAGAAGCATTTGATCAAGCTCATCTATATCTGTGTAATTTCGAAGTACAAACAATTGTGTCTGAGGAGAACTATGCTCATGTCTCTACCATCAGTAACATCATCAGTAGTCATATAATAATTAGCCTCTTTGTGTCTCTTTCTATAAGACTCCTGAGACAGGACAATGCCTCTCAGCACAGTTTGCCTTTGTATACTCGATACCTTGCTGTAGAGGAACCGCTGCAGCTCCAGTTCAGCAATTCCTAGCTGTCCGTCTTCCTCTGTCAAGCGCCATCGTGCCTGAGCAAAGTAGAACTCAGTGCGACGGACAACACTCACATCTTCTTGTTGCTTTCGCAACTCCATCTTATTGGCCTGTTGCAACTGGAAGTCCTTAAAACACCTGCAGATGGACAGGAGGGCCAGAGCCAATAAGGGTAACAGCATTTGGGTTAGGGTGGGGTGGAATGCTCTAGAATGATGCAGGAGGGAAACCCAGAGATGGGCCTATTTTGGAACAGGTACTCCCTAAATTTTTTCCGCTGGATTCACCGCTCCTCGCACCTGGAGCCTGGGAGCTAAAGCCCATCTATAAGTTCCACAGCTGCTGCTGCTTTTTTTTGTTTTTTTAAGTAATCTCTACACCCAATCTGGGGCTTAAACTCATGATCCCGACATCAAGAGTCGCATGCTCTACTGACTGAGCCAGCCAGGCATCCCCCGCAGCTAATAAAATATTCTCTGCCCAGGGATGTCTGGGTGGCTCAGTCGGTTGAGCCACTGCCTTCAGCTCAGGTCATGATCCCAGGGTCCGGCGATCGAGTCCCACATTGGGTTCCTCGCTTGGCGGGGAGCCTGCTTCTCTCTCCGCCTCCGCCTGCTACTCTACTTGCTTGTGCACAAGCTCACTCTCTCTCTCTGACAAATAAAGAAAGAAAGAAAGAAAGAAAGAAAGAAAGAAAGAAAGAAAATCTTAAAAAAAAAAAAAAGTCTATGCCCACTCATAAACCCCTATGATTGTATCTGCAATTGTGCTCCTTACTGATCAACTTCAAAACATTTTATTGTCAGTTCATCTGCACATAGCAAGGCCACAAAAGTGATCTTTCCAAACCATTTGGTTTTCTCCTTTCCTAAGAGGTACTCTAATGAAGAGTCAAAGGAGGGGGGTCTCTTATTCTCAGTCTTTTGGCCAAGTCCAACCAGGTTCATTCAGGAAATACCCAAATCTATATCAGCCTTCAACGATGTGCGCGAGACCCAAAGACTATCATTAACATGGGCAAGGAAGGGGCACCTGGGTGGCTCAGTGGGTTGAGGCCTCTGCCTTTGCCTCGGGTCATGATCTCAGGGTCCTGGAATCAAGCCACGTGTTGGGCTCTCTGCTTGGCAGGGAGCCTGCTTCTCTGCCTGCTTGTGATTTCTGTCTCTCAAATAAATAAATAAAATCTTTTAAAAAAAAGAAAAAAAACATGGGCAAGGAAGAGAGATCAACCCTAGCTGGGGCACCGGAAAGAGGCAGAGAAAGAATGCTGTGGCACCTGATGAGGATATTAAGTTCTTCGCTTTCCAGCTGTAGACTGGCCTTCTCCTGGTTTAGCTGCAACTGAAGCTTTTGGTTCAGGTCAAGCAGGTTCTCATTCTTGCTGTCATCCTGCAAAGACTAGGGATCCAAGGCAGGAGAAACTGAGAGGAGATCTCCTTTGTCCTAGAAGAACACCCTCTCCTCAGACTGCCCCGGTAACTACCTTCATGATAGAATATATCTGCTTTTCCAGCTGCCGTATCTGGGCCACATGCTGCCGCACAGCCTCCTGCAAATGTAGTATGCTACTGCGCTGTTCCTCAGGATTGCTGGAGATCTCGAGCTGAAACCTGACCCGCTGCTTCTTCTCACTGTGCTCCTGAAGCAGTGGAAAAGGAAATGAACAAGATTTCTTAACAGTTGTCTTGTAGTAAAGTGAAACAGAAAAAGTGACAAGGAATAAGGATCTCTTCTAGAAAGCTTACCTGTATCTGTCAGCGTTAGTAGCAAGTGTAAGGGGCAGGCCCATGCAGAAGTAGTAAAGATTTCACAGTAAGCCAGTCCCACAGGGTAGGAATGGAGGTGATAGTGGGGACTAGTTACTGATTTCAGAGGTATCAAAGTGACTGAGTAGAGAACTGACCAAGAAAAACAATCAAGTAAAGAAGCTCTACAGTCTCCGGAACACTCAAGACCCTTCCTGGGTAAGTGAAATTTCAATGGCTACTACTGATTAACAGAGGATGTACCAATCACAAGGCCCTTTTTCGTCTGAATCATGGCTTTTCTTACTGGACCCCAAATAAAGCACAAGGTCTATGGGTTCCTATGAGGCTAACTGGCATTCTATAAAGGCTCATGCTCACCTTCCGCTTAGGTTCTACGTGGAGCAGCAGGTTGTTGACAATGTCCAGGATCATGGCATACTGAGCCGGGTTGGTGGAGATTTCCAGCTCATGATGAATAAGGGTAAAGGTATCCACAGCCCCTACGTAATTATTAGCAGCTAAGTAAGAAGCTCAAGATTCTCTCTAAATACCTACCCCATCTTTAAACCCATACTTGAAACCTCTCCTGTTAACCCCATAGAAATAGCTTAGTGAGATGCTCATGGGTAGAAATATGTTTGCTTATTTTAGAATCAAACAATTCCCATTCATCCCAGTTCCCTCCAAGAGCACACTTCAGCCTCTTACAGCAGACCTTACATAATGCAGAACAAAGTAATGTCCAGTGCGCAGTGGGACTTCTAATAACACTATTGACTCAGAACCACGAAGGAAGCAACTACTTTCACAAGTATCCTAGTCCCCTTCTAAAAGTCTTTCAAGCCCTGAATACCTTCCTGTTTCTTTAGGAGATCTTCCTTTTCCTGGTTCTCATGGACCTCAGGTGGTTTAATCTGAGTTGCCAGCTCAGGATCAATGTCATGGCTGTAACTGATATAGTACATTCGGCAGCTACAGCGTGAAATGATCCGCTGGACTTGCTGGGCTTGTTGCGCTTCAGCTGGCTGGTTCCAATCTGGGAAGAGGTGGGAAATGATAAGACATTCTCAATAAAGGTACTGTAAGAGCTAGGGGTGATGTCTCCGGCTATGTGTGATGTCTAGGGAACTCTATAGACACTTGCTTTCAACCTAGCCTAACACAAAATGTTCCTACCCCAGCATACGTTAATCTTGAGAGTATGTACGAAAATGCGCCTCTCTTCCTAACCACATGATGGGGAATAAGAGAGAGCTGACCTGTGGTAGTGGTAACCATGCCTCCCACTGCCTGCCCGCTCTCCATCAGCTCCTGCACAGAATCCAGACTACGCTGCCGGTGCTCCTCGATATTCTTTACCTGAAGACAGAGATACAGGTATATTTAACACCTGGCCAACTGGGTCACAGACCTCTAAGATGCAAGAAGTTATACTTACTATTCAGACTTCCACTGCCTAGAATAGCCTAAGGATCTCCCATGGTATAAGACATACGTGACTTCCTCCTGGCCCAAACCACTCAAATTCCCCAAAGCCAAATGATTTACATGCACATTTGCCAAACCTGCAGGCCTGAGGCCAGAAAAGCAAGCTAGGTTAAAATTAAATCCTGTCCTACCTCACACCCATTAGGATAGCTACTATCAAAAAAAAAAAAAAAGAGAGAGAGAGAGAATATACCAAATGCTGGCAAGGGTATGCTGAAATTGGATTCCTTGTGCACTGTTGGGGATGTGTCAAATGGTATAATGGTACTGTGGCAAATACTACATCAAGCACAATTCCTCAAAAGTTAAGAACAGAATTACTATATGATCCAGCAATTCTGCTTCTGGATATATACACAAAACTGAAAGCAGGGTCTTGAAGAGATTTGTATATGTTCATATGGCATTATTCACAATAGCTAAAATATGGAAGAAACCCAAATATCCATTGGTAGAAGAATGGATAGGCAATATGTGGTGTGTGTATACACACACACACACACACACACTCTCTCTCTCTCTCTCTCTCTCTGGAATTCAGTCTTTAAAAGGAAGATGCGGGGCGCCCGGGTGGCTCAGTGGGTTAAGCCTCTGCCTTTGGCTCAGGTCATGATCTCAGGGTCCTGGGATCGAGTCCCGCATCGGGCTCTCTGCTCAGCAGGGAGCCTGCTTCCTCCTCTCTCTCTGCCTGCCTCTCTGCCTACTTGTGATCTCTCTCTGTCAAATAAATAAATAAAATCTTAAAAATAAATAAATAAATAAATAATAAAAAAATAAAAAGGAAGATGCTGGGGCACCTGGATGCTCAGTTGGTTAAGTGTCCCACTCTTGATTTTGGCTCAGGTCATAATCTCAGGATTGTGAGATCAAGCCCCACACTGGGCTCTGCATTGTGCACAGAGCCTGCTTAAGATTCTCTGCCCTTCCCCCTACCTGCCTCTCTCTCTCTCTTTCCCACTTCCTTTATCCCTCTCTTAAAAAAAAGAAAAGGAAAACGCTACAACACAGATAAACCTTGAAGAGATTCTAGAAAGTGAAATTAAGTCAGTTACAAAAAGACAAGTGCTATATGATTTCATTTATATGAGATACTTAAGAATAGTCAAAACTAGGGGTGCCTGGGTAGCTCAGTGGGTTAAAGTTTCTGGCTTTGGCTCGGGTCGTGGTCCCAGGGTCCTGCGATCGAGCCCCGCATTGGGCTCTCTGCTCGGCGGGGAGTCTGCTTCCCTTCCTCTCTCTCTGCCTGCCTCTCTGCTTACTTGTGATCTCTGTCTGTGAAATGAACAAATAAAATCTTAAAAAAAAAAAAAAAAAAAAAGAATAGTCAAAACTAGGGGCGCCTCGGTGGCTCAGTGGGTTAAGCCTGTCTTCAGCTCAGGTCATGATCCCAGGGTCCTGGGATTGAGCCCTGCATCTGGCTCTCTGCTCAGCGGGGAACCTGATTCCCCCTCTGTCTCTGCCTGCCTCTCTGCCTACTTGTGATCACTGTCTGTCAAATAAATAAACAAAAACAACAACAACAAAAAAAGAATAGTCAAAACTAGATGCTTAGGGGCGCCTGGGTGGCTCAGTGGGTTAAGCCGCTGCCTTCGGCTCAGGTCATGATCTCAGGGTCCTGAGATCGAGGCCCGCATCGGGCTCTCTGTTCAGAAGGGAGCCTGCTTCCTCCTCTCTCTGCCTGCCTCTCTGCCTGCTTGTGATCTCTCTCTGTCAAATAAATAAATAAAATCTTTAAAAAAAAAAAAAAAAAAAAAAAAAAACTAGATGCTTAGGTGGCTCAGTCAGTAAGTGCCTTCAGCTCGGGTCATGATCCCAGCGAACAGGGATCGAGGACCCCTGAGCAGGGAGCCTGCTTCTCCCTCTTCCACTCCCCCTGCTGGTGTTCCCTCTCTCACTGTCTATATCAAATAAACAAAATCTTAAAAAAACAAAACCAAAAATGAATAGTCAAAATTATAGAGACAGAAAGTACAATGGTGGCTATTAAGGACTGAAAAGGGGGAGGTGGGGAGTTATTGTTCGATGGGTACAATTTCAGTTTTACAAGATGAGGAGTCATGGAGATGGATAGTAGTGATAGTTGAGTAACATCATGAATATATTTAATACCCCAAACTTTACACTTAAAAATGGTTAAAACAATAAATTTTGTATGTATTTTACCAAGATTAAGAAAACAGGAAAAAGGGGCGCCTGGGTGGCTCAGTGGGTTAAGCCGCTGCCTTCGGCTCAGGTCATGATCTCAGGGTCCTGGGATCGAGTCCCGCATCGGGCTCTCTGCTCTGCAGGGAGCCTGCTTCCTCCTCTCTCTGCCTGCCTCTCTGCCTACTTGTGATCTCTCTCTGTCAAATAAATAAAAAAATAAAAAAATCTTTAAAAAAAAGAAAAAAGAAAACAGGAAAAAATTCAAATCATGTTAAGCACAACAAATTTGATCAAAACCAATGACTTTCCCAACCACTTTGATATTCATGTGTTTGTATTGCTGTTTTCTGTCTTCAGATGATCACTCTGACACTTGCTATGGGGTAAGGGGAATGAATTCTTTTTTTTTTTTTTAAAGATTTTATTTATTTATTTGACAGACAGAGATCACAAGTAGTCAGAGAGGTAGGCAGGCAGAGAGAGAGGAAGAGGAAGCAGGCTCTCTGCTGAGCTAAGTCTCTGCTAAGCTTAAGTCAAAATGAGTAACAGAATGAGTGATATGGATAGACCATAAGCAAATCTGCCAAGTCACAAAAAATTCATATAGGAAAGGCAAGATGAAAGTCCTCTGCCAACTCCGTAAAGCACACCATAAGCAAAACAAACAGGCAACCTACTGAATGGAAGAAGATATTTGCAAATGATACATAAGGAACTCCTACAACTCAACACCAAAAATACATTAATCCAATTTAAAGATGGGCAGAGGACCTGAGTAGATGTTTTTCCAAAAAAGACATACAGATGTCTAACAGAAACACGGAAAGATGTTCAACATCACTGATCATCAGGGTAATGCAAATCAAAACCACTTCACACCAAAATAGCTAATATCAGGGTTTCTGGGTGGATCAGTCGGTTCAACGATCAACTCTTGGTTTCAGCTCAGGTCATGATTTCAGGGCTTCAGCTTGGCACTCAGCATGGAGTCTACTCCAGATTCTCTCTCCCTCTCCCTCTCCCTCTGCCCCTACCCCTGAACACCCATGCACAACAAGCACACTTTTTCCCTCTCTCAAATAAATAAATTTTTTTTTTAAAAAGATGAAAAAAAAAAAGACTTTATTTATTTATTTGAGAGAGATCACAAGGAGGCAGAGAAGCAGGCAGAGAAAGAGGAGGAAGCAGGCTCCCCGCCAAGCAGAAAGCCCAGGACCCTGGGATCATGACCTGAGCTGAAGGCAGAGGCCTTAACCAACCCACTGAGCCCAGGCGCCCCAAATAAATAAAATCTAAAAAACAAACAAACAAACCCCCCCCCAAAAAAACCCACCCACAAAGTCCCTCCCATCTAAGTCAAATACACATTCTATTCTAATGCTAATACCATAGCCTGACAGGGAATAAAGGGTTCACAGGCAAGAGAAGGCATGCCTGAAAGCAGCAGAGGCCCAGAAAATGCTAGAGAGATCTTACATAGCTCATCTTGCCCACCTCTGCCTGAGCAGTTAGAATCTTCTGTGCCTTACCTCCTGAGACTACTGGTAAAGAGCACGGTTTGTTTGAACCACAGCTGTAATATGATACATTACATGACCTCTCATATTATCAACAACCTGACCCTTCCTTGGCTTGACATCTGATTAAATGATTACCTTGTATGTAATTACATCTGAGGTTGCTAGATTTGAGCCCAAAGGTTGTTGGAGTAAGAAGCACCAGGCAGGGAAGAGGGATTAGCTTTTTCTCCATTGAGTATAATGGCAAATGAAGTTATCACACTGGTGCTTAACGGATGCAGCTGGATACATAAGCCATTTGCGTGTACCATGCCCAGCACAACGTGACCACTTCACACCTGTGCAAGAATACTGGCTAGGTGGGGAAGCCTGGGTGGCTCAGTTGGTTGGACAACTGCCTTCAGCTCAGGTCATGATCCTGGAGTCCCAGGATCAAGTCCCGCATGGGGCTCCCAGCTCCATGGGGAGTCTGCTTCTCCCTCTGACCTTCTCCTCACTCATCCTCTCTCTCACTGTCTCTCAAATAAATAAATAAAATCTTTAAAGAAAAAAAAAAAAAGAATACTGGCTAGGTACATCTTACCTTATAAACTAAGATCTCTCAATAATTCTGATACTATATCCTAGAAATTATAATGCAAATTGTTTTACTAAGCTGAAAAGAAAACCTACAGCCTAGTCCCTGCCAACTGTTCATAATTTCACCATCTTAGAAAACATTACCTTGACACACACACCACCCCTGACCTAACAACTTTTTAAAAATGATAGGATTATTTTCCCTCTAAATGAAGCTTCGTGTTTTTCAAAGCACTGTCTCATTGATCCTTTCAATAATCTTGTGAGAGGGAAGTATTAACTCAATTGTATAAATAACAATGACTCGCTCAAGGGCTCATGGCTACTATAATAGCAAAGGTGGCATTAGAATTCACATAACCTGACTACTAGACAAGCAATCTTTCTATTCAATCTTACTACTTTGCTGAAAGAACCAATCAACCATCTTCATAAGAGAAATAAGAAAAAGGGCAGATAGAGAACTTATCTAAAGTTCTCAAACTTACTGCCTATTTTCTTGGCTGCCCACTGGTTTTCTGCTTTATTAGAAGGGGTCAGCAATCTTCTCAAAAGTAAAAAAGTTCTTGGGGTGCCTGAATGGCTCAGAGGGTTAAGCTTCTGCCTTTGGCTCAGGTCATGGTCTCAGGGTCCTGGGATTGAGCCCCGCATCAGGCTCTCTGCTCAGCAGGGAGCATGCTTTCCCTCTCTGCCTGCTTCTCTACCTACTTGTGATCTCTCTGTCAAATAAATAAATAAAACCTTAAAAAAAAAAGAGAAGTAAAAAAGTTCCAATCTACTTCATTCTGGTGCTGGGAAATGAGAATTTCCTTTGCAATGAAAAAGAATATCAAGAGATTAAAAAAAAAAAAAAAAAGCACTATGTGCTCACAGACCATAAAATCAGAGACTACCTACAATTCCTACATTCAAGGTGTTACCAGCTTCATTATTCTACTAAGCTGGAGCAATAGGTACTAGCAGGAATCTTGCAAACAGTCTGCTGGAAGAAGCCAAATATGGAAAACTGGGACTATAATGGGCCTTCCCAGTGCCACTAACTAACCTCTAACCAGAGCTGTCGGCCATCCTGCTCAGTGGGGCTGCTTTCAGTGGTGGCGAAGTACTGCATGCCATCCAGTAAGCAAGTCCAGGATGTCTTTTGCTTCAACGTGTCACCATACCAGGCTGGATGGTGTTGGCACTGCAGCAGCTGAGCTTTGGCAGCTGATACAATGACACAGCCTTCTGTCTCCGCTCCACGAAGAACCATCTATACCACAGAGAGAAGCAGAATTACAGCACAAGGGCCACCAGGGAAGGTGAGAAGGTTAATGAAAGGATTGCACCTATGACTACAGATGGGCCTAATTCTGGCTTACTGAGTGAATGCTATGGTTTTAGACATGAAAGTTGGATTATCCTGGATACCTGCTGGAAGGAATATTTTTTTGGAACTCTGTCTGCCCATTCTGATTTGGTGGTGGGAGAAGATGAACGCATACTATGATCTAGCCCAAGGAGGTACTCTGGTAAAGACAAGTTACCTGGCAGTTAACCAGCTCAATAAGGCAGTTTCGGTTATATATGTCATCCGTCTGGCAGGCAGCAATGCCACACAACTGGTCACTCACACCTGACTCCTCTTCTGTGAACACTACAAACCTATCTGTCTCTTCAATCAGCTTCTGCAACATGTAGGCACCTGCAGGGAAACAGCAAGTGGGAAAAAGTCATAATCTCAAAAGGATAGGGAACACATCTAGGGCCCAAATGATCTTCCTTCAATTTCTCTACAACACATTCTCCTATCTGCAACTTATCCACTCCATCTCTTCATCCTTGAGGGCAAAATAAGGGTTGTCATTTCATTTTCCCTTCAATTTAACAAAAGTAACAGATTCCCAAAAGAAACTTAGAAATACTATGTTAGTGGCAGCATTTTTTCTCCTAGGTATATCAAACTCTGAATTATTCTAGGATCTTTTTTTTCTCATTTTGTTACTTGTATTTTTCACTTCGTATTATCTTAAACGTTTGTTGACCACTCCTTTCCCCATGAAACCACTCCCTTGCCATTAGTGCCACTGTGTTCTCATACTTCTACTGCTTCCTCTGATTATGCCTCTAAATCCTTTTCTCCCAAGTTTTAGAAAATGAGTATCTCCTAAGGTCCATCCTTGGCATGTTCCCCTCTTCCTCTTTTCTTCTAATGAGTTTGTCTAACAGTGTGTTATGGTTAATAGCAGCCTCCAGAATCAGACTAGTCTGCCTATATTTAAGATCCTATCTCTGCCAGTTTCTTGATTGTGACCTTTGGCAGCTTGCTTTAACCTGAGCCTCAGTTTCTATGTCTGTAAAATAAGAGTAAGTGTCTCATAAGGTTGTTGAGGGAATTTAATGCAACAACATACAGAAGTATTTTGCAGAGTACCTGCCACACAGTAGGCAACTATTATTACCTCCTTGGCCTTACCTCTTAGCTCATGCTGAAACTCCCAAAATCTTCATCTCTAGTACTAAGCTTTTAGATCTCATCTCCAGCTGTTAGATATTACCTAGATATGTTCCTTGCATTGCACATTTCATAGACACATTAACATTTCTTTCTATCTCCCCATCTCCATTCTCATTGCCTCTACCATTACATGTTGTTGAGATGCCACAATAGTTTCCTTATTGGTCCTTCCACCTCCAGTTTTCCCCGATTCCTCCTCCACAGCACCCCAAGATTTATCTTCCTAAAAATTAAGTCTAATGATGACACATCCCTATTCAAAAGCCTTCAATAGTTCACCACTGTCTGCTAAGTAAGGACCAAAAACTCCTTAGCTTTGTATAGAAGACTTTTGATGGTCTATGTACAGCCTTCCTTTCTGGGATCTTCCCTCACCCCTCATCTTAGCCACTCTCTATGACAACTGAAACAGACTCTTTGCTCTCCTTTGAACGTATTGAGCTTTACCAATTCTACTCCTATCAGGATACGCCCTCTGCCTTGAATGCCCTTTCTCCCCATTTCCACAAGTTCAAACTATATTAAGGCTTCGAAGTCCAGCTTAAATGTTATTTCATCAATAAATCTTTCCCTGATTGCACTCCCTTCTTCACTCTAGTCAAGAACTCCCATATACTTTCACTTCTCACTTGTGACATGATCACTTTTCACCTTGTTCTAAACTCACCATGAACTTGCATTCCTCTGTATTTATCATTCCTTCTCCCTAAAATGCCCTCCCCTTTCTCCTTGCCTGTTGAACTCTTACTCATCTTTCTTTTTTTTAAAAAAGAGTTTATTTATTTATTTGACAGACAGAGATCACAAGTAGGCAGAGAGGCAGTCAGGAGTCGGAAGTAGGCTCTCTGCTGAGCAGGGAGCCCGACGCAGAGCTCAATCCCAGGACCATGGGATCATGACCTGAGCCGAAGGCAGAGGCTTTAACCCACTGAGCCACCTAGGAGCCCCTCTTACTCATCTTTTAAGACCCATCTCAACGATCTTTTCTGGGAAGCCTTTCTAGACTTCCCGATGCTGATTTAAATACTTTCTCCTTGAACATTCTTACAAAGCATTTTCATAATGAAATAATAATTTACATGCCTACCTACTAGTTTCTGAGCTTTCTCTCACCTTTATATCGCTAATGTCTAGGGTTATGTCTGGCACATTATAAATCATCTATAAGCTAAAAAGAATCTATGAATGAATGAGTGGTTGAGTGAATGAACAAATAATCTTAGTTAGCTCATCCAGAGATGATAAACTACTTGCTGTAGCAAGTAGAAGGTCTTTCATTTTATATCTCTCATGAACCCATCACAGTGCTTTGTGCCTGTTAAGTACTCAATATTTGCTGACCGAACAAATTAATTCATCAAACCACAAAACAATTCTTTAATCCTTTCTTTCCCTTACTCATACTGTTTTGACCCATTACTCCTTTATGATCCTCTTCTCTTGGTCACAGGATCACACCCTTTAAATGCCCTTATATCATTGCTACGTAAGACTAAGGTGGACTGGGTCACCTCCATGGCTCAGTCGGATAAGCGTCTGCCTTCAGCTCAGGTCATGATCCCAGGGTCCCGGGACTGAGTCCCACTTCAGGCTCCCTGCTCAGTAGGGAATATACTTCTCCCTCCCCTCCCTCCCCCTTTGCCCCTCCCCTCAGCTACTGCACTTCTGTCAAATAAATAAATAAAATCTTTAAAAAAAAAAGAGAAGGGTGCCTGGATGGCTCAGTGGGTTAAAGCTTCTGCCTTCGGCTCAGGTCATGATCCCAGGGTCCTGGGATCAAGCCCCGAGTTGGGCTCTCTGCTCAGCAGAGAGCCTGCTTCCCCCCTCTCTCTCTGCCTGCCTCTCTCCCACTTGTGATCTCTGTTTGTTAAATAAATAAATAAATCTTAAAAAAAAAAAAAGAGAGAGAGAGAGAGAGAGACTAAGGCGGCCTAATATGGAGAAACAATAGTTTTCATCTCTACACCTAGACGGAACCATCCACGATTTAGTCCTTCCCAATTCCTGTCCAATCCCATGGACATATTCTAACCCTAACCCGATGAAGTCTCATCTGCTCCGGCTTACCTCCTGATGACCCCTTCTCAGGCTGTCCACTAAAGCTGGGAGTGCTGACGGGAGGTGGGGCTGGGGCACTGGTCAGAACACTCTGCTTTGGCTTTTTAGCTGGCATCTGTGGTTCAATCTTTAACCCCTTCAGGGCCTCAGTAGAGAGGTTACGTTTGAGTACTGCTGCCTTTTTATAGCCATCATATAAACCAAAGGCAATGTCCCGATTTGTGGTTGTCCACGAAGCCCGTAAATCTACCAAGTGCAGCTGGTGTGTGTGAAAGGCAGGATCCCCAACCCGAGTAGAGAGCTCCTAAGAAACAAGAACCACAAGATAGCATGGAAATTCCCACAATTTCTCCCATACCACAGATATAGAGATAAGAAAACAAACTTGTTGAATAAGCAATCTATTTGGGTGCCTGGCTCAGTTGGTTAAGCATCTGCTTTCGGCTCAGGTCATGAGCCCAAGGTCCTGGGATCAAGTCCCATGTCAGGGGTCGGGGAGGCCCTGCTTAGTGGAAGTCTACCTCTCCCTCTGCTCCTCCCCCTGCTCATGCTCTCACTCATTCTCTCTCATATAAATAAATAAAATCTTTAACAAAAAAAAAATTTCTCTCTCTCTCTTTCTGCCCCCTAGCCACCTAAAAAGAAAAAACAAATCTGTTCTAGGAGAGATAAAACAACCCTAGAAAAAGAAAAACTAAATGGTCTTAATGTGTGCATTAGACTACACTCAGACTATATCCACTATATTTATATGGTTCAGAAAACGTCAACATACGGTCACCTAACTGTCTCAGTCAGTAGAGCATTATGACTCTTGATCTCAGGGTTGTGAATTCAAGCCCCAGCTTGGGCATGGAGCCTACTTAATTAAAAACGAGAATAAAAAATAAATAAATAAAAAATAAAAAATAAATAAAAATAAAAATTTAAAAAAAAAAAAACGAGAATAAAAAAAATTTCAACATAAAATCTTTCCTTAATTAGGGGGCAAAAAATCCCACCAAATAAGGTCCTAGGAAAAAAGTTTTACTGTTTCCTGAAGGCCAAGAGACTATCTTTAGAAGGAGAGGGAGAAAAGGAATTTTCAAAAAGAGGGACACTGATACAGCTGATAGTGAATTCATTATATAATAATGATATATATGCTTGGAATGTAGTTAGAAACATTACCTGGACCTTTGCCTGAAACCCACTGCCATGGACTGAATTGTTGCCCCAACCAAACTTCATATGTTGAGACCATAATCCCCAGTATGATAATATGTGGAGATGTGGCCTTTAGGAGGTAATTAGATTTAAATGTCATGAGGGTAGGGCTTTATGATGGGATCAGTGTGCCCTTATAAGAAGAGACACCAGGGACACCTGGGTGGCTCAGTGGGTTAAAGCCTCTGCCTTTAGCTCAGGTCATGATCCCAGCGTCCTGGGATCGAGTCCCCATCAGGCTCCTTGCTTGGCAGGGAAACCTTCTCCCTCTGCTTCTGCCTGCCACTTTGTCTGCCTGTACTCGCTCTCGCTCCAAATCTAAAAAAAAGAAGAGACACCAAAGAGGATGCTCCCTTTCTCTTTTCCTGCCTTGTGAGAACACAGCAAAGGCAACTGTCTACAAGCCAGGAAAGAGCCCTCACCAGAATCTGACTATGCTTGGCACCCTGATCTTAGACCTCTAGCCCCCAAAACTGTGAGAAATATATTTTTGTTGTTTAAGCCACACAGTCTTCGGTATTTTGTTATGGCCGCCCAAACAAACCAAGACACATACTGATACAAATAAGGTCGTAAAGAGACTGAGTCAAGCGGTACCTCTTCAGCTGTGCGATTGCTGTGCCGCTGGTAGGTGAGGGAGGACAGGCTCAGTAGGTGGGTCTTTGTCACCAAAGGATCAAGGCAGTGATCAGCATTCTCTTCAGTGGGTGAAGCCATCAGGTGAACAGTCACCTGACTTAGGTCACTAACCATCTGGGTCACACTCCAGTCAGAGATGAGGCGCCGCATCACTGTGCCCGCTGAGACAAGGAGCCATACAGAGCCCATGCAGACCGACAGAGAAGGGCAGCGTGGGACAGAAAGCAGGAAGAGGAACAAGAAGGGCGAAGAGGGCAAGGACTACGAGAAAGGAAGGCAGTCTTTGAACCTACCTTGAGGTATAAGCCGCTGAGTTCCCCTAGTGAAGACATGGCCCTGACTGCACTCAATCTGGATGCCCCGTTGCTGGGCAAATGAGGCCCAATAATGCACCTGACAAGCAGAGAGCATAATGCTGAACAAAGAATGGTATCCAAGAGATGATGAAGATAAGGAAAAATGAGAAAACTAGGGAAGGGGAACAGAACTGAAGATGTCAAGAGCCTGACCTGCAGCTGGGGAAAAAGCGCAGTATAGGAAAGCTGCTTGTAGTGCTGGCCAAGTTTCTTCTTGCTTGGTTTCAGGTTATTGAAGAGCTTTCCCCGACAGATAGGCCTTGTGACACTAGTCCAAGTTGCCCAGAAGTTTTGCATCCAGCGCAGGGTACTACTATATAACAGAATCCTGGGCTGGGACATTGCTGTAAAAGACAAGATAGATATCTCCTACCTGTGATTAAAACAGAGATGAACCTAAATCCATCCCTAGATTCAGCTTTTAGAAGTTTAAAAACCCAAGCAGCTTTCAGCCCCAAATCAATATCCCCAATACCCTTTCCTTTTAAAGATCTAAGCTTTGGGGGCGCCTGGGTGGCACAGATGGTTAGGCCTCTGCCTTCAGCTCAAGTCATGATCTCCAAGTCCTGGGATAGAGCATCTGAATCCCTGCTCAGTGGGGAGTCTTCTTCTCCCTCTCTCTCTGCTTGTACTCTCTCTCTCCCAAATAAATAAAATCTTAAAAAAAAAAAAAAAATCTAAGCTTTGTCTTCACCAACCCTTTCTCAAAAAAAGGTCCTAATCCAAATCCTCCCTTGCTTTCCCTATCCCCGCCCCAAAGGGTCAAGTCCTTTATGTTTAAGCCCATCCTCCCAACTCTTCCTCCCACTGCCCCAGACCCAAGCCTCACTCCCACTGTGCCGGGTCAGATCCATCTTGATGGAGAGATTGAGGTTCTCGGAGCGGAATGCCCGGTAGGAGTCATGAAGTTGGCCCAAGGGCACCTCAGGCAGAAACTCTGGGGCCCGCAGAGTGACACTGTGGTGATCATGGGGGTTCCCATGGCATAGCCACTGCAGGTCCAATGTCATGCAGAGGTCAGGCAGGTGAAGGAAGCAGCAGTCATCATACCTGTCTCACAACAGAGTCCCAGCTCTCAGTGCCCTGATCACTTGCAACCCCCTGGCTCTTCCCCTCTCCCTCCAACCTGAATCCCTCGCCCTGTTGAGGCCCCACCCATCACTCCACTCACTTAGAAGCTGTTCTCACGTTGACATCCAAGTCACCCTTGAACACAAATTGACCAGGTTTCCAATGAAAAGACAGGTGGCTCCACTCCCAGTGCATATTTTCTGTTGTGTTGTATGGGTCCTGTAACCACCCCCAACAACTCAGTGAGATCTGGATAAGAATATCTCCCAATCTCCCAAATAAGTATCGTTGGGTCTCCCCCTGCCATGTGCTATACAAGCCCCAATCATAGCATCCTAGTAAGAAAACAACTCCGGAAGCCCTCACCTCAGTAGCCAGTTGGTGCAGATTTGCCTGTTCAATGTCCATGTGCCAGTCCCCATGGAACAGAAGACGGCTCTTGTCCCACCAGGGCAAGGGTGGGCTGGGGTCAGCTGAGGGCTTGGTCAAGAGGTCCACAGACTGGCTAATCAGTGTCCAGGCTGGATCCCAGCACGGGCCCCATACCACTGTGTACTGAAAGATTTCCGCTGGGATAGAGGAGCAAAGGGTACAGCTTATTACGCTACTTCTTTCTTCACTCCAGAGGGCCTCAGCTCATCTCCCATCCCAGCCATCACAACGTCCCTCAGCCACACCAACTGCCCTCCTCTACTCACAGTGGAAGTCGTGGTAGAACTTGAGTGGGGGCATGTTCCTCTCT
Source organism: Neogale vison (assembly GCF_020171115.1). Taxonomy (NCBI): domain Eukaryota; kingdom Metazoa; phylum Chordata; class Mammalia; order Carnivora; family Mustelidae; genus Neogale; species Neogale vison. The sequence continues at coordinate 28,695,024 of NC_058095.1, read as the reverse complement.
ACTGCCACATTACCCCATGGAAGCCCCAAGTGCAAGATTTGACGCCGCCGGGAACAAGGCTGACCACTCTGCTCGGTGCCCACAAGTCGACCCATCAGCCGCCAATCACGTATCTCAAACAGGTACCGGGGATAATCTCTTATCCGAACTGTTATTACAGGGAGGATATACGCTGGCTATTCAGAGGACTGTCTCAACATTCTTGAGCATTTTCTCCCCTGCCACTACTTTTACCCATCTATTTAACAAGGTCAACTGAGAGAACAAGAGCTGGCAGTTGGCAGGAAAGCTGGAAAACAGCGTGCAGACATGAGCAGATGGTGAGTAGAATAACACCGAGATCCAAGAGGCACGCTAACCCTGAAGATGACTGTGTTAGCTGTCCTTCGTGTTAGCCAAGCAGTTTCAGGGTGAAATTCAGGAACCAAGAAATGAAGAGGAGCCCACCCATCCCACTCCACCCATCCAAAAACCACCACAGTTCCCAATATAACTGAGTTCCTCTGCAGTCACTCAGAGAGCTTTCTGGAGCTCTGAGGGCGAACACTACACTCTATTTACAAATGAGGAAGTGTTACTTACCCAAGAATGTCTTAACACTGCACTTGAGCATACGACACCACTGAATGACAAGATCTATCCCCTCAGCAGGGAAAGGGCTGCCTGGATCAAGCTCTTGAACTTGCTCTATCACACGCTCAGGCCCATGGAAGGAGGCATCTGCCAGAGCTACCAGCTCTAGACCTGACAGGCTCCAAGTGAGCAGAGCCCGGCGCATAGGTGTGTTGCCATAGAGACGACGGGAGCGCTGAATGTAGATTTCAATGTTTTTATGTTCCAAAGAGGCATAGAGCTCCTCAATTTTACGGGCTGGCAGTAACTCCCCATGTTGCTTCCGAAGGGCAGCCACCTTGGCATCCAGCAACTGCAGCCTTTTGGCGCTCTCCTTACTTTCATCCTTCATTAGTTCATAGTTATCACGAAGTTTCACCTCAAAAATGTCATCCAGGAAAACCCATGAGAAGTGATGAACCTTCAAGAGTAGATCAGGTGGGAGTGGGGCAGGGCTTGGAGAAGCCGGAGCATGAGTTCCTCCATGCAGCCCCTTCAGCCATTTCTGTACACCCACAGCCTCATCCAGAGTTCGAGAGAAATCATACTGATAAGGAAACTCCACTGAGACTGAGCCCAGGGAGAGAAGCCACACACGGTTCCGGAGGGTCTGCAGCATGGGGAAAGGATTCCGGTGGAGGATCATCTCTTCCAGTTCGGGCAGCAGCTGTACCTCCACCTCCTTGAAGTTGAAGATGCTATTGCCATCAAAGCCAGCAGCCAGCTCTGGGCAGTAAGCCTGCAGCGAACCCCCATGCCGGCTCAGCGACACACTCTCCGCAGCCAGGGTAATGAACTTGTCCTCAGCTACAAAAGCTGTCAGCTTAGCTGTGCTCACCTCTAGTGTCAGGTTTAGTAGCCGCTTTGGGGGAGATGGCTCAGGGAGAAGGCCTTCTGGTTCAGATGCAGTCTCTGGGATCTCTAGTGTAAGGAGTGGCACAGACTCAGGAAACAGAGTGGCTCTCAGCAGGTCTCGGCAATGCAGGGTAGCCAGGATGTGTTGGTATAGGTACATGTGATCTGGGGGGCTCCAAAGTAAGGTGAGCCCTGTACCACACTGAACCTTCAGGGAGCAAGAGAAAAGGATCTGTCAATTACAAAATCCCAAAATATAAGAGATGGCTGAGATTATTATTATACATGCACACATGGGTCCAGAACCATCTCCACTCAGGACCATTTCTTGAGCAACTGCATCAATTACACCCTTGCCTTGTTCTCCTTAGCATGAATATATGGAGCTAACAGTTCTTACTTACACACTCTTGAGTTCCCAACTGGATTCTAGACTGTTGATTCTTCAGTAACTACCACAGAATATGCAGTATATACAGCACATACTTAATAAGTCATTTGACTTTTTGTTTCTGTGAGTTATCTTTCTCTAACAGCCATACTCTATATAATAACCATATTTTTAGAGATTTTATTTATTTATTTGACAGAGAGAGATCACAAGTAGGCAGAGAGAGAGGGGGAGGCAGGTACCCTGCCAAGCAGAGACCCTGATGCAGGGCTCGAACCCAGGACCCTGAGATCATGACCCGAGCCGAAGGCAGAGGCCCAAACCACTGAGCCACCCAGGCACCCCAGTAATAACCATTTTAATAATCACTTTGAAAGGTTTTTTTTAATGTTTAAATTTTTTTTTCAAAGATTTTATTTATTTATTTGACAGAGAGAGATCACAAGTAGGCAGAGAGGCAGGCAGAGAGAGAGAGAGGAGGAAGCAGGCTCCCTGCTGAGCAGAGAGCCCGATGCGGGACTCGATCCCGGGATGCGAGATCATGACCTGAGCCGAAGGCAGCGGCTTAACCCACTTAGCCACCCAGGTGCCCCTAATGTTTAAATTTTTTAATAAACATATAATGTATTATTAGCCTAATAATAATGTATTATCAGACCTGTACCCCCAGGGGTATAGGTCTGTGAATCGCCAGGTTTACACACTTCACAGCACTCACCATAGCACATACCCTCCCCAATGTCCATACACTTTGAAAGTTTCATGCAGGGCACGTGGGTACCTCAGTCAGTTAAGCATCTGCTTTTGGCTCGGGTCATGATCCCAGAGTCCTGGGATTGAGTCCCGCACTGAGCTCCCTGCCCAGCAGGGAGTCTACTTCTCCCTCTGCCCCTCACCCCGCTCATGCTCTCTCTCCCACTCTTTACCTTAAATAAGTAAATAAAATCTTTGGAAAAAAAAAAAAAAAGGGAAAAAAAACTGTTTCATGCAGTGATTGCATCTTGACTTAATTTTTTTTTTTAAAGATTTTATTTATTGGGGCACCAGGATGGCTCAGTGGGTTAAAGCCTCTGCCTTTGGCTCAGGTCATGATCCCAGGGTCCTGGGATCGAGCCCCGCATCGGGCTCTCTGTGCAGCAGGGAGCCTGCTTCCCCCTCTCTTTCTGCCTGCCTCTCTGCCTACTTGTGATCTCCACCTATCAAATAAACAAACAAAACCTTTAAAAAAATTTTTTTTTAAAGATTTTATTTTTTGGGGTGCCTGGTGGCTCAGTAGGTTAAGCCTCTGCCTTCAGCTCAGGTCATGGTCCCAGGGTCCTGGGATCCAGCCCTGCATTGGACTCTCTGCTCAGCAGGGAGCCTGCTTCCCCCTCTCTCTCTCTGCCTGCCTCTCTGCCCACTTGTTATCTCTGTCAAATAAATAAATAAAATTTAAAAAAAAAAGATTTTATTTATTCATTTTAGGGGGAGAGGGTGTGTGTGCAAATGGGGAGGGGCAGAGGGAGAGGGAGAAAGTATCTGAAGATTTCACACTGAGCACAGAGCCTGACATGGGGCTCGACCTCACAACCACGAGATCACAACCTGAGCAGAATCCAAGAATCAGACACTCAACCAACAGAGCCATCAAGGCGCCACTTAATTTAATTCTTAAAAAATATAAAAAAGACTGACCACACAAGTCAATATAGCAAATAACTTATATGTGAAAGTATGCTTCAAAGAAAGGAGTCCTTGTAAGTTTGAAAAACAAAGTCCATTCTGAATAGTTAAGCAGAGAAAATTTAAATTCCAGAACAGAAAAATGCCTTTGAATTCCAGCCTTGAAAAGGCAACTTCTTCCAAAGGAAGCCGAAGTCTGACAGTTGGAAAGATACCCCCACTCCCTTCCTAAGAGGGTTCCATATTCACCTGATACCCTGAGGAGAAAGATCTTGGAAAGCCTCTTAGAACTTGCCACTGCCTCCATCTTCTGATCCCTTTCAACCTTTTATTTTTTTAAAAACTCTATTTTTAGGTAATCTCTAAACCCAACACAGGGTTCGAACTTACAACCCCTACATCAAGAGTCGTACACTCCACCCACTGAGCCAGCCAGGTGCCCCTCCCTTCCAGCCTTTTAATAAGCTGAGGGCTTCAGTGAAATAACACCACATCATGATCTTTAAAAAAAAAACAAAAAAATAAACAAAACAAAAAAAACACCTCTTATTTGATCAGAGATATGCACTGAAATATTTACAGTTGGAATTATATGTCCTGGTATATTATATTATATTATATGTTACATATTATATAATATATATCATATTAATTATATGTCCTGGTATATTATTTTGAAGCTTCAAAATAATCCAGGAGCAGGCGGCAGGGTGACTGGCGGGTACAGAGCTGAAACAAGTTGGTCCTAAGTGGTAATTACTGAAGCTGGGTATGGATACATACAAGTTCATATATTCTCTCTAGTTCTGTGTGTATTTTATGCTCCATAATAAAGAGTTAAAAATGTATAGAACAAGCCAGGACAAAAAGGATAATGCAAGATGTCATATTTCTCACAGATGAATTTCACAACAGACTCAAAAGACTGGGAGGGGCGCCTGGGTGGCACAGTGGGTTAAGCCTCTGCCTTCGGCTCAGGTCATGGTCTCAGGGTCCTGGGATTGAGACCCACATCAGGCTCTCTGTTCAGAGGGGAACCTGCTTCCCCCTCTTCTCTCTGCCTGCCTCTCTGCCTATTTGTGATCTCTGTCAAATAAATAAATAAAATATTTTTTTAAAAAAAGAAAAAAGACTGGGAAATGCTCTTCAGCCTAGAGAAAAACCAACCTGACTCCACCTCCCCAGAGAAGCATTACCTCCAGAGAGCGGATGCTGCTGTGATAGGTGATGGAGAGCATGGAGAGGCTGAGCACAGGAGTGGGGATGTCAGGAGCCTTGCAGCAAGGCTGCATCTTCTCTGTGACTGACTTCACCAGGGCCAGCACAAGTCCCTGGACACCCACAGTGGAGGTTTCAGCGCTTCCCAGGACGGTCAGCGTGTCTAGTCGGATCTCTGAAGCACCTAACATCCAGAAACCACGTTAGCATTGGTTCTCAGCTCTCGAATGGCAACTTCAGCCTTCACTCTTACTCATTCTCTTCACTCTAGTTTTCTTTATTCCCTATACCTCCCTAAGTTCATTCCTCATATTTTAGGGCAATTTTTCCTCTCCTATCTTACTCTACCTAAATCTGGTAGCAAAGCCAAAGAAGCTCCCTAACTCCTACAAAGTGCCCAGAGATGTATTACTCTCTAGAACCAAACACATAAGGAAATAAAAAACTACACAAGTCTCAATTTCTTGATCAACTATCAAAGCTTTTTTTTTTTTTAAATAAATCTGTCTTAATACTTAATACCTTCTATCAGCTTGTAAGAAGTATCAAGAAACCCAAGTTATGTAAGACCTTCCAGCATCTCATGCCTTTAATTTAGAAAAAGTCCAAATAATCACCTTCATTAAATGAGAAGGAGCAGATTGAACCGGTATAATCTGCTTAGGTTACAAACTACCCACTTAACTATAGACTCCCTGTCCCACTTACCAACCAGGGCAGAAAGGGTGAACAAGTTCATGTCCTCCACCTTCAAGTCCACCTTCCACAGTAATGACACAGATTCCCCAAATGAAGATTCTCTAGAGGCAGCTGACTTCCCAGATTGTGTGTCCATCAAGGATAAAATGCGAGAGAGACACTGGGAACAGGTATCTGATGCTTCTACCTGCAGTCCACGGATGGTACAATCAAGAAACAGGGTATCTGACTGGGTGCTAGACAGGCCCAAAGGCTGGTTATAGCTACCCTAGAAAAGAAGAGAGAGCGAGCCCCATTAGAAGCATGCAGAACACACAGTTCTATAACACCCTGATGAGTCATCTTCTGCCAAAAAGGTGCTCCGTGCTCTAAAGCATGGCAGGGAAAGGAAACTGTATGGGCCGCTGTTCACCAAAGTACCCCACCTACCTGTAGTGTGAAGGAGTCCAGGACAAGTGCCTCACCCCAAACATGCATATTGGGTGGGTGGGGTGCCCGCTGAATGTGGGAGTCACTGCCCACCCGCCAGCAGAGATGGTCCACAGTTAACACACCCCGCTGATGGATACTCTGTGGCCTCAGGTGCTGGTAATCTGAACAAAAAAGGTAGGAGAGAGTTCTATGGAGCCACTGTAGCCATCAATTAGGCCTAGCTTCACAAATGGACAGATTCTTGTTCCTTTTCTATCCCAGAGTCTTACCTAGAGAGATGGAATTGAATCCCAAGGCAAAGGGTGGTGTATCACCAAGCTGAACGGAAACGTTGACATTGGAGATGGAGGTGCTAAAGATGATGGGAGCCAGGATTTGGGGGAAGGTTCTGCATAGAGACAAGACAACATTGTTTGATAAAGAAAGAACTGGAGCTTCCTATTACGGAACAGATAACTGAAGCTCTCAAAAGTCAGGGTGAGTTTTGTTGTGACTCTCAGGATGGAATGCAACTAGAAAATAAAAGACCAAACTCCTAAATTTGTTATTCCCAATGGTAAACTGTGGGGATGCAAGAAAGATTATTAGGTTGAACCATATGAGACTGCCATTTCAGAGATCAAATATAACTGTAAATATAAACATCAGTATATCACATGATTCAACCTAATACAACCAAGGAGCACTGCTTCCAAGCCATCTTTTTTTTAATTTATTTTTAAATTTTATTTATTAATTTATTTTAATTTATTTTTTATTTATTTTACTATTTTTTAAATTTTATTTATTTTATTTTTATTTTTTAAAGATTTTATTTATTTGACAGAGAAAGATCACAAGTAGGCAGAAAGGCAGGCAGAGAGAGAGAGAGAGAGAGAGAAGCAGGCTCCTCGCTAAGCAAAGAGCCCGATGCAGGGCTCAATCCCAGGACCCTGAGATTATGACCCAAGCCGAAGGCAGAGGCTTAACCCACTGAGCCACCCAGGCGTCCCTATCTTTTTTTTTTTTTTTTAAGATTTTGTTTATTTATTTGACAGAGACCACAAGTAGTCAGAGAGGCAGGTGGGGGTTTGGGGGAGGAAGCAGGCTCCCTGCTGAGCAGAAAGCCTGATGTGGGGCTCGATCCAGGACCCTGAGATCATGACCTGAGCCAAAGGCAGAGGCTTAAACCACTGAGCCACCCAGGTACCCCAAGTCATCTTATTTTTAAAGATTTTATTTATTTGTCAGAAAAGGAGAGAGAGATCGCACGTGCACAAGCAGGTTCTCCACTGAGCAGGGAGCCCGATGTGGAACTTGATCGCAGGACTCTGAGATTATGAGCAGGTTATGAGCAAAAGGCAGACACTTAACCAACTGAGCCACCCAGGTGGCCCCTGCTTCCAGGCCATTAACCTTAAGTTCTCTATGCAACACAATGCAGAGAGAGATGACACTGCTGACAGGATGTACCACCTTATAATCTAAAGCAGACAAGATTGTGGATCATTTAAATTCAGTACAATTGTTTATTTTATATAACAAGGCACTGTGCTGGGCACTGAAGAAATAAAAACAAAAAGGACTTCATCCTACTGTCAAAGAATCTAGTTTAATGGGGAAGATACATAACATAGAAGTGCTATTGGGGCACCTGGGTGGCTCAGTAAGTTAGGCATCCAACTCTTTTTTTTTTTTTTTTAAAGATTTTATTTATTTATTTTGAGAGAGAGACAGTGAGAGAGAACATGAGAGGCAAGAAGGTCAGAGGGAGAAGCAGACTCCCCATGGAGTTGGGAGCCCGATGTGGGACTCGATCCCGGGACTCCAGGACCGTGACCTGAGCCGAAGGCAGTTGCTCAACCAACTGAGCCACCCAGGTGCCCCGGCATCCAACTCTTGATTTCAGCCCAGGTCTTGGTTTCAGGGTGGTGGAATCAAGCCCCTCCCTCTTCTTCTGCCCCTCCCCTCACAGCTCCCATGCTTGCTCTCTCTCTCTCAAAAAATAAAAACAAATAAAATAGAAATGGTATTGAACTCATCAAAATACATATTTAACACAATATGCCACTTTAGAGCAAAAGAATCTGAAAATCCACCTGGATAAGATGGTGGCTAAAAAAAGATTACACCTACCTTTTCTTTCTTTGCTTAAAAACAGATGAACTAGACTCTTGGGTCTCCAGGGCCAGCATATGTAGCCAGTGAGAGAATTCCTGGTGCCGGTAATGAATAATACAAGTATTCAAAACCAGGGAGGCTGAGAGGTCAATGGTGGTCACCTGGAAGTAATACCAGAACTGTTGGCTTGGGTTTTATCTCAGTAGCTCACAAGGCAATGATATAGGGAGAGAGCACAGAAAGGAAGGATTCTTGGTCCCACAGTCATCATACCTGCACATTAGCCTTGAGGGAGCTGAGACAGACGATGCGCTGGCGACTCTGGGACAGCAACAAACCATCTGTGAGGGCAAAGAGCGATCAGAGAAGAACACTGGGAAAACAAAAGGTAAAACTAGGAAACAGAGACAGACAAGCAGATGAATAGACTATTACCAAAACTCATGAGTTGGGGTTATTTTCTCTCAGTATATTCCCTCCTCCCCAACCCCAGCTACACTGATATTAAATTAAGAAGGCCAACTAGGGCATGGGGGAAAGAGAGGGTCTAGTCCTCTGGGTATCGACGGCCCCCCCACCAGGAACCTTTCAGTATGAGTTCAGTGCTCATCTGTGCCATATCAGAGTTTGCTGTGAAGCTTCGAAGAGGCAGCTGATCCTCATCACGGTGGTACAGGAAATGCAGCAGCTTCAGCGTCCAATTCAGGTGCCTAGAGCAGAGCCAGACTTTGACTCAAAAATACATGGAATGTCATTCTTACTCTCTTTCCCCCCAAAGACAAGCTCAGTGCAGTGGAGCTACTAGGCAGGTTACTGAGACCCCAGCATAGAGCTCGAACCATCTCTCTCCACACTCTGTGTCAGCAGAGATCTCACCTCTTTTGACTATTCATGGACAGCACCACACTTGTGATCTCCATTTTCACCTTGACCTGATCTGGCAGCTGCTGGAGGAGGTACAGGCCAGGCAGAGCTGGCTCAGCCAAGTTCTCTGTCACCTCTGAAAACATGAATGAATAACACAAGAGCCATCAATCCTGGGGCACCTGGGTGGCTCAGTGGGTTAAGGCCTCTGCCTTCGGCTCAGGTCATGATCCCAGGGTCCTGGGAGCCTGCTTCCGCTCTCTCTCTGCCTGCTTGTGATCTCTGTCTGTCAAATAAATAAATAAAATCTTAAAAAAAAAAAAAAAAAAGAGAGAGACTATGGACTCTGAAAAACAATCTGAGGGTTTTGAAGGGGCCGGGGGGTGGGAGGTCGGGGTACCAGGTGGTGGGTATTATAGCGGGCACGGATTGCATGGAGCACTGGGTGTGGTGCAAAAAACAATGAATACTGTTACGCTGAAAAAAATAAATGAATAACAAAAAAGGTAATAAAACAACCCTCAATAAAAAAAAAAAAAGAATATGGACTTTGGGACAAAATAACTTATACTGCATTTTTACTACTGACTAGCTCTATGACCTCAGTCAAGTCACCTATCTGGTCTTCTTGCTTCAGTTTCCTCATTTGTGAAATGCTGAGAATTTAGAGAGACAATACAAAAAACTCATACTACAAGTCTAATTTTTAATAATTACCCACTAAATGTTAGTTCTTTCACCCACAAGTAAATGCCCTATCTCCTTTAGCTATCCTCAGTGTCAAAAGTCATGCTGAATAACAAAGCACACCTAATGAGTAGTGAGACCACTGTTTTTACATAACTCCAGAATAATAAGAGAACAGCACACCCAAGAAGCTAACTGACCAGGGCTTTACCTGAACAAGGAACAGATGTGGGTGCCAGGCTTGGGCCCTGGCGTAGTAGCTGACTATGAAAAAGGCCTTCATGCAGTTCAGCATGGAGTGTCCACATATCCACAGTGATCGCCTTCAGTTGCCGACTGCTGATGCCCACCTCTAGACACAGCTTTAGGGCCAGTGAGAGCTCCGCTAGGCAGGTGTCCTCCTGTAGGGAGGATAAGCTGCTAAGGTGTTAAGATGTAGGGAATCAGGGAGTTTTGGGTCAAAATGCAGTGGTCTAGAACACCACCTTGAGAGAACTCCCCATAAGAACACAGAACCTAGAATGTAAGCTCCTTCATATCCCATGCCCAGAAGGAAACAAGGCATCTAAATGACCATGGCATACTCACCAACTGGCCACTCTTAAGAACTTTGCTGTTGATCTGATTTAGGCTCACCTCACATTTCAGCCTGGGAAAGGAAAAAAATTAAGAGCACTCGGCCCCTTTCTCACCACTTAACTTCAGTCAAGCTTTACTGGCTAAACAGAACAAGGCAAAGAAAAGTGCCTAACTTTAACCTCTCCTCAAATTGTTATAGAATGAGAACTTGACACCTTTATAAAACCCAGACATCCAGCCATGCGGACACTGTAAGGCAAGAATGGGACTACCAGATCTTCTTTCACCCAGTGGTTACCTTTTCCCATCACTATCCAAAAGAAAGCTGCTTCCTCTGATCTGAATGTGCCACAAAGACTCAGAAGTAGCCACCTTGAGAACCATGATGTTTATAGACTCTACATGAATGGAGAAGAGCTACAAAGAAGCAGCAAAGAATAATCATTAGTACCAAGGCACTGCCTTTCCTTTCCAGTAGAGAAAGAATAAGAGGCAGCTCTTGGTATTATATTCCCAAAACAGCAGAAAAATTCACCCATCACTCTACAGCCAGCTATCCCTGCTACAGTCCAAGAAACTGGGAAAAGAATCTCACCTGACAGAAGATCTTCAGTAAGGATGGACTGAAGGACAGTTCCTTTTGATGCACCCCAGTGCTCTGGGAAAATGGGGCAAACAGGCCAGAAACCTTCTGTAGGTCCGTTCTGATACGCACTTCTCCAAAGCACAATGCCACATAGCGTCTGCCCAGAAAAGAGATCCCACTGCCATCAGGTCCAGCCCTTTATGGAAGTCTTCTCCCCTCCCCAATATTCACTCTCCAATCCTCCCTAAAAATGCAGCTCAAATCATGGAGAACAGCCTCACAACAGTTATCAATATCTGTCTCACAAAATAATAGCCTCCAGGCTAACCAGGAGACATCAGCAAAACCCCAGCCCCCTCCTTGGGCTGTGAGGCCCCTGCAGAATGTCAGTCTGCAAACTCCAATCCCAAAATATTCCCCAAGGGAAGAGAGAGGATATAGGGTACTCACGGCAGATCATGGCTAAGAAGTTTGCTGGAAATCCACAGGCTATCAATTTCCTAAAACAGTGTGGAAAATAGCTTTGTACACTAGCTGCTAGTTAAGCCATGAGCAGCTTGACAGCCAGGAAATTTTCTAAGAAGAGGAGGAAGTCCTATAGCCCTTCCACTAAATATTCTCCACTCCATTTCCACCAACTTCTCTCCTCAGCACTATATCCTGCTCCTCACAATGACACTGGTTGAACTTGCTCAGTATTTCTCTTTTATGGACATGTTACTATTTCTCCTCTTAAATTAGAACAGTAAGTGCTTATTTCCTGTTATCTTTTCTCTGTGCTCAGTTCTGTATCTTTCTTATTGTACCCTGAACACTCTGTGCCTTATAAGCATTTTTAACTCAACAACTTGCATCAATCCCAGTGCTTCCAAACTCTAAAATCATCTTGGCAAAGAAGTGACAAGGCTGGGCTAACTAGGAAAGCCACCCAGGATTTTAGAGGAAAAAAAAAAAAAAGAAATAGTTAAAATTTAGCTGAATCCACCCCCCACACACCCAGGGAATTCCCCAAGACTCACCACTGTTTGCTGGTGTTGCTGAAACTTAAGGCTGACATTCTGGATCCAAAAAAAGGAGCCAATCTTTAGTTCTGCCTGCAGCTTCCGCTGACACCACTTGGTGGCCAACCGGACCACAAACCACCTGCAGAAAAATCCCTGTGAGTTCCCAGGACCATCTTCCAATTTTGGCTTCCCTCACCCCTTCCTGGTCCTAGAAGGCCTTGCAAAAAGGTCATGTCCTAAAGCTGGATCTTCTGGGCAACTCTCCGGTCTCCCAAAACAACATTCTGTCAGGTACACTCGGCCGCAAAGATCAAAACCCTAGCCCTGGAGTGTCCCCTCCACCCAAATGAAATCAGACAAACTACAGTCCACCTCCTAAATTGGGGACAAAGAAAGCAATCTTTCCAATCCTTAGGAACCCCAGATGAAGGAGGAAGAAGCCCGACGGGGAGTCGAAATACAGGCAGCCGTGTCAGATGTGTCAACACACACTACCCCCACGGGGTCTCTGTCTCCGCCCCCCAGACAGGTGTCAGCGAGAAGGCACCGTGGGGTCACACCCGGCCGGCTCAAATGCCGCTCTTCCCCGGGCAGCCAGACCTGTTCCGTCTCCTAAGGCGAGGCTGCAGGTGCCCTCTGCGCTCGGTGACGGGGACACTCAGTGGCAAATGGAGGCCACCAGGCCGGGCCCCCTTCTCTCCCCGCCGCCGACACACACACACACACACACACACACACCCCTATTCAGTTCCCAGCCTCAGCATCCCCTCAGGCCTCGCCCGGTCCCTCAGTGTCCCCTACTACCAGTTTCTCGGTGCCAGCTCGGGCCGCACGCCCCCGCTCAGGCCCGCAGCGCGCGCTCTCCGCGGCTCCCCTCAGGCCCTCCCCCTCAGCTGCCAGCGCACCTTCGCCTCCAGCCCGCTTCCCCTCCCCGCCCGGCCCCGCGCGCCTTTCCAGCGCGTGCCCCCTCCTCAGTCTCTCTTCCTTCCCCAACCCCCACCCGCTGTAGCCGGGATCCTCTCACCGGCCTAAGAAGAGGGCGCTGAGGGCAACCAACAGCAAGGCCAACAGCGCGGAGAAGAACAGGGGCATTCCGGCCCCTGCCCGGCCTGGCTCCGGCCCCCGCCCTGCCGGAGCCCCCCCACGCCGGCTCCGCTCTGCGCCGCCGCGGGCCGACCAGCCGCACGCGCAGGAAAAGCGCTGGACTGGGAAGCGTTGGCGCGCGTGCACCCCGCCCCCCACAGCCTGCCAGCCAGCCAGCCAGCTGTCTCCCTGCCCCACTCCTCCCCGCGCCAGCGAGCCGGCAGGGCCGACCGGCTGCCTGCGCGAAGTACGGGCGTGGCTCCAAAGGAGCCGGGGCGCAAGAAGGGGTAGGGGGCGGACCTCGCGCCGACTGACACTCATGCCCCGCCCCTGACCCACCCTTCCGCACCCGGAAATGGGGAGCCTGAGGCTTGCAGGAGACCCGAGTCTGAGCCCGTCCCCGGCTGGCAACAGACCCGGCTGTCTCATTTTCATGGCAGACTTCCACTTTCAAAGCACTTTCCCAGGGTGGTTAGAGTCCGCTTTACCACTTCGGGTCCGAACTGAGGGTACGGCGGAAGTTAGGCCCCTAGGTCACACGGAGTAGCTGTCCTATCTTACTCAAGAGCCTTATCTGAGAATCACTGAGGAAACCAAGAACTAAAAGACATCAGTCGAAATTCATTTCAGCCACAGAGGAATGAGTTGTTCATTCATGTTACTGTTTGAATACTGTTCTAGTCGGTATGTACTGACCTACTGTGTGAGAAACGCAATTTTCTGGACCCTTCACTGGACAAGTTTTCAGTCTCTACTGTGTAAAGCACAATTTGGGCACTGAGCTGAGGGGATATGACAGAAATAGAGAATATTGTTCTTACTGCTCAACAATAGTTTATTTTGGAAACAAACATAATTGCAAGAAATAGATAATTCAGGATCAACTTTATTTTGCCTGTGTCCGTCTCTGTGAAATGAGGAAACTGGACAAAGATCCCTTCAAACTCTGATACAGTGATGCTAATACAATACAAGCTGAAACAAGTTCTGAGGATTTCAAAATTAGTTCATATCCCTTTACTCTTACATCCCAATCTCCATAAATGTCCTTCAAGATTTTACTTGGAAACTCCTTTCCACTCCTTTAGAAAAGGACCATTTCAATTTTCACATTGGGCTACCCACAGTTTTTACCCCTCCAACTGTTTCCTTATCTAGTCCTCTTGTCAGTCATTTCACATCCCCCCCAAAGACTCCACCATTTGTTTCAAATTCACACTTATCTCTCAAGCATTATAATCTGCAGCCTCTTAGCAAGGTAGGTTCTGTCTGTGAACCCTCAGGGAAGGCCCAGCAACTCAGTGAAAATTCTGTTCAAGCCAAATTGGGGGTACCTTGCAACATACCTCTCTATTCATTTTCATCTTGTCCAATACGTTCCCTTTACCCAGCTGATTCTTATCACTTCCTTTCTACTTTCTCCCCAGACTATTTCCAGCCTACTCCCAGTATCACAATAACCTGAAATGTTGATTTTATCGTTTTTCTACTTCTGGAAATCTCAAATGACTAATGCAATGCAACTTAAGTGGGAAGAGGGGAGAGAATGGAGATGGAGCTCAACTAGTTCACGGTCTCGACGTACTGAAACAAGTCCTTGTGAAAGAGACCAAGCCTCTTAATGTCATAGGCTAAACCTGGCATAGACCCATTATGCCCAAATGTTTAACCTTAAGTCTGTAAAGGAAAGGACAGGGGAAAAATTGTTTCTAAAAATAAAAGGCCTGCTAGTCACTGAAATTCCAGCAGAGAGAAGACACCTCTGTTCACTACCATGCTCAAAAGACCTAGGAGCAAACTTTCTGGAACTGACCAGCAGACAGAAAGGAAGAAATGAGGTAAGCATAGGACAAAAGTATTCTAACCCCTCTTTCAGAAAAAGCTATCCCTACATTTATCCATAAAAGAGCAATTATTATCCAAGAGTGGACATAACTATACTGTAGAGAAAGAATGTGAGCCAGACACAGTTGATTCCTATCCTTATTTACTAGCTTTAAGTTACTTACTCAAGGACAATTTAAGCACTTAAGTAAGGCAGTTATTCAACCTTCATGTTCTGCATTGGTAATACTGTAATACTTACACTAGATGTATGAAGATTAAAGGTGATCTATGAAGATTAAAGGAGGTAAGAGCTATCATACAGTATCTAGTATTTAGCAGACAGTGAATATTAGTTTTTCTTTTTTTTTTTCTCAACTGCAGTTAATGCCTCCAGAGTAAAACATTTCACTATTTTTTAAGCTGAATTCCTTGAGGGTCTTCAGCCATAATTAAAAATCTAGTAAAAGAGGTGCTAGGAGAGAAGTGAAAATAGAGAAAAAGTTTGGATGCAAGTAAGGCTCTTAAAAGGGCCCACACCAAAGGCTCCCAGCATCTCTAGAGTAATAGCAGTGACATGTGTCAGACTCAAGTATCAATCAGATTATGAAACAGCACACCTAATAAAGGACAACACTGGTGACTAATAATGAAATTCTTTATCATTTTGGAGAAAAAAAGTAGGAGAAAAGTCACACATCAATAATCCATGATCCCAAGATTCTGATGAGTAAAAATTTCCCAACTAGGAGAGGTATCTCCCTCAGTTTCTGTTTTATCGATATTAATAAAAATAATCTGCTCCTTCACCAGCAAGTCCTGTACTCAAAAAGAACTGACCCAGAGTCTGGGAGAATAACAAATTCAAGTGTGAAGGGTTGAAGCTTCCAAACACAGCCACTGTTCTCTGTCATTCATCTTCATCTCAGTGGTGACATGGCCACTGCCCAGGGAACCTGGGGCAGGGATCCCAGGGTGGAGCAGCAACAGATGTCATGAACACTGTGTGGTGACACTGGCTCACAGCTTCCAGACTCATAGCTCTGCATGATGAGCTTCTGCCTTTAACAACTCACTGGGTTTCATGAAGATGCCTTCCATGGCTTTCCAGTAGTTGTTCTGGCTCGGCTGGGCCATGCCATGTACCTCCTTTTGCCCACTAATGGGTCGGCCATATTGTTCTCCTGTGACAGACAGCAGAACTTCAGTGGAAGAATGCTTGAACCGCACCTCACCATCCCTCACCCAGTAGGCCCCGTTACAGAGCACCGTCCAGTCATCTAGATAATCGCCTTCACCTTCCTCACCAAAAGCACTCACTTCCTGAAAGACACAAATGGTAGCAACATTAGCATAACTGACACATAGGCTTAGAAGGGAAAAAGAAGCAATGCGAAGAAAAATAAGGTTACTGAAAAGTAAAAAATAAAAGGCTTTCCAGTGCTATTTAAAAATAAACTGTGGGAGGGGCACCTGGGTGTCTCAGTCATTAAGCTGCTGCCTTCCACTCAGGTAACGATCCCAGCGTCCTGGGATCAAGCCCTGCATTGGGCTCCCTGCTCAGTGGGGGACCTGCTTCTCCCTCTCCAGCTCCCCCTGCTTGTGTTCCCTCTCTCCGCTCTCTCTCTCTCTCTGTCAAATTAATTAATTAATTAAATTTAAAAAAAAAAAAAAAACCCACGGGGAAAAGTTTTTTAATAAAAATATTTTAATAAAAAATATTCAAAAATAAATGGTGAAAAAAGATTTAAAAAAAGATAAAAAGACACAAAGGACATGAAATCAGTTGCCCTAGGATTATGTTCTGAACACTTACTTTGCAAGTAATCCTGTATTTGCCTTACTCTTGTTATTTGACTTTAAATATTCCTGCCTCATTCCCTAACTACATTTTAAGTGACATGGTGAGCCACAAAAATAGAAAGCGGGGGATGGGCTCTCGAGACTGGCAGACCTTGAATCTCCACTCCATTCCATTCCTTCCTGTGCAACTCCTTCATTTCCTCCTCTAAACTCATGACAGTATCACCTTACAAAATAATTGTGAACTAAATAAAATAAATAGCCGAGTTCCTCCCTTTCTCTTCTACTCCCACTCCCCTTAAGAACAAATACTCACAGAGTTTCTATTGCAATAAAAAATTAATGGGACACCAGGATGGCTCAGTTGATTTAAGTGCCTGCCTTTGGCTCAGGTCATGATCCCAGGGTCCTGGGATCAATTTCTGTGTCAGGCTCCTTGCTCAGTGGGAAGTCTGCTTCTCCTTCTCCCTCTGCCTGCCACTGACCCTGCTGGTGTTCTCACTCTGACAGCTAAGTTGAAAAAAAAAAAAAAAAAACTTAAAAAAAAAAGGTAGAGGGGACCTGGGTGACTCAGTGGGTTAAAGCCTCTGCCTTCAGCCCAGGTCATGATCCCAGGATCCTAGGATCGAGCACCGCATTGGGCTCTCTGCTTGGCGGGGAGCCTGCTTCCCTTCCTCTCTCTCTGCCTGCCTCTCTGCCTACTTGTGATCTCTGTCTGCCAAATAAATAAATAAATCTTTTTTTTTTTTTTTAACGGGTAGAAAGTCATTTAAAAAAAGTTACTGATTATTTCAGAAATATGTAAATCCATCCTAAGGTATATAATTTCAGATGATTAAACCAGTCATTTGGAAATAGTCTGTAAGACAAAAGGCAAAAGGAAATGTACATAATTAACAATTCTACTATACTTGTATTTTTTTTTTTAAGATTTTATTTATTTGTCAGAGAGAGAAAGTACACTCAAACAGGCAGAGAGGCAGGCAGAGAGAGGAGGAAGCAGGCTCCCTGTTGAGCAGAGAGCCCTATGTGGGACTCGATCCCAAGACCCCAGGATCATGACCTGAGCCGAAGGCATTGGCTTAACCAACTGAGCCACCCAGGCATCCGTATTTTTTTTTTTTTTAAGATTTTATTTACTTGTCAGAGAGAGAGAATGAGCACACAAGCAGGCAGAGTGGCAGGCGGAGGTGGAGAGAGAAGCAGGCCAAGCAAGGAGCCCCATGTGGAACTTGATCCCAGGACCCCGGGATCATGACCTGAGCCGAAGGCAGCGGCTTAACCAACTTAGCCACAGTGTCCCTACTTGTATTGTTGTGAGTGCAACTTTTTGTTGATCATCTGTTTGTTTGTTGCTATGGGCTTTTTTTTTTTTTTTAAGATTTTATTTATTTACTTGACAAAGATCACAAGTAGGCAGAGAGGCAGAGAAAGCGAGAGATAAGAGAGAGAGAGGGAAGCAGGCTCACCGCTGAGCAGAGAGCCCGATGCGGGGCTCGATCCCAGGACCCTGAGATCATGACCTGAGCCGAAGGCAGAGGCTTAGCCCACTGAGCCACCCAGGCGCCCTGGACTTTTTTTTTTTTTTAAGTAGGCTCTATGCCCAGCATGGAGCCTAATGGGGGACTGAACTCATGACCCTGAGATCAAGGCCTGAGCTGAGATCAAGAGTCAGAAAACTGGGGCACCTGAATGGCTATTGGTTAAGCGTCTGACTTGGTGGGCGCCTGGGTAGTCAGTTAAGCATCTGCTCAGGCCATGACCCCAGGGTCCTGTGACTGACTCCCATGGCAGGCTCCTTGCTCAGCAGGGAGCCTCCTTCTCCCTCTCCCTCTGCAGGCTGCTCCTCCTACTTGTGCACTCTGTCAAATAAATAAATAAAATATTATTAAAAAAGTATCTGGTTTCGGCTTGGGTCTTGATCTTGGGATGCTGGTATCAAACCCTGCATCAGGCTCCACGCTCAGCAGGGAATCTGCTTCTCTCTCTTCTCTCTCTTCCTCTGCCCCACAGCATGCTGTCTCTCTCTCAAATAAATTTCTTAAAAAAGGGGGGGGGCACCTGGGTGTCTCAGTGGGTTAAGATCTCTGTCTGTCAAATAAATAAATAAATAAAATCTTAAAAAAAAAACCCACAAAGTCATTTAACCAACCAAGCCACCCAGGCACCCCACAATTCTACCATAGTTGTATATGGAACTGAACAAGTAAATGGATGACAGTGGTGGGAACCAGGTATCTGTGTGGAAATTTACAAATAAGTAAAGGGAGGAGAATAGTATGGTCTAAATGGTAATGAATTATAGTTGGAGACATCAATAGGAACTCACATTTAACATAATCAAGATATATTTTTACATAAAAATATTGGGCGCCTGGGTGGCTCAGTGGGTTAAGCCGCTGCCTTCGGCTCAGGTCATGATCTCGGGGTCCTGGGATCGAGTTCCGCATCAGGCTCTCTGCTCAGCAGGGAGCCTGCTTCCTCCTCTCTCTCTCTCTGCCTCTCTGCCTACTTGTGATTTCTCTCTGTCAAATAAATAAATAAAATCTTTTAAAAAAAAAATTTATAGGGCGCCTGGGTGGCTCAGTGAGTTAAGCTGCTGCCTTCGGCTCAGGTCATGATCTCAGGGTCCTGGGATCAAGTCCCGCATATGGCTCTCTGCTCAGCAGGGAGCCTGCTTCCCTATCTCTCTCTCTCTGGCTGCCTCTCCGTCTACTTGTGATTTCTCTCTGTCAAATAAATAAAAAAAAAAAAATTTATAGATAGGCCTGCATATATATACACGTTTCTTTGCTCTGTCAGGTAAGAAGGCCTAAAAGAGACAATACCCCAGTAGCAACAAGCTCACGTAAGGGCTAAGATCATGGTTTCTAGTATCATTCTTCAATAAAAGGAAACAGAACTCCTTGGAGAAATAGCTGATTCTAGGACTGGGGCCAGAAATATACAAGATGGGGCACCTGGGTGGCTCAGTTGTTAAGCGTCTGCCTTCAGCTCAGGTCATGATGCCAGGGTCCTGGGATCAAGTCCCACATTGCTCCTTGCTCAGCCAGGAGCCTCCTTCTCCCTCTGCCTGCCACTCCCCCTGCTTGTGTCCTCTCTACCTGACAAATAAATAAATATCTTACCAAAAAAAAAAAAACAAAGAAAGAAATATACAAGATGAGTCTAGAGTATCTTCAAGTGCCAAAAAGAAAAGGAAAGGTTAGAACACACACATACACAAAAATGGGAGTATGTCAAATGGACATAGGAGACAAGTAAAAAAGCACCCAATGGCCAATGTTGAAACAATCTGAGCAACAAAATAAAGGCAGTGGTATGTGATTATAACTCAAAGTATAAAATATTCATGAGTCCATACTGATACAAATGATTGCATATATAAGTACAGAAGAGACATATACCCATGCAGAAGAATTCCAAGTAACTTTTTTAGCTACTCTATCTAAAGGAAGGGGAGCATAACTCCCCATTCCTTAAGTATGGGCTGTGCATAGTGACATCCTTCCAAAAGTACAATACAGAAAGGAGTGGGGTGGAGAGATGAAAAGAATAACTTTTAAGGAGAAACATCACAAACACTATTTCAACAGTCATACATCATGTAGATAGTGTGTACCTGTGACACGATGTGATAAAAATGGCACTTTACCCCTGTGGCCATCCTCCTAAAAATCTTTCTAAGCCTGATCTAACCGTAACAAAAACACCAGACAAATCCCAATAGAGGAGCACCTTATTGTATACTTGACCAGCATTCCTCAAAACTGTCAAGGTAATCAAAAACAAGAATTTGGAAAAAAAAAGAAGAAGAGAAGAAGAAGAAAACAAAGAACAAAAAAACAAGAATTTGAAAAACTGCCACACCTCAGAGGAGCCTGAGGAGACATGACAACTAAATGTAATGGGTATCCTGGATGGGCAACTGGAAAAGAAAAAGTACAGTACATAAAAACTAAGGATATCAAAATAAACTAGGACTTTAGTTGATAACAATGTATCTTTAACTGCTTTATAAACTATAGGAAATTTACCATACTAATATAAGATGCTAACAGGAAAAACTATGTGCAGAGAGGCAGTGGGAGGGAAGCCCTCATTAATGAGTTCATATCTCTCAAAAGCTCAAGGCTTTAAAAAAAATGGCACAATACCAGGGTGTCTGGCTGGCTCATGTGGAGCATGCAACTCTTGATCTTGGGGCAGAGTTCAAGCCCCACACTGGGCACAGAGCTTACTTTAAAAAATAGTTAAAAAATAAAAATTAAGGGCCCCTGGGTGGCTCAGTAGGTTAAGCCTCTGCCTTACCGCTCAGGTCATGGTCTCAGGGTTCTGGGATCAAGGCCCACATCAGGCTCTCTGCTCAGCAGGGAGCCTGCTTCCTCCTCTCTCTCTGCCTGCCTCTCTGCCTACTTGTGATCTCTGTCAGATAAATAAAATCTTTTTAAAAAAAATAAATAAAAATAAAAATTAAAAAGTGGCATAATATTTAATCCATTTTCCTAATGTGGTTGGTTAGCTGAACTCATTTAAAATAATTTTTATTCAAACTTTGGAAACAGTTGTTTTTTTATCTGAATATAGTTGACACCCAATTGTTTTATCAGTTTCAGGTGTACAACATAGTCATTCAACAAGTCTATACATTATGCTACACTCACCATAAGTGTGTAGCTACCACTGGTCACCATACAATGCTTTTACAGTATCACAGATTATATTCTCTATGCTGTACCTTTTTTTTTTTTTTAAAGATTTTATTTATTTATTTTACAGAGAGAAATCACAAGTAGATGGAGAGGCAGGCAGAGAGAGAGAGAGGGAAGCAGGCTCCCCGCCAAGCAGAGAGCCCGATGCGGGACTCCATCCCAGGACCCTGAGATCATGCCCTGAGCCGAAGGCAGCGGCTTAACCCACTAGCCACCCAGGCGCCCCTATGCTGTACCTTTTATCCCTATGACTTAGTCATTCCATAACTGGAAGCCTGTTATCTTCCACTCCCTTTACCCATTCTGCCCATCTCTGCACCCCCTTCCTCTCTGACAACCATCAGTTTGTTCTCCATATTTATAGGTCTGATTCTGCTTTTTGTTTGTTCATTTGTTTTCTGAGATTCCACATATAAAAGAAATCACACGGTATTTGTCTTTCTCCTATTTATTTTATTTAGCCTAATACCCTTTAGGTCCATCCATATTGTTACAAATGACAAGATCTCATTCTTTTTATGGCTGAGTAATATTCTACTGTGTATATACGTATATACTGTATCTTCGTCACCCATGCATCCACTGACGTATGCTTGGTTTGCTTCCATATCTCAGGTTTTGTAAATAATGCTGCAATAAACATAGGGGTGCACATTTCTTTCCAAATCAGTGTTTTCATTTTCTTTAGTTAAACATACAATAACAGAATTACTGAATTATATGACATTTCTATTTTTAATTTTTTTAGGAACCTCCATACTGTTTTCTAAAGTGGCTACACCAATCTAAATTCCCACCAACAGTGTATAAGGGTTCCGTTTTCTCCACATCCTCACTAATACTTGTTATTTCTTGTTTTTTGATTATACCCATTCTGTCAGGTATAAGGTGATACCTTACTATGGTTTTAATTCGCATTTCCCTGATGATTAATGACGTTGAGCTCTTTTCATGTGTCAATACTGGGTTTCTTTGCTGCAGAATTTATCAAGATGACTTATGATATGCCAATATTCTGTCTTTTCTCATTTCTTGATTTCATCTAGATGTAAAGTCTCTATTTTGACCAGAAATAATTTCCTTCATACTTATGAGACAAAGCCAATTCTCCATGCCTGCACAAAAAAGAACATCTACTCCCAGGAAAGAAAGGGCTAAGGACCAAGATATTAGACAATGCAACAAATGCACAGGGTACCAGTGATCCACAGGATGCCACCTCACCTGGTTCCCAGAAAGAGGTGAGGTGAAGTGGTGACTATGGAGGTTTCGGCCAGTGTTGACATGTGTTAGCCGGATGGGTTGGCCACATTTGATGGGGGTTCCCCTCTCACACACTGTAGCAGTCTTCCCCCGTATCCTCCAGTAACTATTGCTGTCGTCCACAGAGGTTACACCTGTCACTGACTGCTGCCCACTACCTGTAGTCCAAAAAGAAAAAGAGAGAGAAAAATGCGTTCAACCTAATCCCTCTTTCCTAAGGCCAATAATGGGCCTTGTATTATAAAATAGGTTTGGAAGAGTGGAGAGGAAACCCTATGCTTGTTATTTCTTTGTCTATAACATTTAAAAAATACATGAGAAATACTAAATATATTTATACAGTATTATTGTTTGATAAATTATACTTATATGTACAATATCAGAAAACTCTAACAATTTGCATCAAAGGGCACTAGTTAGTGAATGAACTTATGTTCATTTTTGAAACACAAGTATGATGTACCTATATACAATAACCTGAATAGCCCCTAGTATATGTCACATGATTGAAACATGTTTAATATTTTTAAATGTTTACTATGTATTACAATCAAAACTTTTGTCACATTTCACAATAAAAAGGAGACCAGATTTTGCTATGAACTTTAAGCAATCACTGCAGCTCCCCAGTGCCCTGTGAGTGATCAATCAATGTGTTATAAAAGTAATCATAAGTCCCCTAAATCTGGTTAATACTGCCTAAAGAGATAAAATTCTGGTTAAAAGGTACCAGACTAAACACACACCTACAGGCTTAAAAAGAAAAAAGAAAATATATAAATAATAATTGCTAGCCAGCTATGTGTACTGAGCGCTTTCTAAATGTCAGATACCAATCCATACCCTTTGCCTGAATATTCTTATTCGATACATGCATATACCCTAAGGTAAATATTATTATCATCCCCAATATACACTGGAGTCTCAGAAAGGCTGAATAGTACACCCCAGGCCATACAGCACCAAGACACAGTGTTGGGGTTTGAACTTAGATGGCCCAACTCTAGAACTCACTCTTTTTTTTTTTTTTTAAAGATTTTATTTATTTGACAGAGAAATCACAAGTAGGCAGAGAGGCAGGCAGATAGAGATGGGGAAGCAGGTTCCCTGCTGAGCAGAGAACCCAATGTGGGGCTCAATCCCACGACCGAGATCATGACCTGAGCAGAGGCTTAACCCTCTGAGCCACTCAGGTGCCCCTAGAACTCACTCTTAACCACTCTACCACATGGTCTCCCAAGAAACTTTATTTTCTGTCAAGTTACATCAGAGAACACAATCTCACATAAATTCCCAGGATATTCTCTTTCCTATGCCTATTCCTATTATCAGGCCTTTCTCCTACATTCTGATTTAGTAGAGCCAAACTAGGAATCTAGATTAAATTAAAAAGTGGGGAGCTGGACACATAGCAAGTGTTCACTGAATGGCTGCTAGGACTATAAAACATCCCAGCAATGACAACTCAGTCCTTTCCTAGCCTAACTAGTCAGATACATTTTGAGAATCATGAACCACAGACTAGCCCCCACCCTCTCTTAACTGATAGCATCATCAGACATCCAATACAGAAATCTAGCAATCATCTTAGATGCATCTCACATCTCACTAACTGAACTTTTCTCTCTCTCTCTCTCTCTCTCTCTTTTTTTTTTTTTTTTTTTGGTTAGTTCTGGTTTTCCTGTAACTTGGTGACTGGCTCACTATTTTATCTCCTATATCTAGATCACTATTAGGGATGTAATAACAGTTTATTATATCTATACTGAATGAATGAACCCACAAATAATTACTAAATTATAAATGAACCCAAACCAAGCATTTTAATATCCTATGTTAAAAAGTCCTCTTAACGATTTCCTCTCCAATTCCAATGAGTGCTTTAAATTCTTTACAAGAAGGGTAAAGTTTGAATAAAAAGAGGCCAAAGGAAAATGGTTGAAGAGCAAGTGTAAGATGCAAAACAGCCAGAACAGAAAGATACAGTCAAAAAGTGAGGTCTTGGAATTCAAGACTTTAGAGATACAGCACTTACTGTAATTTTCTACATGTTTGTCTCTCCCGCACTGAATAGTGCCAGCCTGGAGTAGCTGAAAGCAGGCTTTGAAACTGGACAGATTTGGTTCGAACCCCGTCTCTGTCATTCACTAGCTGCAAGGCTCTGAGCATGCGACTTATCTGAGTTTGTTTCCTCATCTGTAAAATGAGGATAACAATCGTCTCTACCTCGTAGGAATGTTGTAAGTCCAAAAAAGTGTACGTGTAATGCGCCCGATACGCAGCTCACCGGACAGAAGCTGATATTTCGCCCAGTTCTCCGATTCTCCGCCTCTAGACCTCAGGAACCTCCCCCGGACTCCCCTAACCTTCCCAGACCACACCCCTCAAATTTTCTCTTGGCCCCGCCCCCTCCAGAGCCTACCAGCCCCTCCCAACCCACCCAACCCGGGTGGCAGTACCTGACCCATAGCGCACGTCGTGTGAGTGCAGTCTCACGTTGTGGCGCGTATTGAGTAGCTTCACCACCGAGCCGCATGTAACGACAGCCAGATTGGACGCTCCCACAGCACTCCACAAACCCCCCAACAACAGTAGCGACACCACAACCATCCTAGCTGAAGCGCAGAGCCCCTTATCTTCGAAGAAAACTCGGCCCCTCCCCGGAACCGGAAGCTGCCGGCGGAACCACAGAGAGGAGGAAATGAGAAAGCCCTAATTTACTTTCTATGGTTCCTTTGGCTAGAGCGGCCCGAGGAAGCCGTGCGTCCGGACGCTTCCGATCCCCAAGTTCTGTTCCCAAGTTTCTGTGACACTTAACCTTCCTGAGCCGTTTCGGCCAGTTTTCGCGCCCTACTAAACGAAGCCCCGAGAGCCAGGTGGGAGAAGAGTGAAAGAAATGGTCCGCCCACTCCCGGTGACAGGGAGCCGGAAGTGACGTAGCACGTTGACGCAGCAGCGGCGGCGGTGGCGGCGGCGGAGGGGCCGTGCGGTGGGTCCGTACTATCCTTTCCCAGTCTCGGTTCGACGACTCCATTTTCCTTGGTGGGGGCTTAGCGCACCGGAGTAGCGGCTGGCTTCAGGCAGGTAAAGTTCGAGCTGGAAAGCGTGTTCCTCGAAAGGGTCAGGTGAGGAACAAGGCTCTTAGGGCCTGGTCCCGTAAGGGAAGAGTTACTGGGGAGCGGTATGCGGGAAGAAGGGGGCCCCCCCGGCCTTCCCTACTCTATGAGGGAAAGGGGGAAGGAAACCGGAGTAGTTTCCTAGAGTCTCAGAGCTTTTCCCAGCCCTATGCTACCCGGAGCCCGTGAATTGTATCAACAGGCTTCCTGGGATTCCGTGCTTCTCTCGAGAGCTTGTGAAAATTGGGCCACGCCAAAGGATTTGGGAATGGAAGGGACTTGGGGCATCTGAGTCAGGATCAGGTGATCGAATTTTTTGTTCTGGCAATGTTAAACCTACGGATCTTTCAGGAGTTAGGCCATTGGGCTAGAGGGCGATGCTAAACACCTTCTTTTTCCGTATTGTAGAAAATAAAATTAGAACTTTTTATAGATGGTTGCAACCATCAACCGCCTACTGCAAACATCCGAATGGGCTACTGAGTCAAAACTTGATTTTCTTCCAGTTTCTGCCTTTCTCTCCAGGCAGTCCCTTGAACCATCTGGAGCAGTTCGTTTCTCTTGGTTGTTTCAAGAAGTGATACTTATTTATTTTTTTTTAAGAGGAGGCTAAGCTCTCTGAAAATGCATTCGTGGAAATTCACTGTAATATCAGAAGTAGCAAGGGAGTATTGAGTTACACCGCTGCTATTAATGAGCATGGAGAATGTAAACAGTTTTGAATTTGATTAATTCCTTCTAGGGAAAAAAAAAAAAACTTAACTTGCAGTGTTTATTTGGAAGGTACCGATTCTAAAGTCTTCAGTATATTGATTTCAAAAGTATGATTGCTCCTTCATCACCTGATTTTAGAGCCCCTTTCCATCACTTGAGTCCATCCAATACAAATACATTCTTCTTTAGTTGGCTTGTATGGCTACTAAATTAGATTAGCGTAGTTACTCCCTAAAAGGTTTAAACCTTATTAAGAGATTATTTACGTCTAGAAGTGGTGCAGTCTAGAGAGGCTGTCAGGTTTCACAGTCAGTAGACCTTCATAAGAATGGAAGCCCATGTAATATACTGGAAACCGTCTTTGGAGGCAAGTAAATTTGCCCGTGCTCCTATGTTCTTGGTCTCAATAAATGGCATTATGGTCAGGATCCTTTGTAAAATCCTTAGATTCTTCCTCTCCATTATTCTTTGGTAAAATCAATTACCCAATCCTACCTCTCCATAAAAATCTTTTCCCAGGGCTCCTGGGTGGCTCAGTGGGTTAAAGCCTCAGCCTTCGGCTCAGGTCATGATCCCAGGGTCCTGGGATCGAGCCCCACATTGGGCTTTCTGCTCAGCAGGGAGTCTGCTTCCTCCTCTCTCTGCCTGCTTCTCTGCCTACTTGTGATCTCAGTCTGTCAAATAAGTAATAAATAAAATCTTAAAAAAAAAAAAAACCTCTTCCCATCACATACAAATTACGTTCTGGAATCCCCCTCATCCCCCTCCAGCTAGTATCCTTATTTTTTTAATTCTCTCATAGCCAGATTTCTATCTGTGTCAACTTTCTCGAATTTTATTCATTTTTCTGGCTCTACTAGTCTGGTTTCTCTTCTGACCATTTGGTTGAAGGTCTCTGGTTGAGGTTACTAATGATTTCTTTATTGCCAAATCTCATGGATACTTTGTTTTTACTTTCCTCAATCCCTGGAATATGCAACACAGTTTACTTCTGTCTTGACACTCAGTCTTCTCTTGGGGCGAGGGTGGCTCAGTCTGTTAAGCGTCTGCCTTCGGTTCAGGTCATGATCCCACAGTCCTAAGATAGAGCCCCCGTCAGGCTTCCTGGTCAGTGGGGTGTCTTGGTTCTCTCTCTCTCTCCCCCATTGCTTGTGCTCGCTCACTCTCAAATAAATGAAATCTTTTTTAAAAAAGAAGAAACTCTTCTCTTGGTTTCATTGACACTTAACTCCTGGATCATCTCCATTTTTCTGGCTGCTCCTTCTCAGTGTCCTTTGCTAGCCACTTTTGCTCTCTGTCTAGTGTGTAAATGTTGAATTTCCTTCAGAGTTTAATCTTGGGCTCTCTGCCTACGTCCTTTAGAAGATCCAGTCTCACGGCTTAAATTACCATCTGAAAAGTGGCAACTGTTCAAAAGTTCAGCTCTTTAGTCCTACCTTCTCTATGTTCCAGAATCATATACAGAATGCCTATTTAATAGTTCCATTTGGATGTTTCTTAGACATCCCAAACCTAACATAATAAAAAGAACATTTTAGTTTTCCCATAATTCCAAACGTGATCTCCCCTGTTTCACTAAGAGGTACTCTCATCGACATGGTAACTGAAGCCAGACCTGTGAGAATCATCTTGGATTCTCTTCTCTTACTACCCTCCTACCCAAGGCTTTTGGTAAGTCCTGTCACTTCTTCCAAAATATATTTCAAATCTATCTTCTGTTCTCATCTCTGTTTCTACCACCCTATTCCAAACCACCATCATCTTTTGCCTGGGCTCCAAGAAGGGTATCCTCAGTTTTCCCTGTTTCAATCCAGGTCTCCCTGCTTAAAGCACCCCAGTGGTTTTCCATGGCTTTCAGAGCCCTACTTGAGCAGGCCCCTCCTCCTTCTCCCATTCTACTGCCTTCAGTAGTACTCCCATTCTCTGGCCACACTGGCCTTAGGACATTGCCTACCGTATGCCAAGTTCTTGCCTACCTTTTCTTTTTTTTTTTTTTTAAAGATTTTATTTATTTATTTGAGAGAGAGAGACAGTGAGAGAGAGCATGAGAGGGGAGAAGGTCAGAGAGCGAAGCAGACTCCCCATGGAGCTGGGAGCCTGATGTGGGACTCGATCCTGGGACTCCAGGATCACGCCCTGAGCCGAAGGCAGTCGTCCAACCAACTGAGCCACCCAGGCGTCCCTTGCCTACCTTTTCTACTAGGAACCTCTTCTACCTATTGTTGACATCTCAGGCTAAACTCACTCTCTCAGAGATAAGGGTATTTATTTCCTTTCTGGTTCTTAGAGCAATGTTTATTTTGTTTGTTTTCTACACCAAAATATAGATATCCTAGGAACAAGGACTCTTTTTTTTTTTTTTTTTTTAAATATTCCTGACATGTAGTAGGCACTCATCAAATAAATCTTTGTTGAATTAGCAAGTACACTACGCCAATTCAGTTTAAGTCCGTTCGGTTTAAAACCCTACAGGGGTTTTCCCAGCACCTTTTAGAGTCCACAG
The DNA here is from genome assembly GCF_020171115.1 of Neogale vison. Classification (NCBI taxonomy): domain Eukaryota; kingdom Metazoa; phylum Chordata; class Mammalia; order Carnivora; family Mustelidae; genus Neogale; species Neogale vison. The sequence continues at coordinate 28,666,317 of NC_058095.1, read as the reverse complement.
TCTTTAACTTACTCTATCAAGATTCTTATGACTTCACTCCAACTCATTATGAACCGTGCTCCCTCTCTAGTCAAACTGGCCCTCACTGGCCCTGCCACGGGCCTTGGGCCTTGTGCTGGAAATACTCTCCTCCAACACCACCACCACTTGTATGACCACCAGAGAAGACAGCTCCTCCCTTTAGCTAATTCCTCCGCAGTTTTACAGTCTTTATTCAAAGTCACTTTCTCAAAACCAGATTGGAGTCCACTCTTATGGGCTCCCATGGTACCTTGGTCACAATTCTTTCAGTTATCCCTGTACTCCTAGATCATGGGTCAACAAATTAAAGCTCCTTGGCCAAATTAAGCAACTCCCATTCATTTACATATCATCAGTGTCAGATTTTGTGCTGCAGTGGCAGATCTGGCCCTGTGTGGTTAGGAATATATTCCCCAGTGTGTGTGGCACAAGACTCAGTAACTTACTCCCACCCTCTCTTGCAGGGATTCTGATTCTGGTTACATATTTCAGTTGTTTCTGCTCCTCTTATGTCCTTATTCAGCAAGTAAATGTGGAAAGAGAAGAGATTACTTGTATTCTTAAATTACTTATGCTAGGGCGCCTGGGTGACTCAGTGGGTTAAGCCACTGCCTTCGGCTCAGGTCATGATCTCAGGGTCCTGGGATCGAGTCCTGCATCGGGCCATTTACTCGGCAGGGAGCCTGCTTCCTCCTCTCTCTCTCTCTCTCTGCCTTCCTCTCTGCCTACTTGTGATATCTCTCTCTCTCTCTCTCTCTGTCAAATAAATAAATAAATAAATCTTTTTTTAAAAAATTACTTATGCTAGTCATCATTAACAATAATGCTTTCTATGCTCTGTTATTGAAAAGATCCTAAGAGGGGCACTTAGGTGGCTCAGTTGGTAAGCATCTACCTTTAGCTCAGGTCATGATGTCAGGGTCCTGGGATCAAGCCCCTCATTGGGCTCCCCGGTCAGGGAGGAGTCGGCTTCTCCCTCTCCCCCAGACTCTCCCTTCTGGCTTGTGCTTTCTCTCACTCAAATAAATAAATAAAACCCTTAAAAAAAAAAAAAAAGTTCATAGTACTATTTCCTATAATCATGGTGTGCACATTAAAGTGATGATAGGTAGAGTTAATGTTTTCTGTTTTTTGTGTGTGTGCGGTTTTGTTTGTTTCATTTTGTTTTAATTTAATTTATTTATTTGGTAGTCAGAGAAGGAGGCAGAGAGAGAGGAAGGGAAGCAGGCTCCCTGTTGAGCAGAGAGCCCGATGGTGGGTTCCATCCCAGGACCCTGGGATCATGACCTGAGCCGAAGGCAGAGGCTTAACCCACTGGGCCACCCAGGCCTGTTTTGTTTTGTTTTTAAAGATTTTGTTTGTTTATTTAACAGACAGAGATTACAAGTAGACAGAGAGGCAGGCAGAGAGAGAGAGGAGGAAGCAGGCTCCCTGCTGAGCAGAGAGCCCAGTGCAGGACTCGATCCCAGAACCCTGGGATCATGACCTGAGTCGAAGGCAGCGGCTTAACCCACTGAGCCACCCAGGCGCCCCTGTTTTGTTTTTTAAGTAATCTCTGCACCCAACATGGGCTTGAATTTACAACCCTGAGATCAGTGCATGCTCTACTGACTGAGCCAGCCAGAAACATCTTACTTTTTCTTTATTTTAACATCTTGATTTGGTTTGATTAGGATTTTTCTTCAAGAGTTCTGAATTTAAAAGAACTTTTCTTAAGTGGATTCTGAATACTTCATTTACTAAACTTCCAGGTTTTTGAATTCCAAATTGGGTAGTCCCTTGTGAACACTTCTGAAATAGTCCTGGGCTTTTGTTCAATTTAAAATACAGAACGTTTTAGAGTTGAAACTCCATAGCAGACTTGTGGAGCTGTTCCCCATACCACTAGGCCCTTTTAGACCTAAACCTTTGTTCATGCTGCTTTTTCCAGATTATCCTCTTAACTCCTCTCAACTCAGGCATCAGCTTTTCTGAGGCATTCTCTGACATCTCTCTCTCTTCATATCGCTCCCATAGTCCTGGTATATAACTATAATACAATGTTCATTATGCTTTGTCATAAGTGCATGTACAAATTTTTTGACATAGATTGAATTCAACCAAGGTAAAAAAGCATATTTTACTCATTTATATATACCCAAGTCCCAGCACAGAGCTTAATCCTGTGTCTGTGTGTGTCTGTGTGTGTGTCCACACACATATATATGTATGTATTTAAAAATAAATGTTCATTGAAGCTGGCAGTGGAGGGAATTAACAGCCATCTTTTTTGCTCTGGTCTCCTTTAAATTGCCTCCTACATCATCTTGTTGAAAAGGAGGGACTGCCGAGGGCCTCCCTGTGGCAATCTGATCCCAGCTCCATTCCTCTTCCAGAGAATGTCATGGTAACGGCCAGCCTCTCCCTTTGAGCCACATCTTGTACTGCAGCTGTGCTTCTGCCTGGAGAAACTTCTCTTTGCTACCCCATGCCCTTTCTAGACCTATTTCAGTAGCAGATTTAACTTAACCGTCTGAATGTGGGGAAAATTCAAGAGCCTAAGTTCTAAATAAAAAATCTGAACTCTGCTGGGCTCATCTCAGATATCATACGTTAATAGTAATCATACGCTAATGAAGAGTGTTTTTGTTCGAGAATAGTTGCTGCTTGCCAACCTCAGCCTGCAGTGCTGCGGCACCCTCCGCACATTTAGCTCCAGCGAGTTGCAGCAAGTCAGGCTTGCTTCTGGTACACCTCTTTAACTGAAAGTCTTGGCACTGAGCTAGACTGGAAGCATCCCCCCCACTAGAGCACAGCATGTACTTTATTGCTAACCTAGGGAATGGGAGGAAAGCTGCGCGTAGCACAGAGCACCAGCTGCCCCCCAGAGGGAAAAAGCTGTTGTTTTTGTCAGGTAGGCTGTCTGTTTCTCTCTGGTGAGTAGACAGAAGGGCATCTGGTCTGCAGGAGCTGGGATTTAATATGAAGATATTGAGGCCCTATAAGACTGAATTTGTGGGTCTGATAGCCTAATTAAAGCAAGCCATGTGTGGTGGGGTACTGTACCCAAATCTATTTTTAATGGCTTAGTTCAGGGCTGGGGGCGGGGGCTTGATGTGAGGATTCAAATTAGAGCACCAGATTTAATTAGCAGTTTACATACTCACTTTCTACAGTACTCAAAGTAAATTACCTTAAGGACATAGATCTTGGGGGAAAAAAGAATATTGGTCTAAGCACAAGACTTGTATCACCACCCTGTGGGTGTACAGCTGTAGAGCATAGCAACTCTCAAATGTGTTGATCTTAGGACCCCTTTATAATCTGAAAAATAATTTCAGATTGCAAAGACATCGTGTTTATGTGAGTTGTATCTGTTGATGTTTATGAGATTTTTGTATTTTGATGTTTATGAGATAAAAACTTACAATTGGGTATATTAATTCATTTTAAAATAATAAAGTATCACCAAAAAAGTAATTATTTTGCAGTATATGGGTATATTAAATTAACATATTATGTGCACCTTAAACTTACACAGTGTTTTATGCCTATTATATGTTAATAATTTAACTGGGAAAAAAATAAGCTCACTACATTTTAACATAAATGATACTTTTATTAAAAAACAATTATAATCTTCAAAACAAAAGTAGTGAGAAGAGTGACATTGTTTTAAAGACTTTATTTATTTGAGAGAGAGAACATGTACACGGTGTGGGGAATGAGGGGAGCAGAGGAAGAGGGACAGGCAGACTCCACCCAGTGCAGGGCTCCATCCCATACTCTAAGATCACAACCTGAGCTGAATCCAAGAGTCGGATGCTTACCTGACTGAGCCACTCAAGTGCCCCCCCCAATCTTTTTAATGTCTCCCTTCATAGAATACATCTGGGTTTTCATATCTGCTTCTGCATTCAGTGTTGCGATACTATACATCATATTACCTCTGGAAAACTCCACTGTACACTCATGAGAGAAGGGAGGAGATGGTTTCCTGACCACACTTGAACTAGACCTGCTGACATACTAGAAACAGCTGTGCAGCTGTGACTTCTGAGTCTGACACAATTTAACTCAGATCTCAGCTCTTACTGATATATTTGTAGCAACTTGAACAAGTGACTTCCTCTGTGAGTCTTTCATCTCCTTTGTTGAGTGGAGAGAGTGCACTGTAACTCCTAGGACAGTGTAGGGGTTAATAGATGTCCTTAAGTGTCTGGGACTTGGTAGGTGTGTGATTACGGTTCCTCTGGGCACTCTTGTTTTTTAATTGCTTAAAGGAAAAGCCTATATTAGTTTGCTTGAGTTTTGTGTGAGTGTTGTGGGTTGGGTGGTTTCTAATTCTTTTCCTGTGCCTGCTTTCTGCATGTAATGCATAAAATTGTTCCGTGGTCCTTATTTGTTTTCGTATCTCTCTCCCTCTACCAGAAATAATCCTGCTTCTCCTCAAATCCCCAGGTCTGAGCAGAACGTATGTACACGTCTACGTAAACGGCAGGCATTCAGTAAAGCTTGAATGGCATCTGAAACCTCAGCCTGAAATTGAACATAAGACCATGTCATTGCCCCTCCCTTTCCACCAGAACTCGGTACCTTCAGTTTTGTTTCTTTGAGTTCAGTCAATCTTAAATTAATTGCTTGTGATATCAGTTGATATCAGTAAGGGTAATTTCCAGAAAAATTAGAGCCATAGCACCTAAGGCTCCTTCTAGATCTCAGACCATTTCAGGTAACTTAGCCAACCTCCTCTTTTCTCCCATCCCACTGCCATCTTTATCTGGAAATGTGGCAACAATATGAAAACACAAGTAATTTATTTAACAGATATTTAGCTGTTCCTATTTTGTGCAGAGCACTAGAAGGATATAAGTTACTTGGTACAGAATCACAGAGTGCCTTCTGATGCCTCTCTTTTGGCCATTTATGTTTTCATAGTTTTTAGTACTCCTTCAGTTAGATATGGTCTTTAATATCCTGAAGCTTGTGGTCTTAGGTGTGGAGAATGGGCACATACACAATGGACCATAATTCAGGACAAGGTGAGGAATGATGCTGAGTTTATCAGCAGCCAGCTTCAGGATTCCAGAATAGGATCTTGATATTATGATGTGTGTGATGTGTGCTGTGTTTTAAGTTTTTTATTTTTTTTTTAAAGATTTTATTTATTTATTTGACAGAGATCACAAGTAGGCGGCAATGAGGCAGGCGGTGGGGCGGGGGGAGGGGAGGAGGCTCCTTGCTGAGCAGAGACTCTCCCCCCCCCCCCCCCCCCCCCCCCCGATCATGACCTGAGCCGAAGGCAGGGGCTTTAACCCACTGAACCACCCAGGTGCCCCTGGTTTTTTTAAAGTCCTACAAGATGTGGGGCACCTGGGTAGCATGGTCGTTTAAGCGTCCTACTCTTGGTTTTGGCTCAGGCCCTGATCTCAGGGTCGTGAGACCCAGCTATGCATTGGGCTCCATGTTCGGTGCAGAGTCCGCTTGAGATTCTCCTCCCTCTCTCTCTCTCTCAAATAAATAAATCTAATAAAGTCCTACAAGGCCCAGGTAACTCCATGTTATGGTTTTGCCATTTCCAGGCCCTGGGTGAGTCTGAAAGCGGGGAGGTAGAAGACAGAGTTGGGACTGGTTGGTACCAAATTACAGAATGCTAAGAAAAATTAGGCCCAAGATTCAAATTCAGACTCAGTTAACATTGATTGAAACCGTAAATTTGGTTCTTTCCCCTGTGTCATCTAATAGTCTCAACTGCTCTACAAGGTAGGTAGTGCTATTCCTGTTTTTCAGAAGAAGTTGATAATCCAGACAAATTCAATAATTCGCTTAGTTTATAGATCTGGTAGATGACAGGACCAGGTTTTGATCTGTACTCTTAAGCTCAGCAATCTTTGCATTTAACTATGTTGCCTTTATTTTGTAAGCCGTGGAGGTGACTTTCAAAATGTTTTTTGGCTAGGGAAGTAAATGGTAAAAATAGAGTTATGGTTCTCATGTTTCTAAAGAGACCCCCTTCTCCCTTCACATACTCCCAATCAGTAGTCACACACATGGCTCAGGTTCATGAAATGTCATTTAATCTGTGGAAAAGAATTGTCCTTTTCACTCTGTCAGCAGCCAAATGTATTATAAATGAAGTATTTGTCATTTAGGTGGCACTTGCTTAAGAAATACCCAAATTTCTTATGAGCAAGTCATATAATCTTGCTGCTACCATATCCCTACCTATATAACCACTCCTACACTAATTTCTTTCCTCATTCACCCATTCTTGCCCCCAAATGATAAGTGAGATAAAATTCTTTGTTATACAGTTGACCCTTGAAGAACGTGGGAGTTAGGGGCACTGGCCTCCCCGACCATTAAAAATCTGCATATAACTTTTGACTCCCCGAAAACTTTACCAATAGCCTACTGTGGACTGGGATAACATAACATGATAACCTAAATAGTCAATGAATACATTTTGGACGTTATATGTATTATATACTTATATATATTACTATATATGCTTAAAGTGAACTAGAGAAAAGAAAATGTTAAGAAAAGCACATTGAGGGGCGCCTGTGTGGCTCAGTGGGTTAAGCCTTTGCCTTCGGTTCAGGTCATGATCTCAGGGTCCTAGGATCGAGCCCCGCATTGGGCTCTCTGCTCAGCAGGGAGCCTGCTTCCCTCTCTTTCTCTCTGCCTGTCTCTCTGCCTACTTGTGATCTCTCTCTCTCTCTCTCTCTCTGTCAAATAAATAAATAAAATCTTAAAAAAAAAAATCACATGGAGGAGAAAATGCATTTACAGTAGTCTGTATTTATTGGAAAAAAATCTGTAAGTGGATCCATGCAGCTTAAACTCCTGCTGTTCAAGAGTCAACTATGTATGAAGAAGTCCAGGGTAATCAGTTATCTTCTTTTTTTAATCATCTTTTTAAAGGAACATGTGAGAGTGGTAACAATGGGAGGGGTGGAAAATGGATGCGATGGAGCCATCTGATTCTTACTGTCTCCTCCCTCGGTGGGAATGATGGAGGAGGCAGAGTTGTGGCATGTGACTAAACGGCTATTGGTGGAAAGGCTTAAGGATACTCTGTAAAGTCATGTGTCTCATTTTTTAAATTTTTTTATCCCCATCTTCCTTTCTTCCCTAGTCATCTTTGGGCAGGCCGTGAGAAGCTGCAGCCATGTCTGATTTTGTGGAAAGCGAGGCCGAGGAGTCGGAGGAAGAGTACAATGATGAAGGCGAAGTGGTGCCCCGAGTCACCAAGAAATTTGTGGAAGAGGAGGATGACGGTGAGGAGGCCCCAGCCTCAAGCTTCTCCCCACTATTGCTAAGCTTTGGATAGTTGGATTCTTGCTGATGAGAGGCTCAGGCTGAGCACAGAAGTTATCACACATGAGGTACCAGCTTGAGAATTTTCAGTAATTTATAGAAAATACTTACTGAGCATCTGTCTGCTGTATGCCAGGCACTGTGCCTAGAACTAGAAATATAAAGACCCTGCTGTCTTGGAGTTTACATAAGTGGGTGGGGACAGACAGTAAATCAACAAATAAATATATACATAATGTTTTCCTCTTTTAGAGACCTAGCAGTGTTGGTATTTTTGTGCCCAGTTTCCTATTTCTCTGGCCAAACGCAACCATTAGGATCCTCAGCAGAGTAGAGCCATGAAATGGTTTTAAAGACAGAAAGGTAAATGTAAGTGTTATCAAAAGAATTAGGGATAAAAGAAGTAATATAGCTGCCAAATTTATAAACTAAAAGGAAAACAAAGATTATTGGTGGCTCTAAATCTAGTGTGAATTTTGAAGAGCCCAACTAATTAGGAAGATCATCTTTGCCTAAATACAGATGGTGAACATAGAAAGGAGATCATCCTTTTCCAGATACTGCTGCTATAAGCCACTGGCCATGTTTTACATCTTTAAATGAGGCTGAAAAGTTAGCATGGCACCCATATCATTAGCTTTAAAGCAGAGAGAGAATCACAGTCAAGCAGGTGGCCCCGCCCCACTCCAGCCCATTACCCAAACTCCATACCTCAAACATGCATGTTTTCCAGATGAGGAGGAGGAGGAGGAGAACCTAGATGATCAGGATGAGCAAGGCAATCTGAAAGGCTTTATCAATGATGATGACGATGAAGATGAAGGGGAGGAGGATGAGGGTAGTGACTCTGGTGATTCGGAAGATGATGTTGGCCACAAGAAGAGAAAACGCAGTGAGTAGTCTCTCCTCAGTCAAGCGAGGCTGGGGTGGAAGTTGCAGTGGAGAAGGGGACCTCTCCGTCGCCATGGGTAACACTTTGTTTTCTCCAGCATCTTTTGATGACCGCCTGGAGGATGATGATTTTGACCTCATTGAGGAGAATTTGGGTGTCAAAGTCAAAAGAGGAGTAAGTGTCACTCTTTATCTCTGTCCCTGGGGAATGAAGGAAAGAAAAATCCTTGAAATTCCGTGATTTCGGGGGGGATGAGGCACTCCAGAATACTTTGGGAAGCATTAGGGAAGAGAAAGTTGCTCCGAGTCCTTGTGCCGTGGAGACTAGCTTTGCATCCCCGAACTGGATGCCTGTTGGAGACAGTCTTGTCAGAGTTTCAGGGGTGGGCTTGGTGCTCAAAGAGCATCACTTAACCTGTTCTTTGCCATCTCCCTTGGTCAGCGCAACCATGGTGGGAAAATGGGAGTGAGACTAGAAAGCAAGCATCCTTAATGCCCATCCCCTCAGACCCTGATGAGAAAGGTTTTCCCACCCCTAGCAAAAATACCGACGTGTCAAAAAAATGTCAGATGATGAGGATGATGACGAGGAGGAATATGGCAAAGAAGAACATGAAAAAGAGGCAATTGCAGAGGAAATCTTCCAGGATGGGGAAGGGGAAGAAGGGCAGGAAGCCGTGGAGGCCCCCATGGCTCCTCCAGAGGAGGAGGAGGAAGATGATGAAGAATCAGGTATGTGGCATCAGGCAGGGAAGCCTGGGATTGCCTAGCTCCTACAAGCAGGGTGGGAAACCATCCTGTAACTAAAGGCCGCCAGCATCTGACAGAAAGAAGTTCATTTTTAGGAGTCTCCCTACTCTTCTCCCTGGCCACTCACGTGATAGGAAATAAAGCCATTCAGTCCTAGCTCATGCCCTGCCTCTGAGCACTAATCCCTTCCTTCCCTGCCCAGACATTGATGACTTCATTGTGGATGATGATGGACAGCCTCTGAAAAAACCTAAGTGGCGGAAAAAGCTTCCCGGATACACAGATGCGTGAGTGGGGTCTGCTATAGGGTGGTGATAAGGGCATCTGAGTAGATGCAGTCAGGAAGGAGGAGGTCAGATGTTTCTGCCAAAAATGGAACATCCCAGCTCTGAACCGTTTTTGCTTCCCTGCCTCAGATAAGCTTTCCTGGTCAGGAATGTCAGACTGCTCCTAGAAGCCCTGAGAGCTCTCTGCATTGTGGGGCCATTGTGGGCTCAGGGCGGAGTCACCTATGTGTACGCCTCCATCCAGCCTCCCTCTGCACCTGCGGCTCTGTGTTTACTCATCTGTATATCAGCCTTCTAAGTATAATTTTGTTGACAAAAGCTTTTGCTCTAAGGGAATACTGTGTTGCCTTAGCGGAAGATGACCCTGCTGAGCAGAATATGGACCTGAGCAGAATATGGATCTTTGATCCCTGACATGGGCACATTACCAGCCATGGGCTTTTTATCTTCCATATATAATAATTTTCCCAGAAATATCCCCCAATTAAGCCTTTATTCCAGAGTAAATACGCTTTTTTAATTTACCTTTTTCTTAATCTTTGTTTCCTTTGGGGCAAGTAAAGGATCTATGCATGGGGTGCATCTCTCTCCTCTCACCAGAACCTGGCCCAGCAGCCTCTTGCTGTCACCCACAGGGCCCTGCAGGAAGCCCAGGAGATTTTTGGTGTGGACTTTGACTATGACGAGTTTGAGAAATACAATGAGTACGATGAAGAACTAGAGGAAGAGTATGAGTACGAGGATGATGAGGCTGAGGGTGAGATCCGCGTGCGCCCCAAGAAGACCACCAAGAAACGTGTGAGCCGCAGGAGCATCTTCGAGATGTACGAGCCCAGCGAACTAGAAAGCAGCCACCTCACAGATCAGGACAATGAAATCCGGGCCACAGATCTGCCTGAGAGGTTCCAGGTAAGAAAGCACCAGCTTTGCACGCTTGCGTGGCTTAAGTTGTTTAGCCTCTGCCTTCAGCTCAGATCATGATCCCAGAATCTTGGGATCCTGTCCTGCCTCAGGCTCCCTGCTCGGTAGGAAGCCTACTTCTCCCTCTCCCACTCCCCCTGCTTGTGTTCCCTTGCTGTCTCTCTCCCTCTCTCTCTCTGTCGAATAAATAATAAAATCTTTAAAAAAAGCAAGCAAGCACCAGCTTCTGTCCTTCTGCCAGTCTGTCATCACCTGCCTTGTGCCTCCTTCCTCCAAAAGTTGTAGCAGAGGAACAGTCTAGCAACAATCTGATACTGGATGGTATGTTGGAAATTGGCTTTGAACCCCACTGACTGGGGGTGCAGGGAGTCCAGCTCTTAGAGAAGGCACTTGTGCTTCTGGTTCTTAAAATGGCACGCTTCCTTCAGCAGATACACAAGGCATTTACTTCGTGCCAGGACAACACTCTTCCAGGGTGCCGGAAATGTGTGTCTGTGGAGCTAACGTTTCTGTCCTGGAGTGGTATATGTGTTTCCCACAGGAATACAGGATAAAGTCGGCCTCATTGTCTTCTCCCCCACAGCTCCGCTCCATCCCAGTTAAGGGGGCTGAAGATGATGAACTAGAAGAAGAAGCTGACTGGATATACAGGAATGCCTTTGCCACACCAACCATTTCTCTGCAGGTATCCAAAAAAAAGATCCTTAGGTTTGACATGAACTGGGGGCCACTTTATCAAGGTGAAGATCTGCTCCAAACGTCTGTGTGCTTAGTACAGGATAGTATGAGTGTGTGTGTGCGTATGAGAGATTTTTCTAGATTTCATCTGATAAGGTTATTCTTTGACATCAAGCAGTTTCACACATGGTAAGACAAAACAAATAAAAGCATTGTTGATGTTTCTGTTTTCTTCTGGCCCTAGGAAAGCTGTGATTACCTAGACCGAGGGCAGTCAACCAGCAGCTTCAGTCGAAAAGGACCCAGCACAATTCAGAAGATTAAAGAAGCCCTAGGCTTCATGCGAAATCAACACTTTGAGGTAGCGGCTCAAGCTCTCTGACGGCCCACTGGTTAGAAATTGTGCTGTGGGGGTGCCTGGGTGGCTTAGTTGAGTGTCCAGCTCTTGATTTTGGCTCAGGTCCTGATCTTGGGATCTTAGGATTGAGCTCCACATCAGGCTCTGTGTTGGGCATGGAACCTGCTTTAGATTGTCTCCATGCCCCTCTGCCCACCCCGCACCCCACCCCACCCTGCTGTGTACATGCTTGTGTGCGCGCTCTCAAAAAAAAAGGGGGGGGGCGCGGGGCGCCTGTGGCTCAGTGGGTTAAAGCCTCTGCCTTCGGCTCAGTTCATGATCCCAGGGTCCTGGGATCGAGCCCCACATCGGGCTCTTTGCTCTGTGGGGAGCCTGCTTCCCCCTATCTGCCTGCCTCTCTGCCTACTTGTGATCTCTCTCTCTCCATCAAATAAATAAATAAATAAAATCTTTTAAAAAAGGGGGGGGCGCCTGGGTGGCTCAGTTAAGATCTGCCTTCGGCTCAGGTTGTGTGGGATCGAGCCTCGCATCAGGCTCCCTGCTCAGCGGGGAGCTTGTGTCTTCCTCTCCCACTCCCCCTGCTTGTGTTCCCTCTCTTGCTGTATCTCTCTGTCAAATAAATAAATAAAAATCTTTAAAAAAAGGAAGAAATTCACCTAGGGATTGAGGGAAAAGGGAGCTACCTGTCAGATGGGAGCCCCCTTCTCCTGTCCTCAGATGTGGTCCCTTGGCTCAAGAGTGTGAGAACCAAAGGAGACTCTGGTGGTGATCAGGAAAATGATGCTACCTGTCTCCAACATCATTTTCCCCTGCTGGGAAGAGCAGAGGCCCTTGATGAGCCAGTGAGGGAGGTCAAACTTCTGACTGAAATTTTCTAGCCCTATTTACCCCTCTGTCAAAGGAGCTCCTTACAGATCTTTCCACTCTGGTTGACTGCAGTCTCCATACTACTCTAGGTGCCTTTTATTGCTTTTTACCGTAAAGAATATGTGGAGCCTGAGTTGCACATCAATGACCTATGGAGGGTGTGGCAGTGGGATGAAAAGGTAAGATGGATCTATGGCCCCTAAGAGGCTGAGGTATGGATTGGGCACCACTACTGCGAGAGCCTGAGCTGCCTATACATACCAGGTGGCAGCCCAAACCTCCCCAGCCTATCAAGCTTTCCCCCCAGGGGCTCCGGGTAAGAAATAGGCAGCCCCAGGTCTCCGAGGCCAAACACCAGCACTTACTCCTGCCCTCTCTCGTCCTAGTGGACCCAACTAAGGATCCGCAAAGAGAACCTAACAAGGCTGTTTGAGAAGATGCAGGCTTACCAGTATGAGCAGATTTCCGCTGACCCTGACAAACCCCTTGCTGATGGCATCCGGGCTCTGGATACCACCGACATGGAGAGGTGATGTGTGCAGGGTTTATTCCATTCAGGGAGACCACAGGCAGGCCCCCAGGGAGCAGTGTAAGCTACTAAGTCCTCAGCGCAGGGTCCGTCCTTTAAAAATCTGATTTGTCACCACATCAGAAGTAATTTTTCTGGCAGGCAAATTCATCTTAGTGATCTATGTTGGTGTAAAAGGTTAAAAGGATAATACAGTCACGTTTGCTGATCTGAGAATTCCTTGCATGTAAAGTTATATGGGAAACCAGATTACAACCAGAAAGGAATTTGAACAGCTTGCAATCAGTGTGGCGTGTGGGAGGGGAGCAGATGACTTTAGTGGCCAGTGTCTTGAAGCTGGAGGGTAGGAGGGGCAGACTTTTCAAGGACTCTGAACTTTGCTAGAGACAGGATACTTCACAGCTTCATCTCCATTTGTAACAACTGCCAACCATCCCTTCTCGGCCTTTTGGCTAAGATCAAGTGTTGTAACAACCGCCAGCCACCATTCGATGTATTGCTTCTCTAAGATATCTTGGTTGCAAGTAAGTCATGGTCTGGTGGTGGTGTATAGTTCTAATAATTGAAGAGTACAGGCACCCATCCCAGTTGGGATCTTGCCTCCATGGGAACTGGACCTCTTGCAGCAGTACTGACTGGGTTTATACTTTTACTCAGTGACAGTTAAGGTCTTGTGTCCCTTTCCTCCAGGCTTAAGGATGTGCAGTCAATGGATGAACTGAAAGATGTCTACAACCATTTCTTGCTTTATTATGGCCGTGATATTCCCAAGATGCAGAATGCCGCCAAGGCCAGCCGCAAGAAGCTGAAGCGTGTACGGGAAGAGGGAGATGAGGAAGGCGAGTGCTGGAAAAGAAAACCCAGGAGGCTTAATGGCCACACCGTCCCCTGGGACGGCCCGGGCTGAGTGCCCTTTGGGGCTTCTCTCTACATGTGTCAGATCCTCGGGAGTGACTGGAAACTGGAACACTAACTCACGATTTCTTCCCAGGTGAGGGTGAAGAGGCAGAAGATGAGGAGCAGAGGGGCCCAGAGCTCAAGCAGGCCTCCCGCCGAGACATGTACACCATCTGCCAGAGTGCTGGGCTAGGTAAAAGCTAGCTGCTTTGTGTCCTGGGTCTTGTAGCCATGAGCAAGGGAAGTTCCCTGGTAGTCACTGGTGGGCAGGAAGAGGACTTAACAGACATTTGAACAAATCACCAGTCCAGTTCTGACCACAGGCCCCCAGCACCCACACCCACTTCACAGTAATGGTCCGGCCTTTCCCTAACTTCCTGAAGGAATGGGAAGTGCACACAATCAGAGGGGCAGGGTCCTTCCTAGCTTTCACATGTTCTTTTATTAAACTATAAATTCTACCTTAGTTCTGAGTGCAGGAGTCACAGAAAATTCCTGTTTCATAACAGCTTGTCAGGTGTTTAAAGGCCGTTTTACTATTCCTTGTAAAATTCCTGGTCCTGCTTTTTTGTGACCCTCTTAAAGTCTAGTGCCCAGAGTTGCTACTCTGGACCCAGAGCAAAGAGATTTGTCAGCCTAGCTGTTGTTTTACCCTTCACCCTCCTGTATGCTTTAGATGGTCTGGCCAAAAAGTTCGGGCTTACTCCTGAGCAGTTCGGGGAAAACCTCCGGGACAGCTACCAGCGGCATGAGACAGAGCAGTTCCCTGCAGAGCCTTTGGAGTTGGCCAAGGATTACGTTTGCAGGTAGGCATGCAACAAGTAGCTGGCAGGAGGAAGGGCCTGAGGGCCAGACACTGTCATCCTGCAGCTGCCACGTTTTCCCCATAGCCAGTTCCCTACGCCAGAAGCTGTGCTGGAAGGTGCCCGCTACATGGTAGCCCTGCAGATTGCCCGAGAGCCCCTCGTCCGACAGGTGCTGAGGCAGACCTTCCAGGAGAGAGCCAAACTCAATATAACCCCCACCAAGAAAGGTAGAAAGGTGAGCTGGGTGCAGGGTTTTGATCTGACACACAGCCCAGCTCTGTGTTCGACTGAACTGAGTTTCTTGCTTTCGTGCGCAGCTGAGCCGTCTGCTCAAGCCAGCCTGTCAGTAGGCTGATGATTCCTCTTGGTGTCTACAGGATGTGGATGAGGCCCACTACGCTTATTCCTTCAAGTACTTAAAGAACAAGCCTGTTAAGGAACTGAGAGATGACCAGTTCCTCAAGATATGCTTGGCTGAAGACGAGGGGCTGCTCACCATTGACATCAGCATAGACATGAAGGGGGTAGAAGGGTAAGCAGAGCCCTGGGAGAGGGGCTCATTGGGGGAGGGCTTGATGAGGGAGGGGTTCCCTCAGGAATGTGAACTGCAGTTTCAGAGTTGAGCGAGTCATTGTCCCTGGCTCACTCAACGTTTATGGACACTGGAGTATCCCCTTTCCTCCCTCCCCGACACTGCCGTGTTGTCTCTCCTCAGCTACGGCAATGACCAGACATATTTCGAAGAGATCAAACAGTTTTACTACCGAGATGAGTTCAGCCACCAAGTGCAGGAGTGGAACCGGCAGCGTACCATGGCCATCGAACGGGCTTTGCAGCAGTTCCTCTATGTACAGATGGCCAAAGAGCTCAAGAACAAGTTGCTGGCAGAAGCCAAAGAATATGTCATAAAGGTGAAGACAGAAACTCGGCAGTTCTTTGTCCTGTGATTTCTCCAAACCAGAGCTGAGAATTCAGGAACCCCTTAACAGTAGTCTTCTAGCTAATAGAGAAACACGGGGGCAGGGGGAGGTACTCACGGGGAGCACATACAAGGCCAGGGGTCACTCCAAGACCTCCCCATTTGAAGAGCCTCTTGACTCGCCACCCCCAATCCAAACATTCTTTGTTTTTATTACTGTTCTCCGTATACTCCCGTTTCCAGAAGCAATGTATGCCTTCGCACCATAAGCCCGTGAAGGATTAGAAGTATGTGCGCATGTCAGTACAACTTCTGCACATGCGCACCTGCATCTGTTTCCTTCGCACACTCGGTGAGCCTCTCGGCCATAGTGTCTGGTGTGTCTCCTCAGGCCTGTAGTCGGAAACTCTACAACTGGTTGAGGGTCGCACCCTACCGGCCAGATCAGCAGGTAGAGGAAGATGATGACTTTATGGATGAGAACCAAGGGAAGGGCATCCGCGTTCTAGGCATCGCTTTCTCCTCTGCCAGGTGACTGCCCGTTCGTACCTGCCCAGCCTCACCCCTTCCCTATCTTCCTAATCCCATTCTTCTCTAGCTGTATTCTTTTATTTCTGACTATTGCACTGTTCTTTCCTGGTCTGGTTGGCAGAGATCACCCTGTGTTCTGCGCCTTGGTGAACGGCGAAGGAGAAGTGACAGACTTCCTTCGGCTGCCCCATTTTACCAAACGGCGAACTGCATGGAGAGAGGAGGAACGGGAAAAGAAGGCAAGTGGCTGGGATGGGGTAACCAATTGTACATCTTAAGTGCATTTACAATTCCATGGGGATGCGTGTTCATGGTCTATAAAACGTCTATGCAAGACCCTGATTACCTCTACCGGTTTGCTAAACCCTGGAGTCTTGGAAGAAGCCTCACCTCCATAAGCAGTAGATGGCACTCAAGTCCTGGTGCAGAATTTACTTCTGGCTGGAGGCCAAGTCCTCGGCCTTGTGTGCTTCTGGGAGCTGCCATTATAGCTTCTGTTCTTACCAGCATCTGGGTCATCCTGTTCCAGGAGCTGAAAGCCAGTGAGGCATTAAGCCAACCTTTTCCCAGCTTTAGCCTTTCAGTGTCTTTTTTCCAAGGAAAGGGGAGTTCGAATTCATCTCACGTATATGTTTCTGATTTTTTTTTTTTTAACCTAACGGTATCTTTCCATTTTGCCGAGAGCGCTGCATTCTAAAATAATTTTTAACAACCTTTTTTTTTATTATTTATTTGAGAGAGCAAGAGAAAATAGAGCATGAGTATGGGGAAGAGGGAGGGAGAGCCTAGTTCTCGAGCAGGAGCCCAACGTGGGGCTCAATCCTAGGATCCTGGGATCATGACCTGAGCATAAGGCAGACGCTTAACCGACTGACCCACCCAGGTGCCCCATTAACAACCTTTTTTTTTTTTTTAAGATTTTTTTTTTAATTTATTTATTTGACAGACAGCGATCACAAGTAGGCAGAGAGGCAGGCAGAGAGAGAGAGAGAGGAGGAAGCAGGCTTCCCGCTGAGCAGGGAGTCCGATGCAGGGCTCGATCATAGGACCCTGGGATCATGACCTGAGCCGAAGGCAGGGGCTTTAACCCACTGAGCCACCCAGACACCCCTAACAACCATTTTTTTTTTTTCAAAGAAAACAGTGAAATGAATTTAGAATAATCCTGCCAACCAAACAGTGGTTTATGTTAGTAAAAACCAAGTATGTTTGGATCAGTCAGGGGAGCATGGGACTCTTGCTCTTGGGGTTGTGAGTTGAAACCCCATGTTGAGTGTAGAGGTTACTGAAAAGGAAGAAAAGGAAGACAAGTGTGTTTGATCACAACCAAGTATGAGCCAGAGGTATAGTAATTTTAGGAAACGTTAATGCATATACGATATTGAATCCAGAGACCTTAGTCTCCTTGATTTGTGTTCCACTTAGACAGTCTAACTTGGAGCTTACTGTTCTTTGGTCTTATAAGGTCTTGGTATTACTTAGGGAGAGAAAGCGTTAAAAATCTCCCGATCTTCGGAGCCATTTAGTTCTAATTTTATTTCAATCCAGGCTCAAGATATTGAAACCCTAAAGAAATTTCTTCTGAACAAAAAGCCTCATGTGGTAACAGTCGCAGGAGAAAACAGGTAGGGGCACCAGGGGATCAGACTAGACCTGGCTTAAATTCACTTGTCCTTTCTTATCGAATCTGGCATATGCCTCTTTAGACCATTGGTAAATTTCCCATCCCCAAGGAGTATCTCTTTGTCTTCAAAGTTCTTTCCTTCCCCAACCTACCCCCATCCCAGCCCTGAGTCTGTCCGTCCTTGATAAACTATTCAGAAAGAGCCCTGACCCAACACCCCTCCTCCCTCCAGGGACGCCCAGATGTTGATTGAAGATGTGAAGCGCATTGTGCATGAACTGGACCAGGGCCAACAGCTGTCCTCTATTGGGGTGGAGCTGGTTGATAATGAGTTGGCCATTCTCTATATGAACAGCAAGAAATCAGAGGTAATGCTGGAGCCCCGTTCTTGGGAGCTGCACACGTAAGAGCTGTGAATCCCAGGGAAATTTAATAGGGAAACGGAAGTGATCAAGGGCACAGGACTGCGCTTACTCAATTACCCTTGTGGGGGTGCTTCATTTCACCAGTCATGGCTCAGATAGGGAGCCCTGCAGATAAAACTGGCCCCTGAGGGGACAAAAAAGTGACTTGAGGCCAGAACACTTTGTGATTCCTTTTGCTGTTGAGAGCTGAGAGAACTTAATCGTCCTGCTGGTCCTCATTTGACTCTAGGCAGAGTTCCGGGATTACCCTCCAGTGCTGAGACAGGCTGTCTCCCTGGCCCGGCGCATCCAGGACCCTCTGATTGAATTTGCCCAGGTGTGCAGCTCTGATGAAGACATCCTGTGTCTCAAGTTTCATCCCTTGCAGGTGAGTAGGGTTTGACAGGCAAGCTTGAGCAGGCAAAATGGTACAAGAACCTTACCCCTGCCTGTTCTGTGTTTACAGGAGCACGTGGTGAAAGAGGAGCTGCTCAACGCCTTGTACTGTGAATTTATCAACCGAGTCAATGAGGTTGGGGTCGATGTCAACCGTGCCATTGCCCACCCATACAGCCAGGCCTTAATCCAATATGTCTGTGGCCTGGGACCTCGAAAAGGGACACATCTCCTCAAGGTAGGATGGGATTGAATTAGAAAATAAGAAAAGTTCCCGTTTCATTGAGCCTTCACACTCTGCCAGCATGATTTGGCAAAAGACCAAGGTCAGGGGCGCCTGGGTGGCTCAGTGGGTTAAGCCGCTGCCTTCAGCTCGGGTCATGATCTCAGGGTCCTGGGATTGAGTCCCGCATCAGGCTCTCTGCTCAGCGGGGAGCCTGCTTCCTCCTCTCTCTCTCTGCCTGCCTCTCTGCCTACTTGTGATCTCTCTCTGTCAAATAAATAAATAAAATCTTTAAAAAAAAAAAAAAACAAAAGACCAAGGTCAGAGAAGTCCAGGGATTTGTCCAGAGTCATCCAGCTAGTGAGAGTCTAAGTCAGACTTGAGACCACAGCTATGCTCTTCACTACTATACTGTGGGAAAGACAGCCATAACCCAAGATTTAAGACAGATGGAAGAAAGTGAGAAGAGTACCCTACACCAGCCTCTAGATAGTGGTTCATTCCAGTGGGAAAAAAAGGGATTTCATTCGGAGGCTAACGGGGGTGGTATGCAGGGAGCTTTAGAAATTTTGGTAATATATTTTTTTTTTTCTTAAGATGAGTGGTGGGCACTTGGATATATGTTTTATCATTAACTTTTTAAAATTATTACTAATTTTTATAAGTAATCTCCATGCCCAGTATGGGACTCGAATTCACAACCTCAAGATCAGGAATTGCATGCTCTTCCAACTGAGCCAGCCAGGCGCCCCATTTTATCATTAACTTTTAAGCTATATATTAGTTATGTATTATTTTTGGCAGGTGTGACATCATTTACTAAAATAATTTCTCACGGAGGGTTTCCCAGAAACCTGAAAGGAGGCGGGGAGGGTGGGGCCTGCCTGCTGCTCTGGCTCACTCCACACCTCTCCCCTAGATCCTGAAGCAAAACAACACCAGGCTTGAGAGCCGGACCCAGCTGGTCACCATGTGCCACATGGGTCCCAAAGTCTTCATGAATTGTGCTGGCTTCCTCAAGATTGACACGGCCTCCCTGGGGGACAGGTGATACCCTCTGCCTGGGTGGGCCAGGAGGAATTCCCTTGGGCTTTGCTTTGGGGATTCAGGGAATTAGGGCTGTCAAAGGGCCCGAGGTATTTGAATTAAGAAATATTTTAAAGCAAAGGTGAGGAAGCTTTATTAAGTCAAGAGCCTCTGACCTATGGAAAAGATCGGTTCAATTATGTGAAGCTTTTTTTGTGTGAGAAAAACATAAAAAGGACAGGAAACACAATACTTTGTTCAGTAAACACAACATGTTCTGTTATGATCTGCCATGGCTAGATGAGGGTGGGAATAGCAGGGGCAATGGAAAAGGAGTGTGGGGGTATGATGAAATAAGGAAGGGGGAGAGAGATTCTGTATGTTTTGAGATGATGTTATTGAGAGAAAGTTCTATTCACTTGGACTTTGGACTTCACTATTGACCTCTTCCTCTCCAGAAGTTATCAACTCAGTCTTTGGAGGATCTTTTCCACGGGCACATAGCTCCTCATTCAGTAATGGAAATCAGTGGGGAAATAGGCTTCAAGTTCTAAAACTTCATTTTCCACCCAGCTTTGCTGTAACACTCCACGAATAACATAGGTCCATGTGAGTGCACGGGCAAGACCAGCCTGGGAAGGCTTTATGGGGGAAAATAGCTGCCAGCAAATTGTCAGAAGTCTTTTTCCCCCTTCTTGTTTTATCTTGTTATAACACTTACTTAAGTTCATGATATAAAATTCAATGTATAGCAGTATTATGCAGAAAGTGGAAGTCCCCCATAATCCCACCCCCCAGAGATAACTACCATAACAATTTGGTGTATACTACAACGTTCCTAAATTTTATTTTTGCTATGCATTTACTAACTACCCATTTACTACAAAAATGGGATCATATGGTTCATAGTGTTTTGCAGTGCATTTTTCACGTATCAGTATATCGTGGCCATCTTTCCATGTCAGCACACATAGATCTACCTCATTATTTTTAATGGCTGTATAGTATTCCATTGTATGGAGGTACCCTAATTTATTTAACCAGTTCCCCATTGGTGGACATTTGGGTTGTTACTAGAAGCTTCTCGTTCTATATCCTGGCTCCTTTTCTGCCTTTCCTTCAGCACTGACTCATACATTGAAGTTCTTGATGGTTCCCGAGTCCACCCTGAGACCTATGAGTGGGCCAGGAAGATGGCAGTGGACGCTCTGGAATATGATGAATCAGCTGAGGACGCCAACCCTGCAGGAGCCCTCGAAGAGATATTGGAAAACCCAGAGCGACTCAAGGACCTGGACCTAGATGCCTTTGCAGAAGAACTGGAGAGGCAGGTGGGTGACAGCATAGAGGCCCGGTGCAGAAATCATTCCAAGTCCCCTGTTTGGGAGGAGACTCGGGCAGCAAGTCCCCAGGAAACCTCTGATACTATGGACATGGGAGACTCAATCCTCTCTTCTCCTTACCCTAGCAGGCTCTACCGGGATTTTCAAGGAAGTGTTCAGTCTACTTATTAAGGAGCAAGGAAGTCTCAGACTCCTATAGCCATTATCAGTGGTTCGGGGCAGTTGTCAAGTTTCCTTCTAGGCCTTCTCGCCTCCTCTCCAATAACACAGCTTTGCATATGTCTGTTTCACACATTGGGGTTCTCTGAAGCGTTTTAGAGAAAACTTGAAAACTCTTGTCATAAGTGTTAAAGGAGAGCAAGAGAAGAGAAGCCCTGACAGGGGCCAGTTGGCCTATTCCTTTCCTTGAAAGCCCCTGTGGCTCCAGTTAGGGAATGGTTGCAAGGTTCTTCCTGATGGGCTTCTTCCACAGGGCTATGGTGACAAACACATCACCTTGTATGACATCCGGGCGGAGCTGAGCTGCCGGTATAAGGACCTCCGGACAGCCTACCGCTCTCCCAACACAGAGGAAATCTTCAATATGTTAACCAAAGAAACACCAGAGACCTTCTACATTGGTAAATTCTGGGCCTGGTTTTCAGCTGGAGAAGGATGTATAAGGGTGGGGGATGTGTTCACTGTGTACGTTCAAACCAAGCCATGATTCCCACAGAATGAGGCAGGTCTGCAGGGAGAAAAGACCACGGGAGCCTGTAAGAAGATTATAACTAGGGGCACCTGGGTGGCTCAGTGGGTTAAAGCCTCTGCCTTTGGCTCAGGTCATGATCCTAGGGTCCTGGGATCGAGCCCCACATTGGGCTCTCTGCTTGCTCAGCGGAGAGCCTGCTTCCCCCTCTCTCTCTGCCTGCCTCTCTGCCTACTTGTGATCTCTGTCAAATAATTATAAATAAAATCTTAAAAAATAATAAGATTATAAAGCCCTGGGCTTGGGGCACCTGGTGGCTCAGTGGGTTAAAGCCTCTGCCTTCGGCTCGGGTCATGATCCCAAGGTCCTGGGATCAAGCCCCGCATCGGGCTCTTTACTCAGAGGGGAGCCTGCTTCCTCCTCTCTCTCTGCCTGCCTCTCTGCCTCCTTGTGATTTCTGTCTGTCAAATAAATAAATATTTTTAAAAAATAAAATAAAGCCCTGGGCTAGAAGTCAAAACTGAGTCCAGGGTCAAACTGTGCCTTTAACCTACTACTGCAGGATCTTGAGGGAGTCAGTTCATGTTACCCCATCACCAAATCAGGGGAGGATTTCCCTTCTCAAGGATGTGAGGGAAATCTGTGGAAATGCTGTAAGACCGAATTCTATCACTACATGTCAGTGGGAAGGAATCACCCCTCCAGTTCTTTTAGCCTGTTCCCCATTCTCTTCCTCCCTTCCCTGTCCACCTCGCCCTTTCTGCAGGAAAGCTTATCATCTGCAATGTCACCGGCATTGCCCACAGGCGTCCCCAGGGTGAGAGCTATGACCAGGCAATCCGCAACGATGAGACAGGGCTTTGGCAGTGTCCCTTCTGTCAGCAAGACAATTTCCCCGAACTCAGTGAGGTACGTGCTGCCATGCTAGCGTGGTCACTGGACGTCTTGATTGAATAGTTCTCTGTGCCCTAGAGAGGAGTTGAAAATTGGGGTGTTTTAGGTGGTGCTTTTACCAAATACACAAGAGGGGGAAGAGGGCTAGAACACATACAGGTCTAACATGAAGTCCCTAGGTATGCAGGTCAGAAATCTGTATGCTTCCTGCATACAGGAAGCTCAGCCTGCTCAGCCTTTAACCCGAGTTTTCTGTTCTCTGGGGATCTAACTAACTCAACCAGGTTGAAGGTACGAAGATGAGCATTTCTTACTTACAGGGGAGGCACAGTGTCCCCATACATGCTAATTAGAAGGTATCTCTAGGCTCTTTTGAATTTTCCCGTTTTCCACACACGTTTTAATTTGTCGTACTTTCTTCTAAACATTATCTCCCTTTCTGATGGTCAGAAGTTAACTAAAGGCATCCTGAACGCTTTTTCTGAGTCTTCAGATGTTATCAGGCAGTCTATGAAAGAGTTGATTTCTGAACTTGACCTAATAAAAGAAGCTGTGGGATTTGCCTGGGTTTTAAGAAAGCCAGGGGGCACCAGGGTCACTGAAATGGGTTGTTCTGTGGAGACGGGCATGTATATTTCTTGTGTCGGAACAAGGTGGGAGAAGGGACTTCAGTTGTAGCTAGAGGGACGTACACATTTCGATTAACATGAAGGATTGCTCTGATGGCTGGTGGTGCCAGTCACTGAGATCACTTATGAGTCAAAGAACATTAGGGATGTTCAGAATCTCTGTTGGTGGGTGGCTGAGTCAGTGTGTTTTCAGACCACTTTGCCAGGTATTACGGCAGATAAATTGCAGTGCCCGGCAGCTCTTTCTTGAACGTGTGATCTCCAGAATCTTAATGACCAGGCTCCTCTCCTGATGTACTTTTCAGGTCTGGAACCACTTTGACAGCGGTTCGTGCCCTGGCCAGGCCATTGGTGTCAAAACACGGCTAGACAATGGTGTCACCGGCTTCATCCCCACCAAATTCCTCAGTGACAAAGTGGTAAAGCGGCCAGAGGAGCGAGTGAAGGTAGATGAACGACCGGGCTAAGGCATCTAGTAGGGCTTTCAGCCACCCAAACTGGGTGATCCGGAACTTTGGGCTGTGCCCCCCAGAAGTGAGGCTCTGTTCCCACTGGCTGCTGGTAGGGAGAGGCCATCAGGACGATTTGTAACTAGTTGAAAGAAGCCAGGGTGAGAAGCATGTGAATGAGAAACAGCTTTTGTTCACTGTCTTTGTGAGATCTCACTGGGTTGCCAGCCCTTCAGAGAGGGCTCTCTCTTCCTGTGTGGGAAGCTGTGTTTGAGTCTGCAGGCAGGAAGTAGGGCCCAGCGTTCCATGCTGTGAAACAGAAAGGCTATGCTCTCTTTCTGTTCTAGTATTCTCTTGCCAGCTGCCATTTATTATGCACCCACTAGATACCAGCACTTGACATTTACATATGTTGTCTTTAATCTCATGTGATGGGGAAGGAAAATAGGACCTTTCTGGGGGGAGAAATTGGAGTGTCTTTTCCAGGATCACGCAGTTTGTTGGTGACACGGCTGGTACCAGATCTGCCAAATTCTCTTGTTCTGAGTGTCACAAACACCCAAGAAGTGTGGAGATAGGGAGGTTGGGGGAAAATCTTCCTGAAAAATGGAAGCTCGGGAGATTTTCAAAAGGAGAGCCATGCCGTGTGATTGGCTTGTGCTGCTGTTTAGACAGAAAGACACAAGTCGGAAAGAACAGAAAGCCCTTACTTTGCCTCCCCTCCAGAAAGGGCAGCCAGGCTTTGATGGCACCCTGGGAGCAGTAATTAAGTAACTTTATGGGAGAAGGGACTAGCCAGGGGCAGGGTAGTCACAGTAAGCCCTAGTTGCTTTTCCTGCCTAGAGCGATAGGCATCTGTGCAGGACATGGCCTGTAGTCTGTAGACCAGACTCAGCACTGAACTCCTGATCGGTTGTTTGCTAGCCGGCTCGCTTTGGGCAAGTCACTCTCCCATCCTTCTTCCTGGACTGTGGTTTTCTCACATGTAAAATGGGGCATCGGGCTAGATCATCTTTGTCCCTTCCAGCTCAAATGTTCTGTGGATCTAGGTGGGAATGACTGTTCACTGCCGCATCATGAAGATTGACATTGAGAAGTTCAGCGCCGACCTTACCTGCCGAACCTCAGACCTCATGGACAGGAACAACGAATGGAAACTGCCCAAAGACACCTACTATGACTTTGACGCCGAAGCAGCAGACCACAAGCAGGAGGAGGACATGAAACGGAAGCAGCAGCGGACCAGTGAGTGTGGCCACCACCACACCTGTACAGCCAAGTCTCGGCAGCCCTCCCTCCACAGGATGCACTTGCTGATGGCTGTTCCCTGGTGGGAGTGAGTGGTCAGCTCTGAGGTCTGAGGCCCATAGACCTCACGGATGGAGTCAGTGGCAGGGCTGGAAGCCAGGGTCTTCTGGGGTCACACGTTCTTTGCTAATGCACTGTGACATTTAAAGGCTCGTTCTCTGATCGCCTCAGGAACCCAGGTGCACACATCCTTCACATCAGAGAATTCAGGTCCGGAGAGGGTGAAAGAGTCTCAGAATTTGACAGCGGGTCAGAAATGAAGCCACAATTTGTCCTGTTGTTGCGGGCTCCCAGTCCCCTTCACCTGATCTGTACTTCTTTCCTGTCCTCCTCAGCATACATCAAGCGAGTGATCGCACACCCATCTTTCCATAATATAAACTTCAAGCAAGCAGAAAAGATGATGGAGACCATGGACCAGGGTGATGTGATCATCCGCCCGAGTAGCAAGGGTGAAAATCACCTGACCGTGACCTGGAAGGTCAGCGACGGCATCTACCAACACGTGGATGTCCGGGAAGAAGGCAAGGAAAATGCCTTCAGCCTGGGAGCCACCCTGTGGATCAATAGTGAGGTGAGAGCTGGCTCCCACACACTTCCCATCCCCTCTCCTGCTTCCAGAAACAAGGCATTTCTGGCTACTTTGAGCTGACGTTAGTGACTTATATGCATTACGTGTATTTTAGCTACACAGAGTGACAGAACAGGAGGTTGATTGTGAGATGAGTCATTTGATAACAATTTTTCTGTATTTCGTTCCCTTTTCTGTGTCCTCTGAATTTTAAAATAGACTACCCGGAGGGCACCAGCAGAGGAAGAGGAGAAAATACACAGAAACATATAATTGCGTACACACCCGCACACACACGTACACATGTGTTTCTCTTTTTTGGTTTCAGTAGAGAAAAATTGTATGAAGCTCCGTGTTGTTCCCAGGCAGCAGGGGAGAATCAGGGTTATGGTTTAAAAAATTTTGTGCCTGTAAGCTGATCAATCTGGGCACAACTCAAACAGCTGGGTAAAAGGAGGGGACTTTCCAGCATAGTGAGGCCACAGCAGGCTGGGAAGGCCACGTCCTCCCTTAGGTTCTCTTCAGAGTGCCTCAGTTGAAGGGCCAGGAGTCCCAGCTCACTGTGACACGTGGGGCCTTTACCGTTTCCCCACAGGAATTTGAAGACTTGGATGAGATTGTTGCTCGCTATGTCCAGCCCATGGCATCCTTTGCCCGCGACCTCCTGAACCACAAGTATTATCAGGACTGCAGTGGTGGTGACCGTAAGGTGAGCCCAGGGCTCTTCAAGGCATGACCTCTCCCAGTCACTTCAAGATGTCTAGTTTCCTTTCAGTGCAGGGGATGTGTGCCTTGTGTGTGCACCAGACACCGTGTGCCGAGCGTGCTGCTATCCCAACCTCTCCCCCTCATTCTACCCCCAGAAATTAGAGGAGCTGCTCATCAAAACTAAGAAGGAGAAGCCCACCTTCATCCCTTATTTCATCTGTGCCTGCAAGGAACTGCCCGGCAAGTTCCTCCTGGGATACCAGCCCCGGGGTAAACCCAGGTGAGCACTGGTGCCAAGAAGGTACTGCTACCAGGGTCTGCAGAAAGGCCAGCAGGGGAGTTAGAGACCCCTGGATTGGTCCTCTCTCTGGTTCTGCTTGACTGTCTTTTCCCTCTTACCTGTTTAGACCAGCAGTGGAGGTTGGAGTTGGGGAAAGAGGGTGATGATTTAGAGGTAAAAGAGCAAAGATTTGGTAAGAAAGATACCTTCCTTAACTCTGTAAGAGAAAGTTTCCTTCACCTGTTCTCTCTCCCACGGAGTGATGGAAATTACCAGCCTCTCTCCACCTGATTGGCAAAGATGGGGGCCAGGACATGGGTCTCTCCTTTTTCTTTCCTGCTTTGCCCTGGCCAGGGTGGTCATCTCGTGGCGGCTCACGGTTGCTGTAGTGTGCTAGATGACTTCTGCCTGCATTGCAGGGATGGGTCAGAAGAGCTGCTCCCACTGACCGCCCTCTGCTCCCTTCCGTGTGTGACTAAGCTGACCTTCCTCCGTATTCCTTTGGGTCCCTTTAGAGCTCACGCTGAATCAAAGTCCCTTTTGGGGTGGGGTGGAGGGCTCTGCTTTCTTTTTGTCTGTTACCCAGACTGATCATTCTGCCATCCTTCTCTATGCCCCTATCCTCTCTTCGCCCCTTGGCCAGGGCCAGTGCATTTCTGCTTTTGTCCTTCTACTGCCTGCACATGCTAGACAGTGTAGACTATAGGTGGGGGCTCAGTGGCTTGGTGACAAGAAGCTCTAGACTCCAGACCCTGCACCGTCTTGGGCACATATGGAATACTGCTGTCGTTTCTGGGAAGCCATTTCTGATTCACCATCGTGCTTCCAGAGGATGGCAGCCAGAGCTCTGGGCTGGACACCGCCCGTGAGGAGCGGTTGAACAAAGGAGGGAGCTTTAAACAAGGGAGTAGAAGCACCGTGATAACCTTCCATGGGAAGGTGTGCAGATTCCTTCTGTCGCCAAACTAAGAACACTTGTTTGTCATCACATTTAGGAAGCAGAGTTCAACTTCGGTATAAATAAGGACATGGTGGTATTTGTCTTTGTCTGTTGGTCATTGACACTTATCCTTAATTGAATAGAACTCTCTTTCAGGCATTGTGCTGAGTGCATCTCATGCCTTGTCTCATTTATTCCCCACACTCAGTTCTAAAGGTTTAAGTGTTGTTACTCTCATTTTCAAATGAAGCTGAGATTTGGGGTTAGTAACTTCACATAAGGTCATCTAGGCATCGAGTGACTGAGGCAAAGGTAGAGCTAGAACTGGTCTGAACCCAGAGCCCATCCTCCTACACTCCCACCACTGCCAAGTGTTGAGTAAGGTCAGACTCCCCACCTGAACAGGGGTGCTTCCAGATTCCAGTTCTCAGGGAATTGTTTTTGCTGCCCTGGGAAGCCCCTCCGGCCCTGACACCGGGACCTCAGTCTTACCCTCATCTGCAGGTGCTGCCATCATCCTACAGCCCAGGGTGGTGGCCCAGCCCACAGCAGGCCTTCCTCTGGTGGCCTGTACCTAGCATACTAGGGGCTGCTGATGCCTGGCCTTGACCTGCTTACCTCCTCAGAGTGCAGCCTCCTTTGATGGAGTCGGTGCCCTTTCATCTCTCCTTTCCCCCCAGCACCTAGTTTGGCTCCTTCAAGTGGTAGAGCTCTTTTCTGGCCGCTCGCTCAGGGCTGGCCCCAAGTGGTGTCTGACATGTGTTTCCTTCCAAAATCCCAGGATAGAATATGTAACAGTGACTCCTGAAGGATTCCGGTACCGGGGCCAAATCTTCCCTACTGTGAATGGACTTTTCAGATGGTTTAAGGATCACTACCAGGATCCTGTGCCGGGTGAGTTCTGCACTGAGCTCTGTGGTGTGCTTAGAGGGACAGGTAGGCCCTGAATCAGAATGCTCACTTGCCACCTGCGGAAGGGACAAGGCCTGAGCTGTCACCACAACTGTCTCATGCCTGCTTCAGCTTCCTGGCATCAAGGATGTCCTCCATCTACTTTGCCAGTGCAGCTTCTCTTCTCTCTACCCACCTCAGACCTCCTCCAGCCCCCTATGTTGTGAAACCAGAAATAGGTTCCTGGAGGGACATAACTAACTTCGGCCATTTCCTGTAGGCATCACCCCCAGTAGCAGCAGCAGGACCCGGACACCTGCTTCTATCAATGCCACCCCAGCCAACATCAACCTTGCAGGTAAGGAGCTTATGTCTGGGACTAGGACCTGGAGGGATGGGACCAGAAGGACTTTGACTGATAACGTGCCCATCTCCCACCTCTGTGTGCTTACAGATCTGACGCGAGCTGTGAATGCCTTGCCCCAGAACATGACCTCCCAGATGTTCAGTGCCATTGCAGCCGTGACAGGCCAAGGACAGAACCCTAATGCCACCCCAGCCCAGTGGGCCTCCAGCCAGTATGGCTATGGCGGCAGTGGAGGGGGCAGCAGCGCTTACCATGTACGTGGCTTGGGGACAAGGCTCCCTGCAGGGGGTGGAGAAGACAAAGGGAACGTCTTCCGTTCCCATGTCTATAGACTGGCCTCTGGCAGTGACCACCATGGGGGGCTTTATACATACAGATGGGGTCAGCACAGCCTTAGGAACTGTCTCCAACCCACACTCCTTTTCCTTGCGCCCACTTGAGGGTAAAGGGAGTGAGGTCTGATTTTTCCACAGTCCTTTGGGATCTTTGGAACTCTTAGGTGGCCAGGAGTGGTGGGCCCCATTGTGCCCGGTGCCATCCCACTTGCCTTTCTCTGCTGCTTGGGACTACACACTGCCCATGAGATGGTTGGTTAGCTGGAAAGCTCTGGGCCAAGCCCCAGCGTGCAGTTTGTCAGAAGTTCATAGCAAGGCCAAATAGGCCCCAGTCTTATCACCATTTAATGGTTCTCCTTTGTCCAGGTATTCCCAACGCCAGCCCAACAGCCAGTGGCCACACCACTAATGACCCCCAGCTACTCCTACACAACCCCCAGCCAGCCCATCACCACACCACAGTACCACCAGCTCCAGGCCAGCACCACCCCACAGTCTGCCCAGGCCCAGCCCCAGCCTTCTTCCAGCTCTCGGCAACGGCAGCAGCAGCCAAAGTAAGTGTGTGGTCGGTGGCATGGAGCAGGATCCTGGGGCGGGCATCGTCAAGAGGCCAGCAGGCCTGGCATAGGCAGGTGCCTTGGGCCTTGTGAGAGCTGTGACCCAGGTGATAGCCCAGGATGACGCTGGGAGAAGACAGAAGAGGGTAATGTGGCAGCTGGCCATGGCTGCTGCCAAAAATAGGTGGTCCATTTCTATAAGGATGGGAAAGGGAAGGCTTTCTTCTAGTGATCTCCGGGAGAGTCCTGATCTCAGATGCCCCTTTTTCCCGCTCCCAGGTCCAACAGCCATGCCGCCATCGACTGGGGAAAGATGGCAGAGCAGTGGCTACAGGAGAAGGAAGCCGAGAGGCGGAAACAGAAGCAGCGGCTGACACCTCGACCCTCTCCCAGCCCCATGATCGAAAGCACCCCCATGTCCATTGCCGGTGATGCCACCCCGCTCCTGGATGAGATGGATCGGTAGGGGGTCTGCCCCTAGGACTCTGGTTACCTCTGAGGCTGGGAGAGGCCCAGCTGCCCACTGCCTCACTCCCTGCCCCTCCTTTACTGTCCATAAAGTGGCGTGAATTGACATTCTCATTGGTGGTCAGCCTGGATGGGTGACAAGCTGGATGGCCTCACGAATTTGAGCTCAGTGCACGCTAGGCAGCAGTGCCCCACTCCAGGCCCTCACTGACCACCTGTCCCGGGACCAGGCTGGGAGGGGTGTGTGGTGGGGAGGAAGAGGAGGAAGACGAGAATGAGAGTGGAACAGTTTTGTATTCTACTCCCTACAAGCCATTTTGAGCTTCTGCCCTCATCTGACTCTGGGCTGTGACCCTGGGGCACCAAGCTCAGCACATGAGTCTCCCCCAGCTCTCGCAGGGAGAGGAATGCTATTTATTCAGTTTGGGGCAGGAGGGAGAGGAGGAAAAGTATTTCTGACCCTGATGCCGACAGCCTGGGTGGCTAGCAGAGCAGAATTGCAGGGAATATGGGGGAGCAGTGCTAACCTGCCCCGCCCTCGCCTGGCCGCCTTCACCCACCTGCTGCTGTCTCCGCTTCCTGCCTGTCATTTGAATAAACAGTGTTTCTACAGAGCACTTGGCAAAGTCTCTCTCTCCAACATTCCGGCGCTTGAAGGGTGGCTTTCAGAGCAGTGTGTGGAGCTCTGGGGGCTCCCCGTAACTCCTCCGAGGCCATCAGAGAGACTGACTCAGAACAGCAAGCAGCATCTGTATCTGACTACCTGGGATCACATCCCTGCTCTGCTTCCCCAGCCCTGGGCCTATTGGCTCTGAGCCAGCCATCTTCTCTGTAAAGTGGAGTGATTGCTACCTGCCTTGTCAGGGCAGCTACCAGCACTGAGAGGATGTGTGAGTGCTCAGCCCAGGGCCTCGGACCTCGTGAGGCCCTTGGACCCAGTAGCTGCTGTTACTACACTGGCAGGTAGCCACTCCATCTACTGGGTCCACAAGCCGCCTCTGGCATAGTGAAGAAGGGCCGAGAGTAAGTTTCAGTTTCTCAAGCCCCTCTACCTCCTCCCTCTACATTCTTTTTTGCCAGCTGGGCCTCGGTCTGTGATAGTACAGTACCTCTACACAGACACGTCAGCCGAGGATGGGCCCCGTGCTTGCCTGCTCCCACACCAGCCCTGGAAAAGGAAGTGCCAGTCCCCCTCTTACCAGCTTGGTCCAACCAGCCTCTGGCCCTTGCCCTTTCCCCCAACCCCACTGCCTCTTTGTGTTCTAGACTCCTGGTATTCCATGTTTCTTAAGAAGGGCCTCGTCTCACAGCTTTGCAAGTTGGTGCTGAGAAAGTGAGCCTTTACCCCCTCCTTTTCCTCTGCTTGGGGCTCAGCAGAGAACTCAGAAAAGGTCATTACTGCCCAAACTTAATGAGTCTCCCATCTCGACTTTATCCCATCGTTCAAGACCTCTTTGGCTGTTGGCAAGAGCTGGGAGGGAAAGGCTGGTCTTCTGCCAGGAACTCAGTTCCATACCCTTCAGCACAAAGGTCTGGAAGGGCCTAGCAGGAGCAGGCACACACCAGCCTGGAAGATGATGTTCCCTTTGGTGCCACCAGCACGTGTCTTCCTAAGGGCCACTTAGAGGAGGGAAAGGCCAGGCACAGTGGCACAGAGTAGATTAAAAGGTTCAGTTTATTAGGGGTATCACTGCAGATAGAACTGCCTGTCCGCCGAGCAGATTTCACACAGACCAATCTCCCAGGAGATGGGCAGCCTTCTTCCCACCCTACCCTGATGTGCTCCTCTCCTGCCCCGAGCCTACAATGTTACAGATAAACAGGCTGCATGGCCTCCGACCTACGTTCCCACGAATTCCCTCCTGAAAGACACATTACCCTTCAAATACCCCTGCAGCCCCCTGGCCCCTTAGCTCCAGCTACGCGCAGAGCCCACCCCTCCTTGCCCTGACCGGGGATGGGTTGGAGGGAGAGAGAACAGCCGCAGGGGATCAGCTACAGGCTTGATCGCATTTATTCTTCACACTGGACGCCCTCGCCTCAACTGAGATTGGGGTTGGATCCTGGGGGAGATTTCCTCTTGACCTTCTTGACTGGTGAGGTCTTTGCCCCAGCTTTCTTAGTCTGGACCGTGTTCTTCTCTCTCTTCCTGGGTGAGGAAGACTCCACGATATCGTCACTGGAGGGCTCCTCCCGCCGGGGGTCATTGTAACTGTCCTCACTCTCCAGGTCTTCCCGGCTGTCTGGGCTGGACTCTGACATCCTGGTCAGCTCTCTGGGGCTTATTGATCGGTTCAAGTCCGGAGGTGAAGATTCCGATTTAACCGGGCTTTTCTTCTTCAGCAACTTGCCCTTCTTGACTTTTTTCTTCGGCTTTGGCTTCTCATCCAGCTCCTCTTCCTTGTCTTTCTCCTTTTCTTTTTTCTTCTTTACCTTCTTGATCACCTTGTTGCCCTGGGACTTCCCTGTGGGGCTCTCGGAGCGCCAGATAGTGATGGGAGCTGCCGAGTCCGGGGTAGTTGTGACAGTGCCCAGGCCTGTGTCAGCGGGGGCAGTGGTGGCAGGCCCCACCTGGGTGGGAATGGGAGGCTTGCTTTCTTCCTCCTCTTCCTCCTCCTCTTCTTCGTTCAAGTCATCTGCCACATAGTCATGATGGATGGGATGGTGGATCACTGCCACAGAGACAGGCCTATAGCTTTTGCACCTGGGAGGGAAGGGAACAGGAGGAGAGAAGATTGACAGAGAGTGGGGGGCCCATGCCCCTTCGTGCCGCCCCTGTCAGCCTGCCGGCACTCACCAGCCATACCAGAACCGCTCCACACACTCCTCCTCTGGGATGAGCTCAAAGCAAGGGGACTGGATGATGTTGAAACATGTTGGACCCTCATCTCGGGAGCAGGTTGGGCCCACATCTTGGGAGTTGTCGCTATTTGTCTTCTCTGAGCAGTCCTTCAGCCTGCCACACAGAGGACTCAGCCTGGCTCCCATGCCTCTGTGACTCCCTCGGGGACCCAGAGCCAGAAGCCTGAGGGACAGCTGGCTTCCTCCCGGCTCAGCCCAGGCTGCCGAAAGACCTCCTCCCTGTGGCTCCAGAGCGGAGCCAGGTTTACAAAGCTGCGGTGAGGCTAGCCGGTGCTGGGTCAAAGCTGAGGGGCAAACCACAGGGCAATGGTGGGCCTAGCTGCACCCAGGAGTCTCCCCTGGGCTGGGGGTCTCCCAAGGAGGAGGGCCCTTACCTAGACTCGCAGTCGCAGTGGCTGATGGAGTGCAGGTGCAGGTCGTGGTGGCCATAGTCCGAGGGGAAGGGGTGGATGACATGCCCAGTGCACTGTTTGTGTTTCCAGCAGCACCTGTCCAGGTCTTTGAATTCACCTGAGGGGGTGGTGGGGTCTGGGTCACACAGGGGTGGCGACAGCAGCACGCCCCCACTGCCTCCCCTCGGACCCTGCCGAAGGCTCCAGTCCACCAATGGCTCTCCCTCAAGCCGCTAGCTAAAAGGTGAGCCTATGAAGTGACTCC
This sequence comes from Neogale vison, assembly GCF_020171115.1. NCBI lineage: Eukaryota > Metazoa > Chordata > Mammalia > Carnivora > Mustelidae > Neogale > Neogale vison. The sequence continues at coordinate 28,632,940 of NC_058095.1, read as the reverse complement.
ACGTGCCCAAGGTCTCATGTACCAGGACAGAGACAACAAGGCACCTTCTTGCAGGTCCCCCCTTGAACTCCAGCTCCTCCCACTCGCAGAGGAAGACGTGAGCTGGCCCTGATGAGTTCCCGCCTGGTACAGGGTGCTATGGCTAGCTTACTCCCCTCTCCCCAGACAGGCCAGGAGGACTGAGCCTTTATCTAGCCTCGGTGAAGGTGGAACTGGGACAGGACCTCTCACTGGCCACCCCTATGGAGGTAACCCAGGCCGGGGGTGTGTCAGTCCAAGTGGCCTTAAAAGTACTTGAGAGATGAGGGGACAGCAGCTTGGTATGAGCTTTGCCCCACCTTCCTCCTCCCTTCCCTTCTCTCCCCCAGGCTGTGAGGGCCCCAGGTCCCCCATATACCCCTGACCCACTTGGAGGCCTCCTTTTTTGCTTCTCCCATGACCCCTTTCTACCCCGGGGGGGAATAAGGCACGTGAGGCTGGACCTCAGGTCACCAACACCTCTACCTTCTTCAGCACTGCTGAACTGGGAGCAAGGGGCAGCAGAGTGGCATATCAGACAGGTCTGAGTCCAAGTCTTGGCTCTGTCACTAGCTGGACATCCCAGAGCACGTGACTTCTCTGAGACTTCATTTCCTTATCCATAAAATGGGGATGGCAGTAATATGTATTTTGCAGGATTGTCGAGAGGGCTCAGTTCATATATGTCAAAGAAATCCATGCCCCATAAGATGCACGGCTGAAGACAGGAGTTCTTGTGGACTTGGGGAATGGGGTATGGGCACTCCCAGCCTGGCAGGAGTAGGGGGTGTGGGGGGGTACCCGTTCAGGACCAAACACTTCTCTCCCTCCTGCCTGCCACCGGTGTCTGTTCCCTCAAGTGAGATGGATGGGGAACCCCGGGGCCCAGAGATTCCCTGGACCCACCTTCAGAGGAGAAGGTAGATGCATCAGTACTAGAAGGCACACCAGCCAGCAGATGTCCTCTCTCCCAGCCCGGTAACCTGTTTACATCTGAGAGAGCACAGAGTGGCAGCAGCTGCAGCCCCCTCCCCACGCCCTTCATGCCTCACCCATTCCCTGACAAGCTCCACCTGCCCCCGGGAGATGTGGAAATTTCCAAAACAACCCAACAGTGCCTGTTCTCAAGGTGAGGAGAGGGACACAGAGGATGAACAGTTCAAGGCAGCTGCATGACACAGACCCTGATGGGAAGGGAGGTGGTGGGAAGAAGGCCTGCGGAAGCAGAGAACAAGAGCGCCAGTGTTGCGGGGCTCTTGAGAAAGACTTCCTGGAAGAAGCATGGCAGGAGTGGAGTCTGGAGTAATGAGTAGGAATGAGCCAGAGCCGAGGTAAGGAGGGACAATTCCAGGAATTCCCGGGGTGTAAGGAGACTGGTCAGACAGTCCCTCCCTGGGTTGAGACCCCACCACCATCAACGACCACAGGATTGCCTTCCTGCAATGAGCTTTCCCCTTTGGGGCATCAGAGCTGAGTCCTGTCCCTTGAGCTGATTGCCAGGTCCTGGTCATCTCCTTCTACTTTCCACAGCTTAGTAAGTACTCAAAATGTATGGAAGGAATGAATAAATGAAAATTCTAGCACCTTCTGGAGCTTCCCACCCTGGTGCTGTTCCTCTGAGCTCATCGCACCAGCATTACCCCAGGCCCCTCCCACCCTCAGCCTCTCTCCTCCAGTCTGGGGAAGTATCCCTCTGCTGTCCTCCTGGCCAAAGCTCCTGGAATCTAGGTCCCAGCCAGAAATGTTTACCTCCTCCCTCTTCACTGTTGTGGTTTTTCTTCTACAGGCAATGAATATCTTTAAACAAAACACTCTATAAACCCTGCTTCTCCCTCTAAACAAAACACTCTATAAACCCCGTTCCTCCCTCTAACACTGCATATCCTTTTCAATCCATATCATTCACTCCTTCCTCTAACAGACATACTAGCTTCAGGAGGCACCTGTGAAGGAGGCCCAGTCCCTATCTTCAGTGAGCTCAGAGTCCACCTCTCTTCCATGTCAGCCACGTACAACATGGCAGCTACTGGACCCTTCTTTCAAAAGAGCCCAGGCAGCGAATTCCTTTTTATTTTTTTTAAGATTTTAATTATTTTTTTAAAGTAATCTCTATGTCCGGGGCGCCTGGGTGGCTCAGTGGATTAAGCCGCTGCCTTCGGCTCAGGTCATGATCTCAGGGTCCTGGGATCGAGTCCCGCATCGGGCTCTCTGCTCAGCGGGGAGCCTGCTTCCTCCTCTCTCTCTCTCTCTCTCTCTGCCTGCCTCTCTGCCTACTTGTGATCTCTCTGTCAAATAAATAAATAAAATCTTTAAAAAAAAAAAAAGTAATCTCTATGTCCAACGTGGGGCTCAAACTCACAAGCCCAAGACTGAGTCCCATGCTCTACCAACTGAGCCAGCCAGGTGCTCCCCGCCAACAATCTCCTAATAATTTAACCCAGCGGCCTTCTTTTTGTCTAATCTCACCCAACACTCTTGGCCATTCAATCTCTTTTCTCCTGCAAACTGTTCTGCTGACTCCCATGACAGACCTCTCTCCTCTCACCTGCCTTCCTTCTCTGACTAGCTGTTTCATTCTTTCCTGACTTCTTTGTGGTTTCCTTTTCCTCTGCTGTCCCCCTAAAATTGGAGAAGACCAGGATTCTGTGTTTGGCCTCCTTCTCAAAGACTCTACAGCCTTCTCTTGGATAATGTCATCCACTTACATGGTTTCAACATCCACCAAAAAAAAAAAAAAAGACATAAATCAGGGTCTCCAATCCAGACAGCTTTCCTGAGCACGTAGTTAATATCCTCTTGGACTTCCCCAATACATCTGAGACCAGCATGTCCCATACAAGCCTTTCATCTTCTCCTTACCCCCAATAAACTGTCTCCTCTTATCTCTTCCATTTCAGAGAGGAACAGACACCTCATCTAGAAATCTAGGGATTGTTCTTTCTTTTACCTCTACATCAACTTGATGACCAAGTCTTGCCATGCCTACGTGTCCCCCACATCTGCCTCTATCTTGGTTCAGACTTCCATTATCCCTAGGACCGCTACAGGAGCCTCCTGGCTGGCCTCCTTGCCTTCTGTTTCACTACTCTCATTCAGTCTTCACAGTGAGTCAAACTGAATTTTCTAGAATACCAACTCATCCATCATGTTCCTCCTGTTCAATAGCCATCCATTGCCTTCAGGATAAAGTGAAACTCCTTATCATGACATAACTGAGACACACACAACCCCCAGGACCCAGGTCCTGGTTCCTTCCTCAGTTATAAGTTTCTCCCACCCATTCATCCTTCCTCCCACTACTCCCTTCTCCATTCCTTCTCTCCTGCCTCTCCCTCCCCAGAAATACCTGTTCATTTGGAAAGAACAATGCTATTCACTCAAGTAGAATTGGTCACACATGTCTTGTGCCCCTTTACCCTGCCATGGCACTTCATGTACTTACTCTATGGCAACATGAGACAAGACCCATATTTGATCTGCCTCTGTATCTGCAAGTCCTGGGACATGAGAAGTGCCCGGCAAATGTTGGTGGACTGAATGACTACATGAGTAGAATAAAATAAATCCCCTATTGGAACCACAAAGAAACTACAGCGTTGGAAATTCTGCCCAGGGTTCAAAGCTGGGGATTTTTCTAGAGAAAGAGAATTGACCCAGGATGAGCATCTCCCCAACGTTAGGCACTGTACTGGGCTTTTAAAATATGCCTTTGATTCAAAATCCTCACCACAATCCATTCTATCAATGCAGACTCAGAGACTCAGTATAAAAAACCTGTCTGAAGACACAAGTTAATAGATGGTAGGGGTAGGAGTTAACCTAATCTTCTTGGCCTTGTATAACCTGGGCTCCTTCAGCCCTGTCTACATGGGGTTCCTATCCAAAGCCCATCCTGCTAGCTGTCACTTCCCTACAGCACCTGCTTTTCAGCTCCAACACAGCCAATTCTTCATCCTCTGGTTTGACTTCACCACCTCCCCGATCCAGCCTGAAGCCCAAGGGTGAGGATTCAAACTCTGCTTTATCTGACTCCAATGTTCTTGCTTTCTCCAGAGTAGTGGTGAAGGCGGTTTGTAGACAGAGTCCACTGATGAACTCTTCCCAAACCACCAAGAAGCCCTAACAGTCATAACTCTGTTTGCCAAGGGGTGGGGTTTAGGAACTCTCCTCAGATGTGAGGAAGGCAACCTGCTCTCTAGTTTCACAGACAGGAGAGCTCCTACTGGAGCAGCAGTCCAGCGCTCTGTCAATAGAAGTAACTGGCAGGCACAGGGCAAACTTCATAATGAAATGAGAGTGATAGCTTGAAAGGAAGAGGGTAGCTTGTGGTCTTTTTCTTGGGAGGGGCATTCAACCAGGCGCAGGGGCCTAACTCAAAACTCACAGGTAAGGCTCATTGATACAGAATCCTCCCAGTCCTGAAGGCCGAGGAGCTCCCCCCGCCCTTGTGGCGCAGGTGGCAGGGTTCCAGGTCGGACACCCAAGTAGCTGAATGGGGGAGGAAGGGAGGGGAAAGGGAGAAAGGAGGGGAAGCAGGAAGAAGGAGGGAGCTAGACAGTGCTGTGTGCACGCATCTCCTGGGAAATGCCCCTCTGGCCCCGCCCACATCTGGTGGTGATTGTGATGTCACGCGAGGAACCTCCAGACTCCTTCCTCCCCTCAGACTAAATGGAACCCCTCATCCCAGCCTGGCGACAGGGTGGGTGCTGGAGCAGGTGCTCCAGCCAGGATCCGCATTTCTTAGGCGGCAGCCGGGCCTCCGGAGGCAGCACCGCAACGCCCTCCATCCCTACAAACTAGGGGTTGCGTTGGTAGCTCTGGCTCCTGCCGGACTCTCCAGGGCAACAGGACCCCAGTCCTCAATCATTGGTCCACGGCTCGGCGTGAGCCCGCCCCCAGGCCCTAACTCCGCCCCAGCCCAGGCCCCGCCTCCTTCGCCTGCTCTTCCAGTTCTAAACCCTCCTTGGTGCCACGCCCCCAGGCTGAAACCCACCCCCAAACTCCTGCCCCGCCCCTCTTTACCAGTGCTGCTCTCATCCCAGATGCTGGCATTGTCCTCAGTCTTTTCCTTAGTCCACCTTTCAATCCTCAATGTCGTCCTGACCCACATCGCTCTCAGCCCAGTTCTCGTCTCTACAAGACTCTTCCTCGCAGAAGTCCAATCCTGAACCTCAGCTTGGTCGAGCCAGCCGTAAACCCCAATCTCAGGTTCGCCCCAATCCAGCCCTTAACTCCGCCTCATGCTTGCCCAATCCCCCCCTCCACCCTCCCCTGGCTCTGTGTTGTCTTAGCCCAAATCTAAGCTTCAGCCGCGCTCTTCATCCGGGGCCTTGCAGCTCCTTCCAAGACCCTCTTTGTCCCACCTTTTAGCCTTCGTACCACCTCTTTCTCTCAGGCCTAAACCTTAGCTCGGCCGCTCAGGCCCAGCCCTCAGTCCCATCCCTAGTTCCTCTCCAGATCTACTCCCAGCTCTTAGTCCTACCCCCAGACCTTAGCCCCGCCCCACCCCCCACCCCCGTTCTTAGCCCCGCCCCAGGCATTCTCTCAACCTCAAGCTTCCGCCGCAATCCAGCCCCTCCCAAGCGGTCGGAACCCAGCCGCGCTCGGACCTGGAGCCCCGCCCGCCTCCCCGCAGCCTTCTCCTGGCTCCTCCTCGCTCTGGAGTAAGGCTCTTTCCGGCTCGCTCGCGTTCGTCCTTTTCTTTTTTTTTCTTCTTCTTCTTCTTCTTTTTTTTTTTTTTTTTTTTTTTTGCGTTTTCTCTTTCTGCCCTCACGCTCTTCCACAGGAGCACAAGGCCCAGTTCTAAAGATGAGGACTTGCTGTCGGCTCCCAAACCCTCGTGGCGCCCATTCTCAGGGCCCCCTCCCCACCGCGTTCCCTCCTTGCACCCGCGCCCCCCCAACAGTTCCCGGAGACAACACTGCCCAATAAAGATGTCAACATAGGGGCACCTGGGTGGCTCAGTGGGTTAAGCCTCTGCCTTTGGCTCAGGTCATGATCCCAGAGTCCTGGGATCGAGCCCCACATCGGGCTCTCTGCTGAGCAGAGAGCCTGTTTCCCTTCCTCTCTCTCTGCCTGCCTCTCTGCCTACTTGTGATCTCTGTCAAATAAAAAAAAAAAAAAAAAAAAAAGATGTCAACATAGAGCCAAGATCTCAAGTTATTCTTACCCCAATCAGTTATTAAAATAATTAAGATTTTCGAGGGGCGCCTGGGTGGCTCAGTCGTTAAGCATCTGCCTTCGGCTGGGGTCATGATCCCAGGTCATGATCCCAGGGATGGAGCCCCCGCCTTCCGGCTTCCTGCACCACCGGAAGCCCGCTTCTCCCTCTCCCACTCCCCCTGCTTGTATTTCCTCTCTCAAATAAGTAAAATCTTTTTTTTTTTTTTAAGATTTTATTTATTTATTTGACAGAGAAATCATAAGTAGGCAGAGAGGCAGGCAGAGATAGAGAAGGAAGCAGGCTCCCTGCTGAACAGAGAGCCCCATGAGGGGCTCGATCACAGGACGGAGCCACCCAGGCGCCCCTAAGTAAAATCTTTTAAAAAAAATAATGTTTTTGAGCTCTTCCTATGTATGGTAGTGCTTTAATCTTACTTCACTTTGGCAACCGCATGTGTCTCCATAGGCTTCTGTGAGGGGAAGCAGGGCCGGCTGCATTCATAGTAACCTACTACACACACCCCGGACACCCTTAGATACAGCATATACATGGCACAGGCATCGATTACACCCGTTGCCTACATAAAAAATCTACTCCTCACACATGGACTGATGCAATATGCACACAGGCACATGCTCCTCACAGGTATCACCCAGAAAACCGAACCATACCCCTGATCCCCACCCCAACCACCACCCCTGCAGCACAAACATTCCACAACAGCTCTGCGTGCGCACACACACACACACACACACACTCTGAGTTACAGGCTCTGTACAAGAGGAGGGGTGAAGCGCACAGTCCTGTGAGGGAAGAGATATGGAAAAAACAATCCCAGAGAGTGTGAAAGTGTTAGAGCCGTACCACCCACACTCCACACACCTCACTCCGCTCCAATTCTCTTGGCACCAGGCTCTTAAGCTAGGATATGCCTTCAACAGATGGAATAAAGGGGAGAGGATGGTGTTTAAACTGTTTTCTCCAGTCGTCCAGGGTCTCTCCTGCTGCTGCCGCTCTATCTGCGTCATCCAGCCTTCACCTTCCTCCAGACCCAGGAATCTGAGCAGATAGGGTCACTAGCCAAACTCCCCTTTCCACCTTAGCTCTTGACAGCTCGAGGAAGAGAGTTGAAGAAGGGAGAAGCCAGTGGGGAGGAGTATGCAGAAAAGCCAAACCTTTCAGGACAGAGTAGCTGGGTGAGAATGGTACCATGCGTGGAATGGACAGAGCAATCGGTGACTGGGAGTCCGGATCTGTGTTCTAATCTTGGCCCTCCATGGCCTCTCAGGATGACACTGAGGCTACATGTGTCCCACCACCGTTGGGCCGAATGTCTGAGATACTCCCAGCCCATCTGACTCTGAGTCAGATGTCAACAGAGAGCAGGTTCCTCGCTCTCTTCCCTCCAATTAGTTATAGTAGATGAGGTTTTTGAGCTCTTGCCATGTATGTTGGCGCTTTACCTTATTTCATCCATGAAACCTCATCAGTATTTTTTTTTTAAGATTTTATTTATTTATTTGACAGACAGAGATCACAAGTAGGCAGAGAGGCAGGCAGAAAGAGAGGAAGGGAAGCAGGTTTGCCGCCGAGCAGAGCACCAGATGTGGAGCTTGATCCCAGGACCCTGGGATCATGACCTGAGCCGAAGGCAGAGGCTTTACCCACTGAGCCACCCAGCACCCTCCTCATCAGTATTATTAGCCTGAGGAAACAGGCACAGAGGATAAGTGATTTGCTCGGGAGTCTGAGAGCTCCTTCCTTTGGTTCCTTAGCCCCAACTGTATCCTTCTACTTGGTGCCTATTCACAAATTTTTACCATTGGATAATTGTTTTCTTTTTTTTTTTATCCCCTTCCTGCCTTCCCTTTAAGAAATACTTCTCTTGGGGCGCCTGGGTGGCTCAGTGGGTTAAGCCGCTGCCTTCGGCTCAGGTCATGATCTCAGGGTCCTGGGATTGAGTCCCACATCGGGCTCTCTGCTCAGCAGGGAGCCTGCTTCCTCCTCTCTCTCTCTCTCTGCCTGCCTCTCTGCCTACTTGTGATCTCTCTCTGTCAAATAAATAAATAAAATCTTTAAAAAAAAAAAAAAAAAGAAATACTTCTCTTTGGAGTGCCTGGGTGGCTCAGTTGGTTGAGCATCCGACTCTTGATATTAGCTCAGGTCATGATCTCAGGGTTCCAGAATGGAGCCACATCTGGGCTCCCTGCTCAGTGAGGAGCCTGCTTCTCCCTCTCCCTCTGTCCCTCTAACTGCTTGTGAGTGTGTACTCACTCTCCCTCTCTAAATTAAATGGATAAATCTTTAAAAAGTAAATAAATAGGGGCACCTGTGTGGCTCAGTTGATTAAGCCTTCAGCTCAGGTCATGATCCCTGGGTCCTGGGATCGAGCCTGGCCTCCGGCTCCCTGCTCAGCAGGAAGCCTGCTCAAGGAACCTGCTGCTTCTCTCTTTCCCTCTGCCCGTCCTCCCCCCACAACTCGCGTTCTCTCTCACTCGCTCTGCGTTCTCTCTCAAATGAAATAAATAATCTTAAAAAAAAAAAAGAAAGAAAAGAAAAAAGAAAAATAAATAAATAAATAAATACTCTGAGAACACAGTGAGAAGTGATTGAAGATGACAGTGAGAACTCAGATGAAGGACCTCCTGACTCAGAGCACGTCTTTTTTTTTTTTTTTTTTTTTTGAAAAGGAAACAAAGTATGCTGTTTTTCTCTCTTCTCTTTTTTTTTTTTTTTCTCATTTTAAGTAAGCTCTAGGCCTAACATGGAACATGGAGTTTGAACTCACTACCCTGAGATCAACAGTCACAGGCTCTACCAAGTGAGCCAGCCAAGTGCCCCTATGCTGTTTGTTTGTTTTAATCAGGTTTTAAAATATAAAAAGACACTACTCATAAATTTATGCTTATATCACTAATCATGTTAGATAGATATTAGCACATCTTTTTCTTTTTAAGATTTATCTATTTGCCAGAGGGAGAGAGTAAGAGAGCAAGCAAGCACAAGCAGGGGGAGCAACAGGCAGAGGGAGAAGCAGGCTTCCCACCAACCAAGGTGGCCAGAAGTGGTACTCGATCCCAGGACCCTGGGAATCACGACCCGAGCTGAAGGCAGACGCTGAACCAACTGAGCCACCCAGGCATCCCTACATAGCACATCTTCTGAGTAAGAGACAAACCCACACTGCCCTGGGCCTCTGGTCAACCCAAAGAGCATCCAAAACTCAATTACTTTTTACTGTGTTCCCCTCGGTGAAGTATTTTTTTAAAGAGAAGGCGAGAAGGAAGTGAAAAAAATTAAACAATTATCCAGTGGTAGAAATTTAGGAATAAACACCAAGTAAGGGGACACAGTTGGAGATGAGGAACCAAAGAAAAGCACTCTCAAAGCCAACCACTGCGAGTGGGACAGCCAGAATCCAGCAGGAAGCTTGAGTCCCAGGATAGCCATCCAGTCCTGCCCGTTCCACATCCCTCATCCCCAACAAAGGACTCCAGTCCCCAAACTGCTAAAAACAGAGATTTTAATGCATAAGGCACAGTGTGAGGCTGGGATCATTAAGCATCCTCCTACTCCAAAGGGTCCAGCAGGCTAAGCAAAAGCAGCAGGGATTACCTCCCCACTGCTGGGCACCCTGGAGAGCCCCCAGAAGAGGACGACATCTAGTCTTTGGCATGGTGCCCAGGGCAGGGAGCAACTAGCATGGTCCCTGTTACCCCTCCACGGGTACTGCCATCAAGAGGCAGCTCTTTGGTCTGGAAAAACAATCAGTGCAAATGTCCAGGGTTGAGCTCTAGGGGAGTCAGGGTAGCACAGTGCCCCAGGGCTGGGCAGGTGCTGGACAGTCCCCTTACCACTCATGGGCAACATGTTGGCTTCTTCTTGCTGGCAGTTAGGTAGAGGTTGCTGTCATCACTGTGGATGCCTTCAGGAAGGGCGGGAAATATATGAAGCGGGGATCAGAGGTGCCCCACGCTCTCTGACACCCCCCAGCCAGGCAGGCAGGCACTCACGGACAACATCCCCAATGCGCCGGGCCCCTGATTTCTCTAGCTCAGCCAGCACGTTGGCCTCAAAGGTCAGCGCTGCCACACGGAAGAAGAATTCCCGGACATTTTCACCTGACACATGGAGCAGATGGGCACTCAAAGGCCGTTCCAGGCGCTCGGGTCCCAGGGTACGGCTCAAGGGACAGGAGGGAGAGGCCAGGTAGACAGGAGCACCACAGCAGAAGACCCAAAGCCTCTGACTCACCAGTGAGAGATGAGACCGCCCAGTACTCAGCCTTCATCTCTTGGGCCACCTTGAGTGCGTCTTTCTCCATCAGCACATACTGAGCGGGAGTCTAAGGGAATGTTGGAGTCAGATGGCAAGGGGGTCCCCTCCCCGAGTTGGTAGCCACCCCTTCCCCAGGACACACTCACACTCAAGTCCTTCTTGGAACCCACAAGGAAGAGCAGCACACTGGACGGGTCGTTCTCCTTGAGGGCATCGGCTAGCCACTGTCTGCCACAGAGGATAGACAACCAAGGACGGGTGAGCTGGAGAGGCTCCTCCTGCTGACACTCACAGGCTCACCACCTTCTCTCTGGTCCTCGATGCGTTCTTTTCCTTCCCTACTAATGCCCCTGACCACCCCTCTTTTCTGTGCCCTCTCTTCCCGGAGCCCCCAGTATAGTTCCGCATCCCCACATACTTGGTATGTTCCAAAGAGGCCACATCATTCAGGTTGAAGACAATGATGATGGCTGGAAAAGTGGCAAAAACAGCGGACATTACTAGCTCATTTCCCCAACCACTCAGCCCTAGCTTAGACACCAGGAACCCCCACCTGCCCCACTTCTCCGAGGCCCTTACCTTGAGCTCCTCGGTAATAGGTTGATGCAATGCACTTGAACCTCTCCTGTCCAGCAGTATCCCAGCTGGGAGGAAGGAGGGGGGTACAACACAGATATATGGAGGGGGCATGAGATGGGGTTCAGGGGCTGGGGGAAAGAATGGCTGGAATGTATAGAGGTAGCACTCACAGCTGCAGACTGAAGGGGATGCCCAACACCTCAAATCGTTCCATCTCAAAGTCCACTCCAATGGTGGCCTTGTAATTCTTATCAAAAGTGTCTTTGCAGAACCTGAGGGAGGATGGGATGCTCTGGCCCTGAGCCCAGCCCACGTGGCTAGGTCTGGCCAAACCCTGCCCAGCCCAGCCCAGCCCAATCAGCTCAACGAGAGCACCTTCTTACCTGTTGATGAGACAAGTCTTCCCGACTGACAGGTCCCCCACCACAATGACTTTGGAGATCTTAAATCTGCAGGGCACAAAACCCCTTTTGTGTCCTCCTCCAGCAGGAGGAGTGAGCACTGACTCTTCCAACCTAGGGTGTCTCAATGTTCCCTACTAAGTCCATAAAGGTAGCTGCACCAAGGCTGAGGTTACCATGGACAGGAGGCCTCCTAGGCGGCTTGCCTGGACACATACACTTGCAGAAGAGTGTTTTGTGCTTCAGCATCAGAAAGCCATGAATGTGAATCCCAGTTCTTCCATTGACCAGCTGTGTGACTTGGGACAAGTTACTTAGATTCCCTGAGCCTCAGTTTCAACACTTGTTAGGTGGAGATTTAGTATATATTCTATAGGGTTGTTGTGAAGGTTATAATGAGATTAACGTCCTATATTCTGAGATAAATGTCTTATATATCCTCCCCTTCACTCCCCCACATACATTTTAACATCTCTGAAATCAGGATACATCTTTTTTCTTAAGTGCCCCCCCTTATAAAGATTTTATTGGGGTGTCTGGGTGCCTCAGTCGTTAAGCCTCTGCCTTTGGCCCAGGTCACGATACCAGGGCCCTGGGATCCAGCACCGCATCAGGCTCCCTGCTTGGGGTGAGCCTGCTTTTCTCTCTCCCTCTGCCTGCTGCTCCCCCGCTGTGCTCTGTCTATACATATCAAATAAACAAATAAAGATTTTACTTATTTATTTGACACAGAGAAAGAGAGAGAGAGCAGGAGCTCGATGTGGGGCTCAATCCCAGGACTCCGGGATCATAACCTGAACTAAAGGCTGTCACTTAACCCACTGTGCCACCCAGGCACCCCATGAAATCAGATTATGTTAGGTAAAATAGGTAAAAAAAAAAACGGATGGTGTTTTCATTTAATAAAAGATAATTATAGTAACCAACACACTGCCTGGCACACAGTAAAGGCTCAATTACTGACCCACCCACAAATTTTATCAAGATTACCTTCTTTTACCCATAATGGGACACATCCCTACAGGCACAGCCCTCTGTCCTGGGGCTCAAATGTATGGTATGTGGGAAGCTGACCTGGGAACCACCCTCTCCTGTTGGACACCTTCTTTGTGTGAAGAAGTGAAGGGCCACCTCTCTACCCCACCCCATTTCATAGGATTCATCACATCCTTGCTGGGAAGAAAAGGGAGAACACATTGGTATAAAAAAAGGGGAATTGGGCGCCTGGGTGGCTCAGTGGGTTAAGCCACTGCCTTCGGCTCAGGTCATGATCCCAGGGTCCTGGGATCGAGTCCCGCATCGGGCTCTCTGCTCAGCAGGGAGCCTGCTTCCTTCTCTCTCTGCCTGCCTCTCCATCTACTTGTGATTTCTCTCTGTCAAATAAATAAATAAAATCTTTAAAAAAAAAAAAAAAAGGGGGCGCCTGGGTGGCTCAGTGGGTAAAGCCGCTGCCTTCGGCTCAGGTCATGATCTCAGGGTCCTGGGATCGAGTCCCACATCGGGCTCTCTGCTCAGCAGGGAGCCTGCTTCCCTCTCTCTCTCTCTGTCTGCCTCTCCATCTACTTGTGATTTCTCTCTGTCAAAAAATAAATAAAATCTTTAAAAAAAAAAAAAGGGGGGGGATTACCATACAGCTGGTAGAGGCTGAAATGGAGCCCCCCCGGGAGGGGGGGGTGCTTGTGTACCCTAGCTTTGACTGAGACTTCCTTTCTTTGTTAAGGGTGTCTAACTCACCCCACGGTGCCTGTCCGGTGCTCCTGGCAGGCGCAGATGACGCGGGGGTGGAAGTCTTTGCGCACGTGCAAAGCGGCCTCCTTCCTCAGGCACTAAGAGGGATAGAAGAGAACGGGACTCACCCACTCCTGGCCCACGTCCCGCAGCCAGGCTGCCCTGGGCGGGGGTAGGGGACCACCCAGAAGCAGCAGACCTCGCTGGGCCGCAGGGCTGGGTCCAGGCCTCTAACTGAACTGGTGCCGCCTCCTCCCCGCCCACACCCCATCGCAGCCAGAAGCCCGACGTGGCCCTGGCGCCTACCTGGGGCAGCTCCGCCAGGACGCGGTCCCTCCGCACCGGAGCCAGAATGTTCATCTCGCCTGCGACTTTGCGGGGAGCCCCGAGAAGGCGCGGGGACCTGATCCGCCCCAGCGACCCGGGCCCGTGGAGACCCGACAATCACCCGCGACCGGGGTGTCCCGACTATAACTCTGGGCCACGGGGAGCCTACGGGAGCCCGCGGCCTCGGGGACGCTACGACCACGGCGGGCCACGGGGATGAGACGATCATCCGGGGCCGGGGCGAACCCACAATCACCCGGGCCCGGGGCGTCCCGACGACGACTCGGGGGCGGGGTGACTCCTCCGCCGCCAAATGGGGGCGGGAAGTCCCGTCGGCGGGGGGCCGGGCCCGCGTAGACCCCACAATAACTCGGGGCCGGATGGTTCCTACAATGACTCGGGGCCGCGGTGACCCGACGACACCTCGGGGTTGAGGCTGCCCTACCATAACAGCTGCCAGGGGGCGCGAAGCAGCCCCGCCGCACGGGGTCAGTGTGGGCAGGGATGGCGCTGCAAGGCCTGCGGACTGCTGGAGGAGGGGGCCACGGGCCCAGTCCGCTGCAGGGCCCGGCGTCCCACTCTGCTCTCCCTCCGCTAGCGCTGTAACATGATCCCCGGAAATTCCTGGAGAAGGGCCGCCCCCTGCCCCTCTCCCGGCAGCTCCCGGCCTAGCAGCCTGTCCCAGCCTCCCCCTCCTCTCCTCTCCTCTCCACCGCGCTGCCCCAGCTCTGGGTACCCTGCCAGACCGCTCAAGGGCATCAGGACCGCCTCCAACCAGGCTGGAACCCGCCCAGATCGAAGTCCCCCAGGTCGCTCTCCGCTGCGCCTCTGGGCCGGGCTCCGGCTCCAAGGGGACCCTTACCCGGGCAAATTGGTGATGGAGAATCGGTGATTGCTACGCAGTATCTGGCTGGGCCAAGAACGGCGGGGAGGGGAAAGGAGGAGAGAAGGGGCCCAAGGAGAGGCGGCGCTTCCCTCCTCAACTCCAGGCCCAGGACGTGACTCATAAGAGTCTGCCCCCGCTCGCCTTTCTGCCCGGGATAGGGGTGGGGTGGGGGGAAGCAGACAGGGATGCCAGGGTCGGAATGGGATGCACACCGAGGAAAGAGACGTCCAAATTCTGGGGTGTTTTCCTTCAAGTCTCCCGTGTAGACTGAGGGGTGGGAGGCCAAAGACCAACCTGCCTCCCTCGTCTAAAGAAGGGTTAAGTGGACCTGAAACTTCGCCCTTTGGGTAGGTCGCCGCACTGCTACCCGTGTTCTGTCTGATCTCATTGGAATCAAGGACAATTTTTCCATTTCGCAGTTCTGCAGGGTAGAGGAGGAGTGTAGTATACAATAATTCTCACCGTCAAAGGGGAGATCTGGTTCTAAAGAGGGAAGGAGGAAAACAGGGCAGGGTGGAAGTGGGACAGAAACAGACCCGCAGAGAAGCAAACCTAAGCTTTATTAAAACTTGTTCTGTGTCGGGAACTGAATCTGAGGATGCAGATATGACTGGAGCAGGGAAAGGAAGACTAATTAAAGGGAGTAGACTGAATGAAATTCGCAAGAACTAGGGAGCCCTAGAGAAATCTGTACCCCGGGTGTTTGGAATATTGGTAGTTTCAAGTGCGGGAAAACGCACGAAATCTGTCACAGGTAAAGAAGAGTAGAAGTTGTTAGAGGGACTTGGGCCATACAGATTCTTAAAGTTCTTTTTTGTTTGTTTTGAGAGAGAGAGAGCGAGCGCGCAAGCGGGGCGAGAGGCAGAAGGTGAGGGAAAAGCAGGCTTCCCGCTGAGGAGGGAGGCGGATGCTGGGCTCTCTCCAAGGACCCCGAGATTATGATCTGACCCTAAAACAGCCGCTTAACTGACTGAGCCACCTAGGCGCCCCTGGCCCACACAATTTCTGCTCCAACATTCTAGAACTTTGCTTCACCCTCCCCGCGTCAACCTAATTATACACCGTCCTGTTTTCAGTGTTACTATCTCCTGGACCTGCAGTACTCTTTCTTCAAGATGGGAAAGCGCCCAGGACCAGACAATGGCTACACCATCCATATCCAACAGCCGCAACAAATAAACACGTGTCTACAAAATAACTACAACCCCCAAGAAGCTTTACGCTCTTTTGAGGGAAGAGGTGGCGCATGCTTACTCACTCTCCCGAGGAAATTAAATTTAACTACCATTCCCAGAGGGCGCCGCGCTACAGATTATCCAATCAGCTTTAAATAAAAAGCATCGCGAGTCTTCGGTGAGACTCTGCTCTATAAGCCCCTGGAAACGAGCGTTGGAAATCCCTTTTACGAAGATGGCGCCGAAAGCTAAGAAGGAAGGTTTGTGCTGGAGCTGGGGGGTGACTGCGGGTAGCTGTCGTGAGAGCCCCTCAGAGTGAACGGACCGGGAGGACAATGGCTGAGCTAAGCCTTGCGGTGTCTGCTCCGGAGCCGCTTCTGGGATTCTGGCACGCTGCGGTGCGCGTGGGCCCAGCCGCATGGGCTGAGCTTCTGTGAGGAGGTTGGGGAGGCAAGCCCGGCCGGCACCACCTCTCGGGGCTGCCGGACTGTTGGCTTTGGGGAACAACACGCATCCACAGGACGG
Source organism: Neogale vison (assembly GCF_020171115.1). Classification (NCBI taxonomy): domain Eukaryota; kingdom Metazoa; phylum Chordata; class Mammalia; order Carnivora; family Mustelidae; genus Neogale; species Neogale vison. The sequence continues at coordinate 28,616,860 of NC_058095.1, read as the reverse complement.
AGCTCCACGTCTCCAGACCTGTAAAGAATTAAGTCCTCAACTTAGTTTCCTTTTTTTTTCCTTCCGCGTTAGAGCTATATAGGTAGGTAAAACCACTAACACCTATTTTGTCAGATATCAACCTTTCGATCATTGCTAGTTCCTTTTTTTCTTCGCCGTATTCCTGGAATTACCCTTAAGTTCGCCCCAGTATCGTGCATATGATGGAAAAATTTTAACCTGAGACTTGTGATGTCTTCAAAGGAACCACTGATGCACGTGTGGCCTGGAGCGCCCGCTAGGGGTTTTGAGTACGGTAGTGACTGGTTTCTGAATTCCGTGCCCTCGTTTTCCCTCTTTCTCTCAGCCCCTGCCCCTCCCAAAGCCGAAGCCAAAGCAAAGGCTTTGAAAGCCAAGAAAGCGGTGCTGAAAGGCGTCCACAGTCACAAAAAAAAGAAGATCCGCACATCACCTACCTTCCGACGACCCAAGACTCTGCGTCTCCGAAGGCAACCCAAATATCCTCGAAAGAGCGCCCCCAGGAGAAACAAGTCAGTACTGCCCTTTCCCTTGGAAAGATGATGGGTAGCTGTTTGTAATTTGGAAATTTACCAAACCTACAGCACAGCTTCGGGAATACATGTTAGTAGGTAGTGTGTGTCTCTAAGGGGAGTGTGAAGAGATTGTTGATGCCTGATTTAAGAACAAGAAGAGACGTTTTTTCAGTATTGACGGGAACAGTTTAAAACAGCTCAATGATTATTAAGGTTAATTGTTGCTTTATATATGGTCAGCGTTTTAAATTCTTCTTTCTTTGAGTATACAGTGGGACTTTGATTTTTTATTTTTTTGAGTTAGAGGTTTAGTTGTTCATTGCACCTATTCCTGTAGGGAATAACCCTTGAGGGTGACAATGTGGGGTGATTCTAGGTTGATAAGGACACTTAAAAAATCTGTATTGGAAAGAGAAGACCTGCAACAGGTCTTCTCATTTACTCTCTTAAGTCTTTACACTCAAAAGACGGGGAAATGGGCAGAAAGGTTTAGGGTCTTGAGTGTATTGGTGCCACACTACTAATGATAAAACTGAGCTTAGGGGGCCCAGATTCGAACAGTAGTAATAACTGTCACCTCCCAGTGCTGCTGCCTTTTTTTTTTTTTTTTTTTTAAGAGTTTTGTTTATTCGACAGAGAGAGAGATCACAAGTGGGCAGAAAGACAGGCAGAAAGAGAGGGGGAAGCAGGCTCCTGGCCGAGCAGAGAGCCCGATGCGGGGCTTGATCCCAGGACCCCGAGATCACGACCCGAGCCGAAGGCAGAAGCCCAACCCACGGAGCCACCTAGGCGCCCCTTATTTTCTTTTTTTAAAGATTTTATTCATTCATTTGACAGAGATCACAAGTAGGCAGACAGGCAGGCAGAGAGAGGGGGGAAGCAGACTCCCCGCTGAACAGAGAGCCTGACATGGGGCTTAATAGATCCCAGGACCCTGAGACCACGACCTGAGCCAGAGGCAGAGGTTTAACCCACTGAGCCACCCAGGTGCCCCTTGCCTGGGAGGGGGCGTCTAGATGGCTCAGTGGGTTAAAGCCTCTGCGTTCGGCTCAGGTCATGATCCCAGGGTCCTAGGATCGAGCCCCACGTCGGGCTCTCTGCTCAGTGGGGAGCCAGTTTCCTCCTCTCTCTCTGCCTACTTGTGATCTCTGTCAAATAAATAAATTAAAAAAAAAAAAAACTTAAAAAAAACGTTGAAGTCAAAGAATGAAGGGGGTCTGGAACTCAGAGATGATTCTTAAATAAACTGAAGGATGAAAGTCCTTCAAGTGGGGGCGCCCTTTTCCCAGTTGGTTCAACTCAGGTCATGATCCCCAGAGACCTAGGATCAAGCCCCATATCAGTCTCCCTGCTTCTCCCTCTGTCCCTCACCTTGCTCTTGTGTGCATTCTCTCTAACAAAAAAGTTTTTAAAGTCTTTCAAGGGGAAGAAAGTGCACAGGTTTCTGCCCCCAGGTCCCTAAGTTTCAGGGTGCAGATGATGACACTGTTTAGCGACCAAAGTCTGACAGAAATGATTGCTACTTCATGGTCTGATGCACCTGGGCTCTTCTGGGGTTGGGCTCTAAAAGAGGGCCTATCCTTCCCTTTGACCCAGGCCAGCTGACACCATTTTGCTTCTTCCCAAGGCTTGACCACTATGCCATCATCAAGTTCCCCCTGACTACTGAGTCAGCCATGAAGAAAATAGAAGACAACAACACACTTGTGTTCATTGTGGATGTCAAGGCCAACAAGCACCAGATCAAACAGGCTGTGAAGAAGCTCTATGACATTGATGTAGCCAAGGTCAACACCTTAATCAGGTGAGTAGGATCTCAGGAGCCAGGAAATGTGCATGGAGTCAGAAGTAGGTTTCACAGCTTGCAAGCCTTAAGAAATGAGCATCTTCTGCTGTAATTCTAGTCTTTTGTATCTAATATGGGCTTTTGAGGACACATTAGCTCTCCTGCCTCTAGGACTTAATGTATGGTGTTGGTGTTTTCTTGGTCCCTACACTTCTAGACAGAGGCAGACCCTAAAGTAAGATGCAATTTATGTCAGATAACCTGGACTTAGTCTTGAAGATGTTCTGTGATATTCCCCAAGAAAGGAGAAGTGGGTTCATTTGTGGTTTGGTAGCATCCCTAGCCTCCTGTGCAAATGATGGAAAAGTCACCATTTGGGAAAGAATGACATGAACAAAGGAACCACTGATATGCTAGAAAGACTAGGGGGGAAAGGGAGGGCTTAGGTAAGGCAGTGATGGTGGGAGGAATTAAGACTTCCTTTATCCTAGGCCTGATGGAGAGAAGAAGGCATACGTTCGGCTGGCCCCTGACTATGATGCTTTGGATGTTGCCAACAAAGTAAGCTACCTGTGCTATCAACTCCCCCATCACCTGGGTCCAAGTGAGGTGCCTGTTAGTGACCAAAACCTGACTTTGGCTGCTTAACTCACTGTATTCCTATCCTGAATGGGCCCTACCCTCACCTCTTTTTGGTTTTTAACCGTGACATTCTAGCTTAATCTTCACATTTCAACTCCCAGTAACAAAGCTTCCCTTTTGTTTTTCAGATTGGGATCATCTAAACTGAGTCCAGCTGGCTAAATCTAAATACAGTTTTTTCATGATACATGTTTGTCTGTTGATTTGTTGGCTGGGCTTTGGGGAGACCATACTGGGGTTACACACACTTAAATTAACAGGGCAAGACTTTGGTCTACTTACCCTGTTGGAACACTCTGCCTTAGTACCTACCTTACCACACTTGTTAATCCTGGCAGTGGGAGCTCAGGTATTTGTGACCCATATTGGGTTTTGGACAATGAAAATTTGTTGTCTTAACCCCGTGATGATGGCAAACAAGAATCCCTCCTTTTATCTGGAATGGGCTTTGTTGGAAACCAGTATAAGAATTCTCATTAGCATCCACTTCAGGGCAGTGTGGACTGGCTGGCTTCTATAGCACCTGTCCCCGCACCCAACTACCATGTCCAACCGGTCTGTCTGCTTCCCTCACCCCTTCCTTGCCCAAGAAAGGACAAGGACTTCAGAGGAGTGCTTTCATTAGCATTTTCAATAGTAGGTGCAGAGCCTGTCCTCAGAGGATGCCCCAGACTTGGGGCTAATTCTCTTATATGGTGAGGCTGTTCTTGGCTGTGTTTGCTCTTGCCACAAGTTGCAGTCCTCTCACTCTGTCAAAAACTTGTCTTTGTGTTGCTGGCTGGGGACACGTCCAGGGCAGAAGTCTGAGCGGAGGAGGCGGGAAAAGTAGATGAGGATCATGATGTCCAGCATGAGCAGGTTACCCAGCAGAAAGGTGCCCAGAGTCCTCTGGCCCAAATAACGCAGGAAAAAGTGGGTGAGGTAGGCCTGAGGGGCCAGGCGGAAGAGAAAGTACATGACCAAGTTGACATACTTGTTGACCCGGTACAGGAGGAGGTGCTGAGCATTGTTGATCTTCATCATCATGCGGATGGTGAGGAATATGTTGCTGACCTCCACCAGCAATGTTAAGACCCCCCCACCAACAAAACTGTTCCAGAAGATGCCTGCAAAGAAGGCACCCAGAGCCTAGAATGCAAGGGAGAAAATGTGTTAGGGGACCCAAATACCATGTCTTTCCTGAAAGTTGGTGGGCATATCAAGGCTACCAGATTAATGGTTGGGAAATCCATTCTTACTGACTTGGTCCTGGGTTATAGTCTGTGGTGGATTCAACATGCTTAAATCTTGATCCCTGCCCACAGATTCTGGCTCTGAGTAGGGTTTCTAATTTGTTAAAGGAGGTAATAGGTAAGACCATGGATTACTGGCCTCAAAAGTGAATTCACCAAGGGCACGGAAACTGCCAGCCTTCAGTGTCCTGATATTGGTTGGAGATGACGTTAAGAAAGATGGTCTTTACCTCCGAGGTTCAGAAAAGGCTGAGACCAGGTTGCTAGTAGCACCAGGCCTACACCCCAACCCTTGCCTCTCATTTACCATGACGTGATGAACGAGGTATTCCCAAGAAGCTCGTGTCTGACGACTAATCACGATGTCCACCGTGTCGTGGATGAAATACCCTAGCGGGTCGTATGGAAAAAAGTCATGAAAGGAATTGAACAAAAGTCTCCCTGTCCCCACACGTACTTAGTATTTTCTGGTCAAGACCTACCTGCAGAAAAGCAAGCGAGCAGATAGCCAGAAAGCGACCATGCCGTCTCAATCTCCACCAGCATCTCGGGGGTCTGCCATAGACTGGGAGGGAAGAAGGCAGACTCTCAATATCTCCGCATCCCCAAGGACCCTCTACTCCCCCAGTCCCCGAGGGATCCGGGCTCGCGCTATTGGCTTTGTGGGAAGTGGAGAGGCTTGGCTGAAACCCAGGTGTCTCCCGGTTCCCAGATGAGCTTTCCCCCTCCCCTGGGACCTCTGCCGCACCTAGTTGGAGAGCTTTCTGAAGAGGGAATCAGGTGAGACTGCATGGCCTGAGCCTGCCAGAGGGTGATGCGGAGAGTAACGTGGGATCCCCCAACCACCCACCCTCACTCCCCCAGTCCTCCACTCACCACAGCACTGCCCAGACCCCGGACACAATGGAGTGGGCGAAGGAGACCAGCAGGTTGTGCCAGCGCCAGGTGCGCAGGGGGTCGGCGCGCACGTGCTCCGGCAGGGGCAGGCGGCTGAGCGCGCGCCGGAGGGCCCGGAAGGTCAGCGTGGCGCCCAGGAGCAGCGGCAGGGCGGGGTGCAGCAGTGGGGGCATGCTGGCCCTCCCTGCAGTCAGCCTGTCTGCCCCCTACGCTGCCTCTCCGACTGCTCCGCGAACCGAGCTCCTCTCCGGCCAATGCACGCCAGCCGCCAGCCTCGCACAGTTTTCGCGGAGCCCTCTAGGCCCCTAGCTCCTCCAGTCCCCTCCCCGCTGGCCTCTGCCCCCGCCCCCAGCCACCCCCGCCCCCGCCCCGCCCCTCCCCGGCCGCCTGCCCCCGCCCCTCCGGCGCCGCCCCGGCACAGAGGGCCAGAGCCCCATTTCCCGGGGGCCTCCGGGCCCCGCCTCGCTTCCGCGGACTTCGGGCGAAAAAGGGGCTGTCCTGGGGGGCGGCGACGCCGCGGCACCCCTCGCTGGCGCCTCCCGACGGCCGACGGAGTCCCGCCTCGGTTGCTTGGCCTCATTAACCTGCGTCCCCACTTTTCCCGGGGCTACCGGCTCCCCCGCCTCGGCGGGTACTGAGAGAACTCTCTCTCCGCCCTCAACTCCTTTCTGGGCAGAGCGGGGCGGGGCCCGTCACACACCCGCGTCCTTTAAGCCCTGGTCCTGGGGAGGGGTCCGAGCCGAGCCTCGATAATGGTCTCCGCCTATATTCTGTTATTTTCACCGGATCTTTAGCTTCTTTGGGCCAGAGACGGACATGTTTATCAGCATCTGTGGCGCCCCGCATCGACTCGGTGTCTAGGAGGGGTCGACTAATCCATCACCCTTCTTCCCAGCCCGCTCTTGGGTTCCTGAGGTCCAGCGGCTGTCACAGTCCTCCCTTAGACAATCCCGGCTCTTCTCCTGGCTCCGTGGAGGCTGGCACGAGGAAGACCGGGCTGCTGGGGTGACCCTTATTCTTCAGGGCAGTGGGCTGGAGCAGTTGCAGCTCGTGGTCACGAGGTGTCAGCCTATCCCTACCTTGGCGCGGGATCCCCTTCCCGCCTCCAGGCAAGTGAGGTGCAAACAGAGGAAAGGCTGAAAACAAGTGCTGTGGGAGGGGGTTGGTAAGCGATTCTGCGAGAGGGAGGGAAAGCCCTAAGCCTTAGGCGCCGGAGACCCAGGGACCAAGAGGTTTGGGTGTTTGCTCTGCCTCCCTTGCTGGCTCCAATGTTACATATTAACGGCTGTGGGGCTCCTGGTTTCTAGGTGAGGGCACGAGTGTCCCGGGTTGTGTGGCTTTTCCCCTCTGCACTTCCCTTTGCTCCCAGGGCAGCTTTGTTCAGCAGCCAACAGCAGCCTGAGGCAGCCACACCAAGGGCCCCTCGTAGGGCCCCTCGTAGGGCCCCTCTCGTGGTCTTTCCACGTGGACAGGTTTGAGTCTCTTTTGAGGGGTGGGGCGGGACAGAACATAAACACTCCTTTCCTCACATTCCTCACTCACTCAGAAACAGGGACGCTGACTCTTGGCTAATCACCATCCTCTTGCTCCTTAGCTTTTATGGAGCTCGAACAGAGCAGGAGGCACAGGGAGACAACAGGAATTAAACTCCCTTCCGGCCAAGACCCTAGACAATCATACTAACCAGCCCCTTACGTTTAGGCAGAAGCCTTGATTCCACACCTGTCAAACAGCGCTCCCTCCTCTCTCTGATGCTTTCACATAGTGGTCTACATCCCTCCCATCTTCCCCACAAGGCGATCCTCCTCACAGTTGAGCCTTGAAGGCGGATTACCCGAGGCAAAGTTGCGGAGGAGGGAGGGGTGTGATGAGAGTGCTGACGCGGGCGATGCTCACTTGTTGGGACAGCCTGGAGTCTCCTTCTCCCTAGGTGAATCAGTGTGCACGGCTCGGGGTTTCCCCGGTCCCTCCCTAGGCAAACACGAAACTAACCCTGATCCCTGCCCCACAAACCGAGAATGCTGACGCTCTTCGTAGTTTTGGTAGTTTATCATTTGCGTGCCAATGAGAATCCGCTCTCTCCTGAGATAGTGTCACTAGTGAGCAAAGAGGTGGGCTGAGATGGGCGCCCGGGTGACTCGGTTAAGCGTCTGCCTTCCACTCAGGACACGATCTCAGGGTCCTGGGATGGAGCCCCACATGGGGCTCCCCGCTCAGCGGGGAATGTGCTTTTCCCTCTACCTCTGCCTTTCTCTGCCCGCTCCTGCTCTCCCTGTCTCAAATAAATACAATCTTAAAGAAAAAGAAGTGGGTTAGGGAGATTGGTCCTCGCTTTCCATCCTCACTGGTTGTGAAGAGCAGCCCTCGGGTCTAAAGCTTTGTGAGGGCCAGATGCGAACACGTGTGTAGGGAATGGCTTGTACCGTCCTAGCTGCCAAGCGCGCCAAGAAATGCCATAAAACCCCATTTCTGGGATTCTGAAAAAGGAACTGTGGGAGTGAGCTGCAAGGACGTGCAAACGGCACAAGACGCAAAAATGCAAAGTCGAAACTCACACCGATTTCCCTTGCTCCGCCCCGCAATTATCTTCCAGTGTCGGGGGTGCGGCCACAGGGTGGGCGGGTCCGCGCACGCGCCGCGTCTGGGTGGGGGGTGGGTTCCGGAAATGTGACTCTGAGAAACGAGATGGAGAAGTACGAGCGGATCCGAGTGGTGGGGAGAGGTGCCTTTGGGTGAGCCAGGGATCTGGGGAAGGAATTGGTCGGGGAGAGGGAAAATGAGCCCCAACTCTGACAGCGAATTCGCTGCCCGGTTAGCCCCGCCCCGAGGCGTGAGCGCCAGCTTGGAAAGCCCCGCCCAGGCTTCCGGTCCCGGTCCTAGTTGGGAGACTCCGCCTCTAACGAGGTCACGCCCCCCCACCCCCACCTTGAGCCCCGGCGGGCCAGCCTCTGCGCCGCCGCAGAGTTCCGTTCTCTGATTCCTGACTCAGCCATTCAACAAATATTGAGCGCTAGCTATACCCGTCAGGCTCTCGGCGCCGAGTGTACAGTAAAGACCAAAATAGGCGTGGTTTTTTTTTCCCTCTCGGGGCTTGTAGACTGTAGTAAAATAATACAATAAACAAGATCCTAAAGCAATTGTTAACCAGCTGCGAACGTGGCATACACCACGACTACTTATTTGGGGTGGTGAAGGAAAATTTCTCTTTGAGAGGTGAATTGTAAAGCCAAGACTTGAGGGATGAAAACCAGTAATCCGCAGGTGAAGGCAGAGCTTTTCAGGCAGAGGAAGCAGCATATCCTCATGCGGGAAAGACTTCAGAGTATTCAAGGAACTGAGAAAGAGACTGGTGAAGTTGGAATGTAGTGGGCAAAGTAAAGGATGGTCTATATATATATATAGAGAGAGAATGGTATAAAATGTGATTGTCACAGAGGACAGCTGATGGCCTAATAGGCAGAGGTAAAGAGGTTGGGTTTATTCGAAGTGTAAAAAGGAAGGGGTTTAAGCAGAATGAATGGTCTTGATATTATTTGCGTTTTTATTTATTTTTATTTGTTTTAAAGATTTTATTTATTTGAGAGAGAGTGTGTGTGTGTGTGAGATAGAGGGAGAGAAGCAGGGGGCAGGGGAAAAGGGAGAGGGAGAAGCAGACTCCCTGCTGAGCAGGGAGCCCAATATGGCGCTCATTCTAGGGTCCTGGGATCACGACCTGAGCAGAAGGCAGCTGCTTAACCCACTGCGCCACCCAGGTGCCCCTGATTTGCATTTTTAAAATGTCATTCTGGCTGCAAGTCAGAAATGGATGAGTTCATATTATTTTAGAAGTGGAAACAGGAAAGATTTTGGCGTGATTTTCAGGTGTCTTTTTTTTTTAATTCCTTTTTTTTTTTTAAGATTTTATTTATTTATTTGACAGAGAGAAATCACAAGTAGATGGAGAGGCAGGCAGAGAGAGAGAGAGAAGCAGGCTTGCCGCTGAGCAGAGAGCCCGATGCGGGACTCGATCCCAGGACCCTGAGATCGAGCCTGATGCGGGACTCGATCCCAGGACCCTGAGATCATGACCTGAGCCGAAGGCAGCGGCTTAACCCACTGAGCCACCCAGGCGCCCCTCCTTTTTTTTTTTTTTTTAAGATTTTATTTATTTGACAGAGAGAGAGAGAGATCACAAGTAGGCAGAGAGGCAGGCAGAAAAAGAGGGAAGCAGGCTCCCTGCTGAGCAGAGAGCCTGATGCAGAGCTGGATTCCAGGACCCTGAGATCATGACCTGAGCCCAAGGCAGAGGCTTCACCCTTTGAGCCACCCAGGCACCCCCCCCTTTTTTTTTAAGATTTTTATTTATGGGGGCGCATGGGTGGGTCAGTAGGTTAAGTCTCTGCCTTCAGCTCAGGTCATGATCTCAGGGTCTTAGGAGCCAGCCCTGCATCTCTCTCTCTGCTCAGTGGGGAGCCTGCTTCCCGGTCTTTATCTCTGCCTACCTCTCTCTTGTGATCTCTGTCTGTCAAATAAATAAATAAAATCTTTTTTTTTTTTAAGATTTTATTTATTTATTTGTCAGAGAGAAATCACAAGTAGGCAGAAAGGCAGGCAGAGAGAGAGAGGAGGAAGCAGGCTCCCTGCTGAGCAGCGAGCCCGATGCGGGGCTCGATCCCAGGACCCTGGGATCATGACCTGAGCTGAAGGCAGCGGCTTAACCCACTGAGCCACCCAGGCGCCCTAAATAAATAAAATCTTAAAAAAAAAAAAAAAAAAAGAGGGGCGCCTGGGTGGCTCAGTGGGTTAAAGCCTCTGCCTTCTGCTCAGGTCATGATCCCAGGGTCCTGGGATCGAGCCCCGCATCGGGCTCGCTGCTCAGCAGGGAGCCTGCTTCCCTTTCTCTCTCTCTGCCTGCCTCTCTGCCTACTTGTGATCTTTCTCTGTTAAATAAATAAATAAAATATTAAAAAAAAAAAAAGAATTATTAAAAAAAAAGATTTTATTTGACAGAGATACTTCAAGAGAGGGAACACAAGCAGGGGGAGTGGGAGAGGGAGAAGCTTCCCACGGAGCAGGGAGACTGAGGCAGGACAGGATCCCAAGACTCTGGGATCACAACTGAGCAGAGTATTAACGACTGAACCACCCAGGCACCCCCAGGTGTCTGACTTTAATGGTTTTATCAGTTACTGAGATGGAAGAGGCTGAGGAAGAAAAGGTTTGGGGGCAGAAATCAAAAGTTTTATTTTGAATTTGTTAAAATTTAAGATTCAGGATGCATGGGTGGCTCAGTCTGTTAAGTGTCTGCCTTCACCTCAGGTTATGATCCCAGGGTCCTGGGCTCAAGTGCTGCATCAGGTGCCTTGCTCACTGGGAGGAGCCTGCTTCTCCCTCTGCCTGCCACTCCCCCTCCTTGTACTGGTCACTCCTGCATGCTCTCTCTGACAAATAAAATCTTTTAAGGGCACCTGGGTGGCTCAGTGGGTTAAGTCTCTGCCTTCAGCTCAGGTCATGATCTCGGGGTCCCGGGATCGAGTCCCGCATCGGGCTCTCTGCTCAGCGGGGAGCCTGCTTCCTCCTCTCTCTCTCTGCCTGCCTCTCTGCCTACTTGTGATCTCTCTCTGTCAAATAAATAAATAAAATCTTTAAAATAAATAAATTAATTAATTAAATAAAATCTTTTAAAAAAAATTTAGAATGTTTGCAAGCCACTCTGGTAGAAATGCAAAGCAGGTAGCTGGATTTGTTAGTCTGGGGCTCAGAGGAGAGGTTTGAGATGGAAATATAAATTTGATACTCTTAAATGATCCTCTTATACTCCATTCATTTAGCAAATACTCATTGACCCCCTACTGTGTGCTAAATGCTGGGTTGTGCTCTGGGGATATAGTTGTGAAGGAGACTAGGAACCCTGCTTTTATGGCCACTGACCAGAGTTGGAAGAAAATAATATTATGAACAGCTTCCACTCATGCTCTCAACAACCTAGGGAAATTGATTCTGGTTTCCAGATGAAAATGTCATATAATCCCAAACCAGGTAAGTAATACAAGGAGGAGCCAGGATTTGAACCCAGGCAGTTAACTCTGAAGTCTGTGCGCACTAAGGACAATCAAGACTAACTTCACTGCGCCCGTGCTGAAACCAAGCCTCAGGTTAAATGACTTGCCCAAGGTCTCAACCACAGCGTTTGTGGCCAGTTCTCCCTATTCTTGAACTTGTCCTATGTATTTTAGATGACCTCTTAGTCTCCATGCCTGTTTCCCCTCTCCTAAGGAGCATCCAGCGACCAGGTCTGCCCTGCCTGACGTGTGGCTGGAAGCTCAGCTGGGACTCACCCCTGTGCTCTGTGTCCCCAGGATTGTGCACCTGTGCCTGCGCAAGGCTGACCAGAAGCTGGTGATCATTAAGCAGATCCCAGTGGAGCAAATGACCAAAGAAGAGCGGCAGGCAGCCCAAAATGAGTGCCAGGTCCTCAAGCTGCTCAACCACCCCAATGTCATCGAGTACTATGAGAACTTCCTGGAGGACAAGGCACTCATGATTGCCATGGAGTATGCACCAGGTGGGCCAGCCTCCTCACATTGGCCTGGTTCCAAGAGAGGCTTGTCCCTCTCTTCAGGGACAAGCAGACCCAGATCAGCCAGCTTCCATCCTCAGACTGGGTTTGATGGTGGTTCACAGATATAGGGTTGTGACACCAGGTGTGCAAGGCTGGCAGACCCTTGCCCTGTCTGCGCTGTTGGTTTCTTTCTTTTTTTTTTTCCCGCTGTTGATTTCTTAACAGGAGAGTGCCAGGCACGGGAAAAGCCTAGATCTTAGCTAGTTCCTTCCTGCTGCAGGTGGCACGCTGGCCGAGTTTATCCAGAAGCGCTGTAATTCCCTGCTGGAGGAAGAGACCATCCTACACTTCTTTGTGCAGATCCTGCTCGCACTGCACCACGTGCACACCCATCTCATCCTGCACCGGGACCTCAAGACTCAAAACATCCTTCTGGACAAACATCGCATGGTTGTCAAGATCGGGGACTTCGGCATCTCCAAGATCCTTAGTAGCAAGAGCAAGGCCTACACGGTGCCTGGGCACAGAGGGGACCTCATGGGTGCTGGAGGGGTTTTGAGGGCCAAGGCTCACTGTGTCCCAACCCCCTCCCTCCCCAAGACCTTGGCCCCCTGCCCCCCACTCCAGGCTGGTTGGTCCTTCAGGAGGAAGCAGTCTCCAGTGGGCCTTGGACAGAGCCTTCCCTCCCCTAAGCTGTAATAAGATCTGCTTCCCTCTTGCAGGTGGTGGGCACCCCGTGCTACATCTCCCCTGAACTGTGTGAGGGCAAGCCTTACAACCAGAAGAGTGACATCTGGGCCCTGGGCTGTGTCCTCTATGAACTGGCCAGCCTCAAGAGGGCCTTTGAAGCTGCGGTGAGTTATACCCCCAGAGAGACAAGTGAGAAATATCTATGTCTATCTCCCTGCCCTAGAAGTCCTTGGCTCCAGCCACTTCTGTGTTCCTTCCCTTGTGGCAGAGTTGTTTCCCTCATCAGACTGGGAAATTACCCCATGGCTGGGCTGTGGCTTCCCTCAGGCTTGGGTCCCCCGTTACACTGAGGACTCCTGAGAGCAGGGCTCTCCCACCAGATTAGAGACTCCCCCCAACCCCCACTGCTTCCACCAAGGGCAAGACCTGACCTGAGTTCTCCCAACCAACCACCTAGGGTTTCTGAGGACATAGCTGCATCTCCCCTATCAGGAGTTCCTATCCCTGGGGGTCCCCTCGTCAGACTGCAGGTTCTCAGTGCAAGGCTTTGACCCTCCGGTTAGACCTGGAGGCAGGAGGTGCTGCCACCCAAGAGCCTGGGACAGGCTCTGGCCAACCTCACCCTCGGTGCTTCCACAGAACCTGCCAGCACTGGTCCTGAAGATCATGAGTGGCACCTTTGCACCAATCTCTGACCGGTACAGCCCTGAGCTGCGCCAGCTTGTCCTCAGTCTGCTCAGCCTGGAGCCCTCACAGCGTCCACCACTGAGTCACATTATGGCGCAGCCCCTCTGCATCCGCGCCCTCCTCAACCTTCACACTGATCTGGGCAGTGTCCGCATGAGGAGGCCTGTGTGGGGAGCGGGGACTGGGGGGGCTGTAGCTCTGGGAAGCGGTGTGTGTGTGTGTGTGAAAGAGAGAGAGAGACACCCAGTGAGAGCAACACAATAAGCCTGGGCAAGTCTTCCATTCCTGCGTGTGTGGTGTGTTGGGGGGTAGGGGGTGGGAGGGCAGGTGCCAGGAACGGTCCGTGTCCTGAAGCCCCCATTTGACCCACAGGGCAGAGAAGTCCCTGGTCCCTGGGCCACCCGTGGCCCCAGGCTGCAGCCCAGGAAGCAGGACCACTGGCTCCCGCTGCAGGGGTAAGTCAGAGCCGACCTCCGGTGCCTCCCCGATGCCAAGCCATTCCCATCAGTTTAATAGACCTGACACAGGAGGTGTCCCGCAGGCATACCCCGGGGACCCCCACGGCCGGCCATTCCACCACCACTGTCGTCCGTGTATGCGTGGGGTGGCGGGCTGAGCACCCCGCTGCGGCTGCCGATGCTCAACACAGAAGTGGTCCAGGTGGCGGCCGGACGCACGCAGAAGGCGGGCATTACGCGCTCTGGGCGCCTTATCTTGTGGGAGGTGAGCAGGCTGTTGGGTGAGGGGAGCCTGGGGTCCGGTGAGGGGGGGTAGGTCCTGAGGGGCCACTCAGGCCCCGCCCATGCCCTCCACAGGCCCCGCCCCTAGGTGCGGGAGGGGGCACCCTCCTGCCTGGGGCCGTGGAGCAGCAGCAGCCCCAGTTCGTCTCCCGTTTCCTGGAGGGCCAGTCAGGCGTGACTATCAAGCATGTGGCCTGTGGGGACCTCTTCACGGCTTGCCTGACCGGTGAGTCCAGCAGGGGACTATCCTGGGGCATTCCACAGAGTCTGAGAAGGCCCCCCCAGAGCAGCTCCCCTCACTGGTTGTCATTTGCGCACTCATTAATGCTCTACTAGTTATCTTGCACCAGGTGCTTTATTATTATTATTATTATTATTTAGATTTTATTTATTTATTTGACAAAGATCACAAGTAGGCGGAGAGGCAGGCAGAGAAAGAGAGGAGGAAGCAGGCTCCCCGCTGAGCAGAGAGCCTGATGTGGGGCTCGATCCCAGGACCCTGGGATCATGACCTATGCCAAAGGCAGAGGCTTTAACCCACTGAGCCACCCAGGTGCCCCGCTTTATTATTTTTAAAGGTGTATTTATTATTTTGAGAGAGAGAGGTGCTTTACTTACACAGTCTCCTTTACCCTTCACAACAGACCTGGCGAGGTAGTTACTGTAGATTATCTTCATTTGAGGGAGGCTGAGTGACAGACTTGGAAAGCTCAGATCTACAGCTCAGAGGCTGTCTCTTGTCCAAACTCAACCAAAGAGATACCCTGCCTGTTCTTTTCTACCTTCTGCCCCATTCTTCCAGCCTTTATTTCCAACTTCTTTCTCTTCCAACCCATGGACTGGCCTCTCTGGAAGAACAGCCCAACCTTTCTCCCTTCTTTTTCCTCACCACCCCTTTCTGCAGACCGAGGTATCATCATGACCTTTGGCAGTGGCAGCAATGGGTGCCTAGGCCATGGCAGCCTCAATGACCTCAACCAGGTGGGTGCTGCAGGTACTTGGGGGAGGAGGAAGTGGGGGGGGTGGCAAGGAGTGCACATCTGACAGCTGACACCTGAGTTGGGGGCCGGGAATCCCCAGCAGCCACCGGTCCCTCTAGCTCCTGGGCTGCACCTGTTCTGAGCAACACCAGGGGAAGTACAGAAAGACCAGGCTTCCCCAGTGGTGGCAGTGCATGCGTGTGTGCGCGTGTGTGTGTGTGTGTGTGTGTGTTAAAGACTGGTGAGAATTTGCAGCCTCCAACTTCTTCATCCCTCCATGGGATGCTGAGGCCAGGCAGCAGTCCAGGCCCCTTGCCTACTATCTCTTTCTTCCTCTCTCTCTCTCTAGCCCACCATTGTGGAGGCCCTGCTGGGCTATGAGATGGTGCAGGTGGCCTGTGGAGCGTCCCACGTGCTGGCCCTGTCCACTGAGCGAGAACTCTTTGCCTGGGGCCGCGGAGACGGTGGTAAGCTTTCCTCCCTGTTCAAGCTTCTAGGTTCCATCTCACAGCACTCTGACTGGGACTTGAGGACTTCATACCCACCTCCCAACCCTGGCCTCTTCTCCCTCTTTTCCAAGCCGATTCCATTCATTTCTTCATTCACCAAAACTTTACTGCCCATCAGTACAAGCCCCTCCTGTGCTGGGTGCAGAGACAAGATGAGGAGGAATACCTTCCTTCAGGGGCTTATGATGTAGTGAGAGATCTCTTTCATCCGGCGGCCCTCTCTGGGTCAGATGTCATGCTGGGCGTTGGAAACTAGAGAGGACTTACATGGAGTTTCTGTCCTCCTGGCATAGTGGGGGGAGGGATGACATCTCCCTACAATAAAGGACAGACAACATCAGGGCTCCCCCCAAGGTCCAGAGATGTGGGAACTCAAGGAATGGCACGGGACATCCCTGGAGGAGACAGAGTTGGCATCTGAACAGGGCATTAAGGGGGAGTAGGATTTTGACCACAGAGGTTAGCTATTTCTGGCAGAGGGCACAGCCTTAACTCACGCCGTTACCGCCTCTCCATGGCTGGTCCACATCCTGGCATCACCAACCCTAAAACCCAAACTAGCCCCATCCTGGTTTCTCCTTGTAGGCCGGCTGGGACTGGGTACCAGGGAGTCCCACAGCTGCCCCCAACAGGTGTCCATGCCCCCAGGACAGGAAGCCCAGCGGGTGATATGTGGCATTGACTCTTCCATGATCCTCACTGTCCCAGGCCGAGCCCTGGCCTGTGGGAGTAACAGGTAAATGGGTCCAGTGGGATGACTAGACTGCCCTCCTCCTCCCTGGCTGCTAATGCTCTGTCCATCATTGCCTACCTTCCACCCAGGGTCCAAGCTGAGGGTGGGGCTGAGCACACTGCTGGGTTCAACCCAGGGTAGGAACTGTCCTCTGGGAACCAGCCCTGGCACACACTGGTGGGGTCAGGAGGGTCTGTGCAAACCACCAGTCGGGCTTGGCTTCTGGTTTTACCTTCAGGTTCAACAAGCTGGGCCTGGACCCCCTCTCCCTGGGGGAGGAGACTGCCCCCCACCATCAGGTGGAGGAGGCCCTGAGCTTCACACCACTAGGCTCTGCACCCCTCGACCAGGAGCCCCTGCTCAGTGTGGACCTGGGCACTGCTCACTCAGCTGCCGTGACTGGTGAGTAGGACCCAGGCCCAGGAGGCCATGGGTAGACTCCCCCGTCTCCTCAGGATCTCAGCTGAGACAGCCCCTATCCTCTCCTCTTTCCTCCCCTACAGCCTCTGGCGACTGCTACACTTTTGGCAGCAATCAGCATGGGCAGTTGGGTACCCATGCCCGCCGGGTCAGCAGGGCACCTTGTCAAGTTCAAGGCCTGCAGAACATCAAGATAGCAATGGTGGCCTGCGGGGATGCCTTCACTGTAGCCATTGGGACAGGTGATTGATCCGTGGGCACTTGGGGCCAGAAAGGGGTGCTGGCAGGCCCATGGGCAGTGGGGATGGGGGTGGTATCCTACTCAGGGCTGCTGAACCTCCTCTTGGGGCTAGATGGATGGAGGGTAGCTGCTTACTAAGTCGTGTCCTCCTCTTCCCGTCCTTGGGATTCTCTTTGGCAGAAGGTGAAGTGTACTCTTGGGGGAAAGGGGCCCGAGGTCGACTAGGAAGACGGGATGAGGATGCTGGACTCCCTCGGCCAGTGCAGCTGCAGGAGACACATCCCTACACAGTGACGTCTGTGTCCTGTTGCCATGGAAACACTCTCCTGGCTGTCCGTCGTGAGTTGTTACCTTTTCCCGCCTCACCTCCACAAAGTTTAATCCAGCGGTGGGGGCCCTGCCCACCCTCCCATCCCCCAGTGGTCACAGCCCAAAGCACTAAGAGCATGTTAAGCCTCCAGATAAATGAAAGCAGAAGCTGTTGGGTAAGACAGCTGCCTGCCTGGCAAAGGCAAGGGAGTCTACTTCTTGGGCCTCACTTGAAGGACTGTTCCCAGTGCTTCCCAGGGCCCAAAGGCATTCTTTCTCCTACCCCCAGTCCAGTTTAGTTTGAACCTCTGTTTCTGGCTGGTCAAGGTCCAGAGTCCAGGGCACAGTGTGTTGGGAGTGGGAGCGAAGGTAGGTATCCCTTGCTGGAGGCACTGCCCTCTGGGTGTCTGCAGGGGTTTCTCATTTGTACCTCCAGCGGTTACAGATGAGCCCATCCCACCATGAGGCATCTAGATACACTCCTGGACCACCCCAATATTGCTGCTCATCGGAACATGCTTGAAAACTCCAGACACTTGCAGAGGACTGTCCCCACCAGCACTGGAGTGTCCTCAGTGCCGGAGAAGAACCAGCGGAGCAGCCACTCTCCTTTGGCCCTGGATCCGGAAACCCCAACCACCCCATTCCCCCAACATCTTTTTTCTCTTCCCACCCCTTTTAAGTTGGTATCCCCAGGGTCCAGCCTGGCTAGGGTCGGAAACCAGACCCAACCTTCCCAAGCAGGGTGGTCTCCAGCATCTTGGCAGAAAAAAGCTGGAGGCAGCTGTGGCTCCACCCAGACCCTGCCCTTTACCCCCAGCACAATTAGAGAATAAGTCGCTGGTCCCCCCTGGGAGAGCAGCTCAGTGCTTTGGAGCAGGGCAAGCCCCGTCCTGCCTGGACTGGCCATTCTGGCTGCCTGGCTTCTGCATTGCTCGGAGATCTGGAGGCACAGAACTTCTGAGTGGACTGGGAGTGTATCTGCAAGGGCACCAAAGTGTCCACTGCAGAATGGGGGTCCCTGCCGAAGGTTGCCCCTCCACCCACGCCACTCCCCCAAAGCAGGTTGGGAGAAAGGGTAACTGGCTGGGCCAGACCAGTTTTCCAGATGACTGGGAAATAGCGCCAATAAAAACATCAACTGCCTGCCCGAATGTGATCTCTTCGGGGGTGGGGGTGGAGACCCGACACCCCAGGGCTGGGCAAGGCCGAGGTCCGGGGAGGAATGTGGGCGCAGCCTGAGGCTGGGGCCGAGGTTCCTCTGGCTCAGCGCCCAGCTAGACTTCCCTGCGCCAGCCGAGCTCCCCAGATCTGGTTGCCAGGCTTCGGCTGCCTAGCACCTGCAAGCTGGAGTGCCGGGCCCAGGGGCGACACGTGGCCCCCCGAGACCGAGGTGTTGACGCCGGAGAAGCGAACCTTTGTGGTGCGGCCCAGCGTGACCGCCGGGGCCTTGCGCCCCATCCAGCGTCAAGAGACCCCCCCAGCCCCGGGGAGAAGCGGAGCAGCCACGATCGCTCTTCCGAAAGGGAGAGGGGAGGAGCCCGCGCTCGGCGGAGGGCGCCAGGCGGGCGGTCTGCCGCTCCCGAAGCCGCTAGCCCGCGAGGTGGGTGGGAGCCGGGTGCGGAGGGCGCTAGGACCCCGCGGGCGCGGCTCCACCCCCTCTTCCGGCGGGCGGGCTCGCGGGCTCGGGGGCTGGGCGCAGGCCGCGGCCGCCAGTCGGCGCCGCCCGGAGCCGGGAGCGCGGCCGGAGCGAGGCGCGGGTTGTGGGGCCGCCCCGTGCCCGGCCCCGCTCGCCCGTGCCCGCTGCCCACCCGCCATGCCCGGCTTCGACTACAAGTTCCTTGAGAAGCCCAAGCGGCGGCTGCTGTGCCCACTGTGCGGGAAGCCCATGCGCGAGCCGGTGCAGGTTTCTACCTGCGGTCACCGCTTCTGCGACACCTGCCTGCAGGAGTTCCTCAGGTGCGGGCCGGGGGTAGAGAGCGGGGAACGGCCGTGGCCATGGCGAGGGGGGACGGAGCATGGGGAGGGGCCCAGGCGGGAGGCACGCCGGGCCTTTGTCTGCGCCGCGGCTCTCTGACCTCAGGGGCGCCCACCGTGACGTCACGGGGAGGCGGTGACGTCAGGCCCCGAGGGAGGACCCCACGCACTAATGCGAAGGTTCCTGGGGCCCTTCGGAAGAATTTCGTGCCTGCCGGCGGGGTGGAGGTCGAAGAAAACGCCCTTCCTGACCCGTGGCAGGCCCTCCCCCTCACCTGAAAGCTGGAGCGGCCGCATCCTTGAACTTTGAATCCGCAGGGGAAGAGGAGGACAGAACCCTCGGTCCCGCACAGGGCCTTAAGCCTCTCGGGTTTCCGGCCATCTAACCTCTGAGCTAAGAGCAATCCGAGAGCGGCAGCTATTGTTCTCCCATTTCACAGATGGTGAAACAAGAGATTTCAAAGAAAGGCTGCAACTTGCCCACGGTCACACAGTTCCTTAAAGGTTTAAGTGGGATTAAGCCGGGGCTGCTTTTGGTCGCACAATAGAGGGAGAACTGTGACGCTACAGATCGCCCCTGAAGCCGTGGAACCGTTCGGGTGTCCCTCCTCGTCCCTGGGGATCTTGAGTACCGAGGGTGGTCTGTAAATCGTGAGGGAGGGCCGCGCATCCTGGGTGTAACTGAACTAGGGATCCAGGTGGCCCCTTGGCTCTGGGGCCTCTGTTGAGTTCTGGGGGCTCTGCCGTGTCGGGAATCTAAACTCCTTTGCTGGGAACTGTTCAGGCCCGGGTGTGGGGAGGCGAGATGAGGGAGCCCCCACTCCTGGGGAAAGTCGTGCCCCGGGAGCACAGGGGACAGCTGGGTCAGCCACTGCCGCCTGTCTGCTGAGGCGAGCTAGGGGTGCAGACAGCATTTCTGGGGTTCCTGCGTTCAGTGCACCCCGCTCCCTCTCTCAGCCCTCCGCAGCCCCTCGCTGGCGGAAATCTCAG
This sequence comes from Neogale vison, assembly GCF_020171115.1. Classification (NCBI taxonomy): domain Eukaryota; kingdom Metazoa; phylum Chordata; class Mammalia; order Carnivora; family Mustelidae; genus Neogale; species Neogale vison. Next base: position 28,596,953 of record NC_058095.1, on the reverse strand, counting down.
CAGGCCCTTTGTTTTCAGTTCCCCCCAGTCTGGGCCGGCTCCTGCCCTCACATATGCTCCTGCGAGAGCTGCGGTGCTGCCTGCCCCCCTCCTCCTTTTCCCTCACCCTCCTCCCACCTCCTTGCAGTGTACACACATACTCCCCTACAGACACACAGTCCCATTGTCTTCTGCGGTGCCCTTCCCTGGCCCTCTGGTTTCCAGATGAGGCCAGCTTAGCCCCTGCCTCCACCCCCAGCCGACCCACCCTTACAGCCTCCGAGGGAGCAGGGGAGGGGGCTGTCAGGCCATTTCCCTCCACCACCTCCTCTGCCCCTTTCTCCAGCTTCTGCCCCTCCCCCTCCCGGAAATCCCCTCTTCCTCTCCCACAGCCCCCTCCCCCCATCCTGTTTTCTCCCCTGGGCCTGGGCCTCCACTGCACAGCCTGGAGCTGTCTGGGCCCCTCTCCTTCCCCCTTCCCCAGCTCTTGAGCTGTGCAGCTGAGGCCCCTGAAGGACAGAAGTGGTTGAACAGGCTCTGTCCCTCACCACCACCCCCTACCCTACCAGGGTGTCCATAACCCTGGCGGAACCTTTGTCCTGGCTGGGCCCCAAGCTGCTCCTGCTAATCTGCCTGAAGACTGGGGACTTGGCTCAGTCCCCTCCCTGTCTCCCAGACCACTAAATCAGCACATTCCTGAAGCAGCCAAACAGACCCCTCCCCCTGTTGCCCACCCCTCTTTCCCCATTCCTGCCTGGGCTATTGCTAAGGTTGGTCCAGGAGCGCTGGCTGCCTTGTGGGCATGGGTGCACTTCTTCAGTACCTGGACGTGTATTGTTCTTGGCATTGGTGGCATGACCAGTGGTGGTGATGGGGTCGGGGGAGGTGGGTGCTAGAAATCTTTAAAGCACCCGGGGCCTGAACTCCCCAGGTCCTACAGAGTAGCATCATGGACAGGCTGCCATGTGGCTTCCTCTTCCGCCTTGGTTTCTGCCTCCCACCTGCTTGACTCAGATCTGACGGGAATGCCATGCCTGAGGGCCTTGGGTCCTACTGGGTGAGCCCTTGCCCTGCCTAGGCCACGCCAGATGTGTGTGACTGGCCCTGGCCAGGGTCAGCAAGGTCATGTTGGTGGAAGCAGGTGTGCCAGCAGGTTTCTTGGTGCTGACCTCCCGGTGGGAATTAGTGCAAGGTGAATTAGTGAAAGGAAGCTTTCAGAGGTTGCCTTTAGGTGACCAGAGTCTTGGCCGAGCTTGCCTGGAGGGTTTTTCTTGCCCCAGCCCCTTGTGTGTGTACAGCGTAGTAGAACCTGTCTGAACTGTCTGAAGATGTCCAGGTGCTGCTTTACCTTGGGTCTCAGTTCTTTCATCTGCAAAATGGAGGGCATGCAGCCCCTTCCCATAGGCAGGTGTTTCGGACTGGATAGGAGTGTAAACATTGCCTGAGGGTGAGACACTCCTCTTTGCTTTAGAAGACACACCCTCACTGGAGGAGGAAAGGGATGTGGATAAAGTGGCCAGAAACTGACCTTTGCCCTGGGTTCTGGGACAAGAATCCTAAGGGGGGCTGGGGTGCCCTGCCACTTAATTTCAGCCCATCCCTGCCCACCTACCCACCTCCCCCTTCCCCGCATCGGTCCCCCCAGCCAGTGAAAACTAACGAGTGGAGGGCAGGTGTCCTGTTGCTTTTCCAGTCCAGCTGCCCTCCTGGGTGAGGGGGGGGAGGGATACCAGCTGCCACCTGTTGGCCAAATGCTCTCAGAGGCAGCTGTCTGCCTCCAGTGGGCCCAGAACCCCTCTCCTCAGGACAAGAGCTGGGATCTGGGGTCTTGGCTGAGAGGTCTGGTAAGGGAGGGAGGGTACCCTGGTTGAGGGGGTGGGGCCTGGGTTCTTCCTTCCCGGAGCTGGAGCCTGACCCTGTCCCCTCCCCCTTCACAGTGAAGGCGTCTTCAAATGCCCTGAGGACCAGCTTCCTTTGGACTATGCCAAGGTGAGCCTACAGTGCCAGGCGGGGGCCCAGGTTACAGGGTTTTGCCCTTGGTGGAGGTTGGAGCTGTTGGCAGCCAATTGGCTCAGGGCCATTGTCAACCCAGTACTGTGGAATCTTGTGCCCCCATGAAGGTGGCCTCTTCCCTCCCACCGGGCCAGTTTGCAAATGAGGCCAGTGTTTGCCCTGGAGGGCAGGCACAATGCCCAGCCTGTGGGGGTGCACAGAGCCGCTCTGTGCCCGAAGGGAGTGCTCCCCTCCCCTTCGGGTGGCAAGCCAGACCCGTGGCTGATGGCCAGGACCCCTCTACCAGGAGGAAGGAAGCAGAGGATGTGGGGGCTGCCTGGAACTGAACAGGCCGATTGGTTGCCCCTCTGAAGGGAGTGTCATGTACAGGCACGCTGGGGACCCTGGTGTCCAGCTTTGGAGCAGACACCACCTGTGCCTTTTATCGCCGGGCACAGAGGGGACTATAGATCAAGAGACCGTGTTCCTGAAGCTCAGGTAGAGCTAGCCTGGCTGGGGTGGGGTGGGGTGGTGGTGACTGGGGACTGGAGCAGCCTCTGACCCTGGCCGGTTCCTCCCCATCCACCCAGATTTACCCAGACCCCGAGCTGGAGGTGCAGGTGTTGGGCCTGGCCATCCGCTGTATCCACAGTGAGGAGGGCTGCCGCTGGAGTGGGCCGCTGCGGCACCTGCAGGTGAGTCCCCGGCGGGGAGGGAGGGATGAGTCCTTTCCCGGCGGGCGCTCACCGCCTCCTTTCCCACCAGAGTCACCTGAATGCATGCAGCTTCAACGTCATCCCCTGCCCCAACCGCTGCCCCACAAAGCTGAGCCGACGGGACCTGCCTGCCCACTTGCAGCACGACTGCCCCAAGCGGCGCCTCAAGTGCGAGTTCTGTGGCTGCGACTTCAGTGGGGAGGCCTTTGAGGTAAGCAGGGGCGGGGGGCCTGGCTGAGGGGTGTAGTTGAGCCGGGCACCCTTAACTTGGCCCCCCGGGGCATCTCCGCAGAGCCACGAAGGCGTGTGCCCTCAGGAGAGCGTGTACTGTGAGAACAAGTGCGGCGCCCGTATGATGCGGCGCCTGCTGGCCCAGCACGCCGCCTCTGAGTGCCCCAAGCGCACCCAGCCTTGCACCTACTGCACCAAGGAGTTCGTCTTTGACACCATCCAGGTGAAGCCCTTTCTAGGTGGCAGGTGTGAGGGGTGGGGAGCGGGGAGTCAGGCTGCTGACCCCTGTCCTTCTCCTTCTGCGGCCCTAGAGCCACCAGTACCAGTGTCCGCGCTTGCCCGTGCCCTGCCCCAACCAGTGCGGCGTGGGCTCGGTGGCACGGGAGGACCTGCCTGGCCACCTGAAGGAGAGCTGCAGCACGGCGCTGGTGCTGTGTCCGTTCAAGGACTCCGGCTGCAAGCACAGGGTGAGCTGTCCCCACCCCCCCACCCCTCGGCTTTCCTGCCAGCCCCCTTCTTGGCCCTCCATGGCCCCTGCTGTGCTGCTCGGAAGACTTTGGTCCTTCCTTGTGCCAGCCACTGCCGGGCTCCTAAGTGTCCTCTGTCATTCCCGTTCAGAGTTGGGGCCCTGTCCCTGGCCCCCTCTCTCTCCAGGGCCAGTGCCTACTAAGAACTGTCCTCCCTTCCTACCCCCTCCGCACCACCCCCCTGCGGCCCTGGGCTTTGCCCACAGTGCCCTAAGTTGGCGATGGCCCGACACGTGGAGGACAGCGTGAAGCCGCACCTTGCCATGATGTGCGCCCTGGTGAGCCGGCAGCGGCAGGAGCTGCAGGAACTGCGGCGGGAGCTGGAGGAGCTGTCAGTGGGCAGTGACGGGGTGCTCATCTGGAAGATCGGCAGCTACGGACGGCGGCTTCAGGAAGCCAAAGCTAAGCCCAACCTCGAGTGCTTCAGCCCAGCCTTCTACACGCACAAGTATGGCTACAAGCTGCAGGTGTCTGCGTTCCTCAATGGCAATGGCAGTGGTGAGGGCACACACCTCTCACTCTACATCCGCGTGCTGCCAGGTGCCTTTGACAATCTTCTCGAGTGGCCGTTTGCCCGCCGTGTCACCTTCTCCCTGCTGGATCAGAGCGACCCCGGGCTGGCCAAGCCACAGCACGTCACTGAGACCTTTCACCCCGACCCAAACTGGAAGAATTTCCAAAAACCGGGCACTTGGCGGGGCTCCCTGGATGAGAGCTCTCTGGGCTTTGGTTATCCCAAGTTCATCTCCCACCAGGATATCCGTAAGCGAAACTACGTGCGGGATGACGCCGTGTTCATCCGTGCCTCTGTTGAATTGCCCCGAAAGATCCTCAGCTGAGTACAGACGGGGCTCCCGGAGAAAGGGAGGGGGATTGTGACCTCAGTCAGGAACTGGCTGAACCCAGAGAGGGGGCCGGACCCCCTTTCAGCCTCTTCTGCTGCCTAGGTTCTATTTCCTTGCTCCCCCTCCCGCCTTCTATACCACCCTCAGGTGCCTCCTATTGGTGCTTCAGCCCTGGCCCCTGGAGGGGAGCCAGTCTTGGGGTCATCAAGGGCTTGGAAACAAGAGATCCCAGGGTCTTTCTCCTCTCCTGGGCAGGGAAGAAAGACATGCCTTGGTGCCGGTCACACTCTACCCGGGACTGAGGTGCCTGCTGGTGCTATGTCCCAAGAGCCATAGTCAGGGGGTGGGAGGTGGGAGAGGGAGGGGTAGTTAAAAGAATCTGTCTTGAGATCTGATTTCTCTTCCCCTTTCCCCAGCTGTGCCTCCCCTGGTTATTTATTACTTAGTGCCAGGGGGGCACGGCAGGGGAGCCTTGGTTTTTAATAAATCCTGAATTGTATTTATTAACTTGGTTCCAGCCTGACTTATCTGGGATGGTTAGGGCCCTGGAAGGCTGGCCCAACTGTGAAGGCACAGAGCCAAAGTCGGGCTGCTGCTCGCCTCTGCCCTGTTGGGTCGCCCTCTGGTGGACGACAGAAGAGTTGCATCAGGCTTTAGGAAAGCCGTTGCCTGCCCCTGCCCGTCGGGTGGGTAAATGGGGGAAGTGCAGGCTCTGGACCCTTTTTTTTTTTTCTTGCTTTCTTTCTTTCTTTTTCTTTTTTTTTAAAAGCCTGGAGTCCCTGATCCATAACTCCACCAGACTAGTGTTTCTGCCCTTGGTAGGTCCTTCTTGGTCTAATGACAGTAGCTATCAGACACTGCAAAGTGCTTTACATGCATGGCTTTAATACAGTAGGCAAATGAAGTCCCTTTTATCACCTTTGTAAAAGAAGCCATCTCAGCCAGCTGTAGTGAAGACTTGGTAAGACAGTGCTTGTTTCCAGCACTAAGAATGTGCTGGACAGAATGGTCATCCAGTTCCAAAGCCCATCCCATACCCAGGGCCTAAGCAGAGCCAAGGGCCTTTTGGTTTTCTCATCCGTATTTGTTTACTTTCCATACAGGCCTCAGTGAGTGCAATTATCCGTATCTGGCTGATGAAATAGGCACAGAGGCGTGAACTGATTCTCATTGCTCTTTCAGCTGGTTTGGGACAGGGCCTGGATTCTGTTTGAAGCTCTAGAAATTCCTGGTAGAATATCTGCCTCCAATTTTAGCAGTAGGGTTGGTTTGGATCTTGCTGTGCTTGATTTTGGCCAAGTTGCTCAGCTACATGGGGCATCATTAGTCTTCTGGTAAGACGGGAGTACTCCTGTTCCCCTAGACTTGTAAACCGTACGATTCATCAGCATCGAGTCGCTTACTCTACTGTCTTGGCCCCAGGAAGAGGACTGGTGTGTGGCAGCTATTACCTAGTAGGGGAAGGTTCAAGGCTGGAGTTTTTGCCTTCACTGTCCACATACAGGCCCGGGTGAAAAGAGCCCTTGTTAGGTGACAGGACGGTCTGAAATGCCGGCCTGGGGAACCAACCACCAGCTTACCCTTCAAAGGGCCAAATTCAATGACCTAGGAGGAGATGGGGTCCTGCCTGCCTTGCTGAGAAAGGAAAGACCACCTCTTCCCCAAATCATAGTACAGTGACATCTGGAAGCTGGGAGGGAAAAGCAGGGGCTCTAGCATGGGCTCTGTGGCTCCTCCCTTAGGTAGGAAGTGGAACCTCCCATCCAGCCTCGGTCTTCCCTTGGGCTCCCTCTGCTGGCAGCGCTGCCGTTGTGCATTCACAGGGGAAGGTTGAAGGGAGCCTCCTAGAGTTGTGCAACAGTGGGTGTCACAGTCAGTGCCAGACCTCAGATCTTCTCATCCCAGTGCAGTCGCAGGCAGGGAGAATTGCTTTGTGAAACTCCGGCCAGGTTATGCACCAGAAAGTAAGCTGGACTCTGCAAGCACCTGCCCAAAGAGGCCAGACAGAACTGGGCTCCCCTTGGTCCACTCTAGCAGTGTGACTTCAGGCTCACTGCAAATATGTGACCCAAGTAGAAGGCGGCTGGCTTTCACAGGGAGGTCATGGAGTAAAGGAGGCAAAGCGCCTTCTCTGAAGGGCACCACAGAGACTGGCATGCTCAGAAAGGGACCAGACTCGCACAACTCCATCAGTATTCCTAGAGGCCGCTTCCCGTGTTACAGATTACTGCACCTATTACCTCCGCCAGTCAGAGGCCCTAAGAACTTCCAAAGTTTGGAGGTAGGGTTGCCTGGGTGGCTTGGTGGGTTAAGCTTCTGCCTTTGATTCAGGCCATGATCCCAGGTCTCTGGGATCGAGCCTCACCTTGGGCTCCCTGCCCAGTAGGAGTCGGCTTCTCCCTCCCTCTCTCAAATAAAATCTTTTAAAACAAAAAACAAAGGAGGGCAGGGGGAGGGGCTTAGTCTTCAGCTGGCTCATGAGCAAACCAGATCCCTTTTTCAATGGTCCTGGAAGTACAAGTGACTGCACACTCAGCTGGCAGGGCAGGACAGAGCTGCAAACCACCTCGACCAGGGGGAGGCCTGGCACTGGCTGTGGGCCACCACCTCAGGCTTCTGAGGGATAGACACTATATGGCTCCCCTCAAAAATGAGAACTGGCTTCCCTTCTGGAAGTCAGACATGTCAGAAACCATTGCAAGAAAAATGACCTCAAACATTCACAGCATTCAACGAATAGGACAAGATCAGAAGGTGAGTTTTTCCTTTTTACTGGTTTATAATAATCTTAAAAACCCCATCACACCCATAAACCACCACAGGTGAGAAGATGAGGGAGATGGAGAATGAGTGCTACAGTATGTGGACAGCGCAGGGAATCAGGTATTCCCTAGGGGCAGTGTGGGATGGAGGCAGGGAGCGTGGATAGGAGGCCCTGGCTTGGACCCTTATTGCTGGTTGGGGTTGGCTGGCAGAGGGGGAGAGGGGCTCAGGGTGAACTAGGAAACATCTCACACCAAAGGCAAGGGTAGTTGGGGGAGTTTTGGGGGGGTCACAGTACATTTTCCATGCAGACCAGGGATGGGAGTGAGAGTTCAGAGAGTTGCACCCCTACACAGGAAGAGATTTGAGGGTTTGAGGTTTGATTTAAAGCCCCCAAGTTGGTGTCTGGTCCAATTTCCTAAGATGGCAGCTCACCTTTTGGGGAGAGGCATTGGAAAAAATTACAGCAAAAATACCTGGTTTGGAGATTAAGCAAGGGATAAGGGGAGACAGTGGTGTTCTTTAAATGTAATTCCGAAAAGCAAGAACCAGAAGGGGGCCCTGGGTGAGACAGTGGCCAGCGCCTTGGGGGGCTGGCCCTGAACCAGAAGCTGCAGGTGCCGCCCCCCACCCCCAACACAAGGACTCAGGGACAGGGAGGTACCAGTGTTCACAGACGGCAGGGAAATCAGAACAATAAATTAGGACTTCATGTTGCTATCATTTGGCATAACACAATCAGGCATTTTTTTTCTTTTTTTTTCTTTTTAAATATAAGGCAACTTGCCAACACATAATTTAAAAACTGGTCTTCAGTCACATTGCTTCAGATCGCTAGAGAATTTCTGGCTAAAGAACAGTGGATAGTATAGTAAACAAAACCCCAAATCTTAAATAACATCATCAGCTCACATTCCCCAGAGACAGGAAAGGTAAGGGCTTATTTGGTTAAAAAAAAAAACAACAACAAAAACAAAAAAAAAGAGCCCAACTACATATCTTTAACAAAAAGGTGCAAAAAATTACGAAACGTTCTAAATTTAAAGTTATAGAAAAGTCTTAAATTTCTAGCCAACTATTTGCCACTTGGGGATGAGACACGCTGAGCATGGGGTGAAGAATGGGCATGTGAAGGGCGGGCAAGGGCAGGAGGGGCTGTTTCCCACAGAGGTCCGCCTCCAGCTGTTAGAACCATGCTCATTTGGTAAAGGAAGAATTCAAAGAGCTTAAGGCTTTGTGTTTTTTTTTTTTTTTCTTTCTTTCTTCACTAAACTGAGGGGCTGCAAAAGGAGGTGACAAGAGGGTGAATGTACCTGTGGGGCCGCTCACACTCTACTCAAACCCACACTACATTCACACAGAAACAGGACATTTAAAACTTACAGTGTAGAGCAATATTCTTAGCCAGTGTAAAGAGAACCAAATGCATTGTAACTTTTTTTTGGGGGGGGGGGATGTTTTTAAATTCTGAACTCCAATGTGATCACCCTTTACCTACTTAGTTCCTCAACATCCTGTTTTGTTTTGCTTGGTTTCTGGAGGGGCATGGGGGATGGGAGCAACAGGTGATTAAGGAGAGACAACAGTGAGAAAGGGATTTTGGCTGCACTGAATGGTCACTACCACCTTACTACCTTTCTCTAGCACTGGAAGGGGGGGGTGGTCAGGAACTAAGATACCAGCACAAAGATCTTCCCATGCCTCAAGGCTAATAATAAGGCCAAGTGCCTGCAGGGTGCCCTTGAGGAGTGTAGCAAGGACAAGTGCAGTGGCTCTGGAATCAACACAGGTGTACAACGAAGCCCTGAGGAATGGAGAGGGGTGAGAGGAGGTGAAGACTGGGTCAGTTTTGACTGAAGATCTTTGGGTGAATAAGGAATTAGCTTCCAGAGCACTTGGGAAGTCTGGCTTCTTAGTCCCAAAGACAGAGACAGACAGGGAGTGGCCAAGCTGAAGGGGCTGCACACCACAGCCACCTCCCCCAGGCCCCTTCCCCTTCCCACACCTCAGTCTTAAGGAAAACAGGCAGAGGTGTAAGAAAGGATAGGAGGTGCCTGGTAGGAAATGGCCAAGGCAAGAGATGAGAGGCAGCAGAGAGAAAAGCCTGGAGCTGGGGTCAGGTCCTCACATAAACCCAGAAGTTGCTAGGGGTGGTGGAGGGGAGGATGAGGGCACAGGGGATCCCCTGCTGTCCTCAATTAGAGCCCACCAAATTACCTTTCTTAGACATCTAAGAATGATCACACTGGAGCAGCGAAATTTTGAAACTATCCAATTACTCAAAAGTCTACACCTAGGAGGGTGCTGTACGATGTGTAGCTTGTGGAGGGCACCAGGGCTCCCTATCTATACCCAGGGTGCTGAAGATGAAGATTTCGACTATCTGCGGGATCAGGGGCTCGGGTGCCAGGGGCTCGGTGGGCCTTGCTCAGCATGGCCAGGCTCTGTTCTCGAAAGCAGGCCTGTTGGAAATCCCCGCTTAGGTAATCCACTGTTTGCATCAAGCTGTTCTGGCTTGCCACCGGCCCACCCCCGGACCCTGCTCGGTAGTGGGCCCCAGCAGCCGTCCCACAGTCGAGGGGTGCACCCGTGGGCTGCCCACCATGGAACGGCATGGCGAGGTCCTGAGACCCCGAGCTGTCGCTATTGGGGGTGGGCAGAATGTTGTTCCACAGGGGCTGGAAGTAGTGACCATTGGGGTAGGCCAGTGGGGCTGCCAGGCCGTTGACGGGTGGGGACGGGGTTGGCTTCTCCAGGGCTGGCTTCAGATGGAAGGACTGTGCCAGGCAGAGTTCCTGCGGGTAGGCAGGGGCCTTGCCCACAAAGCCAGGCCCTGCCAACTCGCGTCCTGCTGCATGCTTGCCTGTCAGGCCAGGGGCCGGCGTCCCACCAGCCTCACTGCACATCTGCTGTAGGTGGGCCAGCTGGTGCTGGTTCCAGGCAACTGGCTTGAGGTCGCTAGGGTAGCCAGTGGGGGCTCGAGAGACGCCCGTGGGCAGGTTGACAGGACCTGCAGCAGGCAGCGCGGCCGAGGCCGCATGGGTGTGCTCCATGGGATTGACCACACATGAAGGCATTGGCGTGGGGACACTGTGGGTGGACACCCGGGTGCTTGCATTGATGAGCAGACTGCGACTAATGGGGCTGGGGTTGGCGATCTGGCCCTCACACACTGAGGTAGTGCTGATGCCCGCCCTCGTCTGGCAAAACTGGTTGATCTGGTGCACGATGCTGCTCAGGTCCGGGGGCTGGCTGTGCTGCAGGGTGGCCGCCATTGAAAGGGGGATAGTTGAGGTAGACACGGTCACATTCGGGGGGGCATCTGAGTCTGGCATCTTCCGACCTCCATGCAGCAAGGGATTGGGGGGGTGCTGGAGACCCTGGTGAGACAGGGCAGGAGGGTGGACCAGGCCCTGGGTCTGGGCCATGGGCTGAGGGTGGCCCAGGCCCTGAGGCTGCTGGAGGCTCTGAGGGTGGGACAGCGCCTGGGCTGGCGGGATACCCTGAGGGTGCTGCAGCGTCTGGGGAGGGGCATGGGCCAGGGTCTGTGCGTGCTGCAGGGCCTGCTGGCGGGCCAGAGCCTGGGCCTGGGGGTGGGCTAAAGTGCTGGGTGCCACAGTAGCATAGGGCGCCACTGGGGGGTTCATGATGGCCTCAGGGAGCAATCGGGCTCGGGTGCCGTCAAAGTCCTTGAGTATGCTTTTGGCTGGCACTTTGACAATGGCAAGCAGGCCTGCCTTGGTGGCGGCCTGAGTCGGGTAGGGGCTGTAGCGCTGGGCTGATGTGTCGAGGCCGTTCACAGTACGACGAACGTGTTTCCGCTGGGGAACCTTCACACTGTTGGGGAAGATTTTTATAGTCAGTGGGTTGTTTGCGACCTTCTTAGCATACGCGTCCAATTCGGCTGGGGTAGGATAGTGAGCAGCTCTCATTTTCTGTGTAGTGTCCCCTAGAGAGAGAGAAGGGTAAGGAGAGCAAAGAAGGAGAGGGAGCTCATCAGTGCCAAGCCAACCAGCCCTTCTAGATTCCCCTTCTGAGGGTGCAGGGTAGAGCGGGGGATAAGGAAGTCGTCCCTGGTCTTCTCTTCATCTTAGACCCAGTCTCACCGAGCCCCACAGTCACAAGCACTGCTAACATTTAGTCACTACTTATAACTGTAACTGGTCAGGCCTTGTGCTAAGTGACAGGCTTTCTCAATGAATCCTTGCTCCAGCTTTAGAAGGCAGCTACTATTAGGATTCTCATTTATAAATGAGGCCACCAAAGATCAGAACAGCAGAGCAACTTTTAAAGTCCCGGATTTTGGAGAGCCAGAACCTGGCCAATTGTCATAAAGGTTACTGATGGTTGTTCCCCTACATGGAACTCTTAAGTTCCTACCAGCTTACACTGGCCTTGGGGGTGAAGGTTCTGCACGGAGCTGCATGTCAGAGCCCTCTGTGGCCACTCAGTCCCTTCCCCAAGACACCGTCGTAAAGAGGGCGCCTGCAGTGACGCCTCTTCAGGCTGGGGTAGTCTGGGAGGCAGCAGCTTTCCCTTGTGCCCTGGCAGCTGGGGCGCCATACCCACTGGGTGGGCACCCTGGCACAGCAAACAGGATGCTTTTTTCCTCAGGAGCAGAGGAATACGCTGCCAGCATCCCTCCCCTAGCCTTATGTCACAAGTTCAGTTTTATTTACAGCTCACTCTCTGCCTGATTGGGTGAGGATCAAAAGCCTTTATTTATTTCCTTGTGGGGGGGTGTGTGTGACAATAATGACAGGGCAGCAGGGAGGGAGCTGAGAAAAAAGGATTCAGAGAATCTTTAAGTCCCCCGAGCCAAAAATAGTCTCTATTCCGCCCTTGTCAGCTGTCACTTTCCAAAATGAAAGAGGAAAAACCTGCCTTCCTTTGGAGACTGCGGAAATACCCACTCAATGTGCCTCATTAACGTTAACGGTCTCTTTGTTCCCATCTCCAGCGGCCACCCATGGGGGCTCCAGCGGATGTCAGACTTCCAGTCAAAAAGGAAAAGGTTCTGAGAACAAGGGCCCCGTAAGGATGCCAGGGTCCTGCAAAAGGTCTCAGCCCTCTACTCCCTCTCTGAGGTAGTGTCTCTCCTAAGTGTACATAGAAGGTGCTTAATAAATGTTTGCTGAGCAAGTAAGCCCACAGACTGCCCAAGCAGAAGGAAGGGGCTTGGCGGGGAGCCTTGGCTCAGCTGGCGAACGCCCACCCTATTTCCTCCCCTTACAGGAGGCAGCCAAGACAGAGCAAGGACTAAGCTGACTGAATGCGCAGCTTGTGGCCTCAGCTGCCTTGGCCCTAGGAGACCCCATTCAGTCATGTCACTGGGCATCAACTGAAAGGGAAGTGGCTCAAGGAGTGGGCTAGAGGGAAGAGGGCACAGCTGCCTTCCTTTGGTGGCATTGCTGGTTAGCCTGGCAGCAACTGCTTAGAAAATGCTGCTTTTAGAGGCAAGAAAAGAGAGCTCAAGTCCACAAGGCGCAGAGAGATTTAGTCCCACGCTCATCAAGGTAGAACTGAGCACAAGAGTACAGAAAGAGCTGTGCTCTCAGGGGCACAGTGCCACGATAGAGTAGGCACTCCCACATGTTTGAGGTCTGCTTTATTAACCGCATACAGAATGGATGCTCTATCCATAAACAAAATGTTTGTAAGATGACTGATTTGGAGAGAGTCTTAAAAGAATGAATGTAAAAGAGATAGCTGAGTCCAGAAAGGAGAGGGAGGCCGAGGCCCAGAAACCTTCTCCAGGTAACACTAGCTGGGGAGCAGAATCAGAGCCCCGAGAGGAAAGTCCGAGTTCTGCTGCTTTTTACAAGCCACTGACCCTCAGGGGGCTTCAGTCTCCATAAAGTGGGGCCATTTTCTGACCCTTGCTACATTCTCCTAGATAAGAAAATTCCAGAAAATCTGGGATTACTCAAGACACCAGAATTCCATTAGAAACTGACCAGATCAGCCACTGTACTTAGGTGCTGACTGGTCAAAATCACGTGACTCTCCTAGCCCCGTGCCTGACCCAGGGCAGATGTGCAGAAGACTCAGTAAGTATCAGCAGTATAGGTTCTATTCTGACGGAACGACTTGGGCTCAGCTGAGGGCCAGCAGTCTAAAGCTGCCGAGGTTTAGTTCAGACAGGTAATACAGGTTGGCTCCTGGGCTTTCCTCCATGTTGGTGGGCTTCCCTTCTTGAGGGCCAGGGAAGAGAGAGTGGTACAGGGGCTTGCTGACTGATAAAAGTTCCTACGTTCCAAGTCAGTACCAAGTTTCAGAGTGTTTTTTTTTTCCCCTAGCAGAGGCAGAAGGCAGCTTGGCTTGATTCAGGCATATGGAATGGGACACAGATACCCATGAGTTCTCTTTGTCCTGCTTCTGCTGATGTTGACAGTGGTGATGAGGACAGTCAAATAAAGGAATCAGAATCACAAGAAGGGGGAAGGGTGGACACAGGCTGTAGTTATCTTTGTTAAGAAGGACTCTCCAGGAGCGCCTGGGTGGCTCAGTGGGTTAAGCCGCTGCCTTCGGCTCAGGTCATGATCTCAGGGTCCTGGGATCGAGTCCCGCATCGGGCTCTCTGCTCAGCAGGGAGCCTGCTTCCTCCTCCCTCTCTCTCTGCCTGCCTCTCTGCCTACTTGTGATCTCTCTCTGTCAAATAAATAAAGAAAATCTTTAAAAAAAAAAAAAAAAAGAAGGACTCTCCAGGATGAGAGGAGTATACTGGATAAAAAAGAGGCTACGTTCTTGGAATCCAGCACCACCCATCTCATGTACCAGACTTATGTTCAGCCCTTGAAAGGAAAAAAAACCCAAGTTTTCTCAACACTTTATCTCAGTCCCATGCAGTCATCCCAGAAGCTTGCTTTCTTCTCTAACATCTTCCCCTAAGTGTACAGCTGACACAGATACCACAGCTTTGTAAGCAACTTATTTTAATTTTTTTAAAAAAGCTACGTGCCCAACGTGATGCTCAAACTCACAACCCTGAGATCAAGAGTGGTATGCTCCACAGACTGGGCCAACCAGGCTCCCCTGTAAAGCAACTTATTTAAATATGTGATACCAAGGGTGTTATTAATTGGGACATAAGGCAGTGCACAGGAAAGGGAATCTGTGCTTAGAATCTAGATTCAATTTTTTAAAAATATTTTATTTATTTATTTGACAGAGAGAGAGATCACAGGTAAGCAGAGAGGCTGGCAGAAAGAGAGAGAGAGAGAGAAAAGCAGGCTCCCCGCTGAGCAGAGAGCCCGATGCGGGACTCGATCCCAGGACCCTGAGATCATGACCTGAGCCGAAGGCAGCGGCTTAACCCACTGAGCCACCCAGGCGCCCCTAGAATCTAGATTCAAATACTGGCTTTATTATCTACTACTCAGGGTCTCAGTTATTCTTCATTTATAAACAGGGATGATACTGTCATCCCTCACAGAATTTTTTTTTAAAGAATTTCATTTTACTTTAGAGTGAGAGAACAAGCGAATGTGAGCACACATGTGTGCTCAAGTGGGGAGAGGGGGAGAAGGAGAGGGGAATCCCAAGAAGACTCCATGCTGAGTGCAGAGCCTGGTGTGTGCTTTGATCTCACGACCCTGAGATCATGACCTAAGCCAAAACCAAGTCTGACATTCAATCAACTGAGCCACCCACAGGTACCCCTGTACCTCACAGAATTACTAGGATCAAGAGATTCAGTGAATAGGAAAAAGCTCTGTGAACAGGAACCATGACTATCAAAAGTTATTCAAGGACAGCAGGTTTGGTTGAGTTTGTACAGATAGAAAAAGTAACCTGATGGAGAAAGCCCACACGGGACTTGAGTCTGGGACTTAAATGTAGCAGAAAGCAGTGTTGTCTATTCCAGGCACTGCAAGAGGTGGGGGCAGGTGGTGAAGGCCGGTATCTCCCTGAATCCCAGCTTTCCACAGGGGCCTCCCTATTTATCCTTCCATTTTGAAGGTCAGAAGACACAAGTACCATATGCAGCCGGAAATTCTATCAATAGATGGAGAGGCACAGGCAGTATTTCAAACACTGGGTTTGGAGTCTGACCCAAGAGGGAGTTCTAATGTAGTCACTGAACATTAATGTGACACTGGCAAGGGCTACTCTAGGTCTCCTCCTCAAAAGAAAAATGAAAGTTTCTCATATGGGATTATTGAGGAGCGAATAAGAATATGCATAAATACACTCAAAATCGTGCCTGGCACATAGTAAGCAATCAACAAATATTAGCTAATATTTCTGAGATTTCTACAGCTTATCTAGTTTCTGGGCCAATTCACCATTTCCAAGCCCTTCCACTAGGGGGCAGACAGGCATAGAAAAGTAGTAAAACTGGGTAATTTTGAGGTTAGTATCAAACCCTGATACCCTATAACGAAGGAGGTCAGAGCTGTTGACTAAAAGATGATTTGAGGGGCGCCTAGGTAGCTCAGTCAGTTAAGTGTCTGCCTTCAGCTCAGGTCATGATCCCAGGGTCCTGGGATCAAGCCCCACATCCGGCTCCCACTCAGGAGCCTGTTTCTCCCCTTCCCTCTACTGCTCCCCTTGCTTGTGTTTTCCTGCTCTCTGTCAAATAAATAAATAAAATCTAAACGAATGAATGAATGAATGACCTTTGGTCATTTCAGCCACTCACCTAGACATATTTACTGAGCCACCACGATATACCTGACAGTGAGCTGGGGAAGAGCAGAGGCTTGCAGTTAATGGGGTGGGGGGGGGGGAGGAGTTCAAAAACACATTTTCTAAGGAACTGGGAAAAGATGGGTCAGAGAAAATTTTTCTAAATAAAGTTCCCAAACAGCTGAGAACTCGCAAATCAAGTAACATCATGGAATATACAATCTAGAAAAAGCTCTAGGAGGGTATCCAGCTAACCCAAACTGTGGTCCCCTATCAAGTGCAGGACCCACCAAGGCCAAGGCGTTCCTTAATCCAGACTGCCCCAAGGCAAATGCCACATCTAGGGTGGGAAATGCATTATATCCTCTTATGAAGAAAGGGGAGAGGAGGAAATGCTGGTGTTAGAAGGGATCAATCCTGTGATTCTGTACCCATAGTGGGGTAAGCCTGGGGAAAGTGATAAGCCAGGTGACTTAGAGTGCTGGCCAAGACATCACATACCCCACCTCCAGACCCCTGCTACATCTAGATGATAGATCCCTGCCCCACCAGACACTGAATTCTGTGTTTCTAACAACTCGTAAAACCCTCCCGAGGATGAGGGGCAGAGAAAGTGTGAAAAGCAGAGTCACAAAACTGGTTAAGCTCTCTACAGCTGAGAGGTCCTCTGAGCAGGACCCTGGTGCTGGTTCCCAAAGGAGAGTTTATGCTCCATCTCACCTTCAGTGTTCCATGCTAACAGCTGTAAGTGACATGGCAGAATTTCTTTTCGTATACATTTTGGGAGAAGTGAGAAGAAAGCACATAAGCTTAAAATACCATCAGGTTTTCTTCTCTGCAAAGGCTTAGATATAATTAAGGACAGCAACCAAGTGAGACAAAGGGATTCTAAAACACTATTCTCCTCAAACAGTCAGACAAGCCAGAGACCAGGGAAGGTTATCTCAATTCTTGAACAGAATTTGAAACCAGTGGTTAGCAGAGGCTACCTCTGAGGCTGTTTTGGACAGAAAAGGAGTGGAAATCCAAAGTCAGCACCCAAGATAAAGCTACCCGCTTGATACCCCATCTCTGGGTAAAGCTGTTTGAGTATATGAAGGAACCTAAAAGAAAGTCAGTGAGCTGCTCTGTCATGCTTCCAAGTATACTTCCTTCTCCAGATGTGTCCCTGGAACTCCAGAACCAGTCACAATGCAGTTAGCATGCAGATTTCAGTGGCCAAGAAGCATGTACAACTCTATCATCTGACAATCATCATTTATTAAGAGAAAGACTAAGGGAAAAGCTGGTACAGCATAATATAGCTTGCCTACGGGGTCAGGCAGCTGCAGAAGGAAAACTTAACTTTCAGCTTTGTCATTACACAAGCTGGATTCACTGGGCAAATTCCAGAACTAGCCAGGCTCTGAGCCTTACTCTCCTTCAAAGAAAGGAAGTCAAGAGGCTAGAGCTTTTTTTTTTTAAAGATTTTATCTATTTATTTGAGAGAGAGAGACAACAAGAGAGGGAACACAAGTAGGGGAAGTGGGAGAGGGAGAAGCAGACTCCCCGTTGAGCAGGGAGCCCGATGGGGGGCTTGATCCCAGGACACTGGGATCATGACCTAGGCCAAAGGCAGATGCTTAATGACTGAGCCACCCAGGCACCCCCCTTTTTAACTTCTGAAGATGATCTCATACAGCAGGCGGAAGCAAACTATAGCCTGTGGGCCAAAATACAACTGCTTTGTTTGTGTAAAAAGTTTTAGCAGAACACAGCCACACTCATTCGTTTACATGACGTCTATAGCTACCTTTGCCCTACCACAGCACCTCTGAGTAGATCCAAGACGGACCATATGGCCCA
This sequence comes from Neogale vison, assembly GCF_020171115.1. Lineage (NCBI taxonomy): Eukaryota > Metazoa > Chordata > Mammalia > Carnivora > Mustelidae > Neogale > Neogale vison. The sequence goes on along the minus strand of NC_058095.1, from coordinate 28,579,424 downwards.
CAAAACCTAAAATACTTGTTATCTGGCCCTTCACTGAAGAAATTTACCAGCCCCTGTCATCAAGGATTTGGGTAAGGTGCTGAAGCACCTTTTATATTAAAGGGTAAGCCTAGATGCCTCAATGATTTCCCCTTTTGCTCTGAAAAAAAAAAAGGTCTATCCCAAATTTAGGGCAATATTTATACCTGAAAACACTGTACATGGTAATGAGCTAGGAACAGAATCTTTTCCTTGCACATCATTGTAGTGCAGGGAAAGAAGCCGGGAATCTGGGGCTCCTGGCTGGCTCAGTCAAGAGCATGTGACTCTTGACCTCGGGGTTGAGAGTTCGAGGCCCAGACTGGGTGTAGAACTTGCATTAAAAGAAAAGAAAAAAAAAAGAAAAGAAGGAAAGGAAGGAAAGAAGAAAAGAAAGAAAAGAGGAAAAAAGACAGGAATCTAATAGTTCTCAAAAGTTCAATCTTGTGGGCAAGTTTATTAGTAAGAATATACCCAGAGAGACTGATAAAACTAGCTCCCTGTCCCTTCTGGAGGTGAAAGCTTCTTGACTTGTGAACTGAGGTCACTGGTTCAGCAGAAAGCAAAGCCAAAGGGAATGGTAGAGAATGCTCAGAGAGTCCAGAACAACAGAAAAGGGTAAAGAGTATGTTTCAGAGATACATTAAATAATCAAGAGTGTGAGTTTTCATTCAATTCCTCATGGGGGTTCAAACTGAAACACCTTTCTGAAGGGGGACATATATATCCTGTAAAACTCCGTATAGCTTTGTTGCTCAACAGATAGCTACAGCAACAACAGAGAGCTACAGATGACACACACTGAGGAATTCTAGTATTTAAGAGGATCTCTCTGATCAAAGAAGCGTCCACACTGCTAACAAGTTTGGCTGCTGCCTTCCTGCTGTCTGTGTTGAAGAGTATCTTGGAGGTACCAAAGTTCACGGTCAGCATACCCCTGATGTGCCTCTGTTATTACCCAAATGTAGAGACAAAATAAGGGCCACATCCTTCTCTGGGATCCAGATTACTTACATTTCTGAAGTCCAGTGTTCATCTGCGTGTGAGAAAGAAGCGGAAAGGACAGGTCACCTGGCCCTGGCAGACAGGCTAGCATGGCAGACTGGCATCAACACAACATGGGGCAGTCACTCACACTGCAATGAACGAAAAAACGAGATCATAGAATACAAGGCAACTCACTCAAGGAAGATAGCAGGGACGTCGGATATGAGCAGCAGAGGCCCACGTTTAGATAGATAAGCAATTTAATTAGCAGCATGTTGGCTGAAAATACATCTATGTTTTTATCTGCAGCAACAATTTGCTCTCAACTATTACTATGGCTAAAATGATGTTTCAGTCAGCACAGATGCATTGGTGGGGGCAATAAAAACTGGAAATACCTATCCACACAAATAACTGGAAAATACGGTGCATCTATAAAGTCTTTAATGTTCACCAGCTGTGGATGCACTTCTGGCATGCACATTTCCTACAGACAGCCTCTCCCTACTACTTTTGGGCAGGCCCACGGGATTGCCAGATACATGGCATGCTAGCTCTCATCTGTGCCCCAGCTAAGGCAGGACCAGAAAGGCTAGGGCAGATTCTAACTGAGGTGAACGGAAAAATTATTTCTCCCTGAAAATAGAACAGGGTTCCTGAAGAGAGCTGGCCTTCATAGGTCCTGGTTCAGTCTATTTACAGAACTGACCAGGGCAGGGGCAGTCAGACATTTCTAGAAGCAGTACAGTATATGAGCTGCAAAGGCACCCAAAGTCCAACTTGCAATGGCAGTAATCTGAGCTCACTTTTAGAAGAAGGGGCAAAGCTCCCTAGGAGATACAATTGAGCACTGTTAAAGCAAATTCTGTTTTTAAGTTCCTGGGGATTTACCTTTCCTGTTGCCTATCACACATTGTTGTGTTGACCCCTCTGGCGCCCAGGGGGGGAAAAATTGCATTGTTCCCAGAATAAATCAAGGTGGTTATAGGCTGCCAGCAGCCTTCTCTAGGCCAGTAATCCTGACATTATATCAAGATGGCACAGTTTCCTCAGTAATGTCTACCAACAAGACCTGCCCAATAAAGCCAACCAGATGTGGCCTCTGTAGGGAATAAGCTCCCTGTGTACCAAAGACCAGGCTCTTCTCAAACAAGTATAATGTACTAAAATAAAATACACGGAATTCCTTTTCCTTGCTGCAAAACCCAGGAATCCAGGTGGCACATTAAGGCTTTAATCCCAACAAAAGAGGAGTGGGGAAAGAGCTCAAGTGTTAAACAAAGACCACAAATCCTCTTTCTTCCTCTTTGAGGGCCCTCTCAGGTATGTGAAACTACCTTGTCACCATGAGCATCAGAGGGCTCTAGCTTGCAAGGCCAGGTAGCTGAAAAGACACTTTGTAAAAAGAGGCTGCTCAAACTGTCTAAGATAGCAACTGCAGAAAGAAAATGCCTCAATGAGAATCGAGCTGCTTCAGAGTTCTGGCACAGATTCTGCCTTTTCAGGTCTCCGGTGGGTGGGATAACAGAATGTACACAGGGCACCGATTGCAGCGCCTCAAGAAATAAAAAGGCTTCTGTTGGGGTCAAATGACTGAAGTACTGCTTACAATTCCTTCCCTTGTGAAGGCTGTTCTTTATTTAATAACCTCTCCCTTATGGCCCCAATATAGGAGAGGGCAAAATCCAAGGAAAAGAAGGGAATTAGCAAATACTGGAGCCTAAGATTGTGAAATGGCTGTATGAGAGGCATTAGTGAGGTTTTCTTAATTAGGTCTCCCAACCTTTCTTGGAGATAGGTAATAATTCCACTTGCCATCGCATCATCTCTAGCCTGGATTACTACAATAGCCTTCTAAATGGTTTCTCTGTTCCTCCCTCGCCCCTATCACCCAGTCTGCTTCTTACACAGCAGCCAGAGTAATTTACTTTTTTAATTAGAAATCATATCAACTCAAAAATCTCCAATGATCGCCATCTCACTCTGAATACAAAATCCTAACAGGTCCACAAGGCCTAGCACAATCTGTTCCTACTACTTCTCTGACCTCATCTTTTAAACCCCCCTCTTGCTGACTCTACTTTCAGCCACAATGGTCTCCTTGCAGCCCCTCCAACGAGCCAAGTACATTTCGCTTCCCCGCTTGTACTTCATCCAGATGGCGGAGATGCTGTGATATGGAGGTTCAGAGAACACACTCACTAGGCTGTCTTGCAGACCAAGTATCCCTGTACTTCTGAGAAGGCACCAAACTATGCAAGTTCACAGCAATATCTGATAGACCTATTAAATCTTGATGCCTACAACCAGAAAGAGATGAGTATGGGGGGCTGTGGATCGTCCAAGTTGACCATAACATACTGCCCTTCAAAACCACAACTCTGGATTTCAACAGAAGAGACAATTAAACCAGCTAACTGTGGCAAAGACACAATAATGGATTTATTAATAGCAAACAAAGGAGTAAAAATAATAGGTAAATTCTGTCAAGACGCCAGAAAGTCAAGGCACCTGGCTGGCTCAGTCAGTGGAGCATGAAGCTCTTGATCTCGGGGTTGTGTTCAGGCCCCATGCTGGGTGTAGAGCTTACTTAAAAATAAAGAGGAAAAGGACTCCAGAAAGTCAGCTTTTAGTCTGGACAGGAGGGGGTGAATGAGGAAGAAAGATACCACAGCTTGGGGCCCTCCATGATGATGTCCCCAACAAGAAGCACCCAGCAAGTTTGGAAAATTCCTCGTCGAGGCTGCTAAGAGTACAGCCTCCACTTTGTGACCCTTTCTTTAAAGACTTCAGGGATCTGCCATCCTTTCCAAAAGACTGCCCTCTGTACTTAAGGAAGACTTCAAGCCCCTTGACCAGTTTCAACTTTAGATAAGAATTAGATTCTGCTAGAGCAGAGAAGGCAGGGAATATGGCAAGGTCACAAGGGTTGTGATGAAACAGGAAGGAAGCAACTTCCTTCCAGAACCCATTCTAGCAGCAGGGATATACAATATAAAGTACTCCTCTGGAGGCCTGGGAGCAGAGCACAGGCCTTTATTTAAAAACTTCAAACCAGGGGTTCCTGGGGGGCTCAGCCTTCAGGCTGCGTCTGCCTTCAGCTCGGGTCATGATCCCAAGGTCCTGGGATCAAGCCCCACATCAGGCTCCCTGCTCAGCGGGGAGCCTGCTTCTCCCTCTCCCTTTGCCATTTCCCCACTTGTGCTCTCTGGCGCTGTCAATAAACAAATAAAATAAAATAAAAATAAAAACTTCAAACCAGGGGCACCCGGGTGGCTCAGTAGTTAAAGCATCCAATTCTTGATTTTGGCTCAGGTCATGATCTCAGGATCCTGGATCCAGCCCCGTGCTGCACTCAACACTTAGTGGGGGAGTCTGCTGGGGATTTTCTCTCTCTCTCCCTCTGGCCCTCCCTCCACTCACACTCTCGCTGTCTCTCTCTAAAAATAAATAAATGAATCTTAAAAAATAAAAGTAAAAAAAAAAAACCCACGTGCCTGGGTGGCTCAGTCATTAAGCATTTGCCTTCGGATCAGGACATGATCCTAGGGTCCAGGGATCAAGCTCGGCATGGGGCTCACTGCTGGGCAGGAGGCCTGCTTCTCCCACTCCCTCTGCCTGTATTTCCTCTCTAGCTGTGTCTCTGTCAAATAAATACATAAAATCTTAAAAAAAAAAAAAAAAAAGGACACAAAAAAACTTCAAGCCACCCACACATTCTGATTATCACCTAACTTTTTCTAAAAAGCAAATCTCAATAGAATTTTAGTTGTAACTTCCAGAAGCACAAGAAGGGACAGAAATCAACACTAGCACTACCTTCTCAAGGGACCTCAAGATTCCAGGCTTGACTTCCAAACAGAATTAAGTAGTAATCCAGAGCTCAGCCCAAGTGAGCTCTCAGGCCAGCTTTCCTGCTGCTAGTTGGTATGCTCCCTAAGCAGGGGGACTGTAATATCCCAGTAAACCCAGAATGAAGGTGTTCAAACTCTCCTGGGGCATTAGCACCAGTGTGAGCATTTACCAGACGACCTCTAATTAAGGAACAAAACCCTTGTGCCCACTGGGAAAATTCAAAAATACTTCCATCTGCTCCCCCTATCCCTACCCTCCACCATCCCTGTCAGAAGACTGCCAGAGGTTATATTAGATTTGTGATGTCACACACAGTTTTCCTGAATGGCGTCTGATAAAGAAAGGGCTATCTCGGGACGCCTGGGTGGCTCAGTTGGTTGGACGACTGCCTTCGGCTCAGGTCATGATCCCGGAGTCCTGGGATCGAGTCCCGCATCAGGCTCCCAGCTCCATGGGGAGTCTGCTTCTCCCTCTGACCTTCTCCTCGCTCATGCTCTCTCTCTCAAATAAATAAATAAAATCTTTAAAAAAAAAAAAAAAAAAAAAAGGACTATCTCTACCTTGGAAGTATCTCTGTGGCGGTTAGAAAATCTCAGTCATTGTTTGTGCTGCTTGTCCCTGCTCATTTCTAAGACCACTGAAAGGTAGGGAAGAGAGAGGAGAGGAGAAGGAGTGCTAGGAAAAGGATTTATTTTTGCTCAGGGCTCCGGGGCAAGGTGAAGTGGTCTAGAGCCATCACTTCCATTCCAATTTCACCACCCACAATCTACTGCCTCCCACTACACTTCTTTGCCATTTTCTCTCCCGCTTTCCCTTCTCTGACTGCAACCCCCCACCGTCAAAAAAGAACACCCCCTCAAAAAAGAGGTTAACTAGCCAACTTTCTGATTCATGCTGTGGTTCAAAATTTTTAGTTTGTTATTTGTGGTCTTTAATTAAAAGCTGAAATTGACACCAGCGCCATCTCTGCGATTATAGGGTACAGAAACGTTATGCTCCTCATTTGCCTTCACTTTATAAAATACAAATAGTGAAAATCCTGCGGACATGCATCTTAAGAGAAGAAGATTACTACCACAAAACTGCATTAATTTAAGAGTCTTCAGTATCTGTGATTAAACTTTCTCATCTGTGAGTTAAAGGCTTATTTAAAAAGACTATTTTTTGATAACAGGGAAAATTTTTTTTTTTTTTAAGGCAGAGAGGCAGGCAGAAAAAGAAAGAGGAGGAAGAAGGCTCCCCGCTGAGCAGAGAACCCGATGCGGGGCTCGATCCCAGGACCCTGAGATCATGACCTGAGCCGAAGGCAGAGGCTTTAACCCACTGAGCCACCCAGGCGCCCCAATAACAGGGAAAAATTTTTATCCTACTACTTGCTCCCCATTCCTTTCTTTACTTGTGGGGTCCAAGAAATTAGGTTAAAAGCTAAGGGAAACAACAAAATATTGCTCTGGGGGAAAATAAACAGGACGAAAGACAGTAAAAATTACATGTTTATCCAATCAGACTCTGCAAAGTCAGTCACCTGCATGGTCTGTTACAATAAAACAATGGGTTTTACTGACAGAATGGGTAATTCTGTCAGTCCAGGTTTAACTGTAAGTTTAACTGTAAACTTCCAATTAAATCGAACTTTTCACTAATTACCCAACCTGAATAAAGTTCAGCCACTGCTCAAAGGCATCTTTCTTTTCCATCTTAACCTATAAGGGGAGCTAAAAGTCACTTGGAATTGTGACCCCACAATTCTAGGGAGGCAGGGAAGAGAACAAATGTTCACTCCAGGCTTACTAGTTTTTTTTAAGATTTTATTTGTTTGAGACAGAGAGAGAGAGAGAGCAAGACGGGGAGGGGTGAAGGGAAAGGGAGAAGCAGACTCCCTTGGTCAGCAGGGAGCCTGATGTGGGGCTCAATCCCAGGACCCAGGACCCGAAGGCAGACACTTAACCAACTGAGCCACCCAGGGCCCCTACATTTTTTTCAAGTAATCTCAATGACCAACGTGGGGCTCAATCTCACGACCCGAGACCAAGAGTGGCATGCTCCACAGGCTGAGTCAGCTAGGTGCCCAGGGCTTACTTTTTTGAAAGCCCAGAACCACCCCTACTGCAAACCATGCCTACTCTGGGTTTGGAAACATTACTTCTTTCCTAACTGCCCTTCAGAACCTATGACAACAGGTACTCTTTCTGTCCGGTCCCACCTCACCCTAATCCCTAGCACTCTCTCTTCTTCAGCTAGGATGCTCCTTCCTGGATCCTGTAATTATTTAACTCATCTATGACCCAGTGCTTTCTCTTGAATGTGTTACTCTTGTACCAGGAACTATGATCCCCAGACATTTTAACTTTTCAACCTGAGTGTGACTGAGTGTCCCTAGACCAGAGCCTGTCTTTTACTTTATTCTTCTAAGTTACAGAATCAGGAATAAGATGATCACAAAATAGACACTGAATAAGTATCACTGGCTCACATTCCTGAAGAAAATAGCATATACTTTAATCTCAGGATCCGGAAATGATCTGAATTTACATCCTTGAGACACGGATAACAGAAGCATCAGCAAGTGCTTGTGCATGTGCGTGGGGCAGGTACCTTCGCCCTGCGAGAGCACCAAGGAGATAAAAAAATGCTTGGGCAGCTCTCTCCGGCTCTGGCTGCAGTAGTGAGAGGAGCTGCCGCCATGTCCACCCACCAGCAATGAATGCTCTTGCACATCTACTCCAGCTTCCTGATCAAAAGGAACAAGAAGACATACAGCACAGAACCCAGTAACTTGAAGGCTTACGACTTCTTCCACTACCGCTTCCACCCGATTCACTGCAAGGTTGTGGGTATGGAGCTGGCAGCCAATGGCAAAGGTTAGCAGTGGACAGGAAGCCGAGATCCAGCCGGTGAAAACCTTCCACCTCCTACAAGGGACCACCACGAACAAGAATGCCCCTCCACCTGCAGCATCAGGCACATGATCCACAAGAACAAGTACTGCCCAGACCTGTGCATGGTTGCCATTCACAGATCCAGTGCTATCCCATACAGCCAGAAGCCTGTGATGAAGAGGAATCAGCCCGCCCCTACCAAGAGCTCCTGAGCACCTGCCCCCCCACCTCCAAAGCAATAAAGATGACACACAGACACACAGACACAGACACAGACACAGACACAGACACACACACACATATATACACCAGGGCACCTGGGTGGCTCAGTTGGTTAAGCACCTGAATTTGGCTCTGGTCATGACCCCAGGGTCCTGGGACTGATCACCCTGTGAGGCTCAGGAGGGAGTCTGCTTCGCCCTCTCCCCCTGCCCCAACCCACTCGTGCTCTCTCTCTCACAAATAAATAAAATCTTAAAAAAAAAAAAAAATGAGGGGCGCCTGGGTGGCTCTGTGGGTTAAAGCCTCTAACTTCAGCTCAGGTCATGATCCCAGACTCCTGGGATAGAGCCCCACATCGGGCTCTCTGCTCAGCAGGGAGCCTGCTTCTCTTCCTCTCCCTCTGCCTGTCTCTCTGCCTGCTTGTGATCTCTTTCAAATAAATAAATAAATAAGAAAGAAAGAAAGCCCCAGGTACTACTTTTTATTTACACTGTATTGGAAGGTATCATTTGATATCTGTACTTTAATCTCCATTAAGTAGAAATCAGTTTTCCTAAAAATGTGAAAATGCAGGCTGTGTTCTTTGTAGGCAGCTAAATCAGAACCTGCGATTTTTCATCATGGTATGGAATAAGGCCTGAGTTTCCAAAGGCCTATCAGGAGTGGATCGCTATAACTTAAGATGAACCATCTTAGAAACAAAGACTGACCTGTGCACTTAACCCCATTCATAACTGCAAGCAGAGCTGTCAGACTGGGTAGAATTTTGCTCACAAGTACCTGGACTATGCCCAGCAGGACAAGAAGAAAAAGAAACCAGAAGAAACTGCTTCCTTGAAGTAAGACACAAATACTGGATCATTACCTTTCACAGTTTTCTGTGGAAACTTGTTCTGAATCAGAAAGTTTTAAATTATTACTCAGATGAAATATAATTCAACAAATGTTACAATTTGTGGCAATTTTCAATCTTCAAAACCCTGAGTCCCATAGAAGTCCAGGAAAAACTCCGCAGTGACAGGCCAAGCACTTATCTCACACCCACATGGGGAAATTGAGGCAATAGACCAAAACTATTTTTTAAAAGGGGAAATCTGTTAAAAAGATATCAAAGTTGGGTACAATTTTAAGTCTGAGGGTGTCTAAAAAGACCTTTAATAGGCCCTGAACACAAAAGAAGGCAGACCACAGATGGTATTCATTCTGATAAAAATAGAAAAGGCAGTTCCCCAGTTAGCTTGTGTAAACTTATATAGCCCACAGCTACAACACAGAAAAAGAATTTTAAGAATTTAGCAGGCTGTTAAAAAATTTTGGCAAGCATATGTTTAGAGAACAGCTAAACAAGTTGCTTATTCATGCCCTTTCTCCTCCCCTCAACTGCACAACGTACAACAGAGGCCCAATTTCTTTAGTGACTCCCTTGCATCAGAAACACCTCACCAGACAGTAGGCCCTCTAACCCAGTCTAGAGTCTGACTTTGAAGTCTGAAGGGTGACAGAAATTGAAGAGGTTTAAGGGCAGTCACGTAGCTGCCCCCATTCTGGGTATACATTTCCAGGGTGTTATTCTGAAGTAAGCTGAGGTAAGAGCGTTAGGACCATGTGTGCTTATGTTTTCTTGACCCTGGTACAGATGTGTCTTTCTTTTCTGAGTCTAATGTGTCTCATCAAAGTTCACTGCTGCATTTAAAAATTTCAAAAGACTATTTACAGATCAGTATTTTTGCCATGTAATAAGTAACACTGATTTGCACTGCATAAGACGGTAGTTTATCAAAACTGTAGAGAATAGCTTAAATGAAATTTTGAACAAGCATTGAAGAGCTATGAATGGAAGGAGTGAAAGAGGATTCACAGCAACATCTGAATCCATGTAAGGGGAGTGAAGACATGGCTCCCACCGAAGTTGTATGGAGAAATGCAGAAATATAAGCAAATACTAAATGTATGAAGAAATAGTGCAACTATCTAATAATTAAAGAAATGTAAATTAAGTGGAATGAGATTTTATTTTTTCCTTAAAAAATGACAAACATTTTTGAAAAAAATCTAAAACATATAGAGTCAGAAATATAGCGAAGAATCACTGAAGTAGGATTTTTATTTTTTTAAATTAGCATGTAATATATTATTTGTTTCAGGGGTACAGGTCTGTGATTCATCAGTCTTACATAGAGTTCACCACAACATATACCCTCCCCAATGTCCATCACCCAGCCACTCCCTCTCTCAACCTCCTCCCCGCCCATCAACCCTCAGTTTGTCTCCTAAGATTGAGTCTAAAGTGAGATGTTTAAATTAATCCATTCTTTCTGGAAATAAGCACAGTTTTTGTTTTTTGTTTTTTTAAAGATCTTATTTGAGAGAGAGAGAGAGAAAAGGGAGGAAGGGCAGAATATTAGAGAATCTTTTTTTTTTTTTTCTTTAAGATTTATTTGACAGAGATCACAAGTAGGCAGAGAGGCAGGCAGAGGGAGAGGAGGAAGCAGGCTCTCCATGGAGCAAAAAGTCCAATGTGGGGGCTTGATCCTAGGACCCTGAGATCATGACCTGAGTTGAAGGCATAGACTTTAATCCACTGAGTCACCCAGGTACCCCAGTGATAGAGGATCTTAAGCAGACTCTGATGCAGGACTTGATCCCACAACTCTGCAATCAAGACCAAGACGTTCAACCAACTGTGCCACCCAGGAGCCCCTGCGTGGATAGTTTTTTAAATACTCATATTTTTCAACATAGTTATTGCACTTCTAAAATCTAATTTAAGGAACAATCAATGAGAGATGCAAACAAAGGTTTATATATGACTCTGTTCATTCACTTCAGTGTTGTCCAAAGTTGTGTAGAAACTAGAAACAATCTAAATGTCCCAAAGCAAGGAAACAGTTATATAAATTATGGGATATTCATCTAATAAAGTTAGCGTGAGCCTCTCAATTTTATTTTTTTAAAGATTTTATTTATTTAACTGACAGACAGAGATCACAAGTAGGCAGAAAGGCAGGCAGAGAAGGTTGGGGGGGAAGCAGGCTCCCCGCTGACCAGAGAGCCCGATGCAGGGCTTGAACCCAGGACCCTGAGATCATGACCTCAGCCGAAGGCAGAGGCTTTAACCCACTGAGCCATCCAGGCGCCCCAAGCCTCTCAATTTTTAATTGTTAAAGAGTAGCTAAAAATGAAGAACAATGTTTATGATATAAATGCTAGGTAAGAAAAGTATATACAATAGACAAATATGGTATAAGTTGTAAAATTTACTTTATACACACACACACAAATTATAAAGCCATTTGTATTGACCATTATACACTATACCATTATACACAATAATGCACAAAGTGCATTATAGTACTTCATAGCACTTTGTGGGGATAAATGCTAATTCCTGGCCCATATTCTTTTTTTAAAAAAATATTTGGTTTGTCAGAGAGAGAGAGCACAAATAGGGGGAGCAGCAGGCAGAGGGAGAAGCAGATTCCCTGCTAAGCAAAGAGCCCGATGTGGGACTTGATGTGATCCCAAGACCCTAGGATAATGACCCGAGCCAAAGGCAGATGCTTAACTGACTGAGCCACCCAGTCATCCCTAGGATAAGATCCTAATTAGCTTTCACTTCCTGAACGTAAAGTCGAGAGAGGCAGTGAAGTAACTTAGGAAGGAAGTGAGTGGCAAAGGCAAGCCATTTTCTGGTTAAGTTTTTATAAGTGTAAAATTCACATGCAGATAAATGTCAACCACCATTCAAATCACCTCCAAGAAACCTGGGTTAACAAGTGGCACTATGGCGCCTGGGTAGCTCAGTGGGTTAGGCTGCTGCCTTCGGCTCGGGTCATGATCCCAGGATCCTGGGACTGAGTCCCACATCAGGCTCCCTGCTCAGCAGGAAGTCTGCTTCTCCCTCTCCCTCTGCCTGCTGCTTTGCCTGCTTCTGCATTCTCTCTCTCTCTGTCAAATAAATAAATAAAATCCTTAAAAAATAATAATAATAAATGTTGGTTATTATCACTTTCCTAATCTATTAAAATTCAGATCACTTTTTATTTTGCCAACTGAACCAAACCATCACCTCACATTTTATAGTTCTTTATATGCTGAAGCATGTTCATACAAATGATTTCACTTGGTATTTAGAACAATCTCTTAATTGAGATGGAACAAGTATCATTCCTCTTCTATAAATTAGGAAACCCAGGCTCAGAAAGATTTAAATTACCTGTCCAGTAATAAGCAGCTGCAACAGTGGACCTCATATTAAATTGTCTTAACTCCTAGACTTGTGGCTCATTCCATTAGACAAGTATTTTCTTATTTGCAGACTGTGACCAGCCTTTTAAAAAAAAGTGAGCAAAAAAATTCACAAAGTCGGGCGCCAGGGTGGCTCAGTGGGTTAAGCCGCTGCCTTTGGCTCAGGTCATGATCTCGGGGTCCTGGGATCGAGTCCCGCATCGGGCTCTCTGCTCAGCAGGGATCCTGCTTCCTCCTCTCTCTCTCTGCCTGCCTCTCTACTTGTGATCTCTCTCTGTCAAGTGAATAAATTAAAAAAAAAAATCTTTAAAAAATTAAAAAAAAATTCACAAAGTCAGAATGCTTATTGTTTAATGATTCTGACTTCAAATATCTCATTTATATATATATATTTTTTTGTTGTTGTTGTTAAAGATTTTATTTATTTATTTGACAGAGAGAGATCACAAGCAGGCAGAGAGGCAGGCAGAGAGAGAGGAGGAAGCAGGCTCCCTGCCGAACAGAGAGCCCGATGCGAGACTCGATCCCAGGACCCCGAGATCATGACCTGAGCCGAAGGCAGTGGCTTCACCCACTGAGCCACCCAGGCGTCCTCATTTATATATTTTTTCGTGGGATGCAGTCCCTATTGTGGGCTTAGACAAAAATGTTTGAAAAACTGCACTATACCATAGCTGGCCCTCAATCAATATTTATTGACCATCTATCACAGCCCTCTTCTTACACTATTACATACAACAAAAACATACAATTCTAAGCCATGGTTTTGTTTTTTAAGTGTGAATGTTATTATTGACTTTCCTATGGATCTGGGGACTTGCCTGTCCCAGATCAGTACTCTGCACTGGAACTTTATTATCCTTTGGCTAGCCTAACACTTTCTAATCAGCCCTCAGTGAAAATTCTTTCAAGCTAAACTATAAAGCCAGTAACTATAACCAAGGTAAGAATGCACTGGGAGGGCGCCTGGGTGGCTCAGTGGGTTAAGCCGCTGCCTTTGGCTCAGGTCATGATCTCAGGGTCCTGGGATCAAGTCCCGCATCGGGCTCTCTGCTCAGCAGGGAGCCTGCTTCCTCCTCTCTCTCTCTGCCTGCCTCTCTGCCTACTTGTGATCTCTCTCTGTCAAATAAATAAATAAAAATCTTTAAAAAAAAAAAAAAAAGAATGCACTGGGAAAGTATCTACATAAAGTCAAAAGCAAACTTCATGTTGAGTTGTCAAACTTCTTTTCAGGCAAAAATTGTATCAATTTACACTGAGGAAACTACATCTAAGGATGTTAAATAATGAATGAACACCATTCCTCATCCTCAAACAATCCTGGGACGGAAAACTCTACCACATATCTCCTCAGGCTCTTCCCTGAACTCTAACTCTGAACCTATTCTCAATTCATACCTTTTCTAAGTTAGTTGCCATTTGGACACTTGTATTATGACAGCTTTTGGAAGCTGAGCATCATAGAGCTCACCCAGGTCTCTGACAGAAAACATCCCTCTGCTCTCTGTTTTAAATTTGGGCAAGGGCGGAGGGAGGGTGGGCTCATATTTTCCCATGCCTCACATTTACTATATCCACTCTGTATTCATTTGGTCTATTACTTTCTCAGAACTTGTTCTCTGAACACAATGCCTTGAGTTTTTGTGCCTTATATATCTAGTGAAGTTTCAGAAAGGCTAATAAATTCACTGCAGATGGGGAATGAAGCTTTACTTTTAGTTAACACAGTGCCCTCTCTATCCTCTAGTCTGCTGCCATCCAGGGTTAGTTTGGCAGTAGGCAGATTTTAAGGTAAGAGGACAAGGCATAACTGCTATTTTAATATATTCTGTTTACTGAGCCCCTCCTTTTTCCTCTGCCAGTGGAAGCAGAGGACCATGAGGAATCCTGATGTGTAACAATTTGGGGTGAGGGCTTCTGTAGCCTTAGCAACATTCCAAGATCTGACTTTGCCATTTCACTGAGATCACTATAACCTGAAGTTTTACAGCTCATACCCCACATACCTGAGGAATTACCAGGTTTCTGAAGCTAAAGGGTCTCTGAAAGTGCGATAGGCCTCCAGCCTCAAAACCACCGAAGAACTGAAAGCCCACTGAGGAAGAGGAGCACCCCCTCCCTCTACATCCTACAAATTGTTGCAACTAGCTAATGAAATTTGGAATACTGGTTCAATCTATAGAAAGAAGAGAGAACAGACAGTCCCTACTAGAAGAGTACTTTTATAGCTAGAGTAAACATCCACTGAAATAAAATTCTGAACCGAGCTTCAGGAGGCATCCTCATTTCAGGAATTACTTTGTAAACAAAACAAAAACTAAAAAAGTAGTCCTTTAAACATCTCAAAGATTCAAAGTACACAACTCATTCACTGACCAGAATTCTTTTGCTCCTTTCTACAGCCCTGAAAAATTCCATAATCATTCTGCACTGTTGTTGTTGTTGTTTTTTAAAGATTTTTTAAATTTATTTGTCAGAGAGAGAGAGAGAGAGAGCGAGCCCAAACAAGGGGAGTGGCAGGCAGAGAGAGAAACAGGCTCCCCACTGAGCAAGGAGCCCAATACGGGACTCATCCTGGGACCTGGGGATCCAGATCTGAGCTGAAGGCAGATGATTAACCGACTGAACCACCCAGGCGCCCCACAGCATGGTTTTTTTTTTTTCTTTAATCAGTGTATGACTAGTTCTAACTGGTCAACCGTGTGTCTTATACCACATATTAAACCCCACCCAAACAAAGAATTTAACTCAAGATTACTTTTGCACCAAATGAATCAGAAAAAGAATATATAAATACATGTTTTATCCTACAGATGTCCAAATGATGTGCTTCCCTTTACCTCAAAGACACCTCAAAGAAATGACTAACACTACCCAAATTAACATCTTCTGGACAGCAGTCAACAACAAAAGTTCATAACTCTTCTATTCCCAGTACACTGCCTCCTTCACCCAGCATGCCCATTCCCTGTCCTAATTTCTCCTCTGTAAACTACTCTCTCCAGGGCCTCCCTCACAACTAAGCATCCTTACTAGCCTTCACCCAGTTCCCTGTTAAATCACTTCAACTAGACTGGAAATAAAAGGTACCCAAGCAGAGTGAGGATGGCAGCCACAAAGTGGTGGGGGGCTTGTTATGGGAAGCCAGAAACCAACCGCTATGAGAGCATCCCCGGAGAGAAGCAATGATGACTCCACCATCCAAGAGCAATGAGCCCCACTAAAGTCCAAAGAGATCTTGATTTCTGGATACCTGATTTCCAAAGTCATCTACTAACAGGAACAAAAGCTCTATGGAGAAATAGCTGAGGCAGAGAAATGAGTCTGGAACACCTTATTGTGCAGGAAAGGAAGGAAGTGTTTAAAGACTAATGGTGACATGTCAAAGAACAGAGAAGCTATGGAATACTCAAATGGTGACAGAAACCCCTAAAAGAGAACTTTGACAGTAGGAACTGGAAAGAACAATAAACTTCATGAGTGAAGGAGGTATGTCCTAGTAACAGAAGAATTAAAACTTTCTGTTTTCTACTACTATTCATTAAGATGTTAGTTTGGGTAGTATCTTTACGACTAAATATATAGGTATATAATTTTTTTTCTGATATACTGACAAATTCAGGGATAATTTGAACATCAAAAAAATGGGCGCTGGGTGGCTCAGTCAGGTAATACACCAACCCATCATTTTGGTCCGGGTCATGATCTCAGGGTTGCGGGATCAACCCCACATCAGGTTCCGCGCTCATTGTGGAGTCAGCTTATCCCTCTCCCTCTGCTTCTCCCTCTGTTCATGTTCTCTCAAATAAATAAATAAAATCCTTAAAAAACAACAACAGGGACACCTGGGTGGCTCAGTGGGTTAAAGCCTCTGTTTTCAGCTCAGGTCATGATCCCAGCGTCATGGGAGGAGCCCCGCATGTGGCTCTCTGCTCAGCAGGGAGCCTGCTTCCTCCTCTCTCTCTGCCTACTTGTGATCTCTGTCAAATAAATAAAATCTTTAAAAAAACAAAAAAACAACAAAAAAAAGAAAACCTTAAAAAAAACCCAACAACAAGCAAATGATAACAACAGATTAGGCTACTGAATAAAATAGAAAATCCGTAATTATAAAGAAGTTGAATCACGGGGCATCTGGGTGGCTCAGTGGATTAAGCATTTGCCTTCAGCTCAGGTTATGATCCCAGAATCCTGGGATCCAGCCCCGATTCAGGATCCCAGAGCTCAGTGGGGAGCCTGCTTCTCCTCCCCCCACCTCCTCTGCTTGTGCTCTCTCTTGCTATGTCTCTCTCTCAAACAATTTTTTTAAAATTTATTTATTTGACAGAGAGAGATCACAAGTAGGCAGAGAGGCAGGCAGAGAGAGAGAGAGGAGGAAGCAGGCTCCCTGCCGAGCAGAGAGCCTGATTCGGGACTCGATCCCAGGACCCTGAGATCATGACCTGAGCCGAAGGCAGCGGCTTAACCCACTGAGCCACCCAGGCGCCCTCTCTCAAACAATTTTTAAAAAATCTTTAAGTGTTATATACCTGAAAAAATCTACTAGTGTTCTATATCTGAAACTACTGTAACTTCGTGTGTCAACTATACTCAAATTAGAAAAAAAAAATTTTTTTTTTTAAGATTTTATTTATTTATTTGACAGAGATCACAAGTAGGCAGAGAAGCAGGCAGATAGAGAGGAAGGGAAGCAGGCCCCCTGCTGAGCAGAGAGCCCGATGTGGGACTCGATCCCAGGACCCTGAGATCATGACCTGAGCTGAAGGCAGCGGCTTAACCCACTGAGCCACCCAGGCGCCCGGAAAAAAATTTTTAAAAGAAAATCACGAGTCCATACTAATGTAAATATATAAACTAATAAACTGAAAAGATGGAGAGGAACAAGATATTTGCATAGTCTCAAAGTATCTCCCTCCAGGGGGCATCTGGCTGACTCAGCTGGCAGAGCATGGGATTCTTGATCTCAAGGTCATGAGATCAAGCCTTTATTTAAATAAATAAGTAAGTGTAATGTTGATTCTGAACTGGATCCTTGCGCACGTTGGGCATGGAGCCTACTTTAAAAAAAAAAAAAAAAGAAAAAGGTATTTCCTTCTAAAATGCTTACTAATTAAAAAGGGAAAAAGAGTAACTTTACACTAGAAATGCCTAGCAGGCACCACCTTAATCAAGTCATTGAACATTACCAGAAATAGGGCACAAAAAATTCTGCACTTCTTAAAATTATGAAGAACATAGCATCAATATTGCAATATTCCTGCTGAAGATATATAACCTCAATTAAACAAGAGGAACCACCAGACAAATCTAACTTGAGGGACTTTATACAAAATAACTCTCAGTAGCATTAAGGTCATGAAAGTAAAAGGCCTGAAGAACTGTTCCAGATTGAAGGAGACCAAGAACATGTAACAAATAAATGCAATGTGTGGGGCGCCTGGCTGGCTAAAATGGTAGAGCACATGACTATAGAACCCCAGAACTTGGTGCTTTCTGAATTCAAGTCCCATGCTGGGGGTAGAGTTTATTTAAATAAACAAACAACAACAAATAAACCCACTTTAAATAAAATAAGTGTAATGTTGATTCTGAACTGGATCCTTGCTGCAATGAAAGACATTACTGGTACAACTAGTAACATCTGACAGGAGTCTGAGAATTGTATGACTGCAATATATCAATGTCAGCTTCCTGATTTTGATGGTTAAATTGTGATAATGCTGGTGAGTGTCCTTGTTTATAGAAGATAAACACTAAAGTATTCTGAGATGAAGAAGCAATCAGGTCAAACGACTTAAGGAAGAAAAATATCCTTTGTATTGTACTTGCAACTTTTCTGTAATTTTGAGCTTGTTTCCAGGCATTTTATTTTTATTTATTTCTTTAAGATTTCTTATTTATTTATTTGACACAGAGAGAAAGATCTCAAGTAGGCAGAGGCAGGCAGAGAGGGGAAACCAGGCTCCCTGCTGAGCAGAGAGCCCAATGCAAGACTCGATCCCAGGACCCTGGGATCATGATCTGAGCCGAAGGCAGAAGCTTAACCCACTGAGCCACCCAGGCGCCCCTTTATTTTATTTTTAAAGTTACTTGAGAGAGAGAGAGAACACAAGCAGTGGGGAAGTCCAAGGGGAGAGGGAGAAGCAGGTTCCCTGCTGAGCAAGGAGCCTGATGTGGGGCTCAATCCCAGGACCCTGGGACCATAACCTGAGCTGAAGGCAGCCCCTTAATCAACTGAGCCATTCAGATGCCCCTGACATTTCATTTGAAAAACAAAAGAGGGCAACTGGGTGGCTCAGTGGGTTAAAGCCTCGCTTTCAGCTCAGGTCACGATCCCATGGTCCTGGGATCGAGCCCCGCATCTGGCTCTCTGCTCCGCAGGGAGCCTGCTTCCTCCCCTCTCTCTCTGCCTGCCTCTTAAAAAAAAAAAAAGAAAGTGGGGCGCCTGGGTGGCTCAGTGGGTTAAGGCCTCTGCCTTCGGCTCAGGTCATGATCCCAGGGTCCTGGGATCGAGCCCCGCATCGGGCTCTCTGCTCCGTGGAGAGCATGCTTCCTCCTGTCTCTCTGCCTGTCTCTCTGCCTACTTGTCATCTCTGTCTATCAAATAAATAAATAAAATCTTAAAAAAAAAAAAAAAAAGAAAGAAAAAATACACAAAAAAAGGAGACTCATGTTCCTTTTTTCCTTTCCGAGTCTCCTAGACACTCAATCTGTATCTCTCTACATCTTCAGTAAACTCTACTTTCACTTCCAAAAATTAACAAAAATAAAAAAATAAAAGAGGCAGCAGTGTTGAAGTCTGCAAAAGACATGGGGGCTGGAGATTACGAAGAAGAGTTGAAGAGAATGGTCTATTGGTAACCATACTGTTTTATCTTTTTTTTTTTTTTTTTTTTAAAGATTTTATTTATTTACTTGACAGAGAGAGATCACAAGTAGGCAGAGAGGCAGGCAGACAGAGAGAGGAGGAAGCAGGCTCCCTGCTGAGCAGACAGCCTGATGCGGGACTCGATCCCAGGACCCTGAGATTAGGACCTGAGCTGAAGGCAGCGGCTTAACCCACTGAGCCACCCAGGCGCCCCCATACTGTTTTATCTTAATGCAGGTAACTTACGTCTACATTGGTAAGTACTGACATTTGGGGTTCTTGCCATCTGGAATAGGTTTCCCATAACTTTCTGCCTCATCAACTTCCAATTTCTTTTCAACACTTACCTGAATAATATTTTCTCCAGTGCCTATCCTTCAAATTCTCTCCCAACCTCCACTCTGTTCTGGCAATGCTTCCACTGTGTGGCATTCAACGCAACTCTCTTACTTAAAGATGGAGAATTCAACTTTTGGAAAGGTTCCAAAAGAAATGTCTATTCTGAAATGGCCCTATTAATAACCCTCCTTTTTCAGGCTTGACATTCACTAGCATTTCCATCAAGTTCATGTGTTTTGCAAGGCCTTTCCTTTTAAGCACACATCCTGAACCTCATCAAAAGTGCCATGAAAACCCCTTTACTCTAAAGGAAATCCTTATTGTATCTTCCAGAGTGGAAAAGAGTTTTGACACTCTTTCCTCCCACTACACAAAAAGTTTCAAATGACATTATAAACTTTATCTCCAGACTTCCTGAAAAGTACCCACTATAACTAGCTTCTCCACTTTCACACCAACAGCAGCTGGCAGGCAGAGAGTCTCGGTTATTCTACAGCAGAAAGGTTTTCAGTAACAATCAATGAAGAGCTTTAAAGTTGTGTAAGGATGATGTTTATCACTCACCCTTTCCTCTTCTTTCTTTTTAGTGTGATCAGGGAAGCTTTGGGGAAGAAATAACTTTATTACGGCCTTTCTCCAAGCAGCCATGAACCTTCTTCCTTTACTTCACACAAACACTAAGAAAAGCAAGCTCTTAAAATGCATTGCCATTCTCCCTGGCCACTTACTCTCAACAATTTTTTTTTTTTAAGATTTTATTTATTTATTTATTTATTTTTTAAAAGATTGTATGTATTTATTTGACAGAGAGAGATCACAAGTAGGCAGAGAGGCAGGCAGACAGAGAGAGAGGCGGAAGCAGGCTCCCTGCTGAGCAGAGAGCCCGATGCGGGACTCAATCCCAGGACCCTGAGATCATGACCTGAGCCGAAGGCAGCGGCTTAACCCACTGAGCCACCCAGGCGCCCCAAGATTTTATTTATTTATTTGACAGAGAGAGAGAGAGAGATCACAAGTAGGCAGAGAGGCAGGCAGAGAGAGGAGGGGAGCAGGCTCCCCGATGAGCAGAGAGCCTGATGCGGGGCTCGATCACAAGACCCTGGGATCATGACCTGAGCTGAAGGCAGAGGCTTAACCCACTGAGCCACCCAGGCGCCCCTCAACAAATTTTTTATGCAGCTACATCCATGAAGTATCTAAGGAGACCAGTGAGCCCCTGGGAAGAAACCCTAGCAACAAAGGGCATTAGGGTGAGCAAGGACATCCGAGATGAACGAAACAGCAAATCACCTGAATATCAAGGAACAGTCCCAGTTTGGAATTAACTTTAGTTTTCTGCATGTTAAGGAGATAAGACTTTGCTCATAAGACCACTTACTTTTCAGGGTTACCATCAAACAATAATGAAGGGAAAGTCTAAAAAAAATAGCAAAGAGACTTTGTCATCTTCAGAGAAAAACAAACTATTCCTTCTGTCTCTCTCTCTCTCCACCTGGCAAGGATGTTTCCAAAGGTATTATGCAACTTTCTATTAGAAACAGCAAAAATTAAAAAAATTTTTTAAGGAGGCACCTTTTGAGCTCACTGAGTAGACATCAAGAGCAAAGCTCATGCTCCCAAATAAAAAAAAAAATTAGGGACAAGAAATTATCACTGAAGTTAAATGGTGGCAGACATGTCCAAGGAATATTGCAAGGGTTCAATTCCTTTATGAATCTTGTGACAGATGAATGTATGGAGATGGCAACTCATGAGCAACAGAATATCGGAATGGTGGTAATAGAAGGAAATAACACCATAATGTTAGAAGCCTTATAAAGAGCATAAACAATGGTGTTCAGGGCGCCTGGGTGGCTCAGTCAGTTGAGTGGCTGCCTTCACTTCAGTCACGATCCCAGGGTCCTGGGATCTAGTCCTGCATTGGGTTCCTTGCACAGCAGGGAGCCTGCGTCTCCCTCCCCCTCTGCCTGCCACTCCCCATGCTTGTGCTCCATCAAGTAAATAAATAAAATCTTCAAAAAACACTGGGCACCTGGGTGGCCCAGTGGGTTCAAGTCTCTGCCTCTGGCTCAGGTCATGATCCCAGAGTCCTGGGATCGAACTAAGCATGGGGCTCTCTGCTCAGTGGGGAGCCTGCTTTCCTCTCTCTCTCTGTCTGCCTCTCTGCCTACTTGTGATCTCTGTCAAATAAATAAATAAAATCTTAAAAAAAAAAAAGTTAATAAAAACAAAACAAAAAACTACAGGTATGTTCACCAGAAGAAATCAATTGCTTCCACATGTGCCCTCTCCTTAGCACTTGTACTTTTATTACACTTGTACACTTGTACTTTTATTACAGTACAAAAATCAGGTAATGCGCATTTTCATATTGGACTATTTTGTTAAATAAACTTTTGTAATAGTCAAAAAACCTCTATTAAAATAACATACCAAAATTCCTATATGGTAACAAAATGTATCCCTAGTGTGCCGATTTTAAAAGTGGCTCAAAACAGGTGTGCCTGGGGGTGCCTGAGAGGCTTAGTTGACTGGGCCTCAAGTCATGATCTCGGGGTCCTGGAAAGAGCCTCACATCATGCTCTCTGTTCAGTGGAGAGCCTGCTTCCCCCTCTCTCTCTGCTTCTCTTCCTGCTTGTTGTGATCGATCTCTCTCTCTCTTTCTGTCAAATAAATAAATAAATAAATAACTCTTAAAACAAAACAAACAAACAAAAAAACCAGGGGTGCTGAGTAGCTCAGGTGGTTAAGCATCTGATTTTGGCTCAGGTCATGATCTCACAGTCCTGGGACTGAGCCCCATGTCGGGCTCCTCGCTCAGTGAGGAATCTGCTTAGCCCTCTGCCCCTCCCCGTCTTCAAGTTTCCTCTCTCTCTCTCAAATAAATAATAAATAAATAAATAAGTGCCCCAAATAGGGACACCTAGGTGGTTCAGTCAGTTAAGCAGGTGATATTAATTTCAGTTAAGGCCACGATCTTAAGGAGGTTGTAGGACTGACCCATGTCAGGCTCCACACTCAGCATAGGGTCTTCTGGAGATTCTCACTCTCTCTCTGCCCCTCCCCCACTTGTGCTCACCTCTTTCTCTAATAAATGAATCTTTAGGGGCACCTGGGTGCCTCAGTGGGTTGAAGCTTCTGCCTTCAGCTCGGGTCACGATCCCAGGGTCCTGGAATAGAGCCCTGAATCACAGAGAGCCTGCTTCTCCCCCTCCCCTCTTTCTGCCTCCCTCTCTGACTGTGATCTCTCTCTGTCAAATAAATAAATAAAATCTTTAAATAAATAAATATTTTTATAAAAGTACCCCAAGCAAAGTTTACTTTTGCAATTCAAAGAATTTCATATGCAACCAGAAGACTAGACTGCACCTTGCCAAATTATTACAATCTTAACAATAAGCACATATAGCTGTGAATGACATTCAGTTCCATCTCTGTCTATTCTCTAAGCAGCAATGAACTCAAGGGTATGATTTCAGAATACAAGAAGCCATTAAGGCTGCTTTGAATAGATTCTTCTAAAATATGATCCTATACAGCTCTTCCAAAGAAGGACAATACATTTTAATTGTGAGATGAATTTTTACAATGCTTTGATCTCCCGTCTAAAAGAGGTCTGGAAAAAGAAATAGCTACAGTGGAGGGAGGAAGTAAAATGTGTCATTCTAGTTATTAAAATCCATCAAGTTCATACTTCAGCCTTGGGATAACTGCAGCCAAAAAACTGACTTGCAAGTAATTATCACCACTATCTGCAATAAAAGTTAATTGGACATAATTGAACTAACACCCTAATCGGAGGGAAGCTGCAACTGGCACACAGCCCACTCCTCCTGCTTCTTCAATCTGCAAATGAAACTGCTAATGATAATTTGTGGACAAACAAGAAATTGGTCTCATGGTTTCCCCACTGCAAATCACTCAGCAATTCCAGCTAATGCCCAGCATGTTGAGCCAGGAGAAAAATCATTAACCAGTGCTTCCTTTGATAAAGATGAATTTTAACAATAACCAAGTCCATTTAGGCTGAGAGTTGCTGAGAATTGGTACATTTCCCCTAACCATCCTAAGTAAGGCATATGGCCTGATCTACTAGACCCTAGTACTATGTCTTAGATGTGCCCTGTGACACTAACATGTAATACTAAGAAGAAATGTTATACAAGGCCAGGAGCTACTATTATGCTAATAATTTGTCTCTTCTAAGGGAATCCTGTGTAGTCTCATATTTTAGACAGGCGAATAGCATTGTTGTTCTGTCCCAACAGCAAAGACTAAATCACTTTTGAATAGACTTTGGAGCTGATAGATTCCTGCTGCTTAACTCATTTGCCTTCAATTCTGGATAAGAGCTGTAACCTTTCCCCTGAAATTTAGTACCAGACTCTCTGTTTTTCAATTGTGTCACAGCCCAAGGGACTAAGACTCCCCTAAGGGTATTGTGGAGTCTTAGGAAACCATTCTGTTTTTTTTTTTTTTGTTTTTTTTTAAAGATCACAGGTAGGCAGAGAAATAGGCAGAGGAGGGGGGAAGCAGGCTCCCTGCTGAGCAGAGAGCCTGATGCAGGGCTCCATCCCAGGACCCTGAGATCATGACCCAAGCTGAAGGTAGAGGCTTAACCCAGTGAGCCACTCAGGTGCCCCAACCATTCTGTTTTATAGAAAGGGGGAAATTGTGGTCTTTTTTTTTTTTTTTTTTTTAAATCAACAGTGACTTATAAAGTGGGATGACCCTGCTGAGGTGACAGAAAAGAGAAAAGCAGGCACAAAGTGCTCATCTCTGCTAATTTTTTTTCTCTGCTTCTTTTTAAGTTTTTTATTTTTAAGTAGTATCTACACCCAACGTAGGGCTCTAACTCACAACCCGGAGATCTACAGTCACATGCTCTACCGGCTGCACAGCCAGGTGCCCCTACTCTGCTTATTTTTCTTATTTTATTTGGGCTCTATTCTAGCAAGGAGGTGACTAGAAATTAATGCAATCAGAACCTTTTGCAAAGCAGTAGCTGGACAACCTGTTCATTTGATACATTTTTCATTAAAAGTTATTTTGGAAGGTTGGGAGTTCACTTTCTGCAGTCATTCCATTTCTGATGGAAATACAGTCTAGGAATAACTCAGCCAAGATGCAATAAACAGAGAGGGATCTAGAAACTGTAATAGGAATAGTAAATGGAAAAAGAGAACATTTAGTACGAACATCCTTCACTCATTCAATCCCTGAGCAAATGTGATGCAGTATGCACTGTGGTAATACTATGTATTAGGAACACAAATATGGCAGACAAAATCCCTGGTAAGAAACATGATTACTGTGGTGAAAGTATCACAGTATAGGGGCGCCTGGGTGGCTCAGTGGGTTAAATCCTCTGCCTTCAGCTCAGGTCATGATCCCAGAGACCTGGAACTGAGGCCCGTATCAGGCTCCCAGCTCAGCAGGGAGCCTGCTTCTCCTTCTGCCTCTACGGCCCCCCCTAATTGTGCTCTCTCACTCTCTCTAACAAATAAATAAATAAAATATTTTTCTAAAAAAATGTGGGTGAAACTGTTTGAAAATCAAAATAACAAAACAAATACTTCCGGGCGCCTGGGTGGCTCAGTGGGTTAAGCCGCTGCCTTCGGCTCAGGTCATGATCTCAGGGTCCTGGGATCGAGTCCCGCATCGGGCTCTCTGCTCAGCAGGGAGCCTGCTTCCCTCTCTCTCTCTCTGCCTGCCTCTCCGTCTACTTGTGATTTCTCTCTGTCAAATAAATAAATAAATAATCTTAAAAAAAAAAAAAACAAAAAACAAATACTTCCAAGGAACAGTGAGAAAGAAGGGAGAACAATAACATGGGTCATTGAAAGACAAGCAAGAATTTGCTGGATTGAGAAGGGTAAGCTACTCTAGGCAGAGAAAACTAACATAATGAAAGGCATGCACAACTATGCCAGAAAACTAACATAACTAAATGCATCTTTGGGAAACCACAAATGGTATGGTATAAAGAAGTGGGTGTTAGATGTATATGCCAAACCTGGATATGAGCCTGATGTGCCAAGTTATGAAGAGCTTTGTATTTCATACTAGAGGGACAGAACACCAGATTAAGAATAAAGGTGGGTTGGCACAGGTAAGCAGCCAGACTCTTGGTTTTGGCTCAGGTCATGGTCTCAGGGTCCTGGGACTGAGCCCTGTGTTGGGCTCCACATGCAGCATGGAGTCTGCTTGAGGTTCTCTCTCATCCCTCTACCTATCATACTGTCACTCTCTCTCAAAAAAAAAAAATAAATAAATAATAATAATAATAATAAAATCTTAAAAAAAAGAAAAATAGAATAAAGCTGGGTTGGAGTCACAGCTCAATATTCTTTTTCTTTAAAATTTTATTTATTTGATGGGAGGGGCAGAGAGTGAGCACAAGCAGGGGGAGTGGCAAGCAGAGGAAGAGGGAGAAGCAGGCTCCACGCTGAGCAAGGAGCCCAATGTGGCTCAAAGCTAGAACCCTGGGATCATGACCTGGGCTGAAGGTAGTCACTTAACTGACTGAGCCACCCAAGCGCCCCCATGGCTCAATATTCTTAACATTAAATCAGTATAATAGTCCCAACATCTTACAGAATAACTGTGATGATTAAATAAGATTATATTCATAAAGTGCTTAGTGCAGTGTCTATGATCAACAATGGTAACTGTAACTCTTATTAGCTAATGTCAGACTTTATCCTGAAGCCATGGGGAGACAGGGACAGGTTTCAAGGAGACTAACATGATCAGATGTCTATTTTAAATCAATCTGCCGAAAATGTGAAAGACAAACAGGAGATGGCAGAAATCAGTTAAGCAGCTATAGTGATTTCTTTTTTTTTTTTTTAAAGATTTTATTTATTTATCATTTATATAGCGAGATCACAAGCAGGCAGAGAGAGAGGAGGAAGCAGGCTCCCTGCTGAGCAGAGAGCCCGATGCAGGCCTCGATCCCAGGACCCTGAGATCATGACCTGAGCCGAAGGCAGCGGCTTAACCCACTGAGCCACCCAGGCGCCCGCTATAGTGATTTCAAGGCAAGATGATCTTAAACAAGGGTGCCATAAGAGGGCCATCACACAAAGGAGGGAGTAGTTTATTTCTGAGTTCAAAAACAGGTTAGTAAAGTCTGAAGAAAGGCAATTTTAGATGAACATAAACAACAATGAGCTTATTTAATTCAATAGTGGCACAATACTAGAAATGCTGAAGCAAAAGTCATGACTACTTAAGAATGATGGAGAAGAGGGGCTCCTGGGTGGTTCAGTCGGTTAAGCATCCAACCCCCTTGATTTCAGCTCAGGTCTTGATCTCAGGGTCATAAAAAAAAAATGATGGAAAATTTATTTTCAGGAGCTAAGAATCTGAACTAGATGATCGATCATTAAACCAACTTCCAGATTCCATGACTCTAAATCACTAACAAAGGTGATTTTATATGGTCATTAATGACTGCTTCCTTTATAGAAAAGTTCATAATTTTTGAAGCGCTTTCACATGAATGTTCTCACTTGATTTTCTCAAATGCCCTATGAGATAGTTTGTGCAAGGATCATTATCCCATTTTCAGAGATAAAGAAACTAGGAAAAGCTCTTGGGGAGCCTGGGTGGCTCACTGGGCTGGGCGTCTGCCTTTGGCTCGGGTCATGAGCTCGATCCTGGGATCGAGCCCTGAGTTGGGCTCTCCGGCTCTCTGCTGGGGCTGGGGTGGGCCTGCTTCCCCCTCCCCCCTCTGCCTACTTGTGATCTCTGTCAAATAAATAAATAGAATCAAGAAAGAAAGAAAGAAAGAGAGAGAGAGAGAGAGAGAGACAGAAAGGAAAGGAAAGGAAAGGAAAAGAGAAGAAAAGAAAAGAAAAGAGAAGAGAAGAGAAGAGAAGAGGGGCGCCTGGGTGGCTCAGTGGGTTAAGCCACTGCCTTCAGCTCAGGTCATGATCTCAGGGTCCTGGGATCGAGTCCCGCATCGGGCTCTCTGCTCAGCAGGGAGCCTGCTTCCTCCTCTCTCTCTGCCTACTTGTGATCTCTCTCTGTCAAATAAATAAATAAAATCTTTAAAAAAAAAAAAAAAGAGAAGAGAAGAGAAGAAAAGAAAAGAAGAAAGGAAAGAAGTGAAAGCTCTTAAGTGTGTCGACTACAACCAGGTTTTCTGATCCCTGGGCTCTCTCTTTTCATTCTCACCACTGCCTCCAACATAGTGCCACAGTTGAGAAATCAATTCTGAGAAACCATCCTTCTTTGGTCACCTGTTCCAGTATTTATTTCAAAATTGGGAAATTCTTCTGCATGTCTTATATTCATTGTTCAGGAGCTTCAGACTATTCCTCTGTCCTCTTCAAGGTGAGTAAGAGCTATCTTTATATAATGCTCCCTCATATTTGCATAATATAAAATATCTGTCATTTCCCTAATCTGGGCTAATTAATCCCAATTCCTTGAGGTTTTTTTTTCCCCACGTATTCTTTCCCTTAAGCTAATCAAGAAATGTGATCCCTAATTTAGTATTAACTCCAAAAAGAGAATAATCTCTCCCATATACTCCAAATTCTAATCCCCAGGTATCTTTTAAAGAGTACTTCTCCAATTAATTCATACCAGTATTTACTGAGCACCAACTATGTAACAAGACATTACTCCAGGAGTGAGGAGTTTGGCAAAGAACAAAACAAACAAAAACTTGTGCTTCCATTTTTACACAAGGTACAGTGGGAGGGTCAGATAAATTTAATGAGCAAATTGGGACGCCTGGGTGGCGCAGTTGGTTAAACGACTGCCTCCGGCTCAGGGCGTGATCCTGGAGTCCCGGGATCGAGTCCCACATCAGGCTCCCAGCTCCATGGGGAGTCTGCTTCTCCCTCTGACCTTCTCCTCGCTCATGCTCTCTCTCACTGTCTCTCTCTCTCAAATAAATAAAAAAAATAAATAAAAATCTTAAAAAAAAAAATTAAAAAAAAAAATTTAATGAGCAAATTAAGTTCCATAGACTCTTAGAAGATGATAAACGCTAGGCAAAGAAAGACAAAGCAGTGTTAGGAGATGAGCATACTGGATGGGATAGTGATTTTAAATAGCATGGCTAGAGGGGTCCTCACTGAGAAACTGTAGTTCTTCATGGCTTATCTGCTAGTTTCAGTGCGAAACAGAAATACAGCTTTTAATTTCATAACAGATTTTTTTAAAAAGATACTATTTAATTTATTTGCCAGAGAGAGAACAAGTGAGTGTGTGCATGCGCACAAGCGGAGGAGTGGCAGAGAGAGGGAGAAGCAGGGTCCTTACCAAGCAGGGAGCCAGATGCAGGACTCGATCCCAGGACCCTGGGATCATGACCTGAGACGAAGGCAGATGCTTACCTGGCTGAGCCACCCAAGTGTCCCAATTTAACAGATTTTTTTAAAGCAATTAAACTATAATCAATATAGGGCACCTGGGTGGCTCAGTGGGTTAAGCCACTGCCTTCGGCTCAGGTCATGATCTCAGGGTCCTGGGATCGAGTCCCACATCGGGCTCTCTGCTCGGCAGGGGGCCTGCTTCCCTTCCTCTCTATCTGCCTGCTTGTCTGCCTACCTGTGATCTCTGTCTGTCAAATAAATAAATAAAATCTTTAAAAAAAAAAAAAAACTATAATCAATATAGCTTTGCGCAGTGGCAGTATCATAGCCAATGAGGTTTATCCGAGGCGCGATTATTGCTAATTGAAGCTATAATCAATATAGTTGTCCCCTCTCTCCTTTCAAGCTTAACTCTTAGACTTGCACTTCTAATAAAAAGCAACTTATCAACTTGTTTAGAAGAGTGGAATCTTATTTCTGTAACATGGAAATACTCTTCACACAATAATGCAACAAACTAATATAAGTCTGCTCCTTCGCACATGGGCACACACAACTCTGACTTTGATAAAAACTACCATTTCCCTGGTTGAGCAATGGTACTTTCTTAACTAGTTGTGGGAAGCTGCGAGATGAGCAGATATGGATAGACTGGGGGATGCAGGCAGTTGGTGGGAACAATTTGAGAGAGTTACAGAATTGGTGTGCAGGCTTAAGTGGCATCAGCGTCTCACTTCCAAGTGCACTTGGAACAATCTCCCTAAAACATACTATGAATGATAAGAATGATACATTTCAGTTGGGACATTTGTTTAGCTTGGAGAAGAGACAAAAATTAAAATATGGCCCACTGAAAAAGCAACTTGTTCCAACTTAATTCTGCCATGGACTATGGAAATAGCTGAAGGGCTTTTCTTAAAAAGAAAGGTTTGGGGGCACCTGGGTGCCTCAGTGGGTTAAGCCTCTGCCTTCAGCTCAGGTCATGATCTCAGGGTCCTGAGATAGAGCTCCACCTTGGGCTCTCTACTCAGCGGGGAGCCTGCTTCCCCCTCTCTCTGTCTGCTTACCTCTCTGCCTACTTGTGATCTCTCTCTGTCCAATAAATAAATCTTAAAAAAAAAAAAAAAGGAAAGGTTCGTTTTGTCTCTCTGCAGAAATGTCCTATCACACTATACACTCCAACTGCACCATAACTTCACAGGGATTGAATGAAACCTAAGTACCAAAATCTTTTGTAAAGCACCTTAGTGAATGCACAGTAATACCTAGCAGGACAGTTTAAAACCAAGATATGGATTCTTCATTAATGCACTGGTCCCACTTTCTGCTGAATGAAAAAGGTTCTGGGAGAATAAGATAAGCAAAAGCCAAACCAGTACCTTCACAGCTACAAAATTAATGTCTTCACAATGGTTTATCCACTTCCAGCTGAATAGCTGGGTAATACAGACAGTCCATTCAGGAACTCAGGAAATGTGTCTTTTCCATTGATATACTGTGACCTGGGATGAGCGGTCTTTAACCTCTCACAGACTTGATAGTCCTTTAAAAATAGATTAAGTTCTATCCTTTACACATGAAGCGGTAAGTGAGCTGCCAATGAAAAAAAATACTTTAGCTTTTAGAACAAAAGAAGAAACTTAAGTTATGGCTAACAGCATTTATGCTTCTTCTCTGAAGCAACAGGGATAGTGTCAAAATCCCTTTAATTTTCCAAGTGGGATAAAATCTGATTTTTCACTCAGATCAGCAACTGATCTTCAAAACCACTTTGCTGAGTGCAAAGAATTAGCGGTTGGTCATGGAAACCTTGCCTTTTAAATCTGCTGTAATATTCAGCTGATCCTCCACTGAAAGAAACAGAAACAAGCAAACATTTTCCCATCAGCACTTAAAGAAATCCTCAGCTTTGAAAATTGTTAACATATAGCACTACTTTAATCACAATCTGACATCGGACTCCTAAATGGATTTCATTTTGGCCAACAGTTCTCATCATTACAGTATACACAGTCCAGTGTTAAGAGGATGGGTTTGCTTTGGTAACACTTCTTTGGTTTGGTTATCTACAACTTGTCCACATATAATGAATCACTGGACAATACCATGGTGCCAGAAGATGCTACCAAAGAAGACATACTAGTACCAAAAGCTAGTTTACTATGATCTACTAGGAAAATCTCAATTTTCCAAAGGATGTCAGTGTAATTAGATAACAAGGGTCAAAGTCTTAAAAAATTAAATAAACAATCTCAAGGATACTAAACTGAGCTAAACTTTTCTAGGTCCAGTAATGAGCTATATACTTTTGGGGTATATATACTTTTGTTTTGTGTATATACTATATACCTTTGTTGATCAAAAAACTAAGTTTAGGGTGCCTGGGTGGCTCAGTGGATTAAGCCGCTGCCTTCGGCTCAGGCCATGGTCTCAGGGTCCTAGGATCGAGTCCCGCATCGGGCTCTCTGCTCAGCGGGGAGCCTGCTTCCCCCTCTCTCTCCTTGCCTGCCTCTCTGCCTACTTGTGATCTCTGTCTGTCAAATAAATAAATAAAATCTTTAAAAACAAAACAAAACAAAACAAAAACTAAGTTTAATTCAAGTTTGTGGATATTTACTTACTTACTGGTCTCCTGAATGACCAGAGAAAGAAAACAAATCTCTAATCAGTTTGTTCAGCTCGTAAATCCCAGTTAAAAAGCAGAGGAAGTTATTTAAGCTATTTCTAGGAGTATCTTTGGATTTTACCTATCTCTACTTTGCCTGTTTGCCCTTCTGCATGAATAATCGATAACTATATTCTCTGATCAGGAATGAATCCTTAACTAGAGTTCTGCCCATGTGTTATAAAGATGCCTCTGCCCTTTTCAGCTAGGCTGAAATGTAACAAACTCAGTCCATGATTGAATTTAATCTAATATGCCTAATGCTCCCTCCCTGAGATCCAACAGCAACAAATATCATACCAAATATCACCAAACTGGAAAATTTCAAGTCACTTCAAATAAGGATCCTGAGGGGAGTCTGGGTGGCTCAGTGGGTTAAGCCTCTGCCTTCAGCTCAGGTCATGATCTCAGGGTCCTGGGATCAAGCCCCCCATCAGGCTCTCTACTCTGCGGGGAGTCTGCTTCTCCTTCTCTCTCTGCCAGCTTGCTTGTGATCTCTGTCAAAATCTTTAAAAATAAATAAATAAATAAATAAATAAATAAGGATCCTGGAAGGAGTTCTTGGAGAAAAGAATTAAATGTATTAAAAATTCAGGGCACCTGGCTGGCTCAGTCAGTGAGCATGTATGTGACACCTAATCTCGGGGTGGTAAATTCAAGCCCCAACTTGGGCATAGAGTTTCCTTTAAAAAAAAATATAAATAGTGCTCGCTTCGGCAGCACATATACTAAAATTGGAACGATACAGAGAAGAAAAAAATATATAAATATATTAGAAATTCAAAGGGAAGGATTCAGAGACCTTGGCTCCAGATCTGGATCTGGCTTCACTACTAAATCACTAAGTTATTTAGACATTCTCAGGGCATCATTTTTCCTACTTCAGAGAAATGCTGAAAACAGTGACACTGCTTATTTCATTCACTGAATGAAACTAATCTAAAAGTAAAAATGTTTGTGTCAATACTGGAAATGACTCTTGGGTTAAAGAAACTCGTCTTAAACTTTTGTGAATCGTTATATAATGCTACCCTACTACCCCACAACTCCACATTTAATTTCAAAGTATAATATGTAGTAAAAATACATACAATATGTACTAAGGAAGTTAAAGAATTTTTTTAAACCAGATACAGGATTTCTCCATTTTCTTCTATTACCACATGTATTTACAACTAATAAAACCTCCCAGTAAGTAAAATTCTAAGATCTGGCCAAACAAGAGGACTGTCCAGTATTCACGGAATGCTAATATATAGATCAAAGCTGGGGGAATGGGCAAAGGCCTGGATTCTAAAAAGATGAGCAAATTGAATGGTTTAAAAAAAAAAAAAGGTTATAACCTCTGAGGGGTGGCTGACCGCCCGCAGGCGCGTCTGTAAAGAATAAACCCTCTTGCTTTTGCATCCAGTGGGAGTCTGGTGTCCGATTCTTGGGTGGTGAAATCCGAGGGTCTTTCACCTGGATGGCTCAGTCAGTTAAGCATCTGCCTTCAGCTAGGGTCATGACTGGGGTCCCGGAATGAAGCCCCATGTCAGGCTCCCTGCTCAGTGAGGAGTTTATTTCAACATCTCCCAGTGCCCTCTTGTAGCTAGTGCATGTGCTCTCGCTCTCTCAAATAATTAAAAGTCTTTTTTAAAAAAATTAAATTAAAAAAAAAAAGCACCCCTGTTTTGAATAGCTTTAACAACCCCATAATAACTGCAGTATCAAATAGAGTCAGGGTAATTAATTCAGTGGACTTTTCCCCTTCCACTGCCAGCTTGAACAGCTCTGAGGATAATCTCCACTCTCCCAGGGCTCAGTTGGAAGATTCATTATTTATGCCCTCAATTGTTTACTCTGTCCTATTTTCCATCCATCCAGGCCCAAGGGCAGTGTTATCACTGGCCTGTTTCCAAAATGAATGTGTTAGTTCACTGCCTTACCAGTAACAAAACCAAAGATAATCAAATACAATGGTATCCTACAACTAAAGAGCCAATCCTACTCACCACTTAATCCTGGAGAAAGACAATGCTGACCCACCGTTACCAAAAGCTAAATTCTCTTAGATGGATGAAGTGAGATCCTTAAGTCATTCTGCTGTGTGTGTGTGTGTGTGTGTGTGTGTGCGTGCGTGCGTGCGTGTGTGTGTGTGTGTGTGTGTGTGTCCCACCAAGCAACATATATGCAAATGCAACAGAATTCTTAAAGGGCAGTATCATTAGAAAGGCAGCTCTGGCCCTCCCCAAGAGCAGACCTGTAAACTATTGAGGATTAAACTGATTGAGATGCATTTTGCCTAGCAACCATTCATTAGGAAGAGTTCAGTAACTCACCAGCAATCAATTCCACATCTTTATCTGAGCAGATAACAGACTCTACGAAGTCCTTTCCCCTCCAGATTCAGACTCACAGCAAACTTCCTCACAAGACTGAGCTTCCAAGAGTCAACCCCTGGGGGAGGGGGTTGGATTTAAGCACACACAAAATATTGTCTCAGACACCTGACAAAATTGAATAGCTTAAAACTATCACCAACCACATCTCCATATGAATGCATTCATTGTCTCTAAATAAGTCTCTCACAGAGCAGCATTCCCAGTTCTGTTTGTCTCTACTATTTCCCCATCTTGAGCAAGCTTTTCCCGATTCCAAACCTTACAACACTCAAGGTGATTATTATGAGAATCAACACCAAGGGTCCAATCTTTTCCTTCACCTTCTCAAGGGGATCATTTTATACTTCTGATGTGAATGGGGGATTGGGTTTGAGTCCTCCCTTTAGAGAGAACACAGGGCCCTTTTTCTTAACACGTTCTAAGCTCTGACTCACAGAAATAATCAGGATGGATAAAAACAGATTGCTAAAGAAAATTAAATCAGCTACTTTAACTTCAGCAGCACCATGTCCCCTCAACCTAAGATTATGGGAAGTCATGGCTTCATATATAATTGTTTCCTTGCAGAGGACCAAATTTGAGGAGTTCCATCCCCCTTTAAATGATACTTGGAAATCAGTGTAGATACACCTATGATTAGTTCTATACATAGCCTTTTCTCCTGGGGAACATTCTTTGGGGAAATCACTGTACCATGCAAAATATTGATTACACAAATCAGGCAAGAAAATAGATATATAAAAAAATAAGGTAGACAAAGTTTAATATAACTTTACAAAACTGTATTAATTGCTTACTCATGGGTAGACCAAAAAAAACACCTAGGATACCAAATAGGACATCAACTTATTTTTTAGTAGAAGCAAGCTGAAGTGATACATGCTTTAAATAGTCTCTAAATATTTTTTGTTGTTGTTACTTTCTCAGCTTGCTATAGCTTAGACATTAAAGTGTGTTTTGTTTTATACAGCAGCTAGCTGTCAAGGCTCCAATCAGTGATTTTTAACAGTTTATTCTCAGTAACAAGTTAGGTAAGAAAACATCGAGGGGATCCTTTTAGCCTTTCAATTTAAACAAGATTATGGAGTCGTAAGGGATAAATGGGTAATAAACAACACATCTCAAATCCAACAAAGGTTTACTGTGAATCTACTTTTTTGCACAATTCTTTTTTTTTCCCCCAAGTAATCTCTATACCCAATGTGGGGCTTGAACCCCCGAGGTCAAGGGTCACATATTCTACCAACTGAAGCAGCTAGGTGCCCAATTTTTTGTACAGTTCTGTAGTAAAGCTACCTGAGATTTAAAAAATAGAGTTCTGATCCCCAGTAAGTTTCCACAACTGAGATGGTTTCCTATCTTACTACCCCTCTTCTTTGTAATACTTGCTTTTACCAAAAACTGCCTTTTATTAGAGATCCACTGTATCACTGCAAAGGAAAAACACTGATCAGTTAAAACTGTAAGAGAGCTCCAACATATAATTTCTGTCTTCAAAATTGAATTCCAGTTAGAACAAACCGTGGAAACTGAACCTGAATTGTAAGAATGAACTCAATCATTTCAATTAATATTTACCAAAGTGCTGCCAAAAATTGATATTCATCCCGTCTGGTGTTCTAGCTCTTTGCTAATCAACATTAAGGTGTATCTGGTCCAAACACCTTTGGTGAAAACACCCAGTGAAATTAAGCAAGTTTATCAAGAACACTGCCACTCACCACAGAAAGACAGACAGACAGACAGACACACACACCCTTTGTTTCTAACATCATAAAATTTGGATTCTCTATCTCCAACTGATAACTTTCCTCTCAATTAAAAACTTATAAAGAGGTTCCTAATTTTGGCAGAAGCTCTGTGTCCTTCAGAAAGAAGGGATCCTTAAGTTTTAGAAGCAAAAGAACGCAAAAGAGGTAAACATAATTTAAATTGTAATGATTCAGCCACCCAATTCAATAAAGTTTGGGTCAGAGAGGAAACTTAAAAAATAAACTAATCAAACAAAATTCACCTGGATTTTTTTAAAGTTTGGTTCTGGTTTTTCATGACAAACTAACCTCTCTGAGAACCTATGGATATGAGAAATAAACCTATGGAAAGATAGACAAGACTTTTAGGTTTCAGTAACAGTAAGTTAAGTTTGCTCACTCTAGTTAGGTTCCTCCAATAGAGCTGAATACTAAACAAAGCCGGTGGTAACAAGGTCCTCAGGAAAAGACTTAAGCAGAGTTAATCTCCCAACAACTATCAGGATTTCCTTCAACCACCATTTGACAGGGGCTGCTCCCTCTTTCCACTAGCAC
Organism: Neogale vison; assembly: GCF_020171115.1. NCBI lineage: Eukaryota > Metazoa > Chordata > Mammalia > Carnivora > Mustelidae > Neogale > Neogale vison. The sequence continues at coordinate 28,543,318 of NC_058095.1, read as the reverse complement.
CTCCTTCCTTTTCAGATTGTTTTTGCTGATTAAGGCAGTCCCAAGTACGAAAATGGTGAAGACAGCCTTAATGGACATAGATGTAGTACAGTTCCAAAAACCTACTCCTAGCCTTTTTTCTTTTTCTTTTTCCCCCTCCCGCGGTTTACTGCATCAGATGCCACACAAGAAAAGGCTCCTCTTTCCCTCTCTGTTCATTTTACTACATATGAGACGACATCGAAATAGGAGTAAAAAAAAAAGAGAGAGAGATAAGAGTCCTGAATCTCCTTACCCTGCTGCAGGGGTGAGATGATGGCAGGGAAAGAAGAATGAAGGGTAGAATCAGAAAATAAAAATAAACTGATGGGATGTGGAGCTCTTACTTCCCCTTCCATTTCCCCTTTTCTCACAAGGTTAAGTCCGCTGAAGTCGGGGTTGCATTAGAAAAAGCACACACACACACCTTGAGCCCTGGAAGGGAGGTGAGGTTCGCTCCGCAGCGCTCGGTGGGGCTCCGGGCTCCGCCCCGCCCGCCTGGGGCAGCTCAACCCTCCTCGCCCCGCCCGGGCAGGAGGGATGAGAAGGGGCTTAGAGCGGTCTTGGCAGGGGGAGGGGGAGGCGGCTGCTCCGAGTGCCAGGCTCTCAGAGCACAGCACTCCGTGGTGCGCCGACACCCCCTCCCCCAGCCGGCTGCCGTTTGCTCCCCTATGCTGCCGGAAGCCAGCCCCGCCCCCTCAACTCCATCCCAGCCCTCCGCAAACCCCCTCCCGTCCGCACAGCCAATGGCAAGCCAGGGAGCCAGGAGAGCGACCCACCAAGCAGCCAACTGGGGAGGCCCACTGGGAGGTCAGCCGCCAGGGATAGGCCAGCTACCCGCGGCCGCGGCTCCTCTTTGTTAGAGCTGCCCCCATCTCCCCTGGCTACCACCCCAAAGCCAGGAGCCAAGCATCCCACAGCTGGGCCAGGTGATGCAGTGCTCCTTCGACAGCTCCCCTGCCCACTCTCTCTGCCTGGGTGCTAGGAGTGACCCCCATCCAGGTGATACATCCGAGAGTGCCTCAGACTTCCACAGCAATAGCCACCAGATGACACCCGACAGTAAGAAGAAGCTCTTGGGCCTTTCTGCCTCGCCCTTCTTTTCTCAGACTAATCAACTTTAGACCTGGATAGATAGAGTTTGCACATTTAGATCAGCTGCACACAACAATCCACCCTATCTGAAACTCCTGCTTCCTGTGATGCAGAAATTAAGGGAGGGGGCATGTATGGGAAGGTATGTATTTGGAAGTTGTGGAGGCAGAAGGAATACATCAAATAATCTGCAAAAACACAGACGCCCAAAAACACTCAGTTGGCTCCAACCCAGTTCAGATACAAAACATCTACATCCAGTTAAATCCAAGCTAACCACTCCTTTAGGCGGTTTCAGTACAATCAGGAAGCAAAGATCTAAGTCTTGTTTAAACCATATACCAAATATTGGGGGAAAAAAAAACCTCTTAGCAACAGTCAGGTGGCTAGATAACTGGCAGGTTAGGCAGGTTACATCAACACTTCAATCAGTAACGCCAACGTTAGGGGCATAACACTGCTGGGATGGAACATATCAAGGACTGTAGAATATTTTCTTGGGGGTACTGGTAGAACAGTGCATGGGGCTCATTTAAGTAAAATACAATGGGGATCAGAGAAGGCTAGCTATTGCCTATATTGTTATTCTTGTCCACAGAGTTCTTGAAACAAATGTTAAGTATCTACATCACACTCTACAATCCCCCTTAGCTCCCCCCCAAGTAGTACTATAATTTTTAAAAGACAACAAAATACTTGCAATTTAAGTACCCCTTTCTTATGTGGAGCTCAAGGCATTTCATATCTAGAACCCCAGTCTTCTCATAAGAATAGGAGCTGTATGGCATGCTCCCTTTAAAGACAGCTCTTGTTCCTTTTTTCTTTTTTTAAAGATTTTTATTTGTCTGAGAAAACGAGGGAGTACATATGCAGGGGGTGGGGGAGCAGAGGAGGAGGAGGAGGAGAAGGACAAGCAGGCTCCACTCACGCAGGGCTCAATCCCAGGATCCCGACTCAGGACCCTAGCCTGAAGGCAGATGATTAACTGTTTAACTGACTGAGCCACCCAGGCAGGTGCCCGGGAACTAAAACTAAAACTTAATTGGCGGATGCATGATCTTGGAATCATTTAATTTGCCAAGACATCAAAAACAAAGAAACAGGGCACCTGGGTGGCTCAGTTGGTTAAGCGACTGCCTTCAGCTCAGGTCATGATCTCAGAGTCCCGGGACTGAGTCCCACATTGGGCTCCCAGCTCCATGGGGAGTCTGCTTCTCTCTCTGACCTTCTCCCCTCTCATGCTATCTCTCGTTCTCTCTCAAATAAAGAAAATCTTTTATTAAAAAAAAAAAAAAAACCAATCTCACCACTATTAACACAAAATGTTCTTGACAAGAGGATAATCCAGATAAAATTTCTAATAACCTCTTCTAAAATATAAACTAGGAACTCTTAGGAAGTTTCAAATACCTTAACTAAATTAAAATGTCAAATTCACCCTGCAAACTATCTATATATTATATTCCACGGAGGAATTATAACAGTTTAATAAAAGATCACTGGGGAGGGGCGGCTGGGTGGCTCAGTGGGTTAAAGCCTCTGCCTTTGGTCACGTCATGATCCCAGGGTCCTAGGATAGAGCCCTGCATCATCAGGCTTTCTGCTCAGGGGGGAGCCTGCTTCCCCCCCCCCCCCCCCCCCCCCCCCCCCGTCTCTCCGACAACTTGTGATCGCTGTCAAATAAATGGATGGAATCTTAAAACAAACAAACAAACAAACAAAAACACTGGGGAAACCCAAAACACTTCCTCCTAAAAAAGAATTCAAGTCCAATTTCTTTTCATGTCCCTCAAATGTACTCTTTCTATCTTATTACCATTACCCTAACAGAGACCCTTAACATGTCTGTGGGGTAACTGTAACTTCTTTCTAGTTTCCCTCATTCTGCATACCACTGCTTTCGACCTTTTGTTCTTTTTTTTTTTTTTAAGATTTTATTTATTGGGGCTCCTGGATGGCTCAAGTCATAATCTCAGGGTCCTGGGATCAAGCCCCACATCGGGCTCTCTGCTCAGCAGGGAGCCTGCTTCCCTCTCTCTGCCTGCCTGCCTCTCTGCCTACTTGTGATCTGTCTGTCAAATAAGTTAAGTAAATAAATCTTAAAAAAAAAAAAAAAAGATAAAGATTTTATTTATTTATTTGACAGACAGCGATCACAAGCAGGTGGAGAGGTAGTCAGAGAGAGAGAGAGAGGTGGGGAAGCAGGCTCCTTGCTGAGCAGAGAGCCCAATTCAGGGCTCCAGAACCCTGGGATCATGACCCAAGCTGAAGGCAGAGGTTCCAACCCACTGAGCCACCCAGGTGCCCCAACCATTTGCTCTTCTTAAGAACTACAGAAACAGGAGCACCTGGGTGATTCAGTCGGTTGAGTGTCTGTCTGCCTTCGATTTGGGTCATGGGCCTACATCAGGCTCCTTGCTTAGCTGGGGTCTGCTTCTCCCTCTCCCTCTGTGCTCGCTCTCTCTCTCTCAAGTAAATAAATTTTAAAAGATGAAAATAAAATAAAAAAAAAAACTACAGAAACAGTTAAGTTTATTGTACATTTAGTGGATGCAAGGTCCTACGTCAAGAACTACATATTTAGGTGCCTGGGTGGTTCAGTCGTTAAGCGTCTGCCTTCTGTTCAGGTCATGATCCCAGGGTCCTGGGATGGAGCCCAAGCACTGGGCTTCCTGCTCAGAAGGAAGCCTGCTTCTTCCTCTCCCACTCCCCCTGCTCTCTGCATTCCCTCTCTCTCACTGTGTCAAATAAATAAGTAAAATCTTTAAAAAAAAAAAAGAACTATAAAAGAACTATATATTTATTATTTTGTCATAATAAACCTATGAAATAGACATTTCCCCCATTTTTACAGATGAAGAAACTCAGGTCCAGAGAGGTTGAAGGATCTTCTCTAGGTAATAGCTGGTAAATGGGAAAGTCAATATTAGAATTTGAGTCTTCTTGGCTCCAAATCTAATACTCCTATCCACTAAGCTATCTGTGGCTTTCTCTCTCGCACCTATGTCATTGAGCCAAGTTTCCATTCTATGGTTGTTATATGTTCCATAATCTAGCATTAGCCCACATTACCAACTTACTTCCTACCTTTCCTCGGCATGTTTTCCCCATACCAGACAAACGAATCTGCTTGCCCACTGTGTAGCATGTTCATCCATTTCTACTTCCATGCCATGACTTACGCTGTTACAGTCATGCGAGTTAAATCCTACCCATTATTCAAGACACAGCTCAAATTCCACCTCCTCTGTAGAGCCTTCTTTGATGCTGTCAGCAATAATTCCTTTTCTGAATCAATACTACACAATTTAATACTCATTCTGTTGTCTGATATGTAATTTGTCTTCCTAATTTAACCCACTGAGCCACCCAGGCATCCCTGTCTTCCTAATTTAGATTGTTAACTCTGAACTTGTATATTTGTCTTTGTATCTTCTCTATTCCCCATTATGCACAATAAGGCACACATAGTAAAGTCCTCAATATATATTTAGATCAGTAAACTTTATACCAAAAGAGTGATCCAAACCACCTCCAAGTTCTCATAATAGCCACTAAAGTTGAAATAATTAATTCTCTTCATTCATTTTCATGATACAACAATCAAATTGTTAACTCTGCCACTACTAAGTACTTATCCACTCTGTGCTTCAACAGTTTTATGGAAAAATTGATAGGAGGGGCTTCAAGAGAGCTGGTTGTGTTTCTTTTTCTGGGAACTAGTTAACAGGTATCAATTTGTGAAAATTCACACAGCCATACACTTATGTGCACTTTTCTATGCTATATATTTTGTCTCAAAAAAATGTTTTAAAATATAAAGTTTCATAATGCATTATAAAATAATCACATCTATTTTTAAGCATATATGAGTATTATATGTGTCTGCAGGTCTAAGAAAATAGCTAGAAGTATATACACCAATCTATCAACAGTAGTTACCACTGAGAGGATAAGAGGGCTAAGGGGGAACAAAGGAGAGAAGTTTTTAAATATTTGTTTTACTGATCTTTCACAAAGTAATATGTATTAATTTTGTAATTTTAGATTAGTTGAGAAGTGGAATTAAGAGATTATCTTTTCTAGTTTTTAAACTTTTTATGTTGAATGCATCTAACTTTTATAATCAATAAAAGATATTAAAATAGAAAACAAGCATATTGCCTTTCAGAAGAAGGAAAAGATCAATGAGCTAGACTGAAAACTAGTTCAGGTAACATCCAACCAGTCTGATCACATTTCAGTATTTCTTTTTTTTTTTTTTTTTTAAAGATTTTTATTTTTATTTATTTGACAGGTAGAGATTACAAGTAGGCTGAGAGGCAGGCAGAGAGAGAGGAGGAAGCAGGCTCCCTGCTGAGCAGAGAGCCCAATGCGGGGCTCGATCCCAGGACCCTGGGATCATGACCTGAGCCGAAGGCAGAGGCTTTAACCCACTGAGCCACCCAGGCGCCCCACATTTCAGTATTTCTTGAGTACTCTGGCAAATTTCCCAAATGACATTTATAACAAACAAAACAACAAAAAAGTGCCTTTGACACTTATTTAGTCCAATCAAAATAAACAGTTTTCAGTAGAACTGAATAACAAAAACAAAACTGTAACAGTGATCTATCCCCAGCAGAAGCTGAAAGTACTAAAAGGGCATTTTCCCCATAAAGACCTGTTATGTGACATTTTATAGAATTCAAATACCCATGAGATACAGCACAGACTTTGATTTAAAAAAACAAGAAACAGGAGCGCCTGGGTGGCTTAGTGTTGGTTAAGCCTCTGCCTTCTGCTCAGGTCACGATTCCAGGGTCCTGGGATGGAACCCACCATCGGGCTCTCTGCTCAGCGTGGAGCCTGCTTCCCCTCCTCCCCACCTCTCTCTGCCTGCCTCTCAGCCAACTTGTGATCTCTGTCTGTCAAATAAATAAATAAAATCTTTAAAAAAGAAAAAAAAGAAAAAAGAAAAAAAAAGGCAATGCTTTCAACGTAGCAAAGTATTAAGTTTGTAGGGTGTTTTTTTAGCTGGCTGCACTTTCTCTTTCAGACACTAGAGGGAAATGTAAAATACATTCACTATATCTTTGAAAATTCAATTTATTCATTAATTCACTCACATCATCATATGTTACTGTATTCCTATATACCAGGAACTCTGTTAGACCCAGAGACAAAAACAAGTGAATAAGCTACACTCCTGGTCTTTAAGGTACTTAACTCTAATGAGGGGAAACACATCAGTTTAAAAAAAAGAAGGAAACTAAACAAAGAATGTATGCAAGAACCAAACCCAACTTTTACAAGATTATGGGTTTGAGGCAGGAAAGAAGGGGAAGCATTTCTGGCAGAGGGAGAAAAAAGCATATATCCATATGATAACTCATACTAGACAAGCGTGCTTATCCGAACTTAGTTTCTTCTATTTATTTTTCCCCACCTTAATCCAAATGGAAATAACCTATACCTATAAGGTATCTTTAAACTATTATCTATAGAAAGTAGAGGCATGAGATGTTAACAAATGTGGAAGACTTGCTAAAATACTGAATTGACTAGATTTCAAAATCTATTATACACAGTTGTTAAAGAATTTTTTAAAGTTTATTTAAGTAAGCTCTACAATCACCCTGGGGCTTGAACTCATGACCCCAAGATCAAGAGTCTCCTGCTTTTCTTTTTTTTTTTTTTTTAAAGATTTTATTTATTTATTTGACAGAGAGAAATCACAAGTAGATGGAGAGGCAGGCAGAGAGAGAGGGAAGCAGGCTCCCTGCTGAGCAGAGAGCCCGATGCGGACTCGATCCCAGGACCCTGAGATCATGACCTGAGCCGAAGGCAGCGGCTTAACCCACTGAGCCACCCAGGCGCCCCCGAGTCTCCTGCTTTTCTGACTGAGCCAGCCAGGTGCTCCCTATTACAGTCTTAAAAACATGAAGGATTACATGGAGCACTGGGTGTGGTGAAAAAATAATGAATAATGTTTCTCTGAAAATAAATAAATTGAAGAAAAAAAAACATGAAGGAAACAGGTACAAGTGGAGTTAAGACTGCTTACATGATAATAAAAACTCTTGTTTGCAATCATGATAAATTATACTATACATCCCTGAAGTGTGTCGAGGGTAAAAAAAAGAAGTTCCTAAATGTACTCTGTCTTATACAAATTATTTCCAAGTTAGGAAATAAGAGTACTCTGACAATTAGCTTTCACTGATGCCTTTGTCAAGAGACATCCTGATCAAGCAAATCATTTCCACACCTAAATAATTCAAGCCTACATACGAAAGGCTAAGACTTAAACTCAAGTCACCATAAGAGCCATGGAAACATTTGTGTGGTCTATTTTCCCCTAATCCTAAAATGACTGCTGCATCTTTTGCTATGGTCTGGGATATCTAGATTGTGTGGGTTGGGTTGGGGAGTTGGAGACAAGGAACAAGTTGTTAATTTCTCATACTGAGGGTGTATTTCTCATACTCATGGGATAGCACATGGTAGAAAAAGTAAAAGCCAACATCCTGAAAAAGTTTCACACACATACACAAAATGAGGCAGCAAACTTGTGAATCAAGCATGATTTGGCATCTTTAAATGCAGAGCCGATTCTCTTCTAGTGCCAAAGCCAATGGCTTCTCCCGTAGATGAAATGGCACAGTTCCTGAAAAAGCCCTGGACGCTGTTTCCCCACAATCCTATAATCTGTCAGAAGACAGAAAACAAAAAGGCGGCTTTGCCAGCCAGAAAAAGCAAATTATAACCAACACAGAGCCAACACTTTACTTCAGACAGAAGGAGCTTTTCTATGCATCTCTGGAAGGAGAGAGACAAAAGAAGCTTACTACTGCTCAAATAACCAAGGCAAACATTTTAACCAAATACCATCTTGGATAAGCATTTGATGCAATAGCCTGCTTTCTCACTTCTTATTCATAGCCTTCAAGAATAATTTGCAACACTTCCAAAAAAGAGTTGGTGGCCACATAACACAAAGAACATTTACAAGTCAGTAAGAAAAAGGCAACCAAAGGGGAAATCTTCAAAAGGCAATAACTGGTAGTCACAGAAGTAATACATAAGGTCAAATAAAATATATATATTTCAAATTGTTAGAAAGCAGTGGAAAGTGCCTTCTCTATACAGTCCTAAAGGTATTTTCCCATGACAGTACTGCCAACTGCAAGCTCCAAAGAAACTTGGCTGCTCAGAATGAAAAAACAAAAAACAAAAGATAATGGTACCTAAAATCATCACACTGTACACTCTAAATATCTTACAATTTTGTTCATCAATTATAACTCAGATAAGCCAGGGCAGGGGAAATAAGGGTGCTTAGCATAAGTAATACATTGCTAAAAATATTTAGAACAGAAGCTTTGTGAAACACCTACTCTGGAAAGGCAACTACTAAAGAGAATGGATACAGGTAAACTGCAAATCAAATCCAAAGGCACTAAAATAAGAATATAAGATGAACCTCTACTTGTGAACATAAAATAGCCGAAGCCAATCCCCAAGTCTACCATGAACAAGGGAGATAATGGAAGCAAATAAAAGAAAATCTAAATACAACCACAAAGGTAAAGCTTACTCAACTGCCCTGCTGTGGAAACAGGCCATTCTGGGACCCCTTTTCCAGTCACCAAGTGCAAAAGAAAAGCAAACAATGCCTGGATGCAACAAAAGTCTTCCTATCAAAGAGGAAAAGAAAGCTAAGCCTTTTACTTGTCCTTGATACAAAGAGGGAATGGGAGTGCCTGGAGGGCTCAGTCGGTAGAGCACGTGACTCTTGATCTCAGGGTTATGAGTCTGAGCCTCACGTTGGGTGTAGAGATTACTTAAATAAAAATCTTAAAAAGAAAAAAGAGGGAATGAATTGTGGGAAAACTCAAATACCAGAAAAAGATTCAATTGCAACCTATGTAAAGCTAAGAATTTCACATCACTTTATTCTAAAATTATCAATACACAGGTCCCCACTGAAAAAACAATACACAAAATCCCAACTGAGCTGTCAGCAGGGTAAAGTTCTAAACATGTCAGCAGATTACTGCTTAACCATTTCAGTTTTCCCCTATCAGTTTCAGACATAAAAGAATCACATCCCAAGTTTGCTCTATTGTTAATGCCACTTTAGAGGCCAAGAAAAATTTAGTTCATCAGATTCAAATTTCAAGCATTTGCTAAGTACATTATAGGTAATGATGCCACAGATTCTATATTTAGCCTCGGGGTGTGGAACAAGGAGTGCTAGCTTTGCCTGAAATGGCACCATATCCCTCCTCCAAGCCTAACTGCTGCCATCACCTAAGCCTTCATGGAGGTGGCTATATGATGTTGCCTAAAATAAATTAAAATGCATTTTTAATGCTTTTTTTTGGTGAGTGATTCCACTAATCAGCTATGATGCTTTAAATATAGATAATTGCCCCTACCAGTCATTTAAACATTCAACATTATAAATGCCATAGGGCGGCATTCATACCCTTACTTGAACCAAAAAGCCAAGAATGGTAAAAAAATAAAAGCAACTTGTGAGAAGAATCTTCTGAAGTGATATTATAATAAATCCTTTAGAAATATTCTTTGAGGGGCGCCTAGGTGGTTTAGTCCATTAAGCAATTGCCTTCAGCTCAGGTCATGATCTCGGTCTGGGTCCTGGGATTGAGTTCTGCATTGAGGGGTCCTGCTTTTCTCTCTGCCTCTGTCACTCCCCCTGCTTGTGCTGTCTCTCATATGAATAAATAAATTTTAAAAAAAAAAAAAGGAAAAGAAAAATAAATATTCTTTGACTAAAATTTGTTTCATTGTGATTCCATAATTGTTACATTCCAGAAATCAGGGTAGCATATCTTTTCCCAAATCCAGAGCTATTTTTTCTTTAAATAGTATTTATAAAAATGTATCACCTTTCTCAAAATGAACTTATAAGGCCTCTAACAGACAGCATGTTGCTAATTTTCACAACATCCCAATAAAGAACTATTACTTAGCATTTATATCACACTTCAACTTGCAAAAGTGTTTTACAATTATTTTCATTAGTAGTCATGCCTCATAACCATGCATGAGCTAAACTGGTCCTGTTATCCTCATTTGACAGCTGAGAAAACTGATGTATTTGTAAGGCCAAGGTCAAGCCAGTCTGTTCCTTTCTAAAACCAGGAACCTAACCCTTAAAAACAGTCTCATTCACTCAACCAGTGTATCTGTATTGCTCATAACCCTAGTTTCAGTAGGTTCTTAGAGAATAGGAATCCATCAAAACGGTGGTACAAAAACATTAAGTTATTACAGCAGTTCAACAAAAACATACAACTCAAGTACAAATAGGTAAGGACTTAATAACAATGACAGGAAATTTTCAGAAACTGGTTTTTAAAATCTCTATGTCTTCATTTGAAAACAAAAAAGAATCAAATGCTTCTTCATCTTATTTTTCTCCTCAATCTACTATAAGCAGACTTCTAACTCCATCATTCCAATGAGTGGTTCTACTCAAGGTCAACAATAACCTACAGGTTACTAAAACCCATAAGTACTTCTCTGTTCTCCACTGAGACAAGAATCAATACAGTGACCCATTCCATCCTTGAAACATATTCTTTACTTGGCTTCTGTAACAGCACTGGTTTTCCTCCTACCTCACTGGCTGCGCCTTCTCTGTCAGACCCCTCTTACCTAGTAAAAATCCATTCTTAGGTGACCTCCTGATTGAATTTTAGGACTTCAAATTCTGTATACGTGTTGATGATTTACAAGTCTATGATTCCAGCCCAGATTTCTCCGAGGAATGCCAGGCTTTTCTAGTTAACCATCTTATAGCTCCAGCTGGTTGTCTAATAAGCATCTCAAATTTGACGTGACCAAAACAAAATTCTTTTTTTTTTTTAATCAGAAAATTTCTAATGCTAAGTAGCTTTTTTTTTTTTTTAAAGATTTATTTATTTTACAGAGAGAAAGAGAGAGCACAAACAGAAAGGGCAGAGAGAAAGGGAGATAAAAATTCAAGCAGACACTGTACCAAATAGGGAGCCCGACATGGGGCTCAATCTCACTACCCTGAGATCATGACCTGAGCTGAAAAGAGTCTTAACACAATCAACTGTGCCACCCAGCCACCATGACCAAAACAAAATCCTTTGCTTTTTTAAGATTTTATTTATTTGGGGTGCCTGGGTGGCTACCTACCATCCCTCTGGTCCAAGTCACCATCAACTTCAACACCATCAACTCTGAATTCATACAAGTATTGTAACTCGTCTCCCTGTCTCTACTCTGGATCCCCCTACAGTCAATCCATTTCCACACGGTAACCAGAAAATTACATATGAACTCACATTGTATCCCCATCTAAACCTCCAAAAAACACATTATCCTAGCTTTCAAATCTCTGTGTCATCTGGTCTCTGTCTTCTTCTGGCATCACTCTCCCTCTCATTCACCATATTCAAGCCATATTAGCCTTACTTCTATTCCTCCAAGATACAGGGTTCATTCCTCTTTGGCTTTGCATTAGAATGTCTGATCTGGTCATCTCTGAATCCTCCTAGATCTTAATTGCCACACTCTCAGAGAAGTATTCCCTAGTCTCCTAATCTGAAGTAGCTACTCATTCATTCTCTAATACATCACTCTAGTTTTTAATTCTCTGCATAATATTTACTACTAAATGGGTTCTTTTTTCAAAGATTTTATTTATTTACTTGAGAGACAGCAAGCTAGAGAGAGAACACAAGTGGGAGGGGAGGAGAATAGGGAGAGGAAGAAGCAGACTCCCTACTGAGCAGGGAGGCTGATGAGGGGCTGGATCCTAGGACCCCGGGATCATGACCCAAGCTGAAGGCAGAGGCTTAACCCACTTAACCCCTCATTAAATGGCTTTTAAAAAATTGTTTGATGGGGCACCTGGGTGGCTCAGTGGGTTAAGCGTCTGCCTTCCGCTCAGGTCATGATCTCAGGGTCCTGGGATCAAGCCCCACATCGGGCTCTCTGCTCAGCAAGGAGCCTCCTTTCCTCTCCCTGCCTGTCTCTGCCTACTTATGATCTCTCTCTCTCTCTCTCTCAAATAAATAAATAAAATCTTGAAAAAAAAAAAAAAAAGTTGTTTGTTGTCTGTTTACCACCACCACCACCACCCCCCGGAATACAAGCTCCATAAGAGGAGGGACTTTGTCTATCTTGATAACCAGTGTATTACTAGTGCTCTACACATACTAGAAACTCAATAAATTTGGCAGGCTTAGTTACCCCTACCCACAAAGAGCTCACAAACCAGTGGAAAAAACAAAAAACATTTCATAATAATGCAATGCTAGCAGGATAATGAAACGTCACAGTAGCCCAACAGCAGGAGTGATTTATTCTGCCTTGGGAACTAGAAGACTTCACAGAAGAAATGAGGTATGAGCTAAATCCTAACGATTAATTAGGAGATTCACCAGCTTATGGGTTATGTTTGTCTGTTTTGGAAAAAGCATCCATGGAGGGAAAGAAAATAGCCTGAGCAAAAATATAATGAGGAAAGGAGGAAGGAAGATGGAATCAATCATTTGCTATATATTAGGCACTCTGGATAATGAAGGGTCCTAAAGGGAAAGGACATAAGTAGTCTTACAATTTAGGAAGATCACTCTTGTGGCAGTGTGGTGGATCAGCTGAAGGGGTGATAAGACTTGAGTCATGCAGACCCGTTAGGAGGTTATTGCAGCTGTCCAAGGAGAAATAAAAATGGTCCAATCCGAGACTATGGATAGCTGGAAAGGAAAGGCAGATTAAGGAGATCTTTGAGGTTAAAATCAGATCTAGGAATCAAGCAGATACAAGTGATAAGGGAGAAAAAAGAACCAAGGTCAATTGTCTGATATAGGCAACTAACTGTATGGCTATTAATAAGCAGGGAATATAGAAGGTTTAGATTTTGTAGGAAAAATAATGAAGTCCAAGGTGCCCATAAGATGTTTGGGTGGATTTTGTAAATACAGGTCTGGATCCCAGGAGAGAGAGATTTGAGTTAAACAGAGATTTGGGGGTGGATCAGTGGGTCAAGCCTCTGCCTTTGCCTTGGCAGGGTCCTGGGATCATAAGCCGAACTCTGCTCAGCGGGGAGCCTGCTTCCCCCACCCTTCTCTATCTGCTTCTCTGGCTACATGAGATATCTGTCAAATAAATAAAATCTTTTTTTTTTTAAGATTTTTTTTATTTATTTGACAGAGAGATCACGAATAGGCAGAGAGGCAGGCAGAGAGAGAGAAGGAAGCAGGCTCTCCACAGAGCAGAGAGCCCGATGCAGGGCTCGATCCCAGGACCCTGGGATCATGACCTGAGCCGAAGGCATAAGCTTTAACCCACTGAGCCACCCAGGCGCCCCTAAATAAATAAAATCTTAAAAAAAAATAAAGAGATTTGGATACTATGTATAGTGAATTACTTTACCTTAAAAAATGAAAGTAGAAGAAAAAGGTGGCTGGGGCGCCTGGGTGGCTCAGTGGTTAAGCCCCTGCCTTCGGCTCAGGTCATGGTCTCAGGGTCCTGGGATCAAGCCCCACATCGGGCTCTCTGCTCATCGGGGAGCCTGCTTCCCTTCCTCTCTCTCTCTGCCTGCCTCTCTGCCTACTTGTGATCTCTGTCTGTCAAATAAATAAATAAAATCTTTAAAAAAAGAAAAAAGAAAAAGGTGGCTAAGAACAGGATTCTCAGAAACATTAACATGTAGAGACTGGATAGAAGAAAAGGAGACTATGAGACTATGAGGGAGACTAAAGAGGAATAGGAAGAGAAAAACAAAGTGTGGACAATATCCAGTTTAAAGAAGCAGAAAGATGGGGTGCCTGGGTAGTTCAGTTGTTAAGCATCCAACTCTTAATTCTGGCTCAGGTCATGATCTCAGGTTTGTAAGATGGAGCAGGGCATGAAGACTGCTTAGAATTCTCTCTTCCTCTCTTCTGCCCTTCCCTCTCTAAAAAATAATAATAATTTTTAAAAAGCAGAGAGGCAAAATAATTAATTAGTTAATTAATTAATTTAATAAATAAAGTAAAAGCAGCAGAGGCTCCTGGGTGGCTCAGTCATTAAGTGTCTGCCTTTAGCTCAGGTCATGATTCTGGGGTCCTGGGATCAAGCCCCACATCCAGCTCACTGCTCGGTAGGGAGCCTACTTCTCCCTCTCCCGCTCCTCCTCTGTTTCTTCTCTCACTCTGTGTGTGTGTGTGTGTCAAATAAATAAATAATCTTTTTAAAAAATAAAATAGGGGCACCTGGGTAGCTCACTTATTAAGCATCTGCCTTCAGCTCAGGTCATGATCCTGGGGTCCTGGGATCAAGCCCCGCATCCGGCTCCCTGCTCAGTAGGAAGCCTGCTTCTCCCTCTCCCATTCCCCCTGCTTGTGTTCCCTCTCTTGCTGTGTGTGTCTCTCTGTCAAATATATAAATAAAATCTTTAAAAATAATAATAATAATAAATAAAAGATGCAGAGAGGCAAAACAAAGGACTGAAAAGCATCATCTGGATTTGACAATTAGGTCACCGAGCAGAGCAATTTCAGTGGAATGGTGGGGACAAAATCAAATTATGTGCTTGAGGAATAAATAGGCTGTGAGAAAGTGAAGAGAACAGGAGGAAAACTACTTTTACGAACAAAAGAGAAACTGAGCAGTAACTGGGGGGTAGGGTGAGGACAAAGTACTGGGGGAAAGAAATAAATACAGACCGGTGCCTGGGTGGCTCAGTCAGTTAAATGTCTGCCTTTGGCTCGGGTCCTGATCCCAAGGGTTCCTTGCTCAGCAGGAAGTCTGCTTCTCCCTTTACCCTTCCCCCTTGCTCACAATCTCTCTCTCTCTCTTTCTCTCTCAAATAAATAAAATCCTAAAAAATGAGAAAGAAATACAGGCATAAATTCTTAAGATTCAGATGAAAGAGAAACAGTGATACAACAGGGTCACAGAGGAAGTAACAACATGGCGAAGAAAGGAAAGGACTACATGAATATAGTCAAGTCTGTAGGTGTGGAAGAAAGTAGTAAAGGTAACTTTCACTTGATAGACTTTGAGAGAAAGGTAGGGGAGAGACTAACATTAAGGGACTAGATAATAATTTACTAAGGGCAGGCAGATATTTAGGTGAGACACAGGAGCCTAACTAATCACCCAACAACCTCCTGCTAAGAGAAATGATCTTACTTTATCTAAATAACAGTCCTTACTTAGAAATTTGAGATGTGGTGGAAAATCAGGTAGTTGTGGAAAAAAAAAAGAGCAGAGACATAATCCAGAAACACTAGCAAATAGTTCAGATTGCTCCTCACAAGAAAGCAGTAGCAGAGAGAAGGGGATGGATGACCAAGCGGAGGGGGAAATACTGTTAATCAATATTGGGCCTGGTCCAGCTGCCCAAAAATCACAGCCAATTTTCTCAATGTCTTACCAAATCTGAAAATCTATACTCACCTAGAAGCTATAACAATTAACTTCTAAGAATTTGAAGGACGTGTCCTCCCACAATATTCTGAATGTCTAAGCTTCAGTTCATTAAGCAATCCCTAGGAGAATAGATAGAGCTTGGCTACACTTTGCATGATATTCATATATCCCCCAATTAACTTGTGAAATATCTTCCAATACTTTTTCATGCATTGAAGTAGAGAATATATCTTTAGGTGACACAGCAGTGTCCCAGGATAGGAAGAGAGTGGGGAAGGAAAGCTAGCAGCATCATGCTTGAGGATAAGCAAACTTAACAAACTGAAATGGCAAAATACTCTTGAAGTCTTAGAATCAGAGTACACGGGGCGCCTGGGTGGCTCAGTGGGTTAAGCTTCTGCCTTCGGCTCAGGTCATGATCCCAGGGTCCTGGGACAAGCCCCAAGTCGGGCTCTCTGCTCTGCAGGGAGCCTGCTTCCTCCTCCCTCTCTGCCTGCCTCTCTGCCTACTCGTGATCTCTGTCAGATAAATAAAGAAAAAATCTTTGGGGCGCCTGGGTGGCTCAGTGGGTTAAGCCTCTGCCTTTGGCTCGGGTCATGATCTCAGGGTCTTGGGATCGAGTCTCACATCCGGCTCTCTGCTGAGCAGGGAGCCTGCTTCCTCCTCTCTCTCTCTGCCTGCCTCTCTACTTACTTGTGATCTCGCTCTCTGTCAAATAAATAAATAAATTAAATCTTTAAAAAAGAAAAAATCTTTAAAAAAAAAAAAAGAATCAGAGTACACAACTGAATTTCAAAGTAAATGAAGTGGGGGTGGGGTGGAGGGAGGGATCGGGTGGCTAGGGGATGGACATTAGGAACAGTATGTGCTATGATGAATACAGTGAATTGTGTAAGACTGATGATTTCACAAACCTGTACCCCTGAAACAAATAATACATTAAGTTTTTTTTTTTTAATTTATTTTATCAGAGAGGGCAAGAGAGCAAGCACAGGTAGACAGAGAGGCAGGCAGAGGCAGAGGGAGAAGCAGGCTCCCTGCCGAGCAAGGAGCCCAATGCGGGACTCGATTCCAGGACGCTGGGATCATGACCTGAGCCGAAGGCAGCTGCTTAACCAACTGAGCCACCCAGGCGTCCCACAAATGATACATTAAATGTTAGGGTTTTTTTTGTTTTTTTTTTTTTAAGTAAATAATGAAATTCTAAAGGATCTAAAATTGCCACTCAGAAGGTGCCTGGGTGGCCCAGTGGGTTAAAGCCTCTGCCTTCGGCTCAGGTCATGATCCTAGGGTCCTGGGATTGAGCCCCACATTGAGCTCTCTGCTCAGCAGGAAGCCTGCTTCCTCCTCTCTCTGCCTGCTTCTCTGCCTACCTGTGATCTCTGTCAAATAAATAAAATCTTTTTAAAAATAAAAAATAAAATTGCCACTCAGAGACTTTTACTATGCATTTTTTTTTTTTTTAAGTAGGCTCCACACTCAGTGTAGGGTTCAAACTCACAACCCCTAGATCAAGAGTCTTATGCTCTGCTGACTGAGCCAGCCAGGCACCCCCACACTATGTATCTTTTAAGTTACTTAAAATATATTCAAGAAAGAAATAAAATTAAGTTAAAATTTATATTTAGGAAATTACATTTCTGGAATTCTTTCAAGTCTCCCTCTGCCACCCCCAAGTTTTTTTTTTAATTTTACACAGTAAAATTCATTTTTTAGTGTTCAGTTCTAAAAGTTCTCATAAACCTACAGTTGTGTAATCACAATCAAGATACAGAACAGTTCCATCACCCCCCAAAAATCTCCTCATGATATCTCTTTGTAGTAACACATTCCCTACCCT
The DNA here is from genome assembly GCF_020171115.1 of Neogale vison. NCBI lineage: Eukaryota > Metazoa > Chordata > Mammalia > Carnivora > Mustelidae > Neogale > Neogale vison. The sequence goes on along the minus strand of NC_058095.1, from coordinate 28,525,959 downwards.
TAGCCCAAGAAAATCACTGATCTGTTCTTCACTGTCCCTACAGTTTAAAGTTTTCTGGAATGTCATATAGTGAGGAGCCTTTTGAGTTTGGCTTCTTTCACTTACCATAATGCATATGACATTCACTCCTGTTACTGCATATATAAATAGTTCCTTTTTATTACTAAGTAGTATTCTACTGTGTGAATATATCACAATTGGTTTATCCATACTGAAGCTGAAGGATATTCAGGTTGTTTCTAGTTTTCAGTTGAGTAGTAATAAATATTCACACAGAGGTTTTTATGTCATAGCTTGTCATTCCACTTAGGTAAATACTTAGGTCATATGTTAAGTGTGCAAGTTTTACTGAGTAAGAAACTACCACAGCATTTGCCAAAGTTCTCGTTGTTCCACATCCCTGCCAGCCCATAATCTGGTCAGTTTTCGGTTGGTCTCCTGGCACATCTCCTTGTGATTTTAACTTGCTATCTCTAATGAATGAGATAATGATGGAGATGCTGAGCATTCTCACTCACCTACCTGCCTTTGATCTATCTTCTCCAGGGGCATGTTGGTGGGTCAGTAGTTAAGTATCTGACTCTTGATTTTGACTCAGGTCATGATCTCAGGGTCATGGGATCAAGCCCTGCATCGGGCTCCACACTGCTGAGTGTGAGGCCTGCTTATGGTTCTCGCTCTCTCCCTCTGCACCCCTCCATTAGCTCACTCTCTCAAAAGAAAATAACAACAACAACAAACTGTCCCCTCCAGTACAGTCATTCAAATCTTTTTCTTTTAAAGATTTATTTATTGGGGTACCTGGGTAGCTTAGTCAGTTAAGCATCTGCTTTCAGCTCAGGTCATGATCCCAGGGTCCTGGGACTGAGACTCACATCAGGCTCCTTGCTCCTTGGGGAGCCTGCTTCTCCCTCTCCCTCTGCCTGCCACTCCCCCTGTTTGTACTCTGTCAAATAAGTAAATAAAATCTTTTAAAATATTTATTTATTTGAGAGAGAGAAAGAGAGAGAGCGAGAGAGCACAGGAAAGAGCAGAGGATCTCCAGCAGACTCCTCACTCAGTGCAGAACCAAACGCGGGACTCAATCTCAAGGCCCTGAGATCATAACCTTAGCTGAAGTTGAGTCAGATGCTTAATCACAGAAATACAAATCAAAACCACCAGGAGATACCACCTTACACAAGTTAGAATGGCAAAAATTAACAAGACAGAAAGCAACAAATGTTGGAGAGGTGATGGAGAAAGGGGAACCCTCTTACACTATTGGTGGGAATGCAAGCTGTACAGCCAATCTGGAAAATAGTACGGACGGTCCTCAAGATGTTAAAAATAGAGCTACCCTATGCCCCACCACTTGCACTACTAGGTTGTTTATACCAGATATACAGATGTAGTGAAAAGAGGGGCACCTGCACCCCAATGTTCATAGCAGCAATGTCCACAATAGCCAAACTGTGGAAGGAGATGTCCTTCAAGAGAAGAATGGATAAAGTAGATGTGGTTCATTTAAACAATGGAATATTACTCAGCCATCAGAAAGGATGAATACCCACCATTTGCATAGACATGGATGGAACTGGAAGGCATTATGCTCAGTGAAATAAGTCAAGCAGAGAAAGACAATTATCACATGGTTTCATTCATATGTAGAACATAAGGAATAGCGTGGAGAACCACAGAGGAAGGGAGGGAAAACTGAATGAGAAGAAATCAGACAGGGAGACAAACCATGAGAGACTCTGGACTCCAGGAAATAAACTGAGGTTTACAGGGGGGAGGGGGATGGGTAACCAGGTGATGGGTTCACCTGTCAAATAAATTGACAAGGGCACGTGTTACCATGAGCCCTGGGTGTTATATGCAACTAATGAATCATTAAACACTACCTCAAAAACTAATGATGTACTTACTATATGTTGGCTAACTGAACAAAATAAAAAATTAAAAAAAAAAAAAAGAATAGGAGCCTTAACTGACTGAGCCACCTAGGCGACCCTATTCAAATCGTTCACCCATTTTTTAATGGTGCTGTTTGCTTCTTAATGAGCTTTGAGCTCTTTATACATTCTAGATATAGGTCTATATATTCCTGATATATGACTTGCAAATACTTTCTCCCAGTCTGTGTCTTGGTTTTTTTTTTTTTTTTTAAAGATTTTTTATTTATTTATTTGACAGAGAGAGACCACAAGTAGGCAGAGAGGCAGGCAGAGAGAGAGAGAGGAGGAAGCAGGCTCCCTGCAGAGCAGAGAGCCCGATGCGGGACTCGATCCCAGGACCCTGAGATCATGACCTGAGCCGAAGGCAGCGGCTTAACCCACTGAGCCATCTTTTATTATTTTACTTATTTTTTTTTTTTTAAAGTAAGCTTCAGGGGCGCCTGGGTGGCTCAGTGGGTTAAAGCCTCTGCCTTCGGATCAGGTCATGATCCCAGGGTCCTGGGATCGAGCCCCGCATGGGGCTCTCTGCTCAGCAGGGAGCCTGCTTCCTCCTCTCTCTCTGCCTGCCTCTCTGCCTCCTTGTGATCTCTGTCTGTCAAATAAATTAATAAATAAAATCTTTAGGGGCGCCTGGGTGGCTCAGTGGGTTAAGCCGCTGCCTTCGGCTCAGGTCATGATCTCAGGGTCCTGGGATCAAGTCCCGCATCGGGCTCTCTGCTCTGCGGGGAGCCTGCTTCCTCCTCTCTCTCTCTGCCTACTTGTGATCTCTCTCTGTCGGATAAATAAATAAAATCTTTTAATAATAAAAAAAAAAAAGCCTCTGCCTTCAGCTCGGGTCATGATCTCAGGGTCCTGGGATCGAGCCCCACATCGGGCTCTCTGCTCAGCGGGGAGCCTGCTTCCCCCTCTCTCTCTGCCTGCCTTTCTGCCTACTTGTGATCTCTCTCTGTCTATCAAATAAATAAATAAAAATCTTTAAAATAAAATCTTTAAAAAATAAAAAAATAAAAGTAAGCTTCATGTCCAACGTGAGGCTCAAACGCATGACCCCGAGATCAAAAATCACATTTTTTTTTAAAAGATTTATTTATTTATTTGACGGACTGTGAGAGAGGGAACACAAGCAAGGGTAGTCTGAGAGGGAGAAGGAGGCTTCCCGCTGAGTGGGGAGCCCAAAGCAGGGCTTGATCCCAGGGCCCTGGGATCATGACCACAGCCAAAGGTAGACGCTTACCAGCTGAGCCACCCAGGTGCCCCCTTCCGTTTTTTGTTTTTTTTTTTTTAATTTAAAGATATCTACTTGTTCCAACAACTCACTGTTGAGAAAAACTCTATCTTTTTTCCTTTGATTTACCTTTGCACCTCTGTCAGAGATCAAATGGCTATATTTAATAGTGTGGGTCTATTTCCAGACTTTCTATTTTGTTCATTGATCTGTCAAACTATCCCTTCACCAATATCACATGTCTTGCTTATTGTACCTCTTTAGTAAGTCTTGAAATTAGGCATTATGAATCTTCCAACTTTGTTGTCCTTTTTCAAAACTGTATTAGTTATCTTGGCTTCTCTGCCTTCCTATAGAAATTTACAATCAGCTGTCAAAGACTTTTCTAAACCTTCCACAAGTGTTTATTTTTAGGTGGAAATAAGCTGCCTAGGATTACTTTAACAAAGATGATGGTGGTATTGTTCAGGTTAGAAATCTTAAGTTTATTTATTTAAAATCTTTAAAAGATTTTATTTATTTATTTGACAGAGAGAGAGAGGCTACAAGTAGGCAGAGCGGTAGGCAGAGGGAGAGGGACAAGCAGACTCTCCACCGAGCAGGGAGCCCGATGCAGGGCTTGATCCCAGGACACAGGACACTGAAGGCAGACGCTTAACCAACTGAGCCACCCAGGCACCCCATATGTTTATTTTTCAAGGTTCTGATTTTTACTTGCACAGCTGCTCCTAAATTGTGCAGAAAAAAAATATATAGGAGAGGCTGGCCGGCTGAGTCCATGAAGCATATGTCTCTTGATTTTGGGGTTGTGAGTTTGAGCCCCACGTTGGGTGTAGAGATGACTTAAGATAAAACCTTAAAAATATATATATCTTTAGAGTAAATAAATAGGGGCACCCAGGTGGCTCAGTTGTTAAGCGTCTGCCTTCTGCTCAGGTCATGATCCCATGGTCCTTGGACACAGACATGCATCGGGCTCCCTGGAAGCCCGCTTCTCCCTCTCCCACTCCCCTGCTTGCGTTCCCTCTCTTGCTGTGTTCCTTTACATAAATAAATAAAACCTTTAAATAAATAAAACCTTTAAAAAATGAAGTAAATAACTAGGAAATAAATAAATGAATGAGTGAATAAGTATGGGCACCTGGGTGGCTCAGTTGTTTAAGTGTTTGCCTTTGGCTCAGGTCATGATCCCAGGGTCCTGGGATCAAGCCCCGCTTCAGGATCCCTGCTTGACTGAAAACCCTCTCCCACTCCTTTACCTGTGTTCCCTCTCTCTCTGCATCTCTCTCTGTCAAATAAATAAGATCTTAAAAAAAAAAAAAAAAAAGCAAAACCCTTTAAAAAAATAAAGAAAAATACTTTGTATAAAGATATGTACTAATATATGGTACGGGAAGGTGGGGTGGAGCGCCTGGGTGATTCAGTCAGTTGAGCATTGGCCTTCAGCTCAAGTGGTGATCTTTAGGTCCTAGGGTCAAGCCCCACTCCCAGTTCAGTGGAGTTGGCTTCTATCCCTCCCCAAACTCCTCTGTTCTTGCGTGCGCACGCGCTCTCTCTCTCTCTCAAATAAATAAAATCTTCAAGTATATTGTACATGGTACAATAAAGCTGAAAACCTAATTTTCCTAAAAGACATACTATTTATTTCAAATAGTGAAAATAAAAATGTTGGGCCGCCTGGGTGGCTCAGTTGGTTAAGCGGCTGCCTTCAGCTCAGGTCATGATCTCAGGGTCCTGGGATGGAGCCCTGCATTGGGCTCTCTGCTCAGCTGAGAGCCTGCTTCTCTCTCTCCCTCTGCCTGCTGCTCTACTTATTTGTACTCTCTCTGTCAAATAAATAAATAAACTCTTTAAAAATAAATAAATAAAATAAAATAAAAATGTTAAACTTGTGTTTTTTTCTTATTTCCCCCTTTTTTCCCCCCCTTTTTTTAATGAGAGATTTTATTCATTTATTTGACAGAGAGAAAGCGAGAGAGCACAAGCAGGAGGAGTAGCAGAGGGAGAGGAAGAAACAGCTCCCTGCTGAGCAGGGAGCCTGATGTGGGGCTCTATCCCAGGACCCCAGGATCATGACCTGAGCCAAAGGCAGACTCTTAACTGACTGAACCACCCAGGCACCCCTCTTGCGGTTTTTTTGTTGTTTTTTTTTTTTTCAAAGCTTTTACTTACTTGGGAGAGTGAGTGTGCACACATGCACACAAGCAGAGGGACAGGCAGAGGGAGAGAGAGAGAATCCTCAAGCAGATACCAGGCTGAGTAGAGACCCCAACACAGGGCTCAATCCCAGGACCCTAAGATTATATGACCCGAGCCAAAGTCAGAGATGCTTAACCAACTAAGCCACCAAGACACCGCAAACTTCTTGTGTTTTACAAGCAATGGTCCCTCTGTTGTCAGTAACCTTACCTCATTCCTCATCTAATTCCTAAGTCATCCTTACCTTGCACATTCCTCCATCCACAAGCTTTCCTGATTCCCCAAATACAGGTTAAAGGTTAACATGTTTCCACTGCACCCTGAGGTCCTCTAACATCACTCTTAATACATTGTATTCTGTAACTGACAGTTAATTTTGTTTCTCCCATCAGGACATAAACGCTGTATGGACAGGAGTTAACTACACTAGCTACTTCTTAGCACCTAGCACAGAGCAGGCAATACATAAATGTTTGTTTTGAATGATCTTTTGTTTTGAAAGACAGCAAGAAAGGAATAAAGCTGAAAATAGGATACCTTACTTTGCAGAAATACTGTAAAAGTTGCAGAAATACTGTAAAAGGAGTAATAGCAGCTTTTAAAAAGATCTTCAATAAATACATGAATAAACGGAAAACAGACAGATTAAAAGCTAAACAGAAGACATAAGAAAACCATAATGTATGGACTTTATTTGACCACAGTTTCAAAAACCAGTTGAAAATTTATTGGTATAAAGGGGGAAATGTGAAAACTGGAAAATTGATGATACTAAGAAATGCTTGTTAGGGGAGCCTACCTGGCTCAATCGGTAGAGTGTGCAACTCTTGATCTCGGGGCTCTACATTTGAGCCCCACATTGTGTGTACAGATTACTTAAAAATAAAATCCTAGAGTGCCTGGATGGCTCACTTGGTTAAGTGTCCAACTCTTGGTTTCAGCTCAGGTCATGATCTCAGGGTCCCAGGATCAAGCTCCGAGATGGGCTCTGGGCTCGGCAGGGAGTCAACTAGAAATTATCTCCCTTTCCCTTTTCCTTTGCTCCCCATACCCCTCAGGAGTGCAGACACATGCTCTCTCTCTCTCTCTCTCTCTCTCTCCTAAAATAAATAAACAAAATCCTATAAATACATAAATAAATAAATAAATAAATAAAATCTTTTTTAAAAATGCTTGTTGGGGCACCTGGGTGGCCCAGCCAGTTAAATATCTGTCTTCCAGGGACGCCTGGGTGGCTCAGTGGATTAATCCTCTGCCTTCTGCTCAGGTCATGATCCCAGTGTCCTGGGATCGAGTCCCACATCGGGCTCCTTGCTTGGCAGGGAGCCTGCTTCTCCCTCTGCCTCTGCCTGCCATTCTGTCTGCCTGTGCTCGCTCTCTCCCTCTCTCTCTCTCTGATAAATAAATAAAATCTTTAAAAAAAAAAAAATCTGTCTTCCAATCAGGTAACTATCCTGGGATCCTGGAATTGGCCTTGGGGGTGGGGTGATCCTGGGCTCTGCCTGTGTCAGGCACCTTGCTCAGAAGGGAGCCTGTTTCTCCCTCTCCCCCTGCTGTACTCTCCTATCTCTGTCAAATAAATAAATAAAACCTTTTAAAAAAATTTTAAAATGTTTGTTAATTTTTCTGTGGGATTTTTCTTTTAGTCCTTATCTTTTAGAGATATATATAGAAATATTTGTTAATTTATGAATCTACAATTTGTTTAAAAATACCCAGGGTGGAGGACACCTGGGTGGCTCAGTTGGTTAAGCAGCGGCCTTCGGCTCAGGTCATGATCCCAGCGTCCTGGGATCGAGTCCCGCATCGGGCTCCTTGCTCGGCGGGGAGCCTGCTTCTCACTCTGCCTCTGCCTGCCATTCTGTCTGCCTGTGCTTGCTCGCTCTCCCCCTCTCTCTCTGATAAATAAATAAAAATCTTTAAAAAAAAAAAAAATACCCAGGGTGGGTTAGTGGGGAGAAGAAACATAGATAATACAAGACTGGCAATAGTTGACAATTATTGTAGCAGAATGATACGGATTCATGACATCGACATCTACTCTTGCATTTTTTTTTTAAGATTTTATTTATTTATTTGACAGAGAGAGACACAGAGCGAGAGGGAACACAAGCAGGGAGAGTGGGAGAGGGAGGCACCCTTACCCTTGTATTTATTGTATTTATTTGAAAATTTCCATACTAAAGAGGTAAAAAAAAAAAAGAGGGCGCCTGGGTGGCTCAGTGGGTTAAGCAGCTGCCTTCAGCTCAGGTCATGATCCCAGGGCCCTGGGATCGAGTCCCACGTCGGGCTCTCTGCTCAGTGGGGAGCCTGCTTCCCTCTCTCTCTCTTTGCCTGCCTCTCCATCTGCTTGTGATTTCTGTCAAATAAATAAAATCTTTTAAAAATTAAAAAAAAAAGAGGTTAAAAAAAAAAAAAAGCCTATCTAGAGAATTAATTTTCTCTTTAACCTTAAATCCCCAAGGAAAGGGAGAAAAAGAGATATATGGGGAGTTAAGCCTTGAATCAAGTTGAGACCCTAGGGATGTCTGCAATTTCCAGCATTTGATTCTTCTGTCAAAGCCAGACATCCTGTTTAATGTAAATATTAAAAATGTTTAGCTAAAAATCAACCAACAACTTTAGATACTGTGCATATTTCTTGCTTTCATAAAACATGTTTCTACTTTTATTTCAAAATCATGAACTACAAAAAAAGCATCTAAATCATACCAAACTGTCCTTCCAGACAGCAACAACAGCATGTGTATCTTTCACTTACCATCAGGTATATGTATTTCAGTGTTTTCAGTTCTTACATAACTGGTGAAAAAGCTACGGGGTAGCAGACAACTCGACAGTTAGCTGGCTTGAATTCCTAATCACAACTCTGAACTAACCTGACACTCGTTCAAAATTGTCCTGTGAACTTCAAAACCAAATCTGCTGAGGGTCTAGTTCATAAAAACCATCTAGTTTCTAATCAGAGGCATTCAGTGGAATAGATTCTTTTTTCCTACACATTTATAATAGAACTGATGTTAGAAAAGGCGATTTTCTGAGAACCTGGCTTGCTCAGTTGGTAGAGCATGTAACTCTTGATCTCAGGATCCTCAAGCTCCACACTAGGTGTGGAGGCTACTTAAAAAAAAAGGGGGGGGGCGCCTGGGTGGCTCAGTGGGTTAAGCCGCTGCCTTCGGCTCAGGTCATGATCTCAGGGTCCTGGGATCGAGGCCCACATCGGGCTCTCTGCTCAGCAGGGAGCCTGCTTCCTCCTCTCTCTCTGCCTGCCTCTCTGCCTGCTTGTGATCTCGCTCTGTCAAATAAATAAATAAAATCTTTAAAAAAAAAAAAAAAGGGGGGGGGTACTGGGTGGCTCAGTTGGTTAAACATCTGCCTTCAGCTCAGGTCATGATTTCAGGGTCCTGCGATCCAGCCCCAGATCGATCCAGCCCCAGACTGAGGTCCACATCAGGCTCCCTGCTCAGCTGGGAGCCTGATTTTCCCTCTCCCTCTGCCTGCAGCTCCACCTGCTTGTGCTCTCTTTATATCAAATAAATAAGTAAAATAAAATAGAAAGAAAGAAAAAAAAGCAAAGAAAAGAAGGAAGAGGGAGGGGAGGAGGGAAGAAGTAGGTAAGTGGGGGAAAGGGAAGGAAAGGAAAGAAAGAAAAAGAAAACTTCACTGGAGAACCTGGCTGGCTCAGTTGGTAAAGTAGGCAACTCGATCTCGAGATCATGAGTTCAAGCCCCATGCTGGATGGGTACAGAAATTACATAAATGAATTTTAAAAAGGTTTTTTAAAAAATGGGAAAATGGGGCACCTGGGTGACTCAGTTGGTTAAGCATCTGCCTTAGGCTCAGGTCATGATGCGAGAACGTGGGAACAAGCCCTGTGTCGGGCTCCCTACTCAACAGGGAACCTGTTCTTCCCTCTCCCTCTGTCTCTCCTCTCTGCTCAAACAAGCATGCGTGAGTTCTCTCTCTCTAATAAATAGATAAATAAACAGATAAATCTTTTATTATTCTATAAATAGGTAAAATCTTTTTCTAAACTTTCTTTAAAGATTTTATTTGTTTGAGAGAGAGCACAAGCAGAGGTGCAGTGGGAGAGGGAGAAGCAGACTCCCCGATGAGCAGAGAGCACAAAGTGGGGCTTAATCCCAGAACTCTGAGATCATGACATGAGCTGAAGGCAGACACTTGACTGAGCCACTCAGGCTCCGCCTAGGTGGCTCAGTGGGTTAAAGCCTCTGCCTTCAGCTCAGGTCATGATCCCAGGGCCCTAGGATCAAGCCCCGCATCGGGCTCTCTGCTCAGTGGGGAGCCTGCTTCCTCCCCTCTCTGTCTGCCTCTCTGCCTACTTGTGATCTCTGTCAAATAAATAAATAAACTCTTAAATAAATAAATAAAAGGAAAACTAAGGAAAAGTATTACCACTGTATAAATTACTACTATAGAGAAGATACTTAGTACCACATTCCCATAAAGCCAATCCCTCCAGATGATGTGAATGAACATATAAAGCAACTGGAACACAGATGCACAGAGTAATCACACTGACTTTAACTCTTACTTATACTCTAATGATTTCTAGATCTGTATCTCCGCTTTAAACTTTTCTACTAAACTCAAGACCTAAATACCCAGAACCCTTCTGGTCATTTGCTCCTGGATTTTCCTGACACCTCAAATCTAATATAACAAAATCAAACTCATTTTCCCTCAAATGTAACACTGTCTCACCCCTGTATTCCCCACCTTGGTCAATGACATTACCATCCACTTAGTTGCCCAAGCAAGCAATTTCAAATCCATCTTTCACAACTCCTTCTCCCTTACACACTCCCCAATATAAAGTCAATAAGATCCTCCCCGTCAGTTTCCTAAAAAGCTCTTTAACCTGCCTAGAGTTACACCATTACTACTTTAATTGAGATCTTCAGTATCTTTAAAGTGATCATCACACCGGTCTCATAACCAACTAGTCTCCCTGCAACCAATTTCACCCTTGAAAATCTAACCACCACACTGCCAACAGTGTTACTTTTCCTAAACAGTGATCTGAACATGTTCCTTACCTGACTTAATACTCTCCCATGATGCCCTAGTATCTACAAAATAAAATTCAGACCCCTCACCAAGGCCATCCACAACTGGGCTCCAACTCACCTTCCACCTCAATTCATTCCATTCCTTCCTCATGCCCCATTATCTAGCCACATTAAACCACTGGCTCACAGGTCCATACTCATATACCTCTGCACCCTTGTGCAAGTTGTTGTCTGTATTTGAAAGACTATCATCTCTAATCCTTTTTTGTTGAAGCAACCAAACTATATACATCCTTTAAAACCCAACTGACTCTGAGGCGCCGGGGTGGCTCGGTCCATTGAGCATCCGACTTTTGGTTTCAGCTCAGGCATGATCTCAGGGTCATGAGATGGTACCTCACACAGGGATCCCAGCTCAGCACCGAGTCTGCTTGAGAGTCTCTCTCCCTCTCCCTCTGCCCCTTCCCCACTGCACACTCTCTCTCTCTAAAATATATTAAAAAAATAAAAAGTTTTGGGGCACCTGGGTGGCCCAGTGGGTTAAAGCCTCTGCCTTCGGCTCGGGTCATGATCCCAGGGTCCTGGGATTGAGCTCCGAATTGGGCTCTCTGCTCAGTAGGGAGCCTACTCTTCCCCCCCCTCTCTCTGCCTGCCTCTCTGCATACCTGTGGATCTCTGTCAAATAAATAAATAAATAACTTAAAAAAATTTTTTTTTAATAAACACATTAGGGGTGCCTGGGTGGCTCAGTGGGTTACGCCTCTGCCTTCGACTTGGGTCATAATCTCAGGGTCCTGGGATTGAGCCCTGCATCGGGCTCTCTGCAGTGGGGGGCCTGATCCCCCCACCACCTACCTCTCCACCTACTTGTGATCTCTGTCAAATAAATAAATAATACCTCTAAAAAAAATAAATAAGTGGTGCCTGGGTGGCTCAGTGGATTAAGCCTCTGCCTTCAGCTCGGGTCATGATCTCAGGGTCCTGGGATCGAGCCCCGCATCAGGCTCTCTGCTCGGCGAGGAGCCTGTTTCCCACTCTCTCTCTGCCTGCCTCTTTGCCTGCTTGTGATCTCTCTGTCAAATAAATAAATAAAATCTTTAAAAATAAATAAACACATTAATTAAGATCTTTCAAATAAAATGTGCACTCTAGAGTCACCTGGCTAGCTCAGTTGGTAGAGCATGACATTCTTGATCTTGGGGTTATGAGTTCAAGCCCCACGATTAGCAATGATGACCATGGAGCCTTTAAAAAGTAAAATACACTCCTGGGCACCTGGGTGGTTCAGTTGGTTAAGCAACTGCCTTTGGCTCAGGTTATGATCCTGGAGTCCCACAATAGAGTCCCACATCGAGCTCCCTGCTCTTCAGGGAGTCTGCTTCTTCCTCTGACCTTTCCCCTCATGCGCTCTTCTCTCTCTCTCAAATAAATGAAATCTTTAAAAAATAAAATAAAATAAAATGCACTCCTTACAAACAAGGATTGTTATTCATATTTTAATTCCAGTGCCTAGCACAATGCCTAACACACAGTAGGCACTTCATCTGCTGAATCCGATTGCTGAAAGAATCAACTCCAACATTTTTTAATGAGACCAGGGACTAAAAAGTTTAAGACATTCAAACCTAGTTTTGGTTTACTGGTGAAAAGAAAAGACATCACACAAACCTATGCTTATGCTATTTCTAGTGTTTCATATCTTCCCCTACTAGTTTCAGGTTTAGTTGCCAGAAAATTAGTAACTTAGTCTCTTAAACCACTCCTTAAATGATCTATATTTTCCCATGAAACAATACAATACAATGCTATACTAAACCACCATTTTATAATTAAACCTCAAATCCAATAACTTACTACCCACCCTGTGTTAAAAACATTTTTAGGGGCGCCTGGGTAACTCAGTCCATTAAGTGTATACTCGTGGTCTCAGCTCAGGTCTTGATCTCAGGGTCTTGAGTTTAAGCCCCACACTGGGGTCCACACTGGGCATGGAGCCTACTTAAAAAATAAATAAGTTAAGGGCACCTGGGTGGCTCAGTGGGTTAAAGCCTCTGCCTTCGGCTCAGGTCATGATCTCAGGGTCCTGGGATCAAGCCCCACATCAGGCTCTCTGCTCAGCAGGGAGCCTGCTTCCCTTCCTCTATCTCTGCTTGCCTCTCTGCTTACATGTGATCTCTGGCTGTCTAACAAATAAATTTAAAATAAAGAAAGAAATGAATGAATTTTTAAGGGCATTTGGCTCTAGCTGGCTCAGTTGGAAGGGCATGTGATTCCTGATCTTGGGGTAATGAGTTTGAACCCCACACTGAGTACAGAGATTAAATAACTGAAACTTTAAAAAATAAATAAATAAAATAAAAATAAATGCATTTCTATGGGGCACCTGGGTGGCTGAGTCAGTTAAGCATCTGCCTTTGGCTCAGGTAATTATCCCGGAATCCTGGGATGGAGCCCTGCATTGGGCTCCCTGCTCAGCAGGAAACCTGCTTCTCCCTCTCCCACTTCCCCTGCTTGTGTTCCCTCTCTCACTGTCTCTTGCTCTCTGTCAAATAAATAAATAAAATCTTTAGAAAAAATTTAACAAATGCATTTCTTTTTTTTTTAATTTGATAGACAGAGATCACAAGTAGGCAGAGAGAGAGAGAGGAGGAAGCAGGCTTCCCACTGAGCAGAGAGCCCAATGTGGGGCTCGATCCCAGGACCCTGGGATCATGACCTGAGCCGAAGGCAGAGGCTTTAACCCACTGAGCCACCCAGGCGCCCCAATAAATGCATTTCTTAAAAGATTTTATTTAATTATTTGAGAAAAAGCTAGAGAGCACAAGCAGGGGGAGGGGCAGTGAAAGAAGCAGACGCCCCACTGAGCAAGGGTGCCCTACTTGGGGCTCAGTCCCAGCATCCTCAGATCACAACCTGAGTCAAAGGCAGAGGCTTAACTGACTGAGCCAACCAGGCACCCCTAAATGCATTTTTAATAAAGATAATTTAGCATTTTTCCTCTTGGGTTGTATTTCCAGTCACTCCCCCTGCTTGTGCTCTCTAGCTCTAAAAGGGACATAATCAAGACCTTGAAAGGCAGTGAAAAGACAGAAATAGATATTAAACACTTGTCTGCTGAGAAAGCATTCAACCTCTCACCATGAGTACAGTGACTTCACACTTATCCCCACTCTGGTCAGCTGTGAAGCTTCAACTCTTCCCCTGGCCACTTTGCTTCTCACACTACTCTCACTTCCCACTTTATTATATTAGTATCATCTTTTTAGAGTTGCTATTATATTTTAGGAGTTGAAATCCAAGAATTAGGCTCATGTCTCTTCTGAAAATGTTCCAAGCTTCCTGTCCTGCTCTGCGACATTATACAATGTTATTCTGCCAAAATCTTAGCTCATTTCCTCCTCCTTCTTGTCCTGATATGGTGGTACACATCAATACTGCCTTTACCCTTCCCATTTTCAGACTTCACTGTCTGCTTAGAATGTCCTATCTTCCTTGTCCATCTGTGAGGGTATATCACACAGATTATGCAAAGGGCCTTTAATGACAATACCTGTACACAGCCTTCCATTAATTCTTACAAGTTGTACTTCCCTCCAGTAGAGAACTTACTGTATTTCATCAATTCTAAGACATACTTTCCTTCCCACATTTCTCTGAAAACAGGATATACCTTACAAGTGATAGCATGTCAGTCTCATTAGCAGCATTTTTTTCTTTCTTGTTAAAGTAATTATGAGCCTTACAATCACTGGCACCACAGATTTGATTAAATAAGGTATTACATTCTATAATAATTACTTTATATACTTCTGTTTCCTCTGCTAAACTGTGAACTAGAAGGGCAGGGGCTACATTATAAATATCTCTGACCGGGACGCCTGGGTGGCTCAGTTGGTTGAGCGGCTGCCTTCGGCTCAGGTCATGATCCCAGCGTCCTGGGATCGAGTCCCACGTCGGGCTCCTTGCTCGGCAGGGAGCCTGCTTCTCCTTCTGCCTCTGCCTGGCATTCTGTCTGCCTGTGCTCGCTCTCCCTCTCTCTCTCTGATAAATAAATAAAATCTTAATAAATAAATAAATAAATAAATATCTCTGACCAGCACAGATCTTGGCACAAAAAGAACGTGCATCTGACAACACTAGCTGGATAGTATTTATTTAGCATTTACTAAGTATTAAGTACTATCCTAAATGTTTTACATGTACTAACACATTTAACCCTCATAACAACCTGTGCAGTAAGTATGGTTATTATAGATGAAGAAACTGAGGTAAAGAAATATAGGTAAGCTCATTCAAAGACAAAGTTGCAGAAGATTTGAACTCAAGTTTGCTGATTATGATTTATATTGGAGGTTATCATTTTTCCATTCAGCAAATTTTTTTTTAAGATTTTATTTATTTATTTGACAGACAGAGATCACAAGTAGGCAGAGAGGCAGGCAGAGAGAGAGGAGGAAGCAGGCTCCCTGAGGACCAGAGAGCCCGATGCAGGGCTCGGTCCTGGGATCACGACCTGAGCCTAAGGCAGAGGCCCTAACCCAATGAGACACCCAGGCGCCCCACAGCAAATATTTTTTTAAAGATTTATTTGAGGGGCGCCTGGGTGGCTCAGTTGTTAAGTCTCTGCCTTTGCCTTGGGTCATGATCCCAGGGTTCTGGGATTGAGCCCCACATCAGGCTCCCTGCCCAGCAGGAAGCCTACTTCTCCCTCTCCCATTCCCCCCACCCCGCTTGTATTCCCTCTCTCGCCATCTCTCTCTGTCAAATAAAATAAATAAAATCTTAAAAAAAAAAAAAAAGATTTAATTGAGTGAATGAGAGACAGAGCACAGCCAAGAAAGCCAAGGGAGGGACAGAGGGGAAAGGCAAAGAATCGCAAGCAGACTCCCCATTGAGTACTGGGGGAGGAGGGGCAGCTCAATCTCACAATCCTGAGATCATGACCTGAGCAGAAATCAAGAGTCAGATGCTTAAATGACTGAGCCATCCAGGTGCCCCCACCCCACCATTTGGCAAATATCTAATAAGCAATTACTCTGGGGCAACTATGCACTCTGCCAAACACTGGTAAGCAAAACCTGGTCCTCAGAAGGTTACAATGAATCATATACACATTCTTGAATCCTTCACCCTCCAAACATCAGAACCCACCACAAATTCACTAAATTAATCTGCTTTCCTCTTTACTTTTCCTTGTTAACATCTTCCCATACAGCCCTCCTTTAAAGTCTTTAGCGCTCTATCAAGAGCCAAACAACTGACCAAAAAAGAACAAAAAAACCTTTGTGCTCAATTATCAGCAGCTGTGAAAATATCACAAAAGACACTTCAGTTAAGGAATGGGTGGCAAAATCAAAAGGGCCATAAAGGAACAAAGATTCTGTTCACAAGCAAATATTCAAAGTAAAAGAAAGGTAAAAACACCATAATTTTGTTTTTAAATAGACCGTTTTAAAAACTTTTCCCCTGGGGCACCTGGGTGGCTCAGTTGGTTAAGGGTCCCGTGCTTGATCTCAGAGTAGTGAGTTCAAGCCATGAGCTGGGCTTGACACTAGGTGTGGAGCCTACTAAGTAAATAGATAGATAGTTTTCCCCAGAGGCATGAGATGCTTTTTTAAGTATTATTAATTTGGAGGTGCCTGGGTGGTTCAGTCGTTAAGCATTTGTCTTTGGCTCAGGTCATGATCCCCGGGTCCTGGGATTAAGCCCCATGTTGGGCTCCCATCTCTTCAGGAAGCCTGCTTCTCCCTCTCCCACTCTCCCTACTTGTGTTCCCTCTCTTTTTTTTTTTTTTTTTAAGAGTTTTTTTGTTGTTGTTGTTAAAGATTTTATTTATTTATTTGACATAGAGATCACTAAGTAGGCAGAGAGGCAGGCAGAGAGAGGAGGAAGCAGGCTCCCTGATAAGCAGAGAGCCCGATGCGGGGCTCGATCCCAGGACCCTGGGATCATGACCTGAGCCAAAGGCAGAGGCTTTAACCCACTGAGCCAGCCACCCAGGCGCCCCTTGTATTCCCTCTCTTGCTGTCTCTCCCTCTGTGTCAAATAAATAAAATCTTTATTTTTTTAAATATTATTTATTTATTTACTTGACAGAGATCACAAGCAGGCAGGGTAGACGGGGGGGGGGGGGGAGCAGGCTCCCCAACGAGCAGACAGCCCAATGTGGGGCTCAATCCCAGCACCCTGGGACTATGACCAGAGCCGAAGGCAGAGGCTTTAATCCACTGAGCCACCCAGGTGCCCCTAAAGTCCTTTTTTTCAAGATTTTATTTATTTATTTGACAGATCGAAAGTAGGCAGAGAGGCAGGCAGAGAGGGGGGAAGCAGGCTCCCTGCTGAGCAGAGAGCCTGATGTGGGTCTCTATCCCAAGACCAAGAGAAGAAGGCAGAAGGCAGAGGCTTAACCCACTAAGCCACCCAAGCACCACAAATAAATAAAATCTTTTTTAAAAAGTATTACTTTTATCAGGATAGGGGCGCCTGGGTGGCTCAATTGGTTAAGTATCTGCCTTTGGCTTAAGCCATGATCCCAGGGTCTTGGGATCAAGCTCCACTGAGCAGGGAGCCTGCTTCTCCCTCTCTTCCCTGCTACTGCTCTTTCTACCTCTAATAAATAAATAAAATTTTAAAAAATTTTTATCAGAATAAAAATGAGGTACCATTAATTCCTTTATTTTAGCACTGCTACCTCAGAGATTCATGGGAAGTTCTTATGTCTCCACTTTGTTTTATTGTTGTTAGAATATTTTATTTTTATTTTTATTTTTTAACTCTTTAAAAAATCTTTTTTAAAAGTGGGAGAAGCAGCCTGCCTGCCAAGCAGAAGCCTGATGTGGGGCTTGATCCCAGGACCCTGGGATCATGACCTGAGCTGAAGACAGATGCTTAACAACTGAGCCACCCAGGCGCTCCTATTTTTTTTTTTTCCTATTTTTTTTAAAGATTCATTTATTTTGGGACACCTGGGTGGCTCAGCCAGTTAAGCATCTGCCTTTGGCTTGGGTCATGATCTCAGGGTCCTGGGAAGCAGTTCCACATCATGCTCCCTGCTCAGTAGGGAGCCTGCTTCCCCCTCTCCCTCTGCTGCTCTCTCTGCTTGTGGTCTCTCACTCCGTCAAATAAATGAATGAAATATTCCAAAAAATTTAAAAAAAAAACAAGGATTTACATATTTATTTGAGAGACAGCATGCAAGCACAACCAAGAGGGGCAGAGGGAGAGAAAGAGAAAGCATCCCAAGCAAACTCGCCGCTGACCACAGTGCAGGGTTTGATATTAGGACCCTGAGATCATGACCTGAGCTGCAACCAAGAGTCAGACCCTTAATGGACTGTGCCACCCAGGCAACCCTTTACATCCCCACTTTAGACAGGCTGATCAAACAACAGTTAATCAAAGCTCTGACCATGCTTTTTCTCTTCCCCAGGGGAAGCCTCTCCGTTTGGTCACAGTCATCTACTACATAAAAATAATCACAAATAGGAAAAAGAAGAGAGAGAAGGACAGGAAATTCTCATCACAGCTGAACAAACCTCTATCATTTTAACATAACACAGCATTATGGACTTGTTTGAACCAATGGAAATTTCCAGTAGAGGGAAAAATACATTACCAAAATTAAAAATAAATGCCCAATTATTAAAATAAAATAAGACAGCGAGGCCAGCTCTAACATTTTATACCTCTACTTCATCTTCGTGTGTAAGTCAAAACAGAAGAAATTTGTACTCTGTAAATGACCTATGACAAGAGTAACAAGTGCTTTTTTTAAAAAACTACCCTCTAGAACAAAAACAAACAAAAAATAATCGCTGTTATGGATACTTATTGGAAGAACCAAAGAACTAGAGCAAAAAATTAAAAATAATATATACTGTGCATTTCCAGGAAAGAGAGGTAAAACACGTTCTACCAGAAGAAGTTAAAGACAATTAGGGTTCATTTTCCCCATTCCTATAAAATAATTCACTGTTCTTATCTGTGAATCTTCAAGAATCTAGTACAGCCACTCCCTACCTTTGCTCAGACGAAAGACAAATCACTAATTTCCAAAAGGCCTCGCCATTTCAAGCTTTCAATCAATCTTCAGAGCCAGAAAAGCTGAAGCATCTGTCTCCTTCTTTCTGTCCTTTTGAAAGAAGTTTCACCTCTTCCAAAAGCTGTGGCCAAAAAGCCATTTTCTCTCTCTAGAAGCACAAGGTTTAATGCTGTCCTCTGCTTTGTCTACCCTAAATAACAACAAGAAAAACAACAAAGCCTCAGGAGTGCTCCTTCAGCCTCTCAGAAAAGAACCAGCCACCTCTTGGGCTCTAGCACAGCTGCCTCTGTCTTTCTTAGAGAGACACTCCACCCTGAAGGTTCCACAGGCAGGATAACAAAAAGTGGGAGCTGAAAAGCTGCTATATGCATATCTGACCTCCAGAATAGAGACTGGGCCCTAGGGCAGCCAGAAACTCCCTTGCAAAAGAAAACTTTTTCACAATTTAAAAATAACAAATTGTATTTGCACATCCCTCATTGTGCAGCCCTCCCAGTTTGTGTCAAACTAGTTTTCTCCACTCTTAATGAAGCACATTGGTACCAGCTGTGTTACAAGTCAAGCGACGTGAGTGAGCTATGTTCTGAAAGCATTTAACAGATTGGCCCTCCATTCTCTATTTCCTTCCTCTTGAGTAGGAGCTACACACCATTTGTAAAAATGCCCAAGAGTATGGTATTTTTCCTACACAAGTCTGATGGCTAATTAGTCACATCACAAACTGGTATTTTTTGCACATGATCTACCGAGCCTACGTAGAACGGACATATGTGCCTATTGGGGTTTTACAAACAATATGCTTCGCCTTGACAAAGAAATCAATCATTCTACTAATGACGGTAAGGTAATATTGCTGGTGATACAGTACCATCGGCATAGCACCTACAATTTACAGTTTTCATACACAATCTCAATCACATACAAGATCCTTGAAATAGCCCACTGAACCACTGCATCTTGCAGAGGTTCAGAAAGGTTAAGTGGCACCTGCCCAAGGTTATCTATCAGCTTTACCAATGGTGGACGTGGTTTCGAACCTGTCAGACTCCAAGCCCCTAGCTTTTTTCTCTAGATCCCTCCCAGCTTTAAACGGAGGGCTCCTGACTCCCATCCTCCACCCAGAAAAGCCCATGACTCCGGGCGACCGGCCCTTGCCTGCCTGGCTCAGAGTTGGCTTCTTCAGCTCCGGCAGGGCTTTCATCCTCCACCACCCTCCCCCCGCGACCATTCTCTGAAAGAAGCGGAAAGGGAGAGGCGACCGAAAGCTCCTGGGGGAAGGGACGATGACAAACGGGGAAGCGCGGGACACTGCCCCTGCCGTGGGCTCCTTCACTCTGCAGCACTCACCTCCTTCCCTCCGCCAAGCTGTCCAGCCCTGGCGCGGGCGATCCGACCACCTATGCCCCAGATTCTCCCATCATCACCTCAAACTGTCCCTCCCCCACGCCCCTTCGCCTCCGACAGGCAGAGCCCACCCCCCTGCCAACTCGAGGTATCCTTCCACCAGGCCACCCCTCTTCTCTCCCGCCGCCCACCCCTCTTCCACCATTACTCACTGTCGGTGACTGGGCCCGGCCCTCATGGCTGCTCCGTTGCCGCCCGCCGCCACCACCGCTGCTCCACGCCCGGCCCCTCAGTAGCCGCCGCCGCCGTCGGGACTCGCCGGGAGCCGCTCATGCGCCTGCGCAGCCTGGAGTGCCGGGGCCCTCTACCGACGCCCGCGCTTGCGCAGCCCGCGCCGAGGCGTCTTCTTCAGTGCCTGATGCCCTGGACCCCTGGGTCTCAGGTGGACATGGCTGCTGGCCTCGAGGACTGGTTAGGTTTACAGGCTGTGGCAGCTGACCCCAGGTCCAAGGCCTCTGGATTACCTTGCCTAAGTTACTAACGCTTGGACCGCGATGCTCGGAAGGAACCATAGACATAATGACACTTTTAAGATTCTAGATCCTATTTACACTTAAAGGCCTGAATGCAGGTGCTCTGAGGTGACTGATAATGAACTTGGGATTTCTTTCAAGAAGACAATCACATCTAGAATACACTGGGGCTAATGGTGTAAGAGGCAGCTTTTACATCCCTGAATATACTACGGGCCAGGAGGTGCTCAGAAGCCCCAAGGATCTTGGCAAGGCGGTCACCGCACTAAAACTTCTTTGGGACACTGCTAAATTCAGTCTGTTTATCAGGCGCATACCATTTATTGGACAAAAATGTTCTAGGCATCTCCTATGTGCCATCAAGGGACCTGAAGGCTAATAGTCCCCTACTTTCCAGCTCTCACTATGAGCCTGGCCCTTGTGCAAATGTTTAAACAAAAACTAGACCTTTATCCCATGGAAACCCAACCATCAGCTCCTAGACCACTGTACTGCCTTGGTATAGCCAAACAACAGACTAGGCTTAATTGAATCTTGGAAATTCGCTACATACTTGACAGCGGAGGGCAGTGCACTGCAGTAGAAAGGAAGAGGAGACACAGGAATAAACTCTCTCCTTATAACCATGACCCCCATCCCATCTCCAGCCCAGTCTTCCCTCTACAGTTCAGAATTTGGAAATCTCGGAACCAAGATATAATGTAAAGCAAAAGAAGATCAAAGAGGAGAAGGGGAAGGTGGGGAGCAGTTCCATTCTTTCTGTGAAAGGTGTTAAATTCTTTGTACTTTTGGGGAAAGCAAAAGCTACTCCTAATGCCAGGATCTGATATGAATGTATAAACTCCTCAGATTAAGAAAATTTTTAACTCATTTTGGAAAGAAGCAAGAATAGGCCCAACAGTAAAGTTTGAGAATGCTAAAAATGGAGTGTCACTAGTATTATTTATTACAGATTATTAATTTAAAATGCATATAAGGGCGCCTGGGTGGTGCAGTCAGTTAAATGTGTGACTCTTGGCTTTGGCTAGATCGTGATCTCAGGATCGAGAGATCGAGACCCTCATAGGGCTCCCCACTCAGCATGGAGTCTGACTGAGATTCTTTCTCTCTCTCTCCCTCTGTCCCTCCTGCTCATTCTCCTCCCTCTCTCTAAAATAAATAAGTCTTGGGGCGCCTGGGTGGCTCAGTGGGTTAAGCCGCTGCCTTCGGCTCAGGTCATGATCTCAGGGTCCTGGGATCGAGTCCCGCATCGGGCTCTCTGCTCAGCAGGGAGCCTGCTTCCTCCTCTCTCTCTCTGCCTGCCTCTCTGCCTACTTGTGATCTCTCTCTGTCAAATAAATAAATAAAATCTTTAAAAAAAAATAAAATAAAATAAATAAGTCTTTTTAAAAATACATATAATGGAATTCTCAAGTCACTAAGAAATTAAGGCACCTAGGAACTGAAGGATTTTTTATTTTCAGATGCATGTGACTTTTACATACATAGCTATATGTTGCTGTGGGAAAACACTGTAGATAGCATAATTCAGTTCCCAGAAAAGCAAATCTACACAAAAGTGCTTGCCTCATAGGGACGCCTGGGTGGCTCAGTTGGTTGGACGACTGCCTTCGGCTCAGGTCATGATCCCCGAGTCCCGGGATCGAGTCCCACATCAGGCTCCCAGCTCCATGGGGAGTCTGCTTCGCTCTCTGACCTTCTCCTTGCTTATGCTCTCTCTCACTGTCTATCTCTCAAATAAATAAATAAATAAAATATTAAAAAAAAAAAGTGCTTGCCTCATATATGAAGTGCCTCCCAATCTCTTGACATACATAGAGTAAGATGCAACTGCTGACAGAGTAGGGTGGTGGGGCCCAGGACAAATCCCATAAGCTAGCTCCTGACTTGGAAGAGTTGTCTTTACTTGCAAAAGTATTACCCTTTGGAACGAGAACACATTTGGCACCATGGGGAAATCTAAGAGCCAGAGGGAGGAAGAATTAATATGGATACTATGTGCAGATGAATGGATGTGTTTAAAAAAAAAAAAAAAAGCCAAAGCTGACCCCGAAGTTTCCAGGAACTGTATTTTCCTAATTCTACCACCACATGAAGTCCTCTGTTGGAATCTACGTGATGATGACATATCTTTTTGTTTATTTATTTATTAAAGGAATCTCTATATCCAGTGTAGGGCCCGAACTCACGACCCCAAGATCAAGAGTTGCACATTCTTCCAACTGAGCCAGCCAGGTGCCCTGACAGCATACATGAACCATACGGATCTCCTGAACCATTTCCCTACTTGAATTTCTTTATTTATATGGATTTATTTATTTATTTATTTATTTATTATAGATTTTATTTATTTATTTGACAGAGAGAGATCACAAGTAGGCAGAGAGGCAGGCAGAGAGAGAGAGGAGGAAGCAGGCTCCCTGCTGAGCAGAGAGCCCGATGCGGGACTTGATCCCAGGACCCTGAGATCACGACCTGAGCCGAAGGCAGCAGCTTAACCCACTGAGCCACCCAGGCACCCTGGATTTATTTATTAAGCTCATTTACTTATTTATTTTTAAGTAATCTCTATAGAGCTCCTGAGTGTCTCAGTCGTTAAGTGTCTGCCTTTGGCTCAGGTCACAATCCTAGGGTCCTAGGATCAAGCCCCACATTGGGCTCCCTGCTCAGCGGAAAGCCTGCTTCTCCCTCTCCTATACCCCCTGCTTGTTTTCCCTCTCTCAGTGTGTCTCTCTCTGTCGAATAAATAAATAAATAAAATCTTTAAAAACTCTACACTCGATGTGGGGCTCAAACTCATAATCAAGAGTCCAGCCAGCCAGGCACCCCAAACTACTTGAATTTCTTACCAAGGGCAGAACCGCAGACTTTTTTTTTCCTGCCAAGTATCGACACACTATATCAGATGATAATCATTCAGAGAACCACCCCTACTCCATTTTCAGACCCTGTGATTTGGATGAGGTCACTCTGGGCATAGAACACATTTACATAACCCAGACCTAAGTCATTCAGCGCATAACATTCTCTAAGCTACAATCATTGTTTCAGGAATGGGCACATAACCCTGTCAGAGCCAAAATGCACATGGAGAACGTTCCTTCAGGGAAAATCTGTTGCTCTTTCCAACTAAAACCAGATGTGAGAACAAGATGCTGCAGCCATGTTGACACCACAAAGGTATGCCAATCTATCTATAGAAAGATATAATTTATTCACTCACTGAACAAAAATTTAATGAGTACCCATGATGTGTTAGACACTGCTGTAGGTGTTGGAGATACAGCAGTGAGTAGTAATATGTATTGTCCTTGACCCCATAGAACTTACAGTCTAGTAGGGACATCTAATAACAACAACAAACACTTGAATAACATTTATTATGTGTCAAGCACTGTTCTAAGTCTTTTATACATATCAGTTCTTTTCATCATCACATCCCTATCCCTATTTTATAGATAAGGAAATTGAAGGAGAGAGAACTAACTTGCCCTGGTCACACAGTAAATAATGGAACCGAAAATCAAACCCAGGATATCTGGCTCAATAATTTTTTAAAAAATATTTTATTTGGGGTGCCTGGGTGGCTCAGTGGGTTGGGCCGCTGCCTTTGGCTCGGGTCATGATCTCAGGGTCCTGGGATCGAGCCCCGCGTCGGGCTCTCTGCTCGGCGGGGAGCCTGCTTCCTCCTCTCTTCTCTGCCTGCCTCTCTGCCTGCTTGTCATCTCTCTCTGTCAGATAAATAAATAAAATGTTAAAAAACAAATAAATAAATAAACAATATTTTATTTATTTATCTGACAGAGAGAGAGAGCGATCACAAGTAGGCAGAGAGGCAGGCAGAGAGGGGGGCGGGAAGCAGGCTCCCTGCTGAGCAGAGAGCCCCATGCAGGGCTTGATCCTAGGACCCTGAGATCATGACCTGAGCCGAAAGCAGAGGCTTAACCCACTGAGCCACCCAGGCGCCCCTCAATAATATATTTTTTTAAGATTTTATTTATTTATTTGACAGAGAGAGATCACAAGCAGGCAGAAAGAGGGGGAAGCAGGCTCCCCGCTGAGCAGAGAGCCCGATGCGGGGCTCGATCCCAGGACCCTGAGATCATGACCCTAGCTGAAGGCAGAGGCTTAGCCCTCTGAGCCACCTAGGCGCCCCTGGCTCAATAATCTTTGTGCTCAATCAAGATATTATAAACTGTCTTATCATAGGAGGGGAAGAAAAAAATAAGCATCCTCAGAGAGAATTTAATCAGTCATGGAAGGAACGACCAAAGGAGACACCTGGAAGTGGGAAAGAATACCAGGCAGTTGGGAGACTGAAAAAAATTCAGTTAAGCTGAAAAAGAGGAATGACAAGAGTTGCGACTAGTGGAGGCGTGTGGCTGACTCAGTCCAAAGAGTCCCACGTTGAATGTAGAGATTACTAAAAATAAATAAACTTTTTAAAGAAGCAAAACAAAGAGAGAGGAATCTAGCAAAGTAAGCCAGAGCCACGTTACTTTACACTTTTTTTCTGAGGACAGTGAAGCAAGGGAGGGACTTGTTCAGATTGGGGCCATGAGGGGTTGGTAAGACTGTGAAGACTCTTGACGATGTTCCTATAGCATTTCAGGCATACAAGAAAATCATTGCAGGTAGTGGTAAATGCTGTGAGAAAGGACATTTAAGCTGATACCTGAATAGGAAACAGAAGCCAGGGGCGCCTGGGTGGCTCAGTGGGTTAAGCCACTGCCTTGGGCTCGGGTCATGATCTCAGAGTCCTGGGATTGAGCCCCACATCAGGCTCTCTGCTCGGCAGGGAGCCTGTTTCCTCCTCTCTCTGTGCCTGCCTCTCTGCCTGCTTGTGATCTCTGTCTGTCAAATAAATAAATAAATAAAATCTTAAAAAAGAAAGAAAGAAAGAAACAGAAGCCAAATCTAGAACATAGGAGGCAGGAGCAGCAGATATAAAGGCCTTGGGGCAGAAATGAGCTTGATATATTCAAGAAATGATGGGAAGAGGGATGGCTCTCCCTCGCTCTCAAACAAATAAATAAAATCTTTTTTTTTAAGGTTTTATTTACTTATTTGACAGAGACACAGAGAGAGAGAGTGCACAAGTAGGGAGAGCAACAGGAAGATGGTGAGGGAGAAGCAGGCTCCCCACTGAGCAGGGAGACCGATGCAGGACTCGATCCTAGGAACCTGGAACCTTGACCAGAGAAAAGACAGCCGCTTAATGACTGAGCCACCCAGGCGCTCCAAAAATAAAATCTTTTAGGGTGCCTGGGTGGCTCAGTGGGTTAAGCCGCTGCCTTCGGCTCGGGTCATGATCTCACTAATCGCAACTCTTGTCATTCCTCTTTTTCAGCTTAACTGAATTTTTTTCAGTCTCCCAACTGCCTGGTATTCTTTCCTGGGATCGAGTCCCGCATCGGGCTCTCTGCTCAGCAGGGAGCCTGCTTCCCTCTCTCTCTCTCTCTGCCTGCCTCTCCTTCTACTTGTGATTTCTCTCTGTCAAATACATAAATTAAAAAAATCTTTAAACTAAAAAAAAAATAAAAAATAAAAAAAAATCTTTTAAAATGGGGGGGGGGTGCCTGGGTAGCTCAGTGGATTAAGCCTCTGCCTTCAGCTCAGGTCATGATCTCAGGGTCCTGGAATCAAGCCCCACATTGGCCTCTCTGCTCAGAAGGGAGACTGCTTCCCCCCTCTCTCTCTGCCTGCCTCTCTGCCTATTTGTGATCTCTGTCAAATAAATAAATAAAAACTTAAAAAAGAAAAGCTGGGGTGGGGAGGCAGAGGGAGAGTAAGAAATGGACTCCTCACGGAGCAGGGAGCCCAAGGCAGGGCTCAATCCCGGGTCCCTGGGACCATGATCTGAGAGAAAGGCATACACTTAACCCACTAAGCTACCCAGGCATCTGGAGATCAAGCATTTTTAAAATAAATGCTGATGAGAGGAATACAGTACAGAGAGAAATTGTCTCTATAGAAAAGAAAGATTAAAACAATTAGCTTTAAGATAAGGACATTTATTGAAAGCCTCCATTGTTTCAATCCTAGATTCAAATGAACACATGGTATTAGGTAGACGTGTTTATCATTTTCTTCTTCATTTTACAGATGACAAAACTGACATTTGGGAAGTTGAAATAACTTGTCCAAACTCGCACAGCTAAGTGGCAAGTTGACATACGAACCGACGCAGTCTATTTCATTTGATTAGCCTCTCCTAATCTCACAAAATACATTTCCCTACAATATCCTTTGAGGGAAAATCTGGGGGAAAGAAGAGAATTAACAAAGCACTTTGACACATTTCCTCTAAGTTTTTTTTTGTTTGTTTGTTTTTTAAAGATTTTATTTATTTTATTTGACAGATAGAGATCACAAGTAGGCAGAGAGGCAGGCAGAGAGAGAAGGAAGAGGAAGCAGGCTCCCTGCTAAGCAGAGAGCCCGATGCGGGGCTCGATTCCAGGACCCTGGGATCATGACCTGAGCCGAAGGCAGAGGCTTTAACCCACTGAGCCACCCAGGCGCCCCCATTTCCTCTAAGTTTTTGTATTATCCCAGGGATTCTTCCAAGGTGTTCTCTATTGCCAATGCTGTAGTACTTGGTATGTGTCCTTTGGGTGATTTTGCATTTATTTAATTAAGTTCTTCAACCACCATTTAACCTGATATTGCCCTTCAACCTAATTACAGTTGAAATGGCATTTCACCTTACTCTCCATGCAAGATTCATATTTTTCTGGTTGCCAGCTGCCCTGTATTAAGTGGTATTTTGTTCTTTGGGCACCCATATGCCCAAAGAACATCCAGAATATCATGTTCCAGAAAGGTTGTTTCTTCTGCTAATAGAGCAAGCAGCCTGAAAGCTGGAACCTGGCGCCATTGCAAACCATCAGTGCATTTAGATGCCCAGTCTCTGTCAATCCTGTGTCACTCAGAGCTATTCTGGACACTCAGCCTCCACTCCAACAGCAGCCCAGTCAATTGGTTCCATCCTCCCAACAATTCTCCTCTCTCTGTCCTATACCAACAATTATCTCCTCTCTACCTGGTCATTGCCATGAGCAAATAAAAATCTTTGATCTTAAAAAAGAAAAAAATATTTTCTTAACCCCACTTCTCTCCCCCTCTTCTGTTACCCCTCCCTTTTGCTCTGCTCCCCTGGAAAGATGCATATATATTTTTCCCCCTGGCTTTTCTCAATTACCTCTCCTCTCATTCTCGCTCTATTTTAAAGATTTTATGTATCTGAGAGAGAGAGATAGAGCAAAGCAGGGGGAGCAGCAGGTAGAGGGAGAGAGAATAGCAGGCCTCCCACTAAGCAGGGAGACCCATAGAGGGCTCCATCTCAGGACCGTGGGATCATGACCTGAGCCGAAGGCACACACTTAACCGACTGAACCATCCAGGCACCCCTCTCTCTCTTTTAAGTAAGCTCTACACCCAGCCCAACACTGGGCTCAAATTCACAAGCCTGAGATCAGGAGCTGCATCTGAACCAGACAGTCGTCCCATCTTTCATTCTGACTTTAGGTTTTCACCTAGACCATGCTACCTAAACTGTCAGGTGTCTCTGTCTCTGTCTCTGTCTCTGTCTCTCTCTCTCTCACACACACACACACACACACACACACACACACACGGCCTCCAGGACATAAGTCCTGTGACAGAGATTTTTGTCCATTTTCTTAATTCACATATCCCCAGCAACTGGACACGGCCTGTACACAGCATATGAATAAATCCCCATTTCTCCAACAACCGCAACATTTCTCTCTCAATTTCAAGAGTGTGATTGAGAGACTTCAAGGATGATTAAGAGTTAAAGGACACAAAAGGCAATCTGGGGGACTATAGCTGACTACGCAGCTTCTCCTCCCTTTACAGAGCCTCTGATTTTTCCTCAGAAAGGAATGGCCTTAGAAAGAAAATAGTAATAGAGGTTCATGGATGGGAAACAGGATCTGCTGCTCCTCAGAAACACCGACCCAGGGAGTACTCCCTACAGGAGGATCACATAAAGCAAAGGTGCAGACGGTCGGAAAACGCGGCCCACCGCTAGAACAAGCCAGGGAGATACTGGGAGAGAACCTGCAAGCCTGAAACCAGGGAGAACTAAAAAGGCACCTATTCCGAAGTCAGAAGCTAAGAGAAATAAATAAATAAATAAATAAACAAACAAACAAATAAATAAATAAAATTCTGCCGCTTGGCCTCATGGGAGTTGTAGTCTCTCAGGTCTCGAAGGGCTTTTTATAAAACTTCGGCAGGAGGCGAAGAAAACAGGATATTTATGAGAGTCCAAAAGAATCATTATGTCCACGCAAACTTAAATGCACATTTCTCCTTTCCCTTAGCCTTGGTCAGTCTCCGGAGCAGTTTTTCCCCCAGCCCACCTCCAACATCCCCTGTATTTCCGCACTCTGGGCCAATCTAGCATTCCGCTCGTTCGCTTTTCCACCTCCCTATCCAATCGTAGGTGAGTTCCTGGTCAGTTCCCGGAGTTCCTTGCGGCTGTAATGGCTGCTCCCAGCCGTCTCGCAGCTACGCTATTTCGGGTGGTGTCAGGGGTCGGGCAGTTGGGCCCCAGTGCCGCGAGGGAGCGGGGGCTCCGGCTTTCCTCGCTCTTTGACTGTCAGCGGAGGTGCGTGTCCTGTTTCGCGGGCGCCGCCTTCTCTGGTCCCCGCCTGTCCTCTGCCTCTCGCCGTTATGGCCAGAGCTCAGCCTTGGACCGCTTCCTTGGACTCTCTCAGCCGGACAGTTCGTTGACTTCTCACCCTCCCGGCGTGTCTATGCACAGAGGTAAAGCGCCCAGATAGGCTTGTTCCGGACTGTCACCATTTTAGCGAAAACGTGAGCTTTCTGGGTCGGGGAAACTCCTCAATCCCTGGGGATATCGTCTTTGGTCCTATATTATGGAAAACGATCTTGAGGCCCCAAGAGAGAGGCGAGCCTTGGAGTATCTCACAGGAGAGAGGTAATACGTTCTAAGAGTTAGGAGCCAGAGGGAACCGATGTGGTCACAATCAGACGCTCACAAAGAGCAGGAGATTGAAGGGACACGGGCAGGGCAGAACTGTGGCTCTCTGTCCCGAAATGGGAAGCGAACTGGATCCAATAAGTGCCCCATCTCCTTGTCAAGAGACTGAGTTAACGTAGGAAATAGCACCCTCTGTTTCTCAAGCAGCAGAGACTACATTCTGGTAGGGAGGCTGGACACAAAAACTGGTCATGGTAATGCAGTATTATAAGAAACTAATACTTAAAAACACTGAGAAAGCTTGCAGAGCCTTTATAACACCCTTAGTAGGGTGACATTGTCTGAGCTGGAGGGATTTCTGATTTTATCTGTTCTGGCTGTGCTTTCACACATGTACACATGTACATACATTTATCAGGGACAACTACAAAGTACAATTCCACACAGTGATTGAGTATTAAATGCCAGGGATTGTGTTGATAGTTTTTGCAAAATTGCCAGTCGTCAGAAGATTTTAAGTGGGCATTGTTAATATTATCTCCCATTTTACAGGTGAGGAAAACTAAGAAGCTTAGAGAAGTTAGAGAATTTGAGAAAATCATATAAACAAATGAATGGGCAAACTAAGTCTCAAAGCCAGGTCTCAGCTTCAGCCTGGTACACTAAGCTTGTATTCCCTATTCCCTTTGTGGGCCAGTAGGACTGAGTACCTGAGAGGGGATCCAGATTGCATTACCTGTCGCTTCCTTCCTGCCCCTACCCCACACACAGATGAGCAGGATCTCCTATTGGTCCATCATCCCAACATGCCTGAGAACCCCCGGGTCCTACGAGTCGTCATCCTGGGTGCCCCGAATGCAGGGAAGTCAACACTCTCCAACCAGCTGCTGGGTCGGAAAGTATGCTGCATCTTTGATATCCCCTCCTACCCCGCCCCTTTCATCTGTCACTTTTTTCTGTTTCTTTATGAATTGTCCCATAGTGATCTGGGAACTCAGTTAGGACTTACTTGTTTTTGGCAGGTGTTCCCTGTCTCCAAGAAGGTGCACACCACTCGCTGCCAAGCTCTGGGGGTCATCACGGAGAAAGAGGCCCAGGTGGTGGGTACCTTTAAAGGAAGTCCATCAAACTGGACAGTGGGTGAACTTAGAGGGTCTCCCTTACAGTTAGACCTGAACAAAATACTTAGATTCACTTTTTTTTTAAGATGTATTTATTTATTTATTTGACAGAGAGGGAGATCACAAGTAGGCAGAGCAGCTGGCAGAGAGAGAGAGGGGGAAGCAGGCTCCCCACTGAGCAGAGAGCCCCATGAGGGGCTTGATCCCAGGACCCTGAGATCATGACCTGAGCCAAAGGCAGAGGCTTAACCCACTGAGCCACCCAGGCGCCCTGAGATTCACTTTTCTGAGGGAAGGGGAATCTCCTCTTTCATCAGGCCTAGTGCAGTTCTCTCTACTTTTTACCCTCTGGCTTCTAGTCAGAAAGATCTATTTCCCTCTTTACTCCTTCCTAATCTTCCATATATTCACAGTCATCATCTTTCTCTTAGATCCTGTCTAGAATTAAAACAAAGCTGAAGGGTAAAAATCTAAATTCATCCTGTCCTAGATTAGGTGCAGTTTTCTGACATCAGTGGTGGCCTTTCTCTCACTTGCTAGTCATAATCGTTCCATCTTGGGGGGTGGGCATCTCTCTTTCCTGATTTTAGATTCTACTTGACACCCCTGGCCTCATCAGCCCTGTTAAACAGAAAAGGTAATAGCTGTGGAAACAGGTTTGTAGAGGGAAAGGTGTTGAGAAGGTGGGGAGATTCCACCATAAGGTCTGGAAAACCATCTTATCATACCCTATCCCTCATTAGGTGTATATCAGTCATAAGACCCTTTCTGACCTGTTTGTCTGTCCCTCAGGCACCATCTGGAACTTTCTTTGTTGGAAGATCCATGGAAGAGCATGGAATCTGCTGATCTGGGTTAGACTCATGATGGGAATCTGAAGCCCAATTTACATGGTCATGGTCTCTTGTTCCTGGTAGTTTGGGGGATGGGGGTTGACCCAGAGCCCATATCATGGACATTTTGGAGGGGTGGGGAGAGAGTGGTCATATATTTGTCCTGCTCCCCACCCTGCCAACTTCTAGTTGTGGTCCTTGTGGATGTCTCAGACAAGTGGACTCGGAACCAGCTCAGCCCTCAGGTGCTCCAGTGCCTGACTCAGTTCTCGCAAGTCCCTAGCATCCTTGTCATGAACAAGGTGAGCACCACCTACTTGATGAAGGGGTCTACTCTCCTCTGTGGGGCCCATCTCACTGACCACACACCCTCTGCCCATCCTCCACGCCCAGGTAGATTGCCTGAAGCAGAAGTCTGTTCTTTTGGAGCTCACAGCAGCCCTTACTGAAGGTGTGGTCAATGGCAAGAAGCTCAAGATGAGGCAGGCCCTTCGCTCACAGCCTGGCACTCCGTGCCCCAGCCCAGCAGCTGAGGGCCCAAAAACACAGTCTGTGGGAGGCCCTCAGAGGATCGGCTGGCCCCACTTCCAGGAGATCTTCATGTTGTCAGCCCTAAGCCAAGAGGATGTGAAAACACTAAAGGTCAGTTAGCCTTGACCAGAGCCTGGCCTTTGATTTCTACCATGTGAAGACAAGCCTCGGAGTTCCTCCTGAGAGTGAGTAGGAAAGTCTTGGTTGGGACTGAGCTGCCCACCTGTCCCTCTCTGTACCCACAGCAATACCTCCTGGCACAGGCCCGGCCAGGACCCTGGGAATTCCACAGTGGAGTCCTCACTAGCCAGATGCCTGAGGAGATCTGTGCCAACATCATCCGAGAGAAGCTCCTAGAGCACCTGCCCCAGGAGATTCCCTACAGTGTGCAGCAGGTGTGGGCACCGTGAAGGAATTTGGGGGCTCTTCACCAGGCACAGCACCCAGGACCAGACACCTGGGGTCTGGAGAGCTAGGAATGCGGGTCCGTCTGACTAATCATGATGTCTCCCTGTGCAGAGGACAGTGATGTGGGAGGAAGGGCCAAGCGGGGAGCTGGTGATTGAACAGAAGCTTCTGGTGCTCAAAGAATCTCATGTGGTAAGCAGGGTTAGGCTTGGAGAAAGGACCAGGGCATTAGGCAGGGGTTCTTCCTCCACTGCTCAGGAGCCCCGAGAGCAGCCTTGTGTGTCTCTCTCTCTCTCTCACCCCACCCTCAGAGGATCCTGATTGGTCCAAAGGGGCGCTTGATCTCCCAGATTGCACAGGAGGTGGGCCGAGATCTCATGGACATCTTCCTCTGCGATGTTCAGCTGCGGCTCTCTGTGAAGCTTCTCACATGACCGCTCTCAGCTGCCTTTCCCACGGCATCCCAGCCCTAGCTGCTGGCAGGAGCCAGTGACCAGGATGGCCCCTGCCTGGGATGGGGACTGGTGAGAGGCATGGGCACTGCCTGATGGACTAACAGGCTGGCATGGCCTTAATGAGTCTGCCTAGGCCCTGCATGACCACATCTGTTGGAGGAAGAAACTTAGCTCAGTTACGGGGTCGTGCCTCTGCCTAGGATTCCAGCTGCTTAGGTCTAGAAATTGGCTCTTCAGTAGGAACAACACCACTCTGCATCTGGCTGGCATCGAACCCAGAGTTGGCCAGTTGGCTCCCTGAGTTGCCAGTTTTAGCAGAGAGGGCTTTTTCCTATCGCCTCAGTTCCTCTACCTTAAAACCACGCTTAAGGACTTGTGGGTCCTAAGGGAGATAGTGCCACTTGCCCCATCCCTCTTCCCAGGCTCAAATGCTAATAAAATTAAAAGACAAGCATACTGGTTCTCATCTTTATTTCTTTAGAACAGGAAAGAGAAAACCCATTCCCTCACCCCCACCCTGTTGTCTGAGCTGGAGTCTCCCTCCCTTCCAGTGATCTGCTCCGGGGTCCTGATCTCTCTTCTTGACACGTATTCTGGGTACAGCAAGAGAACCGTTACCATTACTAAACTCAGTAATGGTAACGGTTTCCTCGCCATCCCCAAGCGTCCTGGCGGTCAGCAGGCTGTGATAGGCTGAGCGGCGAGCTTGGTGGGTTTGCAGCATGCCCTGCCCTCCTCATCTGGCTCCAGAGCTGTGGGGACCCGGACTAGTACATCATCTATACTGTAGTATCTCATTGCAAACTTACAGTATATGATGATATCCCAGCCAGGGCCCCGCAGCAGGCACAGGGAGCATGGCTTGGAGAGCACTGAGGCAGGGAGAGACGGGCTGGGGGCAGAGCAGGACCAGTCGGTGCTGGACACGAAGCACTCCCCACTCCCTGCTCCCTAGCTTCTGAGCCAACAGCTCCTTGATGGCTGTGGTCAAGGTCAGGTAAGGAAGGGGACTGGCCGGGAAAACCCTGCAGAACTAGGGTCTGTTGAGATCTCCCTGGGGACCCAGTTTCAGAATTAAAGAAGCCAGAGATCCCATGGTGAGGCAGAAGTTTCCCTCAGGTCAGACCAACAAGCAGACAGGCCCAGGAGAGGGTACTCACCTGGAGCTGGAACAGGAGACTGGGAGGCCTTCAGGGGTGAGGAGGCCCTGACCCTGCCTCTCAACTCAAGCTGCCCGCCTTTTAATCCACTGGCCCCTCCCTTGGGTGGGACACTTTCCCGGGTTCTAGAAAGCCCAGCCTCTTAACCCTTTCCCTGCTGGGCTCCTTGGAACAAGGATGACTGGTCACTCTATCTAGTAGGCCCTTTCTCCCATAGACTTTGTGGACCTTTCTAAGGCTATGGTCTACCTTTCAGTCCTGTCCCCTTGAAGTTGATCATCTGTCTGCCAGGACTGGGAGGAGGAAGGACAGCCTCATCCCATCCTTTAGGGTTTCATTGTTGGCCATAACCAGGTGCCGGTTGTTTCGGCCATGGCACTAGCGTGGTGGCAGTGGAAATGTTAGTTGAATCCTATAAAGCAGGAAGAATCCTGAAAGCTGGATTCCTGGGGCAAGCTCTGGCTTAAATTTCAGTTCCTGGGCCCCTGCCTATGTTTATGTAGAGCCCAAGGAGGGTAGACCTAGGCTACCACTGCCATGCAAGCTCCCCTTGGTGGAAGGGTCCTCTGCTGGGTCATTTGAGGGCAGGGGGATTCAAGCTCTTCTGAGAGCCAGCATAAGAACAGGTAGGGGCCTGTTGAGAGCTACGCCACTTAGAGCTTGGCAATATTCAGAGCAAGATTCCTAGTGTAGAGACTTTCAGAAAGCTGGCAGTGCCGGGGGGGGTATGTTTATTTCATTTTATTTAATTTTGGGATCAGAAGGAGAAGCAGAGGGGCGCCTGGGTGGCTCAGTGGGTTAAGCCGCTGCCTTCGGCTCAGGTCATGATCTCAGGGTCCTGGGATCGAGTCCCACATCGGGCTCTCTGCTCAGCAGGGAGCCTGCTTCCTCCTCTCTCTCTGCCTGCCTCTCTGCCTACTTGTGATCTCTCTCTGTCAAATAAATAAATAAAATCTTTAAAAAAAAAAAGAAGGAGAAGCAGACTCCCCACTGAGCTGGGAGCCCGATGTGGAACTCATCCCAGGACTCCAGGATCATGACCTGAGCTGAAGGCAGTTTGCTCAACCAACTGAGCCACCCAGGCGCCCCTGATTCTTAAAGATTTATTTATCTGAAAGAGAGAGCATGTGCTTGTGACGTGGGGGCAGGCAGTGGGTCTAGGGGGATGCAGGGTAGGAGGATCTAAGGGAGAGGAAGAGACTCTCAAGCAGATTCCCGGCTGAGTGCAGAGCCCAATGCAGGGCTCAACCCCACAACCCTAGGATCACACCCTGAGCTGGAACCAAGAGTTGGACACACAACCGACTGAGCCCCACCAGGCGCCCTGCAACTGTTATTTTAGACCCCCCCCCATTCTGGGAGACACATCTGCTGCTCTACTCCCTCCCCTTCTCCATCCTAGACAATCTGGTCTGTGCGCTGGGAGGCAGTTAGACCCCAACTCTGCAAGGGCAGATGAGGCCAAGATGCGGAGTGGGAGGGGAGACCAAACCTTTTGGTTCCTGGGGGATGTTCTACTTCCTGCTGCCACAGAATGTTGGCACATGCTCTTCCCCCTGGTTTTGGTTTTGGCATTTATTTATTTTTAAAGATTTTATTTGTCCATTTGGCAGAGAGGCAGAGTGGCAGGCAGAGGCAGAGGGAGAAGCAGGCTCCCCACCGAGCAAGGAGCCTGATACAGGACTTGATTCCAGGATGCTGGGGTCATGACCAGAGCCGGAGGCAGCTGCTTAACCATCTGAGCCACCCAGACATCCTGGTTTTTGTTTATAATCTTTTTTTTTAAACTTTATTTTTAAAGATTTTATTTATTTAATTGACAGAGATCACAAGTAGGCAGAGAGGCAGGCAGAGAGAGGAGGAAGAAGCAGGCTCCCCACCGAGCAGAGTCTGAAGTGGTATTTGATCCCAGGACCCTGGGATCATGACCCGAGCTGAAGGCAGAGGCTTTAACTCACTGAGCCACCCAGGCGCCCCTAGTTTTTATTTTTTATTTGAGAGACTGCAGACCAAGAGAGAGAGATCATGAGCCAGGAGGAGGGGCAGAGGGAGAGGGAAAAGCTGACTCCCCACTGAGCAGGGAACCCCTACACAGGACTTGATCCCAGGACCCTGAAATCATGACCTGAGCCAGATGCTTAACTGACTGACCACCAAGGTGCCACTGTTTTTGTGGGGTTTTTTTTAGATTTTGTTTTTTTAAGATCTCTATAGCCAGGGGTGCCCGGGTGGTTCAATGGGTTAAAGCCTCTGCCTTCCCCTCAGGTCAGAGTCCCAGGTTCTTGGGATCAAGATCCGCATCGGGTTCTCTGCTCAGCCGGGAGCCTGCTTCCTCCTCTCTCTCTGCCTCTTCTCTGCCTACTTGTAATCTCTGTCAAATAAATAAATAAAATCTTAAAAAAAAAAAAAAAAGATCTCTATAGCCAACAAGAAGCTTGAACTTACAACACCAAGATCAAAAGTTGCACGCCCGCCTGACTGAGGCAGCCAGGTGCCCTGCTCTTCCCTCTGGCACAATCTTCGCTCCTTTATCATCTAGCTAACTCCTGTTCCTCTTCATATGTAAGTAACACTTCGGCAGGGAAGTCTTCTCTGGCTGGTTAAATCTCCCTATTATGGGGCACCTGGGTGGCTCAGTGGGTTAAGCCGCTGCCTTCGGCTCAGGTCATGATCTCAGGGTCCTGGGATCGAGTCCCGCATCAGGCTCTCTGCTCAGCAGGGATCCTGCTTCCCTCCCTCTCTCTCTCTCTCTGACTGCCTCTCTCTCTGTCTACTTGTGATCTCTCTCTGTCAAAATAAATAAATAAAATCTTTAAAAAAAAAAAATCTCCCTATTATGGGCTCATTTATTTGTGTGATTAATCATCTAGGCAAATAATCACAGAGGCCTGGTTATTGGCCGATCATGTCAAATGACAGGGAGCTAAACTGTTGATGTGGGGGAGGAGAAAAACTTTGGCCCGGGGAGGAAGGCAGACAAAATTGTGGCCCTTAGGCAAGTCTTTTTCTCTCAGACCCTTCCTGTTCTCCATGTAGACAGTAATAGCCATCCCCAGTTGAGTGCTGGGAACTCGGTGACTAGCTACCTGCAAAGCACTTAGCCAAATGAAGTAGCCAAATGCCCCTCATGGAATATTCTTGAAAGCTGCTTAAGGCCACTGAGAGCCCAGGTTTAGAAGTAAAGGGCCCTGGGACAACTGGCTGGCTCAGTTAGTGAGGCATGCGACTCCTGACCTTGGGGTTGTAAGTTCAAGCCCCACACTGAGTGTAAAGATTGCTTAAAATAGGGAGGACTGGGTGGCTCAGTGGGTTAAGCATCTGCCTTTGGCTCAGGTCATGATCCCAGGGTCCTGGGATTGGGCCCTGCATCGGCTTCCTTGTCAATAGGGAGCCTGCTCCCTCTGCTGCCTGCTCATACTGTCACTATCTCTGTCTCTCTCTCTCTCAAATAAATAAAATATTTTGGAAAAATAAATAAAATATTGAAAGAAAAGAAGGAAGGGAGGAAAGAAGGAAGGGAGAAAGAAGAAGGAAGGAAGGGAGGGAGAGAAAGGAAGGAAGCAAGCAATTATAGACCCCGAATGACATCCGTCCCCTGCATCCAGCTCTGTGTCCTTGGACCAAGCACTCTCAGGTTCAGTTTTCTTGTATGTACAGTGGGAGCAATCCATACCCAGCTCCTGTGGAGGTGACCAGGGTCATGGCAGTGCCCATCAAACTCCCAGGTTGTGCACCTATGGAACCAATGTCCATGTCCTTCCCTCTTTCCTCTTGTCTCACTCATGAGCTGTGTGACTAGAGGCAAAGTGCCACTTCTCTGGGCTTTGCTGTTAACACATAGTTCACCAAGTTTTAAGAACTGAGAAATATGGCTGAAAACCCTTTCTGGCCCTCTAGCCAGGTGAGAAATTATCATATGTCTGCTCCTTGCCCCCTTTCCTGTCCTGCGACCCCTCCTACCTCACCACCTCTACTCAGAGACCTCACAAGCAGGTCAGGCTCCTTTACCAGAGTAAAGGCTTCATGCAGGGAAGCCAAGATTTACGCCACTCATTGCCTAGGCTCCTGCCTGGTCCTCGCTTAGTTCTAAGAGTAAAGGTGAACATGGGCAGAAACCAGGGGTCCTGAAGGTAAAACAGAGATATCTCAGCCTGCCAGAGATTCTGAGGCTGTGGCCCTGGCTGGGGTGGAGGGTACTCTCATCAGGGTGTGGACTGGAGTAGAGTCTGAGCCTGGGTGGGGTAGTCTGGGGACCATGATAAGCAGACTTGAGACTATCAGGGTGGTGGCCCTTCTTATCAGGAGACTGCAGATGGCACAATAGGACCTGGGGACACTTCCCGCCCAGCACTGTCTCCTGGATGGTCCCCTTCCATCCCCTGGCCTCCTTAGAGCCCTTCGGGAAATCATATGCAGACTCTGCCCCTTCTCCCTGGCCAGCATGGGGGTGGGGGATACAATCCATTTCCTTGGGTCTAGTCTTGCATTCTAAATTTTATTTATTTATTTGAGAGAGGAAGCACAAGCAGGGGGAGCAACAGAGAGAGAGAGAGAGGGAGAAGGCAGGACTCTATCTGAAGACCCTGGGATCATGACCCGAGCTGAAGGCAGACACTTAAACAACTGAGCCACCCAGGCGCCCATGACCTTGCATTCTAACAACTGTTGCTTCAGATCAGGAGTTCCATGGCTCTCCTGAGGCCAGTGTGCACTGGTCTGGGACCTTAACCTTCTCATGTCTAATTCCAGTCCCTGCATGGGCAGCAGCTTCGAGCCCTTGACTCTTATTTTGATCTTCTTTGGCTGAAATCCTTAAACAGTATGGTGAATGACAAAGTTAAAGAAGGTCAGATCTGCAAGAATCCTTCAAAATCATGGAATTTGAGTAATCCATGCATAGAGGAGAGGAAGCCGAGGCCCAGAGAAGAGGAATGAATCACCCCCAAAGCCTCAGGGTTCTGTCCACCTCTCCACACCTAGGAACCCATGTACAGCAAGGCAGATATACAGACACATACAGCATGTGGAACAGACACACTTGTGCACAGCATACATGTGCAATGCCTGCAAATACACAGCTACACAGAAATACACAGCGCACATGTTTTTAAAAAGTCAGTTAGTAAAATTGCTCAATTCCCTCTTCCTCACTCTTTGAAGTTCCATGGAGTTGACAGTTGTGCACAAAGATGGTGGCCAAGTCACAGGGTCACTAGTGTCCCACTCACAGTACAATCAGCAGCAAAACTCATCCTGGGACCAAGGACTAAATGAGAAGTTCTGGGAGGTTCTTGCTTTCCTGTTTTGCTTTACCTACAGGGGATCCAAAGCGAGAGCCTGGTACAGTCCTAGGAGCTCAGCAGGTGTAAGAAAGAAAAGCTGAAACACGGTTCTAATCTCCACTCTCTCTGTGATGGACTGGGGCTTGAGATCTAGGGGAACTATCAGAGATGACGGCTTGGTTTCATCGTGGGCAACCCGTGAAGCTTCCCCTAACCCTCCCTGACACCTGCTTCCTTGTGTTCAGGCTTTGAACCTGCTCTGTTTCCTTCATCACATGGAGAATTCATCTGATCCCTTATTTGTCCCCAGTTACCCTGGGAGCAGGCACCATTGGAATCTTCTCTGTGGCCCCCACAGCCCTCACGGGTCTTGTCCTGCAAGGTGCTCAGAGGACATGTTTGCACTGAAAAGACGCTGCCCCCGCAGATGGTGTCCCATGAGCGTGTGAGTTCCCGCCTTGCACCTTCACACTCTCTGTGCCTTTCAGTCCCATGAGCAAGTGTACGTGTTGAAGATCAAACAGGCACAGTGGGGTCCTAGCCCTGGCTTCTGGGGGACTTTGCCAATGTCCGTCCATCAGTCTCCAAAAGGTGACTACATGCCAATTTTATTTGTTTGGTAAAGATTTTATTTTCAAGTAATCTCTATATCCAGTGTGGGGTCAAACTCATGACCCTGAGATCAAGAGTCACGCACTCTGCTGACTGAGCCAGCCAGGCGCCCCATGGGCCAATTTTATCGTAGAGAAATTGAGGCTCCTGGAGTAAACGCGTGGCCTGTGTGAGCGAGTATATTGGGAGATGAGGCAGGACTTCAGTTGTGCTCTCCAGACCCCAGGCCCCAGCTTGTGCACAAGCTTGCTACGAATGAGGTGGATTTTGTGTGTGTCTCTGTGGGGACTTTTTGAGTTTTTTTTTTTAAGATTTTATGTATGTATATATGTATATTTTGTAAAGATTTTATTTATTGGGCGCCTGGGTGGCTCAGTGGGTTAAGCCACTGCCTTCCGCTCAGATCATGATCTCTGGGTCCTGGGATCAAGTCCCACATCGGGCTCTCTGCTCGGCAGGGAGACTGCTTCCTCCTCTCTCTCTCTGCCTACTTGTAATCTCTCTCTGTCAAATAAATAAAATCTTTTAAAAAAAAAAGATTTTATTTATTTATTTGAGAAAGAGTGAGAGAAAGCATGAGAGGGGAGAAGGTCAGAGGGAGAAGCAGACTCCCCTTGGAGCTGGGAGCCTGACGTGGGACTCGATCCTGGGACTCCAGGATCATGACCTATGCTGAAGGCAGTCGCTTAACCAACTGAGCCACCGGGCACCTCTATTTATTTATTTGAGAGAGAGAGAGCTTGAGTGGGGTGAGGGGCAGAGGGAGAAGCAGACCCCCGCTGAGCAGGGAGCCCCATGCAGGACTCAATCCCAGGACCCCAAGATCATGACCTTAGCTGAAGGCAGATGCTTAACTGACTGAGCCACCCAGACACCCCCAACTTTTTGAGTTTCAAAGGAAAGAGAACGAGACCTGAGTTTTGGCACTTACCAGTAATATGTTTCTGAGCCTGTTGTCTCATTGCTCTGAGCCCTGGTCTCCCCATCTCTAAAATGGGGATAACATGGGGCGCCTGGGTGGCTCAATGGATTAAAGCCTCTGCCTTTGGCCCAGATCATGATCCCAGGGTCCTGGGATCGAGCCCCGCATCGGGCTCTCTGCTTGGTGGGGAGCCTGCTTCCCCCTCTCTCTACCTGCCTCTCTGCCTACTTGTGATCTCTGTCTGTCAAATAAATAAATAAAATCTTAAAAAAAAATAAAAAATTAAAAAAATTAAAAAATAAAATGGGGATAACAGGGGCACCTGGGTGGCTCAGTGGGTTAAGCCTCTGCCTTCGGCTCAGATTATGATCTCAGGGTCCTGGGATCAAGTCCCACATCGGGCTCTCTGCTCGGCAGGGAGCCTGCTTCCTCCTCTCCTTCTGCTAGCCTCTCTGCCTACTTGTGATCTCTCTCTGTCAAATAAATAAATTTAAAAAAAAATGGGGATTACAGTAATACCCACCCCACAAGATCCTGGGAAAGATTCAGTGAATGAATGTGTGTGAAGCCTCAGGATGCCCTTCTCGCTCCCACTTGCTCTGATTCTCCCACCTGTCCAACCCCCACCCTTTTTTTTTTTTTTTAAGATTTTATTTATTTATTTGACAGGCAGAGATCACAAGTAGGCAGAGCAGCAGGCAAGGAGAGAGGGGGAAGCAGGATCCTCGCTGAGCAGAGAGCCTGATCTGGGCCCCGATCCCAGGACCCTGGGACCATGACCTGAGCCAAAGGCAGAGGCTTTAACACACTGAGCCACGCAGGTGCCCCTGTCCAACCCCTTTTTGAACTTCCTCCACAGCCGCTCCAGCCAAGGAATAATCCTCCCTCTTCTAGTTCCTGCTGTTTGTGGACCAGGCCCCTATGCGGGGTTCACCAGCCCTGGACTCCCACGCCATCCTTGGCTTGAACCAGAGCCTTAGCCTGTATAGTTCCAGGTTTATGCCTTCGAGTTGCTTTTCTTCCAGACCACCTGCCCCGGGGAGGGACTCAGAGCCCACACGGAAAAGCACAGCTCTAGATTTGTCAGACCCTGGACTTGGCTCCTCCCTGCTGGGTAGCCCCAGCGCTTACCTATCCTTGGAGCCTTGGCTTCCTTATCAGATACATGGGCTTTAAATGGCTTTTTTTCCAGGACTGATGTGCAGATGGAATGAGATAGTAGAGGTGGAAAGTTCTTGGTAGAGTCTGGCTCCCATATCCTAGGAGCTCCACAAATGTGGGATTTCTTCCATCCTGGCTTTGCAGCGGCCTTTCCCTTCTGGCCCTCCCCAGTGTGGCAGGAAGCATGGGCATGTGTGCTCGCTCAAACGCCTATGCCGGTGCCCGTAGTAGGGCACCCCTCGCACCCCTGCCCAGACACACACAGAGTCAGAAATAGAAACTTCCCAATCAACACCTCACTAAGTCTGTTCATTAATCAGCTCCCACTTCCTGGTCTCTGGATCAGTGGGAACCCCCACGTTCGGACTCGGGCCCTGACCTATGGCCTGCAGGCACAGTCCTGAAGGTGGCTATCGGGTGGGAAAGGATCACCAGGGAGCCCGGGTGTCCCTCCTCAAATCCTTCCCGCCATCAGCCAGGCCCTTATTTCCCTCCCTGCCAGGACAACCTGTCCGCCTCACAGCTGCTGTGGAAGAGATAGGCAGCCTGGATTATCAGGCCAGACAAGGCTCCTTCTGACAGTTCCCCATGGCCTCCCCGCCCCCCTGCAAGGCAGAGGTTCCAGGGCCCTTAACTCCCTCTGTGCCGGGCCCTCAGGCCTAGGGACTGGGAAGAACAGGGAAGGGGGTAGGTCTCTGCACCCCCATAATCAGTTCCCAAGACCAGAATCATAAGCACAAGGAAGTGGGGTACAGTATCACCTGTGTCCTCCAGGAGCCCAGTCTACACACTGGGCCCTCTCCAGCCCGTCCTGGATCCATGGCAGCCTAGGGAATGAAGGGACAACCCACCCCGGGGCAGGCCATTAAGGGCTTAGGCCAAAGGCTCTATACACTCTACCTCTCTACTCCCCCTTCCCGAGGCTGGTTCCAGGTTCTGGGGACCCCTGGCTTCAGCAAAGGTCCTGATACATCATCCCTCTCCTTCCTCCCCCACATCACATGTCTATCTGCTTCCTCCTCTGCAGGATCTTTTAAGCCCCTGTCAGCAGGTCCCCTGTTTTCTTGCCAACTGCCTTTTTCCGGGTCGCTCCTGTCATCTCCTCAGGCTAGCTGCGGTCCCAGATACTAAGGCTAACCAGGACCAAGT
This sequence comes from Neogale vison, assembly GCF_020171115.1. Taxonomy (NCBI): domain Eukaryota; kingdom Metazoa; phylum Chordata; class Mammalia; order Carnivora; family Mustelidae; genus Neogale; species Neogale vison. Next base: position 28,483,036 of record NC_058095.1, on the reverse strand, counting down.
CCTAGTCGGTCCCCACTGCAACTCCCCCAGGCCTCCCTTTCCTGGAGTCCAGCAGGAAGGTATGAAAAGAGCAGGAGCATGGAGTCTGGACGTCTGGCTTGCAGTCCTGGTTCAGGCTCAGACACCATGTGACTTGGGCAAGTTTCTTGAATTCCAGGCTCCTCTGTGTCCTCATTTGATAAAACAGAGGGCAGGAGCTCTTTTCACAGGGTTGCCTTAGGGATTAAATGAATTAAATATATACATATATATGTGTGTGTGTGTGTATACACATATACATATATAATTTTAGCAATCAGCTAGAAAACAACATTTATATCTGAAAACACGAGGTAACTGGCTGGCTTAGTTGGTAGACCATGCAACCCTTGATCTCACGGTTGTAAGTTTGAGCCCCATGTTGGGTGCAGAGATCACTTAAAAATAAAAAACATAGGGGCGCCTGGGTGGCTCAGTGGGTTAAAGCTCTGCCTTTGGCTCAGGTCATGATCTCAGGGTCCTGGGATCAAGCCCCACATTGGGCTCTCAGCTCAGCGGGAAGCCTGCTTCCCCCTCTCTCTCTGCCTACTTGTGATCTGTCTGTCAAATAAAATCTTTTTAAAAATATATTTTAATATATTATATTATTTACTATACAATATTAATAGAGAGTGTAAAATATATTTTAATATATATATTTGTATGTGGGGATGTGTGAGTAAAGTGATAGAAGTTTATGAAGTAAGGATACAGAAAAAGCTCTAAAGAATGAGAGGTGTCCCAACAGGGTTGCCCTAAAATATATTTTTTTAATGTTACTTATTTGAGATGGGGAGAGAGAGAGAGGACAGACAGGGGGATCAGGAGAGAGAGAAGCACCCAATGTGGGGCTCCATCCCAGGACCCTGAGATCATGACCTGAGCTGAAGGCAGAGGCTTTAACCAACTGAGCCACCCAGGTGCCCCGAAAGCAGTATATTACCAGAATATTCCCAGGAGCTTCCTGTGTCCTCTCTTAGTTGCTCCCCTTTTCCTGTCGAAAGGTGACCTCCATCCTGACTTCTAATGCCATAGATTAGCTCTGCTTGCTTTTTGGACTTCAGATAATGGAATGATACACTATGTATTCTTTTGCCTGGTTTCTTTGGTTCAATGTTATGTTTGCAAGATTCAAATTGTTGCGTGTATCAATAGTTCATTTTTATTACTACATGGCATTCAAAGTCATGAATATTCTATGCTTTATTTATTCCATCTTTTTTTTTTAAAGATTTTATTTATTTATTTGACAGGCAGAGATCACAAGTAGGCAGAGAGGCAGGCAGAGAGAGAGGGAGGGAAGCAGGCTCCCTGCTGAGCAGAGAACCTGATGTGGGGCTCTATCCCAGGACCCCGGGATCACGACCTGAGCCGAAGGCAGAGGCTTTAACCCACTGAGCCACGCAGGCACCCCACCCACCATCTTGTTTAAATATATATATATATATATTTTTTTTTTTAAGATTTTATTTATTTATTCAATAGAGAGAGATCACAAGTAGGCAGAGAGGCAGGCAGAGAAAGAGAGAGAGAGGAGGAAGTAGGCTCCCCGCCAGGGAGAGAGCCCAATGTGGGGCTCGATCCCAGGACCCTGGGATCATGACCTGTGCTGAAGGCAGAGGCTTTAACCCTCTGAGCCACCCAGGCGCCCCTTAATATATATATTTTAAGGTTTTATTTATTTACTTGATAGAGAGAGAGAGATCACAAGTAGGCAGAGAGGCAGGCAGAGAGGGAGAGAGGGAAGCAGTCTCCCTGCTGAGCAGAGAGCCCAATGAAAGACTCGAACCCAGGACCCTGAGATCATGACCTGAGCCAAAGACAGAGGCTTAACCCAAAGCCTACCATCTTTAAACAACTGGTTTGTTTGAATTTAGAGGACATTATTGATAATACTGCTAAGAATATTCTTGTATGGACATATATGTGTATTTCTGTTGGGAGGGGAATGGTTGTATCACAAGATATGCTTATGTTCAACAGTAGTAGATGCCATCAAATAGGTTTTCTTTTTAAAAAATATTTTATTTATTTGACAGAGAGAGAGATAGCAAAAGAGGGAATATGGGCAGTGGAAGAGGGAGAGGGAGAAGCAGTCCTCCCACTGAGCAGGAACCCTGATGGGGGGCTCGATCCCAGGACCCCAGGATCATGACCTGAACTGAAGGTAGACACTTAACAACTGAGCCACCCAGGTGTACCTCAAATAGGTTTTCAAAGTGTTTGCATCAATCTTCATTTCTTCCGGCAGTATATGAAATTCCTAACTGAATCACATCCTCACCCGCACTCGAAATTGTCACTCTTTTCCATTTTGGTCATTCTGCTGGGTGTGTAGGGACATCTTTTTTTTTTTTTTTTCTTTTCTTTTCATTTTGGTTTTAATTTGCATTTCTCTAAAGACTAAGGGGTTAGGCTGCCCTTCCCATTATTGCTGTGTAAGAAATCATCCTCAAATGTAGAAACTCAGACAACGAACAGTCCTTTTACTATCTCACACTGTTTCAGTTTTGAGGGTCAGGATTTCGAGAGGTTGGTTTAGCATTTCTCGTGAGGATGTGTTCAGATGGGGGGCCAATATGGTATTTAATACCAGGACTCTGGGATCATGACCTGAGCTGAAGGCAGGCAGCTAACCCACTGAGCCACCCAGACAGAAATGGGCTCTTTTAGCCTGGTATAATTCTCTGGAGATTAATATGTCTTTTGATAAACATATTTTTAAAAAATTACATTTCTTTTTTCTTCTGGGTATTTATTTATTTATTTAAGGTAAACCCTTAAAAATTAATAAATTAGGTAAATTAAGGTAAACTCCCAACATGGGGCTTGAATTTATGACCCCAAGATCAGCATTCACATGTTCCACTGACTGAGCGAGCCAGGCACCTAGGTAAATAGATATTCTTTTTTTTGTTTTTTTTTAAGATTTTATTTGACACACAGAGATCACAAGTAGGCAGACATAGGCAGAGAGAGGAGGGGAAGCAGGCTCCCTGCCAAGCAGAGAGCCCAGTGTGGGGCTCGATCCCAGGACCCTGGGATCATGACCTGAGCTGAAGGCAGGTGCTTAACTGACTGAGCCACACAGGCACCCCAAAGCTATTGATTTTTGTATTGGTCTTAAAAAATGTTTGCTTAAAAAAAAGTTTGCTTACCCTAAAGTCATAGACATGTTGTTATTTTCTATATATTTGTTTTTTAAAGATTTTATTTATTTATTTGATAGAAGACACAGCTAGCGAGGGAACACAAGCAGTGGGAAAGGGAGAAGCAGGCTTCCCGCTGAGCAGGGAGCCCAGTGTGGGGCTCCATCCCAGGACTCTGGGATCATGACCTGAGCCGAATGCAGATGCTTAATGACTGAGCCACCCAGGCGCCCCTTTCTACATGTTTATTATTTTACTTTTCACATTTAGATCTACAATCTATCTGGAATTGATTCTGTGTATAATGTGAGGTTTAAGTTCAAGAGACATCCCCCCACCCCTAGATGTTTAGTATTTTTTTTAAGGTTTTATTTATTTGTAAGGCAGATGTGCTAACCACTACACCATGGAACCAAGATTTTATTTATTTGAGAAAGCCAGAGAGCAGGAGCAGGGGGAGGAGCAAAGGGAGAGGGAGACACTTAACGACTGAGCCATCCAGGTGCCCAAAATGTCTAGTATCTTTTATTGAAAAGACTGTCCTTTCCCCACAGCTCTGCATTGCTACTTTTGTCATAAAACAAGTGTGGGTCTATTTTTGGACTCTGTTCTATTGCAGTGGTCTACTATGTACCAATTTCAAACTGTCTGAATGACTAAAACTTTAAGTCTTGGTATCTGATAGTTTTAATCCTTCAACTTTGCTCTTTTTCAAGTTTGTCTTGCTTATTCTTTGTACTTTGGCATTTCCCTCTAAGTTGCAGAATTAGTTTGTCAATTAAAAATCTTTGCGGGGGGCGCCTGGGTGGCTCAGTCGGTTAAGCCGCTGCCTTCGGCTCGGGTCATGATCTCAGGGTCCTGGGATCGAGTCCCACATCGGGCTCTCTGCTCAGCAGGGAGCCTGCTTCCCTTCCTCTCTCTCTCTGCCTGCCTCTCTGCCTACTTGTGATCTCTCTCTCTCTGTCAAAAAAAAAAAAAAAAAATCTTTGAGGGGTGGCTCAGTGGCTCAGATGGTTAAGCATCTGCCTTCTGCTCAGGTCATGATCTTCAGGTTTGGGGATTAAGCCCCACATCCAGCTTCCTGCTAAGGGGGAGTCTGCTTCTCCCTCTGACTCTCCCCTCTGCTTGTGCTCTCTCTCTCTCAAATGAGTAAGATCTAAAAAAGAAAACCAAAAACCAAAAACCAAAACACCTCTTGGGACTGGGGCACCTGGCTGGCTCAGTTGGTAGAGCATGTGACTCTTGATCTGGGGTTTTGATGTGGAGCCCCATGTTAGGTGTAGAGTTTAATTTTTTAAAAAAGATCTTTAACATATCTGTTTTTTTTTTTTTTAAGATTTTATGTATTTATTTGACAGAGAGAAATCACAAGTAGATGGAGAGGCAGGCAGAGAGAGAGAGGGAAACAGGCTCCCTGCTGAGCAGAGAGCCCGATGCGGGACTCGATCCCAGGACCCTGAGATCATGACCTGAGCCGAAGGCAGCGGCTTAACCCACTGAGCCACCCAGGCGCTCCCATTATCTGTTTTTTTTTTTTTCCCAATTTATTTATTTTCAGAAATTATCTGGGTTTTGATGGTGTTAAGTTCTTGTCTGCAAACCAGCAGACTGGAGACTCAAGAAATACAATGATCAATCCAAGTCTAAAGGGGGAAAAGACATCCATGTTCTCGCTCAAGCATTCAGGCAGGAGGATATCCTGTTTTCTGAGCGTTTGTGTTCTATTCATGTCTTCACTTGACTGAATGACATTCACTCACATTATGGTCAGCAATCTGCTTTACTCAGTCTACAGATAAGTGTAAATCTTATCCAGAAACTCTTTTAGAAACATGCAGAATAGGGCGCCTGGGTGGCTCAGTGGGTTAAGCCGCTGCCTTCGGCTCAGGTCATGATCTCAGGGTCCTGGGATCGAGTCCCACATCGGGCTCTCTGCTCAGCAGGAGCCTGCTTCCCTCTCACTCTCTGCCTGCCTCTCTGCCTACTTGTGAACTCTCTGTGTCAAATAAATAAATAAAATATTAAAAAAAAAAACATGCAGAATAGTGTTTGACCAGATGTCTGGGCATCCTACGGCCCCATCAAGTTGACACTTAAAATTAACCATCATGTGGAATATATTTGTTACGGCTTTATGAACTCCTGTCTTCTGCTCATCATCATATCTCTTTTTTTTTTTTTTTTTTAAAGATTTTATTTATTTATTTGAGAGAGAGAGACAGTGAGAGAGAGCATGAGCGAGGAGAAGGTCAGAGAGCAAAGCAGACTCCCCATGGAGCTGGGAGCCTGATGTGGGACTCGATCCCGGGACTCCAGGATCACGCCCTGAGCCGAAGGCAGTCGTCCAACCAACTGCGCCACCCAGGCGTCCCATCATCATCATATCTCATACGGACAACCGCTTAGCACCACTAAGCAGTATGTCATGATGACTATTTGCCAATTGGGAAAAAAAAATAATTACAAAACATCCCTTCAGAAGAATGCATTAAAGACCAAGTATAAACTTTGAAGAAAATAAAATAAAATAAAATAAAAAAGACCTTTAAGGGTGCATAGGTGGTTCAGTTGGCTAAGTATTTGCCTTTGGCTCAGGTCATGATCTTCAGGTTTGGGGATCGAGCCCCACATCGGGCTTCCTGCTCAGTGGGGAGCCTGCTTTTCCCTCTCCCTGTGTCTGCCGCTTCCCCTGCTTGTACTCTTTCTTTCTCTCTGTGAAATAAATAAATAAAATCTTTTGAAAAAAGATCTTTAAAAAACCTCTTGGGATTAATTTCACTCATGTGGCATCTAAAAACAAAACAAAGCAGAAACAGACCTATAAATACAGAGAACAAATTGGGTGGTTGCTGGAGGGGAGAGGTAGTAGAGAAAGGGGGATGGGCAAAATGGGTGAAGGGGAGTAGGAGATACAGGCTTCCGGTTCTGGAATGACTAAGTCATGGGGATGAAAGGCACAGCACAGGGAATATAGTCAGTGGTACTGAAATAGTGTTTTGTGGTAACAGATGGGAGCCACACTTGGGAGCATGGCCTGATGTGTACAGAGTTGTAGAATTACTATGTTGTACCTCAAATGTTACACTGAGTGTCAATTATACTTCAGTGAAAAAAAAAAGATACACAAAATAACAAATATTGTTAAGTGTAAAAAAGAAAGGGAAAAGAAGTGAAAAAAAATCTCTTGGGATTTTGGTTGGAATTGTGGAGAATTGGTATCTTTGCAATATGGAGTCTTCAAATTCATAGGCATGGCATACTGAAGACATATTTTCTCTCTTTTTTTTTTTTTTTAAAGATTTTATTTATTCATTTGACAGAGAGAGATCACAAGTAAGCAGAGAGGCAAGCAGAGAGAGAGGAAGAGGAAGGGAAGCAGGCTCCCTGCTGAGCAGAAAGCCCGATGCGGGACTCGATCCCAGGACCCTGAGATCATGACCTGAGCCAAAGGCAGTGGCTTAACCCACTGAGCCACCCAGGCGCCCCATATTTTCTCTTTTTATGTCACATCTACTGTCCTCCACTCTGGCTAGTTCGAAATATATCCAGAATTACAGTGCTTCTCACCACCCTCATTGGTCTAAGTAGTCATCCTATTTTGGCTGTATTATTGCAGTATTGGTGAGAAGCAACTGTCCTCCCTGCTCCCTCCATGGCCCTCTTCATTTTTTTTTAAAAAAGATTATTTATTATTTTTCGGGACGCCTGGGTGGCTCAGTTGGTTGGACGACTGCCTTCGGCTCAGGGCGTGATCCTGGAGTCCCGGGATCAAGTCCCACATCGGGCTCCCAGCTCCATGGGGAGTCTGCTTCGCTCTCTGACCTTCTCCTTGCTCATGCTCTCTCTCACTGTCTCTCTCTCTCAAATAAATAAAAAAAAAATCTTTAAAAAAAAAAAAGATTATTTATTATTTTTTAAAAATATTTTATTTATTTATAAATTATTTATTTGAGAGAGAGTGCACAAGTAAGTGCGAGCAGGGGGAGGGGCAGAAGGAGAGGAAGACAAGCAGACTCCCAGCTGAGTGGGGAGCCCCACTAAGGGGATCAATGCCAGGACCCTGAGATCATGACCTGAGCCAAAGGCAGATGATTAACCAACTGAGCCACCCAAGCATCCTGCCAGACCCACTTCTACCTCAGGGTCTTTGGGCAGGAAGCTCCTCGTTCATGGCTCATGCCTTTACTTTCTTCAGTGCTACCTTTTCAGTGAGGCCTTCCTTTGACACCCTAAAATTTCACCCCCACCCCAAACTTTCTATTTTGTACCTCCACCTGAATGTAAGCTCTAAAAGCCAGCATCCATATTGTTCACTGTGGTCTCCTCACCATCCAGGACAATGCTTGGCACAGAGCAAGCATTAGAGAAGTTTCTAAAATGAGTAAGAATATGAAAGCCCAGACAGATGACGTTACTTGCTCAAGATCACACAGGGGAATACCAACAGAGCTAAAATTTAAACCTAAGTAGTCTGACTTCAGAGTTCATGCTCTTAAGGTTGAGAAACGGGCTCCTTTACTGAGCGGGACTCAGGACGGACAGCGAGGTGCAGTGAACCCAGCAGTCCCCACCATCTTCTGCCTGCAATGGAACCAGGTCTCCCAAGGCTCAGCTCGGGCCACAGCACCCGGGGCCGCCCCAGGGTGCTACGGGGGACAAGGCCGGGGTGCTGATGCCCCCCAGTGGCTATCATGGGTAAGAACAAAGTGTAGCCTTCAGGCTGAATGTGTGTATGGGTGAGAACCTGGTCCATCCTTGCTTCCTAGTCCCTCCCCTCACAGAAGACACAGTCTGGGGTATAGGCATAACAGATCTTTATTTTACTAGAAGGGACAGGCAGTGGGGCAGTGCAGCATCCAAGCCCCAGACCAGACATGCAGCATCCACATGCAGGAACAGCTACACAGGCTGGGGCAGAGCCAGAAGTGGGAGACAGGGACCAGCGGATGCCCACAGCACCCCCACCATGACGCTTGGGCTCTGGGTTCTTCTGTCTCCACTAGAGCCAGGAGACAGAGGGCTGGGCTGCTTCCCCATGGCTGGAACCCTATCACTCTGGTCAGAAGAAAGATGGCACAAGGGGTATAGAGTCTGGCCAGTCTACAGCACTCGATTCTGCATGGGGTTGGTGCAGTCATGCCCGCTGGAAGGGCCTGGCCCCATACCTGGGACAGCGCAGGCCTAGCAGGAAGAGGGTCTACACACCTTCTAGTCCCCAATAGACTAGACCCTGATCCCAGAAAGGCTTAACAGAGTTGGGACTGAGCCCTACTCCACCTAGTAGGGACATGTCCATGAAGGGAACTTCCCTGAGCACAAGCAGGGGCCTCCTAAGGCAGTAGTGAACTGAGGGAGCTGCTATAGACAGGAGGCCTTGCCTCTGTGCCCCTAGGTAGGGAGAGAGAGGGAAGGTGTGAGTGCAGGGCTAGGGAGAGCGATGGCCAGCGAGGCCTAGGGGCTCAGGAGTGGGTGAGGCTGGGGACTTCCTGGGGTAGGGCTTAGGGCTGGGAAGACCAGGCCAGGAGAGGGAAGGGGAGGGGAGGGGAGCCATCCAACCCAGACCCTCCACACCCATGCCAAGTCTGGGCAAGGGCCACGGGGAGGATGGTCAGATGCACAGAGAACTTCAAGGCACCAGGATTCAGAGAGGCAGCAGGGCCACCGCCCCCCACAAGACAAGACAGTGATTATAATAAATGTCTTCAGCTTGAACTACATGATCTGTGTAGTAGAGGGTGGGAAAAGAGAGGGAGAGAAAACGACAAAGGGAGAAACGTCTGGGGAGATGGGAGACGAGGGAGAGAAAACGACAAAGGGAGAAACGTCCGGGGAGATGGGAGATGAGGGCAGAAGAGATGAACCAGATGGATGTGGCAGTGAATGTGAAGGTGTGGGAAGGAGAGAAGTGAGAGGACACAGCCAGAGACAGGAGAGGCGGGAAGACAGCCAGAGAAGGCCTGAACACGCAGCACTTCTGGTCCCTACGAAATAAGGCACCAGAGTCAGTAATGTTCCTGTTGTCGCTGTGGTAGGAAAACGGCTGCTGAAAACGGCTCCTTCGGGAGCCTCACGCCTGTGCACCGGTGGCCTTCTTGATCAGGGGTATCTGCCAGGATGGGAGATGCTGTGAGGCCGGGGCTCTGGGGCCGGTGATGGCTCCTCCTGCCACCAGCCAGGCACTCACCTTGGACAGGTCCACACCTGTGAGGGCGTGCACGGAGGCTGGCAGCTCGGCCAGCAGTCGGTTGACTTCTGATGTCACCTTGCTGTTGTCCCCGCTGAGGACCACAATCTCATCAACTCTGGTCAGGGGGGCAGCGATTTTAGCAGCAATCTAGGAGGTGGGGGGGTGGGAGGAGAGCTTGGCTGGTGCGGCCTCTGTCCACCCGCCCCATCCGCGATCTCTCTCTCCTCCTTCTGCCTCCCTCCATCCCAGCGCAGCTTGGGGCTTTTATCTGCAAGCCACAGTCAGAGACCCAGGGGGTCAGGTGAGCCCATGTGTGTTGTAGGGGTCCTGCCCAGCTGCCGGGCCCCTCCACATTGAATGCTTCTAGCCAGCCTGTGGCTGTGCTCTGGAAGAGGCCCCCCAGACCCACCCCAGGGTGGGGGCCTCACCTGGGGCAGGGCCTCCAGCACCAGAGCCATCTTGGCAGCATCCCCGTATTTCTGGTAGGCCTCCGCCTTGAGCTTCATCCGCTCAGCCTCTGCTGTGCCCATTGCCTCGATGACCGCTGCCTCTGCCTCCCCGAGCTTCCGGATCTTCTCAGCCTCTGCCTGCGCCAAGAGGACCTGCTTCACCCTGTAGGAGTTCACACCAGGGAGGATCAGTGGCAAGAGCCAGGGGCCCCCCAGGCCTTGCCTGGGTGCCGGCAAATCCTCAAGCCCTCTGCTCTGATGGGTGTTGGCGGGCGGCGACCCAGGAAAGGAGGTGCCCCAGCTTTCTGGCTCTGGCCAGGAGAGGCCACTGGCTGCTTAGAGGTAAATGGGAGGGGGGACTAGCCAGGATGCCTGCTGAGCCAAACCCCACAGCGGGCCCGCAAACCTCCATTATCCCCTCCGGCCCTCCCAGTGCCAATCCCACGGGGGAGGCAAGTCACCTCCACTTCACAGTCAGGAGGCTCTGGGAGAGGCGGCTTCCAAGCTGGGGCTGGGAAGCAGGCAGGGTGCACGGACCAAGGAGCCTGACTAGTGCCCACCGGGCTGCAGCCAGGGTGCTCACTTTTCACCCTCGGCGATCTGCTGTATGCGGTGGGCCTCAGCCTCAGCAGGGCGGCGCACCGTGGCGATCAACTCCTTGTCAGTGCGAAGGATCTCCTGCGCCTCCACTGCGATCTGCTTCTTGCGCTGTACAACCTCGATCTCAATCTCTTCCTGCCGGATCTTCTGCTGCTCCCGGGCGCCCTGCAGCTCATAGGCCAGCTGGGCCTCGGCTGTCTGCGGTGGAAGGATGGGCTGTCAGAGGCCGGCTGCCAGGTCCTGAGCCCTGAGCCCCGACCTGGGATGCCCGATGGCACCTCACCTTGATGTTGACCTCCTCACTAAAAGCTGACTTCTGCAGCTCGAAGGCTCGCTTGGAGTCGGCAATCTTGGTGTCTGCCATGAACTTCACATCCAGCATCTCCTTCTTGCACTCCGCTTCCTGGCAACCGCAGGGGCAGGTGCTGAGGGTCCCCCGTGCCGGCAAGGTCCCACCAGCCCTGAGATCCCTGTCCCTGGGGGTGGGAAGGAAAGACTGTGTACCCGGATGCCTGCGTCCCGCTCGGCCTCGGCCACCCCAATATCTGCATCTCTCTGCACCACGGCGGTCTGCGTCTTGCCCAAGGAGCTCAGATAGTCCACTTTGTCATACACGTCCTGGGAGGGAAGGGGGAGTCATCCTTGGGAACAGGCACAAAGGGGCCAAACACCCAAAGGGGGGCTGCACCCATCACCTTGATGGTGAAGCTGAGGATCTCGATGCCCATGCGGCCGACGTCAGGGGCCGCCACCTCCCGCACCAGCTTGGCAAACTGGTCTCGGTCCTGATAAATCTGCTCCACGGTCAGGGTCCCTGGGGAAAGAGGGATCGTGGGCTGGCTTCCTGGGGGCCCACTGGGCAAGGGAAGCACCATGCAAGCAGTGGTCTGAGTGTGTGCACACGTTGTACTCTGAGCTGGGCCTTCCTCGGGGTTCTTCTTCACAGCATTTAACACCGAGCCTCCTTCTGAGAGCCCAGGCTGGATGAGGAGAGGTGTCCCAAGCAACACCAGGTGCCTGACCAGACTGGCAGCCCTCGTCCCCCCCCATCCCAGCGCCCCCTCCTTCCCTTGGGCCACCTAAAGTTTTGAAAAGAAAGTCTTGGTGGGACTGACAGATTCCCTTGCCCTGCACTGCACCCCTCCCTGCCCGGGCCTTGGAGATCCTGTGAGGTTCTTGAAGGCAGCAGAAGTGTCCCTGGGTGGGCCGGGGCCTTACCGAGGATGGAGCGCAGGTGCCCCTCCAGGGTCTGCAGGACAACGTTCTTGATGTCCTGCACATTCTTGCCCAGAAACTGCTCACAGGCCACCGCCAGCAGCTCCTTCTCTGTCATGATCTTCACCTGTCAGTGATCAGAGATGCCTGAACCAGGCTGGAGTGGGGCAGGCAGAGGCCCCTGACCCAAAGGTGTGGAGGATGGTGGCTGTGCCCCTCCCCCCTCCTTTTTCAGACCTGGAGGCCCAGGGGCCAGGACGTGGTAGAGACTGACCGAGGCCTCTAGTCGGGACAGCACACCAGGAATTCTTACACTGACAAACCTGATGTTCACAGGCAGCCTCAGGCCCTGACACGGCCTGTCTGCTAGGCATCTGGGGCTCATCTCCCCACCCCTCAGCCCATTCACTCTTCCCTCATTAGCCAGTTCCTCCCATGTAGGCTCCCCACAGGTGGGACACCTGCAGGCTGAGGGTCAGAGAGGGTGAAAAGGAGAAGGAGCAGTAGGGACACAGACAGACAGGCTGAGGAAGAGAGCCTGGACAGGGCAAGAGACAGGTCTAGGGGGACGCCACTGAGGGTGGGTATCTTCCTGCCTTTCCTTCCCCAGGTACTTAGGCAACCACCCCCTTACCAGAGGCCTCTAACACGGTTGCACCTTGCTGCTCTGTGAAGTTGAGAACTGGGCTAGAGCAGGAAGCCCCTTGCCCAGGCCCTGAGCTGGGAATACTAAGTAACCTCCCAGAGAGTTGCTCTGCCTTATGTGGCCTTGTCCTCTGGTCCCCTCCCCTTTAGACCCCAACCCAGGCACAGGTAAGGCCTGGATTCTGGGATGTGGCACTTCCAACACCTGCAAAGAATCGGGGGGTTAGTGAGATAACAGCCCTCAGCACTGGTTCTGTCCCTTGCGGGCCCCGCTGAGGAGAAAAGGGGTGTCTGTTAGTCCTGCTGAGTGGCCAAGGGGCCGAGTGAGCACATTCCAGTGGCGACGACCCTCTCTTGGTGGGGGGGTAGGGGCAGGGGCACTGGAGAGAGACTGCCCCTGGCTGCTGTCCTCTCCTCCTCCTCCCACACCCAGCAGAGGGACGAGGCAGCTCAACGGACATGCGCAGGGCTGCTGAGTTACTATACCTGGGCGACACCCGTCACAGTTAAAGCTACCCCCTCGGCCGTCTCTACGTCCTCGCAGCGGGGCTGCAACGTCATAATCTCTAGGGAAATCCTGCCAAGAAATGCAAAACAGGGGCATGGGTCTGGGGGCCCCCGGGCCTGGGGTGTGGGGAGAATCCAGCACCTCACTGCTCCAGCTGGGATGGGCTGGGGTCCTGCTACAGAGGGATGGGGGAACGCTTTAAGGGCTTGTGGGGAGGAGTGTGTGAGGAGATGCGGGAGGAGGCAGAGCAGCACCGGTGTAGCATGCTACCCACGGCACACATGTCCCCTGCTCAGGGCAGCCTGGCTAGCGGCGTGGGGGAAGGAAGCCGAGAAGTGGGTGGGGGTGGCCTGGGCCGGTTGGGGGGTTGCAGGGGTAGTTGTGTGCGGATGGCCTGGGAATGCTCCGGAAGTCCTGGTACCCCCGGCTGTGCTGTGTTGGTCGTCTGCGGGCGTCATGGGAACATCCCTCAGAGGCCTTCGTCTGATCCTGGGTCTGCTCGGTACCCTGAGATACCCTGGAAAGCTCTGCCTACTAGCCTGGCTTGCTCGAAGTCTGCTGGACCACAAGGGAGGTGATCCTGTGTCTGCCCCTTGCCGGGGAAGTCCCAGTTGGTCCCTTCAGCTGGCGGCGGGTTTGCTTTGAAGCCTACCCTCCAGGGCTGGTCCCACATGGCTCAAATGTGGAGTGAGGGCAGAGGTCACATGAGAGCTCCCTGGCCCAGACCATCTCAAGGGACCACACCACCCAGCTTGAAAGGGACTTTCCAATCCCTCTGGAGACTTGGGGATGTGGGCACTTGCAGCTGTTCCAAGTAGATAGTGGGTTGGAGGGGGAGCGGAGCCACTTTTGCGAGGGAACCGGGGACTCTGCCCACTCCACACAAGGTGCTCTGGGCTTCTCAGGCCTCTGTGCTGAGGCCCAACTGCCAGAGGCTACAAGCAATGTGTGAGGTGGGGACAGTCCTCCAACCGGGAAGAGCCAGCAGGACAGGCGAGGCAGAGGAGAGGTGGTGTAGGGTTTTGCCTGAGAAACCTGAAGGGCGATTTCACGCAAGAGAAGGGGATGGGTAAGAGGATGGTTAGGGCTCTTCCAGTCTGGGGACCCAGCGTGTAGGCTCTGAGGGGGGACAGGGGCTTTTTGATGCTCACTGCTACATCCACAGTGCTCAACAGAGAGCTGACGAGTGAAGCGGTGAATGTGAGTGTTGGCACAGCACAAGGAAAGCACTGGGAGGCAAACACCTCAGGTCAGGAAAGGGTTTCCCCGGCTATGGCCAGCTGCACAGCAATGGAGAGTGAGCTATCTGGTCACTTGCTTTTCTAAGTGAGATTGGATCCATGATAAAGCCTGGGTTTCTCTAGCACTCCCTCTTCTGATGCTTTTTTTTTTTTTTTTTTTTTTTAAGTAGGCTCCATGCCCAGCATGGAGCCCAAACCGGGGCTTGAACTCACAACCCAGAGATCAAGACCTGAGCTGAGACCAAGAGTCAGACGATCAACCAACTAAGCCCCCCAGGTGCCTCTCTGCGGCACTTCTTTTCCAAAAATCCCAAAGAGCGCTCATATTGCTTTACTTGCCTTTCCCAACTCCCTACAAAGCATAGAGGACAGGATTCCCCTCTCACATGTAAGGAAACTAACACAAGTGACGAGAGATTTGCTCAGAGGTTTCTGCACAAAAATGAGGGGTAGGGAAGAGCCAAGACTGGTTTTGCTAAGACCTGTCAGGGAGATCAGAAGAGGCCAAGGAGTTGGGAGAACAGAAATCTTCAGGAAACCCATCTTCTGGCCCTGCGAGGAGGAGGGCTAGGACTCGACGTGTGTCCAGATGGACAGGTGGGAACTGGCTAGCAAGGGGCTCCGTGGCGCCTGGAGTGGTTGGACTGAAACCCCTCTACCCCGACAGCCTTGCTCTGGCACACAGGGGCCTGTGTCTCCTGCCTCAACTTACCCCTTGGCATCCAAGGACACCACCCCCTAGCAGACTTAGGCAGAGTTTCCAGACTCCCTTGCTCTTTCCCCACTAGCAGCCCCAGTAGGTGAGGGCAAGGGAACTGGGAATCTATAGGGGTCTATCCTGGCACCCAGAGCAGCGCAAGAGAGAGCAGAGGGGAGGGAGGCACACTCTCAGGAGGGGAGTCCATCTGGGTCTTGCCTGCCGGGCCCCACAGGGCAGGAAGAGAAAAGGTTAGACACAGAGGAGGAAGCAGGTGGGTTATTACCTGTGCAACCCCTGTTACGAATAGCGGGACCCCCTCCGACGTCTCAATATTCTCACAGCGACACAGGATGGTCATAACCTCCAGAGACAGTCTGAGGAGCGGCCAGGGGGAAGGAGAGGTAGGGACAGGAGGGGTAGGAGGGGACACAGCAAACACACACAGTGGTTACCAGACAAGCAATGATGCCTGATGCCTGGGGGCGGGGGGGAGATTGCTCTCAGTATTTGAGCCCTCTCTTGCCAGCTCAGCCTAGGACTGTAGGGGGACAGAGGAAACCCCCTTGCTGGCCTGGATGCTTTCCCTAGCCCCCATATCTGTCTAAGGAGGAGCTGCTGGGCTGGGAGTAAAGCCTGCTGACATCCTGGGCCTCCCCGAGGTGGGGAGGCCTATGCACAGGGCACCAAGGTTGCCCACCGCCTCACTTTCTCAGGACAGTCCTGGCACAGTCTGGGAGACTTGGCCTCACTTCTACCTTCCAAACACAGGCAAACCTCTGTGTCCAGAAACTGGGCAGGAGAGGCCACTGTGGGGATTCACAGGCCAGGGAAAATACCAAGTCCTTCTTTGGTCCGCACTCCCTGTCACTAAGAAGGGAATTTTGGGCCAAAAAAGCCTAGGGAGAACCTGGAATTTTCTGATTTGGGAGGATAGGTGTCAGGGAAGGCTAGGGGGAAGAAGTGTGTCCCTGCCAGGATATTCACAGGGACAACAGGGAGGGGATGGAGTAATTCACTTTGGAATTTCCAAAGTTGGGCCCAGGTAGAGAAGGGGTTACAGCAAAGAAAGCGAGGTGCCTTGAAGCTGCTCGGCCCACCCTCGCTGGGCCTCCCTAGCACAGCCTGTGTGAATGTGAGTGTGTGTGCTGGGTAGCGGGCTGGGCTAAGCTGTGGGCAGCGTGGGAGGTTTCCTGAGATCAGAGGAAAGGAGGACAGTGGCTGAGGCCCAAGGAGCAGAAGCAGGTGGGCCAGGGGATGGGAGAAGTAGGCCTCGTGGAGCCCTGCTGGCACAGGTCACAGTGCCAGCCCTGGGGGCCCTCAGCCATGCAGGTGTGCAAAGGCTGCCTTCATTCAAGCCCCTAATCCTAGCACTCCTGGGCCTGAGAGGACTCTAGACCCAGCTCAGACAGGAAGGCACCAAGCTCTCTTCCAGGGAAGGAGGAGAGAGGGAGGGAAGGAGAGAAGGAACGAGGGAAGGAAGGAGGCTGCAACTCAGACGCCAGAGGGGGAGCAGTCACTCAGGTGAGAGAGAGGGAGCTCCCACAGGAGAGCCTCAGGATCCTATGGGACTTGGCAGCAAAGTGCAGTAGGAGCAACTTCATGGAGGCTGGAGATGGATGGCTGACAACGGAGGTGGGGGACGTTGAGGGTGGCTGTGGGATGGGAGGCTTAGAATCCAGCCTGGGGTTAGAAGCCCCTACTCTGACCTGAGAGGCTCCTGTCAGCCTCGGAATATTGAGGCCCCAGCTTGTAGAGATGTCCTTCATATAGGCCAGGTGTCTGGGAAGGGGCTGCCCTCAGAAAGAGAGTCCGAGAAGGGGCGGGGCTACGGGCTCCCCAGCAAGTGGGACCAGAGGGAGAACGCTAAGCCTGGGTGGGGGAGATCCGTTTCCTAGGACGAGGCATGAAGCCCTCTTCTCCTTACCTCCAGACTTACTGTCAGAGAAGCCTGGCCCCCTGTCTCAGGGGCTCTGCTCCCTAGAGTAAGCAGCAGGGGATGGGGGGGGTGCCAAGAACACTGAGCAAGGGCTGTAGGGGCGTGACCCTCGTGGTGGATGGCCGCGAGGGACAGGTGTCTGGGTGAGCTGCGAACTCTCCAGGGCCGGGCGTGCAGCAAGATCTTCGGAGAGGACACTGTCATCCCAGAACAGTGGCTCTGGAGAGGGCAGCCTGTGGCTTCCGACAGGCCAGCTGGCCCACTCCTGAGAGGAAGTTGTGACCAGTTGCGGTTATTCTCGGACACTTTCAGCCTCAGGCCCTAACAGTCCCTTAGGATCCCTCAATTCAGGTGGAGCAAAGTGAGGAGAGGGCTACTGGGAAATCAGTGAAGTTAAACAGTTGATCTCCTGCTCTTGACCCTAGCCAACACCCTCAACCTCTGTGTAGCCATGGGGCTTCCCTCTGCTGACTGGTGGAGCTGGGGCAGAGGGGGATTTCCACTGGAACCGCCACTGCCCCTCCTACCCTCCCAGTTCTGCTGTCCCTGCTGCCTGGGTGCTGGCCTGGAAGGATCTGGGCACAGTCAGGAAGAGGGTGATGGTGGAAAGGTGGCTGGCCTGCCTCATCTCTTCCTGGGGGGGGGCGGGCCAAGTCTGGGCCTGCTGGGGGTCCTGGGGGAGCTCCAGGGAGAGCCCATGACATCTCCCTTCGTTTAGTGAGTCTTTCCAGACTAACCACAGAAGTCCAGATCTGTTTTGCCCCGCCCAGCACCAATTCCTTGGCTCTCCTCCCCCTGTCTGTAAGTAGTCACTGCCTGCATTGCCTGGGCCTGCACAGGTGAGGGCGTGTGTGGGTCTTTTCAGCCTCTCCTCTGCACAGGGAGGAAAATTTAGAATTCGTGAATAACTGAGCTAAACTTACGGAATGAGGATTCTGCCTGGGCATGACCCCCAGATGCTCTGGGACATAACCAATGTCTCCAGCGAAACAAAGCATCCCCACTAAGGAGAAGGTGCCCAGACGAACCCCCTACACCCCTTCTCACCTGCATCTTAGGA
Source organism: Neogale vison (assembly GCF_020171115.1). Lineage (NCBI taxonomy): Eukaryota > Metazoa > Chordata > Mammalia > Carnivora > Mustelidae > Neogale > Neogale vison. The sequence continues at coordinate 28,465,328 of NC_058095.1, read as the reverse complement.
GGTCCCACCACCCAGGATAGAATGTGGCAAGTGGTGGATGCTCTAGCTCACTGCAGGGGGAAGCGGGGCTGGGGGAAGGCTGGAAATCCTTCTTTCTCCCTTGCCCACCTGGATGCCAGGTTCCCGGGGGCCCCTGAGCCCTTACCTCTGAGTGTCGGAGATACACCACCAGGCCCAGGCCCAGCCGCCAAACACGTACTGTTTATAGTCAGAACCACAACAGCCCCCTGGAGAGCAAAGCAAACCACTGCTGGTCAGTCAGTTCTTGGGTCTCTCTACTCTCCGTCCCTTCACCAGCAACTCTGGCCCTTTACTGGCCCTGACCCTTGACAATTCCCACTGTTGGTTGCTGAGGTCACACAGAAGGGGAAGAGAGCTCCTAAGGGCCTGAAACTCAAGTTCAGTAGATATGTGATTTGCATAAAAAGCTATCCAATGAGTGGTTCCGAATGTAAGTGTTTTCAGAGAACAGAGGAAGTCAGTGGGCAGGAGTAAAGGGGAAAAGCTTCCATCTTTCATTCAACCATCCATTCAGCAAACTCGTTATGTAGGTTTCTGGGCTAGGGAGTCAGAGATGAAGATACGACTCCCATCCAGAAGGAGCTGCGAACTTCTCCTGAGATCATTAATACTAATACTGGGTGATCTGCGTGTAATCAAGGCGTGTGCAGGCCAAGGGGGAACACAGGGGACCCTGGGCAGGGGCAGGGGGCACGGGGCACTGGGAGGCCGATGGGAGGGAGGAGTCTTGGAGCCAAGATGGGATCCTCACTCACGCCCAGCAGACACATCTCAGTAAAGCTGTTTCTCTATTCCCAGGGCTGCACACTGACTGTGGGCCTCTGGGGAGTAGAGTGAAGAGGGAAGGCAAGGCCTCCAAACAAAGGCCAGCCTGTGGCACCCATGGGATAAGTGAAGAGAAAGTGGAAAGGTCGAAAAAGGAAACTCTATCAATTACACAGAATGCTGAATCGGGCCCCAACTTGAATCTAGCTGTAGACATGACCGGCACGCTGTCTGTGCAGAAGTGAGAAAAACCAATTCCTGAAATTCTTGTTGTGAACTCTCCTGCAAATGCCAAAATTATTCATCAAGTTCAAGGAAACTTTAGTAAAAGCTAGAAGGCAGTTTCCTTGCAGCGCAAAAAACCCAGAAAACAAAAAACAATAAACAAAAACAAAAAAAACTCCAAACCAAAAATGTACAGGAAGTAGATGATTCAAAGGAAATGTGATTTGGGAAAAAGCCAGTGGGTGTCATCATTTCTGTATTTACCAGCTTGGATTTTCGGGAAAGCCTTAGCATGTGTGCTTCCAATGGGCAAGAGTCAGGGGTCATTTCCTGTAGCTGGGTCACAGTGTCTCTGAGGACCCACAGCAGGGAGAGCAGATCATAGGGTGTCTCAAGTATCAGGCCAAGAAACTGTGTGTGCGTGTGTGTGTGTGTGTGTGTGAGAGAGAGAGAGAGAGAGAGAGTGTGTGATGAGGGGGTCACATAGGGATTTAAGCAGGGGGAGCAACAAAATTACATTTGCATTTCAGAAACACCACTTTGCACACGGAAGATGGGGATGGGTGGTCTAGGAGATTGGGGAGAAGCCTTCTGCAGTGACCTAGACAAGGCATGGTGGCTGATGTTGGGAATTAACTTCCAGAGCAATCTAGTCCGAGAGGATTTCCTGTGAGGGTTGAAATGTTGCATATTTGCAGTGTGTAACACGGGGGCTTACTTCGCAACTGAAATGTGGCCAATGTGACTGAAGAACTAAATTTCTTTTCTTTTGTTTTTTTTTTTTTTTAAAGATTTTATTTATTTATTTGACAGACAGAGATCACAAGTAGGCAGAGAGGCAGACAGACAGAGAGGAGGAAGCAGGCTCCCTGCTGAGCAGAGAGCCCAATGCAGTCCTCGATTCCAGGACCCTGAGATCATGACCTGAGCCGAAGGCAGAGGCTTTAACCCACTGAGCCACCCAGGCGCCCTCTTTTTTTTTTTTAAAAAAAGATTTTATTTCTTTATTAGGGAGAGCATGAATGGGTGGGGGGCAGTAAACGGGAGGAGCAGAGAGAGAGAGGGAGAAGCAGGCTCGCTGCTGAGCAGAAAGCCCAACACGGGGCCCATCTTGGGACCCTGGGATCGCAACCTGAGCCAAAGACAGACACCCAACCGACTGAGCCACTTTAAGTTTCCATTTCTAAATTTCTAATTTAGAAATTTAATTAAGTTTAAATGGCTAGTGGCTACCCTATCAGTGTAGCTGTGGAGTCCAGGCCGGAGTGGGTGGGGACACCAACAAGGGAAAGAAAGACAACAGGGAGCTGGAGAGGAGTTCTGGACAGGTGGAGGCAAAGGGGACCCCACAAGGGCAGAGTGCCCATCAGCACAGAGAGCTGGTGCCTGAGCCAGCTCATTGGGCGGCCGGCCCACTTGCCCTTCAGGGCCTGCACTGTGCACAAGAAGCCTTACCGGAAGTTCAGGAAGCAAACAGCAGGCATACAATATGAGTAGGCGAGGGAAGAGGAACTCTGTTTCTCTGTGATGGAAATACCAGCCTGCAGGGCTGCTGCACAAGGGAAGCTACTGCAGGCTTCTCGGCCCTGGGAGTGGGGTGGGGAGGCTCTAAGGGCAAGTGATCAAGCTGAAACCTAAGCCACTTTAGGATATGAGAACCTGAAAGGGTCACACATCACAGCCTGTTTCACTCTGGCCTGGTGAGGGCTAGGGCCTAGCTGCCTCTGGCCAGCGCTAGGGAGCTTCTTCAGTGTAGGGGGTAGAGGTGGTAGGGGTGGGGAGGGAGAAGTGTAAGTAATGGGAGGTGGGGAGGTCCATGCTTTACCCTTAACTTAGTCTTTGACCTTGGGAGCAGGCTGTCACCACTTAAGCTGGGTCTTGGCCAAGGGCAACATGGCCAGGTTCTCAAGGGTAGCAACAACAGGAAGCTGGGCCTTCTAGTCTGCTCTGCCCCCCAGCAGGCTCCTCCCCCTGAAGGCATCTTCCTCCCAGGTTCCTGGTCACCCTGAGTCTAAGAAGCACCACTCCCCAAAGAGACCATGTAGGTGTCCCTTCCTTGATCTCCCTTGCTCTCACTCTTTTCACACCTGGAAGTTTCTTCTGGTTTTATCGTACGTTTTCTAACCCAACTTACTTTCCTTTGTTCTGTCTTCGCCCAAGCTGAAGAATCACAAAACAGGGGTGCCTGGGTGGCTCAGTCATGAAGCGTCTGCCTTCGGCCCAGGTCGAAGGGTCCTGGGATCAAGGCCTGCATCAGGCTCCCTGCTTAGTGGGGAGTCTGCTTCTGCCTCTGCCCCTCTCTTCCACTCATGCTCTCTCTTTCTCAAATAAATAAAGGAAATCTTAAAAAAAAAAATCATGAAACATCCCACAATAACCTCCACCCGGCTTTCAGGCCCTCAGACCCAGCCCACCCCTCTGCCCTCTCAGGAACACTCTCCTCCCTTCCTGCCTCTTTTCTACCTTCTTCCCACTACTCCAGAAGACCATACTCTACAAGGGAGATTTAGCTTTTTTTGAGTCACAACCCCCCTTAGTCATTGAGCAATGCTGGAGTGTTCATAAATGCATAAAATAAACAGGAAACACATCTGGAAAGTTATAAAAATATTAAAATAACCAAATGTATGGTATGTAATACGTGGTAATACATGTGATACAGTAAAACATTAAATAATAAAATCCAGTGGTAAATTTAATAACTAGCTTAACTTCAAAGGCATGATGAGCACGAGTGACTTTGATGGTACCTACAAAAACTGTGGTGTGGTAGGAAAATATCTCCTAATACTATCCCGGGTTGTGGCCGGCATTTATAAAGTGAAGAAATGCTAACTTTCGATTCAGGTTAGTGAGAATAAAAATTCATGTCTCTCCCTATCCAAATGCACAGACCTCTAAATCCTCCCCATGGACCCCAGGTTAGGAACCTCTGATTTATTGTAGAGACAAGAGAAAGGTGTATGGGGTTTGGATTCTCCTTTTAGGTTCCTGACAGTAGAAACAGAGAAAGAGGTTTTATATTACGGATGGGCAGAGGGAGGTAAGACAACCAGAAAAACTTCCAGCCTTTTCAGGTGGAGAAGATGACCAGGGGATATATCAGCATCCTTCTCCAACTGGGCTGAACGAGATGCTTCTAGACTTGGACAACAGCTTAAGTAACCAGGTCGGGGCAGGGCTGGGAGTGGCTGCTCCCCTCTTCCAGGACTTGGGTTTGGGAGAGAGAGGGATCTCGGCAGGATCAACTCAAATCCCCAGGTACTATAATACTCCCTCTCCTCACCCGTCCTTCCTCGACTCCAGCACCCTCAATTCTCAGCTCAGCCTCCTCTCCCCACCCCTAAAACAGCTTCGAAGCTACAATGCACTGGCCTCTAGCCAGAAAACCAGGATTCCAGCAAGGGGAAGGTACAGAGTGGCCCATGTTAGATGCTCCTCTCACCTCTCAGTCTCAAAGCTCGCTCTCTCAGCCCAGAGTCTCGGCTTCCAGAAAGAAACTCCCCGAGAGAGAAAAAGTGTGGTGCAGATAGGTTCTAAAAGTTGTCTTTAGGATCAGGGCCTGGGAGACAGGTTCAAGTCTGGCCTCGGTGCCCTCCCAATCCCAAGGCCACCTCTGGTTTTATCTGCTCTCCCCCCAGAGAGGAGCGTGCTTGTCAGGTAGAGTGGTGATTTCCTGTCCTCGAGGAGAGACTGATTCTGAGATCCAAACTGCCACAGGCCAGGTTCTGGGGTAAAACCTCCCAGTGCACTGATCACACCACCCCCAAAGCACAGCTCCAAACCCTGGTCTAGTCCACCCCCTTCAACAGCCAGCCCTAACAACTCTTCACACAGGCTGGAAACTGGCATCGATGGGGGGATCACCTGAAGGATTCCTGCAGCAGGTCTTCAAGCTGTCAGCAAACACCACCCTCCCCAGCACCGGTGAGCCAGGAGCTGCACAAACGGGGCTTCAAAGGCTTCAGCCATCTCTCAAGATACCCAAATATACCAAATTAAGCAGCCTTAAGGCAAAGGTACATCTGCCCTCCCCAGTACAGCAGTCCCACGGCCCTGTGGAAGCTCCCAGAAATTCTAGAGCCTGTAGCATTTTTGCAATCAGGGCGATACAGCCCAGAACCCGATTTCTCAAACTGTAGAGGCCGCACCCGCATTTCTGGGGCGGGCAATGTCAGTAAGCCCCAGCAAGCCCCAACCTGCTCAGAATTAACGGGAGCACAAGGATCCCCGTCTCAGCGCCCCTCCCCAGGCAGGCACCTGCCCTCGGAAGCGGTAAGACCCGCCCCAAGGCCTGGGCGCCGGAATCCAGCCAAACCGCTGTGTTCCGGTAACCACGGGTTCACTCTCTCCGACCTCAGCTCGGGACCCCCTAGGCCACGGTGGAGTAGAGGGGAAAAGGCGGAGAAAGGAGAGAATAAACACGCAGTGGCAGGGGGAGTCCCGAGGGCGCCGAGCACCGCAAGCGTGAGAATGGGGGGGGTGGCCTTCCTGGAAGGTTCTCAGCCCGACACCCGCGCCCCTTACCCCGTCCCTCACCCTCCGCGCCGTTCCCCGGCCTAGCCGGTCCCCGCTCGCTCCGCAGCCCCGCACCTACCCCGAACCCCCTCCTCGACCACCTCCGCGGGCACGGCCGGCGCGCCCCAACACCCTCCAGGCCCCCGAGCCCCGGCCCCACCTCCCTCACAGCTCTCTCACCTGAAACCACCAGCGCCTCGTTGGGCCCCACCGTGTGGCAATTGCCCATGGCGCCAGCGGGACGGAAGGCCCCCGGGCACCGCAGGGACCTGGACAGCACCGCGCGCACCACCGGCCGCGCCCTGCCTATCCCGCCACCCCCAGCGGCCGCCCGCCCGCGCCCCTCCGCGCTCGCGGCCCCGCCGGAAGTGTGGCGGCGGAAGGCGGGGCCGCCGGGCGACAGCGGCGGCCGCGAGCGCGAGGCTTCGGGCGCCAGTCCACACGCTTTATTTCCCTGGGGTGCAGCACCCCGGGACAGCGCACCCTACTCCTGCGGGCCGCCCGCACCCGACGGCGCGGCCCTGCCTCACCTCCCCGCACCCAGCCGACCACCGTGGGCCCCGGAGTCACACCGCTCCCGCCCTCCCCTCCGCCCCATCACCGGCGGTGAGACCTTGGGCAAGTCCCTTACCTCTGCAGCCCAATCCGGCCTCAGCAAACGGGGGGCATGTAACTACGTGGCTAACATGGTTTTGCAAAGGGCCCAGTTCGGTAATTCTCAGTGTTGTACTGTAATTAGAAATTACAACCCCCGTACGCCCTCATCCAAAGCTGATCAGCATCACCCAGAGTGGGGACAGAGGTACGGAATTCAAATTGCTCAGAAGCAACGTCTGGCGCATTAGCCCTCACCTCTCAACCTGGGATTATTGTTATTCTCAGGAAGAGATCACCACCCACGATTTCCTTCCACCAGGAAAAGAGCTGTTCAGGACACAATCTGAAGCCCCAGCCAGGAGGCATGGAGGTAAAAATTGCAAACCCCTCAGTGCCCAGGGCAGGGTTTGACATGCAGTTAAGGTTTTCGAGGGCCACCAAGTGTCATGGAAAGCATCCCAGCCTGGGGATTAGGAGATTTAGGGCTCAGGTTCAGTTTTAACGTGAATTCTGTGTGTGACTTTAGATAGGTCTGGTGAACTCTGAGGGCTGGGGTGGGGTTCAGAAACTGTGGGCTCCTTAGAGTGGGGTCTGCTCAGGGAACATGGGGCCCCTGGGTCCTCAGGCTGGGGCTCTTCATCAGGTTCGGCCTCCTCTCCAGGCCCAAGGCCTGCCAGCCTCTTGCTGGCCTCCCATAGCCGGTGAGCTGCACGGTCATCTCGGGCAGCTGGGGACACCTCCTCCACGTGGCAGTTGGCAAAGTATCTCCCACTAAGGGGCTCAATGCCCTCCTGGAGAGCGCAGTACAGGGGTGTCTGGGCACCTCCTCTTGGAGCCCGCAGCACAAGCCAAGCTAGTGGGCGCAGAAGTGGGCGCAGCCATCCAGGAACATGGCGCAAGAAAAGCTCCGAGTTCACAGGCCCTGTAGACAGGAAGAAAGGAAGGAGTAGTGAGGATGGTGGGCGAGGGCCCAGGGGAAGAGCAACAAGAACAGGGCTAGAAGCGAGTGGGGAACAGAGTCCAGTTCCAGGGAGACCAGGATAGTATTGAGTGGGCATTCAGGGTCCCCACAAGGTGACCTCACTCATTTCAACAGCAAGGCTCCTCCTCTCCACCTGTACACCTATCTCCCAGGTTTTCCCACATGTTGAATCCCCTGCCCGAGGGGACCTCTTTTCTTCTAGCTCAAGTCCTATTCCTTTGTTTAACCAGCAAATGTGTACTAATGCCTATGGCAGACCAGCCACTGTTCTGGACATTAGAGATGGGGAGTGTAATAAAGGCTTATAAATGTTAGCTGTGATTATTATTGTCACTGTTATAATTACTAGTGAGCCTCAGGCAACGACTTTCTAAAGTGCAGTATGGTTGGTGTCTCACTCAGTCGTTGGAGTATGACTCTCAACCTCTGGGTTGTGAGTTTGAGCCCCATGCTGGCTGTAGAGATTACTTAAAAATAAAATCTTAAAAAAATGCAGTATGGCAATATGGGTCATCCTATAATGTGTTCCATAAGGCAGAGATGGGCCATATTCATCCACTAACTCCCTCAGACTAAAAGTTAAAATGCTAGAAGTGGACTTCTAGACCCTAGATGACCCAGCCCATCTCTATACCTCATCTCTCTCTCTCTCTTTTTTTTTAAGATTTTATTTATTTATTCGACAGACAGAGATCACAAGCAGGCAGAGAGGCAGGCAGAGAGAGAGGTAGAAGCAGGCTCCCCACTGAGCAGAGAGCCCAACGTGGGGCTCGATCCCAGAACCCTGGGATCATGACCCGAGTTGAAGGCAGAGGCTTTAACCCACCGAGCCACCCAGGTGCCCCTATACCTCATCTCTTGCCACTCTCCTCCTCTCACTCTGTTCCAGCCGCATGCGGCCCCTTGTTCCTTCTCAGGCATACCAGGGACTTCTGCCTCAGGGCCTTTGCACGTGCTATCCACTCTGTTCTTTACGCTCTTCTCCTCTGAAGACCACCTGGCTCATTCTCATCTCCTTCAAGCCTGTCACCTTTTCATCTATGCCTTCCTTGACTGCCACAGAAAAACAGCACCTGCTGTCATTTCCTATCCCTGTCACTCTGCTTTATCTTTCCCATAGCATTTTATCGCCACCTGTCATTGAATGTATTTATTAGCAATCTCCCCTTCCCTTAAACTAGAATGTAAATTCTACAAGGAAAGGGCCTGTTTTATTGACTGCTGTCTTCCCAGCACCAAGATTAATGCCTGGTACATAATAGGTAATCAGTAAAAGCTTCTTGAATGAACAAGTAGTTATTAGCCATCATCATCATTATCCTCCTATTATAGTGAGTTCATTCATAGTGATGGCTCCTTGGGGTGAGAACCTGGGATTCAGTCATTACATACCCTATCAAGTAGCCAGCATCCAGGCTTACTGGTGTGAGAGGAAGAGCTCAGACAAGGAGAACCCCCTTCCAAGATCAGCAAGGAAAGGTCTCTCCTCATACAGTGCTTCCTTACTGTTCTGAGAGTCTGGGGCTCAGTGAGAGGTGGGGGGTGCACAGGATGGGCCGCGGATGGGAGAGGGGACTCAAAGCACAGTCAGAGAGCCAGGCCTCACCTGGGTGGGCTGCATAGCAGGTGACACCAGTACCCTCCAGCTGCGTGGCGAGCTCCCTGGCAAACAACACGTTGGCCAGCTTACTGTCGGCATATGCCCGTAGCTCCTGCCGCCAGCCCACCACCGGGCGGTCCAGGCGCGTGAAGTCGAGTCGCCCTCGCCGGTGGGCGGCTGATGATACCACCACCACGCGACTTGGGGCGCATGTCTTCAGCCGGGGCAGCAGCAGATGAGTCAGCAGGAAGGGGCCAATATGGTTCACTCGCAGCATCAGATTGAACGGCTTGTGGGTCCGGCCACAGGAACTGATCCCTGGGGCAGGGGTTCAACATGAACCACTGCTCCACTGGGACCCCTGAAGACCTCAGTGTCCCCATCTGTGAGAGGGTGGTAGGGGGCGTCCTTCCCATGGATCCACTGGCCCTTGGCATACACCTGGCTGGAGGGGACAGTTGCCCACCCGCTGCCCCCCCTGCAGGGCCTGCTGCCCCTCACCGGCATTGTGGATGAGGATGTCCAATCGTGGCTCAGAGCTCAGGAAGGCGGTGGCAAAGGCCCGCACGGAGGCCAGACTGGCCAAGTCCAAGGCCATGAAGATGATCTCATTGTTCCCACTTTCCTGTGGGGCAGCAAGGGCTGGGCTTGTCACCAGGCACCTCTCTCCTCTTCCCTCTCCCCAGGTACCAAATTTTGAGAGTCCTCCTCCTCCTTTTACTAAGATCTGCCCTTATGCATTAGAATATAGTGGACAAGTATATGGATTTTGGATGCAAAATCCTGACTTTGTCTTTCATTAGAGCGTGATGTTAGACAAGTGTGACATTCATCTCTCTGGGGCTGAGTTTTCTCGCTGTAAAATGGGAACAACGTAGTACGTATCTCATGAAGTTGTTGTGAAGATTCAATGAGTTAATAAGTGTGAAATACTTAGAACAGTGCTTGGCCACCAGTCAGCACTGTGTAGGTAGCTCTTGGTATTATTATCATCATTCCCTCTGACCATTATTGCTTATCCTAACATTTACAACTGACTTCTTTCTCCTTGATCTCTTCTCACCCATTCTTGCCCCTCTCTTGCCCTCCTCTCACCCACCACCCCCACCCTAGTCCGGGCCTGTACAGCCACTGAGGCGTTTCTCCCAGAAGTCTATTTTGACAGTCCATACCCTGCTCAGGACCCTTCATTGGATCTTCACTGCTCATCCTATAAAATCTGAGTTTCTCAATAGAGTCTATAAGGGATTCCCGAATCTAGCCCCGGTTCAGAGCTTCCAGCCTCTTTATTTCACCTCTTTACTCCATATTTTGTGGTCCATCCAGCCTCAATAAACCTTTGCTTTTAGTTTTTAAAAAAAATCAATTCAGCTATCTTGCCTCAGGGCCTTTGCATATGCTGTTCCCTCTGCTGTTCCCTTTCCTACTGTCTTTCATTGATGTAAGTTTTACCGATCCTTAAACGTCTTCAAAAAGCGATCAGTTCTTTCAGAAAGCCAACGTACTAGCTAGCTTGCGTCTGGTGCTCCTTCCCTGTATGACCAGAGCACCAGCCGACTGTTTTGTGCAAGTAACGACCAGTTAAGGAAGCCGCTCTGTTCGCCCTTCCGCGTCCTAGTGTGTTTTCCGCTCACTCTCTCCCCTTCTCCGGCCTCTCCCCCGACCCCTCACCTGGCGGAGGTCGAAGGCGGCCGCCTCACCGCGCTCCCGGCTGCGACAGGCCAGCACCACGCGCGCTCCCCGGCGCGCCAGCTCCAGCGCCGTCATCTTTCCGATGCCGCTGTTGGCGCCTGCGGTGGTTGGGCGGTAGCCTCGCTGAGCCCCGTGGTCACTGACTCCGCCGTACGGCCTCCCCGCCACCCGGCCGCCCGCGGGCCTTCTAGCACTTACCGGTGACTACTGCCGTGCGGCCGCGCAGGCTAGCTATGCCGCCGCAGGGCGGGGCCTTCACCAGGTTGTAATAGACAAGCACGTAGGCACCCAGCAGCAACCCCGCGCCCAGCAGCAGCGCCTCCATGCCCGCCGTGCCGCCAGCACCCCCACGCCGCCCGCACAGGCCCCGCAACTCCCTGGATCGTCGCCCGCCCGGCGGCTGCCGGTCCGCCCCGCACCCGCTCGCGCCTCCTTGGAAGGCGGGGGAGGAGGCGGAGGCGGGCGAGAGGCAGGACAGGGGTGTGTGTGCGTGCGTGTGAGCGTGGGCCCTACGAGCGCCCCCTAGGCATGCGTCTTCGTCCTCCCGGTGTGTGCTTGTGGAACACCTTCTAGGTGCGCGTGTGCATTTGGACCCTGGCAGCGCCCTCTAGGCGTGTGCCTGTGGGAACTCCTTCCAGATGCCTGTTTCTGTGCATTCACACCTACTCTTGAGAGTGTGAATGACTCTGTGAGTGTGTAATGTGCCCGTGGGCCCCGGCATTGCTCTTCAGGTTGTGTTTGTGCCCTTGGATTCTGGATGTGAGCACCTTGGAGATGTGGGTGTACTTGCAGGCCCAGGAAGTACCCTGTGGGTGTGTGTGCTGCGGGACCACCTTTTACGGGTTTGTGCCCATGAGCGCCAAGAGTCCCTCCCGGTGTGTGCATGCATCTCTGGTCTCTGTCAATGTGTGCCCTTAAACGAGCCTCTATGTCACTGTCCTTTGTGCGCATGCGCCGTAGCAGAGGCCTTGCAGGAGGGGCTCACAGAGTGTGTGTGAGCCCTCTGGGTGTCATCTGTGCTTAGCAGAGTCCTCCTCTTCTGGAGAGGTGTGTACGTCAGTGCTGTTATGTCTGAGAGGGAGTGAGTCTGGTCCTGGATGCCTTGGCCTCCGTAAACAAGTCCTTCAATTCCTTATCCTCACTTCCAGCCCTCAGGTTCTAAAATTCTTCCTCAGGTTCTAGAATTCTTCCTCGTTTTTCCTATAAAGATCAGAGAGATGATGCCACACTCATTCATTAGCTGTCTTTATCTCCCTGCCTTTGGTATACCCTCTGATGCCCCCCCCACCCCCTACATTTCTGAAGGGAAGCAGCAGGAAGACAATAAAACACAAAATCTATTATCTGACTTCCAGGAGGAAATTTCTCTGGGGTGGTTCTCACAGGTGGTAGAAAGATAAGAATCTCCATGACTCAATGCAAGAAGAGACTCTGAAGGCAAGGTGGGTGGGGACAGCTAGGGAGGCTCGGGTAAGGGGACTGCTGGCTAGGTGACTTGCCAGGACAAGGATTTGCCTGAAGAAACCATTACAACTGAGCACCCACTGTTTGACACTGTGCCCAGCAGTGTGGTTAGCCTTGGAAATACTGAGCGGAACAATGTGTTTCTGCCCTCAAGGAGTTCGGGAGGCCCATCAGGGTAGGAGGAGCTGAGTGGTGGAGACGAAGCTAGGAGGGTAGGTGGAAGCCAGGGACAGACCCGATTTGAGGAGAGGGGAAGTTTCCGACTTGGCTGCGCTATGGATTTGGGGTTCAGTTGTAGACGCTGTGGGATGAAGCTGGAAAGAATATTAATGAAACAAATCGGTGCGCTCTCCATCCTCAAGGCAAATTCCTGACACACCAACAGGTATCACTTCCTTGAACACTGCTGGGATAGATGAGCAGGGATCTCTAAGGAGTCAAAAAGAACTTCCCAGAGAAAGTGTCTCATGGCAGGTCTGAAAGGAGTTGAAAAAGGATGAGAGCTTGGTTTGATGAGAGGATTCTCAGGGCTTTAGAATTAAGGTAATGCAGCAGATTCTACTGATGAGCTGTGATTATAGGGAAGTTAGGATTGCTAGTCACGCACGCTGTGGCTCCACTGGTCTTTTTCTTCATCATGCTTCCCAGAGACGTTTGAATTGACTGATTGCTCCCCACTAGATTCTAAGCTTCAGGAGGCAGGAGCCATACCTCTTGACTGCTCACATGGAGTTCTCCAGACGAAGCCCAAAGTCCCAGCAAAGGCCATGCATAGGGGAGGGACTCTAGCGATGCCTGAATGAGTTGCAACGTGCCCAGTTCAGGCGGACAGCTAAAGAACAGAGCCAGGTGTTGACTTCTCCCAGAACTGATGACTCAAATATGATAGCAAACAACTGAAACTAAAGGCAGCCCCAGCTCCTGAGGTTCAAGTTTCTAGACCAGCATGCAGAGGTCTCAGAACAGCTCCTGTTTTATTATCTTAGTTTTGGAGTCATCAGGAAGGAGTGAGGGCCTGCACATTCTCAGATTCTTGCAGTACGTGGTCATGTCAAATGATTCCAGGTCACTTGAAGGCCAGACAACAGCTACCCCCCACCCAACCGCAAATGCACCCCTAGCCCTCCACTTTCCCACACCCACCTCGGGCTCTTTTCTCCCTGACCTCTGCTTTTCTGCTTTCCCTTGGGGACTGAGTGTCTGGGAATGAGACTAGTTCAATAAGACTGTGACCAGAGTCTTGGGGAGGGTCCCCTCTAAGGGTGATGACAGGTAGGACAGACAGGCAGAAAACATAATTTGAAGTATTTTTGTTTTTTTATATACAGAATACAGGAAAGTTTCTGTAAAGTCTAAAACATTACAATTACTATGTACATTGGTACTACTTGGGGGTGGGGGTTGGGGGGAGAGGAGGGAGCCAGGGGTGGGAGGAACAGGAGAAGTGGCAAGAGAACAAAAAAAGAAGACGAAACAGGTTTACGACAAAAACGTTTTTGCTACAATAGACAATTTGAAGAAAACGCTCTACCACATGTAGTACTGTACAGTTTTTAAAAACATTGAAAAAAATGTCATCACTAGATGTATTTACACAAAATCCAAATACACTTTTCCTTATTTGAAATAAAATAGATGGACAGCCAGAAAAAGAATTCATTTCTCATTTGTCCATAATACACAGTAGCTACCTGTAGTGCAACCGCTGCAGAAAGGGAAAATAACTTGGAGGGTGGGAACCACGGAAGTAGGGTGGGTAGCGATCTTTATATTAAATAAAACAATGATATTGTATAGATTTTGCTGTATGAAAACTGTATTTTTTCTTTTAATATAAAACTATTGTCACTGCCACAAAATAGAACAAGTTTCTGATTATTTTACAACGGCGGGTGAGGGGGAGGGAGCAGGAGGTGGGCAGGAGGTGGGTGGGGAACGGTTTCGTGTTGGAGGAAGTGTCCAGACCGTGGGCCTTCCCCTCCCTGCCCACGCTGTTCCTCAGCTCGGGTCTGCCGCTTTCCCATGAAATGTTGAGTACAAATATATGTGCAAATGCCCCCTAAAACTTGAGAAAAGAAAAAGGATTTTTAAAAAACAGTCAAAAGGTTTTCTTCATTTCATGCAAAGATTGTAGTTGAAGGGTTTCTGGTGGAGTATAGAAAAAACCCGGGCTTGGTTTGTGTACATTTTTGCATTGCAGGAGTCTTGGGTTGGGCGGACAGGCGAGTGACGGGGTAGCCGCCAGTCCTAGGGAACGGAGTTGGAGCGCAGTACAGGGCCCTGGTGGGGCTTGAGAGACAGCTTCTCGGCCAAGACCCCATCCTGCAGCAGGCCAGCATCGCCTTTGGGCTGTTTGGTCGCAAACTCAGTGATGCTGAAGACAAACTGCAGGCACCCCAGCTTGATGTAGCTGCCGTGGTGCAGTAAGGCCGTGCCCTCCCAGCCGGCCCCACTGCCCCCAATCAAGCTCGAGCTGCTGGCTTTGCAGTTGCAGGTTCTCCGCGGCGGCCCCTGGGCCTGGGAGCTCATCACGGCTGCCTCCTCACTCGGCTCTTCGTCCTGTTTCCGGTGCCGGCGGCGCCCTGGGAAGGAGGAGTGTGGTCACTGGGAGAGGAACAGTGAAGGGGCCGGGGCTGTTGGCTGTGGCTGGGCCCCTGCACCTCCCAATTCTAACTGCAGGGTGACTAGGGCTGGGGAATGCTGAGAAAGGACAAGGGGAGTCTGAAGTCCCCAAGCAGGTGTGCACATGTATGGCACTGGCTTCTCCATGGCTTTCCCTGGGCCCATAAGCAAGGAGAGTCTGCCCAGTGGGACCAGGAAGGCACGTGCCAGTCATTGGCAGCAATCCAGAGTCACCCAGTTGGGGCTCTTAACACAACAGGTCCAAAAACGGCCGGCTCTGGGGCCACAGGGTCCAACTTACTGATGACACTCTGCACTTTGGCAACAATACTGCTTGGGGGGGTTGGCGGGGTCTTCTCAGAGAAGTCACACGAATACAGCACATTGTCCACCGTTGTCCCGTGCTCACTGTAGTTTAACAGCTCATAATGTTTGGTATTCTGAGGAGGAGGAGGGAAGATAAGATGTGTGGTCTGCTGCGTGGGGCCTGGGGCTAAGGGGAGAGAGGACACATGGAGAAGGCTGTGCTGCTCTACCTGGGGAGCTCTCTTTCTTCCCCAGTCAAGTCCCGCTTCCCTGTCTCTTTCAAATAGGGCTCAAGACTCACCTCCACTTCCCAGTGGCCCCCACCCCCCTAGCTCACCCCCACTCTCCCACTGCTCCTTCACTCTGCCTCCTCTTGAAATGCTAT
This sequence comes from Neogale vison, assembly GCF_020171115.1. Classification (NCBI taxonomy): domain Eukaryota; kingdom Metazoa; phylum Chordata; class Mammalia; order Carnivora; family Mustelidae; genus Neogale; species Neogale vison. The sequence goes on along the minus strand of NC_058095.1, from coordinate 28,450,151 downwards.
TTACTGGCACAGAGGACTTGGCTTCCTTCTATGCTGGTCCCCTGCCCTGATTTTGGGGGAGCTCCCCCTGCTGAGCCCGTGACCAACCTCAGGAGAAATGGCAGCCCTGTTCCTGGGGAGGGTAGCCATGGTAGGACACCCTTTCATACCAAGACTCTTCTCCTCCAGGAATGACAGGGACGGAGGAAGAGAAGACCTCCCCGCCCCGCTTCCCCACACCCAGGACACTTGAACAAAAACCCCAGTGCCTAGGAGAGGCCTCGGGTGGGGAAAGTCCCCTCCCACCCCATCCCCAACCCCAACCCTCACCTCATCATAGAATATGCAGGCGTGTTTCCCGGACACGTAGTTACAGTGACCATAGTTTGTAAGGCACACGTCCATGTCAGCTCCTGCAAGTGGCAGGAGTAGAAGCAAAGGCAGGCAGAGAACAGACTGTAAGGTGTATGCATGGGGAGGGTAGGGGGCAGGAGTTAGCTTCTGGGCAGCTACTGGTAAGACCTCACGGTGAAGCTAGCTTGGGGCCCCTTCCTTGTATTTTTGAACAAAAACGGATTTCTTTTCCAATCCCCTTGGAAAGAACAGCTGTCCCTGCCAGCCGATCTCATTCAGAACATGCGGCTACTGCACAGAAGGGAAGAGTGAACTCCTGAAGAGGGGGGGGTTATTTCCATGAGGGCACAACATGGGCTGCAGGGTTCATAAATCCTATCATCGGAAAGAAAGGAGATTTCTTGGTCGCAGGCTAAGCTGACTATCCCTCTGTACAAGATTCAGGACTAAGGAAAGGTTATGGGTGTGTGAGCCCTATCACTTTCTTGAAGACCTCCAGGGACACAGCGTGTGCCCTCTACGCAGGTATTTCCTGCACGCCTGGAATGGCTCGCTGAGCAGCAATCAGAGCTGACTACACTCTCTCCCGAGGTCATGTTGGGCCCAAGCAAAAGGGCTGAAGCTAGGGAAGACAAGCAGCTGATAATCTCCTTTCTTAGTCCCTCTTGCCTGGATATCTGCTGGGTTAAACCAGTCAGCCCTGGAGAGGGTTTCCCTTCCCCCTTTCCAGCCTCTGTGGGTAAGGATATTAGTATTTGGGGCTGAAGAGATTTCGGCGCCTTCCCCAGATGGCTCACCTGTCCCGATGTATAGGGTTCGGTAGCACATGTTCACAGCTCCTCCCAACCCTAAGAGAGGGTAGAACACAGCTCGGGCCTGTACCTCCTTTCTTTGCACTACAAGACAAACACAGGGATAGGATCATTCAGAAACTCAGAACCTGAGACCCAAACATAAACCAAAAGAACCCAGACCTTTGGCTTGTGGCCTACAGAAAAAGATCCACTAGATGAATTATCCCACCAAACACACCTTGGACATTGGGCTGCTTCAGCATGACACTCTCCCCCCACCCACAGCATTCCCAACATGGGTTAAGCATTTCCACCTTAAAAGAAGGTCACAGAAGTCATGGATGAAAGTACTCTAAGTTCCTGGGCTGTTGACTGGCTTATTAGGGACAGACCAGACGATACCATAGAGAGGGATGCCAAACAGCAGAAGTCACAGACCAGCACTTCTCAAACTTTGGTGTGCACACAAATCAACTAGGGATCTTGCTTAATGTTGTTCTGATGCCGCAGGTCAGAAGTGGGGCCTGAACTCTCTGTTTCCCACAAGCCCGCTGGTACTGCTGGTCTGGGGAACCACATGATTTCAATCAGTAAGGCTCAATAAGGGTTAATGCTCAGAAAAAGAACCTAAGCAGTTAGACTTGTGGGAAGAATTTCCAGGAGGCTTTCTTTTCTTTCTTTTTTATTTTTAAAGTAGGCTCCATGCCCAAGACAGGGCTCAGCCTCATGACCCTAAGTTCTAGAGTCTCTATCAACTGAGTCAGCCAGGTGCCCCTAGCCCAACTGTTATTTGGCTTCTCACCTTGAACTTGAATAATTCCTTCTTGGGAAACCTTTGTAACCCAAATATCTGAACACCGTTCAGCAGAAAGCGTACCACATATACCCAAAGGCACCAGTAGCTGCCCTCTGTATCTCAAAGTGGATGAGCATGAAAGAGAGTTAAGCAGACTTCCCTGAGTCTGATGTGAAAGCTGTAGTTGCTTTTTGTTCCTGTTTTCTGGGGAAAGAAACCACAGTGCTTTACTGAGCCTGTGAAAGGCACACAAGGGGCACTGTGATTCTGAAAACCGAGATGGCTCAAGGAGTGGAGTCAGCCGCTCACACACAGAGGGGAGACTGGATGGTGGGCTGTAGCGGCAGATGTGTGCACGCGCACCTTCAGTGTGGTGCCCTCCAGAAGCCAGCGGGTGTGCCCCGACACTGCCCGGTGAAGCTTGGACCCGGGAGGGGAAAAGCTGATGTATTCTCTGCAAGGCCAGAAACTTGATCAGCTTCTCGTCCAGCATATTTATCTCGATTTCTATTAACCAAAGAGAAAGATTAAAAAGCAGCTGAGGAGGAAATACAACGTGGAAATAGGTGAGGATCACACAGCGAATTGTTTAGCATTTCTGCATTCTAGCCAAGTGACTGTTCTCCAACGGCAGAGAGTACAAAGTGGCGTAAGGATCCCGAGCTGGGCATCTCTCACGGCCATGTGCAGTGAGAGACGGGCCCCACTGCAGCCAGTGCAGCGGTCTCTTGGAAGTGGGTGGCCTGATTTCGGGTCGAGTGGTCCTAGAAGGGCAGAGCAAGGTACACCACTTGCCGCCTGTCGGGGGAGGGCTGGATGTCTGACCTGAGAATCAGATTTTTCTACCCAGCCTCTCTTCACAGAGGGCCAGTGGCGCCTCCGTTCTCTCTGACTCAGGGAACAAGGACCTCCTGGTTTTACTCTGCCCTGGGTAATTATCCTCTTTTCTCACAGGCTCAGCTGGCTCTGCTCTCCCTTCACCTTTGATTATGAGGTGTAGAAGGCAGAGGAAGGAGGGGCTTTCTTTCTTAACCCACCTCCCCAGCCCTCGGAGATCAGGCATCCCTTCTGTTCCCTTCTGAAATGAGCTCGAAGGCGCAGGAACAGCACCTCCACACAGTAGCTCACTCACTCACCTCCATTTCCATCCATAAACGCTCGCAGTGAGCTGGTGAGGTCCACCATGGCAGTAGAGTTGGCTGGGAAAGAGGGTACGGTTAAAGCGCTTCCTATGGATAACGTGCCGGGGCTGACCTTGCCATCTGGGGACGGAGCAGGAAGATGGTTACTTACGTCGCCTTACGAGGGAAACCCACCGGTCCAATCCCCCACTGCCGAGACAGGTCTGGATTTCGGACCCAAGGTGATGTTCCCTTCTTGATTCTCACCCCATAGGCTCTGGAACTCCTAGAGCTAAAAATGTGTGGTGAGGAAGGGCAGATGGAACAATGCACCCGGGCACGCAGGAGTCTCCAGGGCACCGGGAGCTGGTGAAATCTACTGCTCTGGGGAACGTGACGGGGCGGCTCTGTTCTCTGGGCCACCGCTACCTCCCTGCACTATGCACTCACGTAAGCAGCGCTTGCCCCTGTAACTCCTGCCTCCTGACGCTCGACTCACAGGGAGCAAAACCTATCCAGGTTGGTATTAAGAGGTAAACAAAGACAGGAAAAGAGCCTGAAGGTAGGGGCCATCCTGGGACCAGGGGCCCCCATGCAGAGAAGTCACAGTCACCTGGTTACCGAGACTCCCAGCTGACTAGGAGGCCAGCTTCAGTTCACACGGGAGAGACCACAGGGGGTTCCAGCAGCATCTGAAACCTGGTTCAGATGCTGGGGTCAGCAATCTCGAGGTCCAGAGTGCTGACTGGGGACAGCTAAGAGAGCAGGCCCACACTAGGCCAAGTATGGGTACAGGGGACTGCCTTTTTGCACGCGGCCTGAGGGAGAGTGTTTGGGCCAGGCCAACCTCTGCGGGCATGCCGCTGTGCTGCTATTCTGAAAGGCAGTGTTGCTTTCTATCCCTGCTTCCCCCGACCTGGAAGCTCCTTCAAATGAGCGGGCTCTGAGAATGTAGATCAGGTGGGATCTGGTCTCTGGTGTGGATACTGAAACTCGGGAGGCCACTGCCTAGAATCTCCAGCTGACCACAGTGGCTGAACAGAGCATGCTGCCTTCCTCTAAGGAGACAGAACAAGAACAGGCAGAAGACTAGGCCCGAGAGGTGTGGGAAGGGGAGTCAGGAGACCTGGCCGTAGTTCCAATCCTGCCACTGACTTGATAGGTTACCTGGAAGAAATCACTGAACTTTCAGAGCCGAAGCAATCCCACCAATAAAACGGGGACAAGTTAAAGCATGCCTTCCCCTCTACCACCTAAATGTGGGGAGGGCAAGTAAGAGAGAGACCAAAGTCCTCTGAAATATTCACAGGAATACAAGTGTTTTTTGAAGTTTAACTGCTAGGAGGAGCACGAAAGGACTGGATCCAAATTACCCCAAGGCTGAGCAGCACTCACCTGATGATGGCGCTGGTGAGCAGAATCGTTGGTTGGCTCCTGTGGCCAAGATACCATCTCCTGCTGCTTGAGGGGGAGTGAGCACCCGGGTGGCATTTGGGGGTGAGCCCAGTGGCCTTGAATCTGTCAACGGAGGTCCTATCTGTGATTGGACAGTCTTTCTTTGCAAAGTGCTGGTGTTCTCGATGCTGGCACAAGAGCTGGGAATGGAAGGGGGCAGGCTTGGGACAGGAACCAAACTCCTCTGGGGGCAAGAGCTGGGGCCAGTGGCATTCTCTGTCTTCACAATGATGCCGACGGTGTGGTTCTGAAGCCCCCCAGCCGCTGGTGGCGTGAGGGGCCGGGGCCAGCCTTGCCGGTGGGAGAGGCCTGGTAAGGGGGTGTTGGCGCCTGGAAGTCGCCGGGGGTCCGTGGAATCAGTGGGGCTGCTGTAGAGGTGTGGGCCATTGGCTTTCACCTCTGTGCTCACTGGCCCGTTGGCAGTCCCGCAGGGGGCTTTCTTGGATTTTTCCGCACAAGAACTGCAGCTGATGTCCTCTAGGGCTGGGGGCTGGTGGGGTGGAGAGCAGCTCAGGGAATTCTGGGTGCTAATCCCTGAGGGGCAGGACAAGGGGCAGTGGGAAGGTGTAGGTGCCTTGTCAGCTGTTTGCAGGGAGGTGGTGATTGAGCTGTCAGTCACAATAACAGGCTTAATATCAGCCTTCTCTGTCTGTTCAGAGTCCCAATGCGAAGGCATCTGCTTAGCAGATAAATGTTTCAATATGCTGCACTGGAGCGCAACAACACTACAGAGCCACTGCAACGGAAGGAGAGGAGAGGAGAGGAGGGTGAGAGGCCTGGGAGGCGCTGGTCCTTCCTGCCCCAGTGGCCGGGGCTAGAGCAGAGCCGATAAGCGCCGTTTCCGAGGTCCCATCGCGAATGCCCAGAAAAGGTGTGCTGGACTTCCGACAGGATTCCACTTCCAGTCCCAAGTGAGACTTGTTGGTGCACTCAGCAGGCAACACCCTGGTCAGCAGAGCTTGGGGTTCCCGTTCAGGCTCTGCCCCTAAGGCTCACCTCGCGAACCAAGAGGCGGCAGGTACCCTAAGCCACTGCTGTGCGCTCAGCACTACCACCTGACCTCTCTGGGGGTCTACTGCACTCTTTCTACGAGACGGATGTGCCCGTCTCGCAGCACAACAGGGGGCCAATGGAGAGAAGCAGACGGGTTGACTCTGTACTTCTTTTATTTGCCTCAGAATATTGGCCAGAAGTTCTCTCCGGAATAGTCAACTCTTGGGGGATGGGGGAGGGGTGGGTGGGGTGGCAGAAGATGGGGATGGGAATGGCACTGAGGCTACTTCCAGTAACAGCTGTGGTGCGATGGAAGGAAGACTGGCTGCAGGATCCCGGCCCTGCCTTCACTCACCTCTTGCTGCTCTGCCTGGGTGGCTAAGTGCTCAGAGTTCAAAAGGTGCGTCTGCGATTCCTCAGGGATCCCATTGCAGATCAGCTCCCCGTCCCGAATGGCCGCAGGTGCAATGAGAGGGGGTGGAAACTGGTACTGGGATTTGATAGCATCAGGAACCTGTTTAGGATAGACAGGAGGAGGAAGGAGAGGGAGATGGCGTCAACAAGTCCAGCGGATTCTGCCCCGACTGCGTTTTTTCTGGTGGTGGAGCCAATGCCCATGGGACCATCATGCACTCTGGGGTCCACTAGGACAAGAAGGCTCCGTGGGCTGCAACTGCTCTGTGCCTCAGACACACACTCGTCAGCCTGAGAAGGCACAGAAATGGAGACAGCAGGCACATGCTGCCACCCCCCACCCCAATTTCTTCAGCAAGGTCTAAGGCCCACAGAGGGCAGAAACCACTGCTTTGGCCTAAGAAGTGTAAGACTGACTCTGGACACAGACTCACAGCAGTACTCTAGGCTCCCACTGCTCGGCATCAAGTTTGGGAGGGGAGTGAGCAGTATCTGACAGTAAGAAGTTGAAGGAGGTCACGTTCACAGTGGAAATGCTTGGCATGAGGCCTGGCCTGTGACAAGCACTCAGTCAAGGTCAGTTTTCTTCAGCCATTCATTCAAGACTAATCAAACAGCTAAAGACCTCTTTGTTGTACAAAGACAGAAGACACATTCTGAATCATACCACGTAAGAATGAAAGAGCCACACCACAAGCAAAGAGTCATTCATACATCCGACCAGTATTTATTGGGCACCTCCTGAGTCTGGGTACTGTCCCAAGTCCTAGAGATCCAGAGACTAATAAAACTTAAGCTCTGCTCTCAAGGAGTGCACAGTCTACTTGGGGAGATAAACACAGAAACATTACAACACAGCATAATGAGTCCTAGGATAGAGGCATGGCTAAGGAACTATAAAAAACATAGAGGAGGGGCGCCTGGGTGGCTCAGTGGGTTAGGCCTCTGCCTTCAGCTCGGGTCGTGATCCCAGGGTCCTGGGATCGAGCCCCGCGTCGGGCTCTCTGCTCGGCGGGAGGCCTGCTTCCTCCTCTCTCTCTCTGCCTGCCTCTCTGCCTACTGCCTACTTGTGATCTCTCTCTCTGTCAAATAAATAAATAAAATCTTAAAAAAAAAAAAAAACCATAGAGGAAGAGTGCTCATTTTTGTCTGGGTCTGCGGGGGGGGGGGGGGGGTGGGGGGGTGGGGCACAGGAATTTGGGATTAGGAAAGATTTTACAGGAAGGCAGTATTTGATCTGAGCCTTGTTAAGTTGAGAACTTCCAGGCAGAGGAAGGGGAACTGAGGGCAGTGGAGCAGCATACATGGCACAGAGATGTGGAAGCACTTGGTTGATTTGGAAAACATTTGGAGGAGGGGCGCCTGGGTGGCTCAGTGGGTTAAGCCGCTGCCTTCGGCTCAGGTCATGATCTCAGGGTCCTGGGATCGAGTCCCGCATCGGGCTCTCTGCTCAGCAGGGAGCCTGCTTCCCTCTCTCTCTCTGCCTGCCTCTCTGTCTACTTGTGACTTCTCTCTGTCAAATAAATAAATAAAATCTTTAAAAAAAAAACAAAAAAAACACAAAAAAACCCAAAACATTTGGAGGACAGATTTGGTGACTGAGTCCTTATGGAGGATAAGGGGAGAAGAGCTGAAAATGGTTTCCAGCATTTTGGTTTGAGGGGCTGGGTGGAGACTGTGGTTATTTACTGTAGAAACAAGAAATACAAGAGGAAGAGCAGATTTGGAGGCAGAAGACTTTTGGTCTTGGGCAAGTTGAGACTGAAATGCCCGGGGGATGGGTAGGCAGACTTAACTCTGGATATGAGGAGAAAGGCAAGGCAAGTGGAATTAAGAGTCAGCACCATTAATATCGATGACCGGTGCCAGGGGCTTGTCTGAGGTCATCCAAGAATGGAAGGCAGAGGAATGGAATGGTATGCAAATCTAAGGTTGTCCCCTGGTGAAGAGTGAAGACGTAGCAGGAAGATGAATCCCCAGCAAAACTACAAAGTTCTTAAGCTGATTTTGCTGCACTGCTCGGTCAATGATAGAGATGTTCCAGGACAGAGCTGAGCAGTTCTTAGCCACAGTCCTCAATCCGCTCCCAAATTGTCTAAGTACAAAATGCTTCTCAGAAAATTCATGGCCTTGGATTTTCCTCAAGAACAGGGAACCTTTTATAGAAGGGGAGGGGGTGCCTGGGTGGCTCAATTGGTTAAGTGTCCGATCCTTTTTTTTTTTTTAAAAACAGATTTTATTTATTTGAGAGAGAGAGAGAGAGCGCGCACGCGCATGAGAGGGGAGAAGGTCAGAAGAAGCAGACTCCTGTGGAGCTGGGAGCCTGATGCTGGAGTTGATCCTGGGACACCAGGATTATGACCTGAGCCAAAGGCAGTGGCTTAACCAAATGAGCCACCCAGGTGCCCCTAAGTGTCCAATTCTTTTTTTTTTTTTTTTTAAAGATTCTATTTATTTATTTGACAGGCAGAGATCACAAGCAGGCAGAGAGGCAGGCAGAGAGAGAGGGGAGGAAGCAGGCTCCCTGTGGAGCAGAGAGCCCGAAGCGGGGCTCATTCCCAGGACCCTGGAACCATGAGCTGAGCCGAAGGCAGAGGCTTTAACCCACTGAGCCACCCAGGCGCCCCAAACAGCAGGGTTTTATCAAGGCTTCTTGACCTGTTCATTTTAGTCATCAGGTTCTCTTCCTAATCTACAGTTTAGATCTCTTTTAAATCTATTTCACTAAGGTATGAGTCATGCCACCTCTATAATACCCCCAACTGAAAACACCTTCATTTAATTTTGGAAACTGATGTTTGCACTGAAGTGTAAATATTTACACGGTTAAGAGATTGTCATACAATTTCCAACAGTTAGCATATTGCTGGTGCTGACATCCACTGCCAAGTGATGGGAGTGGTGTGAGTGCGTTAAAGCAAGGATGCCACCAAGTGGCTCTATTTGAGAACTGCTGGTCTCCACTGGCACGGAGCACCATCTGTGGGATTTCTCAGAAGATAAAATTCACCCCTATGTTTGTGTATACAGTGCTGGGCTCTCCAGGTTAAATGAGGGAACTGACTGGTTTATGAAAACAGCCTCAACACCCCCAAATGCTTTTCAACAAAGGGATTTTTTTTTTTCCTGTTGATCTCTGTAGACACATTTTATTTATTATTTTTTTAAGTTTTGGGTTTTTTTTATTTTTTAAATTTGAGAGAGAGAGAGACAGACAGCGAGAGAGGGAACACAAGCAGGGGGAGTGGGAGAGGGAGAAGCACTGAGCAGGGAGCCCGATGTGGGGCTCAATCCCAGGACCTTGGGGCCACCACCTGAGCCGAAGGAAGATACTTAATGACTGAGCCATCCACGTGCCCCCACACTTTATTTTTAAAAAGCTTTTATTTATCTGACAGAGGAGAGAGAAGCAGAGAGCACAAGTGGAGGGAATGGCAGAGGGAGAGGAAGAAGGAGGCTCCCCGCTGAGCAGGAAACCTGATGAGGGGCTCAATCCCAGGCCTCTGGGATTGTGACCCAGGCTGAGGGCAGACGCTTAACCATCTGAGCCACCCAGACGCCCCTGTGGACACACTTTAGCAACTGTCAAGTGCATATGAATGTTAGGTAATATTACAGCCAAGGCCACAATTTGGGGTATTCATGATATATTACCAGCATCCTGGAAAAACTGTTTTAACTCTCCTTTAGTCATTCTCCTCTTAAGTTCCTCAGCCGGGACAGGTGGTCCTCTGCTTCATCACCACCACCTTCACCCCACCAGGCAGCTCTGGGATGGGGGTCATCTCCCAGGAACAGAAAGCCTGAGTGCCCCATGAGGGTAGCAGAGGCAGAGCACATCTGTTTGGCAGAAGGGGCTAAAGAGCACTGATCCTCAGAACTGGAGACTCATAGAATTTGGGGCTTGGCCTTGGTAGTCCTGACCTCCATCCTCAAACATGAAAATATATGGTCACATTCACCACTTGTTGAGACACCAGAGACAAAAGTCGGGGCTTCAGTCTCCCTATCTATAAATTCAGGCCCATGATCCTGTCTGTTCCCTGAAAACAATCAGAGCCCACCATCCTGCCTGCACCAGGCTGGGACTCACCTTCAAGCTTCTTCTTTTGACTGACTGGAGCACACGGCGGTTAGGAGGGTGCTTCTTATGGATTCGGTTCAGGAAGTCCACTTTGACCACATGCTGTGAAATGGTGTCCTGGAAACGGTCAAACACCTGGCACCGATTGCTCAACGTCATATTCTTCTGGTTCAGCTAGGGACAAAGAAGACACACTCTCGCAATGTACCTGAAAAGGCATCCCCTTCCCAATGACCTCTATTCTCTAGGTTCGAAAAATAGAAGCCCTTGGCCACACAGGCTTCTTCTATCAAGAGCTGGTATTATACCAACTCTCCTGTCAGAAGGCCAGGGGAACATGGGTAAGACGTCCTCCCTCCGCTCTGCCTGGTCTAGCCAGGGAAAGCTGGTATGTTCTATTCCCTAGAGAGGCTTGAGGGGGACAGGAAATAGGAAATTAGCCAAGAAATGCCCTTCATATTCAGCCTCTGACAGCTCACACCTTTTGTCAGCATACCCTAACAGAGCACAGGTTTCAGTGGAGATGCAGGCCTTGGGCCTCAAGACCCAGACTCCCTTTCTAGAAGGCACTCTTGCCCACAGGAAGCAGGACAGTTTCCTATACAGGAGCGTGGCTGACAACAGAGATCAGCACCAGAATGCCCATGCACCCTGCCCTAGTCCTCTTTCAACATAGCACGGAGTAGCAGCAAGCCCACTTGGCTCCCACAGTCCTGCTCTACAAGAGGTGGGAAACTGGGACTGCTCTCAGAGGCCAGAGGGAGGGAAAAACGAAGCTGATGCAGCGGCACACAGAAGGCATACAAATCCTGAGCCACCTTTCCGCTTCCACGTCTGGTCCACTACACTGTAACTCAAAAGAAAAGATCTGCACTACAGCTTCCTAATTAGTCAAGTAGGAAGAACCCCTAAGTGGCTAATAAAAAAATTACCTAATTAATTTTTCATCTGTAGGAAAGCTGCTCTTTAAGATTCATATTTGGCCATACCACTCATGGCTGCTTTTTTTCCAGTTCAGCAGGAGGCAAAATGAAACACTCATAACTGTGGCTCAGAGAGAAGCATCCTCCTAGCTGAGCCCTGAGCAGCGTCAGCCAAATGAAGAGGCCAAAGCAACACACGTACAAGTCTCTAACTACGGTCCCTCAGTGCAACACAAGGAGCACACGGTCACGCTGAGTGTCACAAAACATTCTATGGTTATTACCATCTGAGAGACAGTGTCTTAAGTGATAATCTCTTTTTAATCTGAAAGGCTGCTCTTCTGAGGGAGCTGCTCTTCGGAAGCCCTCACCCATTCAACCTTGTAAATGACTGTTCTTAGTGCCTAGCAGGAAAGGGACTAAGCTTAAGCCTCTTTTGGAGACAGCAAACTAGAGTTCTGTTTGAGCCCCAGGAAGCATCTGGAAACTGCACCTGAGACTCCTGGGAGAGAAGACAGAAGGACCCTCACACCATTCATTCATTCGACGAATATCTATTATGTACCATGACAAGGTGGGTGTCAAAAAGTAGAGAAAGGAAAGAGACTCATGTGGTGCCCAAAACACATTAGGGTTTAGTCCCTGGCTGACTGGCTGTGACCCATGCCAATTCTTCAACTCTCCCGAGTTACTGGGAGTTGACTGCCTGTGATAATTCCTAGGATAGAAGAATAAATGTTTTAGAGTTTCTTAGTTTGTTTCCTCTAAAAATAAGAGGCAGGAAAATATGGAAGCAACTACTACAGGAGCATTTATTCCCATAAGTTGGATCTAACATACTCCCCTTTTAGAGCTGTAACATCAGCTGCTTAATTCACTGTGGAAGAAATTATACATAAACAACCAAGTCTGCCTGTACAGCTAAAACAAGGCAATGCGGGGAAAGGCAAAATGCACAGCTGAGGCATTTCAAAATAATCAGACCTGAAGAGGACGGTCTACAGAACCCAGTATCTGCGAGATTATGGTGAACTCTGGTACAAACCTGACCCTACTATGCTTTCTACTGAATCAGTCCACACGTTCCAGCTGTGCCCAAAGAGAACTGAAGGGGCGACGCTACACTTACCACCACATGTTCGATGTGATTCGGACACATCCATCTGCCCAGGGGCATGGCAGTGAGCGGTGGCTCGAGGCAGTCCATGTGGAACAGGAGGGGGCAATAGTCACACTGGATGAGAGGGGCCACACGGCAGCTCCTGCAAAAAAGAGTTGTAGGCCATTTCTGTGGCAAGTTGGGAAATTCAAACCAACTCTGCACTGTGGAACAGCCTCTCCTCCTTAACCCTCACTACGTTCTCCCAGAGCCTCCTCCCCCAGTGATCAGTTCCACTCATGATCAGGAAGATGGATGAAGTTCGGGCCTGCCACCAGGCTCTCCATTATTCTCTCTTTTCAGAGGAATGTGTCTTGTGGGGAAGGGAATGTTTATTTGGAGTACAGCTACAGTGGCTGTCAGAGCAGGAACGATCAATGCTCAGTACCCACAAGGGAGAGATGGCCAACTCTGCTCTGATCTTTCTACTCCTTAAAAGAAAGTTAACTTCTACCTCATTAAAAAAAAATCTCTAGCCATGTTTCTAGAGTCTTACACTAAAGCAAGAAAAGACATCTCTTCTGCACGAAGCACTCAGCAAAAATGACACGCAGAGATAGTGCGCTGGGGAAGGATTTTGTAACGTATTAGTGTATGCATGGTTTAAGGGAGGAGCTTCAGCAAACACCAACTCTGACTTGTAACCACGATTCTCCTCAGGTTTCTGAGATGCATGGGAGCCTCGGCCTGGGCCGGGCTCAGAGTTCTGCTGCTCTACTATCTAGTTTCCTACAGCTTTTGTTGTGGAACATTTCTTTTTTTCCCTTTGGCACACTTCTTTTTGATAGCTATTTTCTCCTGCTATCCTGCCCTTCTAAGACACCCAAGCCACAAAGTCCGGCTTCAGTAATTGAAGCAGCAGGTTCCTGTCACTGAGGAGATCCTATTTGAAGGAAACCAGTGTCTCAGGAAAGCTACAACTGGGGAATCCTGGAGGTGTTTGGAAGTCATCCAGTCTGATGCATACTAGCTACATGGACACTTGAAGTACTTTTAAATTCACCTTTGGTGATTTAAAAAATTATCTGCCTTTTCCAGGGACCTGTGTCTCTGCTGGCCAGAGCTGCTCCTCTTAGCTAGTTTAAGTATCTCCTGCTTCTGTTTAAGTCCAACTCCTCTCACCCTAGTTTCTGTAAACACAGTCTCAGGTACTTCAGGAATTTGTTAAGACAGTCAAGGCTCTGGTTAGTCGGTCAGCCAGTCTCTGTACTCACACCATCAGAATACGGGTTGTTCACATTTAACAGAGAGGGTTTGAAAGAGGAGACAGGAGAGAGAAAAAAGTATCATTTGCTGACTATGGAGAAGAGTCCTTAGGATGGAAGAAAAATACCTGTTGCATGTGAAGCAGACTTTGACTGGTAGGGGAACAAGACCATTGTGATCTAACTCGTGCTGTGTCTTTTTAACGTTTTTCCCTGTGGTTTCCTCCTTTCTTCTCCTCTTGCTAGAACCTAGAAGAGAAATTGATGGTGCTGAGCTTTCCTGGATGTTGAGTTCCTAGTCTGGGACACAGAAACAACAGTATGTGAAAGATCAGATCTCAGGAAAAAGCATGTGGCATGGCCTAGATATGGTCTCTCTCTGAGACCCCTTGGGATGGCTTCAAATGAGAAACAGAATAGGAAAGCAGGGAAAGGAACACCGACAAAAATCAGAACCATGGTCAGAGGTCATTTGTTCTGGGGCAGAAACACAGCTCTGTTTGGCAAATATGAAGCAGTCAAAAAAGCCCGGGTTGTTAGATACTGGTAACCTAAGGAAATATAAGGGCCCGAGTCAGTCAACAAAGACTGTTTGATGGAGGTGCCAGAGGAAAAGGCTGTAATTTTACTGCATTTTTAACAGAAATCAGAAAAGCTTGGATTCCATATACAACCTGCTGACAACCAGGATTTTTTTTTAAAATTTTAATTATTTATTCATCTGAGAGAGAGAGAGAGAACAAGCAGGGGAGCAGCGGGTAGAGGGAGATGGAGAAGCAGGCTCCATGCTGAGCAAGGAGCCCGATGTGGAACTCGATCTCAGAACCCTGGGATCATGCATGACCTGAGCTGAGGGTAGCTGGTTAACCAAGTGAGCCACCCAGATGGCCCCTGACCAGGATTCTTAAGACTGCCAATTTCACCTTCTCTGGGAAAAAGAAAGGAACATCTAGAAGCTTTGTGATATCAAGTGGAAGACATGACTTGATTTAAAAAAAAAAAAAAAAAAGTATGGAGGGCAATTTAGCGACATCTTACCAAACGATAAATGCAGTTATAACCCAGCAATTCAAACAATAGAAATTTACCCTACAGATACAATCACATGTACACAATGATATAATTATAAAATTTGTTGAAGCACCATCTATAGCAACAAAAGATTAGGAACAACCGGAATGTCCATTACCAGGAAATCAGTTAAATAAATTATGGCATGTCTATATAATAGGTCATTATGTAACCATTAAGAAAAACTGAGGAATGCCTACATTTAATATGGAAAAGACTGCTAGAGGATATCGTGAAGTGAAAAAAGCAAGGTGTAGAGCAGTATGCCAAGTAAGCTAGTTAGAGGGAAAATACTGAGCATATTATCTATAACTGCTTGTATATGCACAAAGAAACTCTAGAAGGAAATACACAAGAACCAAACAGTGGTTATCTGTGAGGGGTCAGAAGGTAGAAACAAGGCAAATGGCAGACAGGGCAAAAGGGAAATTTTTCACTTAAAGTCTTTGTATATTTTTCGCTTTCAAACCATGAGAACATATTACCTGTATTTTTAAAAAGGTAATACACTGAAGGGCAGAAAACAGAAAACTGAATAAGCAGAGTAAAAGCTAAAACCTTCAATAATGTCCAGGAAGAATGAAGAACAGGAACCTGAGGGCAGCTCCACGCACAGTGACCCCACAGGCAGCAGAGCCCTCCAGCCCGACAGCAGCCCTTTGGGGAAGCTGGGGTGAGGTGGGGGTGGGGCGTAAGAGTTTGGCTAACCTGGTAGTGCAGTGGTACAAGTCAGTTCATTGGGCAACTGAAACTGGGTGGGGTTCCGCTCCATGGCGGCAGCGATCAGCAGCTCAAAGGGCCGCCTTAGCTGGGGCTGCACGTAGTCCGGCTCCGCTGCCACTGGCTCCTCGTCCACGTCAATGATGTCCTCATCGACGTCATTCTGCTCAGAAGTGGGGGTCTCTGTGCTGGCATTGGATGTGGGTGTGCCAGGCCGGCTGGCTCTCCTTTCCAGGATCCGGGCATGGGCAATGGCCTTGAGCTCAGTTTTGCTGGCTGATCTGTCCAACAAGTCAGTATCACTGCTGGGGGATGTAGTCCGTTTGCCGGATTTGTCCACCAGTCCATTAACGTGGCCCAGCTCCTTTTTCTGCTCTCGTTTCTGTGTAAATGAACAGGCAGGCCCATCACATCAAGTACCACAAAAGAGAAAGAAACGGATACTACCAAGTCCTTGCTAGACCACTAGCCAAAATTATGAAATTTTCTAACCTGTCAGACTCCTCCGCCTGGAGACTCGGAACACCGGTCTCACACCTGTCTGTTCAAGTTGACAAAACTACACCCGAACTACACTAAACTAACAAACTACAGCAGCAGAGAATCACCAAACAGCAGGGAAAGTTAGAAACAATTATACACGCTTCTCATACATCCTTTACTCTAAGTCATCGTATGATCCACACTATCTCTATACAAAGCATGGAGGCAAAGGGATAAAAAGTTACCACAGTGAGAATAAACAGAGTGAGGCTAAGTGAGAACAGTGAGAAAAACATAAAGGGATTCAACATCACTGTAGTTTGCCTTGAAGCATCCTGACCTTCTGGATGGTTTTAAGAATTTTGCTCCAAATAAAGTCTGCAAATACAAAGGTAAGAGGTAAAATAGGCAAGCATAGCTCCCTGTCTAGGGAGGCTGGGTAATAACATGTAAAGTAACTACACTACAAGGTGGACGGCGGCTGGTGTGTGGAAGATAGCCACCACAGTGTCTGAGACCAGTGGCTTTCAATGTTTCAAGTTTAACTAGAACTCTGAAAGGGACACTTCTTCAAATGGGATGATGGGGAAATGGAAAAAGACTATGTTTACTCAGTAGGACTGGATGGCTGGTATTACATTTTCCTCTAGGACTCAAAGGAGTGGTCAAATGAAGGTTTGACACTGGTCCCCAGTCAGGAGACCTGGGATCTGTCCCTGTATTGCCAATGATTCCTTATGACCCTAGATGACTCAGGTTGGTGTGCAGGAATTTCTCTGTCTGGAAAGTAAGACTAATAAAACCTTTCTTCTCCACCTTTCAGAGATATGGTAGAGAAAGAGGGTCCCATATATGAAAAGGATGAAGGCTCTGAGTCAGGGGAAGATCCAGCCTCCACTAGGAACAGGACCTGAACATCAGAGGTTGCTGAGGGCCAAAGGATGTATCATTTCAGTCTACTTCAGCATAACTACAGGAGGTCAAAGGCGGACAGAGATAGTGATGCTTGGCAAAGGAAGACTTGACAATGGGCAAAGAGCGCCATCCGAGAGCACGTCGGAGTGGCACTTTGGGGAAAGCACACTATGTTAGAAAAAGGCTACTAGAATCCCCACCAAGCAGCTCTGCTTCTAGAAAACTGATGAAGAGGTAACAGAGCTTTGGAGTGAAGCAATTTGGCTCAAATCTTGGCTCTGCTAATTCTTTTTTTTTTTTTTTTTAAAGATTTTTTATTTATTTATTTGAGAGAGAGAGACAGTGAGAGAGAGCATGAGCGAGGAGAAGGTCAGAGAGCGAAGCAGACTTCCCATGGAGCTGGGAGCCCGATGTGGGACTCGATCCCGGGACTCCAGGATCACGCCCTGAGCCGAAGGCAGTCGTCCAACCAACTGAGCCACCCAGGTGTCCCTGGCTCTGCTAATTCTTTACTTCTAACTTGGGAAAGTTACTCTAGTGAGCCTCAAGTTTCTTCCTCTTTAAAATGGAGGTACAACTCCCGTACCCACAGATGGCTGTACGGATTAAATGAGACAACATATGCAAAATACCCGGCACACGATGGGCACCAAACTAATGTTAATTCCTCTTTTCCACCCTCTTTTTCCTGGCTTCACTTCTCCCTGAGCTGTTCCCAACCCTTTCACATCCAGCTTCTTCAGTGGCAGGTTTCTGAAAGGCCTCCTGGCTGGCAGGTGCTACTAACGGGCCCTGCTCTAACCTAACCAGGGACACACAGGAAGAGATCTTGTGAGGTGGACAGGCTGGAGGACAGCCTGGCTTGTGGACCTTAGGAGATAATCAAACTACAGCTGGGGCTAAGCTGTTGACTGGGCCTTGCCTTGCCTTTTAATAAGAACCCTTGTGCACATGTTGAAAAATACAAGTCTGCCTATCTGTTTACCTTCCTAAAGGCCAAAAACTGTTACACACATAAACCACAATCTCTGAATCATCTCATCCTGTTTCTGCAACCAAGGAAATCCTCATTCATTGTGATATCACGTTCAGGGGCTGGGAAAACAGAGGTGATGTCACAACGAAGGCAAGTTGCTTGCTGTGTAATTAGTGTGAGGGGAGGGAATGAGACAGTTTACGATTCATTTCAGATTCTAATCCACAGTCTATAATTTGAGGATTGGGTCTCTCATAATCTGGATGGAAACACACTTACTTCCTTTTTTGAGAAAGAGGAATTTAGCTTTTGCCAAGCCATAAAAGGTCTCAAAATAGAAAATCACGTTCTCCAAGCCAGTGCTGAATTATCAAAGACAAGGGAAGGGGAGCTAAAGAGGGATTAGGCAACCTGGGGTGCAGATGGGTTCAAAGTCTTCGGTCCCTCATACACCTAGCCAAGCCTCTGGATAGCAGTGACTTATTTGCCTTAGGGTAAGAGAAATCCTTTTTCCACCAAGCCAGAAAAGCTTGTTTTTCTTTAGCCACTTTCAGTCATGGATATAGCTGCCACATTCAAGCCACTTATCAACCTACTCCTGTCACTAGTGAATGAACAGGGCTCAGTAAATTAACACACCTCTTCTGCCCATTTCAGCAGCTCATGTTTGGATTTTAGGCCCTACTGGATTCCAAAGAGTCACCATGGGGAGAATGAGGGTGATTCCAGGGCTGGAAAAGACAAGAAGAAGGGACGAAAATGCCTTCAGGGCCAGGCCATCTTAGCTCTAGAATATCAGTGCTCTAGATCTGGCATTCTGAGCAAAGCCTGCAGGAAGCAGCATTATTACCTTTCGGCGAACAGTGCACCGGTGACACATCCACTCCCCAGGAGGCAACATCTCTTCACTCAGTGGAGGGTTACTGTAGGGAAAAGACAATGGCAAGACTAATTACTAACCTTTGATGCAGCAGGAAAAAGCCTGGCTGGGTCTGGCACAAAGACGAAAGTCCCCTATTCTGGCCAGTCCTGCAAGCACTGCTAGGGTGCTCTCTTCCTTCAAAATGGTTACCTGGCATTATCTATAATAACCTCAAGAGTGAGGAACCCCTCCCAAATCTCAGAAAGAGAAGAAATCCATAGCTATGAACACTAGGCTTACAGGAAAAGACACAAAGAGCTAGTTTGGAGCCTTAAGAATCATTTCCCAAACTGTACCATGCTGATAAAATCATTGCTAGGTCCTCCACACTCCTCAAAGTCTGTCAATGTAAGGCTAAGCTCTTCCACCTGCTATTCGGAGCCCTGTGTAGCACAGACCCATCACCCCTTCCCAGGACCCACCCCCCCCATCCCCTCCCGTCAAACCAAAGACTTGCAGATATCTCTTTCTCTACACTACTTTTTCTCCTAGAAAGCTGCGCCTGTTAAAACCCTATTAATCCTGTAAAACTTGCCTCAATCAGCATATGGTAGATTAAAGACGGCTGCAAATTCTTTGCTACTCCTACTATCCAGAGGTAGGCCATTTCCTTCCTCTTGAATGAGGCTTGTCTTGTGACTTGTTTTGACTAATAGAATGCCCCGGAGGTAACCATGTTGTAACTTCCAAGGCTGGGTGTTAGGAGACCTGCAGATTCCATTTTTACATGTTTGGAATGTTCCATCTCAGAGCCCTGCTGTCACGCTGAGAGGCCACACTGTGGAGACTTAAGGCACTCCAATTAACAGCTTCCTCTGGATGCCAAGCCAAAAGCCAGCATGAACTACTGCTGTGTGACTAAGTCCTCTTGGACCATGCCAGCTTAGACGAGCCTCTAAAGGACTGTGGTCCCAGACAACAGCACACTGAGCAGAAAAACCACCCAGCTGAGCTCAGTTAACCTGCAGGCTTAAGAGAGATAATAACTAGCATCTGTTTCAAGCCACTGAGTGTTGGATAGCTTGTTACGCAGCAACAGAAAACCAAGTACAGCTCCTCCATACGCTCTTCCTGGGTTACTCAGACATCCTGGACCTCTGAGTTACACGGTTTAGTTCTCTTTTTGTACTTTCTCTACCCCCACCGCTTTCTCTTTGTATTTCTCTTGTTTTCCCTTGTGTGACAGGTTTTTTCTTTTCTTTTCAAGTAATCTCTACACTCAACATGGGGCTCAAACTCACGACTCCAAGATCAAGAGTCATATGCTCTTCTGACTGAGCCAGACAGGAACCCTAGTTCTCTCTTTTCTTATTTATTACTTATTGTAAGCTCTATGCCCAATGTGGGGCTTGAACTATCATTCATTCATTCATTATAAGCTCTACGCCCAATGCTGGGCTTGAAGTCACAACCCTGAGATCAAGAGCTGCACGCTCTACTAACTGAGCTGGGCAGATGCCCCTCTTATTTCTTTCATTAGAGGGCCCAACACAAAGACTGGATCTCTTCCCTCTCTGTAGGTTTATATTATAATACAGAGGTTGTACACAGAGTAGTCACTCAAGTCAATACTGAGTCAGAATCAGAGCTGTGTAGGGCAGGCCTTACTGATCCTCCACTGATTTCCATTAAGGTAACACCAAGAACCATATAATAGACTTTATTAAATCCTTGGGAGGGTCACATTTCTAATGTCTATACAGTAGTGGTTCTCGAAGTGTGGTACCTAGATCAGAAGGAAAAATCAGTATCATCTGGGAGCTTATGAGAAATGCAAATTCTGAGGGTCAGCTGGATGTCTGCCTTCGGCTCAGGTCATGTTCCCAGCATCCTGAGACTGAATCCCCATGGGGTTCCTTGCTGGGTGGGGAGCCTGCTTCTCCCTCTGCCTGCCCTTCCCCCTGCTTGTGCTCTGTCTCTCTTTGACAAGTAAATAAATGAAATCTTTTTTTTTTTTTTAAGATTTTTATTTATTTACTTGACAGAGAGAGAGAGAGAGATCACAAGTAGGCAGAGAGGCAGGCAGAAGCAGGCTCCCTGCTAAGCAGAGAGCCCAATATAGGGCTCAATCTCAGGACCCTGAGATCATGACCCAAGCCGAAAGCAGAGGCTCAACCCACTGAGCCACCCAGGCACCCTAGTAAATAAATAAAATCTTAAAAAAAAGAAAGAAAGAAAGAGGGCGCCTGGGTGGCTCAGTGGGTTAGGCCGCTGCCTTCAGCTCAGGTCATGATCTCAGGGTCCTGGGATCGAGTCCCGCATCGGGCTTTTTGCTCAGCAGGGAGCCTGCTTCCCTTCCCCTCTCTCTCTGCCTGCCTCTCCGTCTACTTGTGATTTCTCTCTGTCAAATAAATAAATAAAATCTTAAAAAAAAAAAAAAAGAAAGAAAGAAAAAGCAAATTGAGACCTCAGTTCAGGCATGCAGAATCAGAAATTCTCTTCTACAGAACAAGGCTACATTTATGCTTAAGAAAATCTTACATTTGGTTCCTGGGAGTCATCTATTTGGAATGGGAAGGAGGAAGTTTTTCATCAAAAAAGGATGAGAAAGGGGCACCTGGGTGGCTCAGTCGATGACACATCTGCCTCCAACTCAGGTCATGATCCTGAGGCCCTGGGATTCCGGGGCCCGAGTTAGGCTCTGCTTTAGCAGGAAGTTGGCTTGAGATTCTCTCCCTTTCCCTCTGCCCCTGCTCCCACTCATGTTTTCTCTCTCTCTCTCTCTAATAAATAAAATCTTAAAAAAAAAAAAAACCCCCCCGAGAAATACTAAAAAAAAAAAATTGAGGGCTGAATAACATAAGGACTCTTCCTGAAGTCCCAGGGCTTAATATTACATTGGTCTGTTTCTAGCTAGGAGAGCACTTGACTTGGCAAACATTTCTCGCTCCTGCTTTGCCATGCTTCCCTGCAGCCCTAGGTATTCCACCAGGCCTTCACAGGTCCTTGCTTCCTTTTCTCCCTTTTTCCTTGGTGGAATCTCAGGAGATCCTTACTAGGAGGCAGAAAACTGGCCTACTGTGACAGGTCTTCAAATCCCAGAGGACCACAGATGAATGTCACCTGTAAAGTCTTCCCCACTTCTCTCCAATGGATTTTTGCATAGGCCACATCCAAACTAATGAGATGCCTCCATGTAATCTGCAAAGGCCTACAGACTGCTATGCTTCAGCAGCTGTCATATTAAAATTAACCCTGAAAAGGCTGTCACTTCTGATTCAGTTTTTCATCCTTTCTTTTCATCTGCCCGCTTGGCTTTGTACCAAGACACTTCTCCACCAAACATGTAAAGCAGAGAAGGGCAAGGCAAGGTGGTTTGAGCTTCGATCTTTTACCAAGATGTAAATGGCCTCCTGGCCAACCTTCACACTTCCCTCAATCTAGCTCCAAACCCTGCTGGCAGAATTAGTTATTTAAAACACAATTCTGACCATATCACCCTCCTAATTAAAAAGCTCTTCAGTATCACCCCTACCCTACCCTATCCGGATAAAGTTTAAGCTTTATCAGTATTAGTATTGTAGGTTAAGACTACTGTGGCCAGAATTCTCCATCTTTCTCCAGCTTCATTACCCTGGCGGCTCCCCACACAGTCCATACCCTTCCTCCACACTGCATGTCTGTTCATTCTGGAGCTGCTCCCTATAATCGCAAAAGCTGGGCCTTCCCTCATGTCTTCACCCAGTGGACTCTTTATGTTTTGGGGCTCAAGTCAGGTAGTGCCTCCAGGAAGCCTTCTCTGGCAACCCCTGATTCCCTATAGCAGTTCTGTGCCACACTGTACCAAATCCCTTTCTTTATGGCTTATTTATCTTTGTACCTCCACACTCTGCAAGATGCCTGGCACATACTAGGTGCTCAATAAAGCTTGAAAGAACTGAGGGACACGAAAAGAATGGGCTTCCAGGAAGTGAATGTAACCCTCCAAAGTCACGAGGCAAGGCAATGCAATTGGGCCGACCCTTGTTTTGGTGGTTAAATCACATATGAAATAATTTGTTTTCTAAGTCACAAAACAGTAAGACATCAGAGTCAAAGTCCACACTTGCAAACCTGAGACTCACTGAACCACCCCACCTGACTCATTTATATCTTCTTTAAACAATTTGATTTCTCATTTCTTTTTCTAAACACGTGGGTCAAATGCTTAAAAATTTTAAGAGTTTTTTTTTTTTTAAAAGATTTTATTTATTTATTTGACAGAGAGAGAGAGAGATCACAAGTAGGCAGAGAGGCAGGCACAGAGAGAGGGGGAGGCAGAGCAGAGAGCCTGACGCGGGGCTTGATCCCAGGACCCTGAGACCATGACCCAAGGCAAAGGCAGAGGCTTAACCCACTGAACCACCCAGGCGCCCCTTAAGAGGTTTTTTAAAAGTAGCTCCTGGTTGGTTTCTAAAGGATCACTTTTAGGGAAACCAAGTTTAAGAACACTCATTTCTCAGAATTCTAGATCACGGCTACAGGCTCTTCTTGTCTGCCCTAAAGTGCATGATGAGGGCTGTGAGTTTGGTTTTGTTCTTGTTTTTTAAGATTTTATTTATTTATTTGACAGAGATCATAAGCAGGCAGAGAGTCAGGCAGAGAGAGAGAGAGGAAGCAGGCTCCCCGCTGAGCAGAGTGCCCAATGCAGGGGCTTGATCCCAGGATCCCAGGATCATGACCTGAGCCGAAGGCAGAGGCTTAACCCACTGAGCCACCCAGGTGCCCGAGGGCTGTGAGTTTAGGGAATAGCACAAGAAAGTCAGAGTACTGTCTCCAGGATGAACACAGAACATTTAAAAGAGTGAGGCCTTGTTGAGATTTTGCTACATCTTGAAATAAACATGAAAATGCAGTATTTTGAGAAGGCAGTAACTGTAAGATAGGATGGACAGGGAAGGAAAGTCTGTGTTTCTAGACAATGCTTAGCGCAGGTACAGCAGGAATACAGAAACTGCCCATCATAAAGTTTTCTCGGTGTTTCCTCTTTGCCCCTAGCAATTCCTTTCAAGATATTTAGTAGGCAGTCCCCCCCACCTTTTTTCCAATTTATATGACAGCGAGAGAGGGAACACAAGCAGGGGGAGTGGGAGAGGAAGAAGCAGGCTTCCCTCTGAGCAGGGAGCCGGACATGGGGCTTGACCCCAGGGTCCTGGGATCATGACCTGAGCCAAAGGCAGACGGTTAACCATCTGAGCCACTGAGGCGCCCCAAGCAGGCAGTTTTTCAACTCAAATATCTAGAGCAAAAGGATTCATGAAATGGATCAAGGAAAGAAAGACTGTTGGAGTAATAAGCTCAGGAACTAGTTTGGAAAGAGGCTGCTTTGCAAAAAACTAGTTTTGCTCTATATCAGAAATACTGCCAATAAGGAAAGGATTCTAGGGAGAAAGATTCTGTAACCTCAGGACCCTCATCCACATCCTGAAGACTTTCCCATCTCAAAGCTCTTTCCTCCATAAGAATGATACTCCCTTAAGTTTCGTGTGCAACCCTGAAACAATTATACACATGCGAGTCTTTAAACCATGATATGTTTGTCAAGAAAAACAAGGCTTTGTCTCAGCATCCTCTTATCCTTATGTATCAGTGAAGACAAGGTGCTAAGGGCCATTCTCTATAAAAGGAAATCATTAAAAGTTAAGAAGTCAGGTAATGTTGGAAATGCTCTATCAGAGTTTCCGCTGCTCAGCAGTGAAAACCACGAGGACGCTATAATGAGCCAGTGCTGCTTGTAAAGACATCAATATGCTTCCTAATCACTAAAGCCTAGAAATAGCAGAACGATTATCTCATCTTACATCTACATAGTGTACTACAGTTCACAAGTGTTTTCACAGATGGTCTTATTTGATCTTCACCAGCACACTGTGAGAATTCTTACTCCCATCATGCAGGTGATGAACCGGACTTATCTAACGCCACAGAACCAGTGAAGTTGCAGAATTAGAACCCAAATCAGTTTCCTGGCTCTTTCAAATCTTGAGTCTTAGCTGTTTGCAAAAAACAAAACAAAACAAAACAAAACTTTGGTAGTTCTCTTATTTCTGGGGGACACAGTGGACTATCCATTAAGGTAGTGTTCTCAATCTCAAGGTTGAGCACTTCCTTCTCCATCAGTCAATATTTATTGCATTCCCACTGCTTACTAACTAACTAACCAGTGCCACGCCAGAGGCACCACACTGGAGGAAAGACACAAAGCAGACAAGTTATGATCTATCCCACCAAGAAACAGCCTTTGGGGAGAGAGGATCAAAGTCATTCAAGCATTTAATGAACAATTAATTATTTCACACTAGGCAATGTGCTAAGTGGTGAGATTTCAAGGTCTTTGTTCTCAGGGATCATAGCCTAGAACAGCTTGAAAAGGAGAGCTGACTAGGAGACCACATACAATCAACTATGAACTGAACCTACCCTAAAGACCTATAGAAGACTCAGCTGTTCATTTAGAACCCAAAAGTACATAAGACTTTAGCATTCCTTCTGAGAACGGTCCAAGTCCTAGAAAGGAAGGTGAGTCCTGGAAAGTCTGTGAGCTGGCTTGTCTTGGGAAATGTAGCTCTTTAGAGAGTACCCAGCGAGGGCAGAGCTTCTGCAGATATCCATCTGCCTTCACTGTATAAATGTTTCCTCTCAGATCATTTGTTAAAGAGCCCCGGCCTGGGGCGCCTGGGGGGCTCAGTGAGTTAGGCCTCTGCCTTCGGCTCAGGTCATGATCTTGGGGGTCCTGGGATTGAGCCCTGCATCGGGCTCTCTGCTCAGTGGGGAGCCTGCTTCCCACCCACCCCCCGCCTGCCTTTCTGCCTGCTTGTGATCTCTGTCAAATAAATAAATAAAATCTTAAAAAAAAAAAAAAAAAGGCCCTGGCCTGCGATTCCTGGCCAGAAAGTGGCTATTCACAGCTTTCTAACTTGCTGCTTGACCACCACCTGATCTCAAAGACATTCTGTCAGCTATAAAACAGTTTGTAACAATAGAGCTCTAATTCCTCAAAGACTGTACAACTGAAAGATATGCATCTCAAAGCCTGGTGTGGCTCTTTGTGAGGCCTGTCAGGGCCTATAAACCGATGACAGTAATACCTGTACACAAACCAATTAGAAAGCTGGTCAAAGCATTAATTTTTCTAAGAAAGATTTATTTATTTTAGAGAGAGAGGGAATGTATACAGGAGTGGGGAGTCGGAAGGAGGGACAGAATCTCAAGCAGACTCTGTGCTGAGCGCAGAGCTTGATGTGGGGATTCATCTCACAACCCTGAGACCACAACCTGAGCCGAAATCAAGAGTGGGTCACTTAACTGACTGAGCCACCCAAGTGCTCCTGGAGATTTTATTTTTTTAAGTAATCTCTATATCCAACATGGGGCTGGAACTCACAATCCTGAGGTCAAGAGTCGCATGTTGTTTTGACTGAGCCAGCCAGGCATCCCAACGATTTTTTTTCTTTTTAATTCTCTTTGGGAGAATGGGGACTGACTTAACTGACTCAGCCACCCAGGTGCCCCTGCATTTATTTTTCAAAACTAAAACTCCTAAAGCCAGCCTCTGCGGCAGGACTCCAGCATCCAGACTCCCACAAACAAATCCAAATGACCTGACTCTATAGCTGATGACGCTGCCTAGGTTGGTATATTTCTGGAGTTATGGAAGAGAAAACCACACACACACACCCCTCAGCTCACTGTAATGCCTGTGCTGATAGCCCCCTCCGTGTCAAAGATTCAAAGCCCAGAGCCAGATGATCCCAACTCACAGCCAAAGGATGAAGTCCGGTTTTAATTTAGAATGCCTCTTTCATTCACTAATGAGGCTGCAGCCCACCACTGCCGGTGGAAGGTGTTAGTTGTCATGGTTCTTGGCTCTCTAATTAAGAGGATCTATTTCAAGTCATACACCAGAGTGGCTGATCTGAGTCTCACCTCACTCATCTCCCTCACCTATTAATACACGTGAGCCTGCACGACATTAACATTTACTTCAGATTTAGTCGCCACCAGTGGGACCTGTTGCTCCATAGCTCTGCGTTAATTATCCATCCAGCGCAAGCAGTTTTTCAACATGGAACTGGAAGGGAGCAGGGGGAGGGGAATGAGAGAACAAAGGGAGGAGGGCAGAGGTGGAGGGAGAGAAGGAGACAGGGAAGCAGAAAGACTGCCTTTGATTTCAGAGACCTGTTTTTTTTTTTTTTTTCCATTACAACATGCAGATAAAAATGGTGGGGAACAAAATGGTGTTAGGCTCTGGACTTATTTTTTTAAAAATATGTTAGTTTACTGATGTATGGCCTGCAAATGTCTATCCAGCTAAGTGACACTGACATTTTTAAAACTTGAGCCAAAGGCAGCTGGGGAGACATGGAAATATCACTTAACCAAATTAAAAGTGTGTGGTGTGTGTCTTAGGACAAAAGGAAGCAAAACAGATGAAAACTACTTAAGAAAGAAGACATTTTATTGTCTTTTCCTAGACTGACAAAATATTCTATTTAATATGAAGACTGAACAGGAACACTATGCAGACAGCGTATTTGTACACAATAGACCAACAGCATTCCACTCGGGTTCACTTCTAAAAGAGGTCAGTCGCGTGAACTGCTAGGGTCCCTCCTGTCAGAACCCATCATTCTCCAAGAATCAGAAGCTCTCTAGCCATATATGGTAGTCTCAGTTAAAATATCAGACTAAGAAAGATTTCATTGACCCCCTCCCCGCATCTGGATGTCCCCTCCCTTTTTTGGGTGGTGGTGGGGTATTCAGCCAGCAAACAATAGCACCGAGCAGTTTTGATTTTTAATTTCACAGCTCATGGGTCTTGTCCATCCATCTGAGGTCCACTACCAGATAAAAATCCTGCAATCATATCTAACAGCATTGTGTAAGAGTGACTGCAAAAGACAATACATGCTCAGAACAGGCCTGCTCTCCCTCAAACCAGCCCCGCTGCCCTTGGCCAGCTGAGGATCTGTGTTGGTACCAGCCAAAATGGGAGGGAAGGTAACCACTGATAGGACCACCATCACATCTCTGCCTCCCGGTAGCTATCTTATCTACAAAGAACCTATGAGCACAGAAAACAAGCCTTTTATAAACCGAAACCAGCTTCTAGAACTGAAACCAGTTCTAGAAAAGAGATGCTGAGTAAGATTTAATTAAAAAATTATCTTTTAAAGCATAAAAGCTGTATTAATGTACCCCAATTTAATGGCTTGAAACAAAATCTAATGAAATTTAAATGTCAGCATAAATAGCCAGCTTCCTCTGGACACTTGTATGGGAATCAGTTTTTATTTTCAAGTACAGCCTACCTTTCAAAGGCTAGGAAGACGGCCACACTGGAAGATACAAGAAACGAGAGCAGAAAGGTCCTGGGGTCCCTGATCCTTAATTCCTTACCCTCCTCCATCCCACCTACTGACTCAAATACAGGCAACGTCACGAAGTACATAAAAAGGGCAAGGACCGCTGGCTTTTTCATGCAGAGCCTCAGGAGCAGTGTTAACAAGGAGACCAATGAAGTGCCAGGCCATTACAAGTGCCCCACTGAGAAACTTCGCTAGTTGCGTCACTTCCACAGGCGTACGATCCTTTCAAATTAGTGGACTGGGTCCCCAAATTTCACTGCCTTCTATGCAGAGCTGGGCTGTGGTGGCATCCTCCCAGTGAAGGACACCTGGAGAACAGGGTTATGAGTCAGGGCAGCAAAAGGAGGGTGGGAGGGTAGAGTACCAACAGTTACACTAGGTGTTGTCTCTGCTAACTTCTCGACAAGCTGAGACTGGGTGCCACAGGGCCTTATCTATCATTAGTTTGGCTATTCTGGCAATCTTGGCTTCTCCACGATGGAGAGGTGGCTGCAAACATTTTAAAATAGGTTTCAGGGAGCCTGGGTGGTTCAGTTGGTTGGGTGGCTGCCTTCAGCTGAGGCCATGACCCTGGAGTCCTGGGGTCAAGTCCTGCATTGGGCTCCTGGCTCTATGGGGAGTCTGCTTTTTTCCCTCTGACCTTCTCCCCTTTCATGCGCTCTCTCACTCTCTCTCTCAAATAAAAATAAATAAAATCTTAAAAAAAAAAAAGAAAGAAAGAAAATGGGTTTCATTTATTCACCTCCTGATAAGATTTTGGAGCCTAAGTGTTTTGGAAGAGTCACCATTCTGGCCTCAGCAGACACTTTCTGATGTTCCCAGGGAATGTTCTTCCTTGGAAGGAAGAATCAACAACTGTAATTGTGTATTCCAGAGGAGTCTCAGAGGTATGGAAAACTGGGTACTGTTCCATGGTCAAATCAAGGAAAAAGGCAGGAGATATATATATATATATATTTTTTTTTTTTTTGGGGGGGGCATACGCAGCTCAGGCAATATCGATCAGTTTCTATCTTATAGATACTAGATCTAAAATTGTATAAAGGCTGGGAAAACTAAAAACACTAACAATGTCTTGGGGTACCTGGGAGGCTCAGTTGGTTAAGCAGCTGCCTTTAGCTCAGATCATGATCCTGGAGTCGAGGTATGGAGCACCATGTTGGGCTCCCTGCTCAATGGAAGTCTGCTTCTCCCTCTTACCCTCCCCCCTCTCGTGCTCTCTCTCACAAATAAATGAGTAAAATCTTAAAAACAAAAAAACAAACAATTAAAAAAAAATTTTTAAATTAAAAAAAAAAAAATCTTTATTTGAAATTCAACTAAATACAGAGAGAGCAGGTTTCTACTTAAGACCCAGCTGCTTTTCCCCAAGGAGGATTTCTGCTTCATTTACCCTCCTCTGAAAGGGTCTTCTTAAAAGGAAAGATAGAGAATAATGACATGATTTGCACCAAAACAGCACAGGGCCTATTCCCTCTTTCTTTTTACTCATAAGCCCCATTTTACTCATAAACCTCAAAACTCCCCACCTGACACGACTGAAGTAATCTCCTGGGCACGCTGTCAAACTGTGCTGTCGTGGTTTGATGCCACAGCTAAGTGCTGACTTGGGCTTCTGAAGCCTTCCAGTTACACCCCCAGTGACCTATTTAGGAGGTGAACAGACCTCTCAGAGACAGAGCACCATAGTTTTTTTCCCTTTGGCCCACTTTTCTCTCAGATGATTCCTAACCAAAGAATGATCACCCCAAAGGCCTGAAAGTATGCACACAAGCGGTAAGATTTTGAGGAAAGCTCATATGCAGCAAGCATTCAAGTCCTGAACATAAGCTCTTTCCCACTAACTTAAATAAACTGCAGATACTTTTCTTACCTTTCAGCTTACTTCAACTCCAACAAACTAAGGCCTGCAGTCAAAGATGTCTCATGAATTAGTGTTAAGAATTAAGTTAAGCTAGAATGGCTAAGTGTTATCTAAGCCAGGCAAAACCATGAGGACTACAACCAAAGGATTAAAAAACAAACAAACAGGGGCGCCTGGGTGGCTCAGTGGGTTAAAGCCTCTGCCTTTGGCTCGGGTCATGATCCCAGGGTCCTGGGATCGAGCCCCACATCGGGCTCTCTGCTCGGCGGGGAGCCTGCTTCCTCCTCTCTCTCTGCCTGCCTCTCTGCCTACTTGTGATCTCTGTCTGTCAAATAAATAAATAAAATCTTAAAAAAAAAAAGTATTAAAAACAAACAAACAAACAAACAAACAAAAAAGATAGAGCAAAACAGGGGCACCTGGATGGCTCAGTGGGTTAAGCCTCTGCCTTCAGCTCAGGTCATAGTCTCAGGCTCCTGGGATCAAGCCCTGAATCATGGGTTCTCTGCTCATCGGGGAGCCTGCTTCCCCTCCCCTCTGCCTACTTGTGATCTCTCTGTCAAATAAATAAATAAAATATTAAAAAAAAAAAAGATAAAGCAAGACAATGTCTATCAAAGGCCAAAATCATTACCAGAATTCTCCCTACATTTAAGATGCTCTTTCAAAAAAATGGCCAGCAAGATCAAGGAAAACTGAATATAGCTAATCTATGTATAGAAAGAACTACAAAAAGGTATAGGTTTAGACACATTTAATGAGATTAACAAAGTATAATTTTCATAATGCGTTCTAATAACTGATGATTGAAAACCCGAAAAAGTTCACTGTAGAATTTCCCTCTAATGTCTCCAGAGCTTCACTAGAACCAAGAATCAGTAGAACTCTATCTGCTGGTTCAATGAATGTGGGAATTAAAAAGCACCCAGCTCATCACTGGAGACCTGGTCTGGTGTAAAGAATAAGAGCAGCTGCTCACTGCCCAGTTTTGTAATGAGGAGACTTACTTACAACCACTTAAGAGTTCTATGCATTTCATTAGCTTCTCTGCTCTCTCCTCTGCACTACTGCAGACAGGAGAAAAATACTATTCAACATCTATCTAAGGATCACAGCTGGATACAAGACGGCCAATGTGTTCGTGCTGCTGCAAACAAGGTTCCTTCCACCCTGAAACTCAAGCTTGCTAGTAATTGAGAGATTCCCTTACCCTTGCCTGGCCTGGTCTGGTGGTAGAGTGATGTCTTCTGGCTATGGTTAAATTCAAACCCTGTGAAGAATCCTCTCTTGCTCACTCCAGCTTATTTCAAAAAAGAGCCTCATGCAGAGCCCACATCAGTGGGAAACACTGACGCTAGGTTCATTCAGGCTTAGAGTCCCCGCCCCACTGTTACATTCCCGGTCTTTTGTCTTTTCAAGACTGGGAAACATTTCCTGGGAGATATATCTTATATAGTTTGTCAGAAAAACAGGGGAAGGGCAAAGACTAAACACCAATGCTATTAATATACAGGAAACAAATCTAATTAAGGGGAAAGGAATAGTGACCGTGTGTTCCTGTTAAAGGTATCATCCACTTGGTAGCAGAAGACATCAGTTCTGTTCCCCAACTAAGTGCTTATCTTTGCACGTCTCGCATTTGTAATACCACTACATATTGCACAGCAGTGAACAGAGGATACATGTCAGCCCCTGGCTTTTGAGTAGTGTAGTGAGCATTTAATACATGGTTGCAAAAGGGAAAGTAGCTTTTTGAATGAGCGAGTCAAGTTCTGTATTACCCGAAATGTCACCAATCTGTAAGGTGTACTTGGAATTTGCTTACTATGAATGCAATAACAAGTCTACATAGTAGACAAGTTCTTTTTTGACAAGGGGTCAAAAGCAATGGTTTTTCCTTTTATCAGTGTCTACTGTAACCCTCAGGGTCTTCTGCCTCCCATGCAAATGTGCTAACACTTCATCTTTATTCTTATTTGCTGAGACCTAGATTCAGAAATAATGTTAGACTTAAAGGATGAAGACTTTGACACCTACAAATGGCAGGCAGAAAAAGGAGTCACCTTCTTATTCTTCTTAACTGCTCTCAAGTCATGGGAAAAGCAGTGAGCTAGTGACCTGTGCATGTGTCCTGGGCATGGTGACAAATCCGCAATACCAAAGTGCCTTTCTGAAATTTGGTCTAGGACTTGCACTGAATACAATGTCCTCCTCTTTCAGGAAACTGGCAGGGGGACAGCTGTACTCCTGTCCTGTCTCTTGGGAGGCTAGCATTATGCAGAGGTGCTCTTATAAGTGTCACTCACTGAATGGCAATGCAGCTGGCCATGTTTGTACTCCTCAAGGACTTTTTTTAAAAAAAAAAAATCTTTAAAAAAAGATTTTATTTATTTATTTATTTATTTTTAAAAGATTTTATTTATTTATTTGACAGAGAGAGATCACAAGTAGGCAGAGAGGCAGGCAGAGAGAGAAGAGGAGGAAGCAGGCTCCCTGCTGAGCAGAGAGCCCGATGCGGGACTCGATCCCAGGACCCTGAGATCATGACCTGAGCCGAAGGCAGAGGCTTTAACCCACTGAGCCACCCAGGCGCCCAAGATTTTATTTATTTATCTGCAAGAAAGAGAAAGAGAGATCACAAGTGGGCAGAGAGGCAGGTGGAGGGAGAGGGGAAAGCAGGATCCCTGATGAGCAGAAAGCCTGATGCAGGGCTTGATCCCAGGACCCTGAGACCATGACCTGACTGAAGGCAGAGGAAGGCGAAGGCTTAACCCCTGGAGCCACCCAAGCGTCCCCTCCCTGGGGACTTTTAAGTCAATGGAAGAGCACAGTAGAAGTGGGAAAGCAAACCCCCCTCCCCTGCTCTGGTAACTTAAAACTCTGGCACCTTAAAATAGGAATGCATTTCCAGGAGCCAGTGCTGCATTATCATAATAATATAACCATCACAACTCCAACCAGGGTCCTGGTGGGATCTTGCCCCACAGCAGGAGCCTGCTTCTCCCCTGCCTGCCATTCCCCCTGCATGAGCACACTGTCAAATAAATAAATAAATAAAATCTTAAAAAAAAGAAAAGAAAAGAAAAGAAAAAAAACTGGACAAAGGATCAAAACAAACATTTCTCCAAGAAAATATACAAATGGTTAATAAGCATGTGAAAAGATGTTTGGGATCATTAGTCATCAGGGAAATGCAAATCAAAACTATAGCACTTCCTGCCCATAGGATAGCTTTTATCAAGAAGACAGATAATAACAAGTGTTGGAAAGGATGTGGAGAAACTGGAACCCTGATGTATTGGTGAGGATGCAAAACGGTGCAGCCACTTTGGAAAACAGTTTGGCAGTTCTTCAAAGGTTAAACATGGGGGCGCCTGGATGGCTCAGTTGGTTAAGCATCTATCTGCCTTTGACTCGGGTCATGATCCTGGGGTCCTGGGATGGAGCCCCTGCACTGGGGATTGAGTGAGGGTGGGTGTCTGCTCAGCAGGGAGTCTCTGCTTCTCCCTCTCCCTCTGGTCCCCCACACCTCGTGCTCTGGCTTGCTATCTCTGTCTTTCAAATAAATAAATAAAATCTTAAAAAAAAAAAAAAAGGTTAGGGATGCCTGGGTGGCTCAGTTGGTTGGACGACTGCCTTCAGCTCAGGTCATGATCCTGGAGTCCCGGGATCGAGTCCCGCATCGGGCTCCCAGCTCCACGGGGAGCCTGCTTCTCTCTCTGACCTTCTCCTCGTTCATGCTCGCTCTCACTGTCTCTCTCTCAAACAAATAAATAAAATCTTAAAAAAAAAAAAAAGGTTAAACATGAGTTACCCTATGACCCAGCAATTCCATTTCTGGGATATACAACCAAGAGAAATGAAAACAGATGTCCACACAAGATTTGCACACAAATGTTACAGCATCATTATTCACAATAACAAAAAGTAGAAAAAAAACCCAAATGTCTATTAACTGATAAATGGATAGACAAAATGTGGTATATCCATACATGGAATAGTATTCAGCCACAAAAAGGGATGAAGTACAGATAAACCTTACAAGGGTGAACCCTGAAAACTCACTGAGCCCTTTTGAGTTATCACTTGTCCTTTCACTCAGAGCTTAATAAAAACCATTGTCTCATTCAGTAACACACAGTAGTGACTATTTGGATCCTTTTTCAGTTCAAATTACATAATTCGTTTCTATTTTACGATTTGGCTTAAAAAATTCTCTTGGAGGGGCGCCTGGGTGGCTCAGGCGTTAAGCTTCTGACTTCAGCTCAGGTCATGATCCCAGGGTCCTGGGATCGAGCTCTGCACCAGGGCTCCCTGCTCAGCAGGAAGACTGATTCTTCCTCTCCACTCCCCCTGCTGTTCCCTCTCTGGCTGTGTCTCTCTCTCTCTCTCTGTCAAATAAATAAATAATCTTAAAAAAAAAAGAAAAATTCTCTTGAAGACATACTTAAGAATTTAAACAGATCAACATGAATCCCTTCTCCAGTTATAAATGAAGATACTACCTAAATATGTCTTATACATGATTTCACATGTAAACAATATACTAGTCATTTCAAAGCCCAAAAGCAGTCCTAATATTTTAATATAGCCCACCTACAAAGTACTGTGAGAGCCTTAGGGAGCAGCAGGAAACGGCTGAGTTTACAACTGAATTCTACCTCTCACTGAGTATGGTGATTAATCTCAGGACAGACCCCCCCCACCAAAAAATTTCCTGCAATAGTACCATGAAATGCTTGCCTTACGTCACACAAACACTGTTACTTGTGAGGAGCACTACCTCCTCCTTCAGTTCAAAAAAATTCCTGATGCTTCTTTTCTTTTTAAAAAGATTTTATTTATTTATTAGACAGACAGAGATCACAAGTAGGCAGAGAGGCAGGCAGATAGAGAAAGGGAAGAAGGTTCCCTGCCGAGCAGAGAGCCCCAAGTGGGGCTTGATCCCAGGACCCTGGGATCATGACCTGAGCCAAAGGCAGAGGCCTTAACCCACTGAGCCACCTAGGCACCCGATGCATCCTTTCTTTTTTTTTTTTTTTTTAAGATTTTTTTATTTGTTTATTTGACAGACAGAGATCACAAGTAGACAGAGAGGCAGGCAGAGCAAGAGAGAGAGAGAGAGAGAGAGAGAGAGAGAGAGAAGCAGGCTCCCCGCTGAGCAGAAAGCCCGATGCGGGACTCCATCCCAGGACCCTGAGATCATGACCTGAGCCGAAGGCAGCGGCTTAACCCACTGAGCCACCCAGGCGCCCCCGGATGCATCCTTTCTTAACCAAAGCCACCTAGATCCTAGATCACACCCATTTTTTTAAAAGACTTTATTTATTTGACAGAGAGAGATCACAGGCAGGCAGAAAGGCAGGCAGAGAGAGAGGGGAATCAGGCTCCCTGCTGTGCAGAGAGCCTGATACAGGGCTCAATCCAGGACCCTGAAATCATGACCTGAGCCAAAGACAGAGGCTTAACCCACTGAGCCACCCAGGCGCCCCCAGATCACACCCAATTCTGAGTAAACATTTCATACTAAATGTTATCATTTTTAAACAGTGATTATACTTTCATCACTGAAACAAAGCACTCTGATCAAGAGAATGAGCCCAAGCCTCACGTTAAGTTTACAAAGCATGCATATAAAACTGAGCTAAAGCTGAATGTTACTGGACCCTCCCTGCCGGAGTGGAACATTTAAAAACAGTAATACACACCCAGATTCCAACGCAATGTAGCAAATGCAAAAATAAATAGATAAAATACACATAAAACCAAATTAGGTTTGTTTATTGTTGAATTATTTTACTACGGAGGAGGCAGTGTGACAGGAGGAAGTCCAGATGCCGACCCCTCCAGTTCTTCAGTGCCAGGTTTCCAACTACCTCAAATGTCAGAAATAACAGATTCGTAAGATAACATTAAGTTAAATGTATTTTAATTCAGCACTAGCCTGTTACTTTTCTAATGAGGAGCTAAATGCAACAAAATCAGAAAAAAAAAATCACCTTTTGAAAAGTTCAAATAGCAAAGATGTTCTGCAACACAGTTTTCTACTCTATGTGTGAAACCTTTCTTGTTATGACTCACTGAAAATTAAATATGCAAAACTCCAAGCTGAGCTTAGTTTTCCCTGTGCACAGAGACCTTTTTACTCTCATTCTTCGAAAACCTCATTTTGGATCTCACTGCCAACACCGAAGAGAGGAAAGCCGGCCAACAATTCCAAATATAACATGCGGAGGCAAATGCTACAGAAATCTGTCTGACGGGAAGCAACCATGCTGAGGTCTGCTGAGGTAGATGCGTTTCTCAGACCATTTTGATCCCTCAGTCCGTTTGGAGCAAAATGCCACGCGAAAACAATCAGAGAAAAACATCCAGTTTTTTCAGCCTCATTACTGATGGCCTATGGTGCTTACTTTATCAGTGAGAACAATTCAATCCATTTCAAACAGAAAGATGGTCAGCAGCAAATACAGCTCCACCAGTTATTCCTTTTTTTTTTTTTAAACCAATTCTTAGGGACCATTCCATGGAGACCAGTATTTTCAGAAAGTTCAATTATGATAGGGGTCGGGTTCACCAGAAAACACTTAAAAAGATACCTCTTTCCAGTTCGTGGGGCAGGTTTAGTAACCCCCACTACCACTCTGAATAACTGATAAGCCAGTTAAACTCAGATAAAATGATCACACTGTTACTTAAAAACTAAACGATCACCTCCTTAAGTTTAATTCTTCAGCAAGGTCATGGTACTGAGCACAGGACAATTCATTCCCTCACCCAAAGGCTCATGACAGGGAACCCAGAAATAGGGCTCCCAGTCTAATTGGGAAGAGAGAACAGTTCCTCATACAGAGCACTGGCCCCCGAGAAAAGACAAGACAATTAACAGTTTATCTTACCAGTCATTTCCTACAGTAGTTTATCTTAGAAAAATCCCCTGTGGTTATGACTATGTCACTAAGCCCAGGAGGTAAAGTTTGCCTAAGTCACTTTTGGAACATTTTATTAGATCTTGTTCACTGTGAGGCAAGCTGGCAAGACGCACTGGAGACAGAAAAAGGATTGTCTCAGAGAATTTTGAATGAAGACCCGCAATAGCACTACAATTATGATCAACTAGGTTTGCAAAACCTCCATCTTCACTCTTGTACATTCTGTATGTAAGGAAAATGATCATTTTTGTGCTTGTCTAAATACAGCTGACCCTTGGAAAACATGCATTTGAACTGCAGGTTCTCTTCTATGGAGACAAATTTTTAAGAGTATGGTACCGTACGTGCATTTTCTCTTTATAATTTCCATAACATTTTCTTTTCTCTAGCTTACTGTGTTGTAAGAATACAGTGTACAATACATACAACATGCAGAATATGTGTTAACTGACTGCTGATGGTACCGGTAAGGCTTCTGGTCAACAGCCCTATACGGAGTTAAGTGTTTGAAAAATCAAAACTTAAGTAGATTTTTGGCTGCCTGGGGGTCAGTGTCCCTAAGCCCCCAGCATTGTTCAACGGTCAACTGTAAGCCAGTCATAGCCAGACGAAAAGGAAAACAAGAGAAAATATAGCCACACCTAACTGCACTCCTACAGGGCACAAGTAATCAGTAATGGCATGAATTAAAGCCGGCACACTCAGGAATAAAAACGGTCTGAGAATGTCAAAGGCAGGACCTGATTACTCTCGTAGAGATGGTTTTTTTTTTTTTTTTAAAGATTTTATTTATTTATTTGACAGAGAGAAATCACAAGTAGATGGAGAGGCAGGCAGAGAGAGAGAGAGAGGGAAGCAGGCTCCCTGCCGAGCAGAGAGCCCGATGTGGGACTTGATCCCAGGACCCTGAGATCATGACCTGAGCCGAAAGCAGCGGCTTAACCCACTGAGCCACCCAGGCGCCCTCTCGTAGAGATGGTTAATGAAATAGTTCACTTCTTTCACTTGAAAGAAGACTTCTTGTCTTTGTATCAATATCTAGAATGTTTTGTAATTTATATAACAACTCTGCTAAGTCGATGGTACCTTCAGTACTGGCATCTTCAAAGAGGGAACTGGAGATGTAAAATAAACCCTGCCTCACTTACTAGGATTCTCGAATCTCTGATTACCAGTTCCCATTCATGGTCTTAAAAAAAAAAAAAAAAGTATTCAATGAAATGCACAGTCTGGGCAAGTCTGAGTCTCACCAACAGCTACAAGCACCTCCCTCTTTCCTAGCAGAAGCAGAAACTGTTAATTGTTACAACTTGACAAGACTCACACTCATCTAATTAGAAGACCCAGAGGTTAGGTTTTAGCATTTGAAGCCCAAACTCAGGCAAAACAGCACACTTTTTCCATACCTGAAGTTTCTAATAAACAATCTCAGCTTTGGGGCGCCTCGGTGGCTCAGGTCATGATCCCGGGGTCCTGGGATTGAGACCCACATTGGGCTCTCTGCTTGGCAGGGAGCCTGTTTCCCTTCCCCTCTCTCTCGCCTGCCTCTCTGCCTACTTGTGATCTCGGTCTGTCAAATAAATAAATAAAATCTTAAAAAAAAAATCTCAGCTTTACTAAACACAGGAGGCTAAAGATAAAGAGCTTATAAAATTCTCAATATGGAGATCACCCTTCTCCTTTAGCTAACCCTAGCTTCATCCTAGAGGTGAAACACCCACACTTTACATGAAGAAGCCTACAATTGAGTACGAGCATATGCATCAAACAAGCACAATAAAAAATGTAAGCAACAGGGAAAAAACTGATAAACAACATACATATGCAAGTACAAATCTCTTCTTTGCTCAAGAACATGGGGAAACTTGACCAGAGGTATTTTCTCCAGGTGGATTACACCTTACAGGAAGCAAAGCTAAAAACCACAGACCCTTCCTGCTGGTATTAGTCACCTGGTAATAAAAATTTAAAACCAGCAACAAAGCTTCCTCCAGGATAACCATTTTTGTCCCTGCAACATTACAAGCCCAGATGGGGTGCCCTCCTGGGCAAAAGTATCTGGGGAATAGCAATGGGAGCTTCCTACATAACTTCTGACCACAGACTTAATTTGCCCAGTATCAGTCATCTGTCTAATAAGCGTTCCAAAACCTGCAATTAGTACAAATACACAGTAGGCACTAGTCCACAAACCAAGAGACGGAATGTGAAATGGAACAGTGTAGAGAGCTTAAGAAAAACCTCACTTTTTCTTTTTAAACAGAAGACTTAAAAAAAAAAAAAAAAAAAAACAAAGGCAACATCAAAAACGGGTGGGAACAAACAGAAACCCCTCTCTTTCGCGCTCTCACAAACGCCTGCATCAGTCAACTGTTGCTGAACAACAGAACAAGACCCATCACAACACGACGCAATCTGAGTTCCCTAAGCAGATGTGGGATTTCTGAGAAGATGGTTTCTCCAGGCAGAAGCTGGAGTTTAAACTCTTCCTGGCCGGATTGTTCTGGGCCGAGCTGCTGAGGAGGATCACGCAGCAGGCGATCAACCCAGGTCCCTCCCTCCCTCCCTCTCTCTCCCGTCTCTCCCCTCCTCTCGCGTTCAGTTAAGGGGGGGGGGGGTGCGGCGGAGGGAAGCGCACAGCTTTCCACCTCTCTGCTCCTTAAAAATGCCCTCGCGGAGCTAACCGCACACAATCCCACCCCAGCAGCAAAGAATTTTGCCGCGAAGGGCTCGCCGATCCGGAGCGGAGAAGTGAAATCGGCGCCCAAGGGCAATTTTAATTGTCTAACCCGGCCCGATTTCCTAAGAGGCGGCAGCGCGGGGAGGGGAGGGAGAGAGTGAGGCAGCTCCGAGAGGCAACAGGGGGCAAGCGGAGCCAGAGAAAGGGGACCAAAGCGGCGAGATCCTAGCCCGGGTCCCCGATGAGCTTCTGCAGAAAGGACTCCAGGCCTCTACCCCCACCGTTCCCCGGGAGACGTTTGCAAATCATATATGCAGCCAAAATGGCGCTGAGAATAAAAATATAATTTAAAGGCAGGTCGCCATATTGTAAACAGAGAAGCGGAGAAGAGGCGGACTCGAGAGACACCCTCCATGATTTCTTCCACAGCCGCAAGCGCCCGGGTGTCCGGCCCCCCGGGTCTGGACACGGCCAACTCCGGCGGCCGAGGGCCCCGCGCACCCGCCCGCAAGAGAGCCCAGCCCGGCAGGAGCCCGAGGGCGGCGGGCGCGCGGGCAGGCGAGCGGCACAGGGCCCGGAGCTCCTCCCCTTCCTCCCCCGCCACCGCCGGCCGTGCCCTGCCGGCTCTGTCCCGGCTACCCAGAGCCTTCCAATCCCAGATGGGGCTCTCCTCACTCGTCCCAACCCCCACCTCG
This sequence comes from Neogale vison, assembly GCF_020171115.1. Taxonomy (NCBI): domain Eukaryota; kingdom Metazoa; phylum Chordata; class Mammalia; order Carnivora; family Mustelidae; genus Neogale; species Neogale vison. Next base: position 28,410,269 of record NC_058095.1, on the reverse strand, counting down.
GGGTCCGGACCCACTGCTGCTCCTCCCCCCACTCCCAAACGGCCAGATCCCGGCAGACACCTGGGGGCGGGGAGGCGCTCGCCCCAGCCGCTGCAGAAAGTCAGCTAGCGGCTGCAAGCGCCCGTTATTTCGGCAGCCAGGGGTAGGCCGGGTGAAGGAATGTGCCGAGAAGGGTCCGCCAAGGAGCTCCAAAGGGGTCCCCAGACCTTACCAGCACTGGAGGTGGAAGGCGGCCGGGCAGTGGTCACAGCACAGAAGATCCCCACCTTCTTTGCAGCTATCGCAGCTGTCGTGGTTGGTGGCCCTGCCGCTTCTCCGGGGCTCTTTTTCAGGTTTCCGACTCCGCTTTTCTGCCTCGTCCGTCTTGGGGGGAGCCAGCAGAGCTTGGATTTGCTGCACACACATACAAACGGCGTGTGTGCACACTCGGAGCTCCCGGGCGGTCCGTCGCCCCCCCGGCAAGGCTTCTCCGTCACCCACCCTTCTCCCCCCTTTTGTCCTTCTTCCTCCCATCCAAGCTGCTCCCAGAACCTCTCAGCCCCCGGAACCGGGGAGAGCCCACCCTAACAGCTTTCCTGCAGCACAACGAGAACAGCTTCTTCCAAATGGGGAGGATCAGGGTAGGGGGATGGGGAGAGGGTGCGCGGTTCCCTTCTCGCCACTTCCTTGTATGGACAGTGGGGGACTCCAAAGCCAGGCTCTGAAGAGGCCTGAAACCCGGTACCCGGACGTGCTGGGGGAAGCACAAAGGGGCCGACAAGAAGGGGGTGGGGAGGCCCGCCGGTGCAACGACATGGAGTGGGTTGGTGCCTCGGGAGAGCGAATCCAGGGCGGCGGGTAGGTGAAACTGCTGCAAACGTCCTCGGAGGCTGAGCTCAGCCCCTCGAATTGCAAAGAAGGGAGGGAGAGTCTGGGTGAGGAAGAAACCCCCCTTCCTCTGGCCCTTTTGCGCTGTGAGCTCAGGACCGGCTTTGTGGGGCGGAGGGCGGAGGTTCCCTCCCGGCGCTGGGGGAAGGGGATGAGGAGGGCCACTCTTACCTCCATCAGCCCCCCCGACGTGTCCAAGTCGTACACGATCGTCTTGGTCTCCATTTTCTCCCACATTCATCCACCTCCCGGGCTGGGCGCTCTCTGCTCCGGCCCCCCCAACCCCGGGGGGAGGGGGGAAGCGGGGGGAGGGGGCGCTCCTGACCCCGGCCCCCCTTCTTTTTTCCCAACACGGGTCCCGACTTCCTCGCCCTGGCTCCCCCCCACCCCCCGGCCCCCAGTCCCCGGGACGGCAGCGTCCTCCCCACGGGCCGTGAGGGGGGAGCGGCCCCTCAGCCTCGGCCCGGCGGCTGGCTGCACGGTGGGTCCCGGCTCCCGGGGTCAGGCCTCGGCGGGGCCTAGTCCCACAGGCTAAAGCCGGCGCTGGCGACCGCTGGTCCGGCCGGGAAGGCTGGCGGGCGCTGCCATCCCGGGGTTGGGGGGATCGGAGGGGGGGTGAGAGGTTAGGTGAGGTTGTGGTACGTGAGGTGACTGCGGGGAGGGTGATGGGGGGTGGTCCCCGGGCTCCGCCTCTCGCCGCCGCCGCCGTCTGCGTCCCGGCTGCCGCGCACTTGGCGCAAACTTACCGCGAGCGCCCGCAAAGCCACCCGCGCAGGCGCCCCGGGATCGCCGCTCGCCGCGCGCAACCGCAGTGACAGCCGGCGGCCGGACTCCCGCGCAGCCGCAGTGAGCGGGTACCCCCCGGCGCGCAGCCGCGCTGGCATTCGTCTGGAGGGCCGAAGCCCCGCCTTCCTGCCTTGCGCCAGCGTACTAAGATAAGAGGGCGGGATCTGAGGTCTCGCGCAGGCGCCTCGGAGAGTTTCTGAGGGTCATAGCGCAGCCGCAGGAACATGGGGGCTCTTCATCCATTGGTGTTTGTGTATAGACCAAGACTACTGTGTTCCTGCGCAGGCGTGTTGAGAATGCTCCCCTCCCGCCCCACAACACAGCCGCTTTCCGCGCAAGCGTATTGTCATCTGCAGGCCCTAACAAGAATGCTTCTACTTTCGCCATTTTGGTAATGGGATCTAGGCTACCATGTCCTTGGAGTCCTCAGGCAAGAACAAGAAGGAGCAAGGTGTGGTGTTGGCTGAAGCCGGTAGGCTGTCGGTGACAGCAGTATTCCTAGGGATATTGTACTGGATCGTTTAGTTCCCAGCATCAGGTGTGGCAGAACTAGGCGCCATATTGGTAAAGAGAAAAGAAAAGCCACCGCGACGGAAAACTATTCTTTTGGTGACGGGTTGGATGGCTGCTGTACACACTACCCTCCCGCTCCTGACAGTTAATTTTAGCCTCAGCATCCCTGCCTTGCGTAATGAAGACACCGTGGAGAGTTTAGCAGGCCCATTACTACCCTCTCTTGATCACTGTCCCTGAGAACTGTTCCAGGGGAAGCGCACAGCGAAGTTAGTAACGCTGACAACGCCCAGCTACCTGTCTATAGCGGACTTCAACTCCCAGTTTGCAATGCGCAAGACGTCCAAAGGCCGAACGGGAGCGCACTGCACCCTGGGAGCAAGAATCGCGAGGGATGTGGTGGGTTGTGGGAGCCGTAGTTCCGTGTGCGTGCCGTGCATGCACTGTATGGTGGGATGGACTCGGGGAGGAGAAATTTGCCTGCCAGGAAGGGATGCTTTTGAGAGCTGCTGTGCCGTATGCTGGGATTTGTAGTCTGAAGGCCTCACCTTGAATTCTGGCTTCCTCCACGGCACGCACCCCTGCCCTTTTTATCGCTTTCACAGATGGCCAGTTATCTTGCCTGACTGTAGGCGAAGAAGTGGAGAAGGGGATAACATCACTGTGCTTGCCACTAGGCGTTTAGTTGGCATTGTTGCCAGGTAGTTGTGTCCTGCTCACCTGTGATCGTTAGGATGTACTTAATATTTGCAGAAGAATAAAACCAGAAAGGGGTTAAATACTATCTTTGTTAATCTCATTTCCAGATGCATAGAGAGGAGCGGTGATTTGCCTAGTTCTCATAGTGAATTTATGGCAGACCTATGAATGAAACAGATTTGATTCCCAGGCCAGGACACTTTCCACTACACCAGGTTAACTGTCTGTGAAGAGTTGTTGCTGCTGCTTCTTTTGGGATAGTAAGGAGGATGAGTTAGATACGGTGGGGATGTCAGCGTGTGGTCTTGGGTTTCTGTTTTTCTGACTTTTCTGATGATCCTCTTGGTGCTTAGGAAGAATGATAAGGTCATGGGTGTGTGTCGTGTGTGTGTGTGTGAGAGAGAGAGAGAGAGAGAGATTAGCTGCTCTCTGCCCTCTACCAGCCTCAGCACACAAGAAATCCTTGTGGTTATAGATCAGAGAGGTGGACTTCAGAGAGAGTAGGGCTGAGCTAGTTATATGAAAGTGGCCAGACCTCTTCTAGTCTGAGGTTTTGTTTCATGCCATGGTCCTCAGAAGTTGGGAGCACATGTGCGCTCTCTCCTTGGCTTCTTACTGCTCAGGACCCAGCTGTGCTGCTGTGTCCGCCTGAAAACATTATGGGGCAGATAAATAGTCCATTGGCCTATGCCCAATGAGAAAGGCTTTGCTTTGATCAACATCATCATTTGCAGTGGAGAACAGGAACAGCTGTTGGGCTAACCAGGGAAATAATACTTGGCTCTGTTGACAAGTGCCAGGAGAACTAATCACTCTATACACCTTCCTCTTAGAACTTGGAGGGGGAGGTCAGCCCAGTGGTTGGAAGTTGGTGCCACCTTGGAGAGCTCCAGTCCTGGTTATTCAAGGGGGGGTTGAGGCGAGCTAGCAGGTGGGATACAGATGTCTTCTGAAGTGACCTCTTGTGGCTAGTCTAGGGACTGCACTCTGCATGGACGAGTTTCTCAGGCCTGCAAGGTGGCCTGTGGTAGAGCCAGAAGGTGGCCAGCCATGAGTGACGGGGACCTCTCTGCTGGAAGACTGTGGAAGTAGAACATGCTGGTGGCTGTCATTATTTCCTTCAGGGATTTTGTTTTCTGGCCTCGGAGTGTCCATAACTCCAATGCCTGTCTCTTGCTCTTACTCTGGAGAGCAGCCAGGCATAGTGCACCTCTAAGCGCAGATGTGCGTGCTGGGGACCAAAACTGAGCTAACACTTTCAACTCAGGAGGTGCCTGGGAGACATAGGGAAGGGGCATTGGGGCTGCAAGTGACCAAACATGGCAAACTTAAGCAGGTCCTTTCCAGCCAACTTCTTTCTGGAGCCCATGGAGAGGGCTTTTGCTAAAATAGGAGCCAGGTCCCTACCCTAAGCTGTGTTGCCCCTCCTCCTGATAGTCTGGATATTCCCAGAGGCCAGGACGTTTAGGGGTTCAGACTCTGATTTTTATTCCAATTTCCTAACCCTTGCTAGCTGGGGACGAAGGGGAAGGAGAGAGGTGTTAGGCTTCCTGGGCCTTGTCAACAATACAGTGGTATTGAGGAGGGGGGTTTGGGAGTGTGTTGGCCTGTAGTACTGGACCTAGCAAAGAGAAAGAAAGGAAGCATTGGGGTAGATGAGCAGTTGGGTTCCTGGGCTTCCATACCCCTGTGGGCCAGCCACTGGGGTCTCTTACTTCACCTGCCGTCTGTTGCATTGACCTTGTTGGGACAGTGGTCCCTGAAGTATCTGCATGTAACTTGTTTTGGATGAAATGTGGGAGTGATCAGTTGGTGGGTCCATCATGCCTTCTGAAGTCCACATGGCACTTATTTCCCACCTCCCTTCCCTCCAAGAAAGCACCATCTACCTGGCCATTACTTTTTTTTTTTTTTTTCCAAAACACTGTTTTAATAAGGAAACAACAGAAATAGAAGATTGTTCTCTGGCTGGAGCTCAGACCCCATATAATACATTACATGTACACAGTGGCCTGTAGCCAACTCCTGGCTCTCTCTGGGTCTCTAATCCCCTGTTCCATGCCAAATTCCTGGGCCCTTGGACCTCAGCTCCTCTCCAGAATATGCCTGCCCGCTCCCCTTATCCTAAAACCAGTGACCAGGAAGGGAGACTGGTGAGTGGCTGGGGTTGGGGGAGGGACTAATGGGAAAGAAAATGTTTGTAAAGCCAGATTGACATCAGGGGAAGGTCTCCCTCTCACTGGCATGTGGGGCTGCCTGGGCAGCAGTGGGGTGTCCTGCTTTGGTGTGGAGCATGAGTACCTAGGGAAGCCCAACCTGAGCTTGGGATGGGGTCCCTAAACCCCTTAGGGTCCCTTAGAATTATTGCCTCCAGGAAGCAGAACTGTCCATTCCTAGGGCCTTAGAGAAGGACTAGAGACCTCCCCGAGAGGCTGATGTCAGCGTGCCAGGACTCCCCAGAGGTCACAGTTGACAGCAGCTTTGGCCACTGGTGATGGCCCCATGAGGAGCACCCTGGAGCAGTTTCCACCACCATTGAGTTCACCCTGCTGCAGGGTGCCACATGCCAGGCTGGATGGTGGTCAGCCTGGAGAGAGGTGCTCTTCCTCTGCTTGTGAATTCCAGGCTAGAGGTCCAGGCCATGAAGAAGGGTCAGGAGAATGCTGGTTCTTGATGCGTGTACTCCAGCTCTGCTATGCCCAGAGGAAGATGCTGCTTGACTTGAACCCAAGCAAAGGCCCTGTGTGGGCAGTGGTACCAAGAAAATAGGCCCTGGTGGGCATTGCAGGTGGGGAAGGGCACAGCTTCTTGAGGGACTGGTGAAATCTCTTCCCAGATGGTATGTACAGGAAGTGTAGGGACAGCAGGAAGCTGGAAACTCTGCTGCTGGGCTGTGATGCTGGGCTGAGCTGGCCTCTCCAAGCTGTCCCCACCTAGATGGAGACTTCATATTCTTTCGTCTCCTGCAAAGTAAAGAGACTGCTGGGAGTTGGAAACTTGTATAAGGTTTGCCAGCCCATAATCCGCTTCCCAAGGAAAAGGGGAAGAGTGAGAGGGCTTGGAGGGACTCTCAGGGGTACCCACCCAAGAGAGCATAGAATTAGGGCCTGGATAGGGTGCAAAGAATGGCATGGGTACTTACTCCAATCTCGTAAGTTGGATTGTCAAATGCTGACTCCACAGTAATGCGGTCGTAGGGACGGGGTCGTGTCCGGGGCAGCCGCAGGGGGCTTTTCCCTTGGAGCCTGTGGGATGAAGATGCCTGTGAGTCAAAAATGCTGGGCAGAAGTGAGTTGGGTATGTAGGGCAGGAAGGGAAACCAGACTCACCTAGAGAAGTAGAGGTACACACCTCCCACCAAGAGCGCCATCACCAACAGGGGCAAGAAAATGGCAGCTGCAATGTGGGCGGCATCCAGGGAGCTGGAGGGAGCAGGTGCCTTGGCAACTGAAAACACAGTGGGTGGGATTGGGGCAGAAGTTCCTGTGACCAGAGCCCATATCTGTCCTCACCTCTGGCCAGGAGAATCCAGGGACCAGCTCCCTGTAGCTAGCTGGGGGCAGCGAAGGGAAATTTTGCTTTGCTGGTCCCAGACCTTTCTCTTTCTCTGCCCTCCCTTCTGGGGGAACCCATGGCCTGGGAGCTGTGAGAGCCAGGGGCAGAGAGACTATTTCCCTGACCCTCAGGGGGGGCTCACCATCCAGGCTGCGGCCGCTGTAGAACCCATCCAGAGAGGCTGGAACAAGAGGGGAGGGCCAAGGGCAAAGGTAAGACCAATGGGCCAAACCACTAAGGTAGGGAGTAGACTGATCATGGCAAGGATTTGTCCAAGGAGAGCCCACACTAGCATTTGTCTTGTCACCAGGTCAGAAGGATCTGGCAGAGACCGGAGAGACTAAGGGTAACATGAAGGGGGCTGTGGACAGGTCGTTCAACACTTGGCATCTTTGCTAAATTCTCTGCTAGAACAGCTCTGTGGGACGGGCAGGAGTTTTGGCTTTTTTTTTTTTTTTTATAAGATTTTTAAAATTTATTTGAGAGAGAGAGCATGAGCAGGAGGAGCAGAGGGAAAGGGAGAGGGAATTGTAAGCAGACCTCACGCTGAGCTCAGAGCCCGACACAGGGCATCATCCCACAGCCCTAAGATCACAACCCATGTGAAAACCAAGTCAGACACTCAACCTACTGTGCCACCCAGGTGCCCCGGGGCAGACAGGAGTTCTGAGGGTGGCAGAACACTCACCAGCCCTACAGATGGGTGGGGGGTCACTCCAATGGGAAGGGTGCCCGGGCACACACTTGATGCTGGCCTGGCCCTTCAACACGTAGCCAGGGGCACATGAGAAGTGGACAGTAGCCCCTGCTGGGTGAAGCCGCTTCTCAGGACTGTGGGCACCGTTCTCAGGGGCGCTGAGGCCGTGGCATGGCTTGAGCTGTTCCACTGCAAAGCAGGCAGAGCCCAGTGAGGGTGCCAGGTCCCGAACCCCCAGAGGTGGCATCCTTTGATCTTTTGTCTCCTACGAAATGATTCCCCTCTTCCCCATTCAACACTTACGGAGACACTTGGGGGCCCGGTCGCTCCACTTGGGGCTGCTGGCCTGACGGTCGTGGCACGTGAGGATGGGACTACCGGTCAGTACAAAACCCTGGTCACAGATATACTGCACGGTGGCCCCCACAGGAAATTTGGGGCTAGATACGAGGCGTCGGCTGTGCTCCACATCCCCAGGATCATGGCAGGAAGTCACTATAGGGAGAGGGTCATGGGGGAAAGTAGCCCAGGTAGAACTCAGCAAAGGCCAGTCCACCCTGGCTTTGCTCCAGGCCAGCCCATTATCTTCTTGTCACATGGCGCTGCTGCCTATTTCTCTGTCCCTGCCATTTGGCTGGGGTGCCTCCCTCCTTTGTCCCCTTCCTACCCACTAGAGTCAATAAACACCGGCTATCTACCAGGAAGGAAATATTTGAAAGGCTTGGCAGTAACCCTTTGAAAAGGTATGATCCCATTTCACAGGGTAGGCAACAGAGGCTACAAGAGGTGGAGGAAATTCAAGGGCACTAGCTGGTAACAGCCGAAGTCAGGTTCAGGATCAAGGAGAGAGGCTAGTGTCTTGCACTGAGGAGGGGACTGTTGGGAACAGGTACTCACCTCTCTGACAGGAAGGCAGGTCCTCGCTCCAGGTTAGGTCCCACTGGCACATAAGGACACTAGATCCTACCACCTGGTAGCCAGGGTAGCACTGGTAAGTGACGACCGTGCCATGTACCAGCTCAGGCTGAGACGGGCTCTTCCAGCCATTGGGGATCTCTGGCAGCTCTGGACATGTGTCATTGCGGGGCACCTCTGGGGGACACAGAGGAAGCAAGATATAGGCCCTCAGCGAGCACTGAAATAACTGTGATTACTTTCCTAACTGCGAGGGCACCCAACTTCCTGCCGGTTCGGCCTGGGCCTCGCCTGGCCTGGACAGGCATAGCAACGCATTCCTTCCTGCCCAGGGGCCCCTCCTGGCCTGTCCCCGACATCATTTGGTTTCTGAGCTTCCTGGGTTATCATTTTGGCTTTGGCTTTACTTTAAAAAGCACATTGGCTGGTTCCCCGGTCCTGAGATGGGGACTGGGGAGGGTGGGGAAATTGTCACTTCTGTTCAAGATGGTCAGAAGGTAGAAACAAACCCCTTTCCTTAGTTTGTCACATTTGTGACAAAGGTCTTCCTGCTGTCTACCCAAATCTCTGCAGTGGAAGGCTCCCTATCACAGGGCCCCGAGGGACGATGGAGAATTAGACTAGCTTCCTTCAGGGGCTGGGATGCCTGGAGCTTTTCCAAGCTTTCCTTTGTCGGATAAGAGAACCAAGGCTCATTGCCTTGGTCTCTCCAACTTGCGGTTTAGGATCCATATTCGGGCCTCCCCTCTCCCCTGACTCCCCCAATGACAACAAGCTCACCAAAGAAGTGGATGACAAAGCCCTGTTGGTAGCCCAGCACCGAGGCCCCGGGGTCTGACTGGAACTGTATGGTGACGTCGGCCATGGAGGTAAAGAGCTTGAAGTGGCCACGGGGCCCTGAGTACTGGCCCAGGACCCGGGCCGTCAGGTCATCCCCATCATAGAAGGTAAGCACGTCACCAGGGCCTATGCGCAGCCTGTGGAGGAGGACTGTCAGGGAGGGTCGGCCTGGGGACTCCAGGTTGGGCTGGGGCCACAGATAGCCCCAGAGACCAGGAGCTGGCTCGCCCTCACCCAGCGGGCACTCACACTCGGACATCCAGCAGGACGCGCTTGTCCTCCTCCACGTGCACACCCCAGATGCAGTCTTGCCCGCGGCTATAAGGCTCCGGCCAGTTGGGGGAGAGCACCACACCAGCTGAGTCTGTGATCTCCCCACTGCACACAGCTGGAAGGCAGGGGAGGCCCCAGAGGTGTGTCCCCTCTGCATTCCACCCCCTCCCCGCCCCCTGTGCTATGTTCTCGGGCTGCCACCTGCCCACAAGAGTGCTGACCCATGGCCAGGGGCCCCCACCTCCTCCTTGCATCGGGGGTGAGCTTGAATCTCACAAGTCACAGGGCCCCTATGGCCCCGGGCTCTGCCGTTGGCTCTGGTCCCCCACCTTGCTTCCTGCCCCCAGGGCAGGCCCATCCACAGGTACCTACTGACCTCGACAGGCTGGCTCTGTCTCGTTCCACTGCGGGTCATGGGGGTCAATGCACTCGATGATGATAGAGCCCTGCTCCAGAGTGTAGCCAGGGTCACAGCTGAACTCCACGGTGGTGCCCACAGGGTAAGAGGGGGCGCTGCTGCTGAAGTTGCCGTATTTGACAAAGGGTTCATAGCAGTGGCCCTGCTGGAAGGCTGCAAACCACGGACCGGCACAGCTTAGCCTCAGCCAGGCCAAATGGGAGGTGGGGGGAGCAGGTGTCCTTCTGCCTCCCGCCCCAAGGTTTTTATCTTCCCGACCACAGTCCTAGGCTTGCAGCAGAGGAAGGATGCCCAGAGCACCATACCCTATCACGTGCGGGAGACAGGCTTGATCACCGTTGTATTCCTAGCACCTAGTTTTGTGCTCCATACACACGAGGCACTCAATAAATGGTTTTTAAATTAATTAATGCATGCATGCAGGAACGATTCTAGAATATCTCTTGCAGCAATTTTCCTTCTCTATGGGTTTAGGGCCTTTTTTGCTCTTCAAACTCTAAAGGATTCATTATCTCGGACTAGAGGGCCTGGGTCCAGGCGAGGGTCTCCTGCAAGAATGGGGTGGGAATCCCCAAGGACTCGGGGAGGGGCACCTAAGTGCTAGGTGAGCAGTGGCTGAGTTGGAAGGAATGATGATGGAATGGAGGCAGGGGGGAGAGTGTGAGAGGAGAGGACCTAGAGCCCTAGGAGAGGCCTAGGCTCCAGCCCTTCAGCCCTGCGGGCCCCCTGCAGGCTCACCCTCATAGCGCAGGGCCATGCCGGCAGCTGCCCCGCTGCTGTCAGTGCTGAGCTCCACGAAGAAGTGCCGGCCGGAACTGAGCAGTCCCTCGATGGGCAGGTACTCTACCTCGTAGGAGTCATACACTGGAGGGGCCTCCACGTTGTCTCCATTGCGGATGATGAGTCTGGGTCAGGAGAGCAGGAGGGGCACGGCTGGTCCCACTGTCCCGGCTGGGGTGTGGCCCGGACTTCTGTTCTGTCCCCACAGCAGGAATGCTGGCCGGCCTGGTGCTCCCAACCCCCCACGGCTCCCCTCACCTGTCGTCATCCTCCGCCAGGGAAACCTTCTCAAAGTGTAAGTGCAGCCTCTGGCCTTCTGGGGCCTCAAGCAGCCAGTGGCAGGTGAGATTGTTGCTGTAGTTGCCCGGGAAGCCCGGGGAGACAATACGGCCAGTGGTGGCATTGCGGGTCACTCCACCGCAGGCGGCTGTGAGACAGGGCCAGGACTGTGGGCTGGATTCTGGATGGCCTACCAGACCTGCCAGCCCACCCCAGCTCTTGTGCCCTCTGCGCCTTCGTGGTTCTGGAGGTCCATCCTTGGCCTCCATGACCCTTCAGCCCGAGACAGCCCGGTTTCTAGAATCCTAACCTTCCACACCTCTGGGATTATTCATGTGCAGCTCCATTGACAGTGGTAGATCTAGCCATGTGGCCCTGGGGAAGTCACTTTCCCTCTCTGCTGACTCCCCTGGGACACCTTCCCTAACTCCCTCCAGGAAGCCCTTTAAAGGCCTTCACACTGGGGCTCCAACCTTCTTGGATATATCTGCCTCTTCTCTCTCATGCCACTTTCCTGCAACTAGTTATTGCTTGGATATGTCCCTTCATTAGGACCCCCTCGGGCAGGGGCGAGGTCTTTTCAGGCCAGGAAGAGTTGGCATTCAGTGTCTGTTGAATAAAATGAGTGAGTGGGGGTAAAAAAGAGGGCAGGACCCGCTCTGGCCTGACAAACATCTGGTATCCCTACCATCTACCTCTAGATCTTGCGTCCTCAGCGGACACTGCTGGCCAGAACCTGGCCTTATCTACTTTCAGAGATAGCCTCACTATCACCATTGTTTCTGGGCTGACCTCTCTGGCCTGGGACTCTCCTTTTTCAAGGGGAAGCTGAGTAGCCCACCCAGCCCCATCACTGAAGACTTCTGGGTTATGTGGCCACAAGTAATTGAGTGGGGCCAGAGAAGGGGTTTCAAAGGCAAGAGGAGTCCAGGAAGCACTTTCCTCTCCTGAGCACTCAGCTCTGGACCCTGCCTGCTCTGAGACCAGGCTGTCCTGGCCAAGACACAACACCCTTGTCTCTAGATATTTAAGATGGCAGAATATTTTAACTTAATAAAGTTCTTGGGGAGGGGCTTGTGGTGAGTTTCTTCTCCACTTCTCTGCAGAGAGGGCAAGACCCATCTTTCTGCCTGGGCTCAGAACAGAACTGCCCCGCGAATGTGATCATGCCCACCTTCACCTGAATTTGTCTGTGGTTCCCTGTTACCCCCAGGTCATCCAAGCTCAAGGTGGCCTTTAAGCCCTTTACGAGGCTGGCCTTCTCCTGACTCGGCTTCAGCCCTATCCCGCATGCGCTCTTCAGGTGCACCTTGTCATGTCCTCACTCTAGCATGCTTTGTGCTTTCCACACCTTTGCATATTCTGTCCCAAGAATCCACTCCACTTCCCTGATCTAACATTCTTGTCCTTCCATGCTTTCTCCCTGGGAAGCTCTCTTTGCCTTCTTCTTCATTTTGGAGCAGCTCTCCCTCCCTTGGATCCCGACCATGCCCTGAATTCACCCCATCACAGTACGGTTTGCACAGAATCTGCTGCATGCTGGTTTCCCCACTGGCCAGAGAGTTGCCGGAGAGCAGAGACCACATCTGGCTTATTCACCTCTGCTTGTTCCTGGCACCCAGGAAGAGTTTATAAAATGACATAAAGGAGGCGCCTGGGTGGCTCAGTGGGTTAAAGCCTCTGCCTTCAGCTCTGGTCATGATCCCAGGGTCCTGGGATCAAGCCCCATATGGAGTTCTCTGCTCGGCAGGGAACCTGCATCCCCCTCTCTCTCTGTCTGCCTCTCTACCTACTTGTGATCTCTGTCTGTCAAATAAATAAAATCTTTTTGAAAAATAAAATGACATAAGGTTTAAGAACCTGAGCTATTAAAAAAGAACGAGAAGAGAAAAGATGTCCAAGCACCACCCCCCTTACTTCTCTGCCTTTTACACTGCTGATTAAACCCTCCATCTTCCCTCTGCCAAGAAGCCCCTCTCCCTTGGCAACAACCTCAGAGTTCTTCATTGTCCAGGCCCAGAACCTGGGAGAAAGTCTCCTTTCACTTGTCCTGCTTTGCTCGACAGTGTCTCTGGGACCTCTTCCCTCCTCTCTATTCCCAAAGTCACTGTCAAGTTCGGAGCCTCTTGCCTGCCTGGCCTCCTGGCCTCTGGATACCACCCAGCTGGCTCTCCTGCGGAATTGTTCTGAGCTCCTCCCTGGCTGTTTTCTGAGCCCCAAACACTGCCTCACCTTGTTGCCTCTGTGCTAAGTGCCTGTACTCTTGTCTATTCACACAATTAATATGTGTCATTTGCGTACTATGTGTCCATTAAAATGTCAAACCTTCAGGGGTACCTGGGGGGTTTAGTCGGTTAAGTGTTTGCCTTCGGGTCAGGTCATGATCCCAGTGTCCTGAGACTGAGCCCCATATCAGGCCTCCCTGCTCAGTGGGAAGCCTGCTTCTCCCACTCCCTCTGCCTGCCGCTCCCCCTGCCTGTGCTTGCTCTTGCTCTCTCTCTGTCAAATAAATAAATCTTAAAAAAAAAACAAACCTCAAGCTTTCAATGTCAATTCCCCCAAGATGCCTCCCAAATACCCATCCAAGAACCATTGCTTCCTCCCTGCCCACGTCATTGGTGTTTTTTTATGACTCTTCATTGGTGTTTTTTACTGCCTGCTTTGGAAATTGGTGATCCATGTGCTTCCGTCTTCTTCCATTTCCCAGAATTGTGGACCCTTTGAGGGCATGGTTTCCATTTAATTCAGTTCTGTATACCCGTAGTGCCTGGATATAGGAAGTGCTCAATATAGGGTTTGGATAAATGCTACAGAGGTATGTGACCATTTTCTGGCTTCCTTATAGAGAGTAAATGAAGATTCCAGACAGCAATGTAGAGCAGGGATAAGCACCACCCCCCTTACTCCTCTGTTTAGCCCTGAGTCCCCTGGAGCCACTTACCAATGCAGACAGGCTCCTGGAAATCCCAGAAGGGCTGGGTGGCATTGAGACAGGTGAGAAGCCTGGCACCCTTCAGCTGGTAGCCAGTGGCACAGCGGAAGCGGGCGCTACCTCCTGGGTGGAGGCTGGTGACGGTCACGGCTCCATAAGCAGGACGCCGGGGAAAGTGGCAGCTCAGGAGGTAGGCTGCAGAGAGAAATTGGGTGACATTGTGTGTGTGTGTGTGTGTGTGTGTGTGTGTGCGCGCGCGCGCGCACACGCATGTGCGTGCACTAAGGCGCTGAATCATAGCCAGGGCAAAAGAGGCCTGCCACAGCCTGCCTGGAGGTGTCACTCAGGACCGGAAGAAGCATCGGGAATTCCAGGAAAGACTCTGCTACCCACCCCAGAAGGGGCCAGAGATATTTCCAGCATCCTGGGCTGGTGAGTGGAGCAAGCGCAGAGCTGGAAGTTAGGAGGCTTGAGTCCTGGTCCAAGCTTCCTGACGCTTTTGGCCAGTTTTTCAGCCTTTCTGTGTCCCAGTTTCCCACTTGTTAAATGAGGTTCAAAATGCCAGGCTACCTACAGGGTTATTAAGAGAATAAAGGGGATAGGATTTTATTCTGCTTTGGCGTCCCTGGAATCCAGCTGAGAGCACATCTTTAAGAAAGGTTTATTGAATGACTTATAGATGGGAAAGCACTTGAAACAGTAAGTCTATCCTCATGTAAAGTATTGATGCTATTTTTCCTGTAGGGGACGGATATGAATTACAGCTAGAACGACTGAAGTCAGACAGTAAAAGCTTACCCAGTGTTCACTGGCAAGGACTGTGGACTTCTTTTAAAAACAGGATGGGGCAAGGGTGGGGAGGCAGGGCACGCCTGCCTTGAAAGTTGGGGGAACAAGTTGCCTGGGAAAGTTTGGTAACTTTTGGAATTGTCATACCAAGTATGACCGAATGGTGGCAGCAAATCCTACAAGACAACCTGGCAAGTCCCAGTCTGGTGCCAAGCCAGGGAGATAGCTAAAAATGAGGGCTAGGGCTTGTGTCCCAGAGCGGGAAAGAAGGCTGGAGGAAGTCAAGGAGAGAGGCCGAGTGAAGGCTTGGGCTACAGAGTCTGAAAACCCGTGGGGGTAGTAAGAGGGATAGGGATTGTCTAGACTGAGGATCTTGGGGTGGAGGGGCCCGCCCTTACTGATGGCACTAGGTGGATGGAAAGAGAGGTCCAGGCAGGTCTAGAGGTCCTCGGCTAGCCTCCGTGTGGTTTGTGTAAATAGGCAAAGGGGCCGCCTCTGGGCAGAACAGGATCCAGAAATGAGTTCCATGATTTTTTACCCATCCTGGCTCTATAGTCACTGGGCTTACAAAAAGGGAAAGGATGATTCTTACTCTTCCCTCTCTCATAGCCAATGAGTGGTTCTTTGTGATTGACAGGGATGAAAGGGTAATGTTTAGGGAGTGGGTTCTGGGGTCTGACTGTCTGGGTTTAAAGAATACAAGCTCCCTTACTTGCTGTGCCACCTTGGGCAAGTTACCTAACTTCTCTGTGCCTCCACTTCCCTGTTTAGCACCACCCCCCATTTCCAGTACTGCATCCAGACTTGTTACATGAGAGGTTAACTGAGAGGACATATGCATAATTCCTGGCACAGAACAAATACCAAATGTCCCAGCCTGCTGTTATTGTTCGGAATCTCAATTAACAAAAGCACCTCACATCTGCAGGCACCTTCCAGCTTCTAAAATGCCTTCACACTTCCACAGTATGCTTGGGAGGAAGGAAGGCAAAGTATGGATTATTAACACATTTCCCAATAAGGAAAACTGAGGTTCAGGGAGACTGGGGGAATTGCCCTGATCACATAGCCAGTAAGTGGTGGAGAAGGCATTTGAAGCTCCTGGCTCTAGAGCTTTCCATCTCCTGTCTCCCACCTGCTTCCCCTGGTGAAGTAAAAACCAGGGCTCAGGAGTCTGAGGAACCCATGAGTGATAGACAAGATTGCCCTGGGTAGTTGGTGAGGGTGACCCCTCACAATAACCCGAGGAGAGACCCCTGGCCAGAATGGGATGGGGAAAAGAGTGTGGGGCACTCCCAACCAGAGTGCAGGGAGTGGGGGGTGATACCCAGACAGCTCTCGGTCATGAGTCAGATGTCCTTATATCTTCCCTGTGGGTCCTTATCGCAACCCTGGAAAGAGCGGTCCCCCATTTCACAGATTAGGAAACTGGGCTGGGAAGAGGTGAGAGCAGGAGGTTGGGGGCAGATGAGGAAGCCCCCAGACTCCATAGTGGCCACTTCCCAGGAGGAGCTTCCTCCTGTTGCCATGACTACCGTTCCCAGGGAGCCTGGATGACGGCAATCTGTTGAGCTATTTTCTCCCGGCGTCTGTTTCTGGGGCCAAGTCCAGTGCCAGGAATGCTCAGGAGGGAGGAGGGGATGCCTGGCAGGGCCCTCTGCTTCCTCACCCTGCCTGGGGCTGTGGGAGGGGAGTCGGAGCCTGGTTCTACAGATGAAGCCCTTGTGGGGGCCCTTCCTTGTGATCTCCAACATTATCTTGGATAGCTCCGGCAGTGATGCGGGTACTAGTCCCCTCGCCCCCTCTTCTGGCACCCTCTTTCTCCAGCCCAGGGAGACACGCGTGTGAGCACATGCTCCTCCTGTTCCCATCTCTGGGATCAGGGCTAATTACAGCCTATAATTAGGGGAATTACGCTCATTAAGGAAAGAGCTGATCATTGACAAAAACTGGGCCGAGGAGGGAGGGCTTCTGGGAGCTGAGCAGAAGGCAGGACTGGGCCAGCTCTCCCAGCCCCTCCTTGGGGTCTGTACCCCTTGCCGGGCCTCCAGCTCACTGTCTTTCAGCCACCTTTGTCTGGCCCAACAGAGA
The DNA here is from genome assembly GCF_020171115.1 of Neogale vison. Lineage (NCBI taxonomy): Eukaryota > Metazoa > Chordata > Mammalia > Carnivora > Mustelidae > Neogale > Neogale vison. The sequence goes on along the minus strand of NC_058095.1, from coordinate 28,393,835 downwards.
GAAGGTCCAGGGTTTTGTGCAAAGGAATTTGCGGCAAGAGAGGTTACCATGCCGTGAAATTATGCCCGCTGCTGGGGAGGATTGATGAGCCATTAGGGAGGCTGGCTGGGCCGCCTAGATGCTCACCCTTGTCTCAGCTGACCCCCTGCCTCTGCCAAGCCCTGCTGGCCATTCCTGATGCCAGCACCAGACTGCTCTCCCAGTTTGGGTGGAGAGGCTAGGGAGGGGTGAGTGCTTCTTAGGTGGGTTCTAAGCATTTCCCTCTCCAGCGCCCCGTCCTCCTCCCCCTCAGGGCTGTGGACCCAGCAGGGCTGCAGAATCGGTCCCTGACAACGCAGGGCAATGCCATAATCGCTCACACCAATTATTTCCCCATTAGCACTCCCCAGTCTGAACTGGTTACCCTGTCAAGAAGACTTTGCCTGGGGGAAGGGGTATCAGGAGAGATGCTGATGGGAAAGGCAGAGGCGAGCCCCCCTTTTCCTCCCCTTCCCATCCTGCCAGTTCTTTAACCCTTGTTTCTGGTTCCTTCATGGAACACGATAAGTTCACGGAACGGGCTAAGTGCTAAGCATTTGCCATGAACCCTTTTGTTTAATCCTCCTTGTGACTTTATGGAATAGGCATATTGGTCACATGTACAGCAGAGGAAAGGAAGGGTTAGAGAGGTCAAATGACCTGTCCAAGGTCAACAGCCAATGGGAAGAGGATTTAGACACAGATCTGCCCATTTCTTGAGTCTGTGATTTTTCCCATTCTATCTGGCCACTCCCCTATTTCCAGAGGTTTTCTGAGCGGAGTGGGGCATGAGCCAGGTCTAGGGTGGGTGAGGTGGTTCAGGAAAGCCACGTTGGTTGCTAAGAACCTCCAGAAGGTCACATCAAGCCCCTTTGACCTTGACCCCCTTGCATTTGGGAGGTAGGCCTTCTATTGTTATTGCCTATTTCAGTGTCTACCTCCTCTAGAGATTCTGAACTCCTTGAGGTCAAGGAATGCCTCAAGGCCCTCAAAGATCCTTGACATTGTCGTTGTCCAGCACAGCCTGGCAAAGAGCAAAGAGCGGATACCTAGAAAGAGTTTACTGAATGAATAAGTGAGTGAATGAGTAAGTGGAAATGGGCCCCCTAGGACTACCGGGTTCTGTGTCAGGCCCCCTTCACAACCAGATTTCTACAAGGTAGTAGGTGGCAGAGGGAAGGTTCTGGAAGTGTCAGGTGTGCAATAATCACCTTTAGTTGTACAGAGCATCACAGGGCACCTGCGCCTGTCCCGCTGACTCCCCACACCCATACCTATAATGGCACCAGAGATCCCCAGGAGGACACCCAGTCTGGGCTGGTTCTTCCCCCAGCTGCCCAGGCCTACCTTGGTAGTGGAAATGGAAGGTGCCAGGCCCAGCAGGTGGTGGGAGGCTCTGGAACCTCAGTGCTGCTTGGTGGGTGGGGCTACGGATGACTTGCCCCCTCAGTAGGAAAGACTGGTTGGCCAGGGGCAGTGGGTCAGGCCCCCCCAGGCCCTCCACAGTCACCGTTTCCCCCTCTCGGAGGCTGATGTTCTGGACCTGTCATGGGATAGACAGTGCAAAGCGGAGCAGTCAGCCTTCTTCCTGCTGACGGAGCCCTGCTGCCCACAGACTCCCAGGGGCCCCAGATATAGCCAATCCTCAGTGCGACTTGGCCACTGGAGCCCCCAGGTCCTGAGCTGGGCACTTGAACGCAGGAGGCGCTCATTTCACCTTCCCGGTAACCCTGGGAGAGGGGATCTGAAGTTCATATCCAAGGTCACACAGGGATGATTAGCAGAACTGGAATTTGTAAGCTTGTCTTTCTGACTCCAAAACTTTTCAGTGACACCAGGACACCAGCTGCTTCCCATCCCTTCACTTCTCAGGGCTCAGTTTTCCCATCTGCAAAGTGGGGACGGAGTAGGTGTGTTGAACTAGAGGGTGTCCAAGGGCCTGACCAGCCCTTTGAGGTCTTTTTTTTTTTTTTTTTTTTTTAAGATTTTATTTATTTGACACAGAGAGAGAGAGATCACAAGTAGGCAGAGAGGTAGGCCAGGCAGAGACACCGCCGGGCTCGATCCCAGGATCCTGGGATCATGACCTGAGCCGAAGGCAGAGGCTTTAACCCTCTGAGCCACCCAGGTGCCCCTTTGTGAGGTCTTTTAAGCATCAGACCCATGTACCCACTTTCCCTGGATGCCCCCTGTTGGATGTCTCACAGGCACCCCACCCCCAGCCTGCCTCACACTGAGCTACCCTCTTCCTTCTCCCCTCCACCCCGCTGCCCTGTTCCCCTCCCCCAGCAGCTTCCCTCTCCATCCATCCCACGCCCAAGTTTGAAACTGACATCTTGTCTCCTCCCTTATTCCCCACAGCCAATCAGTCATTCCCTCCGATCTATTGGACCCAGATCTTTTTATTACTCTTCATCCCTCCTGCCACTCCCAGCTCCTGGCTACTATGGTTCACTTGGAGCCCGCAGCAGTCTCCCGGCCGGCCTCCCTGCCTCCAGGGCTTCACCACTCCTCCCTCCTCATCAGTACTTTCGGAACTGCAGCCCACGAATAGCCCCAACCTGTGGCCAGCCATTGGAACAGAGTGCTTCCTTGATGAAATCTTTTGGTGGCGCTCCACAAAGCCCCCACTACCTGGCCCTCAAGGCCCTGCCCAGCTTGGCTTCTGCTGACCTGACTGCTCAGCCATCCTCTCTTGCACACACTGCAGCCTACTCTCCCCTCCACTCCCCTGGGTATTTGCGTATGCAAGGAACACCCTCTCCTCCTGCCCTCCACGTGAAGCTGGTCATTCTTTCCGATCTCAGGATCCTCACCCTCTGCCTACCAAGCCTGGCCAATCAGTTCTTTTGCCTCAAGCCCTCCCTACTTGTCCTCTCTGCATTTCTCCATTAAAGCCCAGGGCAAGATCTGGGGTCACAACACCCTCTTCAGTGGTGAGTTGCAAAAAAGACGCCGTTGCAATCAAGATGGAGACAGTGAATGTGTGGACCCCCTGGAAGTACATTCTTTGCCCGATTCCTGTGGGCTGAGAAGTGCAAGGATGGATGCTGAGCCCAGGCAGATCAGAGGAGACAGCCGAGCTCTGGACCCCTCCTGAGACTCTGGGTGCTGACAATGCGGACAACTGAGGTGCCCTGGGGACTTCTCTGCCTGCCTGGGAGAAAAGACCCTATGGGTCTTTGGGGCCCCAAAGACAGCTCATGGCAGGGCAGCAGTGTTGGTTCTCTACAAGGAGCTTCCCTTCCAGGGGACATTCTGGGGGAGGCTGCCTGACCATCTGCCGGGGACATTCCTCGGGGAATTCCTGCCGCCCGGCAGAGGCTGGATGAGGTCCCTTCAAACTTGGAGATTCTATGATTCTAGAGTTGGGCAAACAAGACTCACACACGTGGAATCTGTAATTATTGAGAGATGCTAGGCAGCATATAATTCTGCCTTAAGTGGCACTGAATGCATGCGGCAGGGATCCTCTGGTGGGGGGGAGGGGTTGCAGGCTGGAGGAGAGTGTAGAGCAGGTGGATCTCAGAGGGCCTTGGGGGGCTGGACCTGGGGGGAGGAGGGGAGGGGAGGGAGGACATCCCTGCAGGGAAATCACTAAAGAAACAAAAGCAGAGAAGCAGAGATGAGTTTAGCCTTGTGTCTCATTGCTGTAAACATCCTTTGACCTAGAGCTTCCAGCTCTCGACCCTGCCACTCCCCACCAGTAGTGAAAACATGGCAAAAACACCTAGTATTCATGGAGCACCTGTCAGGTGCCAAGCCTTGTTCTGTTCACAGACATGATTTCCTTGCCCCCACACTTCTATAAGGCTCGTGGTGAAATCCCCATAAGTCAACAGAGGCTCAGAGAGGCTAAGGAACTTGCAAAATGTCGCCAAGGTGTTGAGTAGCAGAATCTTGCCTTGTTAGAGGCAAAGGCAACCCCTTCCCTCCCAAACTCCCGCCGCAGTCACCTGCAGACAGACATCCAGATGTCCAGATGCTTGTTCCCAGGCCCCAGGCCCATCAGCTTTAGCGCTGACGTTTGGGCCAGACTGAGCTTTTTCCAAGATGTTGAGATTTATGTTTCTACCAGCTATCCTAGCTATCCTTCCACACAACACCCCTCCCCCCATCACCCAGAACCCTGTAAGGCTGGGAAAACTGGGAGCTGAGGCTTATGGCCCCCTCCAGCCAGCCTGGCTTCCAGCCCAGCCATGGTGAGGGCTGCCTCAAGACCATGGGAAGGAATGGACTTGGACTACCCCGGGGCTCACTTCCTGAAGGCCCCCTGTTCTCAGCTAGAGGCTGTCTGAGCGGCTCTGCTCCCCTCGGTTCCGAGCACCCACTTCCAGGCCTGCCGCAGTGGCTGCAATGTAATTTGTCACTTTTTCGAGGGCCAGGCCTGACAGGGGCCAGACAGGGCTGAGTGTTGGACAAGGAGGGTGATGGAGTCTTGATGCAATTTGCAGGCATCGGAAGAGCTTGGGAGACAGATTGAAATGTCAGCTCTGCTCACAAGGGCCTTCTTCCCACACCCCCTAGCCTGTGACAAGGGGTGAGGAGGAGGGAGCTGGGGGCTGGGTAGGGGGAAGGAGCAGAGGGAGGTGAGGACAATTCTGACAGGACCTAGGGCTGTCTAGCACTGCCTGGCTTCCTGCTGCCCCTGAAGTCAGTACAAGGAAGGACGTGGGGTGGGGGGAGGGGACACCACTCCTTCCTAAACTCCCGGGAGGCAGGGAGGATTTAGGTTGCCCTCTGCTGGCCCCCCAGATCATCAGGCTTGACTGGCCTGTCTGTCCCCATTGAAGCCACCAGTCAGGTTTCCAGAACATGCCCTAATGGTGTGACTCATAGGTGGGACAGTGCCACAATTACCCCCAGTAAAAACCCTGCACAGGTCAAGGACAAGCTCAAGGGTGACTCTGGTGTGTGAGCCCCTCCCCCAGAAGATGGCCACAGGCCCTGCTCCCCTACGCTCTTCTGGTCACCACGTGTGTACTCTGACACAAGCCCGGTTGCACACATGCAGCTCCCTCAAACACATGGCAGGGCACACGTGCACCCTCGTTCCCCCACATACAAGCCCCTCCTCACATGTGCATGCTCCACAAAATCCATGTGCTCACCCAACTCCACGTGCCCCCCCCACACCCACGTGCTCCCCCACTCCCCACAGCAGAAGAGGCACAACTTTTCCCAGGAGGCCCTTTGTCGTTTCAAAGCTTTCACACCCTTTATCCTTTCCTGTATCACAAAATCTCAAGGAGGGAATCCGAGCAGATTATATTTACTCCTGCTCTATAGACACGGGCACCTCGCAATCAGAAAAGTGGAGAGTTCCTCTTTGTGTCATACCGTACACCCAAAGCAAAGCCAGGATTCTGGACTGGGACCCCCGATTCCTGGCCTAGGGCTTTGTCTTCGTGCATAGCCTCCTAGGCCCTTCCCCAGACTGGAAGAATTCCAGGTGGGCGTCTTACAAGCGCAGGCAGGGAGGAGCTGAGGAAAGGGATGGGGGTAGAGCCCCCTGTGGTCCCCCCATGCACCCCCTGTTCGGCTTAGCCATGCCTGGGCCAATCTCCTAGGCCAGGAAAAGAACAGGGGCTCTTGAGTCCTGAAATCAGCTTCCAGCTCTATCACTGACTAGCTGAAAGGTCCTTGGGGGAAGTTACATGACGTTCCTAAACCCCAGTTTTCGTGTGTGGAATGGGATGGCTGTACCTACTTGATAAGGTTGTAAGGACTAAGTGAGATCCCACCTGTAAGGGGCTGAGCACTGCCGAGGGGTCCTCTTCCCCTTTTTGGGGGGGATCTGGGCTCTACCTTGGTGAGACTAATGCTTTTGACTTGGTGGTAGCTGGCTGCCAACCCACCACAGCCCCAGCACTTCTAGGGCTCTGCCTCGGGGATACTGTCCCTGGGAGCCACCCTCACTCTGGACCAGGTTCTATAGCTGCTAGGAAAAGGAAGCAGGGTCAAGAGCTTGAAAGACCACGGCCTGGTTGGCCTAGAAGGGGCCAACCTTCCTGAACCCGGGAGGGGGGACATGCTCAGAAGGACTGGATGGGAGCACCTTTCAGCATCATCTGATTCATCTTCTTTTACAGAGAAGGAAACAGTTCCAGGGAAGGCTGGGGGCTTTGCTGGTCACCAAGGGACAGGCTGCAGAGGCAGGGCTGGAATCCCAGTCCCACATGACAGCCTCTGTGCCTGTCCACAAACCCTTATGGGACAGAGTCTGCTTTAGGGAAGGGGAGAGGGGTCTCAATGCATGGGGCCAGACCGGCCTGCACCTCCCTAATTCCTCTCAGACAAGCCTTCCAGAAGCCGGAAAAGAGGAGGTTGCCCAGAAATCTCACCCCATGGACCCACCACCCTATTGGTGTCCCTATCAGGCCTGGTCCTGGAGTTCTGGCTATCAAAGTGGCAGCTGGCCTGGCGTGGGAGAGCTGTGTTCCAATGGGGCCACCTGGGGCACAAGGGTGGGGATAATGGGCAGCTGTGCCCAGGCTCCAGATGGTACAGAGAGCAGTCAAGCCAAGATGGAGACTGGCAGTGAGAAGGCTCTTGAAATGCCAAGTGCAATGAGATGCACATGCCAGGCCCATTTGAAAGGCCTGGAGCCCTCAGGGGAGACCGGCTGCCTGGAGAAGGGATGGCACCCACATGGGCCCAGGGTCTGGTATCCAGCCATCCTGAAGGGACTTCTCTAGACCTCTCAAGAGAGCCTAGCCCAGTGCCTGAACCCAGCTGAAAGAGGTAAACCTCCTCTGTGTACGGAGGACCTGAGATGGCCTCCTCCCTCTGGGCAGCTCAGACCCTCGGCCATAGTGCACAGATCAGTGCAGCATCCTGAAGGGAGGTGGGGGCAGGGGCTGGAGTCCAAGACATGGAGAGCAGGGGAGTTTGGAGTTCTGGAAGCCCTGAGCCTGTTCCTCATGAAAAGAGGCCCCAGACTTTAGCCAGAGCTATGGTCACATGGCAGGGGCCCAGCATGGTGTCAGGGATGTGAGCTGTGGGTCCTTCACATGCTTCTCTCCTCCCATGGTTTCGCCCGCCCACCCCTGCCTGGATTCCATCCCTTCCACCTGCCCTGAACCGTACCTGTGAACTCGAGGAGGGGCAGGCCAGGGCTCACCCACAATGGAGGGAAGCCACAAGTCTTTCCCCAAGTCTGAAGAGGCCACGGGCACCTTCTCAGCCTGCCAGCCACCTCACCCATTCCATTCCCCACTGCCCAGGGAGACCAGCCACTGTTTTCAGGCCTAGCCTCTGGCAGGAGGGCGATCTGGAAACACCTAAGTTCACCTCTTGCTCGCATGCAATGAAAGTCACCTGTCCCATGCAGTCCTGGGAACCATCAACAGCCAGACCACCTTAGCCATGGCTTCCTGGTCCTGGTATGTCAGCTGACCTCTCCTCTGTCAGGTCCCAGAGCGGCTATCACGGCCTCCGGAAGGCCTTCCAGGGTGAAAAGTGTGCCCTATCCCTGCATTCCTGCCATGCCCCTGCTTCCCACTCCATCCCAATGGTGCCGAGCCTTCTCCAGTCAGTGCTTCCGATTTCCATCTCCCCCAGGAACTGTGTCCAGCGCCCCCGCACACAGCCTGCCACGTGATAATTTCTCCATTTATATTTCTAGAGCAAAGTCATTCATCAAACAAAAAAATGTGAGTTAATGGTTCACTGAGTGACCTTAGGGAGTTGCCTTTCCTTGCTGGCCTCAGTTTCCCCAACTCTCCATTCTTACCGGCCTGCAGGATCAGTAATTAATTCTTCTGGTCCCCAGGAGAACTGGGTGATGTGGCTGGGAGGCCCAGGAGGAGCAGAGATTCCAGATCTGGCCCCCGAAGGAGATGAACTGTAACCCTTGCTTCAGCACTGGCTAATGCTGTCCCTTCTCCCCTCCCCACCCCCCCGGGCCTTCCTGCCATGCTCTCAGACTCTTAATTCTGGCCATCAGGGCCAACTGGATCCCTCAAGGACTCTGCCCCACGGTGGTGGGGTGGAGGGCGGTGCCAGCGTCTGGCTGCCACATTTCCAGACCGCCATCCCGGGCTGTGACAGGTCTTCATCTCAGGGTTGCCTGGTAACAGCTTTTGCATTCTGATGGGAAAAAAAAAAATGTGGCAGCCCCAGACGACAACAGACACAGGGCTTATGGTGGGGGGCAAGCAGGGTGGGGTTCATGCCCGGGGCCAGGGCTGGAGCCCACAGAGCCAGCATCTTGCCTCTTTATGGAGAGGACCTAGACCGGGCCCAGCCTGGCTCAGGGGGCTTCAGTGGGAATGGCAGCCTTGGGGGGCAGGTGATGCCAGCTCAGGCTGGCAGGAGGGCCCTCAGCCTGGCATCTGCCCCTTCCCACCCCCTTCCCCACACCTGCAGCTGGTGCCTTCTACCCGGTGAGCCACAGCCGGTGCCACCTCTCATTAGGTGATGATTTTACATTAATTACCTTAATTAAGCGGCACTGAGTGCTAATGGCTTGGGGGGGGGGTGGCGGAGGCTCCTAATTACCCTCCCTGTCAGCCCAGAGCAAGGGGCCCAGGGCTTGGCAGAGCAGGAGCAAACAGTCACAGAGAGAAGGGGAGGGGCCCACTGGTGGGGGGAGAGGGTTCCCCTTCCTCTGGGCCTGACTCAGAGACCTGGCCTTGACATCCCCAGGACAGGCGTAGCTGGCTCCAGGCCCAGATCCAGGGGTCTAGGGATGGGTGGGGAGCATAGGGACGGGTAGGGAGCAGGCTGAGAGCTAGGAGCGGCCAGCACTGCCCTGTTTCCCAGACTCCTCCTCTGCCCCCTTCCCTCTGTTCTCAGTCACTTGCCTGATACTCTCAGCTGGGCCGAATGCCCGCCTCTACCTCCATTCTTTCTCCATACTCAGGCCGCTGTTACCTCTTTCCTTCCTTCCTCCAACCATCTGTGCATTCATTCAGCCAGTCCACGGAGACCCCATTCTGGGCCCCCACTCAGGGTACTCCTCAAGGAGCCCACAGTCTGGCTGGGGATGTGGCCAGCTATTAACAGACTCATAGGATGGGGCATCAGGAGAGAAGTCCCCGAGAAAGTGACACCGAGAGTGAGTCCCAGAAAGGGATAAGAGGATGACACTTCTGGGCAGAGGGACCAGCACGTATCATTGGGGCTTGCGGGGAAAGCAACCTTGGCCCATCCAGCTAGCTGGTCAGTGCAAAGGGTCAGGGAGACAATGAGGGAGGGAGTGGTTGGACATGGGCTGGAAGGACTGGCCTCCATTCAGAGGCCTCTGGGGAGGCGTGGAGGGGAAGACTGTCTTCATATGGGAAAATGACTGCAGTGGAGGGGCGCCTGGCTGGCTCAGTCTGTAGAACATGCGACTCTTGATCTTGCGGTCATGAGTTCAAGTGCCGCGTTGGGCGGAAGAGCTTACTTATATAATTAAAAAAAAAAAAAAAGACAATAAAAGAAAAGTGACTGCAGTGGAGAGGGAGGACAGTGGGGGGAGGCAAGAGTGGGGTGACCAGTAAGGCAGCCACTGCTTCACCTGGGGGAGGGATAATGGAGGCTGGACCACATGGTGGTGGTGGGATGGACAGGAGAAGCCGGCAGATCTGAGTTTTGGGGAGTGTCATGATAGAATGGAGACACCAGTTGATGGGACTCAGGGAAGAGGAAGAAAGAGGGGCCAAGTTGGCCTCCAGGAGCCATCCACATTTCATGGTGGCGGCCCTGCTCCCTGTTTCCGAAGGGTAGGGGTGTCCATCTCTGAGGTCAGGAGTGGCAAGCAGGTTTAGGGGAGCAAAAGGGAAGAGTTAGCTTTGAGGGTCGTGGAGGTGGAAGACCCTTTGGGACATCCACGAGGACCTGCAGGCTCAGAGTTGAGGAGCAAGAGAGAGTCTTAATCCCAAGGGAGGGATGAGATGGCCCAGGGAGGCAGGGAGAAGGAAGCTGGGGCTGTGGGTCTGACTTGCCCACCAGATGGTTCTCTCTGATGGTGTGCCATGTCTATCTTCCCCAGCTCTGCACCCCAGGAGCCAGCACTGGGCCTGGCCCAGAGGAGCTACTCAGGGAGTATTTGCTGAAGGAATGAGTGAGTGCGTAAGTCAGTCAATGAGGCCCCCTGGCTCTTTCAGGCCCAACCATGGAGCCCTACATTCATGCTCCCCCAACCACATAAATTCAGACCCTCACACACTCCTCTGCTCATCCAAGAGTTGAGCCCCTCCTTAAACTCTCCTGAGCTCCTGATGAAGCCCTTGGGAACAGCAGCTCTTCCCTCTCTAGAGCACAGGGCAGAAGCTGACCAAGTTTTAGGCCCAGCCCCAGCTCTAGGCCAACCATGCCGCTGAGCATCCCCACCTCCGCCAGTGGCCAGCACCTTTCTGGAAAAATAACACACTAGTCCCAGCTTTGTCCTGGTGGGAGCCAGGTTGCTTACCTTGATTTCTACACCGTAGCCAGGGTAGACGGAAATGTAGTAGAAACAGTCCAGGCCGACATCTGTAGGTGAGCTGGGGGCCATGGGAGAGTCCAGAGAGCCCTCCGGGCCTGAGAAATTCCAGCTACAAGGGCCTGGGAGGCAGGAGGAAACACAAGGCTAAGCCCAGCTCTGAGGATGTTGGTTCAACTAAAACTGACCACTGTGTGTGTGTGTGTGTGTGTGTGTGTGTGTGTGTGGTGAAGCCCAGCTCTTGGGGCACCTATTTCCCTGTTGAAAGAAGGGGACCACCTTTGAGCACCTACTAGGTACAATCTTATCTCAGTTGTCACAGTGGCTCAATGAGGTGGGTCTTATCACCATTTTACAGATGAGTCTCAGCGAAGTTCAGCAAAATTCCTAGGGTCTGTTGTCATTGCTTCAGATCCGGATTTGAACCCAGGCCATCTGGTTCCCATCCACTTGCCTACTTCAGGCTGGCCCTTGGTGCCAAAGGGCAAGGCAGGCTGGCATAGTGACAGGGGCAGAGGACTACAGGGGCCCCGCCGTTCCCCCATACCCATTTTCAGATCTCCAAGCCAGCGGGGAGCTGACCTGGTGGCTGGACGGTGGTGATGGTGGTGGGGACAATGGTGGTGGTGGTCTCCTCATCGTCCCCTGAAGCCGTGGAGGTCGTGATGGCTCCCTCCATCCCAAGCCCCAGGGTCTGGGACTTGACCTCTGGAGCCCATGGTCTGCCCATATCTCCAGGACCCTCTTGGGTCGGGGTCCAGGCTCTGCTGGGGGGTGTAGTATTGGGCCTTTCCCCAGAACCCAGGCTGGGCACAGGAGGTAGGGGAGCCGTGATACGAAGTATGGGGGGCTCAGACTCCCGGCTCCAGGGTCTTTCTCTGGCCTGGGGGTGAGTGGGAGCTGCAGCCATGGCCGGAGTGGGGCTGGTGAAGACAGGGCGGCTGTCCTGGTTGGTCAGGCGGGGAAGGGGACTCGGGGTGAACGGTGTTGGTGGGTCAGGCTGGAAAGGCAGTGCTGGCCTCAGACCCTCCTCGCCACCCTCCAGCCCTTCTTGTAAGAATTCCTCGAGCAGTGGGTGGTGGTTGAGCAGCTTCAACGTAGGGGCTGTTGTGACGAAGTGGACGCCTCGTTCTGGCTGCTCAGGTGTGGGGGCCAGAGTCAGCTCCCCGTCTGTCTCCTCGATGCCTGGGGCCTGTCCGTCCCCCGTGGTTGGGGTCTCTGAGGAGAGTCCTGAAATAGTAACGCATGATCAGAGATTCTCTCCCTCCCCCATAGGGAGGGGCACCACAGCCCATCCAAATCATAGGAGACCCTACGATCTGTTGAGAACAGGAGCTCTAGAATCCAAGACCCGGGAATGAGATGATATCATCTATTTCTAGGATGTCTCATGAGATATCCTTTCTCCTCCAACACCAGAGGTAGACAGACGTTACTGATTTATCTTGCCATGAGTTCCCGCTCTTCTCAGATTTGGCCTCAGAATCCTTCTCAACACAACACTCTGGGCAGCCATGCTTGCCACCTTAGACTGACATGAGAGAGAAATATTTGCCACACCTAATCGGGGTCTCATTTAATAGATGAAGAGACAGGCCAAAGAAAGGAAGTGGCTTCAACCAGTGAGTGGAAGCCCTGAGGTAAGACCCTTACCAAGAAGGCCAGGCCCCACCACAGTGACTTTTCTGCTGAGATTATAGGTCATTCAAGTTCATTTTCTATTCTCAGTGAAGCTGCTGGTCATTAGTCTCAGGAAACGTTTCATATATTTGGGCTTTTGTTTTATTTTCAATTTTTTTCCTTCATTTTATTTATTTATTTGAGAGAGAGAGTGGGAATACCGGTGGCGTGAAGGGAAGAAGGAGAATCAGACTCCCTGCCAAGCAGGAAGCCTGATGTGGGACTCAATCCCGGGACTCCAGGATCATGACCCGAGCCGAAGGCAGACACTTAACTGATTAAGCCACCCAGGAGCCCTGGGGTTTTGTTTTAGATTCCCTCATGGGTACACGACATCTTTGTTAGGGTCCCATTATGTCCTATTTCTCTCACTTCTCAGAGAGTCATTTATCTTTTTTTATTTTTAAATCCTTTTAGAACACTGATGTGAATAGAGGCGGGAAGAGACAAGCTCTAGAGTAAAGCCTGTGTGGCTTCAAATCCCAAATCCATTCCACTTCCGGGCTGTGTGACCTCAAGCAAATAACCTAAACTCTCTGAAACTTAGTCTACTCATCTGTAAAACAGGGTTTCATTTTTAGGATTAACTGAGGATTAACTGATATTACTTCTTTTCCTCATTTGACACATCTTTCTGAATTCCCATTATCTTTCTTTCTCCGCCCTCCCCCCTTTATCTTTCCTGTGTTACTAGCCAAAGCAGGGATAGAATAGTTAGTCCTAATCCATGGCAGACACTGTTAACCAATTTTGGGTATTTCTTGCTGAGCCACATGGGACTTCAGAATCCTTCTCAACACAATTATCCAAGCAGCCACTACCAATCAATTAGATAGGCTCTGGAAGATGAAACTTACTTGCTCTTGCTGGTTCGAGGTACAGATTGCTCTGCCATTAATTATTTTGACTTTTACAACCCCATATCTGGACAGATGATGCCTATTCTGCTTGTGGCCCACTAGGTTCTCCAGCTCCTCATCTGCCGGGAAAAGGTCAATGGATGCTGGCTCCAGATTCAGCTCCTGTAGAATTTTGCCTGCCTGAGAAGGCTGGGAGGGGATTCTGATCCTAACAGCTCTCAAAATGGCTGCATGAGCACTTGACGGGAGACACAGCCAGGGCATTAACAGTTTGCAAGAAGAAGGTTGGTTACTCTGAATGTCTGATGGTGGGGCTGTCATTTCACAGACTCACACCCACCCCATGGATTGGCAGGCACAAGGAAGTGGCAGATGGCCTACATTCTGTTCAGGAGTCCATAGCAGCTCTGATGTGTCAGACAAAGGGGAGGAGGGAAGAGATGGGGTAGGAGAGGTGGGTGGAGGTCAGAGGGCTGGCTCTCCATTGCTTTGGGTCAGAGGGGTCTTGATGCCCCAAAGCACCAAGAAAACAGGACCAATTGCATCTCCTGAGATGCCCACCAAAGCAGCCCATCTGTGCCTTGGCATTCTGTGCCAGTCACCAACAACACAGCGCCCAGGAAGGCTCATACCCCCTGGAGCACATGATCTGCCAGTGGCCCCGCATCATTCATTTGAGTCATCGATAGAGGGTCTGAGCAGTGGCTATGACATGCCAGGACATGGTTCCTCTCTTTGCCCACCTCCCAGATGTCACACGGTCTTTGCCAGGTGAATGGAGACTGATCTTAGCCTAGTACAAGGAAGAGGAGCCTTTCTCATCGCATAGACTGAAGACCAAGTGTCTCTTTCCAGGATTGCCCCCTAAGAGATGTGGCCTGTGGCTCCCAGGGTAGGTACCTGTGAGATTCTTCCCTGGGGGAGGGAGGGCAAGGAGATCCTCTGCCTCAGGAAGGCAGCGCAGCGGGCAGAGCTCCTCCCGCTGGCTGCCAGGTGGGTGCTGGGCAATGGAGCAGAGCTAATGGGCACCTCCCGTGTCACTGTCAATTGCACTGACTGTGTTATCTGGGGGGACTGAGCTCTTGGTTAAATGGGATCGAGATAGCATATCAAAGGAGCAAATTGATTCCGTAATCAGCTGCCACTTGGTCCCGGAGGGTGCTACCCACTGTCAGAGAGGGTAAGATAATCTCCAGGAGACAAGCCATTTCTGGGGACAGGGCATCTCTGGATATCTTGGGTGACTCTGATGGAAGCTTGAGGCCCTGTGACCTGCCCTCCTGCCACCAGGCTCCCTAGGTTCTCCGCTGGCGCTGAGTTCAAAGGTACAGAGATTAACAGAGAGGGAGCGTGTGATGTTGGGCATAGTGAAAGGGATGGCAGGGACCCACATGCTCAGTCAGACTGTTCTCAGATCTTGTATTATATCATTGACATTGCAACTCTGGAGATGGGAATTACAAAAAACCTGAAGCCCAGATAGGTGGGGTAAGGACTCGTTGGGTCATACAGTGGTGGAGCTGGGGTTTGAACCTTTGCTTAGTCTTCCCAGGATGCTAGCCTGTTTCACAGGAGGAGAGAGGAGCTGTCCAGTAGAGAACCCCCCCTAGCCAGCCTGAGTGACTAAGGCTCAGAGAGAGAATAGACTTGTCCAAGGTCTCATGCAATCTGGAAGTAGAGCTGGGGTCAGAATTTCTAGTATCTGGAACCTGAGTCGAGCCTGAGCTGATCTGGACTCTCAGGAAGCCTCCTGGCTGGGACCCAGAGAGCACCCACCCAGTGCCCAAACCACATCTGAGTCTGGACCCCAAATCAGAAACCCTTAACACTAGTTTCTCCTGGCAGGGGCAGGGGCAGGCACCCCTGTGTTCAAATGTCAGCCCAGGAAAGCTGCCTCTCAGAGCTTTTGAGGCTACAGGGACTCAAAAGGACGGGCAGCGCCCCCCCCCCATTGGGGCAACATTGAGGCAGGCCTGGGGTGGGGAGAGGACAGCTCTAGATGAGGCCTCTGCTGTCGGAGAGAATGTGTTGACACTGAGCGTGCCAGCATCCTCATCTTTAAATGAGGATATTACTGCCTCTGTCAAGCAAAGGGCAGCTGCGTCTAAGGCCCCCGTGTAGGACAGGGACGGGTTCCCCCAAGGTCCCCCCACCTGTCTGCTCTGCTGGTGCAGGAAGGTCCAAAAGCACTCCCAGGGCTGCTCCTCTCTCCTCGTCTCCAGGAGGGATGCAGGGCCTGGGGCCCCTTCCTTTATGAGGGGTGGGTCCGGGGAAACACCCCTTTCCTCCCCGCCACCGCCATCCCCACCCCGGAGGAGCCCCGGAACTCCCCGGCAGCCCCCCGCCCCGGCGTGGCCCTGCCGCCGCCTGGGCCCTCCCCCCGCATTAGCTCTTAAGCTATGCAAATAGACATCGGAGGGAGCCCTGTTTAAAGTATTTAGACGAAATGAAAAAAGGCTTTCATCGGCACTAATGAGCCATTCAGGATGCCTCCCCGGTGGATTCTCTCCCGCTCCCGCCTCCCAGCCCGTGCCACCCCCACCCCCCAACCGTGGCCCCTCTTGGGATTGGAGGCCCCTCCCCTTCCCCAGGCCCAAACTGGGCCTCCCGGGGAAGGCCACCTGCCCTGGCTGTTCCTCCCCAGGGCCCAGCTTGGTAAGGGGAGAGATGGGAGTCGGGTGATCCACACCGGGCAGCCTCTGATTGGATGTGGGGGGCGGGGTGAGGAGTTGTCTAGCCTCTGCTTAGGGGAAGCTGGAAAGACTGGGGACTTTTCTTCACAGCATCCAACCAGGTAGGCATTATCGTCCTTGTCTTATAGATGGGGAAACTGAGGCGCGCTGAGGCCCAGGAGGCTGCCGAGGGTTTACAGTGCTGGTGGGCTGTGGAATTGGTCTGTGGAGGGAGTGATGGAAGGATTGGGGTCACAGTGGAGTGGCCCTGCCTGGAGCACCTGCTGCATGCCTGGAACAGACTCCAGATGCCCCCTCAGGACCAGCTGGGCTGCCCCAATTGGTGCTATTGTTTCTGCAAATCTTTCTGCACCAGCCAGCTGGAAAACTTCAGGTTCCAATCCCAAATCCATATGCCTCACTGCCTCTGTGACCTGGGCAGGGGGCCGCCCACTTGGGCCTCGGTTTCTCCCTCTGTGGAGTGGTGACGTCTGGGTTTGGTGAGGGCCATCTAGAGACAGGCCTCTGCTCCCATCTGCCAGCCCCATCCGGTTCTCTGCAAGGGCAGAAGGGGCCCCTGTCACTCCGGTAGTTCCTGCAGAGGGCCACAGTTGCTGGCCTCCTAAGGAGGAAGCCAAAGAGGGCACAGGGAGGGGAGCCCAGAGTTCTGAGCTGAGGTCAGCCTCGATCCCTTCTTTGTGGTAGCAGTGGCTCCCAGCTGGGGTTGTGGGGGAGGGGGGAGCTTGACAGCAGGTGGGTATACAGGGGTGCCTGGGGATACAGTGGGCAGGGAGCCCACCCCTCTGGGTTCTGGAGGTTAAGCTGGCCCAGCATAAGAATGAGAATTTAATGGGATACATTTATTATCCCATAAAAGTTAATGAGTTTATTCTGGAGGTTCCCTGGCCCCTTTCAAGTTTTAATAGGGGATTAGTGAGGGCCTGGCCCCTGCAGACCCTCATTATCCCAGAGCCCAAGGGAGGGAAGAGAGGTCCGGAGAGTGAGAGAGCCTGGGCCCCCAGAGCTGCAGCCTGGTCTCCATAGTGACAGTACTACGGGGCCCAGGCCTGCCGCCTGAAATAAGAGACCCCAGCTAGAAACTAGCAGGGCCACATAGGGCCCCTGAGGCCTGAGGTCCAGTTCAGGAGGCTTCTGATCTGATTCTATGTGCTCCTGTGGTATTTACAGCCACTATCCCCACATCGGAGGTCGGTTTTCTGCTGTCTGATTACTTGTATTAACAGGAAAGGCGATATAAACCCCATGTGACAAATGGGGAAACTGAGGCCCAGAGCTGGAGTGTGGTTCTCCAAGGTCACCCAGAAGACACGGCAGAGCCTGAATGGACACATTCGGCCTCATCTAGATCCGGACAGCTGCCAGGACTCAGTGTTGACCCAGTACCTTCATGTGCCACGCTCCTCCTCCCCTTCCTCTAAGGAGGTTTGTGTCATTATCCCCAGAGATAAAGACTCCCAAGTCCAGAGTGGTTAAGTAACACATCTAAGGTCTCGCGTCTAATGACTGGAACCCCGAGCTGGACAGTTCCATAGCTCATCTCTGTCCACTCTCTCCCTGGGGCCTCCGGACTGTCTTTCCAGCAGCCTGGCCCCACTACCTTAGGGCACTTGTCATGGGAGCCTCACAGCTTGGGGCGATGGGGAAGGAAGTCTCCATGGTTTCCCATGGGGACAGTGGTTAGAGCAGACACAGAGATACACTCAAAGGGACCTTCTCAGCTAGCACAGGTGCCTTCTTCCTTCTGCCCCATTTGCTCACTCTTCCTTTGTCTCTTCAAACCCTCCCCATCCTACTAGGCCCAGCTCCTATCCCCCTTCTGGGGAGCCATCGGTGCTGGCCAAATGGGTCACAATAGCACCTCTGACCTCCTGGGGGGGGACTTCCTGGTGGGGGATGCTCCGCACATGTACTGATTGGGTCTGTGAGCAAGGGTCCAGCACAAGGCCTCTTTCTTCCCACATCTCTGCCCACAAATGCTGACCCCTGGTGCTTGGCACAGTGAAGGGTGGGCTCAAGGATGCTGCCTGTCTGCATACTTGGAAGGCTCCCTTCTCCCCAAAGTGCCTGGCTCTTGTCCAGCAGGGGTGGGCAGGGGAGGGCAGAGGCGGGCAGGGGCGGGTCCTACAGGGAAAAGATGGGCAGCCATCCCTTGGCAGTTCCCCAGCACAGCCCCAACTGGCAATTAAGGAAGAGTGTCTGCTAACACAAGCTAGTGGGCCACCCAGTCCCAGACCACCCTCTTCTTCTCTGCCACCGTTCACCTTCTCATCACACCCTTCTACTACCCTCTCTTGGTCAGCCCCTGGCAGTCCAGTAAAATCTGGAGTGCAGATATGAATAGAGGCACCCCTTCTTGGCCAGGCCCCAGGCAGGGAAGACACTGATCCCCAGAATCTGAGCCCACATAGCCTTTGTGAACATCCCTCCCTCATTAACACAAGAGGAACCTGAGTCCAAAGGGCTTTCCCAGGTGATGCAGCAAACTTGGAGCAGGGCTGGGGGTCAAGATGCTGGGGCTCAGGGAACATCTTGCCCAACCGCTCTGAAGAATAAACTCTCTAAAACTTCTGGGGCTGTGTACCATCTGTGGGCATACCTCTGGGGACAGAAATCTCACTACTTCCTAAGCTGCCAGGGGTAGATTTGTCTCCCAGCATCGTGTGTTGGGGTGGTGGATAACCCTAGGCTTTGGCATCTCAAGGTTGGGGTCTTCTTGCTAGATGGAGAGAGCAGGTGTGGGGGTAAGTAGAGACCACCAGCGAGGAGTCAGCCCACCTGGTCCTGGTCCAGTCCCTAACAGGCTGGGGTCCCCTGCACAAATCGCTTCCCAAACCCGAGTCTCCATCTCCCCACTGGTAAAATGGGAGAAGTATCCGAGGACCCTGGCAGATCTCACCTCCCAAGATCCACTGAGCCTAAGAGGACTTTGTAAATAAAAATATGGAATGTTGGGGTGCCTGGGTGGTTCAGTGGGTTTAAAGCCTCTGCCTTCAGCTCAGGTCATGATCCCAGGGTCCTGGGATCAAGCCCTGCATCGGGCTCTCTGCTCAGCATGGAGCCTGCTTCCCCCCTCTCTCTGCCTGCCTCTCTGCCTACTTGTGATCTCTCTCTCTCTGTGAAATAAATAAATAAAATCTTTTAAAAAATATGGAATGTTACTGTTGATTGAAAATCTGTCACATGCCCAGCAGCATTCAAAGGGCTTTACCAGCATTAACTTGTTCAATTCCCACAATAACTCTGTGAGTTACGAACTTTCATTATTCCATTTTACAGATGGAGAAACTGGGACTCAGGGAGCATAGTTTGCAAGATGACTAATTTGAATATATCAGATTCAAACCCAGGGGTGATCCAGCCCTGGGGCAGTGCTATCTAACAGAACTTTTTGTGATGAGGGGAAACATTTTATATCTGTGTGTCCAATATGGTAGCCAGTAGCTACACATGATTTGGGCCCTTGAAATGTGGTTTGGGAGACTCAGAGACTGAATTTTAAATTGTATTTCATGTAACCGAACTTACATTGAAATAGCCACATGTGGTTATTGCTATCATAATGGAAAGTAGCTCAAACCTAACCTTACCTCCCATAGTTTTCACCACCTCTCAAAAGGGAAGAGTCTAGAGCTGGGGTTCTGGAGAAGAGTTAAGATGGCATGGCAGTCTCTGCTCTCCTCCTTTAAGCTTAGAAAACTGGGGACTGGGGTTGGCAGGGAGAAATGACAAGGAGCCCTGGAGCTTCTTCAGATTTTCCAAAAGGTCTTATGAGAGCTGGGCCTATCACCACTCACCCTTTGGAGAGGATGAGTGCTACCCACCAATGCTGTTGGCTTTCCAACCTTGGCTGAGCACTGGTGTTCTGAGGAGTGGGGTGTTTGATGGGCAATTTTGGAAATACAGATAAAACCAGTTTAGGAGGGCTTTGTGGGTGGCCAAAAGCCAGGAAGCCTTGGTCTCTTGGGATACAGTCCAGGATGGGACCAGGGTGTGTGAATGTCCAGTGACAATGTCCTCTTGTGCTTTGTTGGCTTGCCGCAACTCCCTGTCCAGTCATTAGCACAGGGGGTAGGGAGCCTGGCATGCCCCTCCCCAGGGCTCCCTGGGCAGCCCCAGAGCAGCTGGCTGACCTTGAGGCCATGGCCTCACAGTTACTGAGCACCCTCTATGGACAGGTGAGGACCTTCGAGAGAGCTGTCTTCCCCCACTGGAGCATCAGCCTTTCATGCTTGGAATCAGTATTTTCCGCTTTACATATGAAAGAACCAAGGCTAAGAAGCAAAGTAAATCATCCCAGTTCATAGTGGAAGAAACTGGCGAATGAGGGGTTTGAACTGGGTCTGCCTGTTCCCCAGTCTGGGCTTGAAACTTCTACCACACTGGGTTGCTGCTTGTGTATGCGTGTATGAGTGTATAGGGGTATATGTGAGTGTGTGTATGCAGGTCCAAACACAGCATGGGCTGTAAGTCATTACTATTTGTCCTTGCCCATGGATGGCACACCCTAGAACATGGCTGGCTTCCTATAGTCCTCAAGCTCCAAAAGGCACTAGCTCCCAGAAAGGATGCATTTTTCCCCAAGATGGCCACTGTGCTCCCTCCTTTTTACTCTGCCCCCTTCTTGGACCCTAACCTGACTCTTTCCAGGACCATGTGGCCTGGACAACTCTAGGGTCTGGGTACGTGGGCTCAGTAGGGGGCAGTGGTGCGGGGGTATGGGGAGACAGGACTCTGGACTGCAGTGAAGTGGCTCTCTTCCCTTCTTCCCACTGCACCCTTTCTCCCTTAAGGCTGTGACCAGGGGCCCAGGGTAGAGGGAGCTCCCCGCTAACTGCCATGTTCTCTGCTTTCCAATTTAAAATCTAATATGGTCTTGCCACTGCAGAGCTGGGGGCTGGAGAGGTGATTAATGAGGCCTCTGGAACAGTGTCACCTGCTGCGTGCTCCACCTTCCCCTGTGGCCCTGCACTCCCCTCTCCTGCCTGCCTGCTGGTCCTGGGGACCCAGGGGTCCTAGCCCTGCCCACCCTCAGTTCCTTGGAGCTGGGAAAGTGGCACTGAACTTGGGGAAAGGATGGGGGTGGCCCTGGAGGGAAAGGATGGCAGTGGCCCCGGAGTAGAGGTAATAGAATTGACCTCCACCCCTGGGGGAGACCGGAGGAGTGGGGGAAGCTGCTGGAGTCCCAGTGGCCTCACCTCCCTCACCAGCCTGTTAACTCACTAATCTGCCATACTCCACCCCGATTATGCCACGTAGTGCGGCCAGGGCAAGGGAGGGACTTGGCCCTGAGCTAGGTACTCAGGTCAGCCCTCTCCCAGCTCTAATGCTCCAGTCACCAGCCTCTTAGCAGCAGGGAGGTATTTCTCTGAATGAAAAACCTTGGGAATGTTAGCTGGGCCGAGGAAGGCTGTGAAGGCAGGAGCTGCATTCTCCCTGGAGCCTGTGCCGGGGCCAGCTCGGCCCAGCCCACTGGTGAAGTTGGGGAACAGGAGCTGATCTAGGGAGGAACAGCTATCCCCTCCTTCTTCTGCCCGCTTCCCTCTATGTACCTACCATGGACAGTTCCTCCCAGCTGCCCAGCCCAGGGAGACCCGGCCACAGGGTGTCAGGGCCTCAGAGTGGGTACCTTCCTGAGTTCCAGACCAGCATCTCTGGGCTGCTGCCCTTTCCCTGAAGTTCAACAGCCAACACCATTGAGGTTGCTCTCAGGGCCTGTGTTTGACATGGAGTGAATGAACAGCGCGGTAGCCCAAAGATTCTGAGGCTTGTTTTGTGCACAGAGGCCAAAGTTATGTCCCGGACCTTGTGATTTTGGCCCTGTGGCTGCTTTTGTGAGCTGCCTGTGAGAGGAGATAGACGGGAAGAGTTGGCTAGGGATGGAAGGGAGCTGAACCCAGACCCCTGGGCTGTCCTGGTCCTTAATGCTGCTGTATGCTTCTGGCCACTCTCTGCCCAGGAAGTCACTTGAGTGTCTGTTCTTAGCTGTGAAGCTGAGGAGCCTGATGAGGTCTTGTCAGAACTCTGACTCCAGCATGAAGGTGGCTCTCTCCACTGACAAGCTGTGTGACCTTGAGCTTGTCTTGCCTTCTCTGGATCTGTCCATTTTTTTTTCCTTTTTAAAAAAGATTTTATTTATTTATTTATTTGACAGAGAGAGAGAGAGAGAGATGGAGAGAGAGGGAACACAAGCAGGGGGAGTGGGAGAGAGAGAAGCAGACTCCCCGCTGAGCAGGGAGCCGGATGTGGGGCTCGATCCCAGGACCCTGGGATCATGACCTGAGCAGAAGCCAGACGCTTAATGACTTAGTCACCCAGGCATTCCCCGTCTCTTTTTTTATAGAGTACTTGGACTCTGGTGTTTTAGAGCCTTTGATAGGTTGGGGCCTCATGACAGGAGGGGGCCTGCCAGCTGCTGGACCAGATGTTTCAATTCACGAACACATCCCCTTGCTAGATGCAAATGATGTCTAAGACAGTGTCCATCAGAGCGTCCATATCCGCCTTTGCTGGGGCTGGATAGAAGGCTTTTGGATGGAGAATGGATGGGTGGATGAAGGATTGTCAGACTAAGTTCCTAATGGGAGTTCCCACGCTCAGGAGCTGATGGAACCACTTGGGCAGGAGTATATGTGCGGGCTTGGGAGAGGACTGACAGCATGGGACACTGTGCTCTTTTACTTACCACTTGCCTTCTGTATGGCAGTGGAGCTCAGGATCCTCATCTCTCTATGTTGGTCAGTATTTGTTGAGAACTTGGAAGGCTAGGCTGTGTGTATGTGCGTACACATGTGCAAGTAATTATGTGTTTGTGTTATGTATGAATATATACATGTATGTGCATTGGGGGAAGACAAGCTGGGAGGTGGGGGATGGAGGTGTGAGAAAAGAACCCCGGGAGGGATTGAATATTTTTGAGCACCTATGGTGTGGCAGGATCTGCTGGCCTATTCACCCACACTGCCTGATTAATTTGCCCCATCCCATAGTTAGAGAACTCGACAGAGGTGGGAAGTGCTCTAGTGGGCCCCAGAAGCTGACCTGGGGCTATCCCTGCCCTGCTAAGCTCAAGAGACCGACAGAAGAGAGACAGAGGAACAAAGGCCCTCAGAACGCAAGGGCGTTCAGAGCCCAGAGGGCAGGCACCCACTCCAAGGAAGCCAACTGGGGCTGCCTCCCCACTCCGTCCTCTAGTTCATGCCCTTTGGACTGCTGTATCCTAGCCCCTTTCAGCTGGTGCCAGTTTCCAGAGGAGATGAGGCAGTGGTGGGGTGGGACCCAGGAACACCAAGAGTCTGGGGCTGAAATCACTTTGGGAAGTGCCAGGGCAGCACCAGAAATCGGGGGTGGGGGTCTTGGGGGGAGGTCACCTAGCCCAGGTTAGCCCCCTACACTGAAGTTCCCGACACTTTGAGCTCCCCTCTGACTTCAGCTTCTATGGGCGAAGACCTAGGAGTTCTGGCCTTACTTCCAAAGAGCTTAGGGAAGAGTCACTGGAGACCTGGGCTCTGCTCTTAGGAACCTGGGGAGAAAGGAGGGAGAGAACAGTCAGGGACCTTCTCCCAACCCCAAGCAGATGGGATGGAGCCTAATCTGCCCCAGGGTATGGGCCCTGAACCTACGGACAAGCCCAGGCTCTCCTTGCCTCCATAGACTTGTAGGACTGAGGGGAGAGGGCCTTACCTACCCAGCATTCCAGACTGTGAGGCTCCCCAGGCTCTGCTCATCCTCCCCACTTCCCCAGCAAGCTAAGTGGGGGAGGGGAGGGGTGCAGAGCTGCTAAAAATAGCAGCAGCAGCGCCAGTTACAAGTCTCCTTGAGGGGTCAGTGGTGCCCAAGGTTGGGGAGGAAAAGAATGGAGGGGGCTGCAGGGAGGGAAACACACCAGCCTCAATTGGGGCCTCTTGTGCCTCCACCAGGACCACAGCCCTACGGTGCAGGGATAGAAGCATATGCAGGGACACACGGACACGGACACCCAGGGAAAGAAGAACAAGCCAGGCGGAGAGGCTCACAGATGCAGCTCTTTGCACATCTGGGGCTTTTTCTTCCCAAGACCCTCAGGAATACCAGAGAGACCCAGCTCTGCTGCCCCCAACCCTTCAGCCTTCTCTCCTGTCTCAACCTTGTCTTGACCTCCAAGGACTCTGCCAGGTTGGGTGTGTGGTCGCTTTGAGTTGAGAGGGCTAAGTCTTCCTTCTCTGATCTCTCCAGTCTCATCTGCTTGAAGCCCAGGGTTGGGAAAGGCCAGTGGGCAGTGTCAGTGACACGGCTGCAACAGTGACCAGACTCAGGGTACCACGCAGGTGGTTTGAGTCTCAGGAATACCACCTCAACTTAGGCAGCAGGTGTCTTCCTGGCCTGGCTGGTAAGGACCCAGCAGGGCAGGACTAGAGATCAACCAGGGGGTGGGCAAGAAGTGAATGGGCAATGAGGGAAAAGGAAGAAGCGGAGGCTGGATAAATAAACAAATAAATAAATGACCTCTCTCGGGCATGCCTTGTTTCATCCCACCTTTACACCTTTGCCTGGAGATGCCAGAGGCTCTTCTGTCCTCAAAAGAAGGCGACTCTCTTTCTCCCATTGCCTCTAACTAGCCAGAAAATAGGGCCCCATGACAGGAGGGGGGCTGCCAGCTGCTGGACCAGATGTTTCAATTCACGAACACATCCCCTTGCTAGATGCAAATGATGTCTAAGACAGTGTCCATCAGAGCAGCAAGTGAGGGTCGAAGGCCCTTAGAAGCACCCTGAATCCATCCTTCCTCCCTCCGTCCTGCTAGTCTCACCTTCCTGGTCAGACCTGGACCAGCTGGTGCTCCCTCCGCATTCCTGCCTTAACAGTCTGTCACTGGGCTCTTCCACTGACAATCTGAAAATCAGCCCTTCTTGGTGCTGGACAGCTCCGGATCCCGGAGGCCACGGCCCCAAGTGGGGCTTTTGGTTTCCTTCCAGTACCACTGGCTCTGATTTCCTTTGATCTCCGTGATGTTCAGTGAAAGAGGTGGGACAGGTGCCATGAACCCCCAAGGAAATGGAGGCAAAGGAAAGTGACGTGAATTGCACAAGCTCACCCAGCCAGCAAGAGCCAGAACTGGGTTTAAGTCCTGGGGGGTCTGGTTCGCTGACGAGCACTCTTCTGTTCTTCCTTAGAGGATGTCCCCTCCTCCCTGAGGCATAAGTTGGCTCTCCACACTGCCCCGATAGCCCCCCTCCCAGGCTCTGGGACTCCCTAGGCACCTGCTGGCTGATGGGACCCAGGCCAGACACTCAGCAGGTGGCTGCTTGGGGGACAAAGGAGCTGGTGCTCAGCTGCTGTGCTGGGAGGGAGGGAGAAGCAATGGGGGGTGGGGTGGAGGGATCTGGTCTAGGAGTGGGGAGAGGCAGGGTCTGCTTCTGTGCCTTTAATAGGGAGCAAGCATGCAAAGGGGGGGGGGGCTAAAACAGCATGCAAATGAGCATCTGTGTGGAGGGGGTGCTCAGTGGTTCAGGCACTTTTCATAGGGGCTCTCCAGTTCTGTCCTTCCAGCCCAATGACCAGCTAAAAGGAGGGTCCTGAGGGTAGAGGGAGGATCCCGTGGGGAGGGAAGGATTGGGGGACCAAGGAAGATGCTGAGGTTGATGTAAGGATTCTGACTGGGATCCTGGAGACAGCAGGGGATGTGGGAGGGTTGGGGGAGGAAGGGAGAGACCCACTGCTTGCATTCTGCAGCATGGACATGACTTGTTGCCAGGAGGGGCCCTGCAACTGCTCTTTTTGGGGGTTAGGGGACACCTAGTCCCAGCAAAGATGGGAAGAGTTGTGATGAAGGGCACCACAATGGCCTGCCCTAAGGGTCCCAGAGGCTTACTGGACCTTCAAAGACCTAAAAGGTGAGTCCTCTAGCCTCAGACAAGAAACTGACCCAGAGCAGTCCCTGGCTAGGAATCTCCTGTGCTTCCGAAGGCCAGGGGTTGGAGCACGTAGGTGCTGTTTGGCATCTCATTTGTATCTCATTTCATTAAAATCAGAGGGTCCAGGTCTAACTGAGAAGGCAGTGACAGCTGAGTTTATCATTAAGAAGGCAGCTCCGCCTCTAAACTGGGTTCCTTTAGGGCATTGATCATGTTGTATTCCTACTTATCAAACACCTGATGGGGCTGGATAGAAGGCTGTTGAATGGAGAATGGATGGGTGGATGAAGGATTGTCAGGCTAAGTTCCTAATGGGAGGTATTTAGCTTTTTTTTTTTTAAAGATTTTATTTATTTATTTGAGAAAGAGAGACAGTGAGAGAGAGCATGAGTGAGGAGAAGGTCAGAGAGCGAAGCAGACTCCCCATGGAGCTGGGAGCCTGATGTGGGACTCGATCCCGGGACTCCAGGATCACGACCTGAGCCGAAGGCAGTCGTCCAACCAACGGAACCACCCAGGCGTCCCGGTATTTAGCTTTTAGAGGACAGAGAGCCCTCTGGGCTGGATGATCAGGAAAAGAGGGTGTGGGAGAACAGAAATAAGCAGAGGGACACAGGATAGCGTTTCAGGAATGGAAAAATGGCTAAGCAAAATTGTAGAGGTTGGCCCAAACAAGACACGAGTAGGGTCTGGGGTTTACCCTAGCATCTTCAACCAGTCTCTCCAAGGCCCTCCCTTCCCATCACCACTCAGTTTCTTCTCATCTCTTGGCAAAGTCCCTTGTCCCTGCTGGGCCCAGCCAGGACCTCCCCCGGCCCTCCCCCCACCTCTCTTGCCAGCCTGCCTGCCGGCAAGACTGCAAACTGAAGCTGGAGACCCAGGTTGTTGTTGGAGAAGCGGCAGATTTGTTTGCTCCAGAGCCCGCCGAGAAATCTCAACAATCAATGGCCAACAACACTGCCGGCGGCTGCAGCATCGATCTCCCCTCCCTGGGCTGGCAGCTGGGTGGCAGGTAGGCAGGTGGAGGGAAGCTGGGGCAGGCTTGGCACCCGGCCCTGTCTAGGAGCTGAGTTGAGCTTCAGGCAAGTTTGGGCTTTCCTGCCCGGTTGGGGGGAAGGTGGGGGAGGGGTGAGCCTCAGCAATGGGGCTGAGGGGTTAGGCTGGGGCAGCCTGGAGGCCAAGACAGGATTAACTGGTCCTCTCATTCACCAAGGTCCCCAAGACCAAGATTCACTTGACTCCTAGACTCTGCTCTGGGCTCCAAGTGTCTGAAGGGATGTTTGATTCATTGCCACTAAGAACTGAGCAAGATAAAATATCCCTAGTCTACAGCAGCAAGGAAGAGAGTAGACAGGAAGCCAAGCCACTGCCATCATCAGAAATGTGCAAGAAAGTTAGATGACATTTATAGTTCTGTGCAACCACATGGGCTTGAACTTGGTCTATAGAATGCAGGTAGTAACTTCTATCTAGAGTTGGGATGAGAACTAAATGAGCTAAGGTATGGAAAGCGCTTAGTATGGTGCCTGGCACATAGCTGGTACCTAATAAATGTTTGCTAGTATTGCTGTTATCATGGTGATGAGAATGAGTGACAGTCGCCTGGGTTCCCATGAGCTTGTACTAAAGCTTTGCCTCTGTCTGGGCAGCGCTGGACACAGTGCTGTCTGTAGCCAGGTTTTGCAAAACAGGGAGGCACTTTGGAGTAGCCTACTTAATGGCAGTGAAGCCCAAGTTCAGTGACTTAATCTCTCTGAAACTCAGTCTTCCCATCTGAAAAGTGGGAATAACTAGTCTCTTGTATTAAATAGAAAGAGCATGTGAGGGGCACCTGGGTGGCTCAGTGGGTTAAGCCTCTGCCTTCGGCTCACGTCATGATCCCAGGGTCCTGGGATCGAGCCCTGCATCGGGCTCTCTGCTCAGCCGGGAGCCGGCTTCCCCCTCTCTCTGCCTGCTGCTCTGCCTACTTGTGATCTTTCTCTCTCTGTTAAATAAATAAATAAACAAATAAATAAATAACTAGAAGAGCACGTGAGAGGCTCGGTCTGAGGGTTCTGGGCCAGGCCTCATGCTTCCGTTCCTGGCTGTGGCATGAATGAGAGAAGTATGGATATAGGTACTCTAGGGACTGTTCTCTCAGGAGAGGTGGAGGAAAGCTGGGGCAGGCTAGGCACCTAGACTCTGAAAGCTCTGTGGACATGAATTATTAGATGAACCCCAGGCCCCCACTTTCCCATTCAAGGACATGCTAGGCTGAGAGCTGCTCCCAAGGTTTCATGCTGGCCCCTCTGAGCTTTGTGAGGATGTCTGAAGCTGAGATGGAGGGGGAGCTATGGTGAGAAGTCCGAGGACATGGGGTTGCCCCTCCCTTTCATTAGTCCTTAATTTCATACAGGGCACCTCTCTCAGCTGGCAGAGGTGGTAGGCAGGTGCTGTGGGAGGGAATCAAGAAGACCGGGCTCTGGGCTTACCTCCACTGCTGTCTGCCCGTGCAACACTCATGAAGTTATTCAACATGTATTTAATGTCTGTCATATGCCAGGCTCTGTGCCACTGGGGACACAAGCAGGGGTGGCTGGAGAGAGGCTTGAGCTTTCTCAGAATGGCCATCAGCATCCCACCCCCAAGCCACCTCAGGCTGACGATGTGACAGCATAATTTGTGGAACGAAAAAACTAAGTCAAGGCTATAATTTATAGTTGGGATAATTGGCCAACTGTTAGGAAAAGGAAAAAAA
Source organism: Neogale vison (assembly GCF_020171115.1). Taxonomy (NCBI): domain Eukaryota; kingdom Metazoa; phylum Chordata; class Mammalia; order Carnivora; family Mustelidae; genus Neogale; species Neogale vison. The sequence continues at coordinate 28,365,546 of NC_058095.1, read as the reverse complement.
AATCCTAACATACAATCTATGTAAAAATAGTGTGCTTGCTAGGCAAACGCAGCCTCAAGGCACAGGCTCTGCTGCTGTGCACCCACCTCTCCTTACTGACCCTGAACTTGATCCAAATAGGACTTCTTGGAACTGCCCCGAGAGAGAGAGGGGCTGAGCAAATCAGACTTGGTTGCCTCCTTTCTGAGCTCAGTCTTGCTCCGTGGAGAGAAACAGCAAGCAGCTGGGCACTTGAGACCTAACAAGATGGGTACCCTGATGAGGGAAAGTGGGGGCTGGTGGGAGGCCGAGAGACCCCTGACCCAGGCCAGAGGTCCAGTCGGATGAGGTTTCCCCTGAAGAACCAAAAATACTGCTGAAGAATTGCAGGAAGTGCCAACCGAGGCAAAACCCAAAGCATGATATAGAGTGAGATTGGCCCAAGAGGGGAAAAGAATTTCATGCAGAAGGAATGAAAAGAGCCCAGAAGCTGTTGAGAATATGGATGGTTTGGTGGATTGATTGGCCTAGCTGGGTGAGTGGGCTTCCTAGACCTGGTGCTTCCTGCTGGAATTAGTCTGGAAGGGGACTTGAAGACTCCCTCTGTCTTTCCCACACCTCCCAGCTGCTGACCATGGCTAGCAACATTGTTTCCCCCACTCCCCAGACTCTTACTTCTAGATGGTGGCTCTTTCTCCCTCAGAGCAGGCCAGGAAGCTGGGGGCCCAGAAATCTGCATGACTTGACAAGCCCTTGGAGGCCCTGATGTGCTCCTAGGCTTGGCAACCATCAGATCGTGCAAATGTACATTGAGCACTCCAGACAGTGGAGACTCAGAGAGGGCAGAGGTGCGCCTTGGGCCACCCAGGGGGCCTGTGCTCTTCAACATCAGGGCTGAGAGTTCCTTCACTAAAGTAATCCCTTTTTTCCCATCTTTCTTGTTTGGGGGGGGTGGGGTCCCCGGCTCTGACACTTCTGCCCAGGTGGGGGCGTAACATCCCTGAGCTGAGATCATCCAGCACATGCAGACCAAATGGGCTAGGAGGGATGGGGACAAGGAGGGAGTGGGCACGCTGGAGGACTTGGACATCTACGTCTGGGTGGAGGGAAGGGGTAAGGAAGCCGACATTTAGAATTCCTCCCAGCATTCAGGCAGCCAAGGTGGGAGGGGCATGAAAGCTCTAATTAAGCCCAGTTTCTAATTAAGCCCAGCCCCTGTGTCGCCTCACTCCCCATTATTGTCCCCAAGGCATTTTAAGCTGCCACCCTGCTGAGGAGGCTGGGACAGCCGCCAAGCCCTGCCAAGCCTGATGAGCCTAGACCCACGAGGGGCAAGAAGCCAGCCCAGACTTCCCTTCTAGTCTCTGGGTCCTCTAGTCTCCTCAGAAGCCTAGGCAAGCCTCTTGTGTACCATGTATACCTCTGGGGCTCTGAGTGACATGTGACTGCATCCCATGGGGCCTTATCCCCAGCAGTCACTTCCTGACCCCAAAGTGCCAGACTTGGGGCAAAGAGCAAGACCTGGCTTGGGCCTAGGCTGCAGCCCCCAGGTTTTGAAATGTACTGTTAGAATTCCACACCTCCCATGGAGTCTACAGGAAACCGCAATTACCATTTTAGGTTAAAGCAGCCCTGGTTTGTTAACCCTTTCCGCACTGGGACTCCTGAGGCCAAGCCCTCCTCTTTCTCTCCTTCCTCCTCCAAGCCTTGCCTCCCAGACACCATCCCCTGGTTCCTGACAGAGAGAGCAGTCCCTGTTTGTGGTCCCCTCCCTCCCTCTTTCTGCCACACACTCTCATCAGAGTTTAGAGACTGGAAGCATTGGGTCCAAGGTCACAGGGCCAGCAAGGCAGCCTCTGTCCCAGGAGAGACCCTACCCCACCCCAGTCTGTACCACTTCCACCTTCACAATCTCCCCAGGCCACATTCACACACGCAGAGTTTAATTAACTTTATTGATATTCAGAAATTAGGAGAATGACTAAAGGTAATTGCTCATTAAAAATCATTAAACTGACACAGCAGGCCCAGGCACACACCACCCCTCCCAGAGAACGGCTTTCCTCCATGTGGCAGGATCCCTGGGGTACCATCCTCTGGTCAGGAGGATCACGGTGGCCCACAGTGGCCCTCAAACCAGAGACCGATATTAACGCACCCTCCTGCCACCGTACAACTGCGGGGTGGGATCCAGAGAAGGGTTGAGCCAGGCCCAGGGTGATCTTACTCTTCCTCCCCCCACCCCACCTCTAAGGCCTCCGACATCTGGGGCCCTTGTGCCACTTCTGGGCGGGTCCCAGGGCATCTCATGGGCTGCCCAGAGCTGTGTCCCTCAACCTATGTGTGAGCAAAACTCTGGGGTGGGGGCGATCTTGAGGCCACAGGCCTTGCGCTGTACTGCCTAACCCTAACCCCAGGTCTTTACTGCTCGAGGCCTGCCTTCTCCTGGCTGGAGCTCCCAGGAGCCCCGAGATGGCCAAATGCTCTGCCTCTCAATGAGACAACTCAGTCCCCCAGCCACTAGGACCTGGAATCTCCACGGAGATGGAGGGGCATGCCAGGGCTTGCTCTGGTCCAGGTCCTCTCTCCTCATGCCTGGCACTGCATGGCTGCTTCCTTTTCTCCCTTGGGGAGTGAAAATAAAGGTCTTGCCCAGCAGGTGAACTCCTAGCCCCTTGGGTATGTGGCCCCATTGGCATTGGAGAGGTCCAGCTAGGTCAAGGAGGGATCCTGGCTGGGGGCACCTAGACTCTTGGCCACAGTGGACAGATTCCTCCCAATACTTGCACACTTATGCCCAGTGGGGGTTCCCCAACTCTCAGCCACACCAGCCATCCATCCTCCTGGAGACCCGCAGTCTCACTCCAGCCCTGCAGGGAGCTCTTTGGCATAGGCTGCGCTGCACACTAGCGGCCTTACACACTCTTCTCACTGGCTCACTGCTGAGCCCTCACCCGACATCCAGACCTCCGGAGGGGCAGACATCCTTGGTTGGACCTGTTATTCCAGACACACTGGGCCCTAGTTCACACGTTCACACTCAGACCCACACACCTGCAAAAGAGGCTTCAAACACAGGCATGAGCGCCAGGGGAGGTGTCCAGAGCAAGATGTGGCCAGACCTGGGAGTCCCAGACGCCCAGGGACATCCTCAGATGGCTGGGCAAGGATGCAGGCTTCTTCCTTCCTCTTCCTGCCCCCAGCAGGGTGGGGTTTTGGGGGTCTCCTTGCTTTCCCCACCCTCAGCCCACAACGTGAACACTAGATTCTGAGTTCTGGGCACCAAGGGAGGACCAGGAGTCAAGAGAGGAACAGACTAGGGCAGCCAGGGGGCGGGGCGAGGACACCTGGCTCCCTTCCACCCACACCGAACCAAGCCTGGGAGTCTCAGAGAGCAGCTTCTGCATCCCTAGGGACGCAGAGCGCAGAAAACTGCCATCCAGAGGCCCAGTCTGGGCCTGGCCCCGCTGCCCTGACCTCCAACGTGGCCTGAAAAGATCCAACGAGTAGATTAGAAACTCCCACCTTCTCCCCACTCTACATCAGAAGCTATGAACCATATACTTTGAGGGACAGCGGGTCCCAATTCCAAGCAAGGTGCAGGCGAACCCACCAGACTACCGGCTGCGGTGGAAGAAAGACCTGGGGGTCTGTAGCTTTGGTGAATGTTTGAGCCAGGGCCGCGCAGGTCCCGTCGAGACTTGGAAACCTTCCTTCCCCAGAGGCATAGAGCCTTCATCCTCTCCCTAACACTCCCTTGGGGCTTACTTCAGGCCAAGCTTCCTTCGACCCGGGACCAATGAAGTTGGAGACCCGACTGCGAGCAGAGGACCGGAGGCAGCAGGGTAGGGTGCTTGCCCTCCTGCGACGAGTCTGCGGCCGTGGGATGGGCGGGGGCTGAGCAGGTCCGCGGGCCGGGAGGGAGGAAAAGCTCCGGGAGTGGGCAAGGCGGAGAGTACAAGGAAAGGACTTCGGAGAGGGAGGCTCTGGTGCAGAGTCCCTAGCCCAGGACCTCAGCCGTTGCGGCCCATCAGAGCAAGTAGCCGAATCTGGGGGCCCCGCTCCCCCGAGATTCTCTCTGGAATTGTACTCTAGGTTCCGACTCCGGCGTGGCTGCGCGAAGCGGTGGGAGGTGAACGACTTCCCAACCCCGGGGTCCGGCCGCCATCCGGCTCCGTCCCTCCGCAGTGAGGACGCGGGGGGCCCCGGTACGGGCAGCAAAGTCTAGCGAAGTTTGGCGGGCAGTAGGGAAGGCGGGACCACGGGCGGCCAGCAAGACCATCCAGACTCACCGCCCCTTGCCCTCTCCCCCTTCCTGCACGCGCCCCGGCGCTGCTAGACGCCTGGAGTGTGGCGAGGTAGCGCGCGGGTGAGCGCGTGAGTGTGTGAGGGGAGGGGGTGGCGTGATGAATTGCAGCAGAGAAATCCCATTAGATCCAGGGAGATGATTAAAGGCGAGGTCTTGGCCGGGCGCGAATGGCGGGAGCCGCGGCAGCTTCCCGCCGGTTGGAGCCCGCGCCCCGCCCGGCTTGGCCGGCGCGGGGGCCAGCGCAGCCGGCGGAGCGCGGTGCTTGCGCTGGGCAGCCAGATGCGCGAGGCTGGGCGGCGGTACGGTCCTCTCTTCCCACCCCCGGGACCCCGCCCCCGCCCCCGCCCCCGTCCTGCCGCCGGACGCCGGGGTCCCTTACCGTGAGCCAGGAGCGCCAGCAGTGAGGGCAGGAGCAGCAGAGCTACCGAGCGCATGGTGCCGGTTGCGGCCGCGCCCCGGGTCGGAGCTACGGCGGGGAAGCGGGGGGCTCGGCGGGGCGTAGGCGCGGGGGACAGCGGGGTCCTGCCGGGTAGAGGGAGCGGGGCCGCCGCCGCCGCGCCGCCAGCGCCTGACAGAATCAGCACCACGGCCAGCGCCTGGCGTCGGCGCCGGGGATCGCCGCGCGGGGCTGGGGGCGGGGGCGCGGGAGGAGCGTTTACCGTAAAGTCTCAAGCAAAGGCGCAGAAAACCCAGCGGCGGGAGCACAGGCTCCCGCGCCGCCACCGGCTCAGGGGAAGAGCTGCCCTGCTCAATGTGGGCACACGGCCCCCTCCCTTCCGTGCTGCCCACGCCCAGCCAAGCCTGCCACCCTTTCCCTTATTAACAGCCTGCCAAGGAAGTGGGGTCCTCACCTGATTTTCCATGAAAGAGCAACCCCCTCTCCACCTCTCTCCACCCCATCCTGGTACCTGAGGGCACCAAGGGTGACCTGGGAAGATGTTCTCGAGTGAGGCAGCTGGCGAGGCCTGCGTGCCCTTGTGGCAGCTCCGTCTTGGGCTCATAATGAAGATGGCTTTTGAGCATACAAAAGACAATAAATTATTACTTTGCGCTCAATAAATGCCAGGGCTCCAGGCAGCTGCATCAGCAGCAAACTGTGCTCACAGAAAAGCTTAATTATTCGATATTATAGTTAAAAGCCAGTGGTACTCGCGTCCTGGGAAGACATTCTTCACAGGAGGCAACTTGGGCCAACCTGTGGGCAGCTGAAGGTAGCATTCTCTGTCCTCATGCAGCCCAGGAGCTCCAGGACCCTGTTTTGGCAACATGCACCCCCCACCCCCAGGACCAGAGAAACCAAAGTAACAGCCAGTGAGAACAGACCCTTCATGCCTATCCATGCCCACTTTCCTGGAACTGGGGGAGAAAATGGGACAGGCATGGAGGATGGGAGCCTTTCCCTAGGGTTATTTTAGATAGAAACTTGAAGCTCAGGGGAGTAGCCAGGGAGGCTCTGCCATTCAAGGACATGGAAAAATAAACTTCCATGGCTCTGCTTGGGCTCAGGAGCTCCAGTGAGTCATAGGGCAGCAGAAAGGGCAGTCAGAGCTGTGTCATCCCTGAGGGTGATGTTTAGACTTAGGGGTTTCTGGCTCCATAAACAGGCTCACTTGAGCCTCAGTGGACACAGTGGGACATGACCATGTGACTGATGATATTCCCCATAGAGGAAGAGGAGGGCTGAACAGCTTTTTTATTAGTGCTTTTCACATGAACTTGGCTCTTCCCCAAAGCTTTCAGAACCTAGTGACTGTCCAGTACCCTTCCTGACTTCATCCTGGAAGCAGGTGGCAAGACTTCTCGTCTTAAGTCTCATTCCTCAGAGAATCTTTTGATCCTTACTACCTCCACTGTCTTCCAGCTCAGCTCATCACGATCTCTCCAGATCCTCTTGCTGTGGGCTCTCGGGAGTCGCCTTCAACCGAACCACTACCATAAAGAATCCCAGGTAGCAGGCAGGTGACTTGTGGAATGGAGGATTTTTGAACAGTCTTTTCAAGAAGCTGAGAAAAAAAGAGGACAGTGGCAGAAGATTGGCAGAAGTGGGGGGAGGATGGTTGACAAAAGAATCAAAGGTGAGGAGAGGAAGCCAGGAAAGGTGCAGAAGAGAGAAAAAGTTGTCAGGACAAGAGGGAGGTAGAAGGTTCTGTGGCTGAGGGAAGTTTGGGGAAATGCTGGTAAATGGCATGAGAGTCCTCCTTTCCTCTTTAAAGGTATTCCTGACCTTCTCCTTGATTTTTGGCCCATTTGAACTTAGTAGCTTGGGAAAATGAGGGCGAGTCATGACCCAGGGATGAGCTTTGTATGACAGGATGATTCACGGTGTTTTGGAGGCTGGTGGGAGGCTTGTCTCCAGGCAGCTGGGGTGGACACTACTCACAAGAAAGGTAAATGGTGACACCCAGGAACTTGCCAGGTCTCCTTCCCTATTGCTTGAACTAAGGTAAGCATTCAGGAGAGAATCCAATGGAGACTACAAGTCCCAGAATGCAGCACTCTGCCCTGAGCTCAGAGGATGGGTGTGTACTGCATTATGGGAAGAATAATGCTCCCGGGTTGTCTCTCCCTCCTAAAGATGGTCAACGTTGTCCCTGTGAAATGGGTTCCCAGTTAGGCTGAGGTGGAGACTGGCCCAGACTGGGAAGCAGTAGAGTTTTTGTCAAGCACCCTGTCTATGTCCTCCAAGAGACCCATTCTGCCCAGAACTCAGAGAGAGTTGCTTAATTGTCTGTCTTCTCCATTTATTGTCAACTCCTAGAAGGCACAAAACATATCTATCTCCTAGGGGGTATAGCTCAGTGGTAGAGCATTTGACTGCATATCTGTCTCCTTCATTCCCAACCTAGCTCACTATGTGCCTGGCACATAGTAGGTTCCTCATAAATATTTGTGAATAAATGATGCGGGAGTAGTGGAGGTAGGGTGGTGAGGGAGGATTGTCTAAAGCCCAGCGCAGGTCATTGGTGCCAAACGAGTGCTGTGAGATCCTGGAAAAGGGGGACAGGATCTTCTTGTGGCAGTGAGGGGAGGTCATTGAAAGCATCACGCAGAACAGGTGGACTGACACAAAGTCTTAAATAAGTTTTAGGTTTCAGTCAGTGGAAAGGAACGGGGAGGACATCCAAAGTTGAGAAAGTGGTGTGTACGAAGACGAAGTGGTGGAAAATGCGAGAGAGTCTGGGGTCAGTGAGAAGGCTTGGCTCTGGTAGAGTGGGACATCCTTGTAGAGATCTAAGAGGGAGGATGTGGGGCGGCTTGTGGCCAGACGTGGTGGTCATCTGAGTTGCAAGACATTCTTGGGGGCTCTACTGAAGGATTTATCCCATCACAGAGATATCTGCACCAAAACAAGGGAGTCTGGAATTATTAAGGTGGGTTTTTAAGCACCACAGCAAGTGGTAGTAACTGAGAAGGGTTCAGGGCTGACCCTGAAGGTTGGAGGGTAGGGGTCTGAGTTACAATTAACTACAATGGCTGTGCTAGGACTGAGGGCCAGAGAGAGAGAGAGAGAAGTGGGGCTCTCCAATCCCAAGGACCTTTGCAGCTTCTGTCCAGACAGTGGCAGACAACCAGCCCACGTCTCTGGAGAAGCCACTTCCAAACAGCCCATCAATTTGCAGGATCACAGGAGCACTGGTGACTTATTTTGAAGTCTCTGACTTCACATGGATGACACTTGCTTTCTGAGTGAGAGGAGAAGAAAATTAGTCTCCTCCGAGATAGTTCTCGAACCAGAGCTACATCTTCTGTGGAGCCAAGGGGGTTAGGGGGCTTTAGAGAAGCAAGAGCAAGAGACTACCAGCCACCTGCCTCTGGAGATTCCCGGGGACACAGAGCTGTGGGTTCACTTCCACCTACTCCTCAGAGGGGGCTCCCAGACCTGGCAGCATCTTGAACAGGCCGGGATAGTATTTCCTGGAGTACCTGAAGTCAACCCTTTGAGTTTAGGGGTAGGAGGTGGGCCCTGCCCTCATAAATGGGAGTCCTGGAGCCTGGGCATTTGCTCTTGCTCCGAGCAGGACCACACTGTAGCAAGAGCCCAGGATGGATGGAGACAGCAGCACATAGTGGTTTGATGTGAGCTGTTTTCCAGCTCCAAACCAAGGCCTCCAGCCTGCCTGTCACCCCCAGCCAAGGCCTTTGATCCTCTACAGCTCCATAAATGTTTAATGCCACTGGCTGGGCAGAAATGAGGCAGGTGCTGGGACAGAGAGACTGGGAATAGGACTCAAAATCCACAATGCTGGCCACATTATTTTCACGTAGGAGCCCTGGAATGGGTGGGAGGAAGCCTTTCCCCCTCCACGTGACAGAAGTCCCAGGGTTCAAGTTTGCGGCACTAATAAAGGAAACTCTGAAAACCCACCAAGGGGCTGAAAACAAAATGAATAATCAATTGCAACAGCCTGATCCCGAGTTTGATTGAAGGAGAAAGATGGAAAGTTAAATGACAATCAAATGCAAATACAGCTCAACAAACACCATAGCAATTATCAGGCGAAGGAACCACATGGTGTTTGCAGGCAGCGGGGGTTGGCAATTTGGAAGCCTGGGCCCGTGCAGAGGTGACGGGCGTGGGGCCGTTTTAATGGACAATTAAATAGATGCAAAAAATCCCTGCATCTATTTTGCATATACTGCTAATGAGTGGGGATCCAGAATCCTGGCATCCAGGGGGAGGCTATGCCGAGTTCTGTAGCTGCCTCTGCACCATTTCAGAATTGAAGAGGCCCCGGGTGCTTGGGAGGTGAGACTAGGGGAGGCGCATGAATCAGAGGACCTTGAGAGGGTCACTCCAGTCTCATTGGAATCTTCACGCCAGCTGGTGCTGAAGGGATGAGTGTGGAAGTTGAAGGGAGCCCGTGGGGTCCTCCAGGATAGAGCTTAAGGTGTTGGCCTTCCAAAGGCCCAGAGGCCCGTGAGAGCGGCCTTCTCCTCTAGATTTGCATAATGTTTTGCATCTCATTTGAATGCTATTAATTTGGTGTCAGGCTAGGTTGGCATGGAGTAGAAAAGAGAACAGCTGGCCTTCTCCCTCCCCTCTGTACCCTGAGGCTCACCCTGAGCCTAGCCCCCCCTAACTTGGGGAGATTGAGGTCTCCCTTCCACCACCACACCACAACGTTCCCTGGCACTTGGGAGTCCCTTGGTGAAGCCAGCTCCCAAGGCCAGGCCTGCGTGAGCAGTGTGGACACGTTCAGGGTGATACGGACGAAGAAATGATCCCTTGAGGTTACTCTCACCAGACCCACAAATACCATGGGATGATGCTGGCAGCCTTCTCCCCAAGCAGTCAGGTGGCTTGGCTTGGAAAGGGTCCAAAGATAATAACCAGGAGAGGGAGGGAACCAAGACAGGTGATAATCCCAGAGAAATATAGAGGGCTCTAGAAATAAAATTCCCTGAACTCAATATTTCTAGTACTTGAACTTACATAAAATACACTTGTCCAGAGGCATGGGGTTCATGGTGGTATGGCTCTGGGCCTGGGGCCCTGGTACCAGGGTGATGGCCATGTGAAGAAGGGGTGGGGCACCAGACCAGGTAGGGCGATCCCCTGAGAAAGGAGGAGAAAACCCTCTGTGTATCCTGAGGCTGCCCCTGGCAGCTGGGCCTCAGGAAGCTACAGTCAGCTGGGGATGTGGGAGATCAAAGCTTCCCAGTCTTCCTCAAAGGCATCTCAGTTCTTTCCTATGGGGAACCCGCGAGGGTGCTCAACTGACCTCTTGCCTGAGTGGTCTGTCCTGAAATCTTGGTCAATAGATGTGAGGGTGTTTATGCAACGGACCAGCAAGGAGGAGGTGTTTGACCCAAAGGTGGTCTCCTTTTTGTCAGGGGGAGCCCCTCAACCCGACAGAATCCCTGGCCAACTCCTCCTACTTCTGAGAATTAGGGCAGGAATGGGGGGGGGGCGTGACAATTATCCCAGCCAGATTGACCTCACACCCCTGTCCCAAACAGTACTCACTCTGGGTCAAGCCATAGCTGGGGTCAAAAGAATGCTCTGTATCCTTTTTATGACTGATGCAAGATTGTTGCGGGGGGGTTGCTTTGAATAACGCAAGAAGATAATTGAGTTTTCCTCTTTGAGCAAACCCAGGCAGGAAGCTTTGGCATTACATAAGGAATGGGCTCATAACTGGCTCATATTTTATGGAAAGGCTGTAAGTATTGCCTCTTTAAAAAGATTGCCACACAAGGGCGCCTGCCTGGCTCAGTCAGTGGAGCATTCGATGCTTGATCTTGATCTCATAGTTGTAAGTTCAAGCCCCATGCTGGGGGTGGAGATTACTTAATAAAATCTTCAGGAGCTGGTGAGTGGCTCAGTCAGTCAAGTCTCTGCCTTTGGCTTGGGTCATGATCCAGGGTCCTGGGATTGAGCCCCGCATCGTGTTCCCTGCTCTGTGGGGAGCCTGCTTCTCCTTCTGTCCCCTGGCTCATGTTCTCTCTATCTCAAATAAATAAGTAAAATCTTAATAAAATAAAATAAAATAAAATCTTTAAAAATAAATACATAAAAATTAAAAAGATTGCCACCTGCGTCTAAAGCAGATTCACAAAAATGTATTATATTCTCATTTTTTTTGGAAATGAGCCCCTGAATCCAATGGGCTATTCCTGACCTTTAAAAATAAAAATACTAGCACCATTTATTATTTGCTGTTACCGGACATTGGGTTGAAGGATTTAACTACATCTTCACAACAATTCTCTGAGGTAGGTACTGTTATTATCCCTGTTGTACAGATGAGGACACGGAGGGCCTGAGTGGCTGAGTGGTTTGTAGGCAGTTCATGGTTAAACCAAGATGTACTAACAAGGCAGAGCAGAAAGGCATAGGTGCCCATGGGCCTTAGAAGGGGGAGGTGTGGGAGGGACCTCAGGCTCCCTAAACCTCTGGCCTGTGTCCTGGGTTCACCTGCAGGGGGCCTGTGCCTACCTTTCCTCCTCTGGTGCGGTCCAGGGAGGGTAGGCTGCTTGGAATAGGGGAGGGCAGGGCTGGTCACTTATTAACTTGTTCATTAGACAAATATTTATTACATATCCAGTGTCCTAAGTGCTGGGGTACAGAGGGGAATGAAAGCAGACATTGGCCCTGCTGGATCGGAGCTTACAGTCTAGAATGGAGACCCTACCCAGAGCCACCCAAGTAAATATAAACTGTAACAAACCAGGTACTCAGGTGAGGTTCACAAACTGGGGGTTTGACCCAGTCAGGGAAGGCTACCTTGAGGAGGCAGTAATTGAGTAGAAAGCCGCAGGAGGGGTTGGTGTTAACTTGACTGAAGAGGGAAAGGAAACACCTTCCATGCAGAGGGAACAGCATGTGCAAAGTCCTGGGGTCAGCAGGACTAAGAGATGGTTGTTGTGGCTGGATCACAGAAAAGAAGGATGTGTTGGGATCTGCTAGAGAGGTAGGCAGGTGTAGAGCTCCAAAGTTTAGTGGAGCTATTCGTGATCTACCCTTCTCAGCTGCCCGTACATCCATCCATCCATCAGTCCATGCGTTCCCTCCTCCTACCCAACTTCCTACCCATTTCGTTCATCACCCTTTCACTCATTTGTTTACTGAATGAGGGAACATCTTTATGTGCCAGGACCTGACGGGAATAGGGGGAGGCAGAGCTCTCAAAGAGCTCCCAGACCAGGGAGGGGAGATTGAGTGTCAGGTCACTGTGATGCAGCGTGTCTATCTCTGCAAGGTGCTTAAACAGGATAATAAATGCCTAGAGGCTGTCTCCCATGGTTTGAGCTTCCTAAGGCGAGGCGACATCATTCCTTCCATGGGGGTCTTCCAGTCCCGTGGTTCCTCTTCCAACCTCATTCCTTTCTGCTCCCAAAGCAGCCTACTTCTTACCACCCCAGGGTGGGGACTGTTTCTGATGTTTGTTTTCATTGACCCCTCTTTTGGGTCTCAGAGGTCTCTTCATCTCAGGAGAACATAGGGAAATGTGGCCAGGTCTCCCTCAGATATTGGAATACAGCTCCAGACACTTCCTTTCCTGGGCATAAAAAGAGGACAGAAACCCCGGATGTCCCTCAATTCTAGCCATGCATTTCCACCCTCCACTCCTCCTTGAACTACTTGTCCTCTGCATGTGACATCACAATGGTCTCCATGGCAACCAACTGTGAGGTCACCAATCCTTAAAGCAACAGAATCTATGGGTCTGGACAATGGTTTGGAGGAGAGAGGGTGAGTGCAAAATGCGGGTCCAAGAGGGAAACCACCTCCTCCCGGAAAAGGGTCACCTAAAACCTATGGGAGGGAGGAGGGTTCCACTTCAAGCCCCTTTGCAGAGAGGGGTTTAAAACAGTTTCTTGGTCTTATCCCTCACTGAAAAGCTTCTACACTGACACTGATCCCCTCCAAAATTGCCCATGAAGGTAGAACTTCATATAATCTGACTCAGATGGGCTGCAGAAATTGATGGGGTTGCTGAACAGAATCCTGGGATCACTGACTTGGCCCCATGTACCACTGGGAAGTGGAGGGGGGAGTGTGGTTCTGGTCTCAACCCCACTGAGTCAGAGGGTCTGACCAAGACCTGACATATGTTTGAGCCTTGATTTCCTCCTCAGAGGAGGAGTGAAGGTGCCAAGGAACCTTGTTTGAGGTTGAGGATAAGCAACAGCTTGGCTTAAGGCCGATGGGTCTGCCCTCCGTCTTCTGTGAGTGAGTGGGGGAAGTGGCTGTGAGGGGAGAAGGGTAAGGGTGGGCACACGTGGGGTGTTTTTGGATGGGCTGGGACAGCTGCTGGTGTCTCTGAAACCATGTTAGTGCTTTGTGAGAGCAGGACCCCCTGGAGAGGGAGACCACTCATCCAGGGGCTTAGTGCCCAGGTTTGAAGGTCAGGTCTGGGTTCAAGTTATCCCAACCTCATGCTTTGCTTGGGCAAGTTTCTGGGCCTCATTGGGCTTCCACTTCCTTACTTAGAAAGGGAAAACAGGGGTGCCTGGGTGGCTCAGTCAGTTAAGCATCTGCCTTTGGCTCAGGTCATGATCCCAGGGTCCTGGGATGGAGCCCCACATTGGGCTCGGTGCTCAGCAGGAAGCCTGTTTCTCCCTCTCCCTCTCTGCTGCTCCCCCTGCTTATGCTCTCTTGCTCTCTCTTCCAAAAAAATAAGTAAAATATTAAAAAGAAAGAGAGAAAGGGAAAACGGTACCACTTGCCTTTCAGAAAGGTATTCAGTGAGAGAAACTGTAGGAAGGCTTGGGACAGAGTAAGGGACTCCATAAATGCTTGTCATATTCACTTTTATATCCCCTTAGCTCTTAGCTGAGGGTTTTGTATATTATGTGTGCTTCGTTAATGCTTGTGACTGTCAGAACAGCATGAGGAATAGAGGACAGTGCTTAGAGCAGGGGAAGTCCACAGGCCTGGGTTCAAATCCTGGTCCTTATAGCCAGGCACGTGTTAAGCGCGTGGTGGATGGTGGCACCTGTCCTCAGTTTTGAGGAGGGCTGTTTTTGGCAGTTTCTGTTCCCTGTCAGCTTCAAGGAAACGAGAGTTAATCCATGGCATGTCCGGAACTGGAGAGTGGGTGAGCCTTGAGACTGGGGCATAAGAAGGGCAACCTAAAAAAAAAAAACAATGGCCACCCAGCTTATGCTAGTCACAGGCGCTGGGGTGCTGGCTGGCTTGGTACTCCTTGAAGTCACAGCTGAGCAGTGTCTCACTCATCGGTGAAACCCAGAGCCTGGCACATGGCAGAGGCTCAGTAGTGGTTAAGGTCCATGGAGTTAGACCGTGTCTTTATGGTCACAGGCTGGCTAACAAATCGCATGTACACCCTGTCCCAGGCTCTTTTCTAAGCTCTTCGCCTGTTGCCGCGCCCCACGCAACCAGACAGATGATATTAATCATCTTTAAAATGAGAAAAGAGGGGCACCTGGGTGGCTCAGTGGGTTAAACCTCTGCCTTCGGCTCAGGTCATGATCCCAGGGTTCTGGGATCGAGCCCCGCATCATTGGGCTCTCTGCTCAGCAGGGAGCCTGCTTCCCTTCCTCTCTCTCTGTCTGCCTCTCTGCCTACTTGTGATCTCTGTCTGTCAAATAAATAAAATCTTTTAAAAAATAAAATAAAATGAGGAAAGAGAGCTGAGGAACACAGCCCAAGGTCACACAGCTGGGAAGCAATGATGGGTCCGGAATTTGAACTCAGGCTAGTTCTAGAACCTACCCTCTCCATCCCCAGGGTCTCCCCAGCCTTAAGGGGGCCCTGCCCATCCATTCTGCCTCATTCGGCCTCTCTGAATTCCCTCCCCTGCCTCTCCCTCCTGCTCCTGGCTTCTTCCAGCTGAGCCTGGATCCCGGGCAGCCCAGTGCAGGATGCAAATTCTACCCCCACCGGGCTCAGCCATCTGCCTCCCCCTCTCTGCTGAAATAAAGCTGTGACTGCCACTGCCACTGCCACAGCCGAAGCCACTGCCGGATCCCTTGCTTATTTCAAGTCCTCCTAAAGCTTGTTGAGTTCTTAACTTATTAAAGATAAGCACATGGAAATAGGGAGCAAATCTCTTTATTTATGACATAATCTCCAGCCCAGAAAAGCGGCAGGAACAGTGTTGCCTATATTAGGGAACCAACAGGAAAAAAATCAATTAGATCCGCCAGAGCGTTTCGCTATTAACTTTCTTCTGATGTTTCTCTTAAGGCTGGCCATGGGGGTCCCTGCCAGCCACAAGCTGCAAGAGAGAGGAGAGCTTTGCAGGTACAGAGCAAGGACTGTCGCAAAGAAGGCAGCAGACCAGGCTCCCAGACAGGCCTGGGAGTCTCTCCTTCCAGGGTCTACTTCACGGCCCTCCAAAGCGCAGCCGGGAAGTCCTGATATCGGTTCAGCCTCCATGCTTCTTGCTGCTCGTCAGCTGGTGTTGTCAAGGACAGCTTGTTATTCTTTGCTTCTTGCAGACCTGAGCCCCAAGCCTGATCACATTTCTGCCAGATCCTTAGAAGAAAGGATTCTCCTCTTCTGGAATAACGTTATTCTGGAGGGGCTCTTTTTTTTTTTAAGATTTTATTTATTTGACAGACAGAGAGAGAGAGAGTACAAGCAGGGGGGAGCAGCAGAGGGAGAGGGAGAAGCAAGCTCCCTGCTGAGCAGGGAGCCCGATGTGGGGCTCGATCCCTTGACCCCAGGATCATGACCAGAGCCGAAGGCAGATGCTTAACCGACTGAGCCGTGCAGGCACCCCTGGATCTTTAGTGGAGTTGTCTACTGAGGGGGGACATAGCCTGGGACTGGCAGCCACCTCATGAGGTCCTCAGGCTCCTCTGCTGGCCTCCATGAGCTATTTCCAAGCTGTCTCCCACCCATAGGGCTCCCCCCTTGTTCCTGAGAGCCTACAAGGGGGGCTGTTCTGGCTCCCATAGTAACCTAGGCTTCATCTCAAAGGCAGGGGATCATGGCTCATTCACCAGTGTTTCCTCGGGGCGCTCAATAAATATTCATTGAATCAATAATTATGATAATAACAACTCCATTGATTGAATGCTTACTCTGTGCCAAAGCTGAGAAAGGCAGACGCTTTTTTACCTAGAGTCGGACCCTTTTGCTTCTCTCTGAACCAGAAGAGGCTTCCAGTGTTTCGCTTTGTGCTCTTTTCTAGCAGCAGCTACAAGAAGTATCATAAACCCCACCTTACAGAAGAAACAGACACAGGAAGAACTAGCCTGTCTCAGCTAATAAGTGAATGGTAGGCTCTATCCACCTCTTTTAGTCATGAGGAAGTCCTCCTTAAGGTCTAACCTAAACCTTTCACGTTGCAACAGCACCAGTCCTGTCTCTGTCCCGTGCAAACTTCCCCCAGTCGCGGAGGGTCCACCCACTCTTTGCCTGGGTTGGCCTGCAAGGAATATTAAACACAAAACCTCACAGAGGCCAGCCCTAAGGGCAGGCAATGAACCAGCCCTGCTCATGCCTGTTCATTATTATAATTAATATTGAGCCAGGCTTGGTGTCGACCTCGCCCTGGCCAGGTATTTGCGCTATTTTAGAAGCTTATTCAGATCAATGACAGACAGCTCCAAACAGATAAACTCCCTGCCATCCAGACGAATCAATTGTAACACTGCCGTCACAACAAGCCCAAGAAATCAATCTGATTTCAGGCGACATGGTAACTCAGCACTGGGCAAGCTGGTTTTAATTTCCGTGTGGCTAAGACCCAGCTTCCGCTGCGCACTGGAACACCGAGCGCTTTCCCAGCCTGTGTTGCAGACTCTCGGGGGGGCCTGGGCAGGCCCTCAAGGGGACTCAGGCCAAGGGGGCGGTCATCACATGGAGGGCAGGGTGACTGGGAGGTCGTGTGACCTTGAGGAAGGCTTTGGAACCCCCAGATCCAGGAGGAGCTGACTCAGACTTGCGGTTGGGATCCTTTTTGCTGGCTTCAGCTCCAATTTTTTTTTTTTCTTTCCCGCTGCCCTCTGCAAAAAACCAAGCCTGGAGGCCTTTCCAGGCTGCCTCCCAAATCAGGGAGTCAAAGAGAAGGTCTGCCTAACTCAGGAGGCGGGACAACTGCCCTTCTTGGTCTTGGTCTTGGAGATGGAGTTTTTGTAGCAGAGCAGCAAATAGCTCACCAGAACAGAAACAGTCTTTTACTGGGGGCTTACTCTATGCTCAGGCACTATGCTAAGTGTTTTATACCTCCTTACCCCTCACAGCAGCCCAAAGAGATAGGGAACGGTTCTCCACATTTTGTAGGGAGGAAACCAAAGCTCGGAGAAGTTAAGCTACTTGTCCTGAGTCACACAGCTGATAGATGTTGGAGCCTGGATTTGAACCCAGGTCTGTGAGACTCCCTTCCCATAAGCCTTAGCCACTGACAATGTCTTAAAGATGACACCAGAGAAGCCCTCATTCTCCACCGCCCCCCCCTTCCCTGGATCCTGTCAGGTGATTGCTTTTCCTCCAGGCTGCCAGGGAAGAGAGACTCTCAGACATCCCCACAATCAGTAATTATTCCCTGATCGTTCACCCTGATTTTCAAGGTACTGAGTTGAGGGTGTTGAGGACACAGGAGGGTCAGGAGGCCAAGCTGGCCATCTTCCCACAGTACAGAATGTACTCCCTTTCCCTCCCCCAGTCCTGTTAATGTAACTAGGTGATGAGGAGTGGGGCCTGGGACAGGCTGCAGAGTGTGCACTGAACGGCCAAGGTCAGGGCTTTTCAAATATATTCTAGCTAAGAAGCTCTCTAATCAGGAGACTCCTTATGAGGAAGGCAAGGATACAAACAGACAAAATGGAGCTGGTCAGCTGGCAATAGGGGCCTAGGAGCTGGACCCTTCTCTCGCCCCCAGCCTTGGTGCAGCAAACCCCAGGCCCCTCCTTCCCACACCTTCCAGGTGCTTCCGTTGAGCCTGGGGTCTGGCTGATTTTCCAGCTTCAACACTATCCCTCAGCCTGTTCTGGATTTAGAGCATGGTAATTTAGGTGCTAAGTGGGCAAAGCTGCCCTTGGCCCCAGCGAGGCCCCACATCTATCTCCTTTGGGGGCCAACATTGGGCGTTGTGGGAGGTACAAATCTGGAGACCAGAAGGCCCTGGATCATGAAAGGGGTCTCTGTCTGTCCTGGGGAGCAAAGGGCCTGGGCAGGCCCTTGTGGGAGATGGATGCCTGTTCATCGAGCTCAGCCTCCCATGTCCTCCCCAAAGGAGGCAGGGACGTCCAGATTCTACACCCTAGCAATGGAGAAGGACACAAAGGACCACACAGCTAGAGAATGACTGAGGAAGATTCACACCCAGGCCTATGTGGTTCCAGAGGGCCATGACTGCCTGCCCTTCCACCCACCAAAGACAGAATTTGGAGAGGAACTCAAATTGTAGCAGGAGGGAATGGGATTAGATACTGCAAAGGACTTCCTGACTCAGGAACTTGCATTCTAGGATGGGTCAGGAGGTAGGCAGGGCGCTCTCTCCTGAGGGTTTTCAGGTAGGCTCCTGGTACATTGGTGCCCCTGTGGCTCTCACTTCCCGAAAGCTCCTGAGAGTCAAGAATGTCCTCTGCCGCGTGTGGCTTTGTCTTTTATTTTTTTGAATAGGTAATAACTGCCCATGGTTCCAAACATAAGGGTGGTCATAAAGCCATTGGGTGAAAAGACACACACACACACACACACACACACACCCCGTCTCCCAGTTCTCCCCAGAGGCAAGCGCATTATTATATGTTTCCTGTCTAGACATATACAAGCAAATAGGGACACATATTCTCTTTCTTTCTTCCTATTTTTAATACACAAAATGTAGCCTACCCCGCACACTGTTCTGTGCCTTGCCTTTGTCACCTGACAATATATCTTGGAGATTACTCCGAATCAGTACATAAAGAGCTGCTTTACTCTTAGGTGTCTTTTTATGGTCGCAGGCTTCTGGGGAGCTCAGAAGTAATCACATCTGGTTTGATTAGCTTCACATTTCCATTTACGACGTCCCCGCCCAGAGAGGGCAGAAAGCTCTCCAAGGTCACGCAGCAAGGACTTAGGGGTGCGCGCCGGGCTTCTCCCCCTCCTCTGTCCCCAGCTCATTGCCCCCAGCCACCTCGAGGCTCCGCGCGGGCCTGGGCAACGGGGGCGGGATGGGGGGAAGGCCAGGGAGCTGGGCGTCTCTAATTGAAATGCTGGCCGCGCGGCTCCTCGGCAATCGGCACCTGGCGGTGAGCGGTGCGGGAGCGCGGCGGGCCCGGGGCACCGGGGTGCAGGGAGGACAGCGGCGGCCGCGCGCGCCACGTGGGAACAGGCGGGGCCCGCCGATTCCCCGGGAACCCCGAGCCGCGTGCTTCCCGGTAATGAGCTCCCGGGGCCCGAGGTGAGCTTCCCCTGCTGCTCACACGGCAGCCGCGTGGCACCAAAGGAAACGGGTCCTTTTTTTTCTTCCGCGCCTGACAGCTCATTAGAAGAATTAATTTACTCCAGCGTTTGCAGTTTAAAGGACATTATTTACTGGTTAATTGTTGTTATTACAAAATGTTAAATATCATTATTTATTTCCCAGGCCCTGACAGGCTCTCTGACGGGAATTTATTAGGTGAGTTGGCATCACCGGTGGGCGTCCCTGTGCAGGGCAAGGGGAGGCGGCGGGTTTGCTCCTGGACCTGGCACTTTGAGGGGCTGCCTTCTGGCCCACCCTGGGACAAGCCAGTCATTGGCTCCTCCTCGCCCAGCCTGCCGTGTGGGGGTGGTTGGTGATAGGCGGGGGACAGCACTCGCCGGGAGTTTGAGGGTCGCGATGGAAGTTGCCAGAAGGAACCCCGGACTTTTGACTCTTGTCCTTAAAAGGTTACCCCCCGCCCCCCGCAGGACGCCTGGGTGGCTCAGTCAATTAAGCAGCTACCTTGGGCTCAGGTCATGATCCCAGCATCCAGCTCCTTGCTCAGCGGGGAGTCTGCTTCTCTCTCTGACTCTGCCTGCCACTCTGCCCGCTTGTGCGTGCGCTCTCTCTCTCTGATAAATAAATAAAATCTTTTTAAAAAAACCAAAAAGGTTGCCCCACCCCCCCCAACATAAGTATCCAGGCCGCTTTCTTGAAATTCCTGTAATTTAAGAGCCAGAAAGGAGGTCAAGTGTCACCTGGTATTTCATCCCAAACTGGCAACCTCCACTTGGCAAAAGGTCTACAGGTTTGAGTTAGACCCGGTCAACGGAGCCCTCACCGAAAAATCTAGATTTCTGGCTTGTCTCCAAAAACAAGATCTCGCCACACCAAACCCACGGTTTTGTATCAGTAGACAATGACCACCTGGCGGTGAGGGGTAGTGCAGTTCAGAGGACACGCTGGTTACCTGACTGCAGTCTTCCACCCTTTGCTTCCCTCTCCAGGTTACTTTCCTCCGTAGGTATCCGAGTTTTTTCAGTGGCTGATCTGATCTAATGATCACATGTAGATAGATGAAGGAGCTGTGTCGGAGCAGTTAAGTCTCCGATGGCGATGGCGGGGACAATAGCCCAGCATGCTTTTGACCAAACTGGGGGCGGCCCCTGCAGCTGGCTGCCCCTGCCTCCTCCATGTCCAGATCCTATAGGAAGGTGGAGTGAGCCAGGGCAGGGAGCTCAGGGCTTAGGGTAGCCTCTGGGCCTGGAGTGAGATCCCTTAATGAGAATTTACAAGAATTCCTGGGCCCCCAAATTGCGTTTATTTATTCAGGAAGTAGTTTCTGAGACCTACTATGGGACGTATTAAAACTGATTTGGATATAAATCTTGCCCTTAAGTAATCCGGTCTGGTGAGACTGTGTGTGACACAGGCATCCAATCATAATTCTGGGAGGTAGAGGAGTGGAGAGGGGTGGGGCAGCCCAGAGGAGGAAAGGGGGTGACTGGTAGGAGGGGAGGAGACCCGAAGAGGAGGCTTTCCAGGGGAGGGAATGAATACTTCAGGGAGCACGTTCTAGGCTGGGTGGGCTTCCTGTGTCCTCATACACAGACACACGTCACCTCCCGTACCTCTCATAACATGGTCGATTAAAAATGTCTGTCATTGGGGTGCCTGGGTGGCTCGGTGGGTTAAAGCCTCTGCCTTCAGCTCAAGTCATGGTCCCAGGGTCATGGGATCGAGCCCCACATCGGGCTCTTTGCTCAGCAGGGAACTTGCTTCTTCCTCTCTCTCTCTGCCTACCTGTGATCTCTATCTGTCAAACAAATAAATTAAAAAATCTTAAAAAAAAAAATGTCATCGGTTGATACATAGTGGTTTTCCCAGGCCTCAGGGAGCCTTCGTCCTGCCATCTACATCATCCCCCACAGTGGATGCTGGGAAGCTGCTCTAGCTTTGGGGACCCTCTGCTCTGACTGGGCGGCCACCTTGCTATAGGGTCTGTCAACCGTCACCCACATGTCACTGCCTTCCATGGGGCAAGGTGGATTACCCTCCTCTGACAAGTTGGGAACTGAGCGAGGCGCTGGGGGCTGATGGGAGCAGAGGGGCCCTGCACAGGAGGGAGAGTGGACTCTTGTCTGAGACCCAATGCCCAGCCCTGGGAAACATGGATCTTCGGGGCAGACTTCAAACAATGGCCCTTCAGACAGGCTTTGGACCCCGTCCTTTCCTGCCCAGGCATCAGACAGCAGCAGGTAGCCTCAAGGAAAATTGGGAGAACTAAAAGGAGATGAAAAATACTTTGAAAAAAGTATGAAAACGGGCTCAACCGAGCCATTACTGTTGCCGTGCTGTAAATTATTACAAAGTTATTTCTGGCTGGCAGCCTGGTTTATTTTAGACCCTACCTCATTTCTTCCAGGTTATGGGCCCTAATTCCTTGCCCGGTGAGTCAGAAAGAGACTAGCATTACTGGAGTGAATCCTGAGCGGATTCAGAACCTGTTACTACAGCTGGAAGGATTCCACAGATTTCCAGAATACCAAGGCATGCTGCCCTTTGGAGAGCTTCTCCACCAGCCCCCTCGTTTTATTTTATGGCCATATTAAATTTTAGAAAATTTTATTCATTTTTTTGAATAGATAATCCATGTCCAAGGTACAAAATTCAAAAGACATAAAAGAATATCTGGGCACTCTCTCTTCTCACTCCTTGGAGGCAGCCAATGGTATGAATTCCTTGTGGTTTACTCTGTTTTAAGATAGCATTGTTTCTCTTTTCTGTTCGTGTAGAAAATGCAGTGATTCCTGCAGAAGGAAGTAAAGATCATATACAGTCCCGCTATTTAGGGCTGAATACTGTGGACATTTTGGTGTAGAAGCAGCAAGACTTTTCTCTTTGCATGGATGTGTCTCTTGTTACCAACTTGCATAACCTGAGTTTCTTATTTGTTTACATTAAGTGCAATTCTTTTTTTTTTTTTTAAGATTTTATTTATTTATTTGTCAGAGAGAGAGGGAGAGAGAGCGAGCACAGGCAGACAGAGAGGCAGGCAGAGGCAGAGGGAGGAGCAGGCTCCCTGCCGAGCAAGGAGCCCGATGTGGGACTCCATCCCAGGACGCTGAGATCATGACCTGAGCCAAAGGCAGCTGCTTAACCAACTGAGCCACCCAGGCGTCCCCATTAAGTGCAATTCTTTAAAATAACATGCTAAACTGCTAATAATGAGTACTCAGAGGGGAGGAATGGGACTGGGTTAGGATTAGGGAGGGGGAGGGTGGTTTACCTCTATTATTTGACATTTTTTTAGAGTGAAAATATATTTGTATATTACTCCCCCCCATATTGCAGAATCTGATTGTAAATGACTGTATCAGTGACTATTCAGTGGCACCTGGGTGGCTCAGCTGTTAATCATCTGCCTTCGGATCTGGTCTGGATCCCAGGGTCCTGGGATCGAGCCTCACATCGGGCTCCCTGCTCGGCAGGAAGCCTGCTTCTCCCTCTCCCACTCCCCCTGCTTATGTTCCCTCTCTCGCTGTGTCTCTCTCTCTCAAATAAATAAAATCTTTGGGGAAAAAAAAAAGTGACTATTTATCTGATCCTTTATGATTGTGGTGTTAAGATGTTTCCAGGTTCAGGGGCTCCTTGGTGGCTCAGCTGGTTAAGTGTCTGCCTTGGGCTCAGGTCAGGATCTCAGGGTGCTGGGATCAAGCTCCTTGCTCAGTGGGGAGTTTGCTTGTCGCTCTCCCTCTGTCCCTCCCCCACCCCTTGTTTTCTGTCTCTCTCAAATAAATACATAAAATTTAAAAAAAAAAAAGTGTGTAGGCTTTGCCATTATCAACAAGCTGGAATGGACATTTTTGTACAACTTTGCACACCTGCCCAGTGTTGCCTTGGAGCGCTTTTTAAGAGATGGACTTGCTGGGTTAAAGGGAATGTATGCTCTAAGGCTTTTTGATGTGTGGCGTCAAAATTCCTTCCTTCCAGGCTGTTCTCCTCTCTCATTCCACCAGCGGTGCCCACTCTCTATTCCCACGGCTGCACAAGTGTGAGGTTTGTGAGATAGTGAAACAAAAGCATGGAAATTGGGATGGTTTCTTCTCTGGGTGAGGTTTTTTTTTGTTTTGTTTTGTTTTTTTGTTTTGCTTTTTTTAAAGATTTTATTTATTTATTTGACAGACAGAGATCACAAGCAGGCAGACAGGCAGGCAGAGAGAGGGGGAGGAAGCAGGCTCCCTGCGGAGCAGAGAGCCCAATGGGGGGGGGGGCCTAGATCCCAGGACCCTGGGATCATGACCTGAGCTGAAGGCAGAGGCTTTAACCCACTGAGCCACCCAGGCGCCCCTGGGTGAGGTTTAAGAACAGGGCAGTGCGTAGGGAAGCCTGGGTGGCTCAGTTGGTTAAGAACAGGGCAGTGCGTGATTTCGGGAAGCCTGCCCTGGTGCCTCAGAACCCTGGGATGCTGGCGGGAGCTCACAGGGGACCTCAGTGGCCAAAGAGAAAAAGGAGGAGGAGCAAGGAATGAAATGCAGAACCCTCAGGGGCCTCCACTTGTCCCAATTCCAAGGCCTACGGGTTGTGTCTGATCTAGAGCCTTCCTCCAGGCATCCAGCTATAGGGGGAGTTCAGCCCCTCCATCCGCAGTGCAAGTTAGAACTAATAGCATGGCTGGGATGCCTTCTCTGAGAGCTCTTCTAGCCTATGAGAGTTACATCCCTCAAGTTCAAGTTCAAGTGGTACACCTTCCAGGAGCGAGGTGTCCAGCTCCTGCCTCCTGAGGGTCAGAGTTACTCTTTGATTCCAAGTGTTGGTTGTGCCCACTTCAATGGGTCTCACTTGCAGCCTTTGTACCCTTGGATTCTCCGCCAAGCTGACCCATCCCATTAGGAAAGCTTCAAGAGGAGATAGAAGGGGTGGAGACAGACTTACTGATTTAATATTGAAAAGATGGCAATCTGGAGGTGCCCCCTGATTTCTGGAGCCCAGCGTCTCCACGGTGGCTGAGGGTTCCTCTTGGTGGGGGTGACAAGGGAAAGCCCAAGACCGCATCTCATTGGTGAGATGAATAATACATTTGAAGCATCTCGCAACCTATGTTTGATTCGCCTAAAGCTTCAGCGGTTAACGGTTTTCTCTTTATCCCTAGCAAGAGAGGGCTGGGAACTGTCAACATTTTCCTTTCTGCCTAATTTGTGCCTTCTCCATCAAGAGAAAAGCAGGGGCGAGGGAAGGGAAGGAGGCAGAGAAGGAGGGTGACACACTCCCCGAGCAATTCACTGAGCCAGGGTGCTGGGGGGGGATGCTCCCACAGCCTGGGAACCCCCGGGGATCACCAGGTCAGAGAAGGGTAGGGAGGCTCTGGGGTGTGGGGCTGTGTGGTGGGTCCAGGGGCTCTCCTGTCTGCAGGATGGCGTGCCCTTAAGACATTGATCCCTGGGTGGGCCCATCTGCAGGGTTGCTGGTGGGTGGCCAGAGGTGCTGCCCAACATGGGAGAGGCTCCCCTCCTCTCATGGGTGATGTGGAGTAATGGCCGTGCCTCTGACTGAGCTCAGGGGCCAGGTGCATTCTGTGAGGAGTGTCCTTAAGTTCTAAGGATCTCCCCCTCCAAGGTCCCTCTGCCAGTCCCTGTTGGGCTGTCTGGCCCCAAAGGTCACGTTCTTAAGCACAGTGCTGCTCTCCCTCTTGACTCCTCTCTGATGCTTAGCCAACAGAGAAGTGGCTAACCTATCCCCGTGCCTCAGTTCTCTCGGGTATAACATGGAGATGTTAACAATCGTACCAACCTCGTGGGATTGTGGTGAGGATTAAATAAATCAGTACACTCCAGGCTCTGCATAGGAAGCACCATGTGCCTTTGTTCTGATTCCCAGCTTATTTTTACTCCAGGTCAAGTTGCAACCACACCCCTCTCACTGACCCTGAACGATCTTCCCACTTGGGACTGCCTCTCTTTGTCCCAATCTACCTTTTCTGTCCAGCCGTCTTGGGGTCCCACCGCCTGACTCCCCACACCCCCTGTTGACTGGTCCTCTGCTTCCCACAGACCTTGCCGATTTCCGTGGCTCTTTTCTTTGCCTCGATCGTGGCTGGTGGAGGGAACGCCCATCCCCTAGGTCGCTGACAGCACACTTTTGCTGGAGGCAGAGCAGAGAGAGAGAAGTCCTCCCTGGGAGGAAGCGGAACAGATCGTCCCCACTGGGGAAGGAACAAGAGATGGAAGAGCGACAGAGATTTTCCTAATAACTGACAATGTGTCTCCACCCGGAGCTATTCATTCCTGTACTTTCACAGGCTCCTCCTCCCCCTGGGGAAGCTATTCATCACGTCCACTCTCAAGCCCTCTAACTGCAGTGTGACCTGGGATTTATGCAGAGAAGCAAAGAGATGCCTCTGGATTCCCAAGTGTGGAACAGAAGGAAGGCATCTGCCAAAGCCAGGACTGAAACTGAATTTTGGAGGGGACCTCCTCAAAGCCTGAGTGGTGATAGGGGCATCCTGGGAGAAGCGAGACCTCTCCCCACAGGGCAAGGAAGGCCCAGTGGACCCTAGCAGCCCCGGCCTGTGTGCTTGCCCCGTGCCCCCCAGAGCCCTTCTGTTCAGGCCTGGCGTCCCACGGAGGTGGCATTCTGCTCCGCAGCTCAGAGCACAGACGGGAGGGCGGGCATTGCCGAGAATCGATTTGCGGGAGCAGCGGGGGCTTTCTCTTCCTCCTTACTTTTCTGGTCTTTGATCTCCCGTCCTTCCTCTGCAGTCCCATTTTTCTCGTCCTTCTTCCCTTGATCTCTCCCTCTTTCTCTCCCTTCAGCCAAATCACAGCAGCTCCCTGGAAGGGGGGTGGGGAGCAGCAGACCTTTGTCCTCCTGCTCCTTCTGACTGGGTGGGGCTCGCTGCCCAAGGTGCCAGCCTCCTGCCCCCCTCACCCCGTCCCGTGGGGCACATTTGGCCCTGGTGGAAGGACACAAACACACACATACACAAACACACACATACACACACGCACGCATGCACATACACACAGGGTCCAAAGGCAAGAACGGAAAACAGGGAGAGCAACCAGGAAAGAGCGGGAGAGGCGAAGATAGAAAGACGGAGACAAGATTCAGAGCATCAGAAAACCAGGGAAAGAGAAGGAGAGAGGCAGAGACAACGGAAAAAAGAGAATTCAGCAAATTAAAAATTTTACAACCATCCAGCAAGTCTGCAAAAATGATCTTCCCTGTGGTCTTTCATTTATCTCATTATCTGACTCCTAATGTGCTTTTTCCCCCCTTTCTTTTCTCGCCACACTTGGTGCAAAATCTTATTAGCTTTTTTTTTTTCTTTTTTTTTTTTTTCTGGCAGGGGCTTCATACAGTCTTTTCATTACATTTCCTAATAAAAGCAATCACTAGGAAGGCACGGCTGGAGGATTAAAAAGCCACCTCAGCAGGCGCCTGGCCAGCAGAGCCGTGACTTGGGATAGGCTGGTTCGTGCTGCTAGGGGAGCTGGCCAGTCCCAGTGGGCTGGGTCAGGGAGACCCAGGCTGCATTGTGGAACATTTCCAGGGTCTGGAAGGTGACTTCGCAGCTGCAGGTGAATGAGGTTATAGGAAGTGTCAGAACGGAAGACCTGGAGGTGTAACTTCTCTCCCCGGAGCGGCTTTGAAGCACCCGTGAAGGCTGCCTGCTTGACCCCTCACCCCCACCCTGATGAATAACATCAGTGATGTCAAATCCTCACCTTTTGAGAATAGATGATTTTTTTTTTTAATTTGTGGTGGTAAAATTCACATAACTTGGGGCACTGGATGGCTCAATCAGTTAAACCTCTGCCTTCAGCTCGGGTCATGATCTCAGGGTCCTGGGATTGAGTCCCCAGTCAGGCTCCCCACTCTGCGGGGAGCCTGTTTCTCCCCCTGCCCCTCCCCCAGCTTGTGTTCGCTCTCTCAAATAAATAAAATATTTTTTTAAAAATTCACATAAGGGGCGCCTGGGTGGCTCAGTGGGTTAAAGCTGCTGCCTTCAGCTCAGGTCATGATCTCAGGGTCCCGGGATTGAGCCCCGCATCGGGCTCTCTGCTCAGCAGGGAACCTGCTTCCCTTCCACTCTCTGTGCCTGCCTTTCTGCCTGCCTGTGATCTCTGTCTGTCAAATAAATAAATAAAATTAAAAAAAAAATTCACATAACTTCTTATTTGCCATTTTAACCAGTTTTGAGGAGAACAATTCATGGGTAAGTGCATTCACATTAGTTTTTTTTTTTTTAGCTTTATTAATTTGAGACGTAGAGAGAGCATGAGCGAGGGGGAGGGGCAGAGGGAGAGGGAGCAGCAGGCTCCCCACTGAGCAGGGAGCCCAATGCAAAACAGGGCTCGATTCCAGGACCCCTGGATCATGACTGGAGCTGAAAGTAGATGCCCAAGTGACTGAGCCACCCAGGTGCCCCTAAGTACATTCACATTGTTGTGTAAACCTTACCACCGGCCATCTCTAGAACTTTTTCATTTCCAGACTGAAACTCTTATCCCATTAAGCACCAACTCTCCCATTCCTGCCTCTCCTGGTCCCTGGCAACCACCAACCTGTTTTCTGTGTCTGTGACCTTCACCACTCCAGGTACCTTGTACATGCAGAATCCTGCAGTATTGTCCTTTTTGTGACTGGCTTATTTCACTCAGCATAACGGTTTCAAGGTCCATCCGTGTTATAGCCTGTGTCAGAATTTCCTACCTTTTTAGGGTGGAATGATCCTCCATTGTGTAAATATACCACCTTTTGCTTACTGTACACTTTTTTAAAAAAAGATTTTATTTATGTATTTGACAGAGAGAGATCACAAGTAGGCAGAGAGGCAGACAGGGAGAGAGGAGAGAAGCAGGCTCCCTGCTGAGCAGAGAACCTAATTTGGGGGGCTCGATCCCAAGACCCTAAGATCATGACCTGAGCTGAAGGCAGAGGCTTAACCCACTGTTTTTGTTTTGTTTTAAACAGAAACACTTCTATCTGTATAAGGAAAGTGAAAAGAAGCGAGAAGCGAGAACCCACCCAGATCCCATGGCATCAATGTAATGGTCCCTCTCCCTTTTTTGTGTTTCTCTCTTATGCTAAAAATTTTATTTCCACCCCCTCAATGAATTATCCTGTCCTCCCAGGGCCGGTTCAAACCACTCTGAGCCGGCAGTGTGACAGAGGATATAGTGTTTGGAAAGGGCAAAGTTACCAGGAAACAGGCGTGATAAACAAGTTAAGGCAAAGGAAGGAACCTCTGTGAAGTAGTAAGATATTTTATTGCCTAGGTTATAAACTGGTTCTGAAGTATTAACATATGGCCCTCTAGGATGACATCGGCCACACATCCAGTGACACTGGGTTAACTACAAAACCTCTCAGGGTGTAACTTTGAAGAGTACAGCAGTCATTTGGAAATATTTGGCTTATGTTTTAAAATAAAGGTACAAGGAGGGCACCTGGGTGGCTCAGTGGGTTAAAGCCTCTGCCTTCAGCTCAGCTCATGATCTTAGGGTCTTGGGATCCAGCCCCGCATCAGGTTCTCTGCTCAGCAGGGAGCCTGCTTCCCTCCTCTCTCCCTGCCTGCCTCTCTGCCTACTTGTGATCTCTGTCTGCCAAATAAATAAATAAAACCTTTAAAAATAAAATAAAGGTACAAGGGACGCTTGGGTGGCTCAGTTGGTTAAACCACTGCCTTCGGCTCAGGTTATGATCCCAGCGTCTTGGGATTGAGTCCCACATCCTGTTCCTTGCTCAGCAGAGAGCCTGCTTCGCCCTCTGCCTCTGCCTGCCACTCTGTCTGTCTGTGCTTACTCTCTCTGACAAATAAATAAAATCTTTTTTAAAAAATAAAAATAACTGAAAATAAATTGGAAAAAAAATAAAAAATAAAAATAAAATAAAGGTACAAGACAATCCAATTCAAAGTGACGTTACAACGCCTTGTTGCTTTGGGAATCACCATAGTTGCTCCGCTGGGATGTCAGAGTGGATCCCAACCAGCATTTCTCCAAGGCCAGAGAGCACCACACATTTAGAAGACAAGCAAGAGGAGGTATTACTGAAGAAGTGTGCCCATCAGTATCTATTACGGTACCTTGGGCAAGACCACAGCCTTTTCCGGGCACGGAGGCTTCCATCTCAGCTGGTGGTTCGGTTCATAATGGCAATGCCTTGGATCTCTGTGGTCCTTCGGGAAGCTTTTACCTTTCATTTCTTGCTACTCTCCTCCAGGACTCCCTTGCTCTTGGTCTCTGCCAGTCTCTGTCCCTGGCCCAGACCCTAGAAGAGAGCAGACTTTGTTCAGGGAGGGTAGACACCTAGAGGTTACAGAGACAATCTCACAGATCGCCTTTCCTCCCCCCGCATCTGGTGTCAGAGCCCCTGAAACAGACCACGGATTTCACTACTTTTCCTTTCTCTACAGGAGCAAAGGTGTTTATTTTCCATGTGGCCTTAAAAACTGGATCTTTTCCTTATACACTCACACACATGCACACACACACACACCCTCTCTGTTTCCACTAATATCAGCCTAGAAAAGATCACGCCCTTTCTCTTCCAGAGAAGCTGCCCCCTCCCTTCCATTTGTGCTCCAGGGGGCTTTTATTTTTCTTTTATTCTCAGCTCTCTATCAATCAAGGGGAGGGGGAGACACTTTATCTGAACCCTTAGTGAGCGACAGCAGCAACCGGCAGCTGCTAGGGCAGTGGGAAGTTCATTTCCGGCACTGACGTTTATAAATGTGGCACAGAATACCAGTAGGGACTAAAATAAATCAAACAGCTTCTCCAAAGGTCCCTAGGGGCTGCTTTAGAATATCTTTCCATTGGGGGTCATGTTCTTTCTCTTTCTTCGAAGGGGAGGGGTGGGAAGGGCCATGATTTGCAACATGGAATGAGCCACCTTCTTGAAAAACGCTGAACCAGGGATCCAGAATGGTCTGCAGTGAGAGCATTGGGTCTGTCTCTGGATGCAGAGAAAGGCTTGGGGCTTCAACTCCCGGGTGGGTGTTAGAATGCTGGCTCTGTCACTTCCTAGCTGTCAGTTTCCCCGTCTGTAAAATGGGACTAAGAATGCCTACTCTACCCACCTCTTGGGCTGCCTTGCAGACTGAATGAGATGTCTATACAGTGAGCACCCTGGAGCTTTTGATGAGCTCACGAGATGTGGTGAGGGTCCCCAAGGGGCAATGATAAGGACCGGGGTCGTCCGGGAAGCTTTAGGGATGGGCTCCAGGCAGACCTTCCCTAGACCATTCCACAAACCTTGGCTGTTTCCTTTCCTTTCAGAATTCTGGGCAAGGAGCACGGATAGTCTGTTCCAAACACAGCTGGACTTTTCCCAATGCGTTTTCTAAGCCTTCCTTCTTCTGCCCCTCTAAATCCTGAGAAAATAAAGGTGGACAAGTATGATAGGGAGAGGGAGGGAGAGAGAGGGGCTGGGGTGGAGAGACACTGAGAGAGACAGAGAGAGGGCTGCCAAGGACGAAGGCAGGAAGAAGGGAGACTTCGGTTAATACCAGGCTACTGTGAATTCGCAGGGATCCTTCCAAAGTTCTGAATGAGAACCCTGCTCGGAGAGATGAGACCCGGCAGGTGCCGCAATCTCACCCCTTTTACATTCCCTACATTTCGAGATGCTGCACACCGCCTTTCAGCTGTTTTTGGGTCTTTCTGTGGATTTGGATCCTCTCCAGGCCAAACCCTTGCTGGGGCTGGGAGCTTGGGAGCAGGCAGGATGCTGACGATGCCCTGAGCCCCTCCGGACGGCAATTACCTGTACAGCATTTTCTTCTAAGCCTTTTTCTGTAACAAGATTCTACCCAGCTTCACTCCCCAGAGGCAACTTGTGTTGCCAGTTTCTTCCTATAGTTATAGAGAGAAAACTGATTTTCTTTAAATATTTGTTCAACACTTTATTTAAAGAGGTTAGGTGCTGCAATAGAAGGATGAACAGAGGACCGGGCGTCTCTATTGTTCTCAGCAATGCAGCCTCTCCGTGGGTGATTGCCTGGCCGTCTTTGAAACAAAAGCTGTAAATAAGCAGGACCCACTTGCAGCGGAAGGCAGTTAACCTTGGAGGTCACAGCCTATACCTGCCTCTGACCAAAACAGTCCTCCTTTCGAACAAACACAGGGATTTCCCTGAAAGCCACCAGGGCAGCTAAATTCTCTTCTATCTTATTCCAATTCATGATGAGGCTTTAGGGTCACACATATTCCGGCCCTTTACTGAAGTTTGGCTGGTCCAGTCCTAAATCTGGTTCAGCTGGTAGCTATTATGAAATTCTCACTCTCTTGGGGCGCCTGGGTGGCTCAGTGGGTTAAAGCCTCTGCCTTCGGCTCGGGTCATGATCCCAGGGTCCTGGGATCGAGCCCCGCATCGGGCTCTCTGCTCAGCGGGGAGTTGGCTTCCTCCTCTCCCTCTGCCTGCTTCTCTGCCTACTTGTGATCTCTGTCTATCAAATAAATAAATAAAATCTTTAAAAAAAAAATAAAAATAAAAAAGATTAAAAAAAAAAAAAAGAAATTCTCACTCTCCCTGCTCTCTGAGGGAGGTGTTTTCTTTGTTTTTTTGTTTTTTTTTTTTTTAGATTTTTTGTTTATTTATTTGACAATGAGAGAGAATACAAGTAGGGGGAGTGGGAGAGGGAGAACAGGCTTCCTGCAGAGCAGGGAGCCAGATCCCGAGACCCTAGGATCATGACCCGAGCCAAAGGAAGCTGCTTAACTACTGAGCCACCCAGGTGCCCAAGATTTTGGTTTTTTTAAGTAATCTTTATACCCAACGTGGAACTTGAACTCATGACCCCGAGACCAAGAGTCACGCATGCTCTTCTAGTCTGTCAGGTGGTCATTCTTGCTGACAATTGCCACTTTGTTTTCACTCTTTGTATCTGAGGCCCAGGGGACAGGGGAATGTAAATGAAGGACGTACTGTTGAGACCATGTATTCTGGGTCCCAGTAATCTGGTTTTAACTGAGGTTGGAAGCCTGCTAATGTCAGGCTGAATTATTTGGACAGACCATCCCAGTAAAAACAGCTGGAAGTGCTAGATAAAATATTTTTAAAAAGGGCACCTGGGTGGGTCAGTCAGTTAAGCATCTGACTTCGGCTCAGGTTTTGACCCCAGCGTTCTGGGATCGAGCCCCGCATCGGGCTCCCTGTTCATCGGGGAGTCTGCTTCTCCCTCTCCCTCTGCCTGTCTCTCATGAATAAATAAATGAAGTCTTTCTTAAAATTTTTAAAATATATAAAAAATATATATATATTTTAAAGATTTTATTTATTTGATAGAGAGAGACACAGCGAGATAGGGAACATAAGCAGGGGGAGTGGGAGAGGGAGAAGCAGGCTTCCCGCTGAGCAGGGAGCCTGATGCAGGGGTCGATCCCAGGACCCTGGGATCATAACTTGAGCCAAAGGCAGATGCTTAATGACTGAGCCACCCAGGCATCCCCCAAAATATTTAAAAAATCTTAAAATCCCCAAAGAGTTGATAAAATACCAAGAAATCAACAGACCAACATGGAAGAGAAAACCAAAACATAGGAACCAATTTTCTCTGAAAAAGCATCTGTCAATCCTAGCAAATCTGAACTTTTATTTGGAACGCCTGGGAGAATGAGCGGGCTAGCAGTCCACGCTCAGTGCCTACACATGGTGAAGCATTTATACCCTCCCCTCAATACACTGAGATCCCAAAGGACTTCTGCATGATGCAGACAATCTGGGACCTGGGACTCTGTTTAGATAGCTTGGGACTGGTGGTGCCATAGTGCTTGGCAGAAGTCAGCACAATCCTCTCTGGAGGAAAGCCCTTTCATATTCAGATTATTCCTGTATGGAATAAATTATAATATATTATAAATTATAATGTATAATAAATAAATTATAATACATAAATATTTATTATATAATGTATATTATATAATATATAAATAACATATAAGTAAATAATAATATATAATATATAATATTATAAAATAATAATTTGCTCAAGTGCAGATAGATACATGGAATAAGAAATTATCTAAAGGGACAAAATAGACTTTAAAAATTCCAAATGCAAAATCTTTTTTTAAAAATTTATTTATTGGGGCACCTGGATGGCTCAGTGCGTTAAAGCCTCTGCCTTTGGCTGAGGTCATGATCTCAGGGTCCTGGGATCGAGCCCCACGTCGGGCTCTCTGCTCGGCGGGGAGCCTGCTTCTTCCTCTCTCTCTGCCTGCCTCTCTGCCTACTTGTGATCTGTCTTTGCCAAAGAAATAAATAAAATCTTTAAAAAAATTTATTGATTGATATTTAAAATAGTTTATTTATTTATTTGATGGAGCTAGAGAGCACAAACAGAGGGAGCAGCAGAGGAGAGGAGAAGCAGACTCCCCTGCTGAGCAGGAAGCCCAACGTGGGGCTCGATCGCAGGAGCCTGGGATCATGACCTGAGCCAAAGGCAGATGCTTAACCAACTGAGCCACCCAGGTGTCCTCCCCAAATACAAATTCTTTTTTTTTTTTTTTTTAACATTTTATTTATTTATTTGTCAGAGAGAGACAGAGAGCAAAGGCAGGGGGAGCAGCAGACAAAGGAAGAAGCAGACTCCCTGCTGAGCAAGGGACTTGATCCCAGGACTCTGAGATCATGGTCTGAGCCGAAGGCAGACACATAAGCAACTGAGCCACCCAGACATCCCCACAAATACTTAAAATTTAAAAATAAAAGTAACTGCAATTAAAATTCAACCCATTAATTTAAAAGCAGCTGAGATGCAGTAGAACAGAGAATTGGCAAAGGGGAAGATAATAATGAGAAATTACCCAGCATGGAGAAACAAAAAGGGGAGAGGGATGGAGAAGATAGTAGATACAGTAGCTAGAGCCCTAGTATATGTTTAATTAGCATCCCCCAAAAAATAGAAAAGAAAAATAGGGCAGAGACAAATATTTGAGAAGAGAAATGGCTGAGAGTTTTCCAGAAAGGCACTAAGTCTACAGATTCAAGAGGCCAGTGAATCCCAAGCATGAATGTCTTGTCTAAATCAGCAGCCATATGAGAGAGGAGGGAGGGATACAGTTCAGAATTGTGTCTCCAAGAAGCAGACCTTTGTGGCTTCGATACCTGTGATTCTCTGCTCCCTTCGGGTCCCCTCCCTCTTCTGCTGCCTCAAGCCCTCTCCCCCAGCCAGGACCTGGTATCCTACCACTTCTCCACAAAGGCTCCCCTCGGACCTCTCTTTCTCTCTTGACCTTAAGGAAAGGACGGAGACCTAAGACAGAAACAGAGAAAAGCACAGATGAATAAGAATCAGAGAGAAATCAGAGTAAGGGAGATGAGCCTTATAGGCGTTATGACTTGGGAGATGGGCCAGACTGGCTTTGGGGGTCAACCTGGAGGCAACAGGTGGAAGATGGGGGATTGAAGATGACATAGGATTCTCTATCCAGAATTCTACTTCCCTTCCCTTTCCTCCTCTCCCTCAGGCTTCCCTCTGATTCTCTGCCTCCATGATCTTACCTTCGGCAATATCATGTCAGGAAGACCTGAGCTCCCATATCTATATTCCCTAGAAAACAGCAACATCAACAGTCAGGCTGCAGAGGCAGGAGAAGGAAAGACCATGTTCCCTTGAAAACTGGAGAAAGCCAGAGCCCTGAGGCCCTAGAGTTGGTCCTCCTGCATGCTACTGAAGTTGGGTTGCTATTTGTCTCCTGTGAAGCCAGCTCGATCCAGTGAAATCCACTTGATTTTTCCTGTCCCCAGTTCTCACTCCTTGCTGCAAATCCCCATCCCAGAGTGTCCTGATAGCCAAGCTATGAAGCATGAGAAAGCCATGGAAGAATTTCTCCAGAGAAGGGAGGAAAGGGTCCTGTTGGATGATTGATATATTGTTTCCATCCCTGATACACCCTCACCTCCAAGGGGCAGAAATGGGATGCTAGTTTTGAGCTCTCCTTGATTGGCCATTTTCCCCAGTGTCTGCTCAGCTTCAATGGGAACTCGCCAAAAGCCTAGTGGTAGAAATAGACCAGCTCAGATACACATAGGAGTAAAGAGACCTACTTGGGGGTACCTGGGTGGCTCAGTCAGTTAAGCATCTGCCTTCAATTCAGGTCATGACCCCAGGGCCCTGGGATGGAGCACTACCTTGAGCTCCTGGCTGGGTGGGGAGCCTGCTTCTCCCTCTCCCTCTGCCTGCCACTTCCCTGCTCATGTTCTCTCTCTCTCTCTGTCAAGTAAATAAGTAAAACCTTTAAAAGAAGAAGAAAGAGAGGAAGAAGAAGATTCCAGTGTTCAGGGAAGTTTCCCCTTAAGACAATGAGAACATCTCCTCCCGCATTTTTAAAAAAAATTATATATATTTTTAAAGATTTTATTTATTTATTTGACAGACAGATCACAAGTAGGCAGAGATGCAGGCAGAGAGAGAGAGAGAGGAGAAAGCAGGCTCCCGGGCGCCTGGGTGGCTCAGTGGGTTAAGCCGCTGCCTTCGGCTCAGGTCATGATCTCAGGGTCCTGGGATCGAGTCCCGCATCGGGCTCTCTGCTCAGCGGGGAGCCTGCTTCCTCCTCTCTCTCTTTCTGCCTGAGCCTCTGCCTGCTTGTGGTCTCTCTCTGTCGGATAAATAAATAAAATCTTTAAAAAAAAAAAAAAAAAAGAAAAGAAAACTTAAAAAAAAAAAAAAAAGAAAGCAGGCTCCCTGCCGAGCACAGAGTGAGATGTGGGGCTTGATCCCAGGACCCTGAGATCATGACCCGAGCCAAAGGCAGAGGCTTAACCCACTGAGCCACCCAGGCAACCCTTAAAAATTATTTTTATTAACATATAATGTATTCTTTGCCTCAGAAGTACAGGTCTGTGAGTCATCGGGCTTACACAATTCACAGCACTCACCATAGCACATACCCTCCACAATGTCTACAACCCAACCACCCTACCCCTAACCCCCCACCCCCCAGCGACCCTCAGTTTGTTTCGTGAGATTAACAGTCTCTTATAGTTTGTCTCCCTCATGATCCCATTTTGTTTCATTTTTCCCTTCCCTACCCTCCACAACCCCCCTGTCCTGTCTCTCAAATTCCTCATATCAGAGAGATCATATGATAATTGTCTTTCTCTGATTGACTTATTTTGGTCAGCATAATACCCTCTAGTTACATCCACAACATGGCAAATGGCAAGGTTTCATTTCTTTTAATGGCTGCATAGTATTCCACTGTATATATACACCACATCTTCTTTATCCATTCATCTGTTGGACATCTAGGTTCTGTCCATAGTTTGGCTATTGTGGACATTGCTGCTATAAACATTCGGACGCACATGCCCTTTTGGATTACTATGTTTGTATATTTCAGGTAAATACCCAGTAGTGCAATTTCTGGGTTATGGGTAGCTCTATTTTCAACTTTTTGTCTCCTCCATCATTTTTATTGCATTTCCTTTTGTCCTAGTGGGGTGTGAGGTAGCTGGTCCCTTCCCAAGCTACATGGTGATTTAGTTTTTTTCTCAGAGGTTTCAGCCCCAATTCCCAGGACTTTCCTTACTACCTTTCCTCCCCTGGAGACTGCCTAGCAATGGAGCAATGGAACACTTGTATCTTGAGGGAGTGAGATGGAAGGTAATATCCGCCACTTAAACAAATGCAAACATGAAGCTGGGGTAGGAAGCAGAAGCCAGGGTCCCCGGGTGTGTTCCCCTCACGACCTCCAGGCCTCAAGATGGGCGCTGTCCTCCCTGTAGCTCACAGAGGACACTGTCAGCCTTTGATAAATCTTGCCAGGCTAGCCTGGGTAAGACCTCCCTGAACACACAACATCCGATGTGTGGAGAACGGTGTGAGTCTAGGGTGCCTGAGGAGGCCAGAGGAACCCACCACACATTCAGCAAACATGCACAGGTGCCTTCTCTGTCCTAAATGCCTCCTCTATGCACGGATAACTACGAGGCCATCAGGAAGAATGGGCCAGCCCCATAGGACTCATGTGGGATCCACGGTATAAAAAATGGAAACAGCAAGGTGCCATAGAGTGTACAACGTCTGAGATTTCAAAGAAAGAATGTGCACTTTCAGGGCGCCTGGGTGGCTCAGTGGGTTAAGCCGCTGCCTTCGGCTCAGGTCATGATCCCAGGGTCCTGGGATCGAGTCCCGCATCGGGCTCTCCGCTGAGTGGAGAGCCTGCTTCCCATCTCTCTCTCTCTCTCTCTCTCTGCCTGCTTCTCTGCCTACTTGTGATCTCTCTCTGTCAAATAAATAAATAAAATCTTAAAAAAAAAAAAAAGAAAGAATGTGCACTTTCAATATGTTTGCACACTCATAGAATGTTTCTGAAAGGAGACAAATGAAAATGCTAACACTATTGCATGCCAGGAGAACAAAGTGGCTGAGGACAGGGTGGGAAGGAGACATCCTTTTTGCGGTGTTCTCTTTTGAGCCCTTTCATTGTTGGTCCCTATGTCTGGGTTACCTACTGAAGAAGGCAATCAGAAGCAGACCCCTGTCCCCTGAAGGAGTGGTGAGGGGGAGGAGGCAGCCCTCCTAACAATTGCAATCCACTTTGCTCATTGGTATACCTGAGACTAGACACAGATAGTGAGAAGGGAGTCTAGGACAGAGGACATCCAAGCTGGCTTGGGGGTGTCGGGGAATTTGGAATCATCATCGTGGCTGGAACCTCTCTCAGCTCAGCCTTGCCAGGGCCTAAAGAGCACAGGGAGAAGGGACCCGCCCTAGAGCTGCAGAGGCCGGGATGCAAACTGCCGTCTGCATGCCAAGCTAAGGAGCTGCGATTTTATCGTAATAGGAAATAGGCAGCTGTTATGGAATTTTCAGTAGGGGCGAGTGACCTGTGCGATTTGCTGTTTAGAGAGAGAATTCTGGCAGGAGCGTGGAAGGATAGATTAAGAGGGGCAAGGAGACTGGTTATGAGGTTAATGCATGAATCTAGGTGAGCAGAGGCATATGGATGACCTGGGGCAAAGGCAGCAGAGGGCAGGGGAGCGATGATGGGGGTGTGGGGGAGCAAAACCCGAGACATGCAATGGGTCTCCAAGCTGCACGGAGACCACGCACAGATCCAGCTCTGCAGTCCTTGGTTTTCTCACTCTGGCATCTTCCTCACATTCAGGGCCCCAAACCCCCCTGGCAGCTGGCAGGATGGGTCTGGAGGGGCCACTTCCTGGTCTGCCTGCCTGCCTGCCTCCTCACCCCAGGCTCCAGCGCCTTGGCAAAGAGCGCGGGGGCCGGGGAGCGGGGAAGAGAACAGAAGATTCTCCCCTGCCATTCAACTCCTAGGTCTCTCTTATTTATGCCTCGCTCTCTCCCGACTCGAGTCCTCTCATTATTTCGAGCTGTACAGCTTGCTGCTTCCCTGGCTGGGCTCTCCCACCCCCGTGTGCGAAGTGTCAATCAAGCCGTCAGATGAGCAGCTCAGCCTCACATCCTCCGAGCCTCTGCCC
This sequence comes from Neogale vison, assembly GCF_020171115.1. Taxonomy (NCBI): domain Eukaryota; kingdom Metazoa; phylum Chordata; class Mammalia; order Carnivora; family Mustelidae; genus Neogale; species Neogale vison. Next base: position 28,326,993 of record NC_058095.1, on the reverse strand, counting down.
CAGGACACAAGCCGCAATTGCTGACACACAGCAGCGCGGTCTAGGGCTGCTGGCTCTTTCTTTAATAATCTTCCGATCCAAAATGGGTGTTAAAATGGAATTCGAGGGGATCGCTTCTCTCTGCCTGCCCCTGTCAGGACAGCCACAAGGACGGGCAACCCTGAGAGAGAGGGGAAGCCTTCAGAAGTCGATTTCCTTTTCATTTCAAGGTTGGGCCCCGGCCAGCGTCGGCTTTCCGAGGAGCTGTTTGAAATTCTTAACAAGAAGCCGAATGCTTGAGTCCAGGAATCCAGGGCAGGCTTGTGAAGTAGGGATGGGGAGATGGAATTGTCATCTTATTTCTGAAGGGATATTATATTAAACAAAGGAGAGGTGGGCTATAGAGCCGCTTTTATAGCCTCCCTGGAGAACTGAACAATAAGAAACGGGTCCTGGGAGAGGGGGCGGGGCAGCAGGAAGAACTGAGGTTAGAACAAAGAAAGAACTTCCCCCCCCCCCCGGGGACCTGGACCCAGTGACCAGGGAGATCTGAGGAATCGGCTTCCCCAGGGGATTCCTCCTCCTTTTACAAATTGTGAATGGAAGCACGGTTTTGATAGAATATGGAAGCTAATGAGCATTAAACCTAATTACTGTGCCAAATTCTCTTTAGAACTTTGATAACAGGCACACACAGAACTCACGGTTGTGATCCGAGTGTGTCTATTTGTGTTCTGTTCTTTTTCTCGGGATGATTTCCTACACACACACATTTCTATGTAGCCCACAGTCCACAGCTTGTCATTTTGAATCGCTACATAGTATTCCGTTGTGTCAATGTGCCAGAATCTGCTCAGCGATTCCCTCTGGCTGGGTTGTTTCCAATTTTCTATATTGTAAGCGCACGGCTATGAGTGTCTTTATACAAATGTCTTTTTCTTCCCTAGGATATTTCCTGGGGGTATGGTTCCCCGAGTCAGATTTCTAGATCAAAAGGTGTGAACCATTCAATCATGGGTGCACACTGCCCAGCACTTTCCAGAAGGCCCAGACCATCTGAGTTGCCACCCTATTCTCCCCCCTTTCCCACAGCACTGACAACAATAGATTTTATCGTTTTTTAAAAATTTCTGCTTATTTAATAGGCACATAATCGTACCTTATAGTTATTTAATTCCCATTTCTTTCCCTGCCGGTGAGGCTGGGCACTTTCCTGTGAAGATTTATTGTCTGCTTTTCCTTGTGTATAAACTGTTCATCTTCTCTGACATCTTATCAAGAGGAATCTGGGGGCTGACCTTACATATTTCTACCAAGCCTTTGCATATTTAAACAGTACACTTTTCCTGTTATGTCTACCAGGTTTTACCTCTAAGGGAACTGTCCGGTTGTGAGGCAAATGCTAGCCCGTCCATGTGGGTTAGGGGTGAGGTAGAGTTGAGATGATTCCTGGACTCTAGAGTCATCTAAAGCCAGTCATATGGTACCCCCTCTCTGGACCCCCATTTTCTTAGTAAAGGAGAGGCTTGGTGAAGAAGACAGCTAGTTGCCCTGGTCCCCCCGGGAGCATCCTTTGCTGGGGGCAGCGGGGGGCACTTCACCAAGGCTGGGCAGCCACCTGGGGTCACACGGATTTCCTGATCTAGTATTTTTCCCTACTCACAAATGGCCATGAAAAAAACAGCAAACTATTGAAATCAGAATCATCAGTACAAATTCTGATGAATCCCTAGTATGGCCTGGTGCTTAAGGGAATAGGATCAGGAGCAGATAACCCCAGATAATCAGGATCACATCTCAGTGCCTATGTTTACCAGGTATGCGGCTTTGTAAGCCTTAATGTCTTTGGCCGTAAAGAGATATTTCAGGGGCACCTGGGTGGCTCAGCACGTTAAGCATCTGCCGTTGGCTTGGGTCATGATCCCGGAGTTCTGGTATTGAGTCCTATGTCGGGCTCCCTCCTCTGTGGGGAGCCTGCTTCTCTCTCTCCCTCTGCACCTTCCCCCAGCTCCTGCTCTCTCCTTCTCAAATTAAAAAAAATAATAATAATAAAATAAAATAAAAAGAGGTGTTTCAGGTATGGCTGTATACCCCAAGATTTCGTGGCTAAAATAACTGTTTCTATTCTATCACAAGATTCTGTGGATCAGGAATTCAGGTGGGACTTGGCTGGGTTATTTTCTTTCATGTGGCCTTAGTCGGGTCACTCAGCGGTACTGAGCTCATGGCTGGGCTGAGCTCGGGGTCCAAGATGGCTTCCCTCATCTGTCCGGCTCTCCATGCAGTCTCAGGGCCTCTGTACATGGTCTTTTCCACAGGCTGGTGGGACCTCTAACATGGTGGCTCAGGGCTCCAAGAGGAGCTGTAGGACCAGAAGAGGAAGTTCTCAGTGTCCTCAGGCCTGGGCCTGTGTCCCAGTGTCACTTCCGCTATGTTGGTGATGCGTACAGAGACAGATTTACTGTGAAGCTAACTTCAACCACAGGGCTCGTCAATTAGACAGTTTCTTTCTAGTCCCTAGCACCTAACTTTGGATTCATAAATCTTCTTTTCCTTTCCTTAAAGAAGATCCCTGAATTGTCTAAGAACCAGGCCCTAGAAATCCCAGCTCTGTCCTGAATGCATATAGTGGTACTTACTTAGCACACAGCCGGGCCCAGAGGGTGGCTGGCTCACTCCAGGGCCCCTCTCTGCCCGGGGCTGGTGCCCAGTGCCCCCTCTGCGTCAGGAGAAGTCTCCTCCTCTCCCTCTGTCCTTCCCATTTGTTCAAGATAATTTCTTCTCCTGTGCAAAAAATGAAAGTAAACCACACTGAGAATAATTTCACAATCACAAAACTGCCCTCCTGATTGTTTCCTGGGTCTACCCCCTGACCTCGCCACCCACTGGGGAGGTGGGCCTTACCCTGGGCAAAGTGCCAAGTCCTTAGCTTGGCCCTTTCAGAATCTCCAAAGGAAATCAGGCTGAAGGGAGGGAAGCCAGCAGGGGGAGGCAGTATTCCCAGTGCCCAGCTTGGTCTAGGAGGCATTGAAATTCCAGGGCCGAAGTCCCAGAGACAAAGATCATAATGAGACAGGAAGGTGGCATAGGAAGGAGCCATTTGCATGACAATAATTGAGCCAAGAATAGAAAGCTAGAGGGATACAAGGGTGAGGCCGGCAGCTGAGCTGGGCTAAACCTCGGAAATCAGACTACCCAGTCCCGCTCTGCGGGGGAGGTGGGGGCTGAGCCCTAGGCCAGGCTTTGCCTGGAGGGAGGAGCAGGGGAGAAGGACACAGCCCCGGGGGATTGTGGGAATGCTGGTCAGGCTGGACTTTGCCCTACTCCTCCTCCTCTAGCCCCCAGCTTACTTTTGCTTGCTTTCTCCTTTGTGTGTGGGCTTTGTAGCTGTAGGGCTAAGCGGGCATCATGGCTGCTCAGAAAGATCTCTGTGATGCCATTGTGATCGGGGCAGGCATCCAAGGCTGCTTCACAGCATACCACCTGGCCAGACACGGGAAGAGGGTCATCCTGCTGGAGCAGGTACTGTGTCCCCTCTGCACTCCCCACTTTAAGGACTGTCCCTCCCTCCTCCTCTAGCGAGAAGTTTCCAGAGCCAGCAGGCTTTGGGGTGAGGCCAAAGGGTCTGACTGTCAAATTTTGTGCAATTTGCAGCTTTGCTGCCTGGTGTGTTTCATGACAATGCAAAGAGAGTTCTACCCTCCCTAACACCCATATTGGGTTTCCAGGCACATTTCCTCCTTTTCCTGCCTCCTGGTTCCTGCCCTTGATCAAGAACTATCCCAGGTCGGGCGCCTGGGTTGCTCAGTAGGTTAAAGCCTCTGCCTTCGGCTCAGGTCATGATCCCAGGGGCCTGGGATCAAGTCCCGCATAGGGCTCTCTGCTCAGTGGGGAGCCTGCTTCCTCCTCTCACTCTCTGCCTGCCTCTCTGCCTACTTGTGATCTCTGTCAAATAAGTAAATAAAATCTTAAAAAAAAAAAAAAAGTATCCCAGATCCTATTCTCTTCCTTCCTGCCACTCAGTCTCTTCTGTGCCAAAATGTTTGATCCAGCCCAGAAAAATAATCCTTTCTGCTTTGGGTTACCCTGAGTAAAAATAATTTTGCCCAGAGGGAAAGGCTGATTTGTCAGCCTAAGAGGTAGGATTCTTCCCTGGGTTTCCCCTGGGAAACACCTTGGAACACCTTGGAACCCAGAGGAGCCTTCTGTTTTTTTGTTTTTTTTTTTTTTCTGTTTTTCCTGCTACCTCTGGTTGATAGCAGCCTTATTGTTTGATATACCAGGAATAAGTAGGTCTTATTTGTCATTATAGAGAAGGTGACCCCATGCAGTCTATTCTACTGTGATCACTGCACATGTTGGGGTAAGGGAGCTCTGTATCTCCAGGGTCCTTCCCAGGGCAGGTCCACGCAGACCACTTTCCAAGGGCTTCTGTTCTCCCATCCTGCCTACAGCTATCCAGGTGGCTTTTGGTTCACTCTTCTTGGTAATGAACTGGGTTGGTTAGAAACCTTTTTTGTTTCTCTCTCGGTTTTCAGAAAGCCTAAGGGATTCCTGGTCTAACCTTGCAGGAAACTCTCCATCTATTGCTAAATCCCAAGGTGGTTCCCTTGTCCCAAGTGATCGGAACCCACAGAGAAAAATCATCAGCTTCCTCGTCCAGAAAATGAAGGGAGTGATGGAAAACAGCCTGGAGTTTCCTCAAAAAGTTAAAAATAGAGCTACCCTACAATCGAGCAATTGCTCCCCTAGGTATTGGCCCAAAGGGTATAAAAATACAGATTTGAAAATGTACATGAGTCTACGGCCATACCACCCTGAACGTGCCCAATATCATCTGAAAATGTACATGCATCCCCAAGTTTAGAGTAGCATGATCAACAATAATCAAACTACGGAAAGAGCCCAAGTGTCCATCGACAGAAGAATGGATAAAGAAGATGTGGTATATATATACAATGGAATATTACTCAGCTATCAAAAAATGGAACTCTTGCCATTTGCAGTGATGGGGATGGAACCAGAGTGTATTATGCTAAGTGAAATAAATTAGTCAGAGAAAGACAAATACCATATGATTTCACTCATATGTGGATTTTTTTTTTTTTAATGTGTGGAATTTAAGAAACAAAACTGATGAACATATGGGAAGGGGGCAAAAAGAGATGGAAACAAACCATAAGAGACTCTTAATGATGGAGAACAAACTGAGGGTTGACAGAGGGAGGTGGGCAGGGGATGGGCTGGCTGGGTGATGGGGATTAAGGAGGGCACTTGTGGTGATGAGCACGGGGTGTTATAGGCAAGTGATGAATCACTAACTTCTACTCCTGAAACCGATATTACACCATATGTTAACTAACTAGAATTTAAATAAAATTTTTGGGAAAAAAAAAACCAAGAAGGGACTAGACTGGAATGATCTCAAAGTTTCTTTCTGGTTATGCTCCTCAGGTGCCTGGGTGGCTCAGTCGGTTAAGCGTCTGTCTTCAGCTCACGTCATGATCCCAGGGTCCTGGGATCGAGGTCTGCATCGGGCGCCCTGAGTCTGCTTCTCCCTCTGTGCACCCCCCATTCCTGGGCCCCGTCTCTCATGAATAAATACAATCTTTAAAAAACCAATTATGGGGCGGCTGGGTGGCTCAGTGGGTTAAAGCCTCTGCCTTTGGCTCAGGTCATGATCCCAGGGTCCTGGGATCGAGCCCCACATCAGGCTCTCTGCTCCACGGGGAGCCTGCTTCCTCCTCTCTCTGCCTGCCTCTCTGCTTACCTGTGATTTCTCTCTGTCAAATAAGTAAATAAAATCTTTATAAAAATAAAAAAAAAATAAAAAATAAAAAACCAATTATGCTTCTCTATGAGACCAAGTGGGCAGGGGTTGCAGCAACATGACCAAAGACTAACTAACAGAAGGACTTAGGGAAGTGAGTAATGTTACCAAAAGGGAAGCTGAGTTAAGCTACTGAGAACATCTATGCTGTTGGCCAGATCAGTAACTTGGCCATAAAGGGAGACTGTATGGAAATATTTATTTATTTATTTAATTTTTTAAAAGATTTTATTTATTTATTTATTTGACAGAGAGAAATCACAAGTAGATGGAGAGGCAGACAGAGAGAGAGAGAGGGAAGCAGGCTCCCTGCCAAGCAGAGAGCCCGATGCGGGACTCGATCCCAGGACCCCGAGATCTAGACCTGAGCCGAAGGCAGCGGCTTAACCCACTGAGCCACCCAGGCGCCCCTGTATGGAAATATTTAAAGAATAAGCGCTCCTGCCTGACAACACTCAAGGAGCTTGCTCCTAAGCGGGGGAAGGGACCGTGTGCAAGAGGTAACAGCTTTGGTTGTCTCTCTTGTTCTCCATTTCCAGTTTTTTCTACCACACTCCCGAGGAAGCTCCCATGGGCAGAGCCGGATAATCCGGAGGGCGTATCCCGAAGACTTTTACACCCAGATGATGGATGAGTGCTACCAGATATGGGCCCAGCTCGAGCGTGAGGCTGGGACCCAGTTACACAGGTTGGCAGGTGGGGGAATTGCTTGAATTGTGGGACCCAGGGCCTGGAGGAGGTTTGAGTAGGTGAGGGGGCAGGGCCATGAACACCAGAAGTGCAGTGGAGGGACACAGGGCCTAGGGACGTGCCAGACACGTGGGAGTGTTCTGCTCACTGTCCTGATCGCCCTGTCGGTCAGTCCAGCTGACTCCTGCCACCCTCTGAGTTCCAGCAGTGGGTTCCCAGCATGTGTCCACTGTCCTGATCGCCCTGTTGGTCAGTCCAGCTGGCTCCTGCCACCCTCTGAGTTCCAGCAGTGGGTTCCCAGCACGTGTCCAAGGCCATCAGAGGGGGTGTGGGGAAGATGGCTGAAAAGACACTGGGAGCAGATACCCAGAGCTGGGGTTTGCCTCTGCATCTCTGTGTAGTCATCTGAGACTCTTTTAGGGAAGCGGTTGAAATAAAGGAAGAGGCTGCCATCTTCATTCTTTATATTCCTGCTAATAGCATAACCAGGTCCCCTCCCCTAGAGCGACCCCTATAATCCATTCATGTTCTCTGAATGCCTCTCCCTGTAGGCCTCCTCTTCAGACCCCATTGCTTGCTAGGGATCTCTGCTGTCCCCGTGGCTCTCTAACCCTCAAGATTCCTCTGCTCCCCCCAACTCCTGCCCACAACCTCCCCTGACCTTTCAAACACTCAAACACTATGGGCCCATCCACGGCCCATAGAGAGCTTTAACCAACCCGCCCCACATCCCTTCCCACCTTCGCTGTGGCTCTTAACCGAACTTTCTACAAAACCACAGCTCTATCCTAGAGGGTGGCAGTTATTTTAATGGCCAGGAACCAAAAGGTTACTGTTCTGTTGCAAAAACACCATTAACTTAAGAACAAAGTGAAATCCATTATGCAAATACAGCTAGGACAGCTAATTACAGATTTATTCCAGAGGCAGCGAATGCGCCCAGCACCCAAATAAAGGAGCATGTCTCACTGAAGGGTGGCCCAGCTAAACGACACCCCTCTGTCAGCCATCTGTGAATACAGTTGTGAATACTGCTGAGTTTCGGGTACTAAAAGAGGTGGTGAGGCCTTGGAGGGCACCCTTCTCCCCAGCAGACAAGGAACTAACTAAGAAATGATGTTAGGAGAGTCTCTGGAATCTTTCAGAGGGGACATGATTCTGGAGAACGGGCTTGAACTTGACTTTGTGCTCTACCTCTTACTGGCTGCGTGACATTGGAAAAGTTTGTGTACTTCTCTCTGCCTCATTTTTATTTCACAAGGCTTTGTGGAGGATTAAATGAGATTTTATCTGTAAGAGAAGGAGTGGGGAGGGGCAGAGAGCGAGGAAGAGAGAGACTATTAAGAAGGCTCCATGCCCAGATGAGCAGTTGTGGGGCTTGATGTCACAACCCTGAGATCACGACCTGAGCTGAAATCAAGAGCCAGAGGCTTAACCAACTGAGCCACCCAGGTGCCCCTTAAATGAGACTCTCATGAAGTACTTGGCATAGAGCCTAGCCCCTTTTGGTAAATGGCAGCTCGTTCTACCTATTTTGCACCAGCTGTATCCTATCTCCATTGCACCAGGAGAAAGAAGGGCAAGGGGAGACCTGTGGGATGCAGCACCTATGGACATCAAGGGGAACGGCGGCTGGAACGAGGGAAAGGAATGCTTGGGTAGAAGATTCTCATCTCACCGTCCTCCTCTTGGCAGGAGGACAGGAATTTGGAAGGGCTGTGGGACCCGGTGGACCTAGCTCTACATGTCAGCTCTGACACATTTAGGTGTGTGGTTTGGAGCAAGTTGTTTAACCTCTGTGAGACTCAGCGTTCTCACCTGTAAAGGAGGGGTGCGGATTTCATGGGCCTGTGGTGAGGATGAGCCTGTGAAAGGCTTCGAGTGGTACTGACCAGTCTTTCGTCATCACCTTCACCGCCATCATCCTGTATTTAGCGCTCGTGATAAGAAACTAAGGCTGTTTTAGAAGTGCTCAACAGCGGGGCGCCTGGGTGGCTCAGTGGGTTAAGCCTCTGCCTTCGGCTCAGGTTATGATCTCGGCGTCCTGGGATCGTGCCCCGCATTGGGTTCTCTGCTCAGTGGAGCCTGCTTCTCTCTCTCTCTGCCTGCCTCTCTGCCTACTTGTGATCTGTCAAATAAATAAATAAAATCTTAAAAAAAAAAAAAAAAACCTCAATACATGTTAAGTCACTTAATTCTCCCCATAACCTATGAAAGGGTTGCTACCGAGCCGTGAGGGTCTTAACCTGTTAGTGCAAATCGCAAGCCCTATTCTTAGTCTAGAATAGGGCTTGGCCGACGTTTTCCAGAATGGCCGCATAGTATTTTAGACTTCGCAGACCGTATGGTCTCTGTTGTAACTGTTCAACTCTGCCGATTACCCAGTGCTGCCATTGTAGTGGGCAAGCAGCCCCAGATGATGCGTAAATAAATGAGCATAGGTGTGTGCCAATAAAACTTTATTCATGGATGCTGAAATTTCATTCACTTCTCTTGTCGCAAAATATTCTTTTTAAATCAACCATTAAAAAATATAAAAATCATCTTGGCTTGTATGACAAACAAGAATAGGGCGTAGACCTGATCAGGTCCTGGGTCACAGTCTGCTGGCTGGTTTAGAAGATACTGCGGACTGGTGACCTTGTCCATCCCCTCTGTTCAACAAACTGATGTCTAAATCATTCTGGGTCGAAAGACTGCTAATGTATATTTAAAGCCAGGAACATATCGTAGACTCTCTGGAAAGACCATTCTGATGCCTTACCTTCCCAGTTATGAAAAATGAAGAGTAAAGTGAAGGTGCTTTGGAAAATCGTTCCAGCTCAACAGGGGGCTAGGTGTTGCCATTATTATTACTACCATTATCATTATCAAGTCCTTTCTCGTGGCTAATCAGATTTACACGGGCCCACTCATTTATTTGGTTCTTTGACTCAGGAACACAGAATGGATACTTCCATTTCAGTCCCTTTAGCTTTTGTTCTTGATTCTGATTTTCTAAATGATTCATCATCTTCGTGGTTCTTATTCTCCTAGGTGCTGCTGGGACAATGAGCACAACATCATAATCTAACTGATAGATACGAGTGTATTTTCTTAAGGCTATTTGATGGTGATAACAAACAAACAAACAAGTAGCTTCGGGAGGTGGTCGCTAAGGCAGCTGTCTGATTCTTTATATTCTGTTCTGACTCTTTCTGTGACAGTGCCATACTCAGCCTGGGTGGGCTCAGGATATTTGCATAGATGCCGGGTACAAACGACCCATGTGTCAGATCACAAGGTCTTGAGTGTTTTGTGATGTGTACAGCCGGGACCCTGATACCACCAGCAAATCCCAGCTCTGGGGCCCATCTCTCGCTTGCCCCGCCTTCTCCCTTTGAGTCCTAATATCTAGCTCCTGACCCAGGCTGCCCCTGCTTAACTGACAATATCAGACAAGATCACAGCCGTAGGCAATACAGCTGCTGGCAGAACCTGGGGGGGGGGGCCCTCCGCAGCTGCTGCTTCCTGTGTCTGTGAAGTGACTGGCTTGTCAGCCACATCCCCTCCCCGGAGCAGTCTTTGTTAACCAATTCCACCTCGGCCCACTGAGCGGAAGATGAAAGCCAAGAGCCCCTCCAAACCCAACAAAGACAGCAGCCATTACTGAGTCTCTTCCCCAAGGTGACTCTGGGAGCCTGCTTGACTGGCATTTGTTAACCCCCGGAGGGGGAAATGGGAGCCGGTGATGGGAGGTGGCAGGTGCAGGGAGAGCTCTGTGCCCCTCCCAGTGGCTCCCTTCTCCATTCGGCCTCCCGTCCTGCTGTAGTAACGGATGGAAATCCCTGATCACCAGCTCCTTACATCTTGTCCGAGGCTTAGTCGGCTAGAGGAGTCAACAAGCCCCTTGGGAGGATTCTTCGATGACCTCTTCCTCGTGCTGGATCCAGCTAGGGTTGGGGGAAGGCACAGCTCATACCTCATTCTCTGTGCTCAGCTGACGGCGTGCTGGGAGCTGCGCTCTTTCCAAGGGTCCCTGACAACCCAGTCTTACTTCAAGGAGCTTCTTTCTAGGCCAGCCCTGACCAGGCATTTCCTGGACCTTTCTTCTTTTTCTTCTTCTTCCTTTTTTTTTTTTTTTTTTTTTACGATGGCCTTGTCTCTTCTCATTCCTCTCCTCCCAAACTTTTGTAGCCTAGGTCTGAGTCGAAAAAGAGAGGAGGGAGGCCCAGAGCACAGGGGTGAGAAATTGGTGCAGAACGAGCCGTCTGTTTATTGGGATCTAGGAAAAGCCATTAAGAAAATAAGCACTTAAATGATTTTCAATCTGCCCATGGAAGTCATCTATCTTCATACTGGGGAGAAAAGGCCCATTCTCTGATCCCGGTTTTGACTGACTGATTTCCAATTCTCGAAGCATTTCCCACCGGAGCCTCTCACCTATCTCCCATAATGACAGGCCTTTGCATTCGCAGGCAGTGTTTTACATTTATTTCCGATTTGCTCATAATGGTCAAAAATCTCTCTCCAATCCGAGGCATTTCTCCAGCAGTGCACGGTTTCCCTCAGGCCAAATAGCTCAGCTGTGATCCACGGAAAATGAGAATTTCCCAAACGCATCTTTGGACGAGGGGAGGGTCCAGCATCACAAATTCAGATGGAAAATTTCCCACTGTTAGATCAATATCTGGGCTAAGAAATAAATGCCACAGGGGCAGAGAGCTGGAGCAAAATGATTACAATCGGCACAATTACATTCACCGGCAGAATCAGCTCACTGATTACTCCCGGGGATGGGAGCTCCGGCTTCATACACCATGGGACGGCTTGGGAATTAGAACATCACTCAGCATTTCAGAATTCGACATATTGGTCTGTTGTCTTGGCTTGAGTTTGTTTTCCCCATACAGCACCTTCCTGTACGAGGAGTTCGGACTTCAAGGAAAGAAGGAAGGAATGGAGGGAGGGAGAGAGGAGGGGAGGAAGGGTGGAAGCGAAGGAGCTAAACTGTAGGGTACGTGGGAGACCATGGTGGGTATACTGCAGGCAGGGGTTGGGACAGGCTGCTCTGAGATTCCTGAGCCAGGGATCTGACAGGGTAACTGCGAAGGTGAGGGTTAAGCCCATCTTCCCCAGAATCCCATCCAGCCCCAACCGCATCCAGTAAAAATGGCTCAGGGTCATGCACTTGCGTGACTTCTTAATGATCCCCTTTACCTGACTGAGGAGTGTCCTAGGCAAGTTTTCATTACCTGAGAACCAATCTGAAGTCCTTCTGGGGGCCATGGGGAAAGGCCCTTTCTGGCTAGTGGGGATTCAACAGCATCTTCCTTCTGCAAAGCTTTGAAGAGGCAGAGGCGCTCAATTCTTTTTGCCGGTGCTCAGTGCTGGGTAGGCGGGGGCCATGGCGAATGGATTGGGCACGCTGCGCGGCTCTGTGTACTGACACCGGCCCCAGGGCCCTCTGTGTCCCTACCCCCTCCCAATCTTCTCTTTAATCCCCCCAACCAGATAATGTGGGATTTGGAAGCATGTAATATCCATGAGACTCCATTATAGGCTATTACGAGCTTTATACACAGTACCTGGGGGATGTACCAGGCTGATGCTGGTCACTGCAGCTGCTGAAAGGGAGAGGGACTGCGGCAATGGTCCCAAGGGCCGAAGTGACCCTTACATTGTTCAGATCCGTTCCCACCGAAAGTATAGATCGGCTCTGGTCTCTCGCAACAGAGAGACGGGAAATATTAAAGAAAAACAGCGTTCCCTCCCCTATAGAGTAAGAAGCAGAAAGGGAAGTAGAGGGAGGAACAAAACCATAGAATCACTGGGATCGAGCCCTCTGCTGGAACCCTCAGAGACCACCTCCTAGTGTTTCTGCACGAGGGTGCTGTCCGCATGCATTTCGGTGGGATCTCACTGAGCTTTGCAGGGTCAGCCCACTTAATGTGAGGAGCCACGCCCAGGCATTGTGGCAACTTAAAAAACGGCCCATGCCTGGTCCCTGTGTCCCAGGGTCTGGGCGGGAGCACCGATAGGCCAGCCGGCATGCATTACAGAGGAATCTGGGGCCTGGAGCAGTAGGCAACCCAAACATCAGGAGGTGTCTCCCAAACAGGACCCAGAGCTCTGTCTCCTAGTTTAGGATCCTTTCCAGGAAACGGACAGCCTCAGAGGGGGACCTGAGAGATGCACAGCAAGGGACAGAACATGATAGAGGGGAAAAGGGCCACAGGAAAAGAAAGAGCAGGGCGGTGGAGGAGGGGGGAAAGAGGATAAAGAATCAAGATCAGGGGCACCTGGGTGGCTCAGTCAGTTGGGTTTCTGCCTTCGGATAGGGTCATGGTCCCTGGATCCTGAGATCAAGCTCCCTCTCCCACTTCCCTCCCTGCTTCTCATGTGTATTCTGTCTGTCCCAAATAAATAAAATCTTAAAAAAAAAAAAAAAAAGGATCGAGATCAGAACAGTGAATGGGCCAGGGGATGGAGGAAGAGGAAGAAACACCTACCACTTTCTACTGCAGCGATAAGAGGATTTCCGATGTCAGGATGGATCCTGAGAGGATGGAGGGACAAGCAAACCAATAGTGAGAGCCAGGGGCAGACTTGGGAGTGGGCAGGCAGTCAGCTCAGGAATACTGAATGTGACCCTAATGACAGCATTGAGATGACTTTACCAGTTCTTTTTATTTTATAAACATATAAATATATATACATATGTGTATATATATATATGTATACATATATATATATTTAAAGATTTGATTTACTGATTTGGCAGAGAGAGGGAACACAAGCAGGGAGAGTGGGGGAGAGGTAGAAGCAGGCTTCCCACTGAGCAGGGAGCCCAGTGTGGGGCTCGATCCCAGGATGCTGGGATCATGACCTGAGCTGAAGCAGACGCTTAACAACTGAGTCACCCAGGGGCCCCTTAAGTATATTTTTTAAAGATTTATGTATTTATTTGAGAGAGAGAGAGCTTGCGTGAGCATGAGCAGGGGGAAGGGACAGAGGGAGAGACTCTCAGCAGATTCCCCGCTGAGCTTGGAGCTCCACACGGGCTTGATCCATGACCCATGAGATCATGACCTGGACCTAAACCAAGAGTCGGACACCCAACCAACTGAGCCACCCAGGAGCCCCCATTTTTTTTTTTTTAAATCTTTCGCAGAAGGCTCCATGTTCCATTGACTGAGCCAGCCAGGTGTCCCTGACTTTACCAGTTCTTTGCCCAGGGTCCCATCAAGGGCAAATGAGAATGAGAGCAAAAGGCCCAAGGCCCTGACTCATACCCTCACTCATATGCCTTTATTTATTTATTTATTACAGGCAGACTGGGCTACTGCTGCTGGGAATGAAGGAGAATTCAGAATTGAAAACCATCCAGGCCACTTTGTCTCGACAGGGGGTGGAACACCAGTGTCTCTCGGCTGAGGAACTAAAGCAATGTTTCCCCAATGTTCGGTTGGCCAGGGGAGAAGTGGGGCTCTTGGACAAGTCTGGAGGGGTTCTCTATGCAGACAGGGTTCTCAGAGCCCTCCAGGTAATACGTACAACATTTGGGGCAAGGTGGCCGACGAGAGCCTTCACCCTGCTGGGTTTATTCTGGACTTTTTGGGCAAGGCACTTTAGATATGCTGCTAGGCCTTGTCACTATGGGACAGGAGGTCTGGAGTCTGTGCTCTCTGTTCCACCAGAAGTGAGGGACTCTCTTGTTCACCAGGGTGAACCATACAGAGAGCTAACTCATTTTGTCCATCCCTGCCGCTGCCCTTTCAGGATGCAATTCAACGTCTCGGAGGCCTAGTGCGTGATGGAGAGAAGGTGGAAGAGATAAAACCAGGGCAACCCATCACAGTGAGAAGTACTTCCAGGAGCTACCAAGCCAGAAGCTTGATCATCACAGCGGGTCCTTGGACCAACCGGCTCCTCCGTCCCCTGGGAATTGAGCTGCCCCTCCGGGTAAAGGGTCACTGGAAGCCCGAGAATTGGTGCCCAAGAGAAGATGCCTGGGAGTCTGATGGACTCAAGCTTGAGTCCCGGAACTGCTGCTTGCTGGTGGACGAACGTGGGCTGATTAGTTCCCCTCAAGAGCCTCAGTTTTATAACATGTAAAATGGGGATTGGGCTGTTGGAGAATTAAATGATCGAATCAATAGAAAGCCCTTGGGAACTCACTAAATCTGAGGCATTAGTAAGTGCTGGAGAGAGAAGTAGGGCTGAGTGCAGTTGTGGGAGACTAAGTCTGGGGGAAGAGACGGAGATGTGGAGATCTTTATGTCTCATATTAAAATGGAATAGATCACTGATGTGAGAACTGGGTAAAACAGGATAGACAGGTTAAGGGGGGCATCCAGGCTTGTATTCAAGAGCTATAGGATCTCAGAAGAAACTGTTCTCACCGTCTGGACAGTTTCATGGCTTTCCCCCTTCATCTCCCATTTCCTCTTTCTGCTTCAAGACCCTGCGGATCAATGTGTGTTACTGGCGAGAGAAGGTTCCTGGAAGCTATGGTGTGTCCCAGGCCTTTCCTTGCTTCCTGGGGCTGGGCCTCAGCCCGGCTCCCCACCACATCTATGGGCTGCCTTCTGGAGAGTACCCAGGGCTGATGAAGGTGAGCGGAAAGGCGCAGAGGGGGCTAGTAGGGCCCACCCACCCCCAACCCTCAGATCTGGGGCAGCTGCTCGAACTCCCCTTTCAACAGATTCCAGGGATCCCCCAGCAGCAGGAGCGGAGAACACTTCCCTCTTCATTATTTGCAATACAAGACACCCCACCCCCCAAGCTGTCCAGAGGCCCAATAAAGGGAACCCTTCCTTGGCAAACATGGGGCTGTGGGTGGGGTGGGGGGGGAGTGTAGAAGGAACAGCCAAGGGAACCTCCTGTGGGACAAACGGCATCTGTCAGGGCTGGGGATGGCTGGGATGATGGACGGGGGGCACTCTGTGCACGAGTCTGCCCCCTGGGCTGGGTGGGTGTTTCGGAAGGCCCGGCCCCTCGCCGCTGCTCACACTGCTCTGATTGGGAGCTAGGTCTGCTATCACCACGGCAACAATGCAGATCCTGAGGAGCGGGACTGCCCGGAAGCATTCTCAGAAACCCAAGACATCCACATTCTGAGCCGCTTCATTAGAGATCACTTGCCTGACCTAGAGCCCAAACCTGCCATTATGGAGCGCTGCCTGTATACGGTAAGGGTGTGGGCAGCCTGGCCAGGCCCGGCCCCTTCACGGCTCCGGGGAATAGGGGAAGGAGACAGACTCTGCACAGCTCGGGCTTGCTGCTGTTTGACCCCTGACCTGGTAGGTGACTTGAAACGAATGACTTTGTTCCGTGGGTTTGGTTCCTCTCCATATCAGAGAGGACCCATGAGAGGTTTTCATATTCCTTTTCATTAGCAGGCTAGGCTTATGCCTGGCAGCCCCTCGCGACGTTTCCCAGAAGAGCTCTAAAAGATTTTTTGGCAAGATGTTCTAGTTGAACAGGCCGTAGGGACGAAGAGAAGAGACAGATGTCACCAGGGCCCGAGGCGTCTTGGCTAAAGTTAGTTTACATGCATTCACTGAGCACCTACTGGGTTCATAGCCCTGGATGAGCGGAGAGGCAGATGGACAAATGAGAAAGACTGTCGCCCCCCGGAGGGGGCGCTGGCATGCAGAACGCATTCCCGTGCCCCGTTCCCATTCTTTCTGGAAAGCAACCCAGCCTCTTCCCCTCCCCCTGAACCTGCAGTTCTTCCTTCTCCCTTCTCTCCTTGAAGGACACCAGTGTGATTGTTTCTTTCTAGAACACCCCAGATGAGCACTTTGTTCTTGATCGCCACCCGAAGTATGACAACATTGTCATTGGTGCTGGATTCTCTGGTGAGCCTGAGTGGGACAGGATGTGCCTCAAAGCCCACCTATCTCACTGCCAGGCAAAATGGCGCCTTCTACACTCTGGGCTGGCCAAGGCCTAGACTTGAGTGTACAAAGGGGCTGGGTGAGCAGACAGAGAAGAAGAGGTACTTCTGTTGGGAGGCAACTTCCCATGTTGGGATGTGGACCAAGAAGAGAGTTAGCCCAATTTGGGGAGAGGGTGGTAGACATCTAGGCCGTTGTCCCTGAGGATGCCTAATCTCACCTTCTCTCCTTTCCGTAGGACATGGATTCAAGCTCTCCCCTGTTGTGGGGAAGATCCTGTATGAGTTAAGCATGAAATTAACACCATCCTATGACTTGACACCTTTTCGAATGAGCCGCTTCCCTGGCCTGGGTAAAGCCCACCTTTGACTCCTGGCCAGCTTTAAACTCTGGCTATTAAATGGCAGCCTGTTCTCTTGTCTCTCTTGAGTCCCCTGTCAACAGCGGATGATTGAATCGACCTTCTTTCTCTGGGCAGCTCCCCGTCCCACTATTTTCTTGCTTTCAGAAGGTCAACCAGATATTCTATCATCACCAAGTACCAAGGACCTTTGAGACGGATGTCTCAATAAGGAGGATGCCCAGGGACGGGCTCAGGGAACCCAAGCAGTTATTAGAATTGTCTTCCATGAGACATTTATAAACTTGGGGTGGTTTAACTGAAGCTGCCCAGGGGAGGGTAAATAAGATGATGTGTAGATCGCTACTGCCTTTGGAGTTCCTTTTCCTAAAACTAGAGCCACCCTCCATCACAACCCCAGCCCCACAAATCTGGCTCACCTTGGGTGCACAATAAATGTTTGTTGAAAAAACCGTGTTGAATAAGCAAAGAAATGAAGAGCCGCATTGCATTCAGGTCTGCGGTGGGCTTTCTTCTCCATGCGACCTTGCTTCTTAAGAGACTCTTGTTGTCTAAATCAGCGCCAGAGTCCATAACCCCAAGAATTCTTGGGGTCTTTATCCCCTCAGTGTCCCGTACCCTCTTTCCCTGGATCCTTTGTCTGGTTCTCATTCTCTCTCTAGCTCTGTAAAGAGGCTTAGCTCCCCAGTCTCTCATTAGGGTGTATTGTCAGGTCCTTATGAAGATGGAGCTGTTATACCAGAAAGGAAGAGAGAGACACACTCGCTTAGAAACCCTGTTCAATGTTTGAATGTTAAATGTGCCATTTTATTATCATTAGGATTGCTCCCACTTAATGAAACGGCATTAGCACCGAGTCGGCTGGCCTCCTTGCACTAATTACTTTGGAAGGGAACAGGCTCATAAGGACCCCAGGGTGGGTGGGGGAGTGAGGGGTGGAAACCTGGACTTGGGGGATGTGTGCTGGGTGGAGACCCCTGGGGGACCATCTCCGGACCAGGCTGGTTTGACCTGAGAGCTTGCCTGCTTGTGGGGAGGGGGGGAGGAAAAGGAAAAAACCCTGCGACCGGTTGGGGCAGAAATGTGAGAAGGAGGCCCTGAGGGGGAAGAGTGGGAAATGGGAGTTAAGAGTAAAAATATCCCCAAAGGAAAGACAACACAGAGGGAATTGCCTCCTAGGCCTAGGCGCACCGATCCACCCTGATTTCTCCAGGGTATTTTAAAAGCCAGACAGCGTCCCCAGCCCCCTGCCGGGTCTGCATCTTGGGTGCTCTCAGAGGCTCCCCGAACCTCAGCCTCCACAAAATGGGACTAATCACATCTGTAAAGTCAGAATAATGCGCCACAATGTGGATGAGCCTTGCAGACATGCTGCTAAGTGAAATAAACCAGACACAAAAGGACAGACCCTGGAGGGTTCCACGGACAGCAATCAGATGCAAAAGGACGGGAGGTGGAGTGGTTGCCTGCAGGGGCTGGGGAGAGGGGGCACAGGAGACATTAGTGTTTAATGGACACAGGGTTTCAGTTTGGGAAGATAAAGACGTTCGGCCGATGGATGGTGGTGATGGTTTGGATGATGTGGGAAAGAGGTTAGGGTTCCAAACTGACAGCCAAGATAGAATTCTTGAGACATGTTTGGTGCCAAAAGGTGGTTTTATTAAAGCAAGGGGACAGGACCCATGGGCAGAAAGCTGAGCTGGGGTCCTGAGGACTGGCAGATTATGTACTTTCAAGTTGGGAGGGGGTTAGGAATGACGTAAGCCTCCCAGGTATTTTGGAAACGTGGTATCCTGGATTTTTTTTTAAAAAAGATTTTATTTATTTATTTGACAAGTAGGCAGAGAGAGGCAGGCAGAGGGGCGGGGAGTGGGGTGGGGTGGGGGAAGCAGGCTTTACGCTGAGCAGAGAGCCTGATGCAGAGCTTGATCCCAGGACCCTGGGATCACAACCTGAGCTGAAGGCAGAGGCTTAACCCACTGAGCCGCCCAGGCACCCCAGTTTCCTGGATCTTGAGGGGTCTAGCTCTTGTTGGGAAAAGGTCATTTATTACTGTTTAGTAAACCCTCAGTCATGAGACCCTTCAGAGGTATATTGGTGGTTCCTATGCTAGGGGGATGATTGCCAACATGTATCTTGGAGTGGGGTGGGTAGAGATAAAGGAAGTTTCCAAAGGAATTTTTATATGTTAAAGAAGACTTACAGGATCCTGGAGGGTTGGGTTAAGATTGTCTTTTGCCTTTAGCAAGGTATTAACATCCAGGAAGCTGAGGCCTTAGAGGAATGTCCCTAGCCTGTTTCAAGGACTTGTCAATGGGCTGTAGATAGTAAGGAAATGTTATAACTTTTCTTCTGCCTTTGTTTCCCACATCAGTTTCACACCATTTTTTAAAAATAATTTTTAAAAAGATTTTATTTATTTATTTATTTGACAGAGAGAGAGAGAGACAGCAAGAGAGGGAACACAAGCAGGGGGAGTGGGAGAGGGAGAAAGACTTCCCGTGGAGCAGGGAGTCTGATGTGGGGCTCCATTCCAGGATCCTGGGATCATGACCTGAGCCGTTAATCACTGAGCCACCCAGGAGCCTCCCACAAAACCATGGGTTTTTTTTTTTTTTTTAATTTAAAGATTTTATTTATTTATTTGACAGAGAGAGATCACAAGTAGGCATGAGGCAGGCAGAGAGAGAGAGACAGAGGAGGAAGCAGGCTCCCTGCTGAGCAGAGAGCCCGATGCGGGACTCGATCCCAGGACCCTGAGATCATGACCTGAGCCGAAGGCAGCGGCTTAACCGACTGAGCCACCCAGGTGCCCACAAAACCATGTTTTAATCACATTGCAAATGTGGTTTGAGGGTACTTACTACATAAGGGAGGGTACTTAGGGGTGCCCGGATGGTCGAGTCAGTTAGGCGTCTGACTCAGTTTCGGCTCAGGTTGTGATCTCAGGGTCATGAGATTATCTCTGGAGTCTGGCTCATGTCCAGCGGGGAGTCTGCTTAAGACTCTCTCTCCCTGGGGTGCCTGGGTGGCTCACTGGATTGAGCCTCTGCCTTCGGCTCAGGTCATGATCCCAGGGTCCTGAGATCGAGCCCCGCATTGGGCTCTCTGGCTCTCTGCTCCGCGGAGAGCGCTTCCTCCTCTCTCTCTGCCTGCCTCTCTGCCTACTTGCTATCTGTCAAATAAATAAATAAAATCTTAAAAAAAAAACAAAAAAAACACCTCTCTCTCTCCCTTGGGGTGCCTGGGTGGTTCAGTGGGTTAAGCCTCTGCCTTCAGCTCAGGCCATGGTCCCTGGGTCCTGGGATCCAGCCCTGCATGGGGCTCTCTGCTCAAAAGGGAGCCTGCTTCCTCCTCTCCCTCTGCCTGACTCTCTGCCTACTTGTGATCTCTCTCTCTCTGTGCCAAATAAATAATAAATAAAATATTTAAAAAAAAAAAAAAGACTCTCTCTCCTCTGCCTTCTGCACACTGCCCCAATAATAAATAAATAAATCTTTAAAAGAGAGAGAGAGAGAGTGTACTTAATGCTATGGAACTGTTACACTTAAAAATGATTAAAATGATACATTTCATGTTTTGTATTCCCATTAAGAAAATGGGAATATTAATACGGACTAACTTGGGGCACCTGGGTGGCTCAGTGGGTTAAGCCGCTGCCTTCGGCTCAGGTCAAGATCTCAGGGTCCTGGGATCGAGTCCTGCATTGGGCTCCCTGCTCAGCAGGGAGCCTGCTTCCCTCTCTCTCTCTCTGCCTGCCTCTCTGTCTACTGTGATCTCTCTTTGTCAAATAAATAAATAAAATCTTTAAAAAATAATAATAATACGGACTAACTTTACAAGAGTGTGTGGGGATCGAATGAGATCATTTATCCCATCTACAAATATTTACTGAAATTCCACAATGTGGTGGGGACTGTACTGAGCATTGTGGATGTACCTGTGAACAAAATTTTGCTCTTGTGGTGTTCACCCAGTCCAGTGAGAAGACATATAAACAATATGTATGAATAAATGATATCCTAATGTGGAAGGTGACAAGTGTGTTGGGAAAAAGAACAGGGCAGGGAAGGCAGAGGATGCTGGGGGAGGGGTGCCCTCTGCCACAGTGGTGATCGGGGTGATGGGGTGATAGGCCTCTTTGGGGGGGACACTCAGTGGGGATGGGCATTGGACCAACCCCTGGAAGAGAGGGAGCACACCACGAGGAGATCGGGATATGTGTAGGAGAATGTGGTCAGCTGTAAAGCGAGGTATTGTGTTATTACCAAGAGAGAGAAAAATGGGGTACAGAGATCATTGGAGGAACGTGCCATCTTTCAGGCTGGCAAAATTGGGGAGAAAGGGTGTTGGGAACCTCTCCTTCTCTTTCAACGACTTCCTGCCCGTAGTTCCCTCTGCCTCTGCTTCTCCCAGTATGGCCCTCCTCCCCCAGCCAGCTGCAGCTCCCCTTCCAAAATATCCAGTCTTATTCAGCTTGCTGGTGACAGTAAAGGAGGGGACCAATGTCTAGAAGAGGCTGAGAAAGGACAAGTGGGGGATGCTGACACAAGCCCTGCCCAAACTGGTGTGTCCTAGAAACCCGAATGCCAGGGAGGGGTGCGGCAGGGGCGGGTGGGGGTGGGAAGGGATGTGTGTGTGTATGGGAGCGATGAGGTCAGGGCGAGGAGTGGAGACAAAAAGGAACTGGAGAAGTAAACTGGTAATATGCAGGCCAAGAAGGCAGGTGAGGACCTCCAGGGAGGCTGCCCGTCCCCAAAGCCAGAGGAAACTGGTCTGGATGGCCAAGAGCATTTCTTATTGATGCTGGGGTGGGGTCCTAGAGGCAAAGAGGAGATGTAGGGATAGAGGAGAGGAAATGCCATTGAAGAAGGCAGGGGTGGGGGTGGGGAGACAACTAGAGGGTTTTAGAACCACTAAAGCATTTGCTAAAACAGACCCACCAACATTATCTCCCTGCTTCCCTCCTGCCCTCCCCCCTGTGGCCAGGCACCCCCTTTCAGGCAGACCCTACATATCTTCAAGATGGAGGAAAATCACAGCGCATCGGGTGGGCAATGAGAGACCTCTGGAAGGGCAGCTAGGGTCTGCACAGACTGCAGGGGAGAGATAAGGGCAGAGAAGGGAAAGAGGCCGGCATGGTTGCCAACCAGACTAAGGAAAACAGAGGCAGGCTAAAAATAGGTTGGGGGGTGGGGAGGGAAGAAAGCCAGTCCAGAAAGAAGGGAAAGCAGAAGCAATCGATGCCATTGAGACTCTGACCCAATTCTTCATCTCTCAGCTTCACCAAACTGAAAAGCTAGAGAGGGATATGGGGAAAGGGAAAGACTGGCTCAGAGGGGCCAGAGTCAGAGGAAAGAATCGGAGTCCTAAGACCTAGGCGGCTGAGGAGCACAAGTCAGTAATTATGGCTCTGAAAAGAGGGGGTAACGTGTAGGTAGTGTTTGAGTACTTGCGGGAGTCTGGTATCCTGGGACGGGCTTAAGAGGTTAAGGAGTGTGAGCATGACTTGCAAGGAGGTGGTTCAACTGTCTAAAAAGGTAACAGGAAGCAACAAGGATGAGTTAGTCTGGAGACTGTAAGCTAGGGTGACTTGATACTTGACTTTTACTTCCCAGAAAGGTGATGAAAGAGAATTTGTGGGGCGCCTGGGTGGCTCAGTGGGTTAAAGCCTCTGCCTTCGGCTTGGGTCATGATCCCGGGGTCCTGGGATTGAGCCCCACATCGGGCTTTCTGCTCGGCGGGGAGCCTGCTTCCCCCCTTCTCTCTCTGCCTGCCTCTCTGCCTACTTGTGATCTCTGTCTGTAAAATTAAAAAAAAAAAAAAAATCTTAAAAAAAAAAAAAAGATAATTTGCTTATGAGATACTGTCTTTCAATGGTGGGCTTCCAGGGCAACAAGAGGGATCTGGGTTAGACCGCAGAGAATCTCTGCCACTAAGTAGATTAGTGAGACACTAACACAGGTACCTAAGCATTCTTACAGAGCTCTTTCCTTGGAAATCTTTTAACATCGAGAAGCCCTTCCATCTGGGCTTGTGGAGGCTTTCCTGTAGGCCAGAGCCTCCCCATAAACCTCGGGAAGACTTCTGGCTGGAGAGATCTGGGATTTTTAGAACCCTTGAGGTAGGGTCTGAAATGGGTTTCTGGATCCGGGCCAATGGCGGGGCAAATGTAAGCATCTGGGGGTGGCAGTGAGGGTGGGGCGAAGGGGAGGCACAAGGTGGGCTGGATCTGTCAAGCACGGAGAAATGCAGAGACCAGGGGCAGGATTGTAATGGGCAGGACCCAGTGGCATTTGCATAACTTTGAATAATGAATAAGCCCAGCTCTGGGGCTCCAAGTCGGCATGCTCATCTGCATCTTTATTAAGCTTTATAAATGATTCAGCTCCCTACCCCTTCCCCCCAGCCCCTGCCCAGCCTGCCCCAAGCATCAGGGTAGTTGATTGCTCATTATTTTAGACTAGATTTGTTTCACCAACATTCAGTGAGGCATGGAGTGGGGGACACAGGAGGGAGGAATGAGTCCAAAAGGCAGGCGGAGTGGAAGGGTAGGGGAAGAACAGAAGCAGCAGCCACAGGAAGGCAGGCAGATAGCTGTGAGCTAGGGACCCGGGCGTAATTCTCTAAAAGGCTCCTGGGGCTGACATCTTCCGGAAGAAGTTTCTTAGATGCCCTGAAATGTGTGCTGGGTTCCAGTTCCATTCAATCCCCGGTTTCCCTCGCATCTGCTGCCAAGTCCCTGACATGCCCCTTGCTCAGTTCCACAGGAGCAGCCAAATGAGTACAGCCCCCAGGGAAGTTCTCACTTTTCCTGAGGCAGGAATTTTGCTATTTTAACCCCCCCCCCAAATCTACTACGCTTGCAAGGTAAGAACCGGCACCAGGCATACTAAGGGAAGACAAAGAAGGGACAGGCATACATGATACTTGAATTTGTCAGGGAAAAGAAGGCCTGTGCCCACAGAGAGTTCGACCCCCTCTGAAGGTGAAGGCTGGAGAAGGTGGGCAGCCCTCCACGCCTCTGGGTAGGCATGGGAGTGTTACATGCCCTGGGACCTGCCCCGGGGACCGGCTAGAGGCAGGCTGAGGTATTAAAAGCCGAGACAAGGAGGAGTTGGTAGGAAATGAATGGGGGGAAAGGTAGAGCATTTCTCAACCCTGGCTGCACAGTAACACTAGTCAGGGAGCAAAGAAATATGATGCTTGGGACCCACTCAAGACCAACTAAATTGGAATCCCTGAGTAAGAAGGCCCTTAAGCACAGTATTTTTTTTAAAAGCTCCTCAGTGTTGTTTGGATCCTAATTTGGACATATTTTAATTTTATTATTTTTTTAACAATGTTTTTTTAGATTTTTATTTATTTATTTGACAGAAAGAGGTCACAAGTAGGCAGAGAGGCAGACAGAGAGAGAGAGAGGAGGAAGCAGGCTCCCCACAGAGCAGAGAGCCCAACGTGGGGCTCAAACTCAGGATCCTGGAATCATGACCTGAGCCGAAGGCAGAGGCTTTAACCCACTGAGCAAGCCAGGCGCCCCTGGACATACTTTTAAAGTTATATACACACGTACACACACGCACACACATATAATTATTATATACTAAAAGATGTATAATTTTTTTTTTAAGATTTTATTTATTTATTTGACAGAGAGAGATCACAAGTAGGCAGAGAGGCAGGTAGAGAGAGAGAGGAGGAAGCAGGCTCCCTGCTGAGCAGAGAGCCTGATGCAGGACTTGATCCCAGGACCCTGAGATCATGACCTGAGCCGAAGGCAGTGGCTTAACCCACTGAGCCACCCAGGCGCCCAAAAGATGAATAATTATTAATACGTAAAATAAAATCAGAAATCTAAACATTGACTATTTGGTATTAGGAAGTTATTGATAATTTATTTAGGTATGATAAGAGTATTGTGATTACATTTTTTAAAGTCTTTTTTAAAAATTAATTTATTTATTTAAGGAAAGAGAAAGTGTGAGCCAGGGAAGGGGCAGAGAGGGAGAAGGAAAGTCCTCAAGCAGACTCCTCACTGAGCACAAAGCAGATGTTGGGCTCCATCCCAGGACTCTGAGATCACCACCGGAGCCCAAATCAAGAGCTGGCCGCCTGACCGACTGAGCCACCCAGGCATCCCTAGAGTAATTTTCTTTTCTTTGAGGGATAGACACTAAAGTATTTCCTAATGAAGTGATAGCCTACCTGGAATCTACTTCAAAATAACCCAGTGAAGGGAAAGGGAAAGTGGGTGTGGGGGGGTAGATGAAACAAGATTTGCTCAATGTTGATAACTGTTGAAACTGCTTGATACACAAAGAAGTTCATTATATTCTTCTTTTTACTTGTGTACAAAACATAATAAAGGGAGCTCCTTGAGCCTGTCTCCCTCCTTCCCTCCCTCCCTTCCTTTCTCTTTTAGAGAAAGAATGAGGAAGAGAGAGTCTGAGCAGAGTGGGGGAGGGGGCAGAGGGAGAGAGAGAATCTTAAGAAGGTGCCATGCTCCGTGCAGAGCCCAATATGGGGCTCTGTCTCTCCACCCTGAGATCATGATTTGGGCAGAAATCAAGAGTCTGAGGCTTCACGGACTGAGCCACCCAGACGCCCCGTCCTGAGTGTTTTCTATATGCGCCAGGGTAAGAAACCCCCAGCCAAGCATTCAGCAGGAAAGAGGACACCATGACACCTCTGTGAGCACAACTGGGCCCTAAATGATAGGTGAGGGTCCTGGCCACAGGCAGAGCAGCAGAAACCACTTGGGGGAAATAGTACCTGGCAGTTAGGGATGAAGTTGGGGATGGGGGGTGCGCAAGGGCTCTCAGGCTTGTTCTCCAGCCAGCCCAGCTTCTGAATTTCCATGCTCTGTGCCCCAAGGTGCGGGGGTGGGGAGTGACTGGGTGGGGGTGGGAGTGGGTTCGTGGGATTGGCTGCTGCACCAAGGGGAGCCACCTGCCCGAGGCACCGGAGCAAGAAGTCAGCTTCACTCCAATCTCAGTTCCCGCCTTCTCTTGATTGACTCCACAGGAGCTGGACCTGCATCTCCCAGGGCACCCCCCTTCCCCAACCGCAGTCACCACTGCTTCCCTGCACTGTCACTCCCCCGACGGGCTCATCTGCCTCTGCCAGGGAACATTAGTCCAGCTGACTTCATCAAGGAGGTGAGGGGAGGCAACACAAACCCACAGAAGACTGGGCACCCAGGCACCCACTCTCAAGGGCTGCTGGCAGAGCTGTCGGAGCTGCTGAGAGAGTCGCTGTAGCTCGGTCTCATTTGCACATCACTCCTTTAATGAACAATTCAAATGAATCCCAAATTTTCAGTTCTCTACTATCCCTGACATGGACCCACCATTTGGACGTTCTCCACGTGCTCTTCCGAGGTAACTTACTGCCCAGCGCAGGTGAATGAGGCCCCCCCACCCCACCCCCATACCCCTCCCACGCAGAACTCAGCCCTGCCCAGGTCCCCACCCCCACCTCCACCCAGCGGCACCACCGGTTCAGCATCAGGCTGGCTTTAGGGGGGTGTTCGATCTGTCTTCTCTGCTCCATTACCTTTCCCTGATGGCCTCCAGGGGCTGGGGAGGGGGGAGACGTGGAGGGGGTCTATTTAAAAGATTTTTGGAATCTGTGCCCGCGCATCACCCGCTGCCATGAGTTATTTCAGCGCCGATGTTTGTCTCGAGCTGATTATTCCAGCCTGAGAACAGGTGGAGCAGCCTGCGGTGGCTTATTCGTCAGCCAAGGCCATCTGTTCCCAACAAGCTGAGATTTGTAGCTGATTTCTACTGGGGAGCAAGGAGTGGGGGCAGGGAGGGAGAGGAAACGCATGTGTCCCCCACCCCCCATCCCAGGGGACTAACTCCTCCTGGATCTTCTGCCATGCCCTTTCTCATACCTCTACCTTCTCATTTTCTCAGAGAACTCACTAGTCACTTGACTTTCTGAAAGAGCAAAAATAGTTTTTCCTTCAGGGCCTAAATCTTCTTAGATGGAGTCAGGTCTGAGAAGCACAAATCCATCCGCCGGGCACAATATCCGGCCACTGAACCATGTCCACCCGCAGAGATCTTAAAAAAAAAAAAAAAAAAAGGTATACAACCGTGACGCACATATCCTAAATGACCTCTGGACTCCTGGCTTCTCCTCACCCCACTGCCCCAGTCCCTTCACCCACAAGCGGGCGTGAGTCTCCTTGCCTAAACTTGTCACCTGCTGCGCTCCAGGCTGCACAGGGAGGGGAACCGTCTAGATGCTCCCCCCGCTTCCTCTCCCCTAAATACCCTGTTCAGGTTCCACCTTCCAATCTGCTCCTCTTCCAGCTTCTACTCTGAGCCGTGCCAAGAGATGCCTGCTGCTTGGAAAACGGCTTTCCCGGAGCAAGGGATCTAAGCGGTTTCTAAGAAGCTTTGCCACATTTATTCCCCCCACCCCCAACCATCGGCTACTATTTCTATCTGAGAAATGCCGGGAAAGAAGCTACTCTTTAAAATCACACTAATATGACAATTTAGGGCTTTCTTTGGTGTTTGGCACAGACATACATCTGTAGGGACTTAAGAAAAATGATCTGAAAACTTTGTAAGTAGAGATACTTCATCTATAACCCACATCCTCAAATAAACTTATTCTAATTTTTAAAAAGATTTTACTTATTTATTTGAGAGAGAGAACGTGCAGGAGCAGGGGGAAGGGGCAGAGGGAGAAACAGTCCTCCTCCTCCAGCAGAGAGCCCTCTGTGGGACTTGAACTCAGGCCCCCCAGGATCATGACCTGAGTGGAAGGCAGATGCTCAACCAACCGAGTCATCCAGGCGCCCAGCCTATTTCTAATTTTTAAGGCGCCTTCTGGGGTTTATCTATTTATCTGTGTTTTCACGTGTACTTTTGTCATAGGCACATGTCCTCTTAAGAACCCATTCATAGAGTTGTAAGACCGCCTCACTTTCTAGTTGGTTCTCTAGTCTTATTTTGCCAGTTCCTGGGAGCAGAAATTCATTTTCTGTTATTCAGTCTTGCCCTGTTGGCTCAGTATGTGGCCTACCAAAAACAGCAGCTTCCACAGAGGCGCTCTAGGGCTTTCAGAGGCTGGCCGCAAGTTCTGTGCTTCTAGAAACTTCCAGGGCAGTGCCACTCCCTGGGGTAACTCTTCCTTGCTCTCCCGAGGATAGTACTCCTACGGGGGATGGAAGCAGCCCTCAAGAAAAGGTTGCCAACCTGCCACTGCCACCTGTCTGTCCCCAGGACTAAATATGAGCCATAAGGCCTATTTCCCTGCATACAATTTTGCATTTGCCTGATTACCAGTCATTGATCTGTCTTTCAGAGACATAATGTTTCCAAGGCTATTGGCCGCATCTTCTCATACCAGAATGTGTGTGTGTGTGCGTTTTTAAACTCCTTTTTTGATTCTCTGCTTTCAAATTCCCTAGCGTCCTCTTTTCCCGAAATCCATTTGCTTCTTTTCCTAATCTAGTCAGATCATAGATGTGGCACAAAACATATAAAAATTTATTAAAATGTGGAAACTCTTTGACTCTTAAGCCACCTCAAATAGAATTTGTCTGGATGGTGTTGAACCTTAATATCCTTTTTAAGGTGTTTTTTTTTTTTTGTTTTTTTTTTTGTAAAACTGTCATTGCTGACTTTTGATATCTAAAGCATATTCTATCTGCACATTTAAGTATTCCACTGGGAGATTTATGTCACTGACTTCAATTGTAAAGCACACATCCCTTTTGGAATCTCCCTCATGTATATGACCCATCACTGGGGTTTACACTACAAAAGACTCAATTTCTCTGTGAAATTCCTTCTAAACAAATCTAGCATCCTTGTTAACTCCAAAATGACTATTGGTCTGGAAATTACTCCTCCTAGATCCAATCCCAGAGAACGGTCTGGATTTTTCCATTATGCTGTAATGAAATTAGACTGAGGGAAATATAGCTTAATCTATGCATTCCGGGCCATGTGGAGCTGTTACTCATATTGTTGGCACCATATGCATGAAGCACTGAATGTGATAATGTATGGAGGGTGCTCTGAAAATTGTAAGGAGCAACAGAAATGTAAGGTTGACATTTCCCCCCAAAATGCCAAGAAGTGTTTCCTTACTTAGGCCAAGCTTTGCTGAATACCAGGCACACAGCGATTAAAGATGAGGAACATGACAATTATTCCTGGGACTCTCCCGTCTCCCTTTTTCCCCTGACAAGGCCAGAGGAGCTGGGAGATACCTGGCCCTTTGCTGGAACCAAGCTGTTAGGACACACATCCCCTCTTTGAGCCTCAAGGAGAGGACACTGCATGGTTATGACACAGTTTAGAAGACATAGTAAATGCTCAGCAAATGGGAACATAATAAGTAGGTGCTCAGCAAAATGGGAATTATTGTTTATTTTGTCATCCTTCTCATACCTGTTTCACAATGACGCGGGTAAAGGGCACCCTTCATTCCCAGCTTCTGCCAAGGACCTCCAAGAGCCCTCAAAGAGGCGGGAAAACAGTACGTCGGGCTGAGGGAGGAGACGGGTCCTCACGCAGAGGGAATCCTTGAAGGGCAAGGCCGATGGGCTCGGCCCCAGTCAACTGCTCTAAGAACATTTGGAGGAGGGCAGCGGCTTCCTGGCCTTGGCCTCCCGGAGGTGCGGAGGTGCCGGAAGACCCTTCAGGCGGGGGCGGGGTCCCGGTCATGCAAATGTCATATGAATATGCTAATACACGGCTCCCAGCGAATGGGAGGGCGCCTTCCCGAACTGGCAGAGCTTGCGGGGTGGGACCTAGAGGACGCGAAGAGGTCGCGGAGGTTTCTCTGGTCTGCTGGACAGGAACCAACCCCAGACAGACAGACTCCCATCGCTGGGGTAGCAGCCAGAAGCAGCAGCAGGCAAGGACAAATAACCATAGGCTGGTCTGGAATGTGTTGCTATGTAGAAGGTGAGTTAGAGTTTCAGCCTCCCTGAGAACCAGCTCAGAGGAAATGAAAGGGGAACAGAAGGATGATGGTTAGATTTAAGGCAGCACTTTCTCCCAAGGATGACAGTGGGGCCCTTTGTTCAGTGACAAGGAAGGCAGGCTGTGGATTCAGACCCCTCTCTCCCACGTGGGAGCCCTTAGGAACCCGGCTCCCTCTAGTCCCACAGGGCCCAGCGTGGAGGACAGGAATGCATGATTGACTTTGAAAAGTCCCCACCATTCAGGTAGGAGATCCTTTCCCCCCATGGGCCTCCTGGGCTCTTCGTGGAGGATGAGGACAGCAGACGGGCTGGCTCTGGGGCCCGGAGGGGAGAGCAGCAGTCATGGCATCTCTTGCAACACGCTCACCGCCAAATTGATTCAAATTGGCTTGGATATGAACATATGATTAAAGGAGCGGCGTGATTCATTTATCAGGAGAGATTAAAGAGCGGCATCTGCGCAGCCTAGCTGGGGGACAATTAAGGAGCAAATCGCTAAGTGTCTGTGCCACCAGGCTTGGGGGTGGGGCAAGGGGGGGACAACTAGGATAATCTGCCAAGGGGACACAGAACAAAAGGAGGTAGTTCAGGAGTCACTGTGGGCTGCTATCATCTCTGGGCATTGACCGGGTACCACGGGGAGCCTCGCTGGGCTTTGGTCCTCACCTTTCATCCAGGAGTCAGAGCAGTCCTGAGGGTCTGAAAATTGGAGAGGAGAAAATGTCGAGGCACCTTTGAGCCTGGTACAGGCATAGATCTACTGCCTGTTTTGCGAGAATCCTTTATATCTTAGGAGCCAGAGTTGGCATGAGTGTACAGGGGAGCTTATAGAGCTCTGAAGGCACACCCAAAAGGAAGTTGGGCTTTGATGGCCCCCTGCTCCCAGACTTCTCTGGCAAGTTGGTGTTGAGGGCATGGCCTTGGTCCCAGCCTGGAGTCTAGCACCCTGGGACAAGGGGCTTTGCTGCAACTTGAAGTGTTGGTCATGAGAGGCTGTGTCAGGCTTCCTTAGGCAACCTGTGGAGATCCCTACCACCGCCCATCTTTCCCTGCCTCAGGGCCTTTGCTTAAACTCTTTTTTTCCAGTACACCTGTGGAAGTACAAGCCTTTCTTTAAGCCCCAGCTCAAAATACCAGCTTTTAGAAGCTTTCCCATCCTCCTCCACCTGAAACTCCTCTCCCAGGCTCCCCCCATAATATGTGCAAAGCAACTTTTTTCTCCTTCTGTTAGGTCTCATGTAATTATTTCCATGTGGGTCTGCCCTAATCCATGAGCCCCTAGACAACAAACATTATGAATTACATCTTTCTATTCACGCAAAACTTGCACATACATATTAGTAGGTACCTATTTTGTATGTCTGTCTTCTCCACTAGAAAATCTACTTTAAGAAGGAAGGAAACTCATCGATCCCCAGTACTTAGAATAGGGCCTAGGTCACAGCAGGCAGTTATGAAATATCTGTTGAGTGAATGAATCAATGAATAATATAAGATTTCAGACTTGAGCAAAGCCCCCTGCCCCAGACTACTGTTGGCATCAGTATATACTGATGATGGTCTTTCTGGTTAACCAAAGGCCCAAGACAGTGTGGATCAACAGAGTTGGAATCTTGTCTGCAGATGGGAGGGTTGGGGTCACAGTAGCTCCTGGGAGAAACAGAAAATGCACCCACCTATTTGAAAGCACGAGTAAAAGATGAATATGAGGAGACAACAGTTTAAAAAAAAAAAAAAAGGAACTTTACTTTTACTATCTTCTCTACTCAATCAGGGAAGGGGAAGCAGTGGAGAGAGGAAGACTCTTTCATTCAAGATGGATCCATTTTATACTCCTCTCCCAGTCATTTTGGGGGACTTTCCTCCCTCCTTCTCTTTTTTTTTTTGTTTTTTTTTGAAAGCATAATTTTGTTTATTCTGTGACTTAGAGCACAAAGGAGTAAGCCAAACCTCCTCTGAAACCCACACTCACTCACACACTCATTATGCCGACCCTGGATTGAGTCTTGTGGTTTAGGTTGTTGGCCCTGGCTCACACCCTCCTTCTCTTTCTTGACCCTTTCTGGGTGGCTGACATCACCAGAGCTTTGGTGTTAGGACTGTCTCATACCCTTTTCTGCCTTCCTGTACAAACCAGAGGAGCCTGATTGACCAGTTATAAAAGAAACTTTATGTGTGCAGGGATTATAACTGGTCACATTACAGAAGGTAGAGGAGTAGGAGGAGTCATTTGTTTTTTGCCCTTTTGCAAGAGCTGTCTCTTAGCTGTCAGTGAGCAGACCAAGCGTAAATGGAGGCATGAAGGCAGAGACTGAACAAGGAAGAGAAGCCAGAACTCTCAGCCTACTCAAGATGCCCTGTGGCCAATGGGGCTGGGGGCCAGAGGGAGTTCTGCCATGTTTGGTCAGAAAGTCTTATTTGGAATGACTAAAATTAAACCTAAAACTTTTTTCTAGTAAGAAGAACTTACATCCCTCAAACAAACAAAAAGTTTTCTGTAACTGGTGAGATTTAATAATCAGAGAGATCTCAACATTTCTGAGCGGAGACTAGGAGAGGATGCGGCAAGGATGGCTCACCTGATTACAGTTTGCAGGCTCTTAAAAGGGATGTTTGTCTTTCTGGACCAATTCTCATCCTACTAGCTTTGCCTGCCCCAAATGACCTTCCAAAAAGCTCTGAGTGGTACTGGTCTGGTGTGGGAGTAGACCAGTGACCCGGGCGCTTCCTCCGGTCCCCACCAGAATTCTCTGTTCCCCAGGGACAACCCAGGACTTTACCTGAGCCTGAAGGAACAGGCAGGAAAATTGGCAGAGCCAGGAGGAAAAGGACATTTATTTCCATACATCAGGTAAATGGGGAAGAGAGAGCACAGCCCAATGAGTACAAACCAATTGCAGGAGGGGGGTGGGGGTGGGACAGCAGATGGGAGCGGCACCAGGCACTGCCCTTGGGCCCCCAAGTCTGGTGGCATTGGCGGGATGACCTTTAGAGTGGGGGATGGGACTGTCGGGCCACATGTGGTCATGTCTAGGGTAAGTGTGTGGGGACAAGACAACTGGAAGAAGAAAAATGGCTCCGGCTTAGGACACGGGTGGAGGCTTGTGTCTAATACACATCATTACTGACCCAAACCCCCATCTTCAGTTTTTCTGATCACAAGCCCTCCACCCGTGGCCTTCCCTCTCCAGCTGGGCCTATGGTCCAGGCAACTATGACAGAGCGGCAGGGAAGCAGCGCTCGGATAGGCCTGACCTGGTGTGGGTGGAATGGGTTTAGTCTTAAATAGGTCATTGCACTTAACACACTGATGAGACAGAGGGGGTGGGGCATGAAAGTGCCGGATGGTACCGAGGCACCCCTGTCCGTGCAGGCTGGCTCAACCCATACCCAGAAGCACCTGAGAGCCCCTCCCCAGGCTGACCGAAGAATCCGGCTCCTGCTCCGTTCACCGGTCTCTCCAGCTGCACAGAGAAAGGACCGCTCTCGGAGAAGCGAAGATGGAGATGAGATTCCCCTAGTCATTCCTGCAAACTCCAGCTGCCATCACGGCCCCCTCCCACTCTCAGGGATGCAGCTGTGATGGAGAGGTTGGGTATTTAAATTAAAAGTAAAAAGACAGCAGGCACTGAGAAGAGAAAGCCCTCACCCCAAGCAGGGGGCTGTGGGAAGCGGGGGCAATAGGGAGGAATGGCTGTTCCTGCCCCCGACTCCTCCCCGTGGACCCAGCAACCTAGAGTGTCCCAGCAGGCAATGTGTCCACCGTCCCTGAGCAGGGGGCTGAGATGGAGGTCAGCTTGCTGGCTCCATGCCGTGCCAAAGCCACCTGCCACTGCCCACAGAGTGTGGCATTTTGGAGGCAGAAGGAGCAAAAAGTTCTCTTTTCAGGAACTCCTCTCTGCTCTGCCCACCCCCCCACCTCGTCCATATGGAGATGTCAGGCACCCGCAGCGTGGAAAGCCCCCCAGACCTGGGGGGGGAGGATGTTTCCCATGCGGATCAGCAGTCTGGTGGGGGAGACCTGTGCCCTGCCACTCCCTGGGAGAGGCGCCATGGCAGCAGAGGCCCGGGGGGTACAAGAGGTACAGACCACTCCCCTGGGCTATGCGTTGGTCTCTGTCGGTCTGGCCTCTGTGTCGCTGTCACTCAGATAGTTATGGGAGTATCGTGGCCTGGAGGTGCTGTCCAAAGGTTCGTGCTCATCATCTGACCGGTCAGGGGCAAGGGACTTCCAGTAGCTGGTAGGGCTGCGAGGAGAGAGGAGCAAGGTCATGATGGAACAATGCTCTTAAACCTTCAGCACCAAAGCCCTTGGGTCTGGGGAGGCTCTCACAACCCCATCACAGCATTCCTCAAAAGCCACAAATTGAGAGGTGACTCCAATCCCTCACTTCCCCGGAAGATACGCAGAGTAGTGAGAGAAAGGAGAGCATTGTCTTGATTCCAAAAACCTCTGAAATTCCCTGGAAAGTAATGCCGTAGAGCTGTAGGTCTCAACCTAAGAATCGGCAACAGACTCCTGTGTCCTTCCCCTCGAGAAATTCTGATTTGTTAGCTTTTGGGTGGAACCGAGGAATTCTGCATTTTCAGTTCTTCCAGAAAACTCTGATGCTGGTGGTCCACAGATCACACTGACTTGGAGACTGCGGGTCGGTAACCTCACCCCTAACCATGATACCTTCTGAGAGGGAGGGTCTTTCCCCACTGGCTACTCCCAGACCTTAATCCTTCCTCTTCATTGTTTTCCTAAGGCCTGTGAGCATTTCTGCCCTTGACCGTGGCATCATCTACTCACTGCAAGGGAAGGAGGCTCAGGATGTAGGGATTGGCTAGAATTCTGCTTCATGGTGGCATAGTCATCCCTTTCTTGGTACCATAACCCAATCCTACAGAGTTTTCATCAGGCCTCCAGCTTCCTCTCACCAGGATGGGAAGGATAATTATCCCCTGGATGGGGCAGGCTCATGGCATTGAGCAAGGACAGAAACCTCTTGCTGCAGTTATCTTTTCTCCTTCTCTCCCAAAGCCTTAGAGCCGCCTGCCCTTGCCCCTCCCACCTCCGCTGCCTTCACTGGTTCAAGTGCACTGTAACTTCAACACTGAACAAAATGCAGCCCAGACTGTGTCCCCTCTTCCCCCGCCCCCCCTCCCCCAGGGCCCTGCACCCAGAGTCCCTGCCCAGTGTGCTCCCAGGGACACAGCTCTGCCTCCCGATCCTAGAGAGCTTTCCCTAGGATAAACAGGAATTCCGTGATCCCTCTGCCCCCAACTCTGCTTTAAGAATCTGATGGGGGACCTTGTTTACTGGCCCCTTGGAAGTTCTTTCATCCCCAAACCGAAAGAGGAGGAAACAGTGTTCTGCAAGACCCACATTCTTAGCTTTTCCTACTGTGTTCGGAGGATAGGGTTTGGCTACGGAGTACTTCCTGTGTGTAACACTGTCCCGGGCACTCTGGACACCCATCTTACTCTTCACGATAACCCTATGAAATGTCACCAGGAAGCTGGTTCAAAGAGAAAGATTCTGGCTCAAGGTCACATAGCCAGTATGGAAATTTGAACTTGGACTCTTAGACCTCAAAGCCTTTTGCTGACTCCACCCTGCTGCTAGATAAGATGACCTGAAGAGAAAACACAACCAAACCTGAATGTTCCCTGCCCTCCTGGGTGAGAGCCCAGGGAGTATGTAAAGATAGGCCTCTCTCTCTCTCTCTCTCTCTGTCTCCCCGGGGAGAAGGAAGAGCCTGATAGAATACATGTTCAATTATGCAGAATGGTTCAGGAATGGGGCAGTCTGGTTAATAGTTATCCTATTTCTCATGAATGTATTACCATTTTTAAAGGAATCAGAATAGCACAAAACACATTTCATACAAACTAGACTGAACGTAAATGAGTCTTACTTTGATGGGCCAAAGGCACTTAAGGACTCTAGGGTGTCTCAGGGACAAAATTATAAAGCTCAATGATGACTGTGCAACATAGAAAAAATTGGGGTTATTTTAGCTTTTGGGTTGTTTGAATTCTAAATTAGTGGGAGTCTGGTTTTATTTTCAATTTTTGGACAGAATTTCTGGGCACCCAAGTGCGAAGGTCTGCTGTTGGGCAAAGGACTTTGTGGAAAAACAGTAGGGTTATTTTGCGGGGTGGGGAGGGAGGGAGGGGGCTAGGCAGATGCCAGGACTGCCACCCAGATGCCGACAGGGCATTGCCGGGTAGGGCCAATCGGAGTTCTTTTCCATTCTCGCACCTCTCCTGAGTTGGGCTGAGGCCCCCACTCCCACATTCCTGTGATTGCCAAGCAGACAGATGCCTGGATAAATGACAGCCAGGTTCTGATACGGCTCCATCTGAGTGCTGGGCAAGCGGCAGAGGTAGCCAGAGAGGGGAGCCAATGCCATGCTCCTCTGCCCACAGGTGTGCTACAAGCCAGGCTCCTTTGTGGCCTCTGGAGCCACAGCGGTAGAGTCAACAGCCAGCACCTTGCCCCCTCCCCAGGGCAAGAGTCAGTGCTGGCAATGTGAACATTTTAACCAAATTGTTCAAAAAGCTTTCCTCCCCACAAGCCAGCGACTCCTGCACAACGCTGTCACAAACAATTTGGTGTATGAGCTAATTTCTGCTGGGTGAGCCCAGGGTGGCAGCCCCCTCCCCTTGCCTTTGCTGTGGATGAGCTCGCCTTTGGAGTTCTTGCTGGTCCCCTTTGCCAGATGGGAAGCTAAGCCACTGCTCTGCTCCTGGCCCCCATGCTTGGCAGTTTAACTACCCAAAGCCAGTTCACACTGAGCCCAGCCAGGCCCTCCCTTCCCTGGCCCTTCTCTGGCAGGCTCAGTATTGGCCCGCTAGCTTCTGGCTTGGGGCCCACTCTCCCTGCTGTGAATCCGATCCTCTTGGGTGGTGGTGTGTAGGGTTTCGGGACTACTCCTGCTTTCCTGGTGGACAAGATGAACAGTGCAGGTGGCTGGGGCAAGAAACAGGCTTTTTTGTTGTTGTTGTTCTTGCTGGTCATAGGATCAAAAATTGGACTGAGGCTGAGAGCATTGGGTCTGAGGCTGGGTGGCGTACGATGCCCAGCTAGGCCTGCACCTCTCTCCCTCTCCAGGCAGGGATGCAGTACCCAGAAGGGCCTGGCCTACCACCTGACTTCCTGTGCTGGGGGAGGAGGGCACTCGGCAGGGCTGCCAAGGGGAAGGATGAGGCAGTAGACTTGTCTTTTCTGACAATAGCTCCCTAGTGCAACCCAGATGCTTCCTGCTCTTCCCAGAGCACCCTGCAATCATCAACCACATGGGGGAAGCGACAGAGCCCGTGCTGAGCCCAGGGGCTTGGTTTCAGAGCAGCTCAGGGTCTGAGGAGTCTGAGACGGCCATGAGCCTGGTCTGGGTTTAAATTCTACCCTCTCTACACCATCCCCCTAATCCCATCCCATCACCCATCTCCAAATCGCTGCAGGTAACATTCACTCCTACCTGTCCATTTCTTAAAACGTAATTGATCCCTTTGGAGAGGATTCTGCCCAATCAGTGTACCTGCCCGGGTGCCCATGGCACGAGAGGCCCACAGGCATGCGACAGGTGTGTTAGTTCATGCAGTGGCCATGCTCCAGGGGGCGGCACTCTGGGGTCACATCTCCTGGGAAGCAGCAAGCTTGCCCTGGGAGGTACCATGCTGAAAACAGCTTCACATAACCAGGGTGATCCAAATGTCACCACCCACCAGGGAAACTGGCAACAATGGGATTCCAGTGAGTCAGTCTTTGCGCCTTTCTTCTGAGACGGGGGTGTGGGCATAAAGGGCCTAACTGCTAGATCTCCCTTCCCACAGAGAGAAGGCTGGGGGAGGCAGGAGAGCCAGGAGGGGTCTGTCAGTCAGCAGCTGCTAATTTCTATTCATTATTACTTTTTAAGATGCTCTGAGCTGAGGTGCCGCCCATGTGTGGGCTTCAGGTGGGAGGGCTGGGGAGGGAGTCAGGCACCTCGGGGTGTGATGTAGGGGGTGGTACTGTGGGGGCTGTGGCCCTGGGGAGCCTTGCACTCTGAGGCTTGAGATGTGTGCCAGGGAGGAAGGTGGCTTTGCAGGGCAGGGGAAAGCCGAGCCAGAAGGCCTCAAAATAGATGACGGCCACTAGCGCACCAACTCACACCCGGGAGGGAAGCGAGAGCCCTTTCCGGAGACCAGCCTGTTGGGGCATCAGTGCTGCCAGGCACGCGCACCAAACCTGTCATCCCCGTGCTCTGCCCTGGGCCGTGTGGAGGAGTGGTCAAGGGCAAATTGAATAGCCTCCATTCAGATCCCAGCAACATCACTTCCCAGCTGTGTGACCTGTGACTGTGGCAAGTGACTTCACTTCCTTGAGCCTCGGTTTTCTTTCCTGTAAAGTGGGGCTCGTCCGGCCTTGGTTATGGAGTTAGCCCGAGGATTAGGTGCACACAGCGTGGTGAGTGTCTAGGGGGGGCCCTGGCCCTCAGCAGGGACTTAATAAGTGTGAGCGACTGTCCACCGCAGGATCAGTCTGGGGGGGCACGGGGCTCAGGATGACTAACCGGCCCTACTCTCCAAGGTGGGAGCCAGAAGGCTCCCTGAGGCCAGGCGTGCCCGGCAGGAGCGAAGTAGAGGCCTCCGTGTGGGCGGGCGAGGTGGGGGCAAGTTAGTTCACACCGAGCAGCACACTCCATGCCCCACGCCAGCTGCCACCTACTGCCGCGCTAGTCGCTCTCGGGCCGGTACAGGTACCGCATCATCAGGCTGTCCACCTCCTTCTTGCGCTTCTTCTCCTCCTTCCGGGACTGCCGGGACTGCCGGCCCGCAGCCTCCTCGTCTTCGGCAGCAGGGCCCTTCTTCACGCTCGAGCGGCTGTGGCCTGACACTGTAGAGCCGCTGGAGCTGGACGAGGACTCTGACTCGGTCTCCGTTCTCTTTCTCCTCGATCTGGATTTCTTCTTGCCCTTGCGCGAGCGCCCCTTCTTCCGCCGTCTGGGCTCCGAGGAGTCCTCGGAGCTGGAGCCGGAGTGGGAGCTGCTGCGTCTCCGGCTCCGGCCCTTGTGGCTGCTGCGGGAGCGGGAGACGTCGGCAGCGGAGGCCGAGCGGCGGATGCCGGCTGCCCGCGCTGGGAGGTCCAGCTGGGCGCTGCGGACGCTTTGGATGCTCTTCCGGTCATCTTCCTCCGAGTCGGGCTCCAGGCTGCTCCTCTGGAACGGGCCGGGTTTGAAGCTTAAGACCTCGTTGATGGCAGCCTCCAGGTCAGGGTCCAGGTAGGAGTGCCGGCTGACGGGGCGGATGCCAGCGCCAAGGGGCTCATCTGTGGCCGAGGCTGAGACACGAGGCCGTGGTGGCACCGAAAGACTGCGGGCCAGTGACGGATGGCTATACTGGGAGTGGGCCTCGCTCAAGGCCACACTAGCTCCGTCGTCCCACGTGTCCAGGCAGCTCTGGCCCAGAGACAGGCGGGAATCCGGGCTGTCCCGGCCCCGGCCCGAGGCGCGACTCAGGGAAGGACTGAGGGTCCTGGACAGGGTGTCCAGCCGGGAGGTGCTGCGCCGGGAGATGGGGGAGCCCGAGAGCGAGAAGCTCATGGTGGAGCGGGCCCCATCCTCACCGGAGCCACGCCGTGTGGCCGAGGAGGCCCGGCTGGTGGGAGCAGAGACTGTGGAGGCCCGGTCAAAGTCTGAGCCCCACCGCTTCTCCAGCCCCCGGCCCGGGCGGCTCAGGGCCTCAGAGACGATGGAGCCGCACTCGTCTGGCTCCTCCCTGGGGGCCATGCGGGTCTTCCGGGGTGGCCTCTCCGGGGAGGCTGCCCGCTCGCTCAGGGTGGTGAAGAGCGAGTCCTCATCCCCGGTGCCCCCGATGGAGTCCTTCAGGGTGAGCCGCTTCCGATAGCTCAGGGAGCTCAGTGCCGAGGCCGGCCTCTCCTCCACCCCCTTGCCCTCTTTGCCAGAGGTGTTGAGAGCCATTCTAGGGGAGGGAGGTGAGGCCGGGAAGAGAGAACCAGCAGTGGATTAGAAGCAGCACAGACGGAATAAGAGAGGGAGAGAGAGAAAGAGAGAGAGGGAGAGGAGCCTGCATGAAACTCAGAGAATAAAGACACAGGGGGAGGGAGGAGACAGGAGGCAAAGGGAGCCACCAGCAGCACCCCAGCGAAGTGGCAGTGAGAGCATTGGAGGAAATGAAGCAAAATAATTTGCGTCAGTGAAAATAGCTTCATGGAGAATGTCATGTAAATTAGACCATTGTTCTATTTCATCACTTTTCCCCCTCTAAAACGTTTAGTTCAATTTATTTCATTGTCAACTACCTGGAGCCTTGTGCCGCGCGGTGGTGAACGGCAGCGGGGCGGGGAAGGCGGCATTATCTGCCATAACGAAATGTTGTTTGGCTGAATAAATTAAACCAATTAGAGGGGGCCGCTGGGTGCTGGTGGTGAGGGGCTGGACTTGGGAAGGGGCCTCAGGGGAGTGGGAGGAGGGGGGTGGGATTACTTGTCAACCCAGCCTGCCTGCTGACTCTGGGAGGGGGTGGTGGATCAAGATGGCTCTGAGTTGGGAAGAAACTGCTAGGCAGGGGAGCCAGCAGGAGGCACTGGCACAGGGAACAGAGGATTACCCTTCCTGCTGCCATGCTGGCCGGGAAGTGAGGGATGGGGCCTGGGGAGCTAGATTCCAGGGGGAGCTGGACTGACTTGGCTGGACAGGAGGGGAAGGAGTTCCTCTAGTGGACGGGTGTGAGCAGGAAGCACGGGGGTGGGTTGGGGAGGGGACATGGTGAAAAGATCAGAGGAAGGAGAGAATGGGAACAGGAAGAGAAATGTGGCTGTGATAAGCAAGTCAGGGGAACCGGTGCCTTTTCTGCTGCTGGTCCTGTTAAGATATCAGAGATCCAGAGCTGGCCTGAGACAGTCCTGTTGAGGGTCATGGGGTCCAGACACTCCTTATGCCCCATTCCCATCTTGATTCTGGGGCCCAAACTTCTGGTGGTTCAACCACTATTTGTTGAATGAATAAATGGGGACGAAGTCAAACCTATAGCAAACCAAAGGCCCGAGCCTGGTAGGAAACCGTTACCTAGGAAATATAAGGGTGCACAGACCCCAAGCCTCCTGTGCTCATTCCACATGCTGGGGACATGCCCAGGCCCCGTGTACGTGTGCCAGGCCAAGAGGCTGGTACCAGAGGCCTGGCCCCTCTGGGACCGAGGCACTGCTCCTTTATTCTTGGCTTATGAGGTAGATTTTCCCTCCCAGCTCAAGGCCATGTACTCACCTGGAACTCTTCAAGCTGCTGTCATCAGAAGCTGCCTTGGAAGGCCCCTTGTTTTTCGACAACCATGACTTGA
The DNA here is from genome assembly GCF_020171115.1 of Neogale vison. Taxonomy (NCBI): domain Eukaryota; kingdom Metazoa; phylum Chordata; class Mammalia; order Carnivora; family Mustelidae; genus Neogale; species Neogale vison. The sequence goes on along the minus strand of NC_058095.1, from coordinate 28,285,963 downwards.
CTCCGTCGACGCGGTCCTCCAGCTCCGAGTCCACATCTGAGTCCCCCTCGCTGTGGGATGAGGAGCAGAAAGGTAGGAGAGACCAGAGAGGAAGGGCTAAGCCGCAGCCCAGTTGGGAGCGCTGAAGGGACCACAGTCTGGCCCGGGGTGGGGGGGCAGGATGGCGTGCACATCAGTGAGTCAGGGAGCAGAACGGGGAGGTTAGATGGGGTGCCCCATTCACGAGGACCCTGCCCCGCTCAGCAGGCCACACGCAGGACAGCCACCAAGAGGACCCCGAGGAGCATGGAGGACCTCCCATTCTACTTGTGGAGACAGACTGTTATGGAGCCAAACGCTTTCAGTGAGGATGACAGGGAAACTGTCCATTTATGAGTTCCAGCTAAACGGCCACTGGTTAGAAAGATGAGTCCGAGGCCCTATAGCTACTTGCTGAGGCCTATTCCGTTTCTTGTCTGCCCACTCCCAGAAACGTGGCCACAGCTGAGCTGCCGCCATTTCCCACGCCTTCACCGTAAGAGCCAGATTGCAGGCCATGGGGTGGGGAAGAGAAAGGCATCATTATGCCTTCAGATTGAAGTGGACGCCTCCTGGCTCAGCTGACGGCGGTGCACCTGAGCGGGACCGGCCAGATCTCAGACCCATCCCATCCTGTGACGTCCCAGACCCTTAGGAAACAGAGAAGGATGAGGAGGGGGCATCCGCCATTTCCCGAGGTGCTGGCAATGGCTCTGGGATTCAAACTGTATCCTGGAGACCCACCTGAGCCCTCACAAAGTCTCAGACAATGGATCAGTCTATCCAAGTCTCCTCTGCCCTCCCTCAGGCAGCCTCCTGCTCTCGCTTCCTAGTTTGCATCTCGCCAAGCTGGCCTGAGCCCTCTCTACTGGCAGAAAAGCCCAAAGGAGTGAGAATCGGAGGCTGGAGTCACGGCGACATCTTTACAAAGCAGTGGGGGCTTAGGGACAGCTTCTGAGTGAGAATGTTCTAGAATTCTGCAAAATGTCTGCTCCCACATTCCCCTGCTAAGGAGATGCTAAGGATTTCTCCTTGATATATATTCCTTTCATCTGTGTCAACAGGAGCAGCCCCATTCCTGAATTATGTTCTTGAATAAACAGCCACACAGGCACGCGTGAGTGTTTGTGCACGCAAGTGTGTTCTCTGTCTCTCTCTCAAACACACACACACACACACACACACACACACACACACAGAGGAAACTGCCAGACTCCATTCTGGAGACCGTGAGAGAGCATGAGCCATTGGGAGGGGAACAAAGAGGCATATTTTATGGGCTTCTATCAAAAACAGAATTATAACAAAGATGAGGCTGGCTGATACCCCGGGTAAACAGGAGTTTAGCAGACAGCCCCGAAACCACTAATGCAAGCCCCATGCCTGTCCGAGCCCGGCAGATTTACTATGGTGCACAGGACCCATAGAACGCCAGCACCACCTGATTTATACACCCACGCAAAAAACCTCCTTCTCCAGCTTCAGAACCCGTAATTTATCACCACCGTTCATAACCATATTGATTGCCTTTAGAAAGGAGGTTCTGTGTGCATCGCAAAATCTATGTCTACATGTTAAAAGTGTTTCTGTATAAATCTCCCTTAATACTGCACTGTTTACTGCTTTCATTAAGGTTATGGCAATAACAACTGTATCTCTAAGTAAATCGAAACATTATTTTTCTGCCCGCTTTACTCGCTCGCTCGATAACTTGGCGCTGGGGCCCAGAGCGGCTGAGCACGGAGCCACACCACCTCGGCCAGCAGTGGGACGGTGGCAAGGATTGCACGCCCCAGTGCGCCTGCGTGAGTGCACACCGGGTGTGTACATGAGTGCGCGCGCATGCATGCGCGTGTGCCCCTGCCTAGCAATGGTTTAGAAGATGATCTTAAATGCGCATTTTATCAGCCCTCAAAGCTCCTCCAGCCCAAGGATGGCAGGGCTGGAACACACAGGGGACAGGCAGCCGTGGACCCAGAATACAAATTCTCCTCCTTCCCTTCAGAGCATGAATGGGTGGAGACACCGCCCGGCCTGCCCTCGCCTTCCCTTTAGTGTCAAGCCTATAGATGATGTTTAGGCTCTTTTGCTTAAATAATCAGGCCCGTGAACAAACTCCAGGGGCAGGCGGGCTCAGGGGGCAGTTGAAATTTTAAATGGTCGGAATTAAACCCCGAGTCAAATACAATTTATGTCCAGGCTCATGTGCTATTAGTTAACTGGGAGCCAAATCGCGGGGGAACAAACAAACGGAGACAGGATGGCGGGGGATATTAATTGTGTGTGACAACCGGGCTCCAGCGGCCCTCTATCACTGTTACACACTATTACATTTATCATTAGCGCTCACGGACTCCTGGGCACCGCCGCCAGCACATCCTGGCCAGGGGAGGAGGCCTGCCAGGCAAGAGAGAGTCGGGGGAGGAAAGCCAATGCCACGGTAAAAAACAACAACAAAAAAGCACACCTCCGAACAAACAGCCCTGACGAACTTGACAGAGGATCACTCTGATCGGCCTCAAGGCCCGCGTGTCTGCTCCCGCTATCCCGCTCCCACTCAGAAAGCAGGAATCGGAGGGTGAGGGCAGATCTCCTGGGCTCCCCGTCATCTGACAGGAAGCACCAGCGCAAACGCCCGGGGCGGTGGCGGGGGGGGGGGGGGCGGCTCCTCTGCCCAAGGTGTCTGCAGGGAGCAAGGTGAACACATCTGGCTGGGTTCCCTTCTGCTATGGGGAAGCAGCCCGTGAGGAGCTGGCTGGATGCCTTCTCCAAACAAGAAACTGCTAGACATCGCCCCACACCTCGTACCCTTGTCTGCCACAGGGAGGTGGTGGGCCCTTCCAAAATGAAACCTACCCACTTTTTTTCGGGGGTGGCACAGGCTCCAAAGGAGCCCCAGGGTGTGGACCAGACCAGCCCAATCAGACTTTCCCCCAGCAAAATAGGCCGGGGAGGCAGCTACACCTGCTTTCTGAGGGAGAAGAAGGCTGGAGCTCAGGAAGGCAGACTGAGGCCAAACGCTCTTTTCTGTGGGAGCCCCCCATCCTGCCCACCCAGGCTGTAAACCTTCCTGGGGGAGTGCACCTCGCGGCCTGTCCTCTACCCCCAACGCCGGGCCCGTCCCCTCGCCTCGCCTCAGGACAGAGTCAGCAGTGTTAGCGTGAGGCCAGCGTGGAGGAGGTGTGAGAGGCTGTGTCCACGTGCGGCATGCAGCAGGAGCCCTGGGTGGGGAGCCAGTGTTAGGGGCAGTTAGACACCAGGGGAGAGGCAGAGAGCGCATGCGCTCCAGTCCTCACGGTTTATTCTTTCTTTTCTGATACTTTGTCACCATGTCCTGCAAACTGGAAACAGAAAGAAAATGGTGGGCAAGGGAGATCACAAGGGAGCAAACCAAGGTGGACCTTTCCACGGAGGACCCCTTTTTCTTCAGCAAGAGATGCCTCTGACTGGTGGAGACCAGTTGGGGGGGCGGGGTGAGTGACGGTGCTCACTCTCTGGGTTGCCCTGGGGCACAATTCTCCTGTCCTGGAAAAGAGCAGGCTCCCTCTGCCTGCAGGATGGGGCACCGACGCTCACCCGGGAAGGGGGCAGGTCTGGGGGCCAGGGTTCTGCCCAAGGCAGCCTTGGGAGCTTCTCCAGGGCCCGACCCCCACCCTGCAGAGCTGCTGATCTACCTGCCTTGTGCCTCTTCATCAGCCTCAGACTACAAATCTCTCTCTCTCTCTCTCCCCTGAACCATTCCCTGGGTGGGTTTTATGAGAGAAAATCTCTGGCACGGTAACAAGGCACCACAGGCCTTAAATCTCTGCTTTCCCCAGAGTGGGGCAGGCACCATCGGAAATGCAGCTAAACGGGGGAATAACTCATCGTGGACAGGCAGAGCAGGAGAGCCAGGTTCCCTTGAGGCCTGGGGAGGGAGCACAGGCGGGGGTGGGGGGGGAGGGAGAGGGAGGATGTCTCACCCAGGTGGCACCCGTCCTGCCTTTGATCACTACGGGATGGGGTCCGTGCTGGGGTCTGGCGATGCGGGGAAGGTGGGCTGGTGACTCAGTGGTAGGGAGACAGAGGTGGCAGCTGTTCCACCTTGTGGCCTGACCCAGAGGTGGTCAGAGGGCCTTGGGGCGGGCCGCTGCTGCCACAGAGGCCCCCTCACCTGGTGATGAGGTCCTCATTCTCGTCGCTCTCCATCTCATCTTCGATGGCGGCCTGTAGGTCCCCAATGCGCTTGAATGCCAGTTTTAGATCGGCCTGCAGGCTTTGGTTAGCCGCCTCTAGGCTCTCCAGATCCATCTCCTAAGAGGCAGAGTGGGCAGTCCAGTTCACCAGGAGGACTAGTCTCTCGTCCAGGTGCTCCAGAAAAAGCCCGCTTTAAGTCTCTCCCAGCCAGGCATGAGCTCCGTGGACTGGGTTCACCTGATGGACACTGGGGTACCCCACCCTTGGCCCCCTAGCCTGCCTTTGGGACTTCCTGGACTGTCTCCTTGACATGTTCCTCCTCCTTCCAATGATCTCAACTCTGGTTTCTTTATGGCCCACCCCTGACCCGCCCGGAGGGATGTGTGTGCATACAGCCACTCAGCCGGCCTTGCGCTCAGGGCCCTGTGGGTGGGGGGCATTACCAGTTCGTGCTTCTTGCGGCTTGCCTCCGCCTCCTTCCTGGCGAGCTCGCCCATCTCCTCCTTGGTGTCCCGGAGCTGCCGCTGGAGCCTCTTGTTCTGCTCCTTCTCCCGGTTCTCGGCGGCAGTGCGCTGGTCCCGCTCCTCTGTCAGCTTCTCCATGTTCTCCTTGAGCCGGCTGGCCAGGCTCTGGACAGGGAGGCGGGGAAGACAGGCCCATCAGCGAGGCTGGGACACGGGTGTGGCTCTGGCTCTGAGCTCCATAGTCCGGAGGACTGGGGTCCGGCTCTGGCACCACCACTCACTGGTAGGTGGGCAGGAACTAAAGCCCTCCGAAGAGGCTTCCTTTGCCTTTCTGTAAAATGGGAGAATAACACCTACTCCCTCAGGGCCTTTTTTTTTTTTTTTAAAGGTTTTATTAATTCATTTGAGAGAGAGAGAAAACAAGCAGTGGGGGAGGGGCAAAGTAGGGGGGGCAGAGAGAGAGAGAGGGAAGCGTACTCTCTGCTGAGCAGGGAGCCCCACACAGGGCCCGATCCCAGGACCCCAGGATCATGACCTGAGCCAAAGGCAGATGCTTAACCGACTGAGCTACTCAGGCGCCCATCCCTCAGGGTCTTTTAAAGACTGAATAAGGTCAGGTACGTGAAGGCGATGGGACCACGAAAGGTGCCATCACCGTCACCATCATCATTTTTACTCCCAGGAGCCTGGGCCTACCCATCCTGACGCCAAGTGGGGGGCCCCCACTGTCAGCCCCACTTCCCTCAGAGACCCTGAACCCAGCAGCTCTGGAAGCTAGATCTCTTGCTTGGAGGTAAATGGTTCATTGAAGAGTTCCTGGATTAGGAGACTAAAGAGTCATCAGATTCTAAACACACAGCCCTCCCTTTAAGCCTGATGCATCTCTCTTCCTCCAGAAACATGGAATACATTTTTCCTTACCAGGCCGTAGGCAAAAAAATGACCTAGAGGCTGGGGTAAGGGTGTGAGGGAAGGACCTGCTTTGGGTTTGACCACCGACTGGCTGTGGGATCTCCACCTCGGGGCCCCCCAGCCTCTGTGTGGCTAAGATAATGGCACTAGACTATGCCATCTCTAAGGGCCATTTGTATTTAAGATCCTGTGTGTCTCAGGGACAATACTGCCTTTCCGGGCAGAAGGGATACAGAGACAGGTCTGAGGCCCAAAAGAAAAGAAGACAAGTACACAGATCTGCCCCAGAGCCGCCAGACCAATGGCTTCTTCAGCCCCTCGACAGCTCTGTGACCAAAGGCAATCTCCTTACCCCTTCCTGCATGCAAAATGGGGATGGAAATATATATTACCAATCGTTCTGGGTTGTGGTGGGTGGAACAGGAACATGACTAAGCCTCCCAACTCTCCCTGGCTCTCCTGAGGACTGGGACTTTGTCTTGGGAGGTTCTGCCGTATTCTCTTCCCACGTCAAGGGGACGAATGCCCTCTCAATGCCTGCTGCCAGCCCCATAGTCGCCTGTTCCCATCCCTACCCTCGTGCCTGCCAGGCGGCCCCAGGGGCTGCTGGGGAGGAGGCAGGGACGCTCCTCAGTGCGCACACCCATGAACACAGTTCTCACGGAGAACCGTCGGTGCTTAGACACGCGTACAAGCTCGAGTGGGAGGAGAACTTAAAAACAGGGCGAGAGGGACGCCTGGGTGGCTCAGTTGGTTGGACGACTGCCTTTGGCTCAGGTCATGATCCCGGAGTCCTGGGATCGAGTCCCGCATCAGGCTCCCAGCTCCATGGGGAGTCTGCTTCGCTCTCTGATCTTCTCCTCGCTCATGCTCTCTCTCAGTCTCTCTCTCAAATAAATAAATAAAATCTTTAAATAAAAAAAAAAAACAGGGTGAGAGAAGCGTTCACTGGAGACAATTCTGCCTGCCTTGTGCTTCCTACCTGCTCTACCGGAGAGGGCGGGGCTGGGCGTGCTGGTTTCAGGGGCCTGGAAACTGCATGTCGAGCACGGAGATTGCCAGTGAAAGGAAGAGCGAGTCGGAGCAGAAGAGGGGCGAGCAGAGCGGGAGAAGGGTCAAAGGCAAGAATGAGGAGCAGAGGGAGGGGAAGGAGGGGAGGAGGGAGGGGAGGGGAAGGAGGGGAGGAGGGAGGGGAGGGGGAGAAAGGAAGGAGTGCGGCGTGGGTGCGAAGACATGCAAAGGGACAGGAAAGAAGGGGGCAGACGTGGAGACGAGCAAAGAGAGAGGAGAAAAGGCAGAGACAGGAAGGGTGGGAAGAACTGAGGGAAAAAGGCAGTAAGAACGGGAAAGGAGAGAGCGCACGAGCGGTGAGATGAGAGAACAGACTTCAGCCCTCACAGAAGTGGCGCCATCCACTGCATATTTATGACCCTGCCGGAGAGCGAGTGAGGGGACCGGTGGGGGGAGCTCATGGTAGAGGAAAATATGAAGACAAAAAGCTAAGCTGCTCTGGTCCCTTGGCAGAAAGCAAGCACGGAAACAGAATGTAAAGCAGGCTGGCTCCGCGGTGCCCAGAGAGCAGGAGGGGCGGGCGGGCGGGGGGGGGGCGGGGGAGGGCACCCGCCCCGTCAGCTGGCCTGGCAGCCTGGCAGGGGCCTCTGAGGAGCAGCCGTGGCCTGCCCAGGGCTGCGGAGCATGCGTGGCTCCAGCCGCCGAGGCGGCCCGGCCCTGCTCTGGGCTGCGGGCCAGGACGGAGGTGCACCCACCTCCAGCCTCTTCACTTGGGTCCTCTCGAACTCCAGGCGGGTCTCCAGCTCTCGGATCTTAGCCTCCTGCCTGCTCACCAGGGACTTGTCCACCATGGATTGTTCTAGGAACTCCACTTGGCTCTGGAGGGCTTGGAGCTGGGGACAGGGGCAGGAAGAGAAGCAGGAACTGAGTCCTGAAGGGAGGGCGCAGAGTCTGGGCACCCGCACGATCACCATGGTGACCAGAAGGCTGAGGGAGGGAGGGATGGATGCCCAGGCGAGAGGGAAGGATGGGGCCCCGAGCCAGAGGCATGCCCCACCTAGCCCAATGCTGACAGATTTTGCTTTTTGGAGACAAAGGGAAAAGCCAAGGACCAGAGAGGGAATAGAAATGTGAAATAAGGCAGCTAAAGCCAAAATGTCTACTACAGTCCTTTGGCTCTCAGCCTAGGCCTCCACACGCATAGACACTGCTCCGTGGATTACTGATGAGCGAGAGGAGCGCCTATTATACTGTGAGCTTGGGGGCTTGTCTGCACATACAGCCATCCTGCACCCTCTTTCTACCAAGGGAGACCCTGGTCCCCACCTTCTCCTGCAGCTCCTGCTTCTCCTTGTTGGCTTCTTCTAGCTGGGCCTGGAGATCGTTCATCTGTGCTAAGTCCCGCGAGGCCTGGGAAAAAGGAGTGAGCATTGACATGGGCTGCCCGGGGAACACAAACCCCAACTCGCCACACGCCAGGTACGGGGCTGGGGCCCGCTCCCAAGACAAGGGGCGTGCGGGGCTCTTGGAAGAGGACCACGGGGATGGCGCCTGTGGGGAGGGGCGTGGTGGGGCACCTGAGCCACGGCCGCCTTGTGCTTCTTCATCAGCTCGTTCATGTCCTCCTGATCCTCCTCCAGCCGGCTCTGGATCTCATTCTTCTCACGCTGAAGGCGGCTCAGCTGCTCCTCCAGCTGGACGGAGGCAAGACCAATCAGAGGGCATCAGGCCTCGAGTGCCTAATGGCACCTGGTGGCAAGTCTCAACTTCCCCACGCTGCCTCCAATGGGAGGGGGGTGACGATGCGGCCAGACCAGCCAGGGGAGCAGGGTCCAGACCCAGAGGCGCTCAGGGAGTACAGGAAAGGCTGTCTTCACAGCACAGGCGGACCCTGGGCTAAATGACAGCTGCTTCCTGGCAGCTCTTCGAAGGCTAATGAGAAGGCAGAAAAGGTCTGCCCAGAACAAATGACCCATCGTCCTGGCCCTAGCAGTCTGTGCCCTAACCTGCACACACTCTGCCCCCTTCAGGCCTTGGGGAAGGACCCCTCGAATGTGTGAGGGTCCCTTGGCTTGGATTCTCATCTCCCCTGGGACGGCCTGCTCCCAGGCCCTCTAGCCCCACAGTCAGTCCACTCCTGGGGGGAGGGGAGCAGACAGCCAACAGCAGCTTCAGGAAATGAATGAATCTATTAGCCTGTAATTCCAAACCAAAATGACTGTGTTGGCTCCTTCCCGGCCCCATCCATCTTGTTACCGGGCTGTGGGGAGCTGGGGAAGCCTCCGCCAAGAAATTTATTAACTCGGATTTAAATAAAATGGTAATTTTATAACAGCCTTTTTTAACACAATTAAAGAATTTGAATTACTCACCTGAAAACTGCTGAGGAGCACAAATGTCACAGAGATAAATCAAGCCCGGGAGACTGGCATCCCTCAACAGACGGGTGACCAGATTGGGGGGTCCGTGGAGCCCAGAGCCAAGCCCAGCCTCCCCGCTACCCCATTCCCTGCCCAAGGAGGTACTGGTGCCCGTATCCCAGTAATGCATTCCCGGCCGATGGATGGGCCGCGGGAGAGGTAGGGAATTAAAAGGGAAGCATTAAATAAGAGCTCTAATTAGCTGCCGCTTGGGCTTGTCAGTGGGCTGGCCAGGGGAAGGGGAGGGAACCGGAGCCATCCCATCCTCTTATCGGTGCTTCGGCTAATCTCCAGGCACCTGTTTACATCCCTCAGCCACATTAGCTGCCTTTATTTATGGTGTCGGGGCCTGTGGCCAAGCTCCCACAGGCAGGTGGTTAAACAGGGAGATGGGCCCTTGCTGGCTCCCTCTTCCACCTCACCCCCCCTTCCTGGGCCTCTGCTCTGAGTGGGGAGAGGCAAAGGAGGGGAGGCCTGCTTTCCCTGCAGAAAGCCCTGGCGTCAAGGAATCGGGCTGGGGAAGGGCCCCATCTTTCCCCTCTCTACTTTCCCTCAGCCCCTCCCCGCCCCCCCGCCCGGCCTACGCCCCCTGCTCCTCACCGCCGTCTTGGCTTTGGCGATGTCATCAATCTGTAGGTGCAGGTCTTCGATCTCCACCTCCATGGCCTTCCTCGCTTTCACCGCTGCGGCGCAGGTGAACTCGGACTCCTCCAGCTGGACACAGGGCCGTCCCCACCCCAGGGAGAGATGTCAGCCAGGCCCCAGGGGCAGGGGGGGCTGGAAAAGGTTGGGAGGGGGGCTTGCAGGGGAGAAGGAGCCCAGCCCTGGCCTGTTGGGCCAGCATGCACGGGTGTCTCCCAGGGCAGGGATGGCAGGTGTGGGGACCCATCCACGCCATCCTGGGGCTTGGCGGTCATGCTATCTAGAACGCACAGATCCTAGGAGTCTACAGCTATGAGTGGCTTCTCCCCCTCCCATTACCTTCCTTCTCAAGGACTCAAGAGGCCCTGGCAGGGGAAGGGCGGGAGAGAAAGAACTAAAATTACAGGCGTGCGATTGCCCCTTGGAGCTGACCACCCCCGCTCTGTCCAGGCACCTGGTTCTTCAGCTGGGCGATCTCCCTCTTGCTGGGGGCGTTGTTCTTCAGGTGGTCCAGCATGATCTGGGCATCTGCCAGCAGGGCCTTGGTGCGCTTCAGGTCCTTCCGGAGCCGCTTCTCGGACTCCAGGTCCCTCTGGCTCACCTGGGCACATGGCAGGAGCTGGGGCTCTGGCCTCCCCCACAGAGCCTCTTCCTGTCTTCCCCATGCCCACTCTTCACCCCGCCCTTATTCTAGAGCCCCCCGGACACGCAGCAGTGGAGGACGTGCCGGGCTCAGGCCAGCCGGTGAGAGAAGCCAGGGTGTGCTCTGCACGGTAACCACCCCATCCTCCATGTGCCAACAGTGAGCTCCACAGAGCCTGCCCCCCCACCCCGCCCCCTGCCCAACTATGTATCCCTGAAAGTCACCTCGCTGAGGCCGCGCCTGGCCAGCAGGCTCTGCTCACCTGGTCACTCAGTGTGGCAAGCTTGCTCTCCAGTTCCCGCTTTTCTCGCAGCACCTTCTGCTTATCCTCGTACTCCTCCTCAAGCTGCACTTCCATTTGCTTCAACTGGAGGGCCGTGGGGACAGAGGCCCGGCAGTCCCTTCAGTGTCCAGTGCCAGCCGGGCCCCTTCCCTTCTGGATCCCTGCCCCGCCTCCCCTCACCACACCCAGACCCTGGGAAAACTGTGGGGCAGGCTGAGCAGATCCCAGAGGGGTCAGACCCCGAATTCGAAGTTCCCAGGGTTTCAAAGCAGCCTGGGAGGGAGAGGAGGGATGGCAGGCCGTGCACCGCAGCCCCACGCCAGAGTGGAAGGCTTCATTCCAGAGTGGGCAGGCCAGGCCAGCCTCGCTGAGTGCCCAGAAAGCAGGGAGCGTACGTCCCTCAAAGGACCAAACTTTCTCCATAGTCCCTGAGGGCACACATCCCAGCCAAGGCCAGGATCTCAGGTCCAGAATGGAAATAGATGATAGTGTGGCTCAGGAAGGGAATCAGAAAGCCCCTTACTTTAAAGCAGTGATGGGGGAGGCAGGGTTCATCCTGGACACGCTGAGTACCGGCTCCCTTACCTTCTTCTGACATGACTGCCGGGCCTCCTCTACTTCCTCATCCCGACTTTCCACCTCCTTGGAATGGGTCTGTCTCATCCGCTCCATCTCCATCTCTAGACGTAGCTTGGCCTGGAGGTGATGAGGGTGGGGGGAGGGACCGGGTTCCTGAGCAGCCCCTTGCCCCCTGCAGGATGGGTTTCCCTGGGCTCAGGGGCAGGGAGTTTCTCTGCTCGCACTTCCCCGAGCTCCCACCTTGCTCCTGGGGCAGCCGGCTTCCCCAGAGAAGCCAGATCCCCTCACTAGATGTCTGATGCTGGCCCAGAGCAGGCTGCCAGACATGGGGACAGTTGGGCAGCTTTCCCATCCGGCCTTCAGGCTCTAGCTCTCTGAACTGACATGGTGGCTCAGCGGCAGGCCGGGTGGGCACGTGGCCTTCTGGCTGCTGGACATCCCGAACCCCTCAATACTAAAGCTCAATCAAGATTTATTCAAAGCAGGACGAAAGCTTAATTATTTTCACACTGTGTCTGGCAAAGATCAGGTGCTCCCTCAGCATTTTGTGAGTAAGGGAACGAAGGGCTGACTGCATGTGGGAACTTGCCCTCCCCCGCCGCCCCCTCCACTCCAGCTACCCCCTGGGTTAGCTGTGGGAATGGTGGGGCCCCCCTCGGGCAGACTCTGCGGCACCTGCTCCAGCATCTGGATGGTCCCCGCCTGCTCATCCAGCTCCTCTTCCTGATCCTTGACCTTGGCCTCCAGGTCCCGGAGCTGTTTCTTGACCTTGGCCAGAGAGGCTTCATCTTTAGACTCTTGGGAAGAAATGTCCTGGAGTTCGGCCTCCAGGGAGACAACCTTCTGGGTGAATCCGGCAATGTCCATGTCTTTTTCCTGGAGCGAAAGAGAAGATGAGGCTGGCCTGGGACCAGCTCTTGTCTGGGGGTGGGAGTGGGGACAGGGGGACGGTGGGTGGCCCACGCACCTCCAGTTGCTGCTTCAGGCTGAAAGCCTCAGCGAGGAGCGTGTCCTTCTCCCGCTGCAACTTCTCCCGCTGCAGTTTCTCCCGCTGGGCCTCTTCATGAGCCTGCGAGAGCTCGCTGTCGAACCTGTGAGGAAGCAGGGACGGCCAAGTTGACCCTGCCAGGGCAGGGAAGAGTCTGGGTCTCCAGCACCCAGAGGCTGCCAGGAAGCAGGGCCACGGATGCAGACAGGATGCAAGCAGAGGGGGACTCCTTACACAGCCCAGAAGTGGGAGGCAGCGGTGAGGTGACACCCAGGCTCACAGGCCATCGAGGCCCAGCTGGCCGTCTGCTCTGGGATGGGGAGCATTTCACGGAGGTGGGCTAAAGAGCCCTTACACTAGGTGAGCTGAGGAGGGGCCCACAGACTGCTTCTGGGGAAGCAGTGGACAGGCTGCTCCAGGGAAGAGGTAGACAGGCTCTCCATTGTCATCTTAACCTTTTTCTGTTTCCACAGATCAAAGTATGAGGGACCGGGGTGAGGGCAGAGTGGGCTCAGAGATATGTAGAAAGGGACGCCGTTGCCTCATCTAACTCACTTTCCGTGGTTCCACTTGGCCACTCCAGAGTGGCAGCCAGCTCCAGCCCCCACCTTTCAGTGCCAGCCCCTGGCCAGGGCCATGTGGCCCAGCAGTACCCATGTCACCCCCAGGACCCCATCCCCTGCCAACAGAAGCCAGCTGTCCCACCATGCCCAGCCTGCAGGTGCTGGCCCCTTTCTTGGCTCCTCTACCTCCCAGCCTCCTATGTCCCTGCCCAGTGACTCTAAATAAGGAGCAAATTGCTGAAATTCCTCTTAACACCTTCCCCGAATAGCTAATAAGGTTCCCTTCGAAAATACTGAAAGACTCCCTCCCAACCCAACCCCACATCAAAAAAAAAAAAGGGTAAGCAAACTCCGGGCAGCTGAAATGAAACCTAATAAGTTGCCCAGCAGGGAGTGTGGCGAGTTGGTAACTAGGCCAGGCTGGCACTGCCATGGCGGGGGTGCTTGGGAGAAGGGGTCCCACTAAGGGTGAACCGCCTCTGGTGAACGGGGCGGGGGGGCGGGTAAAGGCGGAGAGGCACAGTGCTGGGAGGGAGGAATAAGATCTCCCAGCTCCCCTCACCATTGGCGGGACCCAGTTGGGAGGACAGCAGAGTGCCCAGGAAGCTGAGGGTAACTTGGGGTCACAGGAAGGACTCAGCTCTGCCCCGCTCACCCCCAGGGTCGTGGGTGTGGGGATGTCCCTTCACGAAGGCACCCGGGGCCTCTGCCAAGAAGCCCTCCCCTGCAGAGGGCAACCAGGCGCTCTTCCCACTCCCTGGGGCCCCCTGCTGTTCCCAGGATGTGTGGGTTCCCCAGTGTAGCTAATAAAGGCGTCCCATTCCCATCCCCAGCCGGGGAAATTAATTTAGATTGGATCTGATCCTGTGAGGGCTGCCCCCCTCCTTTGTGTCATTACCATAATGAGATGGAAGTGGCACGGTAGTTCAACAACATTAGTCAGGAGAGTGTGTCTGTGTGGCTGAGGCGAGTGAGATGTGGGGAGCTGGGTGGGGGCAAGGGGCAAGGAGGGGCGAGGATGTTTTCTGCACGGGGCCTGGTGGGAGCTTCGTCCTTGCTGGGCCCAGGCAGGGTGACGGGAACATGCTGCAGGGAACGCGTCCGAGAGCCGAGGCCTGAACAGGCCTTCAGTGGGGACAGGACCTGAGGGCTCCTCGGAGGTCATGAGAGAGGCCTGTTCCCATTCTAGGCCAAAGGACCATGCGGCCAAATCCAGGCCCTCCTTCCTTCTCCCTTCCCTGGAGGGGGAAGCCCCCAGGAAGTCTTGTGTGTCTGGGGCAGGGGACCCACCCACCTCCTCTGCTTCTTCTCCAGCTCGTGGTTGCGGACCTGCTGGCCCTCCAGGTGCAGCTTGGTGTCCTGCAGCTCGGCTGTCAGCCGTTGGGACTTCTTCTTCAGTTGCTGCAGGGCCCGCTGGCTCTCGTCGCTGTCTGCCTGCAGGTCCCCGAGCTAGGGTGCGGACGGGGTGCGGGGTCAGCAACCGGGAAGAGGCCCGGAAGTGGAGAAGGGGAGGAGAAGGAGGGGGGCGAGGGAGGGAGAGATCCAGGGATGAGGGATGGAGTCGATTTGCCCTTGGGCATCTGCAGCCCAAGAGGCTAACCCACCAACCCCTCCCGGGTGCTCCCAGGGCACCACGGCCCTCCAGGGCCCGTGGCCTCCAATCCTTCCACCAGCCTCACCCGCCTCTCCAGCTGCCTCTTGTTCTGCTGCTCCACCTCCAGCTTGTCCTCGAACTCCTGCTGGAGCCGCTTCTTGGTGAAGTCCACCTCCCGCACAGCTCGCTCGTACTTCAGACGCCACTCGCCGCCTGTGAGGGTGGGGCCGACAAGAGAGGACTGGGCTGCTGAGAGTCCTGGACAAGGGGTGGGGAGGGAGAAGGACAGGACAGGGAGGGGCAGCAGGTGGCATTAGCCAGAGGGACTCAGGAAGGTCTCTGGAATGATGGCTTCCCCCCAAGCCAGGGAAAGACTAGAGAGGGTGTGTGGCTGTGTGCTGTCCCCTCCCAGGGACCCGCGGACCCTGGCCCTCGGACCCTGTCCTTATCATGGCTCTCGCAGGCCTCCATGATAATCCCTTGCATTTGCTGGCACCTCAACTCTCTTGTCTATTTCTGTAGCCTTGGCCCAGCTCCAGGAGGGAGACAGGCCGGGACCGGGGCTGTCTGGGGGCCGGGGGTGGTATCCGAGCTTGCCGTTCAGGCCCCCCTGAGCTCCTCGGGCCTCAGACCCACCCGTGTCATCATCGTCCACCTCCCCGTTGATCTCCGCTGCCCGGATGAGACGGGCCTCCATCACCTCCATCTCCATCACCTCCATCTGCTTCTTCAGTGCATCATACTGGGTCTGCGGAAGGGAGGCCTGTGAGGCTGCCAGCCCAGCCCCTCACCCAGGCCCAGCCAAGGCCCCGAGCCATGCAGACCACGGGTACGTGCTTACCCTGGGCGGATAGGGGTGCCGGGCCACCCGTTCCCAGAGGGGAGCAGATGGACGCCAGAGCGCGGTGGTAGCTGGCACGGCGGTCTCCACCCCAGCCCTGTCCTCACCTGCAGCTCCTTCATCTCCTTCTCGGCTCGGAGCCTCTCCGCGGCCTCGGCGTCCAGCAGCTGGGAGGCGGACTCTCCTGTGTTACGTTCATCAGTCAGCTCCGATGTCAGCTCTGAGATCTGGAGTGGGGGGGGAGGGAGTCGCCACCAGTTGAAATGCCTGCCTCACTCAGCTAGAACCCTGGGGGTGGGGGGCTCCTGGACCTGGCACCCTGCATGGGTGGGCCAGTCGGCCTGGCCCTGGGAGTCACTGACCCGAGTCTCCAGCCGGTCATTGTTGAGCCGAAGCTCGTTCCGCTCCTTCTCCACCTTCTCAAGTTTGTTCCGCAGCTGCTGGATCTCCTCCTGGGGTGTAGGGAAGAGGGCAGACTGAGCCAGAGGCTCTGTAAAAGGTTGGGGCCTGGAATCTGCACCATGGGGGTAAATGAGGCTGGTGAAGTTCCAGCCAGGACACGGGGAATAGGGAGCCCCTGCCTCCCAGCGGCTCTGATCCTAGACCCCTCCCCAGATGCTGAGGATGCCTGAGATTTTATACCAAGAGGCTACCCAGCGGCTTATCCAGCGCTCCAGAGGGATGCCTTCTCTTTGATGGGCATCGTTCAAGGACATCGGCTCTCTGGACTAAATAAAGAGTACTTGGGAGCCCAGGACGAGCTGGCAAGACTTTCTGCCCACATGGATGAACTAGTCCTTCTCCATTGACTTGGCCCTTCCCAAGCCATTACGTACGTCTTTGTTCCGGATCTGTTCCTCGGACAGCTGTACCTCGATGAGAGGCCGCACGGTGGTAAAGAGTTTCCACCAGGCCCAGTCCTTCACCCCTTTGTTCTTCTTAATGTTCTTCTGCACACAGCGAATGGCCAGGTCCTGGATCTAAGTTGGGGTGACGGTGGCGCACAGCACAGCTCTCAGTCCCAAGCCCAGCCAGGATCGCCCCTCGCCCCGCCCATCACCAGCACAGCCACAGGGCCGCTCCTCTGGCCCCCTTAACCCCGGTTTGAACACTCCCTGCGCCCCCCAACCCCCACTCCCAGCCTCTCCCCAGCACTCAGAGAGTGGGCAGTCGAGAGCTCGGCCCTGGGAGCACCGCACTGGGCACTAACCGCTCTGGCGTCATTAGGAATAATTTCATCTGCTTTATTTGCTGCCTGATTATTTCCAGCACCCTGGCCTCGATGTGCTATAAAACCTAATCTTGCTGAAACACAAGAGGCGGCGGTGCTGGCTGTTTTATGGACTTGCTAATAAGAAAAGGAGTCGCTGACACAGCTCCTTAATCTTCATGGAGCAGCCTAGGTGCCAGAGCCCACCTTCGCCTAGACGCTGCCCCCCACCCCCGCCCCATGCCCGGGCCATGTAGAACCAGCAGGCTCGCTGGCACCAAGGAGCTGCCCATCCCCCACCCCGACCCCGGGCATGGTGGCCCTAGGAGGGCCCTGCTTCTTCTCCCCCAGGTGACAATAACTTGTGGTCCCAAGACCAGCCTCTGCTCCAGCACCTTCCCTTGAACCCCTACCCCCACCCTAGGAACTCCACTTTGCTGTCTAGGCCGGGGAGTGGGATGGAGATACCCCAGAAACAGCACCTTTTTCTTCTTGAAGTGCTGGCGGGCCAGGTAGCCCCTGCAGGCCGCCTGGAACAGGGTTAGGTTTCTGCTGGTTTGTTCGTCCCGCTGCTCCTCCAGCCGAGCTAACGTGCCTGCCCGGAAGAACACCTGTGGGGAAGCAGGCCAGATGGAGGCGGGAGATGGGCTGGGGGCGCAGGACACCAGCAGGCCTGGGAGGTGGCCCTCTGCCCCCAGGGAAGAACCTGAAGATCCAAGGGAACAAGAGAGGAGGGAAGGAGCAAGGAGAGGCCCCAGGAAGGCTAAGGGAAGAGGGCCAGGCCGGGGCCTGGAGAGGTTTTTCCGGAAGAGGAGGAGGAAGGTGGGAAATCTAACTTCAAAGAGAGATAAAAGGAGAGGGAGGGCAAAGGGAAGGTATCTGTATCTGGGGCAAGAAGGAAATAAAGCAGCCACAGTCAAATGGGGACAGGACAGCCCTCAGCAACATCCTCTTCCCCCAGGTTTCCTCCCCCCAGGACTGCAAGCAACAATGTCTGTGCCCTCTGTGCCCAGAGCCCACTGAAGGGCCCAACCGCTGGTGCCAGCTGCCTGGTATCAGGCCAAGAAGAAGGTGGCGAAAGCGTGTAAGGAGAGAAAGGTCCAGAAGCCGTGCGCAGAGAAAGGGTGGGGGGGCCCCCCACTCGGTCTCCTCTCAGACAGCCTCCTCTTTCATGTGCCAGCATCCCACCCCCACACACACACCCAGGTTTCAGCTCATGAAAACGCCAGGGGGGGTGGGTGGGGGCCAGCCCAATCAAGGGACCTGTCCTACAGGTTTGGGGGCTGGAGGACAGACAGGAGAGGAACCAGATGGGCGCCCCCAGAGCCAGCATTTCCTCTCCCTCTGGTGCTCAGAACTGGGGCTGGGTAAAGTGTTCCCTACTAAGAGAAGAAGAGGGAGGAAAATACACAGGTGAGCGAAGACTCTGGGATCCTCATAGAGGGCAAAGGGACACCTAGGCATGTGCCCACCTCCGCCTTGCCCAGAACACAGAAAATTCCCTTCTGTGGGTCAAAGAGCACGGGAAATACTCAGAACCAGTCTGTACAGTATCCCCAGGCCTCCCTTCAGGGGAGAAGTGGAGAGAAGGCCTACACTTTCTGCTGAGAAAGGTTTGCCTCTGGCGACTCCACAGAAACCTAGTCCCCTGGGGCTGGCCTAGGAGAAAGCCAGCGTCAGCAAACTTTCTTCCCCAAATCCCCGCCCTCGAGAGCTGGGTGCCCAGGATCTCCCACGGGCCCCAAGCCCTACTTGAGCCTTGAGATTCCACCGGGGATGGGAAATAGCCAAGTCCCGCCTGGAGGCGGACATAGGGGCTCATGGTCAGGGCACATAGCTGGTGTGACTGAGGCTGAAGAAGGGAGGCAGAGGGTTAGGGGCTGGAGAGTGGCCCCCCCATTCTCACTGCCTCAGGGTGAGATGAGAAAAGATGGCCTCAGGGCTGGGGCGGGGAGCCTGAGGCCTGGGTCATACAGCTCTATCTTAGTGGGGTTAGGAATCCTTTTGAGTACTGGGTGAAAGCTTACGGCCCTGTCCTTCCCCAACAGACGCATCCATACACATTTTACAAACCATACCAGGAGGCCCTCAGGATCCTCTCTCACCCTGCCTGAACCCTCAGGGTCCCAGGGGCTCAGACTGTGACCCCGTCTTCCAAAGCAATCTGACGAGCTCACGGAATCCCTGCTCCTCAGCTGGTCCGACCACAGCCTAGAGGCCCTGAAATTGTTTTCCCAAGTCAGATGTGAGCAAACATCCCACTTTGCCCCTAATGTCTCTGTGAGCGTGAGTGGGCCCTGGGGCTCGCCCGCCTTGGCCTGGCACCTGGGACGAAGCAGCGGGGCTGCGAGGGTAGCTGGGAAGAGGACCAGCCTATGCAGGCCCTCTCCTGCCCAAGACATGCCCTGGAGGAGATGACACCCTCATGCTAGCCAGCAGCAGCCCAGACTGTGGGCGGGGGGAAGCGGGGCAGGAGCCCGCCCAAGACACCCAGAGGCTTTGCTTCAGCCTCGGACTGCAGGCTTCCCAGGGAGGAAGCTCAGCCAGCAGCCCCCATGCTGACAGAAAGTCCGGGATAGGGAGACGTGGAGTCAGGCACAGCAAGAGACCAAAACCAGAAAAATGACACAGAAAGAGTGAGCCCACAGAAGACCCAGAGAACAAGGAAAGAAACGGAAAATGACAGAGCCGGGAGCTGCCAGGGCCAAAAGGAAAAGGGAAAACCAGCGCAGACAGATGCAGACAGGAGATGGGAAAGCAAAGGTAGGGGGGACTGTGACTCAGAAGACAGAACCGGGAGAACAGAGTGGATAAGCGACACCAGGCCTTTTTTCCGAGCATCTGTGTCCCCGTCACACTCCCCATGAAGCCCCGGCACCCTGGGCTCCCCACTCCTTGCTGACAGGTAGAGAGGTTCAGAACCCCCTCCCAGGCTCCCAAAGGCCCTCCCTCCCACCCCAGGCCCTGGGAGCACATACGTGGATGCCACCCGTCAGGCCTCGCAGTCTGAGGAGCGAGAGGTAAGCGGGGCTCCTGCCTGTGGGAGGGACGCTTGCCTGGCCTTTGGCGTGGAGCGATGTGGCAGACTGGCACCCGGGCGCGGGCGTGCCTGCCTCTTAGACACCACGTTCCATTCAGGTGAGGAACTGGGCTTGTGGGCAGGTGGTGGCAGCACAGCCTCACAGCGTCCTGCTTGCTCTTCTGGGACCCTGGCAGCCCAGGGGGGGTGGGGGGGAAGGGGCAGGGGCTCTGGAACTCTCTGCCTGCTGCCTTCCTGCTTTGTCCAGCTTTCCTCCCTTCTGTCTTCCCCACTCCCCACACTGGGACTCAGGCCAAGTTCAGGGCCACCTTCCAACACACTCCGCCTCCCCACGTCACTGGGGTGTTCAAGGCACCAAATGAGTGGTTATTCAGAGGGAGGGAAGTCAAGTTTGCTGCAGAAGGGGAGGGCCAGCTGTTGGGATAAGGGTGACCAGAGAGTGAGGGCCGGGCCCTCCTGGCCTCCTGCAGTGACCACTCACCCGGCTCAAGCCCATGCAGCAGCTGCTCTTCTCCAGGTCCAAGGACTCCAGAAGCTCCTCCACCGCCTGCAGAGAGAGGTCTCTGTCAGGGAGGCCAAGGGCCTCCCCCATCTCCGCGTCGGGCTTCCTTGGCCCAGGCACGAGTCCTTCCCGGGCTTCTGCTGAGACAATCTGTTAGTCATTCAACAAATGCTTTTGGTGGGCTTCCAGAGAATCAGGCTGTAGCGATTCCTACGTTCCTTAGGGACGTAAGGATGACTACGAGAGCAATAAGCTGTCTTGTTGGGGAGGGAGACAAGTGAATTAGTGAAGTACACAGAGGAGGAGGCACCGAAGTCAGGCAAGGGATCATGGAAGGCATCGTGGAGGAGGCAAGATGTAGTTTGTGCTGTCTTCAGTTACAAGGAAGAATTAGCCAAAGTCGCGGAGAGGGCATTTCGGGCAGAGGAACAAGCAAGAGCAAAGGCATGGACGCACAAGGCAGACAACGTACTGAGGAAACCAGGCAGTTCAGGAGGGAAGGGAGTAGGGCGATTAAGGCACAACTAGAAAGGTGGAAAATAGCCCATGTGCGCTGAGGGGCCCTGGAGGGTTTGGTCAAGCAGGGACACGATCGGATTGGCATTTTCCAGGGATCCCCACTGGCACACGGGGGGGTGGGGGGAGAATGGATGGAGACCCCTCAGGCAGCTACTGGAGGGATTCACAGGAGAGGAGGCTAGAGCATGACCCAGAGGGAAGAGAGAGACGGAAGTGCCGGGCATGTGAAGGAGAGAGTGCCTGGCACCTGCAAGTGCGAGGGGGTGGGGCAGATGAGGGGGAGGAATCTAGGGACACTGCACGGAGGTTTCTGACTTATGGAGCCGAACAGAAAATGGTGTCACTCTCCAACGTAGAAAATGGAAGAGCTAGAGTAGGTTGGGGAGGGGATGGAATGAGTGTGGTCCGAACATGTGAGTTTGAGATGCTACAAGGCACACAGGTAGAAAAGTCCAGAAAGCAACAGATAGAAATGCACAGCTGAGGTTCGGGGGAGAGGCCTGGGCTACAGGTATTGATTTGGGAGTCGTCAATATATATGTGGTAATTGAAGCGATGGGTGTGAATGAGGGTGGCTGGGAAGAGGTTGTAGACTAGAAAGCACAGACGGCCAAGGCCAGCGGCTCAAGGAAGAGAGAGACCTTTACTTCAGGGGCAGGAAGAAGAAGGGACGCTCAGAGAGACAAAGGCAAAGCCAGCAGTGGCAGCAAAGAAGCTCAGCAGAGAACAGAGTTGTCAAGAGAGTCAGATGTTGCCAAGAAGCACAGTAAGGTGGCCATTAGCTCTGGCAACATGGAAGGTGGTGGGCAAGAGAAGACCGGGTCCAGGGTGTCAGGGCCAGGTTCCACTAATCTGCAGGATGCTTTCCACTGGAAGGAAAGACCCAGCAGAGGAGAGGCCGAAGTAACAGGAGAGAGAAAACAGCACAGAGAGAGCGGGCTTTTGCGGAGCCCCGGGGAATGGATTCCAAAGCTTACAGGAGGAAGGGACTGGATGAGGGGAGGGACACCTCTCCCACTGAGACAGGAGGGCACCCGAGGAGAAGTGTCCAGAAGGAAGAGGAGCCTTGATTTTATTATCATTTAGAGGCAAGGTCAACTGCTGAGCAGACGAAGGCAGGGTAGGAAGAGCAGGGAAGGAGCTTGGAACAGGGGCCGGGGAAGGATGGGTCATTATGAAAAACTTGCCGGGCCACGTCACGGGCCCAGTTGAGGCTGGAGACCATGAACCGGTAGGAGCTCGAGTCCAGCTGTTGTATAATTTTCTCCCCTAGCCCTTGGGAACCCCAGATGGAGGCGTGCAGATGCCCGGAGGCTGGCCCTTCAGCGTGGGGGTTGGGCAGGGCAGGTGCTGTGGGAGGCGTGGGAGAGTTGAGGGTGATGAGGGCCACGTGACCGGAGGGCTGGAGCAGGGCATCGAGACTGAGTGGAAAAGGAAGTCAGAAGGAAATGGACAGAGCAGAGAAAATGCGGTGGGGTCCAGAAATGGGAGGTCTCAACAGGGCCGAAGAGCAGGTGTCCTGAGAGGAGGAGAGAAGTGAGGTGCTCAGGCAGGAGGCTGTGGGCAGGGGAGGCCATGTTGGGATTTAAGATTTCTGAGGTGAAGCATTTCCAGGGGCGACAAGGTCCTGGGTGTAGCCATGAGTGGGAGGCTGGAATAAAGGTCAGGGGTCAGAGAGAAGAGTGTTGCGGGGTGGGTCATCTACATGTACACCAAGGTCGCCCAGGACGATGGCAGGTCCTGGATGGAGAGAAGTTTCCGAGGCATCTGTGAATGTGGGTCTGTGACTCAGGAGGCAAGGCCCAGGGGCTACCCACGGTAACACCCAAAACACTAGTTCTTATCTGCCCCCTGGGAGACTTGCATAGATGAGGATGAGCTCACTAGAGAGTGGAGAACCCCAACTCTGGCCTCCAAAGACAGTGGCTCTTCTCCGATCCCTACAGTCCACGCCCCAGCCTACCTTCTCCCGACCGGCACAGCTTGGTGGCCACGGGCCCCTGTTCTGACCCCGGGTGGCCAAAACCAGGACCCTGAGCAAGGAGCAGCCGGGCTCTCTCGAGGGGACGAGAAGCAGCTGCTTGGAGGGGTCTGGGCAGAAGGAAGGGGGTCCGGTGGGGCTTCTGGAGCCCAGACCTACCCGCCTCTCATCCACCACAATGTAGTTGCGCCCGTGTTTCTTGGTCAGGTGTGGGGCCAGGACATCGAAGCGGCGGCGGAACTCAGAGAACACCATGTGGTCCGGGTAACCTAGAAAGAGGGCAGGCTTGTCCATATCCTGCCTGCTCCTGACCACGCCAGGTGGCTGCTGGCACCCAGGTCGCAGGACAGGACAGTCATTGGAAGGGGCTGAAGCTGCTGGGGGTGGAGAGCCTGGGGCTGGGGCAGGCCTGGGAAAGGAGGGTGGGGAGAGAAGAGGCAGGACCAGGGACAGGGGCCTTTAGGACAGTTCGGGCTGCCCTCCTAGGGGACTGCAGGGCTACAAGGGGAACAGGTTCCTTTTTTTTTTTTTTTTTTTAAAGATTTTATTTATTTATATGACAGAGAGAGATCACAAGTAGGCAGAGAGGCAGGCAGAGAGAGAAGAAGGGAAGCTGGCTCCCTGCCGAGCAGAGAGCCCGATGCGGGGCTCGATCCCAGGACCCTGAGATCATGACCTGAGCCGAAGGCTGTGGCTTAACCCACTGAGCTACCCAGGCGCCCTGAACAGGCTCCTTTAGAGGGAAGCAAGCACCTTGTCAGCGAGGTGTGTGAACAGAGGACACAGCTGCTCTCTTAGAAGGAATGTCACGGGGAAGAAAGATGCTTTCTAGCCTCCAAGTCTATGACTCTGCTACCCCCAGAGAGAACACTATCTTCAGGACTTAACAAGCACAAAGAAAATCAGGCCATAGAGAGTAGCTGAGAGGAAAAGTACATGGGCTTGGGGTTGGAATCCTGGCCCTGGCTCTTGGCACCGTGTGACCTTGGACAAATCACTCAACATCTCTGACTCTTGCTTTTCCTATCTTTCAAAGGGGGACCTGCTGCTTACTCTGCACGGTAGTCACGGGGTTTGAATGAGAGAATATGTGGAAAGCACGGCTTGGCTCACGTGGGTGCTCAGTAAAATGCTCCCTTCTTTTCCTCGGTCCCTTGAAGCACAGAAAAGGTGCCCTTCCTGCTCCCATCCTGACCTTGAGCCCTGCGCCAGGTGACCCGAAGACTTCTAGAATCTCTTTTCCTGAAGAGCATTTCCTCTAGCAAAGACCTACCTACTGCATAGGTTTGAGGCTGGGACAAGGGTCAGATGGCTTCTGGCTTGGAACGAGGTCAGGATGGTGGCAGGTAGGAGGTCATCCTGAGCCACCTGACGGCACCAAAACCAACAGGAGAGAACTGAGAGATCCACTCATGCACACTCACAGAATTTCAAACCGAAAAGAGGTCTTAGACCAGATCCAACTCATCTTTCAGGCCTGGGAACTAAGGCCGAAGAGGAGGATGACCGGGCTTGCTCAAGGTCACAGAGGCTGCAGCTGGAGGCAGAGCGGGACTCCAAACCCAGGCTCTTGAGAGCCTGTCGGGGGCTTGCTCCGCTCCACCGGCCTCGCTAGCTCCGGGAAAGCCTCCAACTGGGAGATGAGGCTGATGCATGTGCCCGATAATTGAAACAGGAGGCGGGGGCCGCTGAGGGGCCAAGACAAAGTGAGCTATTGATTGTATCTGAATTGCAATTAAATTGATGGGCCAGGATAGCAGGTCTGGACGCCTGGCATCTTAATTAATCATCAGCGCTATCGATGGCGGCTGGGGGCTGGGCGAGGGGAGGGGGGCCTGCTGTTGCTGCCGGCCTCATCGATCTGCTTGTTTGAGTAAAGCACATTGATTTTGGTTCAGAGCGGTAACAATCTGGTTTTGAAATAATAAACACCAACTCCATATCAAGACGTGGGGACAGATCGATGATTTATTTTGAGCAGGGCAGGGAGCCCAATCTGTGGCTTTGGATGCTAAGGAAAAGTGATGGTGTCCATGGGGATGCCTCAAGGGGACCTGGCTACGGGCGGGTGGGACCCTGCCAGTTCTCCTAGCAAAGGAAACAAGGGCAGAAATCCGGCAGCCCACAACCTCCCAGGCAAATGAAACCCTACTCAAGAGGCATGAACTCAGAAGCTGGTCCGTGTGGGTCAGATCTCGCTCTGTCACTTGTGAGCTGTGTGACCTTGGACAAGCTGGTTAACCTCTCTGAGCCTCAGTCTCCTTCTCTGGAGATGGTAATGGTACCAACATCTCGTGAGTATTATGAGGATTAACTGAGGAACGTATAGGGTGAGTTCTGAATGGGTGCCTGGTTGCTATAAATATTTTAACAATGTTGAGCAGTGGCCCCTTGAAAAACATAAGTTCCAGCCCCTGTGCAGTCAAAAATCCAAATATAACGACTGATAACCTCCTGTTGACCGGAAGCCTTACTGATAACATAAACAGTCGACGGACACATTGCTGTGTGCAATGTGTGGGACATACTGTATTGTTACAGCAAAGTAGCAAATGTTATTAAGGAAGGCAGAAGGAAGAGAAAATACACTTCTCCCACAGCACTACACAAAGCCAGCATCTAAGTGGACCCACACAGCTCAAACCCGCATTGGTCAAGGCTTGGCTATAGCTGTCACTCTCACCCTTTCCAATCCCTCCTGGAAAGGGTCAGGCTGACCTTTCTTGGGAATTTTAAGTGCCTCAGAAAGATCTAGCACCTCATTTCTCACTGTGGGGGCGGGGGTGGGGTGGGGGAGTATGGCCCAGCCCACTCTCGGAGGTAGTTAGCACCTCCAAGCGGATGGCTCTATGTGGGCACAGGTCTGCTGCTGTGGGCAGAGCAGAGAAAGGGGAAGAAGGGGTTGTGTGGAAGCCACCTGTGGGGAGGGGATGAAGAGGACTGGAATACAGAAGGGAAGGGAGAAAAGGAAGAAGGGAGTCAGCCAGGGTGGGAAGAAAAAGAGAAAGGAACAGACTGGGCTGGAGAGAACCCCTGCCCGCCCCCGCCACCCCCCCAGAGAAAAGATCTAGGAACAGTCCAGAGACGGGAGCGTGCAGTACCCCTCTAGCCTGGCAAGTCACATGTGGAAGGTGGGGAGGGGGGAGCAGCTCTGGAAGACGGAAGTAGGAGCAGAGAGGGACCCTCCCCACCTTGGCGGTACATGCGCATGGCGTCCAGCAGGCGGGAGCCCCGGAGCTGTGCACGAAGCAGGGGTACGTCCAGCTGCAGAAGTCCGGC
This sequence comes from Neogale vison, assembly GCF_020171115.1. Taxonomy (NCBI): domain Eukaryota; kingdom Metazoa; phylum Chordata; class Mammalia; order Carnivora; family Mustelidae; genus Neogale; species Neogale vison. The sequence goes on along the minus strand of NC_058095.1, from coordinate 28,260,298 downwards.
CTCACAGTGCTCTCCCGAGGGCAGGTCCAGCTCGCTGCTGCTGCTGACTCGGCGGGAGCCTGCAGACCGGGGCTCCCCGGCCCAGCCCTCTGCTACAGGCAGGAAGCAATGCACAAAGTGCAGCTTTGATTTCTTGATGGTGTCAATGAGGGCGTCCTGCCAAAGGGAAAGAGACAGGCCTCAGTGGCTCCTGGTGGCCCGGCTGGTGCCCAGGAGAGCGTCTCTGCTCCTTGTAGGATGGCAGGCGTCCCGCCGCTGGCCGAGATGGGCCAAGCCTGGACAACTCCACCCTCCCGAGGCCTGAGGGCCACTCAGGCAGTGGCACTGAGCAGAGGACCCACCAGCAGCGATTAAGTCCAGGGGGAGGGATGCTGGGTGGGTACCGGGTAAGCCAGGGCTCCCCCAGAATGGCCAGAGGAGCCCCGAGAGGGCCCTGGGGCCTAGACCGGCACACTCACCACCTGCAGCTTAATCTGGATGCACAGTGACTTCTTCTTGACAGCCGCCATGCCTGTTGTGAAGGTCTTCCGCATGCTGGTGGCTCGGCGTAGGGCCAGCTGCGAGCCACCCTCCAAGCCAGCAATGGAGCCCGACAGCACCGTGGCGCTGCCCGCCCGGCCCAGAAACAGATTGCTGATGATTTTCCTACCAGAGGTGGAAGGGCGAAGGAGGGAAAGAAGTCACTTTGAGAGACTAGGAGAGGGCGACTTCCCTGCTCCTAGGACACTCCCACATCCCCCATATCGCCCTGGCTAGGGGTATGGATTATCTGGCCTGGGGCTGCTGCACCCTAGAGAGAAACTGGAGGGGAATCTACAAACAGGAAGAAGACAAAACCATGGTGGGCGGGGGGACAGAAGTGTGATCTTCTCTTCTCCATCACCAGGGAGGCCAGAGGTCCAGGGTGCCAGGAGAGATTAGAGCCCAATACTCTCTATCATCCCGTATAATCTGGGTATGACATCTACTGGTTGTTATCTGCCTGCCCCCCCCCGCCGCCCCCTGCCCCCAATTGGGCAGCGAGTTTTGTTTTATTTACTGCCATCTGCCAGGTACCTAAGAAAAAGAGCAGGCGCCCAATAATTATTTGCTAGATAAACAGATGGATGATGGGCCTTATGGGACTGAGGGGTTTCTAAGGCTACTCCTGCCTTCTTTTAAAGTTTTTATTTGGGGGCGCCTGGGTGGCTCAGTGGGTTAAGCCGCTGCCTTCGGCTCGGGTCATGATCTCAGGGTCCTGGGATCGAGTCCCGCATCGGGCTCTCTGCTCAGCAGGGAGCCTGCTTCCCTCTCTCTCTCTCTCTCTGCCTGCCTCTCTGTCTACTTGTAATCTCTCTCTGTCAAATAAATAAATAAAATCTTAAAAAAAATAAAGTTTTTATTTGTATCTTGTTTTATTTTATTTTATTTATTTATTTATTTATTTATTTATTTTATTTGACAGAGAGAGAGATCACAAGTAGGCAGAGAGGCAGGCAGAGACAGAGGGGGAAGCAGGCTCCCTGCTGAGCAGAGAGCCCGATGCGGGGCTTGATCCCAGGACCCTGAGATCATGACCTGAGCCGAAGGCAGCGGCTTAATCCACTGAGCCACCCAGGCGCCCCTGTTTTATTTTTTTTTTTTAGTAATTTCTACACCCAGTGTGGGGCTCGAACTCATAACCCTGGGATCAATAGTGGCATGCTCTTCCGACTAAGTCAGGTGCCCCATTTTTTTTTTTTTAAAGATTTTATTTATTTATTTGACAGACGGAGATCACAAGCAGATGGAGAGGCAGGCAGAGAGGGAGATAGAGGGAAGCAGGCTCCCTGCTGAGCAGAGAGCCCGATGCGGGATTCGATCCCAGGACCCCGAGATCATGACCTGAGCCGAAGGCAGCGGCTTAACCCACTGAGCCACCCAGGCGCCCAGGTGCCCCATTTTTTAAAGTGTTTTTGTGGGGCACCTGGGTGGCTCAGTCAGTTAAGTATCTGCCTTCGGCTCAGGTCCTGATCCCACAGTCCTAGGATCGAGCCCCGCATCGGGCTCTCTGCTCAGCGGGGAGCCTGCTTCTCCCTCTCCCACTCCCCCTGCTTATGTTCCCTCTCTTGCTGTGTCTCTCTCTGTCAAATAAATAAGTACAATATTTTTTTTAAGTGTTTTTGTTTTGTTTCATTTTGTTTTGTGTGTTACTCCTGCCTTCTATGAAGAACGGGGGGTGCTATTCAAACTTCAAACTATAGGTCCCTCTAACCAGACGCATCCCAATTCTACTCCAGGAGGCCACCCCCAGGCTCCCAAGACCACTTGGCCTTGGCTGTTCCCTCTCCGGAAGCCAAGGCCATCAACCCTGCTGGTGAGTCTCTGAGACCAGGAAGCCCAGAACCAGCCCCAGGGATGGGACGTGGGCAGGGTGAGTGGCGTTCTTACTTCTGGGAGTCCTGCAGGAGCCGGGGGGCGTTCTGGGTGGCTGGGTTCTGTTTGGTGTAGCTCAGCCAGCCGGCCACATTGTACTCAACCCAGTTGGTGCCATGGCTGTGGCCCAGGAGGAAATGGTGTGGTTTGCTGCTGCGCAGGAGGGGGCTTTGGCCTGGGGGTGGGAAAAGGAAGGGTCAGATCATCAGGGCACAGGCCCCGAAAAAGCCCAGGGACTCAGTGAAACCTTCTGGGCAGTACCATCTCAATTCATACAAGTGGGTCCTCAAGAGGAAGCCAAAGAACCCTCCAGGGGTGCTACCTACCTTTTTTGTCACCTTCCTGGGGGCCATAGTAGGAGAAAAGGCGCTCCAGGAGGGCATCCTCGGTGGCCCCTGGTACCAGTGCCTCCTCCTCCAACAGCCAGAGCAGGCCCCTTGCCTCGTCGGTGCGTGCCAGCGAGCGGACCTGCAGAGAAGTGAAGAGAAGCCACCGTGTCCCAAGGAGCCCCCGGCCCAACCAGAGGCTATAAACTTGCTACACATGCGCATAAGTACACACCCCGCTCCCAGGTCACACCCTGTGGGGCAGCTGGGCAGTGAGGGGGAAAAGGGAGCTGGACAGTGTTAGAGAGAGAAGCCCACAGCAAAATCTCCCGCCTAGGAACTGTGTCCAAAGTCACCAAAGGCTGAAGGTTTCTCGTGAACCATCCTCATCCTCTCAGGAGTCACAAGGGCTGTGGGTGAGCCCAAGGCACTGCCTCCCAGGCGGATGAGAGGAGATCAAGTCTGGAAGGCCCCGGGCAGGAGGCATGGGCCAAAGGAAGCTGTCAGCCAGCATCGGCTGGGGGGTGCCCTAGTCCCCCAAACAGGGAGGATCCCAGAGAGGAGGGCTTTGAGCACAGGTGGGGCTCCTACAGGGTCAGAAACTCAAGTGCAGGAATGGGCGGAGTCGGGGTGATGGTAGAGCACCTGTCCCCGGCCACAGGGAAGGGCTTCCGTCAGCTGCAGCCAGCTGCTGTCCCAGAATAACACTGGCCTTGTAAACCCTCCAGCTTTTAAGAGGATTCTGATTTCAAAAACCCCATGAGGGCCACACAAACCAGGCCTATGGCTGCATCTGGTCTGAGCTGCATTTTCCATGACATTTCCAAGACTTCCTTGAGCAAGGATGGACCCTTCCTTACACCCCATTCCTGCCTGGCCTTTGGGGACCAGGGAAACAAAAGAAGTAAGAAAAGTGCCATTTCCTCCTCTCTTTGCACCCAGTTGCCTGCATCTGAGGGAGTCAGTGTGACTAGCAGGAGGAAGCAGAATGTGGCCAAGGACGGACGGGGAGCTAAGGTCCAGAGGGTCTGGAGATGCACAGCAGGACCAGGCAATGAAGCCATGGGACAGTGAGTGGCAGACGCCACATCCAGGGGCCTCTGTCGCCAAAGGTGCCAAGGTCCCTCAGATAGGGAGAGCAAAGAAGGGAAGAGATGGCCAAGTCCCATCCAAACACACTATCTGATACACTGTCCCTTCTAAGCCACATGGACTGACTCCCCACATCTCTTGGGAGTGGCAAAGGCTCTCAGTGGAGGCCAGCATGGGAACCCAGATGTCAGGAAAAGAAAAGCCAGCTTCCCTTAGCGGCGACATGGAACTTGGACACTTTAAGTACTAGTCCCAGGGGACACTCACTGTCCCTTGGGCCCTAACCCCTTGTTAGCACAGCAAGGCCTGCCCACAGGGAAGAGGGAGGAGGAGGCAGGGGTCAAAGCCGAGGATGGGAGCAGCAGCCTAGCAGGAACACCAGTTCTCTAGTAAAGTGCCTTCTGAAACTTCCCTAACTGAAGACAGTCAGCAGATGCCAAGTGCTCATCAGGCCAACCGGGCCCCCAGGCAGCAGAGTGCCCAAGATCCCTGTCCAAAGTGTGACAAAGCCTGTCCCTAAGGTGGAGGGGTAAGGGGTGAGGGGCGAGGGCTCCCATTTAGAGCTAGGCACAGATTCCCTATTTGCACAGACTCCTCACCCACTCTGCACCCATCTTTTGGGGACAGCAGGAGGGATGACTCTAACCTCTGGGTCCAGCCCAGCTCTCACCACCAAGGGGGAGACACCAGGCTCCTGGCAGACACACGTGAGGCTCCGCCAGGCACAGGACAGGGCCTGGGGAGGAGGGAGCTCAGACACCCAGGGGCTGAGGCTCTCACCGCACCAGGGCAGAAAAAAGTGCCATCGTCCCGGCCAGATGGGCCAAGCAGCAGCAGCTAACAGAGCGGTGAGGGCTCTACTGAGGGACAGGGACAGACGAGGGGAGGAAGGGTCAGCCCAGACCCTCGCTACAATTCCTACCAGGGACTGATGGGAGGCTTGGTCCACAGCTGCCACGGAATCATTCACAGTGGGCTCCAAGTCGTCAAATGACAGCTCGATGTTCTCCTAGGAGGGAAGCGAGAGAAGTTGTGAGCGCAGGCCACCTGTAGGGTGCAGCCCTACGTTGGAGGCCAGGAGGGGGCGCTGGGCCGGCTAGTCTACCCTTCCATCCCTCTCTGGAGCTCCTCCCCTCCATCAGCCCCTCTGACAAGCGTTCACCACCTCCCAAGACACCGCATGGCCTTTCTGGACAGCTAAAATTTGTTGAAGCTTCTTTAACACTGAGCAAAACTCCCCTACTCCTGCTACTCGCAGGAATACTGTTGACGAGACTACACAGAATAAGCCTACTCTTGGGGCGCCTGGGTGGCTCAGTGGGTTAAAGCCTCTGCCTTCGGCTCGGGTCATGATCCCAGGGTCCTGGGATCGAGCCCCGTGTGGGGCTCTCTGCTCCGCGGGGAGCCTGCTTCCTCCCCTCTCTCTCTCTCTGCCTGCTTGTGATTTCTCTCTGTCAAATGGATGGAATCTTTAAAAAAAAAAAAAAAAGAATAAGCCTACTCTTGACTTCACACCGTCATCCTTGAAACACCTGAAGACAGCTGTCATTTGCTTCCCGAATCTTCTCTCATCCAAAATAAGTATCCTCCCCAGTTCATTCATCTCACCTGCCCATGAAGTAGGATTTCTAGATCTTGTTCCATCTGGAACACCCTTCTATGAAGGGGCCCTACATAACCAATCACCGTCTTAAGAGATCGGGAGACAGGGAAGGCCCAGCCGGACCCACATGGACATAGGAACTGTGGGGTGGCAATTCACAGGGCCTAGATGGGTGCCTTGAGGGTGGGCAAGGAGGGGTTCTCAGGGCCCCAAGTACATCTGCAACTTCCTGGAGAGCAAACTCTCTACATAGGAAGGACGCAGTCTGGGGCAGGACAAGACTACCGCTCCGGGGTGCACAGGGAGACGGAAATGACAGAGAGCAAAAGTGGGGAAAGTGGGACCTGCCTTCTTCACCTTGTCCTCCTTGTGGGTGCCAGGAGGCTGAGGGGGGGGCAGGGCCAGGAGGGGGATGTCCGGCTGAGGCAAGGTCAAGTGTTACCTCCTTGTATCTTTCTAACTCCTGCACAAAGGTGCACTCGTGGAAGAGTCTCTGCAGCCGGTCCTGGGCGTAGTTGTGGCACAGCTCCTCAAAGGACGCTCCGCGGGCTGACCCACCCTGCTCCGGGTTCTGGAAGCCTGGAGTGTCCACAATCATCATAGAGCAGAGCGAGTGCTGGCTGGACTTGAGAGCCCTTCACAGGGAGAGACTGGGTCAGGCCTGGCCGGGGCAGTGCCGCCAAACAGGCCTCACCGGTCTGCCCGTGGCACCCAGGCAGCCCTCTTCTGTCCCAGACAAATCTCCATCCCTGCCCTGGTGCCCAGGACCCTGGTGGTGCCGGGTGGTAGAAGGCGGGAAACGCACCCGTCCTCGCCTGTGAGGACAGACAGCCCCCTGCTGGTGGAGAATGGTGATGCCTCCGCGATCCCACCAGCCGCGAGGCATCAACTCCCCCTTTGTCTCAGCAGGAGGCTGGGCAGCTCCTGGCCAACCCCCACTCACCTGCCTCTCACTCACCTGTTCACCAGAGAGACAAGAAGGGTGAAGAGCTCACTGTAGAGGCCAGACGCCATGCCCTCTAAGCACTCCAGTGCGCTCAGTTTGGGGCCTGCGAGGCAAGAACATCAGCTCTCCCTTCTGCCCCTGGGGGTCCCCATGGGGGGTATACTCTCTAGTCACCCAGAATCAAGTCAGCGTAGGGCCCTGGGGCTGGGCCTCTCCCTCTGAAGGAAGCATCTATTCGCCCCAGTGGTCTTCCCTGGCTGGAGCAGACCACAGTGAGGCCTGGCTGGGGCCCCCCAACCACATCCACCTGCCAAGGGGCTTGGGCACCTGTGCCGTCTCCCAGGCTGCTCTCCTCAGGGCCCTGGCGGAAGGAGGTGGAGCGCTGCAGGGTGCCGCCCTTGTGCTGGTGCTTGAAGATGGCTGAGGACAGCTCCTCCAGGCTGCAGCCCAACAGGTATGCGGCCTTCTGGGCCCACTCGTGGCGGGCAAACTGCCTGCGCCCAGCTACGGGGTAGAAAAAAAGGGAAGGATCTGGCATCTCGGGTCTTCCTCCTTAGTCCTTTTGATGACCGATGTGCTCTTTGGCTCCCATGGCCAAGAAATGGGGAGTGAGCATCTCTTGGGGGTTAAAACCAGCCCTGATGACATCAGAAGGGCTTTAGGCAAAACAGGGACTTCTGGTGAGCAAGAGAGGGAGTCTGGCTACCAGCACTTCCGGTGCCCCTTGAGGGCCTAAAAGAGGAGGGAACTCCACACCGCTGCCACTAGAGGGCACCCAGGCAGCTCCAAACATCTCTTCTAGAGGGCCTGGCCTCAGGGATGCCAGCACGGGGACAGACAGTCAGAGGGTGAACCAGGCCCCCTGTGATGAGCACAAGGGACACTTGTGCCTCTGGGGGACACGTCATGAGAGTGTTCTAGCACCTCCCCCTTCCATGAACGCATCGGGACCCTCTCCCTTACCTCTAGGCAGTTGCCAGGGGAGACCACTGCCACCCACCCGCGGCCCAACAGTGGGTAAGTGGAAGAAGCCGCAGGGAAAGGGAACAGCCCACGCAGACAGACGCGCCTCGGCCAACATGTGTCTAATCACAGCAATTAGGGAAAGCTAACAAGAAACAAGGTTTTACCTTCAGCAGCTTCTGTAAGGCAAAGGACCAGCATGCAGCATGCAAAGAAAAACAGCGTGTTAGCAAACAGTCATCAACAGAGCCCGCCAGGCTCATGGGAAGGGACTGTGGTGGTGGTGGTGGGGGTTTGGAGAGGGTTCGTGAGGATGAGCAGGCGAGAAAACGGAAGCACATTCAGACTCAGAGACACAAAAATACACACAAGCGCACACACACAATCTCAAAGGAGAACGTTTACGGATGCAATTACGCTCACTCACACACACACACACACACACACACCCCTACAAGGACACCACGCACGGACACACACGGACACACACACATACACGTACACGCATCCTCTGGAAAATAAATGGAAGCTCTAAGGAGGTAACAGACCCTGCGCGACAGGGCACGTGTGATCTGTCCGCAGGCCGGCAGTGCTGAAGGACTACAGGTTCATAGGGAACCTGGTCTCGGTGCCTCCCCAGAGTGGAAGAACTTCCTCAAGACACATGCAACACACCTACCCCTCTGCCCACCTACACAGTCTGGAGACAACTTCTTTAACCCAGAGCCTGCTTCTCTTTGGCAGGGATGCCTCCGCTGGGATCGCGAGGACCCAGACTCCTCACCACCTGCTCCTCTGAGCTCCCGCCTGCCCACTCGCCCACCAGTACCCACCCACCAGTGCTTTCTCTTTCTTGTCCTGCCCCAACAGCCTGGGGCCCTTCACATCCCTGAGGAAGATGGAGCCTAAGCCCAAGGCGCTATTCAGAGGCAGCGTCCCTCTAAGAAAGGGGAGGAAGGGGTGAAGAGGTGCTCCGAGTGCCAGCCCATCGCCATAATCTCAGAGGAAGGCAGCAGAGCTCCTCCAAGCCAGGCCAAGCTCGAGCCATTCACAAGCCCCCAAGCCCAAGTGCAGAAGCGGCAGCCCACTGGTTACCGCGGTGCCTGCTGCCCCCTAGTGGTCTCCACCCTGCCATGCAAGAGGAGGAGACCCCTGCTACCAAACCGGTGAAGAGAAGGGAAGAAGACTCAGGGAAAACTGGCCTGGGAAAGCCCCAAGACCACCCTACCCCATCTGAGCCCCATGGAGGACATCCTGAGAGGTCCCGGGATCAGGAGGCAAAACGAGTTGGAGCGGCTAGGCCTCGGATGCTGAAAAGCCTCAGGGCCAGCAGGCACTCTCCCAGCTCTACCAGGGGCTTCTCCCAGGCCAGTCCCCTCCATTTGGACAGAACAAGCCAGTCACCAGAGAGAGCCCAGGGCCACCACCAAGATGGGACAGGGTGCCCTCTATCCCCCAGGGAGGGGCTAAAGTCAGTTACCCGCTTGCTCCTCAGGGGCCTCTGTCAGGGAGGGAATAAAAAGCAGAGTTATTTCAGGGGGACTGCTCTGAGTTAGGGCCCTTCTCCTCCCCCCTCAGCTCCGAACTGCCACCCCCCAGCTCTCCACAGTGTTCTGTGTCACTGCTGTCCAAGTCCAGGGGCAGAAATGCTTCTCTGGGTGCTCGAAGCCTTCTGCTCCAAGCTGGGGGACCGGGAAGACAACGGGGGGAGTCTGCTAACAGAGATGCCTGTGCCGGGTGAGGACGAACGAACACAGGGGCAGGGCCTCCACCAGCTCTCCCAGCGACAAGCTGCATGGTTGAGACCCCTGGCAGGTTACCTTTGGTGGCACCTGCCGCCCCCAGGTGGTAGATGGCAGCCAGGATGAGCCAGCAGACTTTCTGTTCTTCTGGGGAGATGCCCAACACCTTCATGGCGGTCTGCAGCTTACTGAACTGCTGAGATGCCTTCTGCTTCTCCTCAGGCTGCAGGGACAGGCACGTGGGCACCACGTCTCAGAGGTGCTGTCTCTCCCTGCGCACCCCCTGTTGCTGGGCCCTGGGAGGGTGAGGCTGGGGAGAGCTGCCCGGCTGCAGCCCAGCTCCTGGTCCTCCCACGGGGTGTTCCAGGCCGCTGGAGGTGGCCCCACTCCCAAGGCCCAGGGCTGCCAACCCTGTCCCCTTAGCCCCCTCACCTTGGCCAGTGGCACAATCCCAAACACATTGTTCTCTGCCAAGTGGTTCAAGTGAAGCTCTGTCCTACAGGTACAAATGAGGCATCAGCACGGTGTGTGGTCCCCCATGCCAAGGGCCATCTCTCTACCAGGGTGGAGATGGACGGATCCAGCTTCCAGACTCTGAGTTCTGTCTGCCCATCAGGCTCTACTGTCAGGCCAGAGGCCGCCACCTTCCCTAACTGGCCTGGACGCCTGGTCAGAGCACTGGGCTCCCTATGCCAGGTCACCAGAGATGCTCTGGTGAGAGTATCCAGCCAGACCCCTGAAAGAGAGCAAGGAATCTGCCTGCAGCGTGAGTCCAAACAGGACAGAGACCAGGCTCTCAGCGACAAGAAGACCTAAGGAGGATAATGTTCTGGAGCTGCTTTTGTCCTTTTACCCTTTTTCCGCAGAATAAAGACAAGTCTGAGGGTCGAAAGGAAAGAGCCCAGCAGACAACCAGCCTAGACGGCAGGAAGGACCAGGCTGGAGGGCACTGAAAAACACCGGGCTTTCAGCTCTGGTATGGACCCAACAACCACTCAGCCCCACACTAGCCAGATGACTACAGGCGAGTCCCTGACCACCTGTGCCGTCTGTGCTTTCCTCTGCAGACCTGGTTTTGGGGGCCACAGAGGTCCTAGCAAGGCTCCGGGAACACTGAATTCTGTGCCCCGGGCTCAGGAACTCCTGTGGGGTAGCTCCCCTTAGCTCAGACATCATGTGTGGCAAGCACAGAGTAAACAGATGGGATGGGATGCAAGCGGGTGACAAGATCCAGGAGCCACGAGTGAGTGGGCACCACCCCACCCCCGGCCCCATTTCCTTGGCCCCATCTCACCTGAGGGTGCCATCCCCACAAGCCAGCAGGTAGTAGAAGACATTGAACGTGGCCTCACCAGCTGGGCGTCGAGCCACACGCAGCTTCTCCAGAAGCATCGTCTATAGCACAGCATGGGAGGGTATGGGCGAAGGGCGTGGAGCCCGGTCAAGCCCCTCCCATCCCACACCAGAAAGAATGGGGCCCCTGGGAAGAAGCAGCGGCAGCTGACCCTCCACCAGAGGCTAGCTCCCCCCAGGCTTGGAAGAAGATAGACCCAGTTCTGGGAGGGGCCCTGCTGCCCTGCCCATGCCCCTGGGGAACAGTCTTCTTAGGGAACTGAGCACTTCGTGTGAGATGTTTCATTTAACCTGGCAGGGGGTCAGCCTTGGCTGGACCTTACTTTACTGACAAGCCAGTCTTAACCTGGGTGAAATTAGCCAGAGAGAAGCCCCTTAGCACGCCAGGACCCAGGAGTAGGGTGAAGCCAACCCCAAGGGTGGGCAGGACCCTGAGGCATGCCCCACTCAGGGCCAGAGGTGGAGAGGGGCAGAAAGCTGTGGGGACAGAAGACACTGGGGGCAGAAGGGTGAATGCCCAGAGTGGAGCAAACCAGCCCTGAGAGCCAGGGTCCATTTTCGTGGGGTAAAATCCCTGGAAAACCAGGCGCAGGAGAGAGACTGGTTTCTATGCCCTGAGTCCAGGCCGATCTCTTACCACCCTGAAGGTCCCTCACCTGGATGGAGGCTGAGGCCACCTGGCCGGCTTGGTCGAAGTCCAGGGAGAGGATCTGGGAGAATCGGGTGGCGTTGCCGTTCATGATGGTGGGGCTGTTCCCAAAGGCTTCCAGAAGGCTGTACAGAGCCTGCCACTTCTCCACTGCAGAAGACAGGCCCGGGGCCATCAGGAAAGCCTCCAGAGGCCCAGCCCAGGCCTATTCACCTAGCACGCAGAGGCTCAGTGTTACACTGGCCAGTCTGCCCGGGGACAGAGGGGGTTTGGGGGACACAGAGAAGCCAGGGAGGAAAAAAGATGGCACCTACGAGGCCCTTCCAATCCCAGCCCCTCTCAGTTTTTCCAGGTGTCCTGTCTCACCGGAAAACACCTTGTTCCCACTGGTGCCCGCGATGGTGGCCAGATACTGCACCAGATGCTGGCAGCTGGTGGTCTTGCCGCTGCCACTGGCGCCCAGGAGGATGACAGACTGGTCCTGGCGGCTCATCAGCATAGCCCTGTACGCGGTCTGGGCCACGGCGTAGACGTGGGGTGCCATGTCCTCTCGCCGACACCCCTTGAACATGTGCATCACCTTGGGTGGGAGGGGGGTGGAGGGAAGGGGTAAGGCTCTTAGCAGGTCCCATTCCCAAGGTCCTCACTGCCAAGGTCTGCCTTTCTGGGCCTTTTACTGCCAGGGGCTTGAGGGGCTCTGAGGCTACGGCCATGTGTGGAAATGCAGATTCTAGCCCAATTCTGGCCTCTGTTGGAGGTTAGGGAGAAGGCCTCATGTCTCCACCCCCGAAATGACTCCTTTTTGCCAGGTCAACTGTGAGAGCGGGCAGGAGCCCAGTGGGATGCCAAGGGGAGGGCATGGAGCCAGGGAAGGTGGGGTAGGTAGACATGGATGGGTTGGTGAGGCAGCAATGGTAGCCTCGGGGTTGCCGCACCTTCTCGGAGTACACAGCGGGGGCCCCCCGGGGGCTGAGGACGAGCAGGCTGGGGCCAGCGTACGTGTGCAGCAGGCTCGCACCATAGCGCTGGCGCAGTGTGTGGAGGACGCTGGACTCATTGAGGTAGACCAGCGAAGCCAGGTCTTCCAGACGGTCACAGGAGGGAGCATTAGCCTGTGTGACGGGACAGGCAGGCAGGCACTGAAGACGCAGAACCTGCCTGCACCGCCAGTGGACAGGCCCGTCCTGCCCAGACCCCTTCCTGTGCCCTCCCCGCAAACCTTTTCCACATCATCCTCATCGACATCCAAGATGGCGCCGTCATGGTCCAGCTTCACGCGCACCTTCCCTTCTGGCAAGCTTAGCTCCTCAGATTTGAGCTGACTGCCTGCAGAGCGGGGACGGACAGTCAGACACAAGCCTGGGGACCTCTGCCACCCTCTCTGGGCCCTCTGTGGTCTTGCCTCCTCCCTGCTCTATCATGGGGCTCTCCTCACTCATCACCCAGGCCTCACCAGACCCAGAAGGCACACCCGGCCCTGAAAACTGAGAGGCCCACCCAGGCATTCTGTTCCCTGGGCAGCTCCAGACTCACCCAGCGAGAAGCCATCCTTATGGACCAGCCACACCTTCTCTGTCTCATACCAGGCCTCCTCAGCGGCAATCTGCTCTTCTGTCTTCACCTATGGGGGTAGGGGGGATTAAAAAGTCAGTCCTTGTTCTGGAAAAGAGAGTCAGGAGAGTAGGAGAGAGCAGACATGTAAAGGGAAGTGCTTCTGGAGGAGCCTCTGGGTAAGGGGAACAGTTGAGGGGCAGAAACAGAACAGGGGACATCGGAGGTGTCAGAGGAAGAAGGTGGGGAAGTCAGGGGATGGGGGAGTCAGGGACCATGCCAGCCTTGAGAGTCTGGAAGGAAGGGGACACTCTGAACTCGAGCCCGGAAGACAATAGACCACAAAAATGCAAACCAGGTGCCACCTTCAGCTACCCTCTTCCCCACTTCCCTGTGGAGCCTGTAGGGTTGGTGTCCTGAACCCGCACACCGCCCCCTGGGCCACCGCCCACTGCTACTGTGACCTCTCATGTCCAGCTTCTGCCTTCAGCCCACCAACAGGCCCTCCTTCACCAAGCTGGGAAAGGGTGCTTGCTTCCTCAAGCCCCGAGGAGAGAAGTGTCTACTATATTTTAACACGAGCTGCAGGTCCTGAATCCTAGCCTCGGCCTGGCCTTCCCTCCAGAGGACGCGCCCCTGGAGGCACATGACAGCCTTTCCACTCCTGCCTCATGCCTCCTCAGAAGGACAGGCGAAGGCCATGCAAGGGCATGAAATAGCACGGCCCCATACGTGGGGGGAGGCTGGGAAGGACACGGGAAAGGCTTGCGTGCCACGCGGATGGGCAGTGGAGCAGCTATGAGCCACAGTCAGTCTCTGAGAGGAGACGTGAGACTGAGGCGCAGACACTGCTTTGTGTCACTGAGCTCCTGGGTGAGGAATCGGGAAGGACAAGGAAACATAGTAAGTCTTTTCTTTGTCACATTTCTTGGAGCTGAAAGAAAAAGAGGTCGGGTTCTACTCCCAGGTTGGGTCCTGGTTTCACGTAACCCCCTCTCCCTTGCTGATGGCCCTTCTGTGTTCCAGAGAGAGCAGCCTGGATTACACGTGGCCCCCGGCTCTGGGAATCGTGGCCAGTGAAACCACCCTTCAAACAGGAGGACCGCTATGGGGCCAGCAACATTTTAAATTGTTAAATGAAGACATTTTTAAAAAAGAAAGGAAAAGCTAATTCTTCATTATTTGAAGAAATGTGGCTTTGTAAAAAAAAATCACAATGTTTTATTCTTTTTTTATTTTATTTTTTTCAAATCACACGATATAGGGGAAAATCTTTGTCTCGAACGGACACGTTTTATGGGTCCGGTGTTTGGAACCGACAAACTAGGGGGAGGTCAAAGGGTCGGGCGGGGCCAAGAATTAATCCTTTAGAATGAATTCAAAACTACGTTTCCCAGACTGGCCAGCAGGTGGAGCCAGAGCACGCCATATCCTCACTGGGACTGTGGGTAGGAGGTGGGAGGGGCTCAGCCTCTTCGCTTTCTCTAGCCACAAGTGAGCAGAATTGAAACTCCTGGAAACCAACACTCTTGCCAGGCTCTTGGGCTTCACTGGTTAAAAACCATGTGCCACAAGGCCAGATTCGAGTGGTGACACTCCGTCTAGATGCTCCCAAGGGGTCTGACATAGAACTGCCCCATCTCAAACTTCGGGCATCGCCTCCTCCAAGGATACCCGCCCCCCATACCAGGTGGGAGCCAGAAGGGAAAAGAGGCCTTACACTCCAGCACGAGGCCCGAGCACAGACGCCAGCCCAGGTACGGGCCAGGGGTGGTGGGTGGTCACTGGAGGAAGCGGAGGGCTCCTGAGGGGGGCAGGAGCACCCTACCTGGCTGTGGGCAGGAGAGGCGGCCTCAGGGTCCAGCTGACAGCAGCAAGAAAAGAGGAGAGAGAGAGAGAGAAAGAGGGGTGAAGACAAGCAGACCATTGGCATGTCCCCTTCAGCAAGCACTCTGGATCACGTGGGTGGGCTCTCTCTGGCTGCCCAGGATGCAGGGTGGAGGTTGGAAGAGCTCAGGGGCCAGGATGGGAAGCTGGCCTGGGCAGGTGAACTGTGCCCAGTCCAGGGGGGCCAGACCCAGAAGGAGAGGCCCAGCCTGGCGAAGACACCTGTTATCATCAGAAGTCCCAGAGAAGACGTTCTGCTAAGTCACTCACTGTGGCCTGGGCAGGAGTATGTCACTCTGCCTCAGGCCCCAGTCTCCCCTGGGTGGGATGTCCAGTGTACCCTGAACTAGGCTCTTTTACGAGTTTGTCAGGCCAGGCTACCTCCCCACACCCAGGGCCTGGGCCCCTTGGGTGGCTCTGGCCTTATCTCCAGATCAGCCAGTGCCCTGGAGATAAGTGGTCCCCTGGAGCCAGCAGACCCCAGAACAGGGCTGTCCCTGTCCTCCAAACACACACAAAGGTGCCACACCCAGTACCAAGGCTGTCCTTCCGGGCTGCCACCCCGTGCAGAACGCCATAGAACAAGTCTCAGAACAAGACCACTAGCACGCCCAAGTCTAGGACCCCTTCCTCAATCCCCCATTGTACCCCGTCCCACTCACAGGCAGGCACACCGTCCCATGGCAAACAGAGGCACCATGCCACCGGGGCCATCTGCCCATGAACCAAGGGACTGTGGGCAGACCCTGGGGCCGGACTTCACCTGTCTCTGTCTGTTTACTTAAAGACCTTTCTGAGGAGGAAGTGAAGTTGGCCAGGCCTTGGGCCTTGCCTATAAGGAATAAGCAAGGAGTTAACAGGCCCCAACTGGGCCTGGAGAGCCAGTGCATTGAAAGAGGGGAGCGTGAGCTCCCTGCCTCACCAGCCACCGGGCCCTGGCACCAAGCCACGGCCTCCAGGTCAAGAGGATGGGGCCAGAGGAAGAGGCTGGATCCTCAGCCAAGAGGGATCCCCTTGGCTGTCCCCTTCCATGGGCACAGGGCTCTGGGTCCCCTCAAGGAACAGGCCTCACCACTCAGACTCTCTAGAGAGCCCTTCCCTTATTTCTTCAGGTGAGAAGACCACGTGATGGCCCCCAGGCTGCCACGGAGCCATCCTTCCATAGTCAGGCTCCCCCCACCCCCGACACCCACAGTCTGGCTGCCAGCCTCGGCACAGAGGAGCACCAGGGCCTGGGGAACCATACACGAGAGGTGCTATTACAGAAGCTGTGAAGATCCTCTCAAGGCGCTGCTGGGCCTCCTCTGCGGGGGTCAGCTGGACCTCAGGGGCAGCTCCGGCCTAGGGGTTAAACCACCGTTAGTCCTGGCCTGGGGTGGGGGGCAGTGGGGCACAGCATGCCAAGCTTGTAGACTAGGAAGCTGCTGGGGCCCAGTAGGCAAGTGAGGCAGGGTCAGGGGGGCAAGCCAGGCAACAACTTGAGTTTTTAGACTGTTGGATGAGAAAAAAAAGAACAGGTGCCTGGAAAGTCTGGGGTTCTTCCTTCTCACAGTCCTCACAACTTCAGCACCAGGATGGCCCTATTCCCCCATATACCCTCTGGCTCCTTCCCCTGGCCCAGGTGGCAGGTGGGTGAACTCCAGGTCAGGGCCCACCTCAGTCCCTAATTCCACCCTAGTGAGAGGGACAGGGAGCCAGAGGGAGGGCGGCCAGGCCCGGGAACAGGCACATGACACTCTCTGGCTACTTATAAGTTCTACTCAGGGGCTGACAATTTCCCTCATGGCCTGCCCATCAGGCCAAAACGCTCCTGCCAACTCTGGGGTGGCAGGAGGTGACTTCCCTGATTCCAAGGAGGCCAGCAGGGCTGGGAAGGCTGTCGCCTGCTCTTCTCTAAGTTCTGTGAAACCCAGGAAGAATGGAGTAGGGAATAAGGCAGGTTCTAGGAGGAATCCCAGGAGGAAACAGTCAGGGGCCTCTAGGCTATGCCCTACCCCCCACGCCCCCCACCCTGCCCTTCCTGCCAGAAGAGCATGAAACAGCCTGGGAGAAACTGTGGTGAAACCTGACTCCTCCCCTGGCAAACCTCATGAGGCCTCAGAAGGCTCTACAAAATAGGGAAGTTTGGAGAGAACTGTCCCTGACCAAAGGACCAGCCATGCAGGCATCACCTTCCAAGGTCTTCCCTTCTGCCTCTCAGCCTCCTGTCCCACTGAGAGGGTACTTTGTGGACAAATGGGGCCTCGGATCCAAAGGGGGCCCACTGTGCCCATTTGCCACCCAGGCATAGGGCTCAGGAGTCCTGCTGCCAGAGGGAACTGCGGGCCAGGCTTGAAGAAGGTAGTGATGGCAATGATGGCACTAAAACCACCACTAAGAGCATCGCTATCTATGCCACCATCTGTGGGCACCCACCATGCCAGGGACTGGGCTCAGAGCAGTGTACCATTCCTCATCGTCACAGCAACCCTTCCGAGCTGGGGTTATCCCTTGCTTGCAATTCCAAAATCCAAAAGCTCCCTCTTACCCCCCCAAAAATATTTTTTTCCTTCTTCACTATTTTGCTGGCAAAACCTGTTTGTAGTCTAGCCCCCTGCTGTGTGAACAGTCATAGATTTTCCCTGTGAAAATATTTGTGCGGGTTACACGTTGCTGCTCATTATGTAGGACTTTCTAAAATACAAAAATCACTAACTTCCCAAACACTTCTGGCTCCAGGGGCTTCAGAGAAGGGACTGGAGACCTGTCCCGTCCCTCCTTGGCAGAGGAAGGTTGAGTGACGGGACCCTGCTGAGCTCCCGCACAGGGTGAGCGGCTGGGGAGGTGAACACAGGTTGCCCGACTCCAGAAATTCTCTTCCTACCCTAGTGCTGATCTGCTAAGACTTTGAACCTCTGCTTGGGATCCAGAGCCCCTAGCCAACACCATGCAGCCTGGGAACAGGCCCTGATCCCACGCAAGAGGGTTGAGGAATAGCGGCATGCTGATTAGCGGGGCCCATCCCAGAGCAGAGGCTGCCGAGGGCTCTGGCCCGTGGCTGAGGAAAGCCATGCAGGCCCTCCACGGGCACCTGGCCAGGCCCAGCGTCTCAGCCGCGCAGGCATGTTGATGAGGCGTGGGAAAGCTGGCTGTGAGGGTGCCTGGCCCTCCCACAAGGGTGGTCGGGCGTATGGGAGGTTAGTGACACACTGGGGTACCTCCTGTTGCACGTCAGGGGCCGGTGACTTGGAGGGCGGCAATCCAGGGAGGTTCGACTTCGGGCCGGTGGAGACTGGGATCGCCAGCTCTCCTGGTGGGGCTGGGGAACTCTGCTTCTCTGGGATTTCGGTTTTGGCTGGGGAGCCTGGCTCCTGGCTGGAGGGCTTGTCCACTTTCCCTGGAGACTGCCTGCCACGGGGCTTGTGGTCCTTGCCCTTGCCCCGAGACATCAGGCTCCGTAGGCCCACGGAGAGCTCGTCCTTGGCTGCCTCCTTCTTTGTGTCAGGCTTAGGTGGGGCAGGGGGAGGCGGAGGAGGTGGGGGAGGTGGTGGCTTGGGACCGGGTGCCGCCTTTTCTCCCCTCTTGCCTCGAGCTGGGTGCTCCGGGGATCGGACACCCCTACTTGAAGGCTCCTTGGCACTCCCAGGCTCCTCTCCAGGCAGCACCTTGCTCACCACCTTTCTAACCGCATTTGCCACTCTCTTCCGGGACAGGCCCTGGGCCTCCTCGCTTGGGCCTTCTGCAGAGGCAGCCCCTGGGCCATTCATGGCGAGTGTGGGTGCAGGGCTCTTGGCTTTCTGGGAGGTCTCTGAGGGTACAGGGCTGGTGGAAGGCTGAGGACTCTTAGATGGGCCACTGCTGTCCTTGGAGCTGCCCTCTGGCTGGTCACACAAATACAGGTAGACATTAGCATCAGCCTTTGCGTCCCTGCCCACCCCGCGCAGAGGAAGGGAGAGGTGCGACCTCAGGCCTTGTCCTGGAATAGACCTTCCGTCCATCCAGAGCTCTAAGAAGCTCTTACCAGGAAGCCCTCAGTCCATCTTCCAGATGGTACAACTGCACCTATGAGTTTGGCTTCTCTCTCACACAAAGCACAAGCAGGTACTGCTGTCACCTGCTGTCCACCCCCGAGCCTTACCATAGGGCCATGAGATGCCAGCAGAGTGCCCAGCGGCCCCTGCTCTGTCCCAGACTCACTGGTCTACGTCAGGGCAGCAACCAAGCCCCAGCCCAGGTGAGCCCAAACACAGCAGAGAGAGCACAGAGAGGCCAGACCACCAATTCCCACCATCAATCCTAGGTCTCGTTCTGGGGCTTCCTGCCTCTGGTCCCCGGTCTATCACTGTGCTTTCTGGGCAGTCAGACCCCAAACCTACCCATCCCAGCAAAAATAGCACTCAGGGGGCAATTCCTGGCCCCAGGATGGGCTGAGCTCCTCCTGCTCCTCTGGTTCGTGGCCATTGTCTACAGCTCACCTGTACTTGCAGGGGCTGCGGAGATCAGTGCAGGCCCGAGAAGCTTCCACCCCAGCCTGCTTTCTGCAGTTTTCCTCCTGCAAACCTCCCCAGGCCTGGAGGCCGCCCAGCTCCCGGAGTACGTGTACAGAATGACAGGACGAAGAGGAGGCAGCTGGGGCCCATGGAGGGTCACACTGAAGTGGCCATAGATCACCCTGCCCTAGAGCTGGGGCCCTGGCTTAGCCAGCCTCCCAGTCTCTGGGCACCCGACAGGCTTACGCTGGCACACACTGCCCGATGCACTCACCCTTCCCCCAACACTGTCGGCAAGCGTCTGCAGTCCCAAGGGAAAGCCAATGGGGAAAGCCAGGCTGGCTAATAGCAGGTCAGGGTTTCCTGCAAAGCCAGCCCCATTGCCTGAGTGAGCAAGGTCAACCCCTGGGTGGCTCCTTGCTGGTCAAGCAGAGCCCCGCCACTCAGGGGCCATGCTTGAGTCCCTGTTCCCCAAAACAATGACCTTGGTTCTAGGGTACCCCTGGGCTCTAGGCCCTGCAAGTCTGGCTATCACCTCTGCTGGGACGTGGGAAGATGCTCAGGGCGGGCAGCCCTCTGGCTGCCACAGGGAGAGGCTGTCCCACATCCTGAGCAGAGCTGAGCCAAGTCACCTCAGCCGCTGGTGGCCCTGTTGCAGGGGTGGGGAGAGGAAGGTTGGAAGGTGCCTCTCCCTCAAACTCTTGGACCAGGAGTGCACTGCGGCATGCCAGGGCCCTGTGGAACTGGCTCCTGGCCCCAGCTGCCAGCTCCTGCCCCCTCCTCCTCCCTCTTCTGGCTTTCCTCCCATCCCCCCCAGCTGAAGATGGCGGTGACAATGGCGGTAACCGCTGGCACTTGTGCAGGGTTTACCATGTGCCGGGAAGTCCTGAGGGCACTTCATGTGTGATTTTTCATAAACGACCTGGATACTCCAAGGCCCCTCCCACACACGTATCTCAAACACTTCTCCTTTGAAATCACAAGCTCGCCCTGCAGGGTTAACTACAGATCAGTTGGAAGCCACAAGGTTTGGCTGATCCAACCTCCATCCAAGGAAGCGGGGCAGCTGGGACAGGCACCATCCAGGGTGACGAATCACGGAGCTGCTTGGTGACCTGGCTCTGGCCCAGAGCCCCCCACGCTCCCACCCCCTGAGCCAGCTGCAGTCCTCTCCTAATTCCATATCTTCACACCCAGCTATTCTGGAACCATCTCTCCCCTCTCTTGTGTGAAATGAGTCCAGGGTCTCTATCTCAAGGCCAAATGACCTGGGGAAGAACCGGGGGGCCCTGGGCAGCTGAAGCCTGCCTCTGGGTCACCTGTGCCAAGCAGCTGATGGGGTCTCGGGAAGAGAGAGAACAGCTGCAGCGAAACCCCTCCCCGGGCTGGTCTTGTACCGCCCAGAGCAGGACGAAGAGTCCCAACAGCTGAGCTCTCATTTGGTGCTCCCTGATCTCAGAGTTCACACACCTAGGCCTCTCCGGCACCCCCCAAGGGTTCAGGAAACAAGAACTAAAGGTAAAAATGAAAGAAAGGGGGTTGGGGGAGATCTCCAAAGCCCCTCGGGGTTCCCATGTCCTCCATGCTCCCCAAGTTGGCATCACACATGCTGCACTTTCTGCCTTGTCAGTGGCATTCCCTCTGGCCACCCCAGACAGGAAGGGGCACCCCACCGGGCATGCCTGCTCCCGGGAGCTGCCTCCCAGGAGCTGCCTCGAGGAGGAGGCCGGGGCAGGTGGGCATACCCACCCGGGGACACGCACACGGGAGGCGGGGCAAGGCGGGGGAGGCTCAGAGAAGCACTTACAGCCCCTTCCTCCTTGCCAGGAGGGCCAGGCTTCGGCAGAGTTTTGTCCTCCTCTTTAACCTGGGGGAGCAGACAAAGAAGTCACTCGCAGGACAGGGCAGGGAAGCTGAGCATCAAAAGCACAGGAGGCAAACCTCCAAGAGGCCACCCCTCCCTAGGAGGCAGAGGTCCCGTTTGTTCAGGAGTACTGGGGTGAAGGACACGAGCGACTGAGAGCCTGTGCCAGAGTCCAAACTGTCCAGTGACAACTTCAAGAGTGAGTAGTCTCCACGGTTGCGGGGGGCGGGGGAACCCTGGCCTCAGTCCCCAGTCACATGTCCCACTTGGGCTGTTTAAAGAGAGTGCCGTCATGGCCTTGGTTACGGGGCGGACGGAAAGATCCAGATAACTCAACTCATACTAAACGACAAGAGTCATTCCTGGCTCAGACGAGGGACGGTCTGAACAAGAGTCCCCCGACCTAGTGACTAAGGAGGAGGGAATGACCCCAGTGTGGGGGCCCTGCTGGGAGGAGACTGCTCCCAGGCTGGCTCCAACTTGCTTTGAGGTCCCTGCGACACCCCCCAGCCTGGAGCCCGAATGCCTTCCCAGACAGACAGAGCTCCGTCTGGAGGCAGGACAGGAGGCATAGGCAAAGATTCGGGAGGCCAGATGTTTTGCCAACCCCAGACCCACAAAACTGTCAACTATGCAGCCAAGGGAGGGAACCCCAAAGTTAGGGGCACAGTGTAGAGAAAGGAAAGATCCCTCCAGCTGCTCCGGCCAGGGGGGGCTGTGCTCAGCCTGCTTACTAGCTGGTCTACGTCAGAGGGGAGGAGCCGAGTTGGGAAAATGGCAGCCACCATGCTGTATCTGGAAAAAAAGAGACATGGTGGGTAATCCCATGGTCCCTTCAGTACTGAGATTGGCTCGGGACAGACCTAGAGGGGCCAGGCCTCAGTCTGAATGAGCCCTCTGCCCGCCCTGCACTAGCATCTCTCCCTCCAAAAGCTCAGACGGTCCTAGTGGATTTCGTTTCTCTTCTTTCCCCAGTCACTTGGGACGATGGGAAAAAGGCAGGTCTGGAAGCAGTGCTGGCCATCTTCAGCATGCCTTTCTTTCCTGGAACAGTGGGGATGGGTGGGGGTGGGTATCCTGGCAGGAGTTCTTGATTCCTAATGGAAAAGATCCTTGGAAGCTCGTCCAGAATCACGTTAATGATCCACCTGGTGGCGGGGGGGCAGGGGAGACTCTCCGTTTGTCACCAGGGTCCTTGGCTACATTTGAGCTCTGATTAGCAGTGCCTAGGGCACTGGCCAGCAGGATGGCCACTGAAGTTTTAAAGCCGTGTCTTGTCTATAAAGCTATTTTCAATTGGCCAAAGCTTCAAAGTTAGTTCATACTGTTACGGCCACAGGGAAAATGGCAATTATTCCTTGGAGTGGGGTCTACTGCCTTGGAGGTTTGGAGCAGATAAAGGGAAGGGAGGGGCTGGAGAGGGAGAGGGAATGAGGAGGGGTGGCAGAGTCCAGGTCTGCGCCTGCTGCCCCCCACCAATGTCCATCACTCACACCCCCCATGCCCCCCCACACCCCCAGGGATCACACCATGCATTAGCTCCTGAGCACACAGGTCAGAGGAACGGCAAGTCTCACAAACCACACAGACGTGCTCATGACTACACGCAGTGCTGTTAGCTCAGGCTCGGGGATGGCCCAGATTCCAAGTCCACTCCGCGTCCCTCACCCGCTCCAATTCTGTCTTTCCTCTGGGGATGCGAGCTGGGGACCCCAAGCGTCCCGCCCAAGTGGAGGAGCGCCGGGGGCAACACTGGCCACCCCCCGAAATGTCTGGGACACCAGGCAGGGCTCTGAGCTCAGCTCTGGATTTAGACTCAGGCTGACTCACTAGCCCCCACCCGCTCCCCTCCCCCCAACCAAGGGCTCTGTCTGTCATAGGTCATTGCCCAGCTGGGGACTGTGCACCACACAAAGGCATGCCCAGGGCTGCCGCCTGAATCACTCTCTGGAACCCAGGCAGCCAGCTGGCCTGGCTCCGGACTCTTGGCTCCTGTCCTTCTTACCCACCAAGGTCCCCAGACGCGGGGAGACACAGTTCCAGAGGCCTCTGAGCCGAGGCCATTCCCAGCGGCCCCAACACAGCAAACCATGTTCCCAGGGGTGAGCCAGAGCAGCAGTGGGGAGGGAAGGGTGTGGAGGGGTTAACTTAGATGGGTACCGGTGGGACAAAAGGCAGCTCAGCCTACCAGAGGTGGAGCTCAGAGGAAGAACATGACTCAGCGCGGAAGCCCATCCAGAGAGAAGAGTGAGTTATTGCCCTGGTCATTCTCCCCAGGCCCCCGGTACACACACATGCGCTAGGCCGCATCTAGCTCCCAGAGCTCTATTGCCCACAAGCCAGACTCCTGCCTGCACACACCATGCCAAGCACATAGGAAAAGCACAAGGATTCTGAGACCCAACTTTCCTTTTGCTCCCAGAAGGCAAACCTTGATGAAAAGGCCATGGTGCCGAAGAGAGCCTGCACCCAGGGTCAGAGCAGGCACAGGGGTAGGCAGAGTCGCTCAGGGAATCCGAGTCTTCCTAAAGGCCACAACCTGCCGGGACAAACACCTTGGGCAACAGGGAACAGGAGGGAGGAAGTGGGGAAGGGGGGACAGATGGCAAAGCCCAGACATCAGAGGAGGAACAGTGAATAAAACACCGGAGGAAAGAGATGGCAAGGTGGGGTACAGACCATGGAAATTCCTGCCCTTGGAAGCTGTGCATCCTTGAATAAGCCAGCTCACCTCTCTGGGCCTGTCCGCAGAATTAGGGAATGGATTAGGGTAGATAATGGCTAAAGTTCTTTCCAGGTCTGCACCCCAGTGGGCTGGTAGAAGAGGCACTCTAGCCCTCCATTGCAAGAACCCGAGGTACACGCCCGTGAAGGTATTAGCAAAGCTTCTCCAGGACTCTTCACCTTCTTTGCCTTCTACCTGCCATACATCACTACCCTCCAGGGGCAGGAGGTCTGGAGAACGGTAAAGCCGCCCCATTGATGGGTGAGAAATTAGAATGGGTGCTCTTGGGAAGCAACAGGCAGAATCTGCCTTCTCCCAGGGAGAGGCTTCGTCCAAAGAATCCGTTCAGTTCAGTGGAGTTTAAGAACAGGTTCATTCTGATTACTGCTTACTGATGAATGACTGATGAAAAATTAGAGAATTATTTTTAATGTGCTTTATTGACTTGTGTATTTTCTTATCATACACTCTGTTCATACACGAGACTTTGTTTAATTATTTAGCTCATGTGGTCTTTGATCTCCTATGCGTACAGGGAGGAGCCCCTGCATCCCAGGTGGTGAGGACGCCAGCCCATTCACACCCGGGTCTGACCCTCTATCCCAGCTCTTCCTGAGGAATTCCACTCTGAATGCAAATGTGGGGTTCTACCCGGAGGGAATTATCTCTCTGGCTTTTGTGAGGAATCACCTGGCTCTTTCTCCTCTCTTCGTTATCACTGGCTTTTAAAGTTTCAAAGATTTGCTTAGGACGCAGAATAACCTATCACACATGCCAACACAGAAGAGGGGAGGAACTCAGCCCCAAAGATGGTGGCAATGTCTCCACCGCGGTCACCATGGTCACTTCCAGAGCTGGGCACGAATGGCTCTGTGCAGGGAGGGGGCCCGGGGCTCTCCTTCCTGACCTACTCCCTCTAGGGATTTCAGCCGTTTCTGACAACCTCCTTCATGACTGAATATGGAACATCTATAAGGTGATGGGCCCTGTAAAAGTATTTAACACACACTTTGGACTGTAAGTCTTACAATAGCCTCACGACAGAGGATTTATTGGTCTTCTCATCTTACTTATGAGGAAAAAGGCTCAGAATGAGATGAGGCCCTAAAGCTATTAAGTGGTGGAGCTGGGATTTGAACCTAAGTCACTCTGACTGCAGAGCTCCCTTAGAGGCCCACCTCTTCTGCGGGGCCAGGCCGGGTCAGAGGGGCTGAGTCAACCTTAGGAGCCAACTCTGGTTAACGTACTGTGTCGCTGTCAGCATTCAGGAGGTCTCCAGAGGTCTGGGTCCAGCTGAGGCATGGAGTGACAGGGAGACATTTGCTAGTGTTCAATGTGCCTGGGTAAGTTTCTAGACTTGCAAAGGGAGAACCCACCACAATCCTGCCCCTCAGAAGCTCCGACCGCCCCTCCCCCCCGCCAACCACCCTCTCAGGTACTTCTGGCCTTGTCCCCCTTTTTTAAAAAAAGATTTATTTATTTTAGAGAGATAGAGAGAGTGTTGGGGGAGAAGTAGAGGGAGAGAGAAACAAGCAGACTCTGTGCTGAGTGGGGAGCTTATTGTGGGGCTCGAACTCATGACTCTGAGATTGGGACCTGAGCTGAGAAACCAAGAGTCAGATGCTTAACCAACTGCGCCACTCAGGCACCCATCTGGCCCCTTCTCTTGAGGGAAGGGAAGAGAGACCAGTGCTCACTGAACCCCTGCAATGAGCCAGGCACAGCGGCGGGCCCTTCACACCGCCTCCCTACTTCATCCTCCCAAAAGCCCACTTTGTAGAGGGTAAGGGCCTCACTGAGGGCCCCAGATCTAGTCAGCAGCCACACTGGGATTCAGGGCGTGAGCTGTCTGTGTGTCCACAGTGTTTCCTGGACTGTGGTTTCCTTGTGGGCAGGACACAATGTTACCCATCATCCTGGGGCCACTTAATAAATACACTTTTGCCGCATGACAGTGTGGCAACAGGGGTTCTTTGGCAAACGTCTCATTCCCATCTGGTCTCTTCCTTCAACTGTAAACTGAGGAGAATAACATTTGCCAATCCTGATTCCCAGGGATGAGGGGAACACAAGGGAGGGACACTCTCTAAACTTAGCAACAATAACTAGTACACTCGATGCCACGGGGTGGGAGGGGAGGGCGGGGGCACTCTGAAATTGCTGAGTAGCTCTTTGGGAAGGAACAGGAGCCACAAAATGCATCACCCTTTGGCTCTAGCCATCCCATCTTCAGGAATGTCTAAGCAATGAGCTGATTTAAAGCAAGGCAGAGAAAGAAAAAACCCACAAACCCACAGAGAGACTTTTCAAGATGCACTCTATGTAGGAGCACAACCTGGAAACCACCCAAATCCTAGCATTAGGGAAGGGATAGGTGAGCTATGGTACTTGGACCCATGCATTGCTATGTCACCATTTAAACTAACGAATGTGTGACCACCATCACTGTAGGGAAAACTCCACCTAAGATCAATCAAAGAAACTAGGACCGAAATAGCGTGCAAACAGTGATCATCGTCATCTTGTAAATTGTGTAAATGAGACATAACAGAGACATTTGGTATTTATTTTGTTATGTATTTGTTACTTACTGCTTATTTCTATTGTAAAGAGGGCTAAATAGTCCATAAAAAAGAAAAAGCAGAGGAGATAATAGCTGAGAGCATTTGTTCTCCAAGAGGAGACATCCAAGAAATGTGCTCGGGGACCCATCAATGCTCAGCCTAGGAAGGCTTCCAACACTCAGGGGGCTGGACCAGGCTGCATTTTAGCCTCTGCAGGGATGAGCAAGCAGCAGCCGCCCTTACCTTCCCATTCTCTGTGCCCCTCACAAGAGGGAATGGGGGCACAAATGCCCCTAGGAGAAGCTTTCCACCCACCAGGCTCCCCACGAGCATGGAATTCCCAGGCTGGGGAAAAATGCATTGAGGTTCCAGTGTCCCTGCAGATATCCATATACTGGGAGATCCCAAGGGAAGTGGGAAGAGAAAGAGGAGATCCTGCTGTCTGTGACCTAGAACTTGGCTCCTCTTCCCTCTACCAACTCTAGAGCACATTTAGAGGAGAAAGAGACATGGAACCCTCCTCCCTCTCCTTTCCCGTTCTGAGCAGCAGAGAGTAGCTCCCAGGAGACCCTTTCCCTGCCAGCCCCACCCGAGCACCTTCTTATCTAGGGATGGGGGGGGGGGGATGAAGGCAGAGGGAAGAAAGAACTGCAGTAACAGCTAACCTTTGCTGAGCCTGTCCTAACTGTCAGGCACCGCGCTGTGTCCTCTGCATGGATGATCTCATCCAATCCCCACAACAATCCTCTGAAGGACATACTACTCTGATTCCCACTTTACAAATGAGCAAAAGGGATCAGAAATGACCTGGCCGAGGTCACAGAGCAGCAAGTGGCGGATCAGAACTTACACCCAGGCCTGTCCTCCAGTAAGAACCTCCTGGGCTCACTGGAAGGGGTGGAAGCAGGCCCTGCCCCCGCCTCCCTTGGTCCACCTGCACTGCCGAACTTCCATGATGTCATCGGCCAGAATAACAGCTTGGAGAGAAAGAAAGCAAGGGCTTCCAGAGATGACCTGCTCTTCCACCATGACCCGAATAGGCTTTGCACAGAGCTCTGTCTGCAGGGAGTGGCCTGAAGGCCATGCTGCCAGCCAGAGGAGGACGGGGACGAGAGCTTGGCAGGGCTGCCTGGCCCCTTCAGTCCAGCCTCCAGGGAGAGCCCTCCCCCAGCATGGGGCGGAAGAGAAAGCAGCCGAGAGCCCGCCTTCACCGAGAACCAGGCTGGCCTGGAGGAAGCAGGTGCACTGGAATGGCTTCCTGCTGCCACTGCACTTGCAGACAGGCCCAGGGTTCCTCCTCCAACGGCTGGACCTGCTGGAGGCCTCCCTCCCTCCCCTGGGGACCCTCACTGCCTGTCTGCCAGGCCCTTTGCCATCTGCCTCACCATCACCATGCATGCCCCCTCAATCTTTGACCTAGTGCTGGTGGCCCCGGGGCCCCCGATGGGGTGGGGTGGGGAGGGGAGAAGGCCTGACCAGGAAACACCCAACTTGTGGGGTGAGGCATCTCCCTGGCCCCACCCCCAGCTACACCCCCACACACCTCAGCACTGGTGCCAGTTCTGTGGCTGGGACCAGGCACGGGGAGAGACGAATGCTCATCTTAGGCATGTCTCAGGCTTTCCGTAGACCTCTGCTCTGGGCCAGCCCACACACTGCCAACTGCTGACATGACCAAAAACCTGACCCTCAGTGGCTGGGAGGGGTGGCGTGGGGGGAAACGGAACCACGGGGAGGCAGCTATGTCTCTCTCCTCACTTGCTTTTTTAAGGAAGTTACTCCTCTGGAGTAATCTCAGCAGAAAAGTAGATCTACAGACAGGGCATCCCCAAGATGCCATCTGTGCCCCTTCCAAGTGTCGGAGCCGCAGAAATGCAGGAGGCTATGCTGAGTCCCCCCCCTTGACAACCTGAGGGACCACCCCTCTCTACCACCTTTCTCTTGTCTACCAGGAGAATGAAGGGTGGAGGGCCACACTGGCAGGAACACAAAGCAGGAAGAAGACTTCCCAAGGTCCGGGAGGTACTGGGGTCCCAGGCCCCAGAAGAAAATAGCGCCCCAAGGAATGTAGACCTCAAGCGCTAACGGTCTGTGGGGAAGGTGTGTCACAGCCCGCGGGCAAGCTGATGCGGTCCCAGGACGCCGAGGGTTAGAAAATGGTGCCCCCCGCCCAAACTCCCAAAGTCATGAGTCAGGGCCAGGAGGGCCTTGCCTCTGGTGGTGGGAGGCTGCCTGAGCTTGAAGATTCCCTCCCTACAGAGAAGCTCAGGGAGGGGCCCCAAGTCATTAACCACCCCCCCAACCTCCTTCAGCCACATCTGGGGAAATAACAGAAAGGCCCCTCCTTTCGGAAATGAGGAACCCGCCTGAGGAGCCTGGGACATTTCCGGGGTGGGGGGGTCAGAGGGACACTCACCCGCATGGCCTGGCCTGGAGCAACCAGGAGCAAGGAGTCTCCTCACGGATGCTGCTCCGCTAGCCGCTCAAAATAGCACTGGCCGCAGCCCCGCCCCTGTTCCCCTCCCTCCCCCCCAGGCCCCTCCCCCCCAGCCGAGCTGCCCAACCCTGGCCGCAGCCTGTCCCAGAGAGCGAGTGGCCTCCAGGACTGCGGGGACCAGGTAGGCCAGGATGGAGAGGGTTACACAGTGTGTGTGGAAGGGGAAGAGGAGGCGCTGAGTGTGAGGGCACCGGTGGGGTGGTGGTGGTGGGGCGGTTAGGCGGTGTTGGAGGGTTAGGGGCAAGGGACAGGGAGGGTGGGACTTTCCTCCTGACACACACCCGGGCTCCTGGACAGCTGGGCTGATATGGCCCCTAAAAATAGCAGAGGAATTTGAGACCTGCAGCCCCCGGCCCCACAGGCCAGGATTAAGACAAGCACATGCGCATTCACGCAGGCGCGCTCGCACGCGCGCACACACACACACACACACAAGCACACCATCATGCATGAACACTCAATCACAGCACAGCACTCTTGAGAACACACAAATCATAAGCTCACCCCAGCCATCTAATTACTGCGGCAGAGGCCAAGAAAGCCACTAACGTCACATCCAATCCAGTACATGGGGCCCGCTGCACGCTGTGCCCCATCGGCAGCCACGCAGGCATCCTGGAAAAGTCCGGCAGGAACAGAGACCCGCGCGATCCGTGTGAGGCCTGCTGTGGCTGTTTTACCGGAAATACACTGGGGACATGCACGGAATCAACGGCTTTCTCCCTGCACATCCCCCTCACCCTCACGGCCGGAGACTGCGCAGGCACAGAGGAGGGTGTGCTGGGTGGGTCTTGGCCCTGCGGAGGAAATCGTGGGTGTCTGGCCAATGAGCAAGGGCTGCCGGTGAAAAGCCAGCGCTCCGTATCAAGGGAAAGCCTGGCCCTGCTCTCTGGGTAGGACCATTGGATGCCCAGACCAGGGCGGGGGGCCAACCCCATCCCCACATCCACCCCTGCCCCAGGTCGCAAGAGGATGAAATGGGAGCTAGGGGCAGATGGGAAGGAGCCAAAAGACAGGCGTTTTGAGGCTGTCTCAGAAGCTGTTAGCTCTGGAGAAAAAAGGAAGCTGGTCTGTCTTTTCCTCTCCAGGAAAAAAAAAAAAAAAGGGTGGGGTGGGGTGGGGAGGAGGAAAGGCCTGGAACAGAGCTGTCACCTAACCAGTGTCCAACAAAGCGGGGCTGGATACCCCCAGGCCTGCCACCCCGGCCAGTCTTGTGAGCCCACTGGGTCCTGTAAACAGCACGACTTTCTCTGAGCAAAGGCTGGTAAGCACGGCCTAAGAGGACCAAAGCCCAGCGAAGCACCGCCCCCACCCCCCACCATACACTGGCCACAGGTGGCCATGAGGACATGGGGCTCCTGCCTCTGCTTTCCAGGGACTGCTGTGTCTCCCCAGGGAGATCTTCCGGGCCTTCCAGGGCATGTGCTGTGCTGGAGATCATCACATCCCCAGGGCTTTCCTGACACAATGGTGCCAACCTTGGCGGCAGACTGAAATCCCCCAGGGGACTCAAACAGACGGATGCCTGAATCACCCCCTTCCCCCTGGTCTCTGATTTAATTGGTCTGGGAGGGAAGTCTGGGCACTAGGATTTGTAAGAGCTCCCCCCAGATGATTCTTAGAGGTAGGCAAGGCTGACCACCGCTCAATTTGAAGGCAGCATAACACCTGGTGCGAAGTATCCCTTTGCTGGAATGCCTGGATGGCTCAGTGGGTGAAGTGTCTGCCTTTGGCTCAGGTCATGATCCCAGGGTCCTGGGATCGAGTCTCGCATCGGGCTTTCTACTCAGCGGGGAGCCTGCTTCACCCTCTCTCTCTGCTTGTGCGTGCTCTCTCTGACAAAGAAATTTTTTTTTAAAGATTATTTATTTATTTATTTGACAGAGAGAGATCACAAGCAGGCAGAGAGCCAGGCAGAGAGAGAGGAGGAAGCAGGCTCCCTGCTGAGCAGAGAGCCTGATTCGGGGCTCCATCCCAGGATCCTGGGACCATGACCCGAGCCAAAGGCAGAGGCCTTAACCCACTGAGCCACTCAGGCGCCCCCCTCTCTCTGACAAATAAATTTTTAAAAAACTTATTTAAAAAAAAAAAAGTGTCCCTTTGTTCAATCACTGAGTGCCTGAGTGAATGACGGAGGGAAGAAAGGAAGGACTTAACTGTGTGATCATGGGCATGTGACTTACACGGCCTTCATCTGCAAAATGAGGTTCTGCCTGCCAGTGACTCTTTGGCATGGTCAGTATATGACCGGTAAAATCTCAGTGAGTGAAAGGATTTGGTTCTCAAAGTGTGGTCCCCGGACTGGCAACCCCTCCTCCACTCCAGACTTACTGATTCAGAAACTCTGGATATGGAGCCCAGCTCCTGTGCTTTAGCCAGCACTCCTGGTGAGTCTGAGAACCACTTAAAGGAATTAGTCATGGTGCACCGTGGTCAACAGGGAGACTTCCAGGTCCAGCCAGCCTGGTTCAGTCGTGGCTTGTTCTCATGGTAAGCTACACAGTTGAAGCCTGTGGTGTGATTTCTTCACTTCTACGAGGGGGGCAATGATAGTACTACCACCTAGGGTTCCTGCAGGCATTAAATGAATTAGTGCTTGCTCTAGGAACAGTGTCTCACACAGAAGTTTTCAGTGAACTTACTGAAAATGTTTTTCATACTTTTTAACCATTATTATCTATCTGGGATCATTAACAGGGGAGAAAAGAAAAACATCACAGCAAAATTTCCAGGTAACTGAAGACTAGTCCCATGAAGGGACAAAATATTTTCTATTTTGAGTAGTTTTCTAAATTCTGTGACTAATTTATAAATCATAAAAATAGACATTTTATAATTCTAAGTAAAACACTCTGAACCCCTCTCAAACATCTCAAATTTGGAGCTTCCTCTCTCTCTCTTGCTGTCTCTTTTTTTAAAGGTTTTATTTATTTATTTGACACAGAGAGAGAGAGAGACACCAAGACAGGGAACACAAGCAGGAGGAGTGGGAGAGGAAGAAGCAGGCTCCCCACTGAGCAGGGAGCCCAATACGGGACTTGATCCCAGGACCCTGGGATCATGACCTGAGCTGAAGGCAGACCCTTAACGACTGAGTCACCCAGGAGCCCCTGCGCTTCATCTCTTTCTTTTCTTTTTTTTCTTTCTTTGAGAGAGAAAGAGTAAGAGAGAGCATAAGAGGGGAGAAGGTTGAGAGAGAAGCAGACTCCCCATGGAGCTGGAAGCCCAACACAGGGCTCAATCCTGGGACTCTGAAATCATGACCTGAGCCAAAGGCAGACGCTTAACCAACTGAGCCACCGAGGCACCCGAGCTTTGTCTCTTGACCCCACCTCGTTTCCACCCTGTACTGAGGGGCACGTCACCGCCACTGTGAGGACTCCGGACTTCCCAGTCTGGCTCCTGTCCTACCAATGCCCCTGGCCACTCCCAAAGGTCACCAGCCCTGTCCTAGGTACTGTAGCCACCTGCGGCCTTGCTCCACACCCCTTCTGGGAAGGCCAGACGCCCTTTGTGTCCATCTATCTGCTTTTGTCCCCTCCCCGGTCAGGCCATCAGCTGTCACTCCGCCTGTCGCCTGTCGCCTGTCAGCGCAGGTGATCCGGACAGTCTCACTTCCTTCTAATAAGCAGTTTCTGCCAGAGGCTAGGAAACCAGATAACCAAGCCTGATACCACAGAGACCAGAGCAAAGCCAGCAGATTACCAGAGAGCCACTCTCCTGTGAGCAAAGGGCCTGGGTTTTCACCGGCAGACTTGCTGTCCTCTATTTTGCCTGCTTGAGGGCCTTCTAGGCCCACCTTCCATTCAGCAGTGCTCTGGAAGGTGACTTCTGGGTGACCAGGGTGTCACTTGACCCTCAGAGTCTTGTCCTGGATTATTAGTCACCATGTGTGGATCCACTCCTCTTCTATTCAGACTAGATTCTGTTGGTTCTGTCTCTGAGTTGACTCGCATTACTGATGGAGATCTTCTCAAAGCAGCTTCTTCCCTCAGTGACCAGGGCAGGGCCTCTTCATTCAGAGGGGAAACCTGAGGCCCTGGTCACTCACTCAGCTTCACACACAGCCACACACACAGTCATCTGCTGCCCAAGGTCGGTGCAGCCTCAGGGCCAGGCCCGAGTCTTCAGGAAGACCAACCTATGACCCCAGGCAGCCCAGCAGTCACACCAAGCCAGCCCACCCACAGCCCCCTAGACCTGCCTCCTGGCACTTCCCCTTCCCCTTTCTCCCTCCATCTCCCTTTCCCCAGCACACCTTGCTCTAGCTTTCTCAGGCTGATCTTCCCACCGTCCCTACCCTCACCACCACCAGAGCAAATGCCTCTCTCCCTTGCCCACCCCTCCCTATCTGTCAAGGTCCATCTCCGTTGAGTCTTACTCCTTTATGAAGCCTTCCCTGGACCCCAAGGCCTGCTGGGAGACACAGTGCAAAGACCACCCACTCGCTGTCAGGCCCACCTGGGTCTGAATCCCAGCTCAGCAACTTTCTTGGTGTCTGACCTGAGGGAAAGTTACTCAGCTCCTTGGGAGTTTCCACTGGTTTGCCTTATCATGGTCTACCTACTTTATGGGCTTGTGAGAATTTAAAGAGATAGTACACATAAAGCACCTTGGCATTAGGCCTGGCAAATTGTAGGCAGTGATTAAATTATCATCAAAAACCACAGCCCTCACTGTCTATACCTAGACATCACCACATACACACAGTGGTTCTTTTTTATCCTCATTATGGTGCTCTGCTAGACGCAACAGAAGAGGCATAGACACGACATGGGATTAGATTCGAAGGTCACTAAGCACATAGTAGGCGCTCAGTAAGTAGCCACTGGATTTGACTAACTCATCCGAAAGGTACTGTGAGATATACTGGGTGGAACACAACAGGGAAAAAAGGGATATCCGGACAGAGTCACAACTTCAACTACTCTGCTCTCCCATGTCGGTGGTGGTATGGGGTGAGGGAGAGGTCCTTAGTTCTGTGACCCTGGGCCCGGCAGGGTGGTGAAGGAGAGTGGGGTTGGGGGTTGGGGGGCTGACTACACGGCTACATGGGAGGCTCTGAGGAGTGAAGGAAGTCATTCCCGTACTCAACTAGCGGTTTGGTGTCATACCTCAAGGTCAACACTGTGGGGAAGCCCAATGCCTGCTACTTTTTCTGTCTCCTCACATCTAAACTATGAGCTTCTTGAGGCAGGGGTGATATGTTCGTTGTTCACGGTTGTGCCCCCTGTACCCACCTAGCACTGGGCCCTGCTCAGAGACAGTGCTTGACACGTGAGTGAGCGAGCAGTTGAAATAAGGTGAAGCAGATGTAGACCCTGACCTCAGCAAACATGCAGACCAGAAGGAGAGACAACAAATGTACCCAAAGAATTAGAATTTGACTTAGAATAAGCTCTGTGTTCCAAAAGGGGCACTAATAATGTCCTAGGGAGATTCTGAGGCAGATATCTTTTCCTGTTGGGGAACGAGGCAGATAGCTTAGAGGCAGCTTAGGGCTGGGCCATGAAGGATGGAAGGAAGTCTGTCAGGAGGAGACGAGGGAGGAAGGGAATTCCAGGGTAAAGGACTAGAATGACAAAAGGTAAGAAATTGGGAAAGCATGAAACTGGGTGAAGTGTAGGACACAGAGAGGTAAACAATGCGAGACAAAGCTGGAAAGGTCCGTGGGGCCAGATCAAGAAGGCCTGTATACCACAGTGGACAGGTCTGGTTTCAGCTGCCCATGATCCATCCTTCCATCTCCTGCCTAGAGCACCCCAATTTCAACCTACCCCAGCATGTGACTTGAGTTGGGCCCACAGCGTGTCATGTCTCCAGACTACAGGAATTAGTTCATGGAAGGCACATGACCCAATCAGTATTAAGGCCATAGAATGAAACTCTGGGATTATTCTTTCCCCACAAGACCTGAAACCTGTGCTGTGCCATTTGCCCACCACTTGTCTGAGGACCAAGCCGACATGGAAGATGAACTGAGAGACCTAGAAAAGGCCTGGGTCCTAGATAAGGCTGAGCCTATAACCAGTTCTACCCCTGGAATGTTTCAGATGTTTGAGCCTCTGCAGTTCTTCTTGTTAAACCAGGTCAGCTGGGCTCCATCACTTGCAACGGAAAGGGTGGTGCCTGAGGACAAAAATGAGGTAAGCAGCCTCAAGACAAAGCAGGCACATTCTGAGCACTAGCTGTGGGTCTGGGACAGCGCAACTTTTTTTCCTCACAAAATCCTGGGAGGTGAGTGCTGCAAAAGGGGAATAGTTGTTTGGGAAACTGAGGCTTACAGAGGTTAAATAACTTGCCTGCAACCATATGGATAGTGACTGGCAAGGCCTGGGTTAGGACTCTAGTTATTCCGACTCCAAGCCCGGCTCCTTCCACTCTGCCTCCTGCCTAGAAAACAGTGGGAGTCATAGCAGGTTTCTGGAGAGTGAAGGGGCATGATTAAACCTGTGCTTTAGGAATGCTGATCTAACAGAAGGATGCTGGGAAGCAAAGGAGGCTGGAAGCTGAAAGACCACTGGAAGTCAACATTATGGCCAGAGGAAAGATGGGCAGGGGTGGGGGTGGGGTCTGCCCTATTCTGGCAGTGGGAAGAGAAGGTGATGCAAGACAGAGAACTGCTGGCTGTGGGGGAGGCTGGGAAGTGGACGGGGGTGATAGTTGGGAAGAAGATCTAAAGCCTCCAAGGTTTCAAGCTGTCAAGACTTCAAGAGGACAGCCTGAAGCCACTATCCAAAACAGGAATGTCAGATGGAGGCTGACTTCAGAAGGAGATAGCTTGAAAAAGCACTGAGCCTGGCATTCTACCTAACATCTTAAAAGAATACTGCTCTGACCCTATTTGTCTCTCTAGTTCCTCTTTAAATCAAAATTCCTTTAAAAAGGTCTGGAAACAGTCTCCACATACGAACACTTATCGTATAGTGCTTGTATTATTACTAATTTGCAATGTATAAAATGTCATCAGTACAACTCCTTATTTAGGGAAGTTAGGGGGCATGCATTCTTTCCAGGAGGTGGTAAAAAGTGCAAGCCCAGCCTGGGCCCAGACACTCAGGCCCTTGCGGCAGTAGGCGGTCGTGGCCAGTGGGAGCCCTGAACGCGCTTCCTGGCCCCGCCCACCAGTCGACAGACGCAGGGGCGGGGCCAGCTCCCGCACACGCGCAGTGCGCTCGGAGCTACAGGACGCACCCGCCCTGCAGCGCCTCCGGAGCCCGGCAGAGGGCGGCCGCCCCCTTCTCGCCCGCCCGGCTGCCTTAGCCGCGGGATTTCACCTCCGTCCAGGCCACGCCCCCAAGAGGCGTCCCCCGGGAGCTCCAGACCAAGGGGGCTGCCGCGGCAAGATGGCCTCTCGCTTTATCCTGGAAGGGTACGGCGAGAAGGGGCAGCGTTGAGCTCGGCGCTGTCTTTGTTTTAATCGCCGCTCCATCCCCCAAACCGCCCCTGCATATAGTGGGCACTCAATAAATGCTTATTGATGGAATAAAAGGGATGAATGAACGACTACGTGAATAAACATAAGCCTCCGGGGACGCTTTAGTCCTGTGGGCTGGGAGGAGGTCTGGGAGTAGCAGTCTAGGAAAGTCAGGGAGAGAGGGTCGCCCCAGATCTCTGCCTTCACTACCACTGAGGCATAGTGCTCGGCACGCCCCCTGCGCCTGCCTTAGCACACCCAAGGGTTTGCTCACAGGCACAGAGCCCAAGTGGTGACATCTGGGCTCGTCCTCTCTGCTAAGACTAGCAGTCTGTCCCCTCAGAGTGAGATCGTGGCTGCCTGCAGAGACCACTCCAGTAGGCCTGCTGCTCCCCGAGGACTCTCAGCTGCGGGGGATTTCCTCATGGCCCCTGGGGATTTCCAAACTGCCTCTGCTTAGCCAAACTCCCACAAGGCCCAAAGCCAAGGGTGGCTGGTCTTGACAAAATCCTCCAGACCCCTGCCCAAATCCCACCCAGACTTGGTTCACTTCTGAGTCTACCAAATGCACCGCATACACAATATTCCCATCCCCAACCCCCTCTGGCAGACATGAGAATAAGCATAATGAACTATTGTTCTCTTTTTCACATAAATGACAACTCTTTTCTATTTCCAGAGAAGAAAAAAAGGAAAGCCAGTTTAAGGGTCAGCCACACGAATTGAAATAAAACCTCAGTAAGGTCTTTGTGGGTGTGAGAGCTGGAAATCCATGGTGCTTATTCTCCGAGTCAGGGAGCTGCTTTAGACAAGCCTCAGGTTCCTCCAAACACTGGGCACTCAGTACATGTTTGAGGATCTGTGTGTTCACCTCTGGAGGCTCTGGTTGGGCCTATTTCTAGAACCCTTTCAGGTGAAAATAAATCGCAAACTCAGCCTCCATTGAAGTAGGAAGGATGAAGCCAAAGCTTCTCCTTTTCCTACGAGCCTACCACCTCCACATTAACAGCCTTGGCCAAATCCACTGGGGCATGTGAGCACCTGTGTGTTACAAGGCTGGGCAGAAAACATGCTTGGCAAGGTGGGGAAACACTGCCCCAGATGTGGTGGCGCATGGCCAGGGACCTGTTGGCCCTGGGGCATCAGGATTCCAGAGTTAGTGAAGTGTAGAAATTGCCAGAGAGGAGGAGGCTTCCTTCCTGAGAGGAAGGGAAAATGACACCAACCCCAGCCTCACCAGGGGCACTCCAAGAGGACAGAATCCTTCAAGAACATCCCACCATTTTTTTTCTGGGAGCTATCTGGAGTTGCACTGTTCAATGCAGCAGGCAATAGCCATGTCTGGCTACTTAAATTTAAGTTTAATCGAAATAATGGGCATACTTTGGATTAAATTAAAACAAATTAAAAAAATAAGATTCAGTTCCTCAGTCATGCCAGCCACATGTCAAGTGCTCAGTAGCCACATATGGCTAATGGCTACCAAGTTGGAAAGGAGAGACTATGGAACATTTCCGTCTTGGCAGAACGTCCTACTGGACAGCTCTGATCCAGAGAGTCCTCTTTTCAGTGGGCCCTGGTCAGCCTTGCCAAAGACTCCCTCAGGTGTTGCCCTTGGCCCTTGCTGTTCTCTCCCACCCCCTGCCCCGGAGTGTGCTGAGGCTCCTGTCTCCTTGTGCCTTGCCTTGACCCCTAAGGCCTCAGAAAGACCTGGGGGAGGGGGACACCATTGAGCCACAGTTGAACAACTAGCCAGGGAGCAGAAGCCAGATGCAGAGGGGCTGAAAAGGCAAAGCTGAATGGAAGCCAGCCCCCACTCCAAGGCATCCCAGGCCTGGGAGAAAGCCCCTTAGTGCCACACAATTGTTCCTTGTTTCTGCAGCATCTCTGGACCAGGCATGGGTAAGACATCTGGAATGTAGTGGCCTGAGGGCTTCCCCACACCACGGGCTGCCGGACTCATCTGATGTTAGGGCTCCCAGAGAGAGACGTCCCAGCAGAACCCTGAACTGTCAAGGGCAAATAAGGCCAATAAAGCCTTATTCTGAGCAGCATGCCAGGAGTTCTGCCCATGGGGCAAATGGGGACTGCAACTGGCCGCGTCCCTGTGTCACTCGCTAGATGAACCAAATGAGGAAGAGGGGG
This sequence comes from Neogale vison, assembly GCF_020171115.1. NCBI lineage: Eukaryota > Metazoa > Chordata > Mammalia > Carnivora > Mustelidae > Neogale > Neogale vison. The sequence goes on along the minus strand of NC_058095.1, from coordinate 28,222,111 downwards.
AGGAGGGCATGGTGGAGCAAGGACTTCAGGGCACACTCGCCATGCTAGAGAGGCTGAAACAAGCTTCCCCAGCCCAGGATCCACGAAGGAATAAGCGAACAGAAAGTACACAGATCTGACAGCTACTAGTTTCTGCTGGGTGCTTCATATGAAAGGTTTTGTCACAGGACTTAGAAAATCCAAGTGGGAGTGTCCGGGCAAGCTCATATGTAAAGCAGAGAACAGGCCCAGTGTTCTGGCTTCAGCTCCTGCTTAGCCCTAATCCAGAAGCAAGACAGGCATGAAGAAACAAAAGACATTGTAGAGAGACCACGAAAAAGTAGTGTCTTTTCCACTGGAAAACAAGTAGGTAGAAAGAAGTCAGGAACCCGGGGGCACCTGGGTGGCTCAGTGGGTTAAGCCGCTGCCTTTGGCTCAGGTCATGATCTCAGGGTCCTGGGATCGAGTCCCGCATCGGGCTCTCTGCTCAGCAGGGAGCCTGCTTCCTCCTCTCTCTCTGCCTGCCTCTCTGCCTACTTGTGATCTCTCTCTGTCAAATAAATAAATAAAAAATCTTAAAAAAAAAAAAAAAAGAAGTCAGGAACCCGAATGGAGGGAGTCATCGGAAAAGGAGCACAATTTTAAAGATGCATCGAACTACAGACTAGTCTGGACAAACTCCTGAGGCCATCATGCGGCCCTCAGTAAACATGGGGACCAACCTGGGTCTTATTTCCCTGTCTTTACCCAGAGGGCCCTTTGGGGAAAAGTATCATTCCAGGGACAAGAGTAAAGTGTCCTGCACTGCCCCCTAACCCGCCCCCCCACCAGCAGCAGAGCTGAGTCATTAGCAGGCCTGTGGCATTCCTGGGCAGATGGCCCATCAAGTTCTCCCAGCACCAAGTACCTCCCAGCACCTTACAGACAGATTAACGATAAGGGTAATGCCATTCTAAGTGATTCGCGGGTATTGATTCATTTAATCCTTAAAACCACCTTATAAGAAAGTATTATTATTTTACGATGAGGAAAGGTAAACACAGAGAAATTAAATTATTTGCCCAAGGCCACACAGCTAAGAAGCAGCAGAGTCAGGATTTGAACCCAGGAGTCCAGCTCCGGCATCCATGTTGTACCCAATACACCCCAATGTACTAATAACACCATCATCTGCATTATTCCGAATTGTGGGCCTTTTCCCCTGTGCTGCCTGCCTCCTCCTCCTCCTCCCTGAATGAGCTGAAATCAGTTCCTACAGCCAAAACCAGCCCTTCCATCCAACTTCATATTTGCCAAGCATCTGTTTCTATAGCAACAATAAAATCTACAGCTTGGGGATTTTCAAAGAGAATGAGTAGGGAGGGAGAAGAGGGGACCCTTTATGACATGGGTCCCTCTTTCAAAGGCACAGGAAAGAGACCTGAGAACTGGTGTGTTAAGGTAGATGCAAGGCCGTTGCTGGGAGCCAGAAAACTCTGCCATGCCCTGCCCTGGAGACCACATCCTCTGGTCTGAACAGAGAAGGGGAAGGCCGGTTAGAAGAATTTGAAGCCGGTGGCAGAAATTCTTTGGAAGAGTCTGAGAGAAAAAGACACCTGGCTTAAATTTTGTAGGATAGGGGTGTGTGTGTGTGTGTGTGTGTGCATGTGTGTCCCAAGCCATTTCCAAACTGGGTATCCTGTCCCAGAGCCTGGCTCTGAGCTACAGGTAAAGGCCAGGTAGTGATGGCCAGTGGCAGGGAGCAATAAAGAAACTCTAGAAGAGGTACACAGACAGGTACCTGCATGCCTGTGGGGGTTGGTGGACCTCCTGCCAGAGAGGATTAGAGTACCCTGGGTGGGGTGGTCAGGCAGGTGCCCCTCACCTTCGCCACACCTAGGCCTCATTCTAGCCTGCCACCCCCAACCTCATTTAATAAGAGAACACCCGTCACGGTCCAGAATTCCTGAGGCCAGGATCAGGATCACCGCAGGCCGCCTGTGCAAAGGGGAGCTGGAATGTTTGCTGGTCGCTTGATTCTAGGAAGACAGCTCACAGCAGTCCCCCAGGCTTCCCAGGGGTAGGCCAAGTTTCCCTTCAGCATCTACTGAACTTGCTGCATGGCCAAGAAAAATGGGGACTCGCTCTTACCGGGTACCTGTGCCCTTTAGCTAACCTATGCCCCCTGAAGGGGAAGATCCCAGGCCATGTCAGGCCCAGCACAAGCTGAATCCCCAGTGTCTAAAACCACAGGCTTCCCCAGCCTCGACAGCTTCAAGGATGGCAAGCTAGATGATGCCAGCCACTCGCGGGGGAAACCTTCTACTGTTCTAAGCCAGCTTCTGTAGTGGGCTCCACAACTAGAGCAACCCACGGATGAGAGAGGCGGGGGCCGGAGAGGCAGGACAAGGGCTCCCAGCAGGAAGAACTGACAGGGAGACGGTATCAGACCCTGGAGGGCGCTGCTGGGATCCGCAGACACATTCTCCATGATGAGATGGGGTTGGGCACGAAATGGGGTGTCACAGAGTCATGACCATTTCATGCTGCCTGACAGTGCCGTCACTGCTTGGCCTCCAGCCCATGCCACCCTGGGCTGAGATCGATCCCTCTGCAGATGTCTTCTGTTCTGGGGAAAACACAGGCCTCCTGGTCACAGGGATGGCATCTTCAGCCTTTCTCTTCCACGGAACCCAAAGGGTGACATGGGGCTGGCACTCCCCACGGCCTCTGACATCCAACCTCGACTGCACTGAGGTTCCTTCCTACAGCCCAGAGCCATGCCCCCCACTGCCCACTCCATCTCCTAGCCCTCTTCTGCCCAGAACCAGGGGCAGCCTCCGTCTTACCGCCAGGAAAAGGAGCCTAGGAGGCACCCTGTGAGAGACCCCCCCGCCCTGTGGGTACCCTGTACCCACAGGGCCTGGCAGTGAGAGAAGCTGGGGAGGGAGAGAGGAAGTGAGTCAGCTCCTTGCAGAAATGGGAGTGGAAGGGAGGGGCCAGCGGAACTGAGATCAAGGGGCAAAGGGCACAGAGGCAGGAAAGGGTCACTCAGAGAGGGAACCAGGCCCTGGAGATATGATAAGGGTGACAAACTCTCCAGGGCCACCTCCTGCCCAGGCTGGGTAGCCCCCACAGGCCAGAGAACCTGGGTCTGGCAGCCACAGCCCTACCTGAGGATGGAATCCAAGTAGCTCCCCTTCCTGACTCACTCACCGAGGGAGGAAGTGAGGCTTGTGGGTTATGGCCAGTCACGTTCTTTCCTCCCCAAGGGGAAGTTTCTGGTGCCCAAGGCCTCCCATTGCCTCTCCTGAGCTCCAGGTTTCACCTGACCCAGTGGAGAGACAGATATTTGCATTTCCCGTGGAGGGTGGGAGTGGGGCCTTGGCTCCAAGAGCAGAGCAGGTGGGGTGGCCTAGAATGGACCCTGGCCCTGTCTGGCAGCCAACTGCCCATGTGGGAGCTGTCCCCAGGCTCCAGCTGGAATCTGTTGCTCTGACAGGGAAAAATCCTTGCTGTGAAAATTCCCAGCCTGCTGACATTCCAGCACGCAGGCAGAGTGGGAAAAGCAGCCGAAGGAAAGAGGGAGCCTTGAGCCCTGCTGGGCCACATCCTCCCCCTCAGAGACCTGCAGCTAGGACGCCAAGGACATTGCTCCCAGGTCCCCTGGGCTGCACACTATATGACCCCCGTAAAACCCCAAATCTGCTACTCATCCAAGCCCAGTGCCTTTCCAAAAACACCAATGCGGGGCCGGGGGGCAGACCATCCTGCAACCTGCTCCTGGATGCCTAGAGTCCCTGTCTCCTCCATTCCTGTGGGGGCTGCTGAGTGCCCAGGGACAGAAGAAGTGGAGTCCGGGGGTGAAGATGGGACAGGTACCATGGACAAGTCACCAAGGCGAGTCAGGGCGGGCGGGGCAGAGTGGGGGAAAGGGTTCTAGGAACCAAAACTGAGGTAAATGAGGAAAACCATGCAGAGAGAATGGGAAACCAGTTGTGAGCACAGAACCATCTTCTTTCCTTCAACAAACATCCCACAACTCTCACGAAGCCCTTCAGCACTGGAGAAATGAGGTGACTAACGAAAGACAATCTTGATGACTGTAATGAAGAAGGAGGTGACCACTCAGAGGGTCAGGGAAGGCTTCCCTGGGGAAGTGACATTGAAACCGGGGCCAGCACCTATGAGGGCAAGAGGATGGGCGAGGAAAAGCATGACATACATAAGGAACAGCAGGGACTCTATGGTAGAAGCCAATGAGAACTCTTTGTTACACACCCACCACCTGCGAGGCCCTCTGCCAGGCCTGTGCTCACCTTTCCCCCACAGTGCACCCTAGGAAGCAAGAGCGTGCAGCCCCCGTGGGACAGGAGAGGACCTGTCTTTCATCAGAGGTGACGCTCTGGGGGGTCCCGCCACCCCAAAGTACTGCAGACGTCCGTACTAACGTGTCAGTAAGGGCCAAACAGGCCAGCATCCCAGTCCCTCTCCCAGCTCCCACCCGATGTAATCCCACCTGCTGCGGTGTGGGCTCGCGTCCTCTGGCTAAACTTCTGGAAAGACAGTCTCACCGTCCTGTAGTTCACAATCCACAGAGTAACAGCAAGAATGGCCAGTCTCTCCCTCCTCGCTTCCCTCCTCTTCTGGAGGCAAGGCCTAGAGAGGCCAAGAGGACAGAGGCCTGGGCTGGCCGGTGGATTTATAAGGATACGCAGATACTGTGTTCCCCTGCCCTATACATCGCACTCATGAAGGGCAAGGAGCTGACATTCTAAATTCAACTCCCAACAAGGGACTTTAAATCGCCTTGAAACCTTCGGCCACAGACTTCTCCTTAACCGCTCGGGGATCTGGTATCCGCATCTGTGAAATGAAGATGATTGCATGACCTGCTGCAAAGGGTTGTTGAGCACTTTAAATGAGTTAGTTTGTGTAAAACAGCTAGAGCGGTGCCTGACATAGAGTGAACACTGGCCACCATCCTCATCCCAGCTGTCCCCTCTCATGACCGGCCCCCAGGGCATTGCTGTTCTGGGGAATCTTTACCAGATCAGTTAACCACCCCCTGGGAAGACGACCGTGCCATGCGCCGCCCGCCCCTGGGACGAACACCCTACCTGCTTCCCTGCCTGCCCACACCACCCCCCACCCCAAGTCAGTGCAAAGCGGCCGGGCTAACCCGTGCCGGGGGAAGACTGTTGCGCCCTGATTCTGAGAAACCCATAGCGGGAGATCAATGCAGCCAGAGTGGGGATCCAGGTCTGAGGAAATAGTTTCCCAACTAAACTAGAGCCAACAGCTGAAAACATGAGCTTTGCTGACACTGTCCCCTGTATTTAACAGAACAGAAGCGGCTGCCAAACACCACGTGGGGCTCTGAACTAGGCTCTCCCCCCAGCTCCTCCCCCCAACCAAACTGCACAGCAGGAGGTGGGGGGCCATGAAGACTCCACTCCTTCCCAGTGCCTATCTGGCACGGTGGGCGCCCACAGTGCTACTGGAAGCCTGGGGCACATCCGTCTGTCTGCGCTGCTCAGGACTGACAATGGAGGCGCCAGGCAGCCCCGGCAGGCCCGGGGGGCGGGGGGGAGCCCCCTCCCCAGCTTGGTCACTGGTCCCCTACCCCCACTATCACTACTCTCCACCTCCAGCTAAGGCAAATGAGGAGAGCCCAGCAGCTCAGTGGTGTTGGGGTGGCGGGGAGCGCTGCTGGCAGGCAGACCGCGTGCTTGTGGTTTCTGGGAAACGCTGTAGCGATCTGCAGCATTTTTAAAATACTTGTGTTCCCACCCGCCACACGCCCCCCTTCACCCCACTCCTCACCCACCCCCAGTCTGGGTGTTTGCATATCTGGTATTTTCCAGAACCATTTCAACGTAAATAAGAGATTAGAAGGGAGCAGAAGACCCGGTGGCCAGGGGGTAGCAGGGTGGGCCCCGGGGAGGGGTGTGGCGGGGGCGGGGGGACGGTGCTCTGGCCAGGGCTAGATGGGCCCAGTGTGGGCCACCTCAAACCGAGGCCCTGCCCCCACACCAGGGCGCCAAGCGGTGCTGGCGAAAACAACCAATGACCATGACATGTACCCACACTCAGCTCAATGCGGCCTGGGCACTGTGCCCACCACCCACGGACTGGGTGGCCAGGGCACTCTGGGGCTGTAGTTCGTCTGGCAGCTCATTGGGAAGAAGGCAGAATGTGCCTCTGAGAAAGAAAGAAGACCTAGCAGAATAGACATGACCCTGTCCACCAGGCTATCCTGTTGGTCCCATGCATCCCACTAATCCAGGATAGATAACCGCCAAAATGCTCCCAAAGACCTTTCACCCATCGGCTCTCCAGCCATCTCATCACCAAAAGAATTGAGTCTGGGTTCTACTCTGAGGCCCCAAGCCAGAGCTCTCACATGGCAAGACTGATGGCAGACGTGCCTAAAGCTTTGGCACAAAATGAAGAATTTTTTGTTTCAATCAAGCAAACAAACAAACAAACAAAAAAACCCCAACCCCCTCCAAGGATCATCTGGAGTGACTCTAGGAACAGAGGTGTTCTAGAACACTGAGCCCAGGCAGTACCAGGCAGCTACACCATGACCAGAAGCCCCAGGGACAGCCCATTGGCCTGGCAGACCTGGGCCAGGACAATTTTCTGTCTTCCCTTGGTACCCTCCTCCTGAAAGTCCCTGGGGGTCAGGGGATGAGGTTGGTGATACTCATACAGCTTCTGCCCAAGGGTTTAGGGCTTCCTGGCAGAGGGACACTTGCCGTTCTCCCAGATGCAGGCAACCCCGACCTGCCAGTCACCTTTCAGGCCATTGATTTCCATCGGTAGGCCTGAGATGCTGGAAAAATCTAGGGAGCACCCAGCATCCCAGCTCTTCCTTCAGCTGGATGTTTCTGAGGACGGGGCTACTGGGAAAGGGTTGGAACAAAAGCATCATGAGTTCCCCTTAGAAAGAAAACCTTACCAGGAACAAAGACAGGAAAGCACATCAGGATGGGTTAATTAAGGAAGCAGCAAAATTACCTTCCCTTGATGGCTTCAGAAACCGGCCAGAGGGAAAGGTACTAACCATCATCCTAGGCATTTACTACCTCCCAAAATCTACGAAAGGTGGTTTACACATGTCTGTGTAATCAGGTGACTGATTTACAGACATGAGAACCTCTTAAGGAACCTCGTAGCCCTAGAACCTTTGAGAAGAAACTCCACGGTCCAAGGGGAAAAGAAATCATATCACAGATCTCTGGGAAATGCCTGACAGCTCCATACAGAGCCCGAGGAAGCAGGCCTGACTGCAGGGGGCAGGTGCCTTGTTGGAAATCCCCACCTCACCCCTCCCACCACAACTTCAGAATCTCAGGGAAGCAGCCCTTTCTGGGTGGAGCCCCCTTGGGGGCTAGCTCCCCTGGCTCTTGGTGGCAGAGGGACAATGACATCAGCTGGGGGTAAGCAGGTGGGCTTTTCGGAGCTTGGCAGGAACATCCTACACCCCTATTCCCTGCAATGGGCCCACTGAGGATACAAACAGAAGGGTGCAGCTCTCCACCCTCCTGGGCCCTCGTCCTTCTCAGTGGACCCTTGACTTTCCCACTCAGATTCATGGAGCAGGAGAAAAGAATTTTGATCCAGCTGGGGTTTTCAGATCCTTGTCTGTACCAACACTCTCTTTCCTCTCGCCAGACTCGGGGAACGCTTTGCTTTTAGACAATTTAAGAGTCACTGATCCCAAACCAAATACCCTAAAACACTTTCCCTGAGGAGCCAAGGGAGGAACTCAGCATCCTCCTCCGAAGCTGACATCCCATTTGGCTCTCCTCACCTCTCTCCCCCACACCAGTCAGTCGCGTCCAGAATCTCTCTCTATCGCCACTGCTCTACCTGAGTGCGGGCCTCCATCCCACTAGGATGACAGTGACAGGGCCCTCACTATTTTCCCCATGGCTGCCCTCGCTACACCCAAAAGCATTCTCCACAGAGATTTTCTAAGATCTGTTCCCACCACTTCCTGATTAAAGAGCTTCTCACCCTTCGGTTGAAGTTCACATTCCCTAGGCTAGTTCACAAGGGCCTTTGTTGACCTGTCCCCTGCCTGCTGCTTCTGCTGCTTCTCTCAATCCTCATTCCCCATGCACTGTCCCCCAGCTTTATCCCCCCAAGATGTGTCATTCTCTCTCCAACCTCTAGGCCTTGGTATGTGTCTCTCACAGCCTTCCCCTTCCTCCTGCCTCCCCTGCATTCATCTCCCACCCAGATGGCAGCTTTCCCTGGGATCACTCCCAAGACTGGTCTTCCGGTCCCTCCTCTGTGCTCCCTGGGACCTCGTACTGGCCCCTGTTGGGGAGCTTCTCAAACAACACTGACATCCCCTGCTACTTGACCATCTCTTCCGCTAGACCGTGAGTTCTGAGGGGCCTGGGGCTACATGCGGCTTGCTGCTGGCTCCCCAGATCTAGCTCACCGTGGGTGCTCAGCGCATGTCTGTTTAACGAGTGGAGGGGAAGACTAGATTGGGGGAGAAGAGCTGCTTGTCCCAGGCCTGCTGAGGGATCTCTGTCAGGGCTCCATGTCTATCCCCCTGCTATGGCTCACCCCTACTCCCAGTGGAACCTTGCTGGCAGCTACAGGGACACACGGAGGTGTGAGCCAAGCATTCTTGTGAGAAGGAAACCCGAGGGGCTGTCTCTCCCTGGGGCCTTCTGAACAGGCCATGGAGAGGAGCCATGACGCCTGGTCTCCATCTGTGTGCAGAGAGAGAACAGATGGCCGGCCGGTTCCCTTGGAGCTCCCTGGGGACGGGCCATGTGTGGACACCGTTGATGGATGGCGTGATGGGCAGGGTGGCCGCCGGGAGCCGTCCTCGCGGGGCCAGAGTTGTCAGAGTACCCCACCCAGGAGCCTCGGGGAAGTGGGAAGACTCTTCTTGGCATGGAGCTAAGCTTAGAACGGCTGCCAAGGAAAGGAGCTGGAGCGGGAGTGGGAGGAAGAAGAGGAGATGGTGGAGGAGGAGGAGAGCCACCGTGGTGGCCGCGGCACTCCCACACCAGCTCCGGGTCTGTCCCGGGAGGCCAGGAGGCCCGGCCCGCTCTGCTCCTCCCTGCGGTGGCCTGAGTCCCCGCCACCTGCCAGGGAGGGACAGATGCTGGGCTTCCTCAGCCCTGTGCTTCTCACTGTCCTCTCACATGGTTCTCAGAGACTCATGAGGTTGGAGTTTGCTGTGTGGCCCCTGCCGGATTCCCCTAGGCATCAGCCTGGGGAAGAAGTCCTCTAGGCACCGCTGGGCTTGCCCCACAGGGGCTGAAGCAAGCCAGCATCTCAGGGATACCAGCTCCGGCAGTACTGGGGAATCTACTGGGGCCTCCGAAGCCGAAACACCCCCTTCCCCAGGGATGAGGGAGCAGCCGCTCATTGGGAAGGGAGAGCGGCTGAGAAATACGAGATGCCAAGATGATCCCTAGGCTATAAAGAGAAAACAAAATAGCATCTGGGATGCCAGGCCCAGGGCCCCACAGAGGCCTGTGCTGTGGTTCAACAGGGAACTGGCAACAACCCCCCCAGGGGATTCATTCTTGAAGAAGAAAATTCCATCTGTTAAAAATAACGTCCGCCTGGGAGAAAGTAGACAGACACGGCAACATGGTATGGGCTCCGGTTCTAGGATAAAGCCCACTCCCACCACACTGTGGTTCCCTGAGCTCATTCTAGTCCGGTGACTGGCACACAGTACATGCTCTGTGTGAGTTTCTGGAATGAATGAGTCCAGGTTCTTCCCTGGTTCCCACAACAGGCTCCCTCCCACTCACTATCCCTTCCTGACTAGCAAAACTGCCTGAGCTCTGCTGGGCCCAGGATAAAGGAAGGTCTGGAACCCACCTCCAGGGCTTCCTGCCAGACTCTGACCCAGCCGCTCCCAGGCCCTCCAGGCCCTCCATGCTGCTCAGCTGAGCTGCCATCTGAGTATCCGCTTCCCCTCCCAGGGAGAAAGCTCGCATCAGGACTCTGGCTGCTTCCTTAGCATTTCCTCCTACTTCTGACTTTGACCCATCTGGCCGGTCACTTAGTGCTGACAGGTTCTGGCCAGGCTGGACACTGGACCAGATCTGGGCAATCCTAAAGCCCACAGCTAGGAGACAGGGATGGCCAGAGGCCAACCTGTCCTTCCCGTTCTGTCTCCAGTGGAACATTCCAAACTGATACATAGCCACTCTACTGAAAGACCCCTGGGGTTAGAGATCACTGTCCCCGTGGAGACCATCTCATACACAGACTAAATCTTTTCTGCTCCTGTGTCACCCCTTCCACTGCTGTTTCGTGTGGGCCAGATAAAGGCTGGGGTCTCGGGGACACTCAGGTCATACTATTTCTGTGTGCTTGATACCTGTTATGTTTCTGGGGTGTTTTCTTCCTCCAGGAGAGGTAATAAAGACTCTTGGAACCCAGGTGATCTCTATAAATCAGGTCCAGTCACTCCCCTGCTTCAAACCCCACAATGCTCCCATTTCATTGGGACAAAAATCTAAACTCTTATCATGACTTACAAGGTCCTTCATGATCTGGCCTCTACTTGTCTCTGTAACCTACCTCCTATTCAGCTCCTCATTCAAGGGCAAGAGGAGGCCTGAAGTCATCTTACCCAAGAGCTCGCAGAACAGCTGCACAGCCTAGATGTTCCAAGACAGCCCTGATTTGAAATAAGTCATCTTTTTCTTTCAAGTCTAATGCAAAGATGGGACTCCTCTCTTTTTGTCCAGATGCTGGGCTGGACTAGTAGTCCAGACTATCTCTCATCTGAAGTGACCCATGTGAGCCTCCGTGCCCTGATTTAGGGCTCAGGAAACAAGGTGCCCAAAGCCTTCACCCTTGTCTCCTGAAGCCTATATCCCCATGGACCACCCCGTGCTAAGGTGGTTCCACCCTGCAGGCCAGGTAAGTTGTCGCTGGGGCCAAGAAGTGGCACAACTTCACAGCTCCTGGGTACCCCAGTCATCCACCCAAGTACAGTTCCCAATCCTGGCTCCGGCCCAGCTGCACAGGGGGACACTCACATCAGCTGGCTCCCTGCGGGGTCCGTCGCCGCTCCGCAGCCAGCTCCGGCTCAGCTCACTGAGCTCCGGGATGGGTTGCACCTTGAGCCGCACGCTGTCCCCAGACTGCCGGATCATCTCCACGATCTCGTCCCTGGACTTGCTCTCCACGTTGTGCCCATTAATATCCACCAACCGGTCACCTGGCACCAACCCCAGGGCCAGGTCCTTGGTGCCCGCGCCGGGCTCAGCAAAGTGAACCACCCTCCGGTAGACCTGGCCCTCGGGACCCCGATCCAGCATGGTCGTGCGGCGCAGGGAGAAGCCGAAGTCTCCAGTGGGCCTCCGCTGCAGCTCCAGCTCCCGGAGGGCGGGCGGTGGCAAGGGCACCACGGGGGGCAAGCGCAGGTCAGCTGGGAACCTTTTCGTCACCAGCTCCGGGACCCGTGACCGGGGCCCTGGCCGAGTGAGGCCAGAGCCAGGATGCTGCACCAGCTGTCCCTCGAGGGTCCTCACCTCCACCTGCGGGGATGGGGCAGCAGAGTGTTCGGAAGGGGTGGAGGTCTCTGAAGCACTCTCATCCCGGCTCCGCTGGGAGAAGGAGAAGCGCTTGACGATCATCTGTGAGTTCTGCTTGGCCAGGGAGCCGAACTTGGCCGCCCGCTGCAGCACCGAGCCCCGGAAGCTGCCTTCCTCGCCCTTGAGGTCATCGCTTGAGCTGGCGGTGCTCAGGTGGCCTGAGTCCAGGATAACGCTGCCCCTGTTGCTGTCGGAGTCGATGTCAGTCAGGTGCAGGTCAGAGCCGCTGGCCACCTTGATGGGGATGGGGTTGGAGATTTCCAAGCGTGTCTTGGACTCACGTTTGGAGGAGCGGTTCAGGTTGAAGAAGCCGCGACGCAGGCTCATCTCCTCGAGGCTCCTCAGCTCCGCGGCCGACATCCGCTCCTTCTTCTCCTTCTTCTCCTTCTTCTCCTTCCGCCCACCATCTTTGTCCTTGTCTTTCTTCATTAGGTTAAACATGGTGGGGTGTTGCTTTGGGGGGGCACCCCCGGAGGATTACGGGTACTTAGCACAGGGCGCTTGTACCCCACCTTGCTGCTGCAAACATAAGTGGAGAGAGAGAGAGAGAGAGAGAGAGACATTATTTGTGTAGAGCCTCTTCCCGTGTCTCTAGTCCAGACAAGGTGAACTAATGAGCACAGCTCCCCCTCACCGACAGCGGGCTCACTCTGTGCCAGGTGCTTGGCTGGATACAATACGGTCTCTGTTAAGTTAATCCTCACAGTACTGCTACGGGAAGGTCTGCGATTACCCCCATTTCACAAATAAGGAAACTTGAGGTTTTGATAAGGGTTGTAAAAATGCAAACTCCAGAGCCTGTCATCGCCTTTTATCCCTGATAGGTGTACACCGAAGTGGCTCCCAGAGCTCGGACCTCCTGGCAGGACGGTGCCATCAAGGCGACCTGGGGCCTGACTCAAGATTCAACACAAAGGAAGAAGGAGAAGCTCAGAGCACCAATCCTTATTTTGTGACTTCCAGCTGCCGGGCGCGTGACCCACACTCTCATTTGAGCCTCGCAGCCTCCCCGCGAGGCAGGTATCATTATCTCTACAAATGAGAAAATAGGGTGCAGAAAATTAAGTATATGTTAGCTGTCACCTGGCTAGTTGGCGGCAAATACAGTTTTCTCTCGGGGCCCATGGCGCCCCAAGTGAAGCAGGGAGGGAAGGGGAAGTTCCAGACTGGACAGAGGACAGACAGCTGAGAGGTGGGGGGTTGGGTCTGCTGGATAAACAGGATCCTGAAAAACTCATATCCTTTTCCCCAGACCAACAACTAAATATAGCCTTGGGAAGAAAGTTGTGGCAGCCCAAGAGACAAGCCAGCTCCCGGACACCTGCACCCACGGTGGGCACCTGACTCGGGACAGGACTGAGAAAGACCTGGTGGGGGTGGAGTTGCAAGCTAGGGAACACGTTCTAACCAGCTGGGAACAAGGAGCAGAAGTAGGCCATACCATCTAATTAGAAATTAAGTGCAATTTTTTTCTTTCTCCAAGAAGGCCTCCCCCTCCGAGTTCCAGACACATGACCAACGAGCTCACTTCTTCCAGCAATGACCTTCTGTGAGGCCCTGGAGAGGCCTTTCCTGTCTGTGTACCCCACCGCCACAACCAAGCAAGGCCCTCCAGCCTCCCCAACTTACTGAGAGGGACCCCTATCCCTGATACAATGCCTAGGGGAACATCAAGGCCAGGAACTCCCAAGGGTCCTGGTGGCTCTGGCTAATTGCCTTCTCCCCGTCCAGCACCCTGACCCATGAGGTTCCTGAGAGATCGATGTATCCTTCCCAGAGCAGCGCTCATCACAGAAATATGATTCAAGTCCCAGGTGTGACTTAAAATTTCCTAGCAGCCACACTAAAAAAGGTAAGAAGAAAAAAGCTAAGAAGAAAAGGTAAGAAGTACATCATTAGCTTTAATGATATACTTTCATGTAAATATATCCAAGACAGTGTCATGTAATCTACATGAAAATTATCAAGATATTTTACATTCTCTTTTCCATAAGAAGGCTGCAATGTCCCATGTGATTTCTACACTCAGAGCACATCTTAATTCAGAATAACTATATTTCAAGTATTCAACAGCTACTGGCTATTGAACTGGGCAGTGAATTCTAGAAAAATCTTTAATTGCAGAGCATATCCAAAGAGGTGGGGAATCTGGCCCAGTTACTAGCTCCCTGTGGGCCTAACAGGCACCCCTTGACCCCCTGACCTATTTCTACCTAGTAGAACAAAGTTCCCTCTGGACTTTTTGGTTCAAAATGCTCCATACAACATAGTACCTGGGAGACATAGGAAGACAGGAAGTCTGGGGCCCCAGAAGTGCGAAGCCAGGGGCAGCCCTGTCCAGCTGAGTCTGAGCTGATTTGGGGGGGGGGGCTACCCTCTTCAGGGCTCTATTTTGACCTGGGGAGTCTCTCTCTCTCTTTTCTCCTGAATGCTGATGGGGTGGGGCACAGACCTACCATATAACAGAATGTGGGATCTTCTGGTGGTCACTGCCTCCACCCAACACTACCCACACTGTCTTAAAAGGCTGATTTAGGGGCGCCTGGGTGGCTCAGTTGCTAAAGCATCCGACTCTTAATTTCGGCTCAGGTCATGATCTCAGGGTTGTGGGAAGGAGTCCCGTGTCAGGTTCCAGGCTCAGCATGGAGAGTGCTTAAAATTTTCTTTCTTCCTCTCCCTCTACCTACCCCACCCCCACGCTTGCACTCACTCTCTCTCTCTCTCTCTCTAAAAAAAGGACTGATTTAGAAGATGGCTCCAAAGACACCCATGTGGGAAATGAAGAAAGAAACCCACCTTAGGGACTGGAAGGGGACAAATGTGTCCACTGGCCTCAGCTTCAGCCCAACCATGAGAACCCAGCTGCCTACCCACGCTATCCCGGCAAGACACCTCTTTTGGTCTTCAATTCTTACTCTGTAATCCTTACCCAATCCCGACTCTGCTGGGTGGGGACTAGACATCTGAGCAGTACCAACGGACCACAGGCCCCAGAATTCTAGAATTTTGGGGCTGGAAAGGTCCCTGAGAAGTAATTTCATGGAAATCCCTGTCTTGGCAAAAGCTTGCCCCTCACTGCCATTGTGACGGATAGGAACCGCACACAGTCAGCCCTAGAGTAGCAGTATGGGGGTGGCGGTAACCGCTGGCCAGGAAGGTTAGCGGTTTTGCTATCTAGGCCCAGATCTGCCAAGAGATCACCAGGGGACCTTCAGCCTGTCACTTTGCTCAAAGCTGGACAGGATGACCTAGGTCTCTTCTAGCTCGAAAATTCCAACTATCTAAGTCTCTTGTGGACACAGGTTGTTTATTAACTTGCTGCCGAAGTTACCCCTCTCATCCCAACCCTGGAGCCTCTGGAGACTGAGTCCATTTCAGGACTCCCCTCAGCACCCCTGTCCTGCCAAAGTCATGCACACGGCTCCCAAGGTACCCCTTACCCACTGTCATCCCTACAACTGCCTGGCTGTGGCCTGGGTTTTCTCCTGTGCCACCTGTCTAGAGCCACCTGCGACCTCCTGTCCAGTGTCAGACCCCCAGTACAGGCACTGCTGCTCCTCTGTTCCTTGGAGCCCACTCTGCTGGACCCTGGGGCTCTGTCACCTTCTTGTAGACCTTGGACTTTTCAGCATCTCTTGTCCCCGGGCCCAAAGACTCCAGCAGGGATGATATCAGCACCTTCCCATTCTTCATTCTGGGCTCCCCTTCATCTCTTACCCTGTCTCACGAAGGGAACCTTACAGTTTTCTGACCTCCTTCTCTGGCTTTTTCCCCTGAGCCTATTCCAGGGGGCCTTTCCTAATTTTACGTCGAGGAAAGGTATGCATATAAGTTAGGGTCTATACCTACATCATTGTGACCTTGCTGCTCCCCAAATCACCGCAAAGTATAATCCACTTGGTCAACTCAGAGGCCTTAGTATGTTAGGACAGAAAGTGTCTTGAGGGGGGTGCCCGGGTGGCTCAGTGGGTTAAAGCCTCTGCCTTCGGCTCGGGTCATGGTCCCAGGGTCCTGGGATCAAGCCCCACATTGGGCTCTCTGCTCAGCACGGAGCCTGCTTCCCTTCCTCTCCTCTCTCTGCCTGCCTTTCTGCCTACTTGTGATCTCTGTCTATCAAATAAATAAATAAAACCATAAAAAAAAAGGAAAGAAAGCATCTTGAGAGCAAGGACCATTTGACTCCAATACGCACCGACCAGTTCAACAACCAGAGAAACAATTTACATATTCATACAATGGAATACTACACAGCAAGCAAAAGGAAGCAATCACTGATCCACACAACAGGGATGAATCTCAAAAACAGAGGGTCAAATGACAGCAAAAGAAGGCTTTGACAACAGAGTACATACTAGTATAGTACTATTAATATGAAATTCTAGTACAGATGGTCCCTGACTTACAATGGTTCGACTTACCAATTTTTTGACTTGACACTACACATGTGTGAAAGCAATTTGCACTCAATAAAACTCATTCTTCACATTTTGAATTTGGATCTTGTCCTGACGTAGCGATATGCAGTGAGAGGCTCCCTAGGGATGCTGGGGAGTGGCAGAAGACGCAGCTCCCAGGCAGCCATGTGATCATAGGGGTAAACAAATGAAACGCTGACAGCCATTCTGTACCCGTGCTGTACCATTCTGTCTTCACTTTCAGCACAGTGTGCAAGCAATTACATGAGATAGTCAATACTTGATCATAACATAGGCTTTGTGCTAGATGATTCAGCCCAACTGTAGCCTGATGAAGGTGTTCTGAACACATTTCAGGGAGGGTAGGCTAACCTAAATTTGGTAGGTTAGGTGGATTAAATGCATTCTCGACTTAAGGTATTTTCGAGTTACGATGGGTTTATCAGGAAGGAGGTAAAGCCACTGTAAGCCACAGATGTGGATAGATAAAAATAAGCTATGGTGAAAAAAAATCAGAACACTGATTACCTCTGGATGCTGAGGAAGGGGGTAGGGGTAGGAATTACCTGGAAAAGGGCATGAGGGAACTTTCTGGAGTGATGTTCATATTACCTTAATTATCTCGATAGGGATTTGGATTGACAGGTGTATACGTTTGCCAACAGTTATCAAATAGCATGCATAAGATCTGTGCATTTCAGGGATGCCTGGGTGGCTGAATAGGTTAAGCTTCTGCCTTTGGCTCAGGTTATGATCCCAGGATTCTGGGGTGGAGCCCCACTTCCAGCTCCCTGCTCAGCAGAGAACCTGCTTCTCCCTCTCCCTGCTGCTCTACTTGTGCTCTGTATCTCTCTGTCAAATAAATAAATAAAAATCTTAAAAAAAAAGATTTGTGCCTCTCATTATGTGAAGTATTCACTCAAAAGAAAAAAGAATTGTAAACAAACACTGAAGTCTGCTTAATGATATGTACACTAAAGTATTTGAGGCAAGATATGCTGGTCTGGGCTGTTCCATTGGTTAAGTGTCTGACTCTTGATTTTGGCTCAGGTCATGATCTCAGGGTTGTGGGATGGAGCCCTGTGTCCAGGTCATGTCCCTGGTCCAGTGTGGAGCCTGCTTGAGATTTTCTCTCTCCCTTTGCCTCTCCCCCGCCTCAAAAAATAAATTCAATAAATAAAGATAAGTGAAACTCAAGAAAGGCTTCAGATGTCAGGCAGCAAACCTAGGACCAAATCCAGGGTAACAGCTATGCAATCTTGGGAAAGCCACTTCACACCTCTGTGCCTCTGTTTTCCCATTTGTAAAATGGGGTAATAACAGCACCTACCACATACAGCATGGGAACTGAATGAAATTGGTCTATAAGCCCTCCAGATAACCCCAGCCCAGAGTAGGCCCTCGAGAATAGTACCCAATCACAGCAGGGCACATTTTTATCATCTAAATGGGATGACAAACAGCATAAGGTCCACAAAGTGTGCACCTCAGCCCTAGTGTGACTAGAATAAATCCACACATAAACCTTAATGCTGGACAGAGCCTTTGTATATGGAAAAAAGTACAGCCCAAAGAGGTGAAGGCAATCCCGTGAGCACATGGCCAAGCCAGAGCACACTGGTTCAAGTTCAGAGGGCCCAGGTAACTACTGCCAAGACTAAGTACAGGCAATTCATAGCTGTTGAAATACAAATGGCCAACAGACACGAACAGATTTTCAGCCTCAGTCTTATCTGCACACACATGAAAGAACACAGAGGTATACTACTGTTCACTTAACAGTTTAGTAAAAACCACCATTATTAGTAACATCAATCAAATAGAAGATAGGAAGCAAGGTAGCTCATGTGTGTTACTGGGAGTATAAATTGGTGTAGGGAGGGCAAGTTGGTGGTATCTGTGAAAATATTTTAATGTACATATTCTAGGCAATTCCACATACAGGACCTCGACAGATATGTTCACACAAGAAACATGGCTCATCTTTGCATCATTGTTTGCAATTGTAAAATTCTGTCAATATAAAGGTCTGTCACTGGAGGAAGAGCTAAATTATAGAACTGGGCAGTTATTAAAAAGAATGAAGGAGAGGCGCCTGGGTGGTTCAGCCATTAGGCACCTGCCTTCTGCTCAGGTCATGATCCCATGGTCCTGGGTTTGAGCCCCGCAGCAGGAAGCCTGCTTCTACCTCTCCCACTCTCCCTGCTTATGTTCCCTCTCTCACTTGTGTCTCTGTCAAATAAGTAAAATCTTTTAAAAAAAATTTTAAAAAAAGAATGAAGGATATCTGTATACACCCACCTGGAAAGACTCAATACTATACTGTTAAGTGAAAAAAACCAAGTTTTCAGATAATATTTAATTTTTAAAATAATATATTTTAAAAACTATGTTTATGTGTGTACATATATGCATGTGCATTATATATGTATGTGCATTATGTATTATGTATGTGCAATATTTGCATATGCATAGAAAAATGTATGCTTTCGGGAAGAGACAGATTTTAGAAGAGTCAGAGCAGATTGGTGTTTCATCTGTATTGTTCTATTTTTTTTACAATGAGAATATTTAGCGTGTGTGTGTGTGTGTATCTAGGCCTAGGGACTTTAGATAGTGGATTATATATACTTTAGATAGTGGATTATATATACTTCTACTTTTCTGTATGCTCTTTATTTCCTACAGAAAAAAAATTTATATTTATATTAAATTGTATCATGTAATATAATGTTATATATAAATCTATCATAAATATGTATCATATGTACCCATATATATAATATCCATTACATAATTTTGTCTGGGGTTTTTGTGCAGTTGGAGCAAACGGGAAATACCACTTTAGCTTTTTATCTAATAGACTTCCTAGGAATTAAACCTTTTCCCAGAATATGTTAATCTTGCTATTTTTAAAGATTAAAAAGAAGGACAGAAAAAGAAAAAAAGAAAAGCTTGACAATCCATTTAGCGTGAGAACTGTGAACCAAATTTGCAAAGGGCAGGTTCAAGACTTGCCATCTCATGCCTCGCTAAAGTTTCAGTGACTTGGGGGACTTGGTTAAAATAGATCTCACTAGTGTCTTGTGGCTTTAAGAGGGGACAGATTTAAATGGGTCACCCTGCAGCTGGCAAAGTAGAAACCCCAGGAAATGGAAACTATAACGTTAGAATCCCAAGACAAGGCACCCAGACTTGGCTGCTGTGGGTGGACACTAAAAAGGGTCAGTCCCCCACACCCCACTCCCAGACCACACTCATAAATAAATACAAAGGAAATACTTTCCCAAGAGAGCCGGCCTCTCTCCCTTGGCCTCTGACCTCCCTAAGCGGCCGTTTCCTACAGCCTAGAGTCCTTTTTCGGCGCCAGTCCCGCAAGGAGGATTGTAAAGACGACCCGGCGGGGCTCGCGCGGCACCTGACCCGCCCCGGCGGCGGGGCAGGGCGAGTGGGGGGCCGCCTCCACCGAGTAGCGCAGGGTGACGCCGGCCGCTGCCACCGAGCCTCTTCCCGACGGGTAGCGCTAAGAGCTCCGCAGCACCCCGTGACTCACTGCCAGGTCACACGGAGCTTATCTGGCTCCAGGTGTGCTCGCTCCGACTGCACGCTTCTCACATGACATCAGTCCGCCCGCCGGCTCCCGCTCCCGCTCCCTCGGAAACCGCGGCGCCGAGCATTTCCAGGCAGCCGCAGGCCCGCGGTGCCTCCCGCCGCTTACCGTCTCCCCCGGAACACAGGGATCCCGCAGGCCCCGGGAGGAACGACAGCGGGAGACGTGCCAGCGGCGCGGCCGAGTGCTCCGCTGCTCCTCTAGGTGCACCTCCTCGGCTTCCCGTGGGGTTTGCCGCAGCCGGCTGGGCGCTGAACTCAGGGAACACCACTCCCCCCTCCCTTCTGTGTGACCTTGAGCAAGTCCTTTCCCCTCTGTAGGCCTCAGCTATTTCAATTATAAAATCTCCGTGGGCCTGAGACTTCAGACTTGGCCGCAAGCGTTGCCTTTGCTGGAGACTTACTCTGTTCAACTCTAAATTGCAAAGGTTCTAATCCTGCCCTGACTGTGTTTGCTGTGTGACCTTGAGCCCATCATCCAACATCTCTGAATCTCCGAGAATAACATAAAGAATCCCTTGTAAGTGATGGTAAAGTGCCTGGCAGAGAGAAAGGGCCCTGGGCCCTGTAAAAACCTCAGTCCACAGTTTAAAGTCCTGCCTGACTGTAAGCTCTTTGAACCATCAAGGGAGTATGGATAATTAACAAGCCACGCAGGTCCCACCTCAAGGAAAGGGAGGTGGGGAGAGGAGTGGAGGCTTTCCAGTTCTGCTCCCCGCCCCTCCTAACCCTAACCTATGGTGATAGAGGTGGGGGCAGAGTGAGCAGATCCTCAAGCACCCACGAGCCTGACCCAAAGTAGAGCTTCAAAGCTCCATCAAGCCTCCCAGCCCCAGTTCTGGGGGAACCACTCTCACACCCTTGAACCTTTAAACTACGCTAGGCTAGAGCCCCTCAGCTTTACCCACCACACTTAGGAGAGGCCTGGGACGAGACCTGGGGCCCAGAGCCACCAGCAGGACCCAGCTCACAAGACCCGGGTGATGGAGGTCCAGTCCGTGGTGTCCACTTCAGGTGAGGGGTGTCTGGTGGTGGGGGGGTGGAGGGGTGGGAGGAGTACAGACCTCAGGTTTGAAGGAACCAGAACCGCCCTGCTGCTCTGGAGACCTGTGACACACCAAGTGTGGATCAAGGTTTCCTGAATTCCAGCAACTCCCTGCTCCACCCGAACTGGGTGGATTCTCCTTTTCACGCTAGCCTCACTTCTGCCCCACCCAGTCCACCTTCGGGGACCTGCCTCTGGGGGACCCTGGATGTATCAGGCCCAATTTCTGAAGACACATGCACCCCTTCATGAGCAGCCTGGAGTTGGGCCGGTGAAGGGGGCTCCAGCTCCAGGCTGGCTTCCCTGGGCTGCCAGGGAGTGAGGCTGAGGGACTGGGCAGGAAAGTCAGGAAGGGCACAATCCACAGTGAGGACTTCTGAGGAGAGCCTGGGGCACCTGAGGAAGCCTTCAGGCACACACCCTGGCACCTGAGCCAGGCTTGGAGAGCGTAAACAAACTAGATTCTCAGAGCTGCCAGGCACCAGGTCATCAACAGTTCAAAGTTCAAAGGAAGTGACCACCAGCGCTCTATCCCACCCACCCCCACCTGTGACCCTTCTCATTGTCCTAACCCTCCAACACAATAGCTTCCCCTGTCACCTTCCTGAAATCGAGGCCCCTGCCCCAGCACACCAATGTCCCCAACCCCAAATGGACAAGCACACCCCAGGCTATATATAATTAGCCATGTCCAGCAACCAGGAGGATGTTTCCTGGAAAACCCTCATCACAAAAGGACAGAGGGGAAGCTGAGGAGGTGGCAGGCCACTGACAAAGAGCCAGTGAGGTCTGTCAGGAAGCCAGAGACCTCAGGAGAGCAACTTTCAATATCCCCAAATAGAAAGTAGCTTCTGAACCAAAAGGGTGGGGAAAGTTAGACAAGGCCTGGCCCATTGCCATGACAACAGGAAACCAACCTGCCCAAGAAAAGGGCTCCAGATCTCATAAGCACATGGAAAGGCAGCCTGACTGCCTGGATTCAACGTCTGGCTAAAGCAATCTCACTCTTTACCTGCTGGTTGACCTTCCCTCCCTTCCAGCACAGACACATTACATGCGTACTTCCGACAGTTCACTCTCCTTGGGGGGATTTACAAGGCCTCCTCAGCACTACACATGCCAGGTACTCCAAAGACAAATGAGCCCACACAAACCAGCCTGAATCACTGGCCAGGTGAAGGGCGGGAGGGAATCTGATTCCATAATTTGGGGGGGTCCATCTGAGGGCAGGAAGGCACTAGGCAGGAAAGCCCCTCCCAGGAAGCATTGTCCTGGGGCCTCTCTACAAAACACAAACCAAGAGGACACTGCCAAACACATGCCCCATGGGCCAAGTGACCAGGCAAAAGGAGCACCACTTAAAAAACATGCTGTCTGTCTTCCTCCAACCCCATCCTGCCTCTCCCCCACCCCACCCCGTTCATTCTGGCTGGCAGCCTTTCTAACTAATCAGCAGGACACATGTGCCTTGCAAAAGGTTGACATCCCCATTCCCCCCTCCCTTCCCCCAACAAAGCCCCATGTGTGGTATGTCCCTGCAGGCCTTATCTCAGCCAGGAACAAGACCCACTCCTCACCATGCTTGGTACCAAACAGCACCCGTTCCTCACCCCAACACGGGGGGTGGGGAGCAGCTAACCTTACCACCTCCCTCTTCCCATTGGCGAAACAACTGGCATGACAGGTTAGCAGGGCGGGGCGTCCGGGCAGTCGCTCCCAGAGGCCTGGGGCAGGCTGTCCGACCTTCCCACACACACCCCACCCCTTTGCAGGGGAAGGTGAGGTGAGCAACCAGGCACCCAGGCACCGGGGACAGCCAGCACTCCCTAGTCTCCAAAGCCTCCCATTCGCTCACCCCATCTTCTATCCCCGGGGAGGGGGTCTGGGGAAGCGGGGTCTCCATTGTTTTGCCAGCTGTCTAGCAGCTGCTCCTTTGAGAGGGAGCCCGCAGTCGGCCTGGCAGTGAAAGGGTGAAGGCCGCTGGGAGGGATAAAGGGCTCGGTGGAGGTGCTCGTCTTCCCCGCTGCTTCGCTCAGAGCCTCCCTCGCTCGCTCGGTTTGGGGGGCCTGGGCCTGCCCCCGAGAAGTCCCCTATCCCGGAGGCTGCAGCCTTCGCCCGGCAGCTCTGGGCCACCTGGGCTCCCCCAAGCCCTCAATTCCGCCCCCCCCACAACCCTAGGGCCACCCTGCCCTGCCTCCGCGCGCCCCAGAGCCGACCAAAGGGGCCAGAGCTCCCCTCCCCGCCTCTCCCGGTCGGTTCCCCGTTCCTGGGCGCCGAGCCCCGCCGCGCAGCCGGGGACCGGAGCCGGGAGTCCGGGCCGCCGCTTCCAGGGGACAGTGGGGGAGGAGGAGCCGGCGGGCCCCGCCGCCCGCCCGCCTTCCCGGCCGGAGCCCGCCCGGCCACCCCACCGGGCCCGGGCCGTCCCCGAGCCGCCGCCCCCGCCGCACCGTGCTCACCGGCCGCCGGAGCCCGCCCGGCAGGCTGCAGAAGCGGAGACGCGGCATCCAGCGGCCCCGGCCCGGTCCGGGCTGGAGCGCAGCGCGGCGCAGCGCAGCGCCGCCCCCCGCAGCCGCGCGAGCCGAACCGAAAGGGAGCTCCCTGCTGGCGGCTCTGGGGATAAACTCCCGGCCTCCTTGGCAGCGGCGGGGCGCGCCTCCAGGACGGGCCATGTGGGCACGGGGCGCTGCTCTGGGAGCCCTCTGTCCGCGTGCGAGAGGCCCGCCTGGAACTCCTGCGTGCACGGGGCACCGGAGGCCGCTGGGCACGCCCGGGGCAGGCACCGTGCCCTCCTGGAGAGAACAGGTTCCTCCCATGGCCTCCGCTGGACCCGTGTCCAGGAGGGTGCTGCGCAGGGCAGTGCTGTCCAAGGAAGCATTTATTTGAGTCTTGCTGGTCGCATCATCCCAGGGTGGCTCTGCAGATGCGGACATAGGGCGCTGCTGGATGGTGCTACATGGCTCAGTCCAAAGCAGGCACTGCCGGCATGTCCACGGTGGCCCAGGCAGAACGTATTCCCCAAGGCGGACACGGGCTTGTGGTTAGCTTGGTCCAAGAGAGCCCTGACTCAAGTGGGGCTGCCTGAGGGGTATACCAGGGCCCAGGAGACAGCCCTCAGGGACGCTCACTTAGCCCCCAAACCAGTCCAACAATGCTAAGATTAATGCCTTTCATAACTTTTTTGGAATGAGGTCGCTGGGGTCTGTCATGTCCTGCTAAACATCCAGTGAACTGCTCTACCCACCAAAGAGGGATTTCAGATGTCCTGGGAGAGGCCAGTCGGGTTTAGAGAGCAGGCCTCCAAGATAGGCGCTATGTCTTGAGTTTGGAGGGAACTGAGAACTTCTGCAGACTAGGGTGGCCCAATCTGACAGATCAGGGAAGGTTGGAGCAAGGGGGCCTCAGGAGCAAAGATGTGAGTCAGAGCCTGGATATCCTGAGGAACAGACCACACCCGTGATGCGCATTTTGGGTCAAGGAAGAGCAGGCCACTCCAACTCAATTAAACAAACTTTCACTGAGAGGCTGCCCAGTGTGGCAACTGGCGGTGTGGGGGACACTGAGAAATCAGACATGGAGCCTCTCGGCGGAATTCACATGGAAGCGACCTGTGTAGGGTACACCAGTGGAGTAAGCAGCGTATAGGCTGTCTGTCATCCCTAGGATGAAATAGCCCTCCAATGGTTGGTTGGTTAGCCTGGAGGAATGAACTAAAGCTTCTCTGAGAACATGATATTGAGTGAAACCTTGGAGGCTGGGCTGGACAATGCTACCATTACTGCTTCCTGAGTACCTACTATGTGCTAGGAACCATCTGTGTTACTCACAAAAAAACTATGACCAAGAGGCTATTATTGTAGATAGGGATTGAGTGTATGGACTCTGGTGTCAGGTTACATGGGTTCAGATCCCTGTCAAGTACTCCCTGTGTTGCCCTGGGTGACTGATAAAAAAAAAAAAAAAAACCACTCTATGCCTCAGTTTGCTCATCTGAGCAATGGGGATAAATAAGGCAGTGCCTCAAAGTTGATTTTGAAATTTAAATGAGTTTAGTCTTTGTTCTCTAGTTCTCTAGTTTTAGTCTCTAGTTCCAGTTGCTGGAACAACTGGCTATCCACAGGCAAGAAAATGAATCTAGACACAGACTTTACAGCTTTTACAATAATTAAAATGGATCATAGACCTAAATGTAAAGCACAAAACTTTAAAACTGCTAGAAAGTAACATAGGTGAGAACACAGACGACCTTTATTTTTTAATTTACTTTTAATTCCAATGTATGTACATACAATGTTCTGTTTAGTTTTGGGTGTATAATATAGTGATTCAATAATTCTGTACATTACTCGGTGCTTATCATGACAAGGGTACTCTTAATTCCCTTCACCTATCCCCACCCAACCCCGCGCTCTGGCAACCATCAGTTTGTTCTCTACAGTTAAGTGTCTCTTTCTTGGTTTGTCTCTTTTTTCGTTGTTTGCTTTGTTTCTTAAATTCCACGTATGATTGAAATCATATGGTATTTGTCTTATTCTGGCTGATTTATTTCACTTACCATTGTACTCTCTAGCTCCAATCATGTTGCAAATGGCAAATTTTAATTCTTTTTGATGGCCAAATAATATTCCATTGTATATACAGACCACCTCTTTTTCATCCATTCATCTATCCATGGACACTTGGCTGCTTGCATAGTTTGGCTATTGTAGATAACACCCCAATACACACAGGGTTCCATATATCTTTTCAAATTAGTGATTTCATATTCTTTGGGTAAAGACCCAGTAGTGGAATTACTGGTTCATACACTAATTCTGTCTTCAATTTTTTGAGGAACCACCGTACTGTTTTCCACAGTGGCCACACCAGTTTACGCTCCCACCAACAGTGCATGAGCATTCCTTTTTCTCCACATTCTCTCCAACACTTGTTGTTTCTTGTGTTTTATATTTTAGCCGTTCTGGCAGGGGTGAGGTGACATCTCATTGTGGTTTTGATCTGCATTTTCCTGATGATGAGTGATGTCGAGTGACTTTTCATGTGCCTGCCGGCCATCTGTATGTGTTCTTTGGGGAAATGCCTATTCATGTCTTCTTCCAAATTTTGAATTGGAGTATATGGTTTTTTTGGTGTTGAGTTGCATTAAGTTCTTTATACATTTTTGATACTAAGCCTTTACTGAATATGTCATTTGCAAATATCTTTTCCCATTCTGTAGGTTGCCTTTTAGTTTTGTTGATTGTTTCCTTCACTGTGCATAAGCTTTTTATTTTGATGTAGTCCCAGTAGTCTGTTTTGCTTTTGTTTCCCTTGCCTCAGGAGACACATCTAGAAAAATGTTGCTACAGCTGATATTATGGTGATGAGTTTTACATACAACACCAAAGGCATGATTCATGAAACAAAAAACTGATAAGCTGAACTTTTTTTTTTTTTTAAAGATTTTATTTATTTATTTGACAGAGAGAGAGAGACAGCAAGAGAGGGAACACAAGCAGGAGAAGTGGCAGAGGGCTTGATTCCAGGACCCTGAGATCATGACCTGAGCTGAAGGCAGATGCTCAACTGACTGAGCCATCCAGGTGCCCTGATAAGCTGAGCTTCTTAAACATTAAAAACTTCTGCTCTGAAAAAGACAATAATACTAAGAGATTACGAGCCACAGACTGGGAGAGAATATTTGTAAAAGACTCATCTGAGGAGGCACCTGGGTGGCTCAGTAGGTCAAACCTCTGCCTTGGGCTCAGGTCATGATCTCAGGGTCCTGACATCGAGCCTTACATCGGGCACCCTGCTCAGCGAGGAGCCTGTTCCACAACCCCACCGCCTGCCTCTCTGCCTATTCGTGATCTCTGTCTGTCAAATTAAAAAAAAAAAAAAAAAGACTCATCTGATAAAGGACTATTATTCAAAATATCTGAATAACACTTAAAACACAACAATAAGGGGCGCCTGGGTGGCTCAGTGGGTTAAAGCCTCTGCCTTCGGCTCAGATCATGATCCCAGGGTCCCAGGATCGAGCCCCGCATCGGGCTCTCTGCTCAGCGGGGAGCCTGCTTCCCCCTCTCTCTCTGCCTGCCTCTCTGCCTACTTGTGATCGCTCTGTCAAATAAATAAATAAAATCTTAAAAAAAAAAAAAAAAAAAACACAACAATAAAATAATCCTATTTAAAAATGGGCCAGAGGGGTGCCTGGGTGGCTCAGTGGCTCATGACCTCTGCCTTCAGCTCAGGTCATGATCTCAGGGTCCTGGGATCAAAGCCCCGAATCAGGCTCTCTGCCCAGCAGGGAGTCTGCTTTCCCCTCTCTCTCTGCCTGCCTCTCTGCCTACTTGTGATCTCTCTCTGTCAAATAAATAAATAAAATTAAAAAAAAAAAAAACCTGGACTGCTTCTCTCTTTCCAGATTTAAAAAATAAAATAAAATTTAAAAAATGGGCCAAAGACTTGAATAGACACCTCACCAAAGAAGGCACACAGATGGCAAATAAGCATTTGAAAAGATGCTGTATGCGAGATGTCATAAGAAAATGCAAATTAAAACAACAGTGAGATTCCACTACACGCCCATTAGAATGGCCAAAACCCAGAATATTGACAAAACCAAGCACTCTCAGGAGGTCTGCACCAGGAAGTCCTCTTCATTGCTGTGGGGAATGCAGAGCAGTGCAGGTCACTGTGGAAGACAGTGTGGCAGTTTCCTACAAAATGAAACACACTCTTACCACTCTTATTCAAAATGGCCAAAACAGATAAGCAACCAAGATATCCTTCAATATCTGAATGGATAAACTGTGGTAGATCCAGACAAGGGAATATCATTCAACACTAAAAAGAAATGAGCTATCAACCCATGAAAAGACAAGGAGGAACCTTAAATACCTATTGCTAAATGAAAGAAGGCAATCTGAAAAGGCTAGATACTGTGTGAGTCCAACTCTATGACATCATGGAAAAGGTGAAACTATGGATAGAACCTCGCATCGGAGCCTGCTTCTCCCTCTCCCACTTTCCCTGCTTGTGCTCTCTCTCTCTCTGTCAAATAAGTAAATAAAATCTTTTAAAAAAAATAAATAAAATTTCTTGGGGTGCCTGGGTGGCTCAGATGGTTAAGCGTCTGCCTTCAGCTCAGGTCATGATCTCAGGGTCCTGGGATTGAGCCCCATGTTGGGCTCCCAGTTCAGCAGGGAGCCTGCTTCTCCCTCTGTCTCAGTGTCTCTCCCTGCTTGTGTGTTCTCTTTGTCTAATGAAGAAATAAAGTCTTAAAAAAATATAAAGTTTCTTATGAGCACCGGGTCATATGCACAGAATCAGTAAATTCTACCCTTGAAACTAATAATAGTCTATGTTAACTAACTTGAATTTAAATAAAAAATCAAAAAATACAAAAATAAAATAAAATAATAAAGTTTCATTAAAAAAATATTTTGTTTATTTATTTGACACACAGAGAGAGAGGCAGAGAGAGAGGGAACACAAGCAGGGGGAGTGGGAAAAGGAGAAGCAGGCTTCCTGCTGAGCATGGAGCCTGATGCAGGGCTCCATGCCGTGATTCCTCCCTGGAATCATGACCTAAGCCCAGGTCAGATGCTTAATGACTGAGCCACCAGGTGCCCCCCGCCAAAATAAAGTTTCTTAAGTTTGAAAGAATTAAATGAGTTAACATAGAAAAAGAACAGCGCCCAGCACATAGTAAGCATTCTGCAACTGTTAGCTTTACTCTCACATCTTTCCTAATTCATAGCTATGCAAACTTAAGCACAGATGGATTTGTGACTCTCTGTACTCTCTGAGTGGTAGAGTCAGGATTCAGACTGAGCTTCCCAGGGCTCCAAAGCCCTTGTCCTTCCCTCCACTACAGGACAGGGAATGAATAGCATATTAACATGTTATATTTATATGTGTCCCCATCTCGGGCACTCCTGGGGTCGCACCCAGTGAGGGTTCCTAAGGGCTCCTCTAGCCGGACCCAGGAAGCAGTTTCAAAGACCAGGATAGTTTGAAACACCAGAGCAACACCTATAGTGTCTGGTTATTGCATGATCAATTGGCTTTTAGTCTTTTACTTCCCGAAGGTCAGACTGACCCCCTCTCCTGGCTCTAAGTAAAGCACCTCTCCACGTGCCCCCCCCCCCGGCCCTCCGCTGCCCCAGCACCCCTGCGCCCACCCCCCTGGCCCCCCCCTGCCAAAAAAATTTCTGTGCCCACACAGAATAGCCCACGACTGTGGAACGGCCAGTTATTTCAGAAGATTCCTGAGCCTTTTTTTTTTTTTTTTAAGATTTTAATCTATTTAATAGAGAGAGACGCGTTGAGAGAGGGAACACAAACAGGGGGAGTGGGAGAGGCAGAGGGAAAGGGAGAAGCAGGCTTCCTGCTGAACAGGGAGCCTGATGCTGAACTCGATCCCAGGACTACTGGGATCATGACCTGAGCTGAAGGCAAATGCTTAACAACTGAGCCATCCAGGCACCCCAGATTCCTGAGCTTCTAAAGCAATCTGACTTTAATCAAGGATCCCCACCAAGAGAAACCTGGTGATAATAAAAGTCGCTGCCATCAACTGAGTCCTTACTATGGGGGCAGGCCCTTGACAGGCTCATTTGGTCCTCATAGTCACCCTATTAGGGAGGTGCTGTTGTTCGCCCCATTTTACAGATTAGGAACCAGGCTTAGGAAGATGAAATAATGTGCCCAAGGCCACGTGACCAATAAACAGCAGAGCCCCAGATGCTTGCTCTGAACCACTCTGTTGGGCTAGGGCCGGGGTAGGGTGGAGAGCTTCAGAGCCACACAGCTGGAGAGGACACTTGCTCTAGCAGTGCTAGCAAATTCCTTAGTGTCTGTAAGCCTCAATTTCCTCATCTATAAAAAGGGGATAATAATAGTGCCTACCTCATAAGGGTGTGCAAGGATAAAACAAGCAAATTCATTGAAACAATTAGCCTAGTGCTTGACACATAGTAAATGATTAACCGATGTCGGCCCTTACTAATCTTGCCGAACATCCACTTCCTCATCTGTAAAATGGGAGCTGAAAATAATACATAAGTCATAGAGTAATCGTGAGGCTCACAAGACATGGCAAATGGTAAGTAAGAGGGGACTTGCCACATGGCAAGCTACCACACCATGACCTTCCAAAAAGAGTCGCAGAAAAGCAATCCAGCTTTTTTTTTTTTTTTTAAGATTTTATGTATTGGGGCGCCTGGGTGGCTCAGTGGGTTAAGCCGCTGCCTTCGGCTCAGGTCATGATCTCAGGGTCCTGGGATCGAGTCCCACATTGGGCTCTCTGCTCAGCGGGGAGCCTGGTTCCTCCTCTCTCTCTGTCTGCCTCTCTGCCTTCTTGTGATCTCTCTCTGTCAAATAAATACATAAAATCTTTAAAAAAAAAAAAGATTTTATGTATTTATTTGACAGAATGAGAGAGAGTGAGCACAAGCAGGGGGAGTGGCAAGCAGAAGGAGAGGGAGAAGCAGGCTCTCTGCAGAGCAGGGGAAGTCTGATATGGGACTCGATCCCGGGACTCTGGGATCATGACCTGAGTCATGAAGGCAGTGGCTTAACCAATTGAGGCACCCAGGAGCCCCACGAGCCAGATTTTTAAAAAGCCTTTGGAGGGGCACCTGGCTGGCTCAGTCAGTTAAGCATCTGACTTTGGCTCAGGTCAGGATCTCAGGATCCTGGGGTCGCCCTCTGTAACACGCTGAGCAGGGAGTCCGCTTCTTCTTCTCCCTTTCCCCTGGGCCCTCCCCTCCCCTCCCTCCCCTCCCCTCCCCTTCCCTTCCCTCATGCACACCCACATTCTCACTGTCAATAAATAAAATCTTTTAAAGTTTTTTTAAGAAATTAAAAGCCCACAGAATTGCAAATCTGCCTGATAACAATTGTGCTCAGATGACAAAGGCACCCCTTGAATATTGTTCCTCAAAATGCATTTATTAAGATCCTTTATTTCTTTGTGTAGAAGCTTAGAGTGTGGGTGGAGAATGCTCTCCAGGAAACTCAAAGCTAAATTCTTAGAAGAGAACGCTTGCCAAAGACCAATCCAAAATGAAGGAGCATGCCTATGATATGACATTAAAAAGTTTTATTTGAGGAAAGTTCAAACACATGGGAAAATAAACAAATAATAAAATAAATCCCCAAGTATCCGTCACACAATTTTAATAGCTACCAATCCATGGAAAGCTTGTTTCTTTTTCTTTTTTTTTTTTTTTAGACTTACTTTATTCATTTGAGAGACAGAGAGGGAGAGTGTGAGCGCAATCAGACAGAAGGGCAGAGGAAGAGACTCACTGCTGAGCAGGGAGCCTGATGGGGGCTCGATCCCAGAACCCAGGGATCATGACCTGAGCAGAGGGCAGATCCTTAACCAACTCAGCCACCCAGGAGTCCCAGTTTCTTGTGAGCACCGGGTCATATGCATAGAATCATAGGAAAGCATAGGAAAGCTTGTTTCAACTATGCCCCCCTCCTACCCAGTAGGGTTTTGAAACAATTCCCAGATATCATATCATTTCATCGGAAATGATTTCAGTATTTATTGCTAAAAGATAAGATTTTTTAAATTTATTATTATTTTTTGAAGATTTATTTATTTAAGATAGAGAGAGAGCAAGACTGCACGTGCACATGTGTGGTGGGGAGGGAAGAGGCAGAGGGAGAGAGAGAATCTCGAGCAGATGCCCTGCGGGGCACAAAGCTGGATTCAGGGCTGGATCTCCTGACCCTAAGATCATGACCTGAGCCGAAATTAAGAGCCAGCTCTTAACTGACTGAGCTACCCACGCCCCCAAGATAAGATTATTTTTTAAAAACAAAACCACAACACCATTGTCACAGCTAGGAATTTTAAACAATCATTCCTTAATATCATCAAATAATCAACGTTCAAATTCCTGATTGTCTCCGTATTTTTTTTAAACTGCTCGTTTGAATCAAGATCTACACAGAGCAGTTACCTAATAAAACTTTTCAATACTAAGTATCTTTTTTTAAAAAAGATTTTTATTCATTTATTTGACAGAGATCACAAGTAGGCAGAGAGGCAGGCAGAGAGAGAGGAGGAAGCAGGCTCCCCGCTGAGCAGAGAGCCCAATGCGGGGCTCCATCCCAGGACTCTGAGATCATGACCTGACCTAAAGGCAGAGACTTTAACCCACTGAGCCACCCAGGGGCCCTAAGTATCTAAGTATCTTTTAATCTTTGTGTTTTTTTTTTTCTTTTTCCCTCTGCAATTTATTTGTTGAAGAAAGTAGGTCTTTTATCCTACATATTTCTCAGTCTGGACTTTGCTGATTGCCTCCCCATGGCATAGTTTAATATGATGCTCTGGTCTCTGTATTTCCTATAAATTGGTAGATAAACCTAGAGGCTCGAAGGGATTTGAATTTAATTTTTTAGCAAGAATGCTTCATAGGTGGTATATAGTTTTGCCTCAGGAGGCACACAGTGTCCTATTGTCTCTGAAATGTCACTTTAAGACATCAGAAATATGATTGTCTTTACTAGAAGCATAAGAATAAAAAACAAAACAAAACAAAACCACTATCCTTCCCCAGATGAATGGATAAACAAAATATAGCGTTCACATACAATGGGATATTATTCAGCCATTTGTGATTAAACCTTGAGGACATTATGGTAAGTGAAAGAAGTCAGGCACAGAAGGACGACTATTGTATGATTCCACTTACGTGAGGTTCAATGACTATGCAAATTCATAGAAACAGAGAGTAGAATAGAGGTTCCCAGGGCTGAGGAAGTCATTATTTAATGGTACAGGGTTTCCGTGGGGGATGAGAAAGTTCTGGAAATGGAGAGTGGTGATATTTGCACATCATGAATAAACTTCGTGCCACCGAATTGCACACTTGAAAATGGTTAAAAAGATAAAGACTATCTCATGCATATTTTACCACAACAAACACTCCCAGAGGGATAACAACTGGTGCTTTCCTCATGTCTTGCAAATATCCCAAATGACTCATGTCCAGAGCCCAATGTACAGCCTTCCTCACCGACTTCTTCCTTGAGCGGATGATCCTCACCCTCAGTGGGTGAAGCCAGCAGTCAGCTCTCCTTCCTCCTCCTCCTCCTCCCTTCAGCCCCGTCCACTCAGGCATTGAGTCCTACTGGCTCCACTCCACAAGCATCTCTCCAGTCTGCACCACGTGTTCATCCCCACTGCCCACCGGCTTAGTTCAGGCCTCGTCACTGGTTGGCAGGACAATTGCAACAGCCACCTCAGGGTTACCTGCTTCCGTGGTCACCTGCCTCATTCTAACTGTCCTCCAGACAGCTGCCAGAGGGATCCTTCTCAAAGGCAAATGCAATCATGTCACACCCCAGCTTGGAATTCTTCAAAGGCTCCCAATGATGGCCTAGCACAGGGGTCAGCAAACTTCTTCTGGAAAGGGCCTGATAGCGAGTATTTTAGGTTTTATGTACATCTCAGCTATGAAGACCATAGCACATAAACAGCCATAGGCAGTACATAAACAGACAGGCGTGGCTGTGTTCTAATAAAATTTCCAAAAACAGATGGGCAGCCAGATGGGGCCCAAGTCCCGTAGTTTGCCCATCCCTGACCTACAGAACAGAACCCACGCTTCTGAGTGTAACACAAAAGGCAGCTGGCCCCTACTCTTCTCAAGACCCAGGATTTTCAAAATTGGCCCAAGTGGTGGAACGATAATAAATATATTATAAATAATAATAATAATAATAAATGATATATAAATATAAATAAAATAATAAAAATAAAGGATTGTCAAGATCGGCCCAAGTGATGGAAGGAGGTGGAAGAATGTCCCTCTGTCCAGTGTTCTGCCATGCCCTGTCTGGACCCACTCCTAATTCTGCCCTGAAGACATCAAAACTAAATTAAATAAGTATATATGAGGGAGCCCCAATTCCAAGCATACCCTCACCACCCATCTGTCACTGAGGTACAAAGACCAGTTGGAAACACTCACAAAATGGCGGGAGGATGGATCTAAATTACAGCTCGAGGGGTGCCTGAGTGGCTCAGTGGGTTAGAGCCTCTGCCTTTGGCTCAGGTCATGATCTCAGGGTCCTGGAATGGAGCCCCACATTGGGCTCTCTGCTCAGCAGGGAGCCTGCTTCCGCTACCCACCCCCTCCCCACTCCCTGCCTGCCTCTCTGCTGCTTGGGATCTCTGTCTGTCAAAAAAATAAAATAAAATAAAATAAATTACAGCTCAAGATAGCCGTAAAGGAGAAGTCACCAAACATTGAGTGACTCAGCATGAGACGGAATCCTCACGGAATCACAGAGACAGAAAAGACCAGAGGCGGGGTCAAGGAAGGCTTCACAGAAAGAGGGTCGGGTTTGGGTCCATGATTCCAGGATCATGATAATGACATCATCTACCGCCTGCTGAAGGACAGTGGGTGCCCACCACTTTACTTACATTGTCTTGTTGAATCCTCACAACAGCCTTATGAAGTGGTACGATGAGCTCCTTTCTATACAGCAGGAAATTGAGCCTGGAAATGCTAAGCAGCTTGCCCAAGGTCACGTAGCCCGTGAGTGGTGCGAGTGTCCAGCAAGACTAGCTAGTTCAGCTCTGAAGCCTACCAGGGCAGAGCTCCCCAGGAGGGGCGCGAGCCAAGGGTAGGAGGGATCTGGTGAAGGTCTGGGGTGCAGGTCCTGGTGGGACTGGCATGGGAAGGAGTGAACGACCAGGTTGGAAAGGGAGGTCTGGGCTGGCTCACGGACGATGCTTGATGCCAGGCTGAAGAGCTTCCAGTGGTAATCACATCTGGGTGGGAATGCAGGTGGGGGGCGGTGTGGGCAGGAGCATGCCTGGCATGTTCAGCAGTAGTAGTCCAGAGGGAGTGAGCGTTCAAGTCTGTGCCAGAGGGATGCTGTAGGGACAGGTCCAGGGGAGACAGGGAAGGAGGTTCTGTGGGGACACAGCTACCCACAGCCATTGGAGCAGGTGAGGGAGGAGCCACCAACTGATTCGGTTCTGAGTGGACCATGCAGCAAGGTCAAAGCAATACCTAGACTGCTAAGGTCGATACGATGGCTAAAGTTTAATGCGCTAGCTACTGTTGGTAAGCACTATACATGGAGAAACTCCCCTCATCCTCACAATGTTCTCAAGAGGGAAGATCTATTATTATTTCCACTTTGCAGGTGAAAGAACTGAGGCACAGTGAGGTTAAGCAAGTCACCCAAAGTTACACAGCTGGTAAATGGCGGAGCTGGGATTTGAACTCGGGCAAGCCTTGCTCTTGATCACTTCATTGTACTGTGTCTATGGAGGTAATGCTTTGGGGAGGAAGCAGAGTTCCCCACTCCCCTCCACATTCCCTGCCTTTAAGGATCAAGCGGGAGAGTGATGTCAATGGCGGGATTGTTTGCCAGGTGGCACAGTAGGGTCTCAAGTCTCTGCTGCTACCTTGAGCTAGCTGTCTCTCACCAGGGCCTGCACTGTCCAGGCACCAACCAGCTGAAGGGAACCAGAAGCCCAGTTCTGTCCTCATCAGAGTGGAGCAGGGGAGGGTGGGCAGGCCACCCCCAGAAGTGGCAGTGACTGCTGCAGGCCACAAAGAAGGGAAAGAACCCACAGGGTGCAGCTCCACAGGGTTCAGGAGGAAGGAGCCCACCCCTACCTTGAACTTGAAGTCCACATAGACCATCTCCTCCTTGCCCTGGACAGCAGTCTATACTAGTGGGCTGGGGAAACATTTGTCTATGTTTGTCTATGAAACATTTGTCTGTGAAACAAATATGGAACATCAAACCCAAACAACCCACCAGGAAGGCCAGCCCATAAAGATCTGTAGCACAATGTCACACTGTAGATGGGCATAACCCTGTGTGATCTCAGGTCATGGGTCTGGGCTGCAGTCGCAAGGCATTTGGGAAGATTCCTCTCTCCCAATGGGAGCTGTCTCTCTAGGAAGTGAGCACACCTCAGGAGCCCCCTTCCGGGTCCCTGTGAACATAATAATCACCCGCCTTAAGGAAGGAATGCAGGTGGGGGTAGGAGTCGGAAAGGAAGAAGGTGAAAATATAAAGCCCCAGCAGCCAGATATTTGCATGACTATTTCTGGATCACAGCAGAGAGCTCCGGTTCCATCTGTGCCTGATGCCAAGGCGTTGCCCCTCACTGTCTGCAAGGACAAGAAGGATGAGCTGGCAGAGAAAAGGACAGTAAGGAGACAAAGATGGAAGCAGCTACGCTCCGAAGGAACCCCATGCAACCCCACATTAACCAGGACAGTCTGCAAGTATGTTGCAATCTGGCTTCTGCTGAAAGGTTCCCAGCTAAATGGGCTTTTGAACCTTCCAACTGTCCTGGGCATTTTTTTCAGACCTCCACAGCCCCAGGCACATTTCCCTCAAGATACCACAGCAGACTGTTCTTAGATGGTTTTTTCCTCCAGGTTCCTGGGTAACATACGACTTGTGGTCACCATGCCAGAATTTGGAAGAGAGGTCTCACAGCCCCTGGTCTTGCCCCGTGGATGGATGCAAAAATCTCATCTTTACATATTTGTTGCTTCTGATCTTAGGAATTTAAACATTTCCAAGGCACAGTTTGGGGGAGGGCATTCACACCCACTATGTCCACCAGCACCCTCTTTCCGCCTCCCAAATACAGATATAATCTAAATAGAGCAGTGGTATGTACACAGTGCAAACCCAGGGTCAAGATGGGACTCCGGCCTTTACCACTGACTTGATTACCTTCCCTAATCTCCTCCTAAACAGATTCCTAGAGTTGCCACTGGAACTGCCCCCTGCTCCCCAAGACACTGCTCCCCCCCACCCCGTCCTTAACTTTCAGAAAACCAGGCTTTCTTGATTCTTATCTCCCTGGCAGGTCAACGTGCCTTTCCTCAACTCTCCAAGATATAAACATCAGTGCTCCTCAAGATAAGTTCAACCTCTTGCTGATCCTGGAGGATGTGGTCTGTTAGAATGGCCACAAGCATCTCCAGGATGTGGCATTGTGGCCACAACACGGGCTTGGATTTAGATGCCCAGAGCTGTGTGACACTGGGCAAGTTGCTCAACCTCTCTCTGCTTCTGTTTCCTCAACTGCATAATGGAGATAATGGTATTTATCTCATAGAGTTGTATGGGTTATTTGAGTTAATATATGCAAAGGACTAAGAAAAGTGGTGCATACTAATTGTTTCACAAATATTAGGTGGATTTTTTTGTTTGTGTTGTTAATGTTTTTAAGATTTTACTTTCAAGAAATCTCTACACCCAATGTAGGGCTTGAACTTACAACCCTGAGATCAAGAGTCGCATGCTCTACTGAATAAGTCAGCTGGGCACCCTGGATGTTAGGTATTTTATTCTTTCCCCCAAATCTACTCTTCGTTTTGTTTTTTTTTAAAGATTATTTATTCATTTATTTATTTATTTTATTTTATAAAGATTATTATTCATTTATTTGACAGAGATCACAAGTAGACAGAGAGGCAGGCAGAGAGAGAGGAGGAAGCAGGCTCCCTGCTGAGCAGAGAGCCTGATGCGGGGCTCAATCCCAGGACCCTGAGATCATGACCCGAGCCGAAGGCAGAGGCTTTAACTCACTGAGCCACCCATGTGCCCCCCAAACCTACTCTTCTTCTTGTCTTGGTGAATAGCACCACAACCCAAGTCAGTATTCCTGGTTGTTACCCATAATTCCTCCCCTTTGCTTCTAATCCATTTCTAACTGCTGACTGAGTCCCCAAAATGCTGCCCCCTTAATATCTCCCTTCTCACCAGTCCCTGGCATAGCTTTAGTCCAGAATTTATCTTCTCTCCCCAGGATCGCTATAGTCCTAGTAAGTTTCTCTGACTCCAGTTTTGTGCCTCTAGTCTACCCACTCAATGGCTACATTTCTAAATGGTCCAGAGGCTGGGGGAAGGACAAAATGTTCTAGACTAGGGTACCTGGGTGGCTCAGTCAGTTAAGTGTCTGACTCTTGATCTCAGCTCATCTCAGGGTTATGAGTTTAAGCCCTTCACTGAGCTCTACCCTGGGCATAAAGCCTACTTATAAAACAAAAAAAATATCCTGGAAATGAACAATGGTCATTGTTGCACAACATGATATATACTCAATGTCACTTTAAAATGGTTAAAATGGGGCTGCCTGGGTGGCTTAGTCCGGTTAAGTGCCTGCCATAAGCCTAGGTCATGATCCCTGGGTCCTAGGATCCACAGCCTGCCTACTCAGCAAGAAGTCTGCTTCTCCCTCTCCCTCTCCCCCTCCCCACTGCTTGTTCTCTCTCTCTCTCTCAAATAAATGAATAAAATCTTTAAACAGTGTAAATAAAATAAAATGGTTAAAATGGTAAACTGTATATTTTAATACAAAAATATCTAGATCAGGGGCACCTGGGTGGCTCAGTGGGTTAAAGCCTCTGCCTTTGGCTTGGGTCATGATCTCAAGGTCCTGGAATCAAGTCCTGCATCGGGCTCTCTGCTCGGCAGGGAGCCTGCTTCCTCCTCTCTCTCTCTCTCTCTGCCTGCCTGCGTACCTGTGATGTCTGTCTGTCAAATAAATAAATAAAATCTTTAAAAAAAATTTAGATCACCAAAGAGAGTTAAAACAAAAAAACCAAAACACCAAAACCCTTACTTAGTGGGGCGTGTGGGTGGTTCAGTCGGTTCAGCAGCGGGCTCTTGATTTTGGCTCAGGTCATGGTCTTGGGGTCCTGAAATTGAGCCCCACATCAGGCTCTGTGCTCAGCAGGGAATCTGCTTGAGATTCTCTCTCCCTCTCCCTCTGCCTTCCCCCATTCACATGTGCTCGTGCCCTCTCAAATAAATAAATTCTTTAAAAAAATACAACAACCCTTATTTAGTACCTGTCACCTAGTAGGTGCTCAGTATAAATGGAAAAAGATACTGGAAACTCCCAGTGAAGCTATTCAACTATCCCCCAGCAAGTAGGTACTGGCGTGCAGCTGGCAAATCACCTGGGAGATGGAAGCCTCTGGAAACTTTCTTCTTCTCTTGACAAGACAGCCAGGAGTTGGCAGCAAGAAGGAAACTACCCCTCAAATCCAAGAAACCAGAACTGAGCCCCATCCCTTTTGATTTGAACCCTGGTAGGAGAAAGGGTGAAGGAGAAAGAAATCGATGAGGCATGGAAATAATTAGGGGGAAATGCCAGCTAGCCCAAGAGGAGAGTGGGGACTGAGAAACTTACTTTCTCTCTCCCTTGAAAGCTAGAGGGGAGAAAAGTTCTCAAATAACAATATGAGTGAATAAGGGTAGAAGTTTCTGGTTGTCAGGGGTTTAAGGCAATGGATGAGAACATAGCCTCCCAGGAGAACTTTGAAAATGGAGCAGAGATCTCTGCGCAGGCCAGAGTTTTTCAACCTTGGCACTGACATTTAAAAATTTTTTTTTTACTTATTTATATGTGAGAGAGAGAGAGAGCACAAGCAGGGGGAATGGCAGAGGGAGAAGCAGGCTACCCACTGACCAGGGAGCCTGACACGGGGCTTGATCTGAGGACCCGAGGATCATGACCTGAGCCAAAGGCAGATGCTTAACCCACTGAGCTACCTAGGGGCTCCAGCCCTGACATTCTGGACAGGATAATTCTACACTGTAGGGGACTGTCCTGTGCATTGTAGACTGTTTAGCAACCTCTCTGGCCTCTGTTCAGTGGATACCAGGGGTGTCCAACCCCTGAGTCATGACAATCAAGAATGTCTCCATCGCCAAAGGTCCTCTGAGGAACAAAACTGCTCCCCACTGAGAACCACTGGTCTAAGCTTAACCAAGCATGTTCTTGCTTGGAGGCTGAGAATGGAATTGATGTTTAGATTCTAGGAGCCAAAAGGGAAACCTCCAAAAGGGATACACAAATGCTGTGACCGGCATCTTCAGGGAGAAGACCCTAGGCCCTGTATCATAGGAAATGGAGGTGCTCCAGCCAGCCACCAAGGTCAGAGTCAGAGTCAGGGGTAATGAATCCTCAGGTTTGGGGCAGCACTGCTGGGTCAGATCTTCTGGGGTTGAGGTAGATTGCTGTGCAGACTCCTCTGGGCCTTCCTCGAAGCCACACAAATCATAGAAACCTGCAAGAAGAGCCAAGGCCTGGAGATATTTTCAGCTCCAAATCTCAGCGTATCCGCTCCCTCCCCGATGTCCTAGAACACAGGGCTGGGCAGTGGCCCCGATGCAAGTTTCCTTAAGTTCCTCTAGTCCCAAGTCAATATTATAGACTTTTCCTTTTGTCTCGGGGTCCCATGTGGCTGGGCATGATACTGTTATGGACCCTGTTTTTATAGAAAATGTTATCATTTTGTTCAGTGTAGGGTGTTTTTTTTTGGCATTAGTTTTAATTTTTAAATATATTGCAGTAAAATATTCTTTATCGTGATTATCGAGGGTTTTGGCATCTTTTAAATTTTGTGCACTCACCTGACTCTCTCTTCCTGGCCCTGCTCACTGGGTCCC
The DNA here is from genome assembly GCF_020171115.1 of Neogale vison. Classification (NCBI taxonomy): domain Eukaryota; kingdom Metazoa; phylum Chordata; class Mammalia; order Carnivora; family Mustelidae; genus Neogale; species Neogale vison. Next base: position 28,182,023 of record NC_058095.1, on the reverse strand, counting down.
CAACAGGACAGCCCATGAGGCACACTATGAATGCACAGGTCACAAACGGAAGCCCACAGGCCAAATTCTGCACATAAATGTGTTTCGTTTGGCTTGCACTGTGTTTTGAAAAATATCTTGCCAATTTTTTTAAGTGGAGAGAATCCCATAAAAATCCACACTTCTGGCTTCCTTTGAAAAATTGGGTGACCTTCCTACCATGCACCATAGCTGGTGGGACCCAGTGAGCGGCTTCCCATTTAGGGTAGGGGTGCTGCCCTCCCCCTAGCCTCTGGCGTGGGAGCTCGCTTGTTCCTGCTCACAAGAGCCCGCTATCAAATCTCCAGGGTGAGCTGTTGAGCATGGCCACTGCAAAAAGTCAAATTCTATAAGCTTGTGATGCCTGGGTGGCTCAGCTGGTTAAGTGTCTGCCTTCAGCTCAGATCATGATCTCGGGGTCCTGGGAACGAGCCCCACATCAGGCTCCCTGCTCAGCGGCCCTCGGGACTTAAGATGTTTATGGAGAAAATGTTAATAATGTGTCAAGTCTGTAGCAGTTACATTATGACTCACAGGACAATCTGAGGAAATAGTCTTCTGTGTTTGAAAACTATGATGCAGTTCAGCAAAGAAATCAGCCAGTCACCGACTAAGGCCTGAAGTTCAGACAAGAATCTTCAGTGTTCCACTTTCACCCGGTGCCTTAGCTTAGGTTATCCAGGGGTGCCTGGCTGGCTTAGTTTGTAGAGTGTGTGACTCTTGAGCTTGGGTTGTGAGTTTGAGCTTTAGCTTTGGTGTAGAGATGACTTAAAAACTAAATCCTTAAAAAAAAAAAAACCCCACAGAAACTAGGGGCGCCTGGGTGGCACAGTCAGCTGAACATCGGATTCTTGGTTTCGGCTCAGATCATGATGATCTCAGGGTCACGGGATCGAGACCCATTGGGGTTTGAGATTCTTTGCCCCTCCTGATCATTCTCTCTCTCTCTCTCAAAAAAATGAAATAAAATAAAATAAATCTTAAAGAACATACAAATGTTCATGTCAAAACTATACTAGGTAATCGGCTGTGACCTAAGGTTGGTTACTGATGATGAGTGGTCCTCAAAATGAAAACATTTTGTAGAAATCAATTGGCTCTATGGAATTTATATCAAAGATTATTATACTTTTATCTACTTGTGCATTCCTTATGTAAATAAAAAAAGTTTAATAAACTTATGTATATGTATACACCTTTCCAGAGAGCCAGTTTTTTATTAATTATTTATATTTTTTAATAAACTGAATTTTTATCCCCAGGGGTACAAGTCTGTGAATCGCCAGGTTTACACATTTCACAGCACTCATCATAGCACATACCCTCCCCAATGTTCATATCCTCACCACCCTCTCCCGTACCCCCTCCCCCCAGCAACCCTCAGTCTGTTTTTTGAGATTGAGACTTTTATGGTTTGTCTCCCTCCCAATCCCACATTCTTTCATTTTTTCTTTTCCTACCCCCCAACCCCCCCACATTGCATCTCCACTTCCTCATATCAGGGAGATCATATGATAGTTGTCTTTCTCTGATTGGACTTATTTCGCTAAGCATAGTACCCTCTAGTTCCATCCACGTCATTGCAAATGGCAAGATTTCATTTCTTTTGATGGCTGCATAGTATTCCATTGTGTATATATACCACATCTTCTTTATCCATTCATCTGTTGATGGACATCTAGGTTATTTCCATAGTTTGGCTATTGTGGACATTGCTGCTATAAACATTCGGGTACACGTGCCCCTTCGGAGCACCACGTTTGTATCTTTAGGGTACATACCCAGTAGTGCAATTGCTGGGTCATAGGGTAGCTCTCTTTTCAGTTTTTTGAGGAAACTCCATACTGTTTTCCAGAATGGTTGCACCAGCTTGCATTTCCACTAACAGTGTAGGAGGGTTCCCCTCTCTCCGCATCCTCGCCAGCATCTGTCATTTCTTGGCTTGTTAATTTTAGCCATTCTGACTGGTGTGAGGTGGTATCTCATTGTGGTTTTGATTTGAATTTCCCTGGTGCCGAGTGATGTGGAGCATTTTTTCATGTGTCTGTTGGCCATCTGGATGTCTTCTTTGCAGAAATGTCTGTTCATGTCCTCGTCCATTTCTTGATTGGATTATTTGTTCTTTGGGTGTTGAGTTTGCTAAGCTCTTTATAGATTTTGGATGCTAGCCCTTTATCTGATATGTCATTTGCAAATATCTTCTCCCATTCTGTCAATTGTCTTTTGGTTTTGTTAACGGTTTCCTTTGCTGTACAAAAGCTTTTGATCTTGATGAAATCCCAATGGTAAATTTTTGCCCTTGCTTCTGTTGTCTTTGGCGATGTTCCTAGGAAGAAGTTGCTGCGGTTGAGGTCAAAGAGGTTGCTGCCTGTGTTCTCCTCAAGGATTTTGATGGATTCCTTTCTCACATTGAGGTCCTTTATCCATTTTGAGTCTATTTTCATGTGTACTGTAAGGAAATAGTCCAATTTCATTTTTCTACATGTGGCTGTCCAATTTTCCCAGCACCATTTGTTGAAGAGGCTGTCTTTTTTCCATTGGACATTCCTTCCTGCTTTGTCGAAGATTAGTTGACCATAGGGTTGAGGGCCTATTTCTGGCAGACAGCCAGTTTTTAAACGATTGCCAGCACACAGCTGCTGTTGGCATCTGTGCTGGAATTCCTCCTCTAAAGTTTCTGGACGGGGGCACCTGGGTGGCTCAGTGGGTTAAGCATCTGCCTTTGGCTCAGGTCAGGACCTAAGGGTCCTGGGATGGAGTCTGCATTGGGCTCCCTGCTCAGCGGGGAGTCTACTTCACCCTCCCCCTCTGCTCTTCTGCCTACTCATGCTCTCTCTCTCACTCACTCTCTCTCAAATAAATAAATAAAATCTTTTAAAAAAGAAACAAAACAGGGACGCCTGGGTGGCTCAGTTGGTTGGACGACTGCCTTCGGCTCAGGTCATGATCCCGGAGTCCTGGGATCGAGTCCCGCATCGGGCTCCCAGCTCCATGGGGAGTCTGCTTCACTCTCTGACCTTCTCCTCGCTCATGCTCTCTCTCACTGTCTCTCTCTCAAATAAATAAATAAAATCTTAAAAAAAAAAAGAAACAAAACAAAAAAATATATTTTCTGGACTAAAAAGGCAATAGTTTTCTCTTCTGCTTCTCCCCAAATTCTTTTGCCACATGGTCTCACGATGGGCACCCGAGTCCCTCAACCAACAGAAAAATCTCTCCAAATCTTCCCAAACCAGGGAAAGAAGGGTAGCAACTACCTGCCCCATGCCGGGCTCCTCACAGCCCTTCTTAGTGGAATCCTTCCCAAAAATTCACTGAGGGTGATATGATTAACCCCTATTTTGTGGATGAGAAAACTGAATAGCAGAACCAGGATGTCAGTCAAGGTCTGCTGCCCCCAAAGCTCAAGTTCTGTGCTGTGCAGCCTCCCAAGGAGACACGAGCTTGGTTTAGAGGTGGTAGAGAACAGGAGAAAGACCTGAACATCTCTGATCCCAGAGGAAAAATACCATTGAACTGGTCCTATGCAGAAGGTGTGCTCTGGAGCCTTACCCTTCTTCCCTTTGGCAAGGCATTCGTTCAGTCTATTTGAAATCTCTCCTATCATGCTCTGGATTCTGGAGACCCCCAGAGCCAGCCCCCCCCCCCCGCTCTTTAACCTGAAGGGGAGTAGCTGTCACTGAGAGCTGGAGACAAAAAGAAATCTGCTTCCTGCTCAGGGATGCTGCGGACTTGAAGAACTGGGCTGCTGATCCCCAGCTGTGGGGGCCCTGCAGGAGGAAAACTCAGAAAAAAGCTGGGAGACACAATGGGCATCCCTTGTGTTCAGAATCCTGCCTGCTCAGCTCAACAGAAGCTTCGAGAATACCCCTAACTTCCAGTACTCAGGACTTAGCTGTGGACACAGTCTTCCAGATTCAGGAAATTCCCTCGCCAGATGTGGATGCCCTGAGGGTCCTACAGAGTTTTCCATATGAGGGGACAGGTGAGGTCTGGCCTGGAAACCACCTGGCCCCCAGGACAGCTTGGCTGACATTGGCAGGAACCAAGAACTGGGGCGATTCCACCCCCAAAGCAGAAGTTCCTGCTAGTGCAACCCTTTTCTCCCAGCTTGGAGGAAGGGCCTGGGGAAGCATGGGGATGAAGCTTAGGAGTGCCTCACTAGGATAAAGCCCCCTTCTCCAGGAAGGCTTCCCAGTTTGTCTGGCACTCCTGACCTCTCTCAGCATCTGAGCCTACCATCAGGCTCTCACTTCTTGGGTGACTTTGGGTGACTCACTCTACCTCTCTGGTCCTCACTTTTGTAACAGAGCCAACAAATGCTGGACGGCTTCCCACTGCCAGCCAGACACATAGGAACTTTTCCTTCCTTGCCTCATTTATATCTTCTTTCTAGCCTTGTAAGGCTGATATCAGGATCTCTACATTGTAGCTGAGGAACAGAGTGAAGAGACTCCTAATATGAAGGTTTGTTTTTTTTCCCCTATAGTAATAGAACTTTTAATTTTTATATTTATATAAAAATATATAATATATATAAATTTTAATATATAATATATTTTAAATATATACTTTAATATATATTATATTTTATATATAATATATATTAAAGATTTTATTTATTTGTCAGAGGCAGAGACAGAGAGAGCACAAGCAGGCAAAGTGGCAGGCAGAGGCAGAGAGAAAAACAGACTCCCCGCGAGCAAGGAGCCCGATGCGGGGCTGGATCTCAGGACCCTGGGATCATGACCTGAGCTGAAGGCAGCAGCTTAACCAACTGAGCCACCCAGGCATCCCAGAACTTTTTATTTATAGCTGGGCAATTTCCACCCAGAATAAAGACCACTTGGGGCACCTGGCTGGCTCGGTCGTGTTAAGCCTCTGCCTTGGGCTCAGGTCATGATCTCAGGGTCATGGGATCGAGCTTCAGGTAGGGCTCCCAGTTCAGAAAGGGAGTCTACTTCTCTCTCTCCCTCTGTCCCTGCTCCTGTACTCTCTCTCCCCCTGACTGTCTCAAATAAGTAAATAAAATTAAAAAAAAAAAGAAGAAGAAGAAGAAGAAGATTCTGCAGACTTGTTTTAAAAACAGCACCAGCCCGGGGTCACTGAGGTCTGGGCTTGAAGTCAGAGAGAAAAAGAAACTTCTGTTTTGGTTTTCTGTCACTCTCAGCTGAAACCAATCCTAACAGACATACATATGTACGCAGACACATTCCCAATATGCAGTGTACACAGAGCCCACAAGACCCAGGAGGGAAGGCAGACACTGAAATCTCACAGGATTAGGAGTACCTACTTGGATTCATTCATTCAACTCACCAAGTTCATAGCTGTTTTTCCAAAAGCTCCTACCTCACTCTTTTTCCCCCCATCATAGCGCTTCCCATGATCTGTTATAATTACCCATTTTCTTGTCCATCTCACCCTGACTCTGCTCATCTCTGGGACCATGTCTGTTTTGTCCATCGTCAATCACTTAGAACCATGTATGGGGGGTTTGGGGGGTGGGGGAACACTTAGGTGGCTCAGTGGGTTAAAGCCTCTGCCTTCAGCTCAGGTCATGATCCCAGGGTCCTGGGATCGAGCCCCGCATCGGGCTCTCTGCTCTCTCCTCCTCTCTCTTTGCCTGCCTCTCTGACTACTTGTGATCTCTGTCTGTCAAATAAATAAATAAAATATTTTAAAAAATAAAATAAAAAAAAAAATAAAAGCATTGGAAGAAGCAGGGTCCAAGGCAGGGCCCTGGAATAGAGGTTGGTGGACCACATTCCCATCTCCACTATAACCTAATACATCATTTTGAGCAAAAGACTCTGCCTTCCCAGCTTATAATTTTTGGCTCTGTTGTAAAGATGAGAGGAGTGCCTTGGACCTGTTTCCTTCCCGCTCTCCCATGCCATGAGCCTTAGTTAAATATTTGAAATATTTGACGATCTACTCTGTGCAGGTGACTAGGCTAGACACTGACCTCATTCCTGCTTCTCCCCCAAACCGAATCAACAACAATAAATAGAAGGTCGGGAGTCCCTGGCTGGCTCAGGCGGTAAGAGCAGGCAACTCTTAATCTCAGGGTTGTTGGGTGCAGAGAAAGTTGCAGAAGGAGCCTGGTAGACGAAGCTTCTTATAAATCCCCTACCCCGACTCCTACCTGTTCTTCCTTTTTCTCATTCGTTGAACCCATGTATCTGTCCACCCAAAAGGCCAGCAGGCTCACCTCTGGTCTCCGGGCTCCTCCAGCCATTCCTTGCCTGACCCTCTTCTCTCTCCCCGCCAACGGGCATTTTTCTCCAAGACCATCTGGTAATAAAAGTGATCTGAATTTCTTACATTTGTGTCACACATTACATTTCTACTTTCTCCAGTATAAATGATCACAGGAACCATGTGGTAGGTGGTGGGCCAGGCTTGGAAAGTCCTGGGATGAAGAAGCCATGGGCCCTGCCCTCCCCTGAAAAAGCCAAGAAGAGAATTAGCAATAAAGGCTGAAAGGACACAATCACACAGGGGCTGTAGGAACCTCACAGGAATCCCACTGGTACAGCAGAGTGGAGTGTGTGTGTGTGTCTGTGTGACTGCATGTTCAGAATGATACTCCAAACACTGTGAAGTTTCCCCGAACCATCAGACTGGAAAGGATCTCCCAGACCAGTTAGTTCCACTCCTTCATTATATATGCATAGAAACCCAGAGAAGTTAAGTGACCTGCTCAATGACACACAGCTGGTGAGAGTGGCAAAGCCTTACCTGAGATAGTTTCCCAAACCTCTTCCGGTTCTCACCCATCATGCTTTTGCCACCTCACCACACTCCCTCCTGATTATTCAATAATCATATTTTAAACTTCACGAATGCCACGATACTGCCAGGCACCACGCTAAGCTCTCTACGAGGATTGTCTTCTTTGTGACTCACAGCAATTCTAAGAGCAAAGAATGTTTTTATGATCTCCTACCACGATAACATTGAGTCTTGGGTTAACTGGCCTGCTCAAGGTCACCTAGATAACATGTGAAAAAGTCAATATTTGAATACAGGTAGTCTGAATTGAGAGCAGTGTGCATGAAAGAAAGAAAGAGAGAGAGAGAGAGAAAGGAAGGAAGGAAGGAAGGAAGAAAAAGAAAGAAAGAAAGACGAAAAAGAAAGAAAGAAAGAATTACTAGGCAACTTTAGTTAACATACAATTCCCAGACCCTACCCCCAGAAAGTCCGACTGAGTAGGTATAGAGCAACAAGCTGCAGACTACATTTTCATCACACATACTAGGTGATTATGACTTGGTGGTCCTCGGACCACACCCTGAAAAACCCAATTGTCTTGTATCTTTTTTCTAAACTCAGAGTTATCTGGCAGAGAGCCCTTTCCTTCCCTGAGACCCTGGGCCCTCCCCTCCCCGCCCACAAGGAACTGGCTTTGGGAGACGCCATGTGAGGGTGCTCTAGGGACAGACATGTGCCCCCTGGTGGTCAGAGATTAGGAGCCCAGAGCTGCAACCCAGAGGCCCCCCCCCACCAACAGCACACACGTGAATTTTTCCACAATTGCGTTCAGCCAATGCTACAGAGGAGCCACTATGTACCAGCACTGAGCCAGCGGAGCACAGGGTGCCCCCGAAAGAAACAAGACTTTTAGGAGCAGAATTCTTCAAGGTGATTGGTCCGAAGGCATTCATTCATTGCAAGCTACAACTGGGCAAATTTCATTGGTCCGAGTAGTCCTATTTGACGATGCATGGCTCTGGCTCTGTGATTTAGGTCTTTCGGGAGGCTGTCAAATAATTTTTTGAAAAAGACTGAGCCCATGCTCTGGAATGAGAACACAGGCACGTATTTGCAGGGCACACGAAGAGCCCAGGCTCTGTGCTCAAGCAGCTGCCGATCTGTCCTGCAAGCCCCGGGACCCTGGGACGGTGCCTGTGTCTTTCTGGGTAACAGGTTCATCACCTGAAACCTGAAACAATATTAATTGCTCCCTCCTAGGGTTGTAATGAGGATGATAATGGGCCCTTAGAACCCATGTGCCTGGCACATGGTACAAGCTCACGAAATTGTAGTAATGATATACTTAGTAGTTAGAGACCATGAAGTATAAGAGATAGAAACCAGAGTTCTGATATGTCTTGATTTATTCTCCTTGAAAAGGAACAGTACTAGTTCTCAGTCCTGCGTAGTCCAGGGACAAAATCTACTCTCATTCTGAATTCTCTGCTATGTGTCCACAGACATGAAGGCTGCTCCCGACTGCTGGCAGGAGCGTAAATTAGGATGACAGCTTTGGGAAACCATCTGATGGCGGCCGCTGGCACCGAGCATCTCATGACCCAGCACTTCCGCCCCAATGTGTTCCCCAAAGAAACCCATATAGACCTTAACCAAGCACTTATGTAAGAATGGCTATAGCAATACTGTTTATGATAGCCCCAAAGTGGAAATGATGTAACTATTTATTGATACTAGAATGAATTTTTTAAAAACGTGGTATTTCATAGAACAGAATACCCTTACAGCATTGAGAACTACAATTACATGCAATGACCCAGGAGAATCTCACAAATATAATGATGAGAGAAAGAAGCCAGACTCTGAGTGGTTAAGGGGCACTTGGGTGGCTCAGTGGGTTACGCATCTGACTTGGCTCGGGTCATGATCTTGGGGTTCTGGGATCGAGTCCCGCTTCGGGCTCCTTGCTCAGCCTTGAGTCTGCTTCTCCTTCTGCCCCTCCCCAGTCTCTGCTCATACTTGCTTTCAAATAAATAAAATCTTAAAAAAAACAACAACAGGCCAGACGCTGAGGAATACCTACCATATGATTCTGTATATATAGAGAACAACATGGTCAAAATGAACCTAATGCTGTTAGAAACAGGAATAGTAGTTACCTTCCAGAGAACAGAAGTGTTGTACCCAGAGGGAGTCTGAAGAGGCTTTGGTGGGGACTGCCAGTACGTTCTTTATCTTTTTTTTTTTTTTTTTAAAGATTTTATTTATTTATTTGACAGAGAGAGATCACAAGTAGGCAGAGAGGCAGGCAGAGAGAGAGGAGGAAGCAGGCTCCCTGCTGAGCAGAGAGCCCGATGCGGGACTTGATCCCAGGACCCTGAGATCATGACCTGAGCCGAAGGCAGCGGCTTAACCCACTGAGCCACCCAGGTGCCCTACGTTCTTTATCTTGATCTGTGTGGCAATTATACAAGTGTGCACACTTTATAAAAACCATCAGTTTACGCACTTTTCTTTTTTTCTTTCTTTCTTTTTTAAGATTTTACTTATTTATTTGACGGAAAGAGAGATCACAAGTAGGCAGAGAGGCAGGCAGAGAGAGAGGGAAGCGGACTCCCTGCTGGACAGAGTCCAATGCAGGGCTCGATCCCAGGACCCTGAGATCATGACCTGAGCCCAAGGCAGAGGCTTAACCCACTGAGCCACCCAGGCGCCCCTCTATGCACGTTTCTAGAAGTATGTTAGATTTGAATAATAAAGCGTACCTAAGAAACTCCTGATGGTCCCTCATGACCTGTCACACTCAGATCCCGCTTACACAAGCTGAAGCCCAGCATTCTGTAGGGTATCAGAAGCAGGAATAGAATGTCCCTCTGGGGATGAGGGATGCGGCCTCAACCGCATGAGATGGAATGAGTTTTCCTGCTCAGAGCCAAGAATGAAAGGGCTGTCTTGTAGATAAAAACGATTTCTAGGGGGTGCCTGGGTGGCTCAGTGGGTTAAAGCCTCTGCCTTCGGCTCAGGTCATGATCCCGGGGTCCTGGAATGGAGCCCCGCATCGGACTCTCTGCTCATCAGGGAGCCTGCTTCCTCCTCTCTCTCTCTGCCTGTCTCTCTGCCTACTTGTGATCTCTCTCTGTCAAATAAAAAAATTTTTAAAAAATTAAAAAAAAAACCAAAACGATTTCTAGGAACACTGCACCAGCGGGCCATGGAACACAGCAAGAGTGCTCAATGCAGGTGGAAAGAGCAGAGCTCTAACACTGCCCATCTCAGAGCTAGCAGCTGAGCACCTGCTACATGTTTGTCGTTTGAGAACCCCAGTCCAAGAAATTAGCAAAAACTGGCCCAGAAGTAGTGAAACTTATAGAGCACTAGCATAAAGAAACATGAAATAACCTCAACGGGAATTCTTCCAAAGAATGAACAAGACCCTGTCCCCTGAAGAAACAAGTAAATAAAGAGGTAAATGTCATGACAGAGAGATAGCAGAGGCAATGAATGAGAAAATTTGTAACCCAGGATTTATAGGTAAAGGACAATCTGAAAAAAATGTTTCAGTTCATGAAACATGAAAGAAAGCTAATTTAAATAACCATGGTTAGGGGAGTCTGGGTGGCTCAGATAGTTAAGCGTCTGCCTTCAGCTCAGGTCATGATCCCGGGGTCCTGGGATCGAGCCCCACGTCAGGCTCCCGGCTCAGCAGAGAGCCTGCTTCTCCCTCGCCCTCTGCTGCTCCCTCTGCTTGTTCTCTCTCTCTCTGTCTCTGTCAAATAAATAAATAAAATCTTTAAAAAAAAAAAAAAGCTTGATAGATTAAATAGTTAACCAGATCCTGCTAGAGAGTACATTAATGAATTACAAATGTGAGGAGTTATTCAAGATGTGGTATAAAGTGATATGGAGATAGAGAATAAGAGATTTTAAAAGACATGGGGTATGGAAGGAGAAGCTCCAAATAGGAGTTCAGAGGGGAAAAAATTGACAAGAGTGGAAGAAAGAGGCGGTATACAAACTGGAAATGGTAGAGAAGTTTCATGAACGGAAGAAAAGCATGAGTTGACACCAACTGAAGAAGCACGAATCCTGAGTAGAAGTTTTAAGTCCATGTCTGATACATCCCATGGAATTGCAGAGTATCAAAGAGACATAGAAAATCTTAAAAGCTACAAAAGAAAATAGACTACTTACGGAGGAACAATATTCAGATGGATGGTGGGTTTCTCATCATTGCTGCTCTTTCCGGAAGAAAATGGCATAAAACTAGCAGGATATTGAAGGAAATAACTGTCAACCAAGAATTTTCTTTCCAGCTATCCTTACATTCAAAAGTGAGGGTAATGGGGCGTCCGGCTGGGCTGTCGGAGCATGTGACTCTTGATCTTGAGGTTGTGAGTTTGAGCCCCATTGGGTACCGTGAATACTTAAAAATAAAATCTAAAGAAAAAAAGGGTGAAATAAGTTATTCTTAGACATAAAAGATTTTTTTTAAATTTTACTTATTTATTTGAGAGAGAGAGAGAGAGCGCGCGCGTGAGTGAGCAGGAAGAGGAAGAGGGAAAGAGAGAATCAGACTCCCTGTTGAGCATGAGGCCCAGTTCAAGGCTCCATCCCAGGACCTTAGGATAGTGACCTGAGCCAAAGTCAGACTCTTAACCGACTGACTCACCCAGGTGCCCTGACATACAAAGATTCTTAGAGTGTATTATTTATGGAAATTTGCTGAGGGTGCCTGGGTGGCTCATTTGGTTAAATGTCAGCCCTTGGGTCAGGTCATGGTCCCAGATTACTGGGATCGGGTCCCGCATCGGGCTATGGCTCTGCAGGGAGTCTGTTTCTCCCTCTGACCTTCCTTCCTTTCATGCTCACTCTCTTTCAAATTAAATAAATAAAATCTTCAAAAAAAAAAAAAGAAATTTGCTGAAAGAACTATTGAAGGATTACTTTAGTAACAAGGAAGAAAAATCCAGGAGGAAAGAATAAAATGCAAGAAGGAATGGTAGTAAATAAATTAGCAAATCTAAATATATATCAATTACCAAAAAAGCAAAATAAAATAAGGAACTGAACAATAACATAGAGGATGGGAATGGGAAGTTTAGAGTTAAGATCTTTATCTTATTCAGAAGGATAGAGGAGCTGGACACTTTTAAGATAAAAGTGTAATTGTAAAAACACCAGAAATAGAATGCATACCTTTCAAACCAAAGGAGAAAAAAAGAGAATTTAAAGAATTCGGTCAGAAGATACGAGTGGTGGGAAGAGGCACAGAAAATCAAGACACAAAGACACAAAGTAAGATTGCAAATTATTGTACATTTACTATGGCTATTATACAGTCCACAGAATGAGCGAACGTGATCTGCCCATATCAACACGGACAGATTTAAAATATATAATGTTGAAAGAAGAAAGTGATTTGCAGAATTTGTGTCATGTACATTTACATGTACACAACTTCCATGTACCTTTTAATGTGTTTTTTTGCAAAATGCACTCAAGAACTATACATATGTTTTCTAAATATGTAGTAAAAATATACAAACAGAGATGGAGGGCATACATACCAACTTCAGGATAGTGGTTGCCTCTGACGAGGGGAAGGGGGAATAAGACTAGGGAGAAGTACAAAGAAATCTTCCATTCTATCAATAAGATTTATTTCAAAAAGAAAAAAGATCAGAAGCAAATATGACAAAATGTTAACTCTTGTTAATTATGGCTGGTAATTCATGAGGTTTGGCTGTTGGAAGCTACTGGAAAATTTTTTCCTTGCTTTTTGGAAAGCCACAGGAAGCTACTCTTTCTCTCTCTCTCCTGATGGATGTGAACAATGAAGCACACAGCCCCAATTGCTACTGGAAAACATCCAACGATCATGAAAGCAACAAGGCTTAGAATGAAGCCAACACTAAAATCAGTAGAACAGAGATGGAAAAAACCCAGGCCATTGAAACATCATTGGATCCACCAAGCCTGAAGATTACCTTACTGCATTATTGTTTGTTAAGTAAACGAAATAATTTTATTCTTGTCCCAGCATAAGTTTGCATTATTAGGGTTTTCTATTACTTGCAGATAAACTTATGGTAACTAATAGAGTGTGGATGCAGAAGCAAGGATTTATAGAGCTACTGGGGAGGTAGGATTATCAAGATTCATTCAAAGGCTGGCTATGAGGGTGTGAAAGAGAGAGAAGTCAAGATTGATTCTCTCGTTTTTCACTTGGGTAACTGTGGAGGGTGGTGCCTTCTCCGAGACAGGGAAAATCAGAGGAGGATCAGGCTGAGGATGGGGGAGTGACAGGAGAGATAATCTGAACAGCTTGGCTATATTGGGCTTGAGGAACTGATTGGAAACCATCTCACCGGAGATGTCCAGGAGGTAGCCAAATACTCAAAACTGGAATTAAATAATGACAAGTGTCTCCCCAAAACTCATGTCCGCCTAGAATCTCAGAATGTGACCTTATTTGGAAATGGGGCCATTGTAGATGAAATTACATAAATTAAGATGAGATCTTATTGGATTAGTAAAAGGCAAAAGATTTATACGATCTGAAGGAACCCTAAATCCAGTGATTGGTGTCCTTCTTCAGAGGCCATGGGAAGACACAGAGAGACACATGGAGAACACCATGTGAGGACAGAGGTAGGGTCTGGGGTGATGAATCTATACCCCAAGAAATGTTAAGAACTGCTGGCCACTACGAGAAGCCATGAGAGAGGCATGGGACAGTGTCTGCTTCAGAGGCTCCAGACAGAACCAACCCTACTGACACTTAGATTTAAGACCTCTTGCTTAAAGAACTCAGGGAAAATTAAGTGTATGCTGTGATAAGCCAAGGTCATGGGAACTTGGACAGTAGCCCTAGGAAACTAATACCAAGAGAGATGTCTGAATTTGAAATATAGATTTGAGAGTTATCCTCATAAAGTGGTTGTTGAAGTCTTGGGAATAGATGAGATTAACCAAGGAACGTGTAGAATGAGAAAAGAGGGTCGTAAGAAGTCAATCAGAGAAAGACAATTATCATATGATCTCTCTGATATGAGGAATTGGAGAGACAGAGCAGGGGTTTGTGGGAGGTAGGGAAGGGAAAAATGAAACAAGATGGGATCGGGAGGGAGACAAACCATAAGAGACTCTTAATCTCCGGAAACAGAGGGTTGCTGGGGGGTGGTGGTCAGAGGGATAGCGTGGTTGGGTGATGGAGGGTATGTGTTATGGTGAGTGCTGTGAAATGTGTAAGCTGGTGATTCACAGGGGCAAATAATACATTATATGTTAATAAAAATAATAATAATAATAATAATAAAAAGAGGGACGCCTGGTTGGCTCAGTGAGTTAAGCCTCTGCCTTTGGCTCAGGTCATGATCTCAGGGTCCTGGCATCCAGCCCCACATTGGGCTCTCTGCTCAACAGGGAGCCAGCTTCCCCTCTCTCTCTGCCTGCCTCTCTGCCTACTTGTGATCTCTCTATCTGCCAAATAAATAAATCAAATCTTAAAAAAAAGAAGACGACGACGAAGAAGAAGATGACGATAACAACGTAAGGAAGACTGCCATGGAGCGAGGAGCAGGAAGGAGCAACAGAAGGGTCCAAGAAGATTCAGGAGGAGCAGCAGAAAGTGGTGAGTCAGAAGTCAAGGGAAAAGAGTGTTTCTAAAGAAGGACATGCTTAGTGGGACAGATATTGTAGAGAAAAAAGAGTCCACTGGGTGTGGCAATATGGAAGTCCCTGATCTCCCTGGCCAAAGCAGTTTTGGAAGAGTGGCATGGACAGAAATAAGATTGCTGTTATTGAAAGTGAGAGGTGGGGTGCCTGGGTGGCTCAGTGGGTTAAGCCTCTGCCTTCCGCTCAGGTCATGATCTCAGGGTCCTGGGATCGAGCCCTGCATTGGGCTCTCTGCTCAGCGGGGAGCCTGCTTCTCTCTCTCTCTCTCTCTGCCTGCCTGCCTCTCTGCCTACTTGTAATCTCTGTCTGTCAAATAAATAAATAAAATCTTAAAAAAAAAGAAAAAAAGAAAGTGAGAGGGGGTGAAGATGTTGAAATAGTCACTATTTCTTTAAGACCTCTGGCCATGATGTGGGGAGGGAGTGATGTCCAGAAGGGGACGAAGCGTCTTGAGTGGGTTTGGGGTTTTGTTTGAGATGAATCCTAAAGCCTATTTATAGGTCGAGGGGAAAGAATCAGTAAGAGAACACGGAGACTAAAAAACAGAAACACAAAATCTGTCATTAAAAAAAAAAGATTTATTGATTTAATTGAGGAAGAGAGAGAGAACTCAAGCAGGGGGACGGGCAGAGGGAGAGGGAGAAGAAGCCAATGAGCATGGAGCCAATCCCGGGATTCTGAGATCATGATGAGCCAAGATCAAGAGTTAGACACTTAACCAACTGAGCCATCCAGGTGCCCCAAACTCCATCACTGATGAAACTAGAAGACATAGTAACTTCTCATTAGACCTTTACAGATTTTTAAATTTAAATTTAATTTGACTGGGGCGCCTGGGTGGCTCAGTGGGTTAAGCTGCTGCCTTCGGCTCAGGTCATGATCTCAGGGTCCTGGGATCGAGTCCCGCATCGGGCTCTCTGCTCAGCAGGGAGCCTGCTTCCCTCTCTCTCTGCCTGCCTCTTTGCCTACTTGTAATCTCTCTCTGTCAAATAAATAAATAAAATCTTTAAAAAAAAATAAAAAAAATAAATAAATTTAATTTGACTAATATACACTGTATTGTTAACTTCAGAGGTAGAATTTAGACATTCATCAGTTGCATGTAACACCAAGTGCTCATTCCATTAAGTGTTCTCCTTAATGCCCGGCACCTGATATCTCATTCTCCCACCCTCCTCCCCTCCAGCAACCCTTAGTTTGCTAGAGTTAGGAGTCTCAGTTTGTCTCCCTCTCTGCTTTCCTCTTGTTATATTTTTTCTTCCCTCCCCCTACGTTCATCAGTTTTGTTTCTTAAATTCCACATATAAGTGAAGTCATATGATATTTGTCTTTATCTGACTTATTTTGCTTAGCAAAATACCCTCTAGTTCCATCCACATTGCTGCAGATGGGGAATTTTTCATCCCTTTTGATGGCTGAGTAGCATTTAATTGCATATATATATATATATATATATATATATATATATATCACATCTTCTTTATTCATTTGGCTGTCAGTGGACATCTGGCTCTTTCCATAGCATAGTTTGGCTATTGTGGACATTGCTCCTATAAAATTGGGGTGCACGTGCCCCTTTGAATCACTATGTGTGTATCCTTTGGATAAATACCTAGTAATGCAATTGCTGGGTCGTAGGGTAGCTCTATTTTTAACCCTTTGAGGAACCTCCATACTGTTTTCCAGAGTGACTGCACCAACTTGCATTCCCACCAGTAGTGTAAGAAGCTTCCCCTTTCTCCACATCCTTGCCAACATCTGTCATTTCCTGACTTGATTTTAGCCATTCTGACCATGTGAGGTGGTATCTCACTGTGGTTTTTGATTTATATTTCCCTGATGCCAAGTGAGATTGAGCATTTTTTCATGTGTCTGTTGGCCATTTGCACATCTTCTTTGGAAAACTGTCTGTTCATATCTTCTGCCCTTTTCTTGATTGGATTATTTGTTCTTTGGGTGTTGAGTCTGATAAAGTTCTTTATAGATATTGGATATCTAATTAAACCTTTAAGACAAAAAGCGAGTGGGAGCTTTTGAGGAGGTGGAGCACAAGTCACTGCTCCCAAGATGCCTGGATGGTTCAGTGGGATAAGTGTCTGCCTTCAGCTCAGGTCAGGATCCCAGGGTCCTGGGTTCGAGCCCTGCACCGGACTCCTTTCTCAACAAGGAGCCTGCTTCTCCCTCTGCCTGCTGTTCCCCCTGCTTGTGTTCCCTTTCTCTCTCTCTCTCTCTCTCTCTCTCTGGCAAATAAATAAATAATCTTAAAAAAAATAAGTCACCACTCCTTACATGTGGGCTGTGCACAGTGACTTTCTTTCAAACAGTATAGTATGGAAAAGAAAAAAAGAAAAAAACTTTACAAGTAAAGAAACCTGACAAACACTACCTCGAGCCAAGTAATCAAGATTCATATCAATAGTTATAACTCATTTGATAGTATACATCCCTGAAAGGATATGAAGAGAATGGCCCTTTACCTCTGTGGGTCCTCCTCCCCACAACAGTTCATTCTGATCATGAGAACAACATCAAACAAATTTTTTTTTATTTTTTTTTAAGGTTTTGCTTATTTATTTGACAGAGAGCAGAGCACAAGCAGGAGGAGCAGCAGAGAGAGGGAGAAGCAGGCTCCTGACTGAGCAGGGAGCCTGATGCAGGGCTCAGTCTCAGGACCCTGTGATCATGACCTGAGCTGAAGGCAGACCCTTCATGAACTGAGCCACCCAGGGGCCTCCCATCAGACAAATCTTTTTTTTTTTTATGAAGATTTTTATTTATTTGACAGAGAGAGAGAAATCACAAGTAGGCAGAGAGGCAGGCAGAGAGAGAGAGAGGGGAGGAAGCAGGCTCCCTGCGGAGCAGAGAGCCCGATGCGGGGCTCGATCCCAGGACCCTGAGATCATGACCCGAGCTGAAGGCAGAGGCTTTAACCCACTGAGCCACCCAGGCGCCCCCCATCAGACAAATCTTAATTGAGGGTCATTCTGTAAAGATATCTGACCTGTACTCCTCAAAACTGTCTAGGTCATCAAAACCAAAGAGTGTCTGAGGAACTGTCACAAACCAAAGGAGCCAAGGAGACATGAGAAATAAAATAGAAAATGGTGTTCATGCTGGAATCTTGGAACAGAAAAAAGACATTAGGGAAAAACTGAGGAAATCTCTGTAAGTATAGACTTTAGTTAATAATAATGTACTATTACCAGTTCATTAATTGTAACAAATGTACTAAACTGTTATAAGATATTAATAATAGGGAAAACTGGGTGGGGGGAGCGAATGAGAATTCTCTGTACTATCCTCATAATAATTTTGTAAATCTAAAACATTTTTATTTTTCTAAGATTTTTTAAAAAATTATTTATTTGACAAACAGAGATCACAAGCAGGCAGAGAGGCAGGCAGAGAGAGAGGGGGAAGCAGGCTCCCTGCTGAGCAGAAAGCCGGATGCGAGGCTCGATCTCAGGACACTGAGATCATGACCCAAACCAAAGCTTAACCCACTGAGCCACCCAGGTGCCCCATATTCTTTTTTTTTTCAGGCACCCCATATTCTGATATTTGTAAAAGTTTACTTAAAAATAAAGGGAGGGGAGGGCGCTTGGGTGGCTCAGTTTGTTCAGCGTCTGACTCTTGGTCTCAGCTCAGGTCTTCATCTGAAGTTTGTGAGTTTAAGCCCTGCGTTGGGCTCCATGCCCAGCATGGAGCTTAATAGACAGATAGATAAATAGAGAGATAGAGAGATGAATAGAATGGGGACTCCTGGTTGGCTCAGTCAGTAGAGCACAACACCCTTGATCTCAGTGTTTTGAGTTGGATTCCCATGTTGGGCAAGGAGCCTACTTTAAAAAAAAAAAAAAAAAAAGAGTGAATGGTAAATATCCCAGCCAGGACAACAGAAAAGACCGTCTAATTTAAAAGAGAGCAGTGAGGATCATCCATTGGAACATCGAAAAGGGCCTGGAATTGGGGTGCCAACTACCCCGGGGGAGGTTGGGTTACTCAAAGAGCCCCAAAAGCAGGACTTCGTGAAGATCTGTAGAAAGAGTCATTAGCTTTCAGTACCCCTACCTTTCTGCCCACTGCTTGGTTAAAACCCTCCTGGAGATAAGACTGTGTGGACTTTGAATCAGAGGGGCACCTGGAGACAGCACACCGGGCACGGAGCAGGGGAGAGGTGAGCTGCTGAGCTGAGACCAGGAAGAGGAAGTGAGAGTCTAGGCTAGCACCTGTCCCCTTCCACCCAGCTCCAGAAAACTAACAGCCAGAGACATAACCATTCTCAGCAGAAACTGAGCCAACCCAAGGAAAATACCTACAGATACTGATCCCAACAACAACAACAACAACAACAAAACAGGGTGACTACCTCTTATCCTATAATGGAACCTTCCTGTTGACCATCCTCACCCAGGCATCCAGCACTTTGAATCAGGCTTTCTCAATCAGCTTCCAGCCAGATTTTTCTGGAATAAGAAAGGACATCCATAGAACATAACACATTTGAAAAAAGCCTCCAACATTAAAAAAAAAAATCAAAACAAGCGAAAAGAACTAACGGAACTCAAAGGGAATAGAGATCATGTAGGACAAAGAAGAAAACTTCAAAGAAGGAACAATATCCTCAGAGAGATCAACAAAAATATTACAGCTATGAAACAAGACTAGAATGCTTTTAAAATGAAACAATCAGAGGGAACAAAATTGGCTCTTGGACATTAAAAGCGTGATAGTTAAAATAATAGCTTCAGTCAAAGCGTTTGCGGTAGACAAAATAACAGACCTCCAAAAAGGTTCACACTCTAGCCCCCAGAACATAAGAGCGTGACCCTACAGGGCAAAGGGAATTGCAGATATGAGAAAGAAACTTGAGGTGGAAAGAGAAGGCTGGGTTATCTGGGTATATCCTTGTGAGAGAGGCAGGTAGGGAGAGTCAGAAAAAGCGAGAAGGAGAGAGATTTGAAGAAGGGATGCTGCTGGCTCTGAAGTTAGAGGGAGGAACCCAGCGCCAAGATATGCAGGCAGGCTCCAGAAGCTGGAAAAGACAGAGCACGAGATTCTCCCCCAGAGCCTATGGAAGAAATGCAGCTCTGCCTACAGAGCTGGGAGATCCGAAATTTGTGTCAGTGGAAGCCAGGGTCTTGTGATGATTTGCTAGAGCACCGGGGGAAAACTAGTATCAGAGCAAAAGCTGAAATTAAGGACATCTCTTCAATGTCAGAACAAAAAGACAAAGAGAAAAATAAAACGAAATGTAAGGAAGCCTGACGTTCAGGAGGTCAAACGTCCAACCAGTAGAACTTGCAGACAAAGAGAATTTATTTTATTTTATTTTTTAATTTTTTAAATCTTCTAAACACTTTTAAAAAGACTTTATTTATTTATTTGACAGAAAAAGAGAGATCACAAGTAGGCAGAGAGGCAGGCGGGGGTGGGGGGCGGAAAGCAGGCTCCCTGCTGAGCAGAGAACCCAATGCGGGGTTCGATCCCAGGACCCTGAGATCATGATCTGAGCTGAAGGCAGAGACTTAACCCAGTGAGCCACCCAGACGCCCTGACAAAGAGATTTTAAACAGAGGTCAGAAAATGATCAGAGAGGGTGCCCGGGTGGCTCAGTTGCTGGGCATCTGTCTTCGGCTCAGGTTGTGGTCCCGGGGTCCTAAGATAGAGTCCCACATTGGGCTCCTTGTTCAGTGGGGAGCCTGCTTCTCCCTTTCCCACTCACCCTTTTTGTATTCCCTCTCTTGCTGTGTCTCTGTCAAATAAATTTTTTAAAAATCTGTAAAAACAGAAAAAGAAAAAAAAAAAGGAAATGATCAGAGAAACAATGCAGGAAAATTTCCCACTGAAGGAGATACATTTCTTGAAGGTTGAGTCTACCAAATGCCCAGAAAAAATAAAGGAAAAAGATTTTCACCCAGGCAAAGCCTCAAGAAGTTCATCTTACTGGGGATTAAAAAAAAAAAACAAAAACAAAACAAAACAAAACTCCAAAAGCTTCTAGAAAGAAAATAAAAAGTCTCATACAAAGGATCAGGAATCAAAAAGACACCACACATAAAAGACAAAGAGAAAATCTCAATTTGTAGAGAACTAGTCCTATATACTCAGCCAAACCTTCAGTCAAACGTGACTATACAAAAATACATTTTTATGCATTTTGATCTTAAAACATTCATCTCCATGCACCATTTCTCAGGATGCTATTAGTGAAGGTGCTTTACCAAATCAAAAAGGTGAATGTTGAGGGGCACCTGGTTGGCTCAGTCAGTAGAACATATGACTTCTTGATCTCGGGGTTGTCAGTTTGAGCCCCCACGTTGGGTGGGGCTTACTTTTTAAAAAATTAAAATAAAATAAAAACAAAAAAGTAAACTATGAGAGGAAGATATGAAACTCAACCCTGGAGGAGTTTCCCTCCAGGGAAATCCACAGGGGATTCCCAGGATGTTTGCCAAGAGAAGTCTCTGGGTAGGACCTGTGCAGCAGCATAGAAAGAATTTCTTCAGGGGCACCTGGGGGGCGCAGGTAAGCCTCTGCTCTTGATTTCGGCTCAGATCATGATCTCAGGTTCGTGAGATCCAGCCCTACATTGGGCTCTGCACTCAGTGAGGAATCTGCTTGAGATTCTCTCTCTCTCTCTTTCCCTCTGCCCCTTCCACTCTCAAATAAATATATAGACCTGAAAGAAAGAAGAAAGAAGGAAAGAAAGAAAGAAAGTAAGTAAGCAAGAGAGAAAGAAAAACTTTCTTCAGACTAGAGAAGAACAACAGAGGCTTCCAGACAGAGTTTTCTGGGGGGAAAAGATGGAGCCAACAGATGATCTGACAAAGTTGACCATGAAGAATATTGTATGAAGAGGTGTTTAATAAAAACACTGGAAAACTGAAACTATGAAAAAAAATTAATTTTTAGCACCAGGAAAAGCAAAAAAATAGTTCAAAACAGGAGATGTGGGGTGCCTGGGTGGCTTAGTCATTTAAGCAACCGACTCTTGATCTCAACTCAGGTCTTGCTCTCAGGGTTATGAGTTCAAGCCCCATGTTGGGCTCCATGCTGAGTGTGGAGCCTACTTTAGAAAAAAAAATGTTGCAGTGCCTGGGTGGCTCAGTGGGTTAAGCCTCTGCCTTCGGCTCAGGTTATGATCTCATGGTCCTGGGATCGAGTCCCGCATCGGGCTCTCTGCTCAGCTGGGAGCCTGCTTTCTCCTCCCTCTCTCTCTGTCTGCCTCTCTGTCTACTTGTGATCTCTGTCAAATAAATAAATAAAATCTTTAAAAAAAAAAAAAGAAAAAAGAAAAAAATGTTATCGTGTGTTATTTGGTCCAGTAAAAAACCATATTTACAAAGTCACAGAAACAGATTCACTGAATATTGATTAAAGCAAAATTTATAATATATCTACAGGAGGATGGGGAGGGGAAAAGAGCTAAAATCCGATCTGCCAAGATAGGAAATCAATATAAAACATCTAAAATCAGTGAGTACCAAAAGAAAAATGAAAATAGTTGAGAGAGGGAGCCTCTAGGCAGTAGGACTGCTGAGTTTGTAAAAAAACATTTGTTATACATCTTTCATTAATATAAGATTTAAGTTACTTCTACTTACGTAATAAAATATGCAAATTATTCTTTTAAAGATTTTATTTATCTATTTGAGAGAGAAACAGAAAGAGAAAGAGAGCGTATGGGGGGGTTGGGGGAGGGGACAGAGGGAGAAGTGGGATCTCTGCCGGGCAGGGAGCCTGATGCAGGACTCGATCCCAGAACCCTCTGAGCCGAAGGTAGACACTTAATGGACTAAGCCACCCAGGCGCCCCATAAGTGAAGTTCTTAAGAAGATAGAAAAGGTATTATCCAGGACAGGGATCAGTGAGGATCCAGGGCAGGCGGTGAAGAAGCGAGCCTGTTGGGGTTGCAGATACTGTAGGTTCCAGGGACTGGCAGTGGAGAAAGGCCGTGGCTGATGGAAACAGAACGTAAGGTGTCCTACTGGGAGAAAAGGGAGTATAGTGGGTGAGTAGCACGAGAAGACAGAACAAGACGGAAGCATGGACATTTGGCTGAGATGTTAAAGTAATAGATATCAGAAACCCCGTTCCGGGTTTCTGTTTATGTCACACATAGGGGAGAGACCACTTTGTAGAAATTTCAAAGGAGGTGTTTAAGAACTGATTTGATGGCTCTTAACCCTCCCTTCTTACCCCAAGGATATATAGACTTGGAGAGATGAGAGGCAGAACTTGGAGAAAGTTTATGGACAAAGCTTGTGCTGTGAACCCCACCCCCCCTTCGGGGGAAGGAGTGGAAAGAGTTTCACTTCAAGAGAAGGAAAAGGCTCCCAGGCCCCTGGGGAAAGACTGCTCTGTGTCCCTCTTGTTGGAAATCTGAAAGTTAGATGTTGGGCTGGGCAACTGCTGAGGAGTGAGGGAAAGAATTTGTCCTGGCAAAGCACACGTGGTTCCCGCAGACCAGAGGTGGGTGGTGCCTCAGAAGGAACTGGGATGGGGCCGGACTAGATTTATTCCAATAGATGGCTTGGAGGATTGATGGGTCCTCATCAGAGTGAGTCTAGGGCCCTAGGTGGGGGCTCTCCTGCGATCCACTTAGCACCCACAAGCCAGGCAGCTTGGAAGAGTTTCCAGGTACAGAGTGTGAAGCTTTGCTCTTCTTCCTCTCCCCTTCCCTCCAGCCCTGGGAGGATCAGAAACCCATGAGTAAGGGGAAGAAGGAAAAGAGTGTCTGTCCCCTTGTTGCAGGCTTTCTGTCTAAGGCAGGTCCTAGCTAGGGTGGCAGGGAGAAAAAGACACACCTTTGAAAGGAGATTGAAGTTTGGGTTACGACTAAATGTTCTAATACTGGAAAAGTGAGGCTTTTGTGATTCAAAGTCACCCTCCAAGTTTTTATGACCTGAAAGTGATCAGAAAACCCAAGACACTGCCCAAGTTTCCATCTGAGACAAGGGAGAGAAACTAGTGCCCCGGAAAAAAATGTACAGGAGGGGGAAGTGGGGGAAAATGAACAAACAAAACAAAACAAAACAAAACAAAAGCATACAGGAGCAGAGTGGTGAAAACAAAGTTGCTTCTATGGTTATTCCCCGTGAGCCACGCTTGTTCACCCAAGTGAAAGGCAAGGACTCCAAAAGCCACGTGGTAAAGAATAAAGATTTTGGCACCAGAGAATTGAGTTTGAAATTTGCCTCTGCCACTTCCTAGCTATGTGACCTTGGGTAAGGAACATGCCCTCTCTGAGTCTGTTTCTCCTACAGTAAGAAGAGTTAGTTAAGAGTATCTCACATGGTTATTTGGGAAGATTATATAAGAAAGCATTTGGGAAAACACTTAAAAATGTATTCTCGGGGTGCCTGGGTGGCTCAGTCAGTTAAGTGTCTGCTTTTGGCTCAGATCATGATCTTGGGGTCTGGGATCGAGCCCTGCATCAGGCTCCCTGCTCAGCAGGAAGCCTGCTTCTCCCTCGTCCACTCCCCCTGCTCGTGTGCTCTTTCTCTCTCTGTGTCAAATAAATAAAATCTTAAAAAAAAATTATCTTCCATTCTCCTCTTTGTTACAGGATGTGGACTGGGGTATGCTAGAGAAGGCTTCCTGAAGACAGTGGCTTTTTGCATTAACTTCTCCAGAGGACGGGAGAAGCAGAGAGGGAGACAGGCATCACAGGACGGCCCAGACAAAGGTGGAGGGAGACTAAGATTGGCAGAGAAAGGGCAGGACATTTGAATTTCAGATAAACAACAAATAAGCTTTTAGTATACAAAAATGTTCGCGACCTATTTATATACGACAACACATTCATTGTTTATCGGAAATTCACAGTTAAGGGGGTATCCTATATTTTGATTTGCTAACCCTTGCTTTCCTCAGTGAGACCAGGTTGGGCCACTGGGCTGTGGGGAACAGAGCGGGCTTGGTGGGCGCCGGCAGGGTAAGGCCCATCCTTGTACCTGTTTTCTAAGTTTTGTGGGGTTTTGGCTGAGAAGACAGGACTTCAGCCACAGTGTCATGAAATTCAGTGAGACCAAACCCAGTTGAAATGCCTTCGAGCCAGCTACCTACCGAGGGAGCCTGAGAGGGAGGCTGGCCCTCAGGACAACAGTGTCCCAAGCAGGTGGGTGTCCTTTGCTCCTGGATGCAGAGGAACGGGCCCAAAGCAAGTGCTCAGAAAGAATGGGAGGCTCAGGACGCCCCCCACATTCTCTGCCAGCCCTCGTGCCTTCCCAGGCCCAGCGAGGCCCCCTATCTCTCCCGCTAGGGTGAGGGCAAAATGGGTCCCCCAGAAGCAGCCCCTTGTGGGGGAGGTAGGTGCTGGATGAACGCTGACTGAGCCCTTTGCTTTGTACCCATCCTGCTTATTTCCAAACAACAGAAGTGCTGCTCAGCCGCCTGGTCAGCCCCATTATGCTCTTGCCACAAAGTGCTGAGTCCAGGGGCTGCCCTGGCCCCATGACCTCACCCCTCCTGCGCCGGGCCTCATCCTGAGAGGCTCCCTGGGCCCAGAGGCAAGGCCAGAGGTCCAAGCCATCCAGAAGATTCTACTGAGTGTCTTCCATGTGTAGGCTGCCGCCCAAGTCTTGAGGAGCTCGCAGTTTAAACAGAGCAGGTGACATTTGGAGGGCTGTCTCGTTCCCCTGAAGGGCTTTCCTTACCTTCGACTCAACAGCCCATCCCGCTGGACCACCAGCTGCCCCTACTTCACGAGTAGGTGGGCGAGAACATGGTTCACCATCCATGTCCCCAACAGAGCAGGGGCCTCAGAGAATTTGACAGAATGTACTGCTAAAATCAAACAAACACACGCGACAACAACAAAAACCCTATATTAACAAAGTTATTGGGAAAAAAGAAAAACTGAACGAAGGTGGTCTTCTCCAAATTCAAAGAAAACATTCATCTGATGCTTTTTTCTAAGATCTTTGCTGGCTGCTCCTACTTGTGTCTGTGAGAATCTGGCACAAGATGGTGTCTGACTTGGGATCATTGATAACGTAGTTGGCATTTATTGAGCTCTGAGTGCGTGATGCTACCCTGAGGCCTTGCTCTCCCTCCGTCCCACGGCAGTGAGTCCAGTAGACAGTATTTTCCTAATCTACGCCGAGAGAGAGAACTTGGTTACCAATATGGAGGTGATATCCGGGAAGCATAACGATTAGCTGGAGATCTGCTTCCTCAGGCTTCGTTGAGGAAAGCGGGAGGAGGACAACCTGGGGCTGCTCATGACTCCCGCCATATTGGATCGATACTCGTAAATGGGTGGCACAAAAACCCTGACTCCCGCTCCACCCCTACTCGCACTATAGTTTTGTGCATGTGTGTTTGGGCTTTTCGATCAAACATAAGAGCCCTACTTTTCTGGAAAAAGTAAAACTTGGCTCCATCAGTCTTTGTTGTACTGACACTTAAATGGGACATAAAGTCCCAAATGAAGACGCTGAGAGTATTTACTTAGAGCACAAACACAACCCAAGCAGGTCAGTTGTCATGAGGGTCAGGACTATCTCATGGTTACCTCTGTGCCCCCGGGGGTACAAAGCCTCATTTATCATAGGATGTCATTCATTTATACATCCATTCACTCAAAACATACCTATTCCAAGCTAGGAGTTATGCCCAGAACGGAAAATACAATGACAAGACAGAGGAAGTCACTGCCTTCCCAGAGCACGAAGTCCAGTGGAAGAGCCAGAAAATTAAGCAATTCAGCTTTTTTCTTTTCAAAAATAGCTTGAGTGATTTTTTGATAGTAACTGTGTTCACATTGTTCAAAACTCAAAAAGTACAGACAAATATCCTGTGAGAAGTTTTGTCCTTTACCTGAGCCCCCAGTGTCTCAGTTGCCCTCCTTGGAGCCCAGTATTTCTAGTTTTTAAAGTATTTTCTACAGCGTCACCAATGCTCTTAGGGGGAGAGGTACGGGATGCCACGAGAGCAGATTGCCAGTCCAGGGGGCAGGGAACAACTGAGTGAACGAATGACCCGACAGGTGTTTTCCTAAGACCCCAATTCTGTGCAGGAACAGAGGGAAAGGTAAGGAAGAACCACCAGCCATGGACTGCTGGTCCCTTAATCCCTTGCACGGCCACCAGCCAGTGCCTACCATGATCCCCAATGCAACTCTGTCCCTTGCCAGCCATTGATCCAGACATCACCAATTAATCAAGCAGCAAAAACATCCAGGGTCGTATTCTGTGCTCAGCCTTGGACCTAGATGTTTGGAATGGTCTGCCCAAATCTTCAAATACTTGTGTCTCTATCAGAACTCGCCCCCTGGGTTTTGGTTCTCCAACCAATCTTGAGTCACAGGCTGGACCTGATTGGCAGAGAGGGATTGGGAGAACTTTCCTGAGAAAAGTTTCTTCCTCTCTCCAAGCTGCTATGGAATTTTCTACAGTATCTGTCACCAGAAAAAGAGGAGGGCGACAAGCAGTAATGAACCTAGAACGTGTCAGGTCGGTATTATCTCCTTTTGCAGGGTTGGGAGAGGCAGATGGACTTGCCCAGAATCACCTACCCGGTAAAGCTGGGATCTGAACCCAAGTTTGCCTGCCTCAAAGCCCTCCTCACCCCTGTTTCTCACAGCAGCTGTTAAAATTGAGCAACACATTCACCCCTTGGGGCTCCTGGGGAAACCCATGATTCCTCTGCACTCCTCTCCCCAAATATTCTGAACTTCCCGGGAGAGATCATCGGAGCTTTTTGGGTACTGGAGGCATATAGTATCTTGGGCCTGTGAGATTTCCAAGGTCCTAAAACCATATACTAAGAACCCCAAAAGACTCACTGGCCCCCAAATTTTAAAATAAACCTGCAAAATTAAAATGAATATTTAATACAAACACCACAGAGAGATTCATGTCTACTGATCAGCCCTCGTTGAATTCAATCCTTACAGATTTCTTTTTTTAAATTTAAATTCAATTCATTAACATATAATTTATTATTTGTTTCAGGGGTACAGGTCTGCGATTCGTCAGTTTCATCAGATTTCTATATAAATATAGTATAATAAAGATTCCTGAGAACACAGCGAACCCCCCCTTTTTTTGGGTCCTAATAAAGTTCAGAATTTTTATGGTCCTTTCCCCTTTCTTCAGAGCAAAAAATGTACATCGTGGGTGGGAAATGAGGTGCATTTTGATGTGTCGGCCATGACATGGGTCCGAGGAAGTTCCCAGGGCAGCCTGAGGACCTTGAAGAAGGGTAGGGGCCCAGCGCTCACACAGACACCTGTCCTCACCTCGCCGCTGTTCTGAGATCAAGACCACGGCCAGGGCCAAGGTCTCCCGCCTCCAGCCTCACCCACAGCAGCAGCGCCTCTTTGGATTCCTGTTTCCCCAGTTGAAACAAAAGCCTGAGGGATGCCTGCCCAGCAGGCTGAGCCACCAAAGCTCTGGGGATCAGGGGGAACAAAAGCTGAGGGAAAGCAGAGTGCTGACAGAGCCAGAGGCCCTCAGCCACAGGGCTATAAAGAGCAGAGCCGCAGAGGAAGTGGCACCAGATGGAGACCCAGACCGTGCAGCAGGAGCTGGGTGAGTAAGGCCCCACAGGGTGCCCTGGCCTGGCTGGAGAAGAGTGGGGAACTCTGGGGGAGGTAGCCTTCCCTTGGCGCCTGGAGAGGAGTATTTTTATGGCAATGAGCCCTGGCCTCGCCATCAGGGCTGAGAGGGTGCATGGCGATCCCAGAAATGAACAGGCTCCCAGGGCAGAGGGAGAAGTCCGGGGGGGTCAGAGGTGCAGAATGGAAAGATGCATTGCAGAGTGTGGCACATGCATCAGCCCCTGGGCCTGAGACCAGCCAGAAAGAAGGGCTACAGATGGCTGTTTGGGGCCAAGAAAGCTGCCTGCCTTCTTCCGTCCTTCCCTCCCTCCCATCCTTCCTTCCTTTCCTCTGGCTACCATCTTTCCCGTCTACCTGACCTCGATGGGCCTCAGCATCCTCACCTGTAAAATGGAGAGGATGACAGCACTTTCCTCACAGGCCTGGTATCGAGCTTGAGTGTATTAAATGCATACCCAGCATCTCGAACAGGGCCTGGCATAGAGCCACTGTTTTCACTATTATCAGCCCCCTTTGCTTGCGCGCTTCCCTTCAGTAAGGCTTTTCCAACGCCACCCCTCCTCTCCCTCGACCCCAAACTGCCCGGCCTTGGGCCCAACATGGTGCTGTATCCGTTCCATCAGGAGACCCAGGCCCTGCCCCTGAGGTGTTCCCCCAGGCCACCTTCAACAGAGAGACAGAGGGAGATGCTCCAATGAGTGCTGGACCCCAGGAAAGAAAGCAAGTCACCACAGAGCAAGAGCAGTCATGTATCTCTCCCGGGGAGGCCATGGCGGTTGGGTCGCGCGTGGCCAGCTGGCGACGGGCTGTGAGGAGCCGGGTGGAGAGGGGACCCCGTGCTGCGTGTGGACTGGAGGGTCAGTCACCAAGGACTTTATCCTGGGGTGGGTGAGACAGAGGCAGTGCTGCCACCCACAGGGGGTACCTGGAGGCAGGCAAGAGCGCAACAGCCACATAAATCAAGAGGTCACGCGGCCTGGGCCGCACGTCACCTGCACTGTTACTTGGAATCCCCTCGAAACTGCACGTGGAAGCTCTGCTGGGGGAAACGACGGAGGCTCAGCTAATGGAAGGCAAAACCAGGATCCCAGGCCAACTCTATCTACTGGACTTGAAGCCCCCTTTCCTTCCTCCTTTGCTGTCACTTCACCTCCTGTCCCCCAGAAGCCATGTCACCAATGGGTGTCTTGTCTTCCAGAAACCCTTCCAACCACCAAGATGGCTCAAACCAACCCCATGCCGGGGTCCGTGGGGCCATGGAAGGTAAGTTCACCCCCGTCAGATAGAATACTGACCAGTCCCCCAAGGCAGGGCATGAGAGGCGCTGTGAGCAGGTCCCAGGGTTGTGCTTTTCCACAGGACAGTGACCGACCAATAAGAGAGCAGTTTTAGGGGAAGAGTTGACCCAACATCCAGATGTTGTCTCAGGAAGGATCTTTCAGAATGCCCCATTCTGACAGAAGGATGATCCTGGAAGCCCTCGGTGTGTGGAAGATGATACCTCGTATTCTAGGTCACCTCTCCTCCACACTACTAAAATCATCTTTTTTTAAAAAAAGATTTTATTTATTTGACAGAGAGAGAGAGAGAGGGAGCACAAGCACAGGGAGCGTCAGGCAGAGGTAGAGGGAGAAGCAGGCTCCCCGCTGAGCAGGGGGCCCGATGTGGGACTCGATCCTGGGGCCCTGGGGTCATGACCTGAGCCAAAGGCAGATGTTTACCAACTGAGCCATCCAGGTGCTCCAAAAATCATCTTAAAACAGAGCAGCCCAGGGGTGCCTGGATGACTCGATTGGTGGAACGTGCACAACTTGATCTTGGAGGTGTGAGTTGGAGCCCCACGTTGGGTGTAGAGATTTCTTGAAAGTAAAATAATAATAAAAAAAGAATTAAAAAAATAGAGCAGCCCAGAGTGGAATATGCTGCCGTGGAGAAGCTGGGGTCCGGAAATGACAGATTTGCCACCAGATCCCAACCCAGTTCTCCCGACTCCCAACCTGAGGCTGATGGTAACCATTACCCGAAATGGCTGATCCTCAGCTTTTCGCCGTTTTCCTCAACACTCCTACCTTCTTCACTGGGTCAACTCTGAGGGACAGTTCACAGCTTTGGGAGTTTGTCCTCTAGCCAGGTTCAAGAGCCAAGTTCTAGTTCAAGGTATGAAAGGGATTGATCACAATTCTCGGTTTACACCATGAGTTTCTGTAGTGAATGTGGCTGGAGAAGATAAGAAATAATCTACAAGAAGGCCTGGAATTATCATTATCCTTTTCACTGGGCCAGGTATTGTTCCTGGCAAACGATTCCTGTCATAAACTCATCCCCATACTTCATTCCTAGCCTGGGCATGTAAACACCACCAACCAGTGGTATTAATCCAAGCCCCGTCCTATCCTCTCTGTAGTGGAAGAGACCTTACCAGACATCCTGGGCTACAGCCAGTGATGGAAAACACTGGGTCAGACAAAAGTCAAGCTCTTGACTGGGGCTTCTGTTCTTCCTGATGTACCACGTTCTAACTCTGTTTCCCCGTTCAATTCCATTCAGATAACCATCTACGACCAGGAGAATTTCCAGGGCAAGAGGATGGAGTTCACCAGCTCCTGCCCAAACGTCTCTGAGCGCAGTTTTGATAATGTCCGGTCTCTCAAGGTGGAATGTGGCGCGTGAGTATGGACCTCAGCAGGACCTCAGGGCCCTTGTTTGTGATCTTAGTAGAAATGGGGCCATAAAGGTCGGGATCAGGGAAGAAAGATGTCTACCCCCGCCAGATTCTAATCTGTTCTGGGAAAGAGGCCTCCCTATGGCAGTAATCTCAAAAGAAATCACTATGTGTGTAATTTAGTAACTCAAATCTAGAAGGAACACGAGGTTCCTAGTCGCTTTGTACTCACTTTGGTGGTGGTGGTGGTGGGGTGCATTAAAGAAATGTAGACCATGGGGAGGGGCAGTGCCAGTAATCAGATCCGGGTCTCTAGAGCCCACAGGCTGATACCTGTTCTCCCAGAATAGCCACAGGATCCTTCAGTTTGTCTTGCCTACAGAAAATAGGGGAAAGCGTCAAACTGCAACCTCTTTCCAGCTAATTCCCTAAGTTCTCTGTGTAAAAAGGAACTAAACCTCAGGACGTGAGAGTCATATTAGGTCCCAGCTAATTTTTAAGGAGTTTCTTATTGGGTAATTTCTTTGATGAGTTAGACTCTTGTTTTGTTTTCTTTTTATTTTATTTTATTTTATTTTTTAAAGATTTTATTTATTTATTTGAGAGAGAGAGACAGTGAGAAAGAGCATGAGCGAGGAGAAGGTCAGAGAGCGAAGCAGACTCCCCATGGAGCTGGGAGCCCGATGTAGGACTCGATCCTGGGACTCCAGGATCACGCCCTGAGCCGAAGGCAGTCGTCCAACCAACTGAGCCACCCAGGCGTCCCTTGTTTTGTTTTCTGACTCTAGCAGGATAGTTGAGGCCTTTACTATCGGCCTGAAAACACACGGAAAGGACTCTCCTTTGGCCAAAGCAAAATGGGCTTTGCACAAGTTGTGGGCCACCAAATTGAGCTAACACTTTAAAGGGAGTAAAATACTTGAAGGCGTCACCAGTAACTGAAGTTTGGCTGTGAAAAATTGATCGAAGGTGTTTTAGTAAATGAGGAATAGGGGTGTGACAGCAGGAGGGAGAACCCACAAAGCTAAAAGGAAACAAGAGACTAGTAGCCCATCAGCTGCCTGTTCATCCCTTTGCTTCCTTAGGAAGAAGCCAATGGGTTTGGCTGGAACCAAAGCAATAGTCAGTCACTAGATCCTGACCTGGAGCTCCAAGTAGAGAATAAGGTAACCTGGAGAGAAAGGAAATAACATTTTAGACTGACTTTGCTCATACACGTGACTCAGGTCAGAGAGGCAAACCCTTTCAGTGGACAATCCCAAAACAAATATTACATATTCCTGTAGCCGCCAGCTCATTTCCCACCTCTTGTGACTTGGCTCTGTTGGACCTGGCTTGATACTTTACATCTAAAACAAAAGATGCCTTCTCCCTGAGGCCACGTAGGCTCCGAACACCATGAACAAACGCCACAACTTGTCTTTGGCAGCTGGGTTGGTTATGAGCATACCAGCTTCTGTGGGCAACAGTTTATCCTGGAGAGAGGAGAATACCCTCGCTGGGACGCCTGGAGCGGGAGTAATGCCTACCACATTGAGCGCCTCATGTCCTTCCGCCCCATCTGTTCAGCTGTGAGTCTCTGCATTTTTCACCTCTGTACATGTGGGGGTTTGGGGCAAGAGAGGCTGCATATGGACTGACACTACTGCTTCTCATCAGTTATGCTGAAATGCAGCAGGAAGGATAACAGTAAAAAGAGGAAAGAAAAACACTGGTCCCTCTGTTTCTAAATCTGCCATTTGGTTCTTCCCTAGTAGAAGGTATTTTCATTAAGCTAGGAGTGGCAGGAAGTGGATACTCAAGAGCCCAGGATCTTCAAAAGTGCAGTAGGGTGAATAGTGAGAGTTAGTTTTGCCTGTCTTTGTACTCCATACACGTTAGTCTCTGCCTTAATTCTTGTATAGTATTCATATCCCCTACTGGACTTTAGGTTGTTTCCAACACAGTACACGCACACAAGCACAACATAGCTTACTTTTTCTATTCATTTCTGTGATCTTTTCTCACATTAGTGAATATTAATCCCTTGGTTGGCTGTGTGTTTCAAGTATTTTTTCCTGCTCTATTTTCTTTGTCGACCTTTTGTTGTCCCATAGTATTACATGTTATTTGTACATTTGAAATGTTATGGTTATTACATTGGACCAGACAGAATTGAGTAGTTCTTACTTCTATATTGCCTGAAATATTTTTACAATCAATGATCATGTACTCCCATCTGTAAACCAGAAGTATCTTGAATTTGGAAAAAGATAAAGAATTAAGAAGACAGTCGTTAACACTGGTACCAAATGATTTCTTAAAAATTTCTGGATTACAGAATCATAAGGAGTCTAAGATTACCATCTTTGAGAAGGAAAACTTCATTGGACGCCAGTGGGAGATCTGTGATGACTATCCCTCCTTGCAAGCCATGGGTTGGTTCAACAACGAAGTTGGGTCCATGAAGATACAATGTGGGGCGTAAGTGCAAAAACAGGGTTGGGGCACATTTCAAAGTAACTCTTGCAAATGGAGATCTTGTAAATATTATTACATCAATGGTACATCTTATCAGATTTCATACATTAGTATACTAATTTGACTGGCACGTTCTAGTTATTAGTTTTCAAATTTCAAGTTGTTGGTACCAACTCTCACTTAAGGTCAGTTTTTTTTCCCTCTCAAATATTTCTCTATGGAATTAGTTGACTACTCTTTTATTTTTATTTTTTTTAAGATTTCATTTATTAATTTGACAGAGATCACAAGTAGGCAGAGATCTGATCTTTATTTATTTATTTATTTTTTTAAAGATTCATTTAGGGACACCTGGGTGGCTCAGTGGTTAAAGCCTCTGCCTTTGGCTCGGGTCATGATCTCAGGGTCCTGGAATCGATCCCCACGTTGGGCTCTCTGCTTGCGGGGACCCTGCTTCCTCCTCTCTGCCTATCTCTCTGCCTACTTGCGATCTCCGTCAAATAAATAAAACCTCTAAAAAAAATAAAAAGATTCGTTTATTTGAGAGTGCATGCTCATAAGCAGGGGGTGGGCAGAGGGAAGCCCACTGACTAGGGTAACTGACTAGTAACTTACCAGGTTACTCCATCTCAAGACCCTGAGCTAAAATCAAAAGTTAGAAGCTTAACCAACTGAGCCAACCAGGAACCCTTTTACGTTTTCTCATAATCAAAGTTGATTTTCGACTAGCTGTCGCCATATTATGCTCACAAATAGTGCCTGGTACATTCAGGATGACTGTTGTTTTCCAAGGTGAAAAGCACTCTGTACCAATTGTGCTGAGGAAAAGATACTCAGGTTTTAGGGTACTGACCGTGTTCCTAACTAGCTTTAATAATCTAATGTGCTTTGGATTTTCTAGCTGGGTCTGCTACCAGTATCCTGGATACCGTGGTTATCAATATATCTTGGAATGTGACCATCATGGAGGAGACTATAAACACTGGAGAGAGTGGGGTTCTCACGCCCAGACTTCGCAGATTCAATCAATTCGCCGTATCCAACAGTAGTGGATTAAAAGCTCCAAGTAAGAGAAACCTTGCTAAGCAATCTAGAATGAGTTTTATGTTAGCTGCTGAAATCCACAATAAATGTCATTAAAAAAGAAAAAGTGTGTAGACTGAATTAACTACCATACTTCTTTATTTCAAAGACTTGAAAGTGTGCATGCAGTGGGGGAGGGGCAGAAGGAAAGAGAAACCTGAGCAGATTCCAAGCTTACTGTGTAGGGCTCAGTCTCAACTCAGGGCCCTGAGCGGAAACAGCAGCTGAACCACACCACTAGGTGCCCCTTTAAGTAGGCTCCACGCCCAGCAGGGAGCTCAGACTCCCGACTGTGAGATCAAGTCCTGAGCCAAGAGTCAGAGGCTTAACCAACTGAGCCCCCCAGGTATCCCACCATCCTTTTATATAAATCACACCTATGGGACTGGGAATTTGTAAAGACAAACTTCAGTGAAACCCCAAATTCCCTTTTGTATCCTTGCAAGTGCAAGGAAATTATTCCCTAACTCAAACATAAAAGCATATGAAATGTACCTGTCTATATAGTGGCAGACACACTTTCCATAAATGTTTTTTTACATCTCCTCCCCTCATTCCCTACTCTGATATGTTGATGTTAGCACTGATTTTTTTTTCAACTTGTGACAAATCAATGCTATACAAACTTGGGAAATTTCTCAAATATGCATTGCCATGGATTTCTACATAAAGTTGCGAATAAATCCAAGATTTTGGCCACTTCTAGTTGCTTAATTGCTGAGCTCAGTTTTGGCTTATTTCAATTAAGAACACAAGGTTCAATGGTCATGCAAAAAAAGTAGGATAGCTATTCCCACAGCTCATTTTTAAACAAATATGCCAATTCTAAGCACTTTGGTAACCTGTATTTGTCTTAATACAAGGACATATGACCATGGTACACTTAAGATTTAATTTGTACATTTGACCCTTTGAAAAAGTATCATTATGTCTCACCATCTTACTTTTCAGATTCTTAAAAAAGTTTAAGCACACAAAAGATAACACAAACACCTCAGAAACTTTAAAATTTTTTATTCAACAATGTACACTTAATTGTCTCTTAATGTCATCTACAAATTTCTCAAGGTTTTCTTCTGATAAAATAAGTAAATCTGGGTATGGATGTAGAGTGTTTGTAATTTATATTATTTTTAAAACACTGAACATGGAGTAAGACATCAATAAAGGAAGATCATCGTGTAACTGACGCTTCCTCAGAACCCAGGACATCAGAAACAGCTATGGCAAATACCTAAGCATTAGCAAAAGGATAAATTTCTGGCCATTGTTCTTTTATCTAGAAAAGGCCTATCTTTCTGACTGGGCAAAACAAACACTGAAAAAAAATTTTTTTTAATTGGGAGAGGGAAGGAAAAACATCCTCCAACATAATTGTAGTCCACTAATTATCCCTTCCCGCAGATTAAGAGGAGGTAACACAACTCCTAAGTGCTGGTGCACACAGGACACAGAAATTACTTCGCTCCTTCAACATGCTCTAAGACTAAACATAAGTGAACTACTGACAGATGCTGAGGAGTAGCCACGAGCCATGGCCATCTAAGATGATGCCACACTCCCTCATTTCTGCCTTTTAAGGCCAAGCACGATGGACTACATTTCCAATCTTGACTACTAGATTTAGTTTTTGACTGTCACTTTCAGAAGGAAGGGTTTTGCTGTTTTCAAAGTCAACAACATACTTCAAGAGCACACTTGATGATAGAGAAGTAACCCTCCTCTCAACATAGGGGAAAAAAAGTACAAATCAGAAATATTTCTTTTATATGTAGGAGCATGGGGAAAATACCATTATTATCTTCTACTTATTTAGCCTCTTCTATAAAAGTTCTAAGGAGATTACAAAACAGTCTTTTAAAGGATTTGACAAACCTGGCCAGTACATCTACACATCGTTAAAAGTACACATCCATGTGAAGTAAAGCTATTTAGTACATGCAGACTGCAGCAGTTTAACCAAATTCGCCCAGTTTCTAAACGTTATTCTAATCAGCTTGGGCAATTTTTAAAAGATACACATTATCTTTAAAACAACCTGTGCTTTGATATTTAAACAGCTGAATGATTCTAATCTTAAGTCATTCATTCAGAAAAACCAAACATATACTAAAGCAATAAAGGGAAAATGGTTATCCTACCTTTAAACCAGGCTTAAGACACAGAATTGTCAAAGAACTCCATGTGGCAAAGGTCCTCCCCTCCTATTTGAGTTACCTCCCATTTCTATTTGATCAAATAAACCAAAGTTTCCACGAGGAAGAGCATCCAAAAGTTTGTAAAGCTGATAAAACTGCCCTGTTTCAAGAAAAGCCCTTTAGTAGATACAAGCCCAGCTCTCATTTAAACTGAAGGTTATTAAATTAGGTGCCAGTCTTCCGCTCTTCTAGTTCTACTGATGAGCTAGCCCAGAACTATTACTTTGAGCCACGTTTCTAATGATGGTAAAGCTAAGAACAGCAAGGTAATAAGAATAGGTCACTTTTGGTAATGACACACAAATTAAACTTTCAAAACATGTGCATAGCTTTATTCATCTAAGATCTAACCTTTTCATGGAGCTTCAGCAAAATTCGAGTGTGCAAAATGCATTTCTAAAACGTAATGCAAGCAAAGCTTTTCACATTTACACTGGCAGGAAATACAGAGAAACTAACAAGTCACATTAGGGAGAGTTCAGATTTTTTTTTTTTTTTTTTAATGACAAGAATTGCACAGTTCATTATTTTGAGACAATTGTTGCAGACATAAATACTTAAAATTTTCTAAGCCAAGGTGCTTTAACAATAAAAATTTTTAGTTGGAAAGAGCCAGTAACTTGGATCGTAGCTCACAAAGAATTCCAAATTAAAGTGGACTCCATTATCTCCCTAGATTTTGCAAACAATGCTTTTTATAACACTTTTTTTTAGTAACACTAAAGGAGACAGCAAGCTGAAACTTTTTTCAAAGCACACAAGAAATGGTGTCATCACATTACTTGAAGAAGGTACTGAGGGGGTAGGGAAAGGGAGTGAAGAATCCTTTTATTATTTCCCACTACAGAACAGCCACTAACAGATTAAGAACAAAAAAAGAAACAACAAAAAAAGTAAATTAAATCACTTCCCCAGTTTATAAAATAGTTCCAGTTTGTGACAAGATCTATAACTTTAAACAGAGAGCACCAGTTGGGCGATAGAATGAGCATTTCATACTGCATAAAAATTAGTGAGGTGGTTAAGAACCATCAACTATCTCAGGCATTACTACATGGCCTTTCCAAACTTTTTTAAATATACATGCAAGGCACATTGATATAAAAATAGATCTCTGGCCAACAAACATATTAAATAAGCAAATTAAAATTTTGGCTTGGTAATATTGGCAACATCAAAATATAACCAGATAGCTTTGGACCACTTATCTTTCTCATATTCCTCCACTCCATTTGGTGTTTTCTCCTCCATTATTTTGGGTTAAGTCTCCTTCAAGTTTGGGTATGTGCTTGAGAAATGACTTTTCCTCTCGTCAAGTAGCATTCCTACTCAAGTTATCTTTGCTAAGTAAAAACATACTAGGAGAAGCAGAATAGTTGAGTTTTGATTGATTTGATTACACTAAATCTGATTGGCTCTGGATGGCATTATTTCCCCTCTGTATACAAACAAAAACTCCCCAGCTTATATAGTAGACAATTGTTTTTCTTTCTACAAGATAAATCAGCAACAAACCAATGATATTTCCTTTAAACCATTCTTCCCAAACCCTCTTTTTGAGGCAGAGAGAGGGAATAAGAGAAACAAAACCAAGATTTAAAAGATTTTCAGTAGTAGAAGACATTTTAAGGCCAAAAAGTGTAATACTAACAATTTTTATTTTCCTAAGTTATTGCCCTTCACAGGCCAATACCATAAATAGTTTATTTGTACTGATTCCCTCCTGAAGAAAAAATTTTAATTCATTCACTTTTGTTAGTGGCTGTGCTACAGGAAAGGTATTCAAAGCAACTTATAAAGGTATGGTATATAGTAATGTAAAAAGTGCATCACATTCTTGATTTTCAGTTTCTCATAGCAGCAGCAGGATTAATCCAAGACAGAGAACAGTTGTATTTTCACTCTAAGAAATGCAACAACTCCTAATGAAATGTATTCAAGATTATGAAAGGATCCTCCTCTAGAGAGGATAAATGAAATAGACTAATAATAGACAAACAGGGGCAAACTAAAGGCATTCACTCATATTTACATATTAAAACCATTTTTAACACCAAATCTTTACATCTAGCAAAAGAAATGTTTAAGAATAAAAGACATTACTAAAGCAGTATCCATTTTTTGGGAGCCTTTGTTTAGCACCTGAGGAAAAAAAAGGGTATATGGAAAGCTATGTAATTTACCTCAAGTTGGTTTCTTGGTCTGTATAAACTTTGATATACAATGAAAGTGAAAATAAACTGGAATATGTTTGTAGCTATTTTAGTAAGGCTATAGAAAAGGGATACTGCAGTATTATAAAATGGCTTTAGAACTCTGGACATAAGCAAAATTTTATGGATCAACAGGGAAGTCTGAATCAGCAATCCCAACACGTGAGGACGGCTGTTCCATAGGTTTCTTGCCCATAACTGCCATTTGACACTCCCAGTAATGCAAAAGCAACATACCATTCATGCTTCACCGGGTGTTTCTATTACCCAGACAACTTAAAATTCTATTTATTCTTATTGAGTGGCAAAACAGTGTGAAATTGAATTTAAAACTCAGTAAAGCAGTGCACTTGAGGGGAGCCAATGATTTATCATTCTTTAAACCAACCCAGGGTGGTCCTAGCTCTCACGTATCTGAAAAGATTTTTAAGTGTACTTAAAAAGAACATTTTAAGATACTCAAAGCATAAGCCCATCTTTCTCACCATAAAATAATCCTGGTGCTCTGCTGATTAATCACATTAATAAAAATAACGTCAGTATTAAGAACTAATGATAACCTATGCATCTGCAAACTTAGAGCAGCTATTATACATACTTGCCCTCTGACCCTCCCTTTTAAACAAGTATCAATACTTTGGGGAGGAAAAGATGAGCAAATCTTACACCTTTCAAAATGAAGCAGTTCAGTTCTGGATTATCAATGGACAGTGCCCAGTCAGAATCTAAGTCAACTAGTACATCGTCATGTAACAGACCTGATTATAAAAACTGTCCCTAATATGTACCTGACCTACTAGTCTATTTTGCAGTTAGCATAGGTATACAAGGATCATGTATCAAGGATATGGCCCAGTGATGTAACTATACTCCTAATCCTTGGAAATGGGACTTTCAAACCTTTTTCTCTGAAAATAGCCCTGACAAAATGACTCCCTCCTTACTTAACAGTTTAAAATAAGTCCTCTTCCAGTTC
Organism: Neogale vison; assembly: GCF_020171115.1. NCBI lineage: Eukaryota > Metazoa > Chordata > Mammalia > Carnivora > Mustelidae > Neogale > Neogale vison. The sequence goes on along the minus strand of NC_058095.1, from coordinate 28,142,449 downwards.
TCCTTGCCTGTGGCCATTGGATAGGACATCAAATTTCACACTAAATGGCTTTTTGCGTTTCAAAGTTTTCAAGATAAACCATTAGAGGCCTCCAGTTGGGTTAGCAACAAGACTAAACCAAGTATGAATCTACCACTGCTATGGTAATGTTTTGTGATGAAACACATTTTGTACTGTGGACAATACTTATAACTAAGGTTTGCCATATTTTCCCTAGAAACTGTTATTTGAAAAACCAATGCAGCACTTTTTTTCCTTTATAAAGTTTTTGCAAATTCTCAATGAGTAGGTAAGCAGGTGATTAAGAACAACAGCAAAATTCTAAAATGGAGATACCATCTCCAGCCATTTATTCGAAGAAAAAACAACTGGCATTAACAAATTCCTAATTATTGTCTATCCCCTCCCAGAAAGGAGGAGGCGGGGCTAACTACAGATGCTGTAAATATACTTTACGTCAAAGTTCATTACTAAGAAAGTCAGAGGAAAGGCTATGCAATTAACTTCAGTTCAGCAAAGTGGGGGTGAATAAAGAGAAAGATAAATACACCCTGTCTTTTGTGGGGAAAGGGAATTATTCTAGACATCTACAATAAGAGTGGTATGTGACACAGAAGCCTACAATCAAGACAGATTTAAAAAGAAATCTTCACCCATAATTAGTATCTTCATAGCTATTAAAAAAATAGGTCATGATTTCATTCTTAGTGCCATTTTTCAAATACTACCCTTTTAAGGATTAAAACCACCTGACTTTTATTCTGTGTAATGAGAACAAATGGCACAAAATAAATACAAGTTCATTCTCTGAATACTAATATGTCTTACACACATTCATTTACTAATTTTACTATCTCCCTGTCCCTCACACATACACACACACTACACACACACACACACACACACACACACACACACTCCTTTTTCAGTCTTTATAATGGAGGGATGTTAAAAATCCCCTCTAGACTGTATTTGGTTTAGGCTACAGTACTAATACTCTGAGTTGAAGGAAAATTCTTTATACCAAACAATAACACATTAATGTTATTTAAATGTGCTAAATTAATCACAGCTGAAGTTTGTTTAGAAGCTTACACAAAAATAATCAGAAAACAGATCAACTCTTAAGATTTTTTTTTAATAAGTGCTCTGTAAGGAATTGTGTGAGGACCTAAGGAGAAAGATTGCGACAAGTGTTACCAAACAGCACGAAGGAGATTTGTCCCAAAGTCCTGCTTGTACCTAGGCAATTAAGTCCATTAACCCAATGCCCAAAAATACTGACTTAATATGATGGGGCACTAGGGTTCCCAGAAAGAGACATTCCTAACTATATACCTCTAACCATATAATTAAGGAAATTTCAGTGGAGAAAATCAAGGTGAAATGTTGCATTGTTTCATTTAGAAGTGAGACTCTCAAAAACCTTTGGACAAACAGATAAGGGATACATTCTCTTTTTGGCTTCTCTAAACATGGAGGCCTGAGGGCTATATGGAAGGGAAGTAGGAAAGCAACAAGAGATTTCTAAAGGTATTTTTTAAGCGTTGCTTCTAAATTAAAAAGCCCAATTCAGACAGGGGCTGTTTTTGTTTTTTTTTTTTTCTTTTTAAATATATATATTCATTCAACCTCTATGTCACAAACCCAGAAAGTTTCTTGTGAGTTGTGAGACAGAAGAGCTTTTAAATTCCAGGCAAGCAAAATGGACATTTAAAAAAGAAGGGGGGAGGTGCAGGGGGAATCTGGCCCTAAGGCGACAAGTGGTTACACAAGGCAATTGAACACACAGCAGAACTTTAAAACCTATAAAACAAACTGGAGCCTTTTTGTCCTTTAATCAACCTTATTTCTTTTTTTTTTAACTTTTTGAAAATTTTTATTTAAAAAAAAAACACAAAAACACAGACTTCTTTCACTTCAGTATGTGGTATGTTGCAATTTCCAGTTTGTTCAATGCTTTAAAGCTCAAGGATGCCTCTGCTTTCAATTGTACATGGGCCTGAAGCATCCTAGCTTTTGGCAAGCAGGCAGGAGACTCAACAAAAATCAAAATAGGAACAAGGCAGACTAAATGCAGGGCACATCTGTAAACATATTATACATTTTTGAAAATTACAATATCAGTAAAAGTGATACAGTTTACAGGTGAAATGAAACTATCTGGAACTGGCCTACCACAAGTTTCTGAACCTGGACTGATACAATAAGTTATTATATATATATATTATGTATAAAAGGTTTTGTTTACATCAAGTGGAACTGGCAATCCATGCTTATACTTTTAAAAATCTAAGCAGGGCAGAAATCCAGACTAAAGATATTTTCTCTACTCTATGTTGAGCCCAACAGCTTCTTTCACAAACTACTTGTTAAAAGTCTCAAATAATCAACAAAACAAGAAAACTCATCCATACTACAGTCGCTCAAAACTGGACATTTCTTAAGCAAAGGGTTTGAGCAAAAGTAGGTACCTTCTCCCCCAAATACCCCAAGGGATCCAGTCTACTTTTATTAGAAGACTACACCTCTCTATATAAATGCCCTGCTATTTTAACCTGTATTTGACATACATGGATATACTAATTTCTGTGTGTGTGTGTGTGTGTGTAATGTGATGCTATGTCAGGCCAGAGAACTTGTTTTTATGCCACTAACATCACCCAATCTTAAATTGGACCCTTAGTTTCTGCACACACACAAAAAAATTTATTTCCGCATGCTATATACAAGCTGCAGTGCAACAGGATGGCAATGTGATGATAAGACAGGGCTAATGCTCTTCTCTGCCCAAAAGAAAATTTCCAGAATTTCACATTATTTTCCTTAAAAAACCCATTTTGCTCTAGTAATAAAATATATTTATTAAGATATAATTAGAAGCTAATAAGCTCAGAAGTATAGTTTGCATGAAAACACCTTCTATAGGCAGGGTTTATTACCTCCTCACTGGCTAAAAACATGAAAAGTTTTATAATTTTCATGGAAATTTTTCTTCCCCTTTTAGATATTTCTGAGAAATTAAAAGAGAATTTACAGAAAGGTACAGAAGTTTCTCTTTAGATGTTCAATGAAAAACAAGGAAAACAGTACATTTAGTGTTAGTGACAGAGAGCAAGTCTGGAGCACCTACAGTTGAAAAGCAGAATATATTTTTGCTCCCACTTACACAATTGCATTAAAATATGGGCAAAGGAGTATTTTCTTGTATTAAATATCTAAAGCCAATTGTTTGCTCTGTAACTTTTCCTTAAATGACACTCATGGGTTCTTCACTTGTTGAAGTCCAATATGTAACCAAAGCCAAGTGAACTGTGTACCACCAACTATTCCAGAATAATAGAACTTCAATGCCCTCCCCTATTCCCACCCCACAAAAAATAAAAGGAAAAGAAAATATTTCCCCAACATCCCCATAGAGGCTGTTCAGTTCCTGGCAAGACATGCAAATCATATTCGCTAAAAAAAAAAAAAAAAGAAAAAGAAAGAAAATAAAAAAATAAAAAAAAAAATACATCCCTGCAAACTTCAAGGCATTTTTATCCAGCATTCTCGCAGGGCTCAAAGTATAACCAAAAGATCAAGGGAGGAGTGGGGGAAAATGGTGAATCATTCTGGGTTCCCCGTGATTAGTGTATCACTTTAGTCACAGAACAAGATACAGAGATCTTTTAAGTGGATTTGCCTTTCCAGTGGGTCATCTGTTGCCCAAGTTGATGACAGCAGGAACTTTAGAACCACGCTTGTTAATAAGTCTGTATTCATTAATCACTTGCATTCACACTTAAAAACAAAAACTAACAGAAGAAAAAACAAAAACAAAAACAAAAAACTATTCAGTACCGGAGATTAAATAACCTTGTGTAGTCTCTTGAAATAAATTTGATTCCTTAAGAAGTCTAATTACTTTCAGTTGCCTTTTTTTTTTTTTTTTAAATAACTATATATATATATGTATATATATATATTTGTATATATTATCCTGTGATTCTACTTATGGTTCCTCTGCTGCGTTGAAGATCTAGGAGCATAAAAGCCTTGTGTCCCCCATGAACGGTGGCTCTAATGCTGCAGAAAGGTTACAAATAGGCAGTCTGGTCCTTCATTGATCTGGACTATCCATGGCTTCATTGTAAGTGATTATCCTTTTGGGATCTGGAGAGAAGGTTAAGAAATAGATACATAAATAAAAATAAGGTCTGATGAACGCCAAAAAGCCCACCCATATTCCAAATAGCTATCGTCATTTTAGCTGCCTCCTTTTTTACCAAAACACAATTTAAAGACCACTTCTTTGGGCACCTGGGTGGCTCAGTCAGTTAAGTGTCCGACTCAATTCTGGCTCAGGTCATGATCTCAGGGTTAAGACTGAGCCCTGTTTTGGGCTCCACCTTACGCTCTGCGCTGGGTGTGGAGCCTGCTTAAAGTTCTCTCTCTCGTGGCACCTGGGTGGCTCAGTTAAGCATCTGCCTTGGGCTCAGGTCATAATCCCAGGATCCTGGGATTGAGCCCTGCATTGGGCTCCCTGCTCAGGGGGAACTTGCTTCTCCTGTTTGTGCTCGCTCTCTCTCACAAATAATAAATAAAATCTTACCAAAAAAAAAAAAAAAAGTCTCTTTCCCCCTCTGCCCCTTCCCCCTCTTAAAAGAAAAAAAAAGAGATAATAATAAAAAAAAAAACTAAGACCACTTCTTTGTATTGACACACATATGATCTACTTTTCCAGGACCCAACAGTTCTTCATCCCAAAGGATTTCTAGCAACAGTGTCCTCTAGCCAGTGAGGGCTTCAATTCCTACAGATTAGAGAGGGGCTGAGTTCAGTTAAAAAGGATTTACGTGGGGACACCTGGGTGGATCAGTGGGTTAAAGCCTCTGCCTTCAGCTCAGGTCATGGTCCCAGGGTCCTGGGATCCAGCCCCACATCTGCTCATCTCAGTGGGGAGGAGCCTGCTTCCCTTCCCCTCTCTGCCTGTTTGTGATCTGTCAAATAAATAAATAAATAAAATCTTAAAAAAATAAATAAATAAAAATGATTTATGTGTTTCTCCCAATTATAAAAGCTTAAATCGTTCATAATCCAATACTAAAATAAACACTTGGATTCATTTATTATTATTTTTAAAGATTTTACTTATTTATGACTGAGAGAGGGAACACAAGCAGAAGGAATGGGAGAGGGAGAGAAGCAGGCTTCCCACTGAGCAGGGAGCCTAATGCAGGGCTCAATCCCAGGGCCCTGGGATCAGGACCTGAGCCAAAAGCAGATGCTTAATGACTGAGCCACCCAGCCGTCCCAGATTTATTAACTTTTGTTCTCAGTGAAATGAAGTCAAAATTTACTTTAACCAATATGGACTGTCTAATAAGGAACTGTTTGAGGCACATCTAACACCAAAAATTTCCAGTTAAGATTGGAAAACTATCAATTCAGTCCTAATTATGACTTATTTCTTTCTTCCTCCAAATTTCCCATAGCACCCCCAGTCTTTATTCTCTGCAATGTGCATAAGCTGAGATTCAGGTGCTATTCTAAATTCTAATTATTTAGCTGTATGCTCCCCCTCTACTGGAGAGGCATTAATTTTATTACATACCATTTCCCCTATCTAAGAACTTTTAAAAGTAATACACGCTTTTAATACAAAATAGGAAACCAATAAAATTTGTCACCTAATGGAAAAGTATAAAGGCCTAAAAATAACTTTAAAGATCTCAAGCTCACCTGAGCCTAATAGTCAATCTAATTTAGTGCAGAGATAATATCCCTTCTAGGACTGTAATAGCCATCCCCTAGCAACCTGCCATGAAGATAATGCTAGCTCTTAATAAGTAATAGCCATTTTACAGTAAATATAGGAAGTCTAATTTTGCAGAGTATATTTTCTAGTCTTTTTCTCGTTTGCCTTTGAATAAAAAGGGACACAGAAAGCAACTCAAAATAATTCAGGAGGTTGCTAGTTATCTTCACAGCTGTGTTAGACAAGTAAGACCTGACCTAAGTATGAGAGAGATGGGAGGAGAAGCAATCCTTGGAAATCAGGGAAACCTACCTTTTTTTTTTAAAAAAGATTTTTATTGTAAGTTATCTCTACACCCAACGTGGGGCTCTAATTCACACCCCTGAGATTAAGAGCCCCATGTTCTTCCAACTGCGCTAGCCACGTGCCCCCAAGGAAATGTACATTTAATCTTGCCACCTTCTAGCTTACACAGTGACCCTTCTCACTTATATTAGCTAGTAAAGTGGATGGGAAATGGATGAAATTCAGTTACAGGGTTCTAAAAGCCCAAATCTATTAGTGACTAGTTCTCCAGACTGAAACTTACCTTATTTCAGGTATTCCACAGCTACCACATTTTAACATATTTAGGAAAGCACACAATTAGGATAACCCAATTTGATTTTTTTTGAAAATTCCAAACAATCCAGATGTGGATTATTCAGTTCCTTTGCTTTCCTGCTATTCACATCTTATACATGTGGTTCATGAAGGAAGCTACTTTGCTGTTCTTTATAGATTTTTAACCATCTACTATTTCAGAGAGTATACAGCCCAAATAAGGCTTCTAAAACAGCCAAAATTTTTCTGAACTATGAACTTCAGTTCTTAGAACACCACTTGTCTACCACACAAATACAGATAAAGATTGGCTATAAGTGGAAACACTTACTCATGTTGGTTTCCTACATTAAAAATATTTATGTTGTCTTACTTTCATAATCAGAGGGGGCAAAAATTCATGTTCTTCACCTAGCAGGTGAAGAGTATTTTCATATACTCTTTTCTTTTACAGTGTTAGCCCATGTTTAGCAATCCTGGTATGGTAGCAAATGTATTTTAATTGCAGTTATTAAATAATTCAAAATGTAAAGCCTATTTCCTTGGTGGGTCACTGTTTATGTTATTCCTACCCAAACATAACATATGCTGTAAGTCATTAGTACTAACATTTTAGGTAACCTAACCATTCTTACCTTGCTTCTGCAAATTCCAAACAGATTCCATTTCTGCAAAGAAAAAAAAAACACAAAACCCACAACATTATTTTATACACTAAGTTTTGTAGAGCAAAGTTTAAAGCTATAATTTTCACTTTAAACCTAAAAAACCTAGACTGGGCTAGAGGTAGGGTTGAAATGGCATAGTTCTACTAAATCTTAGACAAAACATTCTTATTTTCTTGGAATTCTCATGAAGTGTCTTTCAGATTGCCTTAAGTTGATAATATAAAGTGAATTACAGGGGCGCCTGGACAGCTCGGTTGGTTAAGTGCCTGACTTCAGCTCAGGTCATGATCCCAGGGTCTCGGATCAAGCCCTATATCAGGCTCTCTGCTCAGCAGGGAGCCTGCTTCTCCCTCTCGGTTTGTGCTCTCTTTTTCTCAAATAAATAAATAAAATCTTAAAAAAAAAAAAAAAAAGTGAATTACCAACTGAAATTAAACTACCAAGAGAGCAATTCTATCTATACAAATAGTGAAGATATGCTGAAGCATGACATAGTTAAAGTGGCACTTTTTGTAACAGCTCACTGTTTTAAAAAATGAAGTATTTTTTGGCAATCCATCATAACCTAATGGTACCCAAAAGTCTTCTGAATAAAGCCCTCAAATTTGATCAAACATGATGCTTAATAGGCCTTATTAAAATTTTACTTAACTCTTTGCTGTAGGGACGCGATTGTGTTCTTCAAACCACACCTACTCTTATTTTTAATCCATAAGGTCAAAATGCCAATCCATACCCATTTATTAGTAAACACAATCCTCATCTGCTCTAATTCCATTGAAATGTGATCACAACGTGCTTACTTTGATAACTTACAGTGAAGAAAATATGCAAATGACCAAACTAGAGTGACATACAGAGAAAAATTCTATCTGAAAGCATTCCAGAAAGCTTCATAGAGGGCTTATTTGAAGGTTTGATGAGTAAGACAATAGATGACTACCATATCACAAGAACCAAAGAACAGGAAAATAGAAATTACAGTATCTTGAAAGGAAATATTCTATTCGGCTTACAATGTAAACAAAGACTACACAGTAACAGGAAAGAACCTAACTATGACTATGGAATAAGTGTTCTTCCCATGGCCATACCACTGTTAATCTGAAGACAAAAAGGAGATTTTCTTCTGTATAACTGGATTTTGTGTAATTGTATTCCATACAATTTATCAGTGGCCAATTATAGTTAAAGAAAAAAAAAAAAAAACAGGAGCTCAGTAAGATAGAATATATCTGGACATGGGTCATAGTTAAGGTACAACATAATCTCTCCCCAGGGCTAAAAGTGTATAAATCTCAAATTATTATTTTTTTGTTTTATGTTTATGGATGGAGGCAGAGAAGGGTAGATCACAGTCTTCCTGCTCCCCTCTATCCCTCATCAAATTCACTCTTAAGTTTTGAAAATTTGTCAGAATTTTATGTTTGGAACAATAGGTTAATTATTCAAACTAATTATCCAAATAACACTGCATTCAAGGTATCACAATAAATGCCCAATTAGGGGTGCCTGGGTGGCTCAGTGGGTTAAAACCTCTGCCTTCAGCTCAGGTCATGATCTCAGGGTCCTGGGATGGAGCCCTGCATCGGGCTCTCTGCTCAGTAGGGAGCCTGCTTTTCCCTCTTTCTCTGCCTGCCTCATTGCTTACTTGTGATCTCTGTCTGTCAAATAAATAAATAAAATCTTAAAAAAAATAAATGCCTGATTAAACAAAACCTGGGAAATAATACACTAGTTATCACTTGGTCCAAGAGCATAGAAGGACGCTATGGGCTTTCAATCACTGGACAGGGGCACCTGGGTGGTTCAGTTGGTTAAGCGTCTGCCTTGGGCTAAGGTCATGATCTCAAGTTTTGAGATCAAGCCCCTGCCACTGGGGTCCCTGCTCAGTGGAGAGTCTGCTTCTCCCTCCCCCCCTCCCCTTGCTTGTGCTCACTTTCTCTGTCAAATAAGTAATATTAAAAAAAAAAAAAATCACTAGACAGATACCCATCCAAAGATTGGCAAGAAAACCTCCATCTCCTAGGTCTAAGGGGAGAGAATTGTGATCAATTTAATCTGGAAAAAAGAAGATAAAGCAGGAAGGTTATTCTAGTCATGACACTCGTATCTATCACTCTAATTTCTATTAGTTTCAGACAATTAGGAATAGTTGAAATGGTCTTTAGAGCCGTTATCCTAAACATTTCTGTACTTCAGAATGGCTTATTTTAAGAAGTCCAAAGATCAGCCTTTCCTTGGTTGACCTGACTTCAAAAACATTAATCCAACACAAATGTTTTTTCTTTTAGTGAAAGTACAGAAATCCACATTTTCCAACAAATAAATTCCTGAGTTCTGTATGTATTGATTATTTAATGCTCACTACTGTTAAGTCTGTTTAATGTAAAGATAAATGTGTATTTAGTTATATTATGTTGAAAAAATCGAAACTTTCCCTTTTGACCCACCTATGGTTTAACATTTCCTTTTCTCCTCCCCCATCACGAACCTCAACCTGCCTCTTACCCTGCCATCATATTTTGGTGCAGGAGATGGGGAGGGACTACACTCAAGAGTCCAGAGAAGTACTTCAGTACTTTTAAATTTCAAAATACAACTGTTTGAAACCACCCAAGCTCTTTAATGGATTGAAATCATTTCCTTAGCTTAATCCTGATTTGGTTTTAGGTTTTAAACATAGATTTTACATGACTTCTGGTAAGAAAGTCTTATTACACTGAAATACGGGCTCTGGAGCAGTGAATTTGATTATGCTTTCTGAGGAAGGTAAAGGGATGTATGACCTAGCTAAAAAATTAGCCATGGCCAACCAAGCTTGTAGCAAGAAATAAATCAACGTTATCCGAAATGCTGAACTGAGAAATTAATGCAACCCCCCTTCTAGTTATTTAATATTAAATACTTCTATAACTAGTAGCAACTTGATGTCCTTGATTAGAATTTTAAGTTTCTATGGAACTTAACTGAAGATCAGAAAGAAGGGAATAAATCAAATATTGTTTGCATGATTAACAAGAACCTAGTAATAGAGAATACATAGGAAAGGAGAAAATTGTATTTTTGACCTTTTTGAAGTTACAAAAGTCTCCATGCAGATTCTAAATACAAAACGAGTTACTTTGTTTAACTGTTTTAACTACCATAAGAGAAGCTGAACAAAGTAAGGCACATTCAACTATACAGTGTCATAACACAGTCTACTTCTAATACTGCCCTCATAATCTCCCCCAAAATCTTTTACTTCCCAGTTCTTTTTAAAGTTGGATCCCAGGGGCACCTGGGTGGCTCAGTGGGTTAAAGCCTCTGCCTTCGGCTCAGGTCATGATCCCAGGGTTCTGGGATCGAGCCCCGCATCGGGCTCTCTGCTCCTCAGGGAGCCTGCTTCCTCCTCTTTCTCTGCCTGCCCCTCCGTCTACTTGTGATCTCTGTCTGTCAAATAAATAAAATCTTAAAAAAAAAAAGTTGGATCCCAGAACCCAATTGTGCAAATAGTTATTGAGAAATGGCCACAGGAAGTCATGGTTTCTGCTTTGAAAATATACCAAAGTAGGTGATTTTGTTAAAATTCTGCAATTTAGACTGCCACCATCCAAATGTTAAATTTTACCATATAAAATTTTTCAAATATTTAGTTACACAACCTCATCAGGAAAGAAAATTTAATATTCAATTCAATTTTCAATTTTGAAAATATTGAAATTTAATATTCAATTCGATTTTCTAAAGCAGACTACACTTCTACTTCCTACATAGCTCCCTATCACAATGCTCCCTGTAGTAGATGTCCAATAACTTAGAAGTTCTAAATTTCAAATAGTAGTTTAAAAACTACTATTTAGGGTCTAGGGATATAGATGTGAAACCAGAAAGGCTCTAGCTCTGTGAGCTTAGTAGAAGAAACAGCTTTTCTAGATAGAAGTATCAACATGCAAACAAACCTTGGTCATATTCAAGTAGGAGGTATGCTAAAGCAGTCAGCAAACTTGATTTCTACCCATTGCCTGTTTTTGCAAGTCAAGTTTTCTTAAAACAGAGTCACACCCATTTTATATATTAGCCATGGCTGTTTTTGTTTACAAGACGGAATCAAGTAAGAATTGCAAGGAGAGACTGACCCCTATTCTGCTACTCAGGGGATAGCACAAAAGCACATACAAAGGAAAATTTCCTATTTAAACCATACAGCTGAAGGGAAGCCACTGAAAATACCTGAGATTATCATACTAAATATCAGTAATAATTGAGGTAACTGCAGAGTATGGGTGAAGTGATAGTACAGTCATCCCCCTTATCAGGAGAGAGGTTCCAAGACCCTTCCCCCCACAACAGCGGATGCCTAAAACTGCAAATAGTACCAAACCCTACATATACTATGTTTTTCCCTACACATACATGCCTATGATAAAGTTTAATTTATAAATTAGGCACAGTAAGAGATTAAAACAATAAAAAACACACTGTAAAAAAAGTTATGTGAGTGTGGTCTCTCTTAAGTGTCTTACTGTACTGTACTTACCATTTTTCTTGTGATGATGTGAGATGAATAGATGTCTAGTGATGAGATGAAGTGAGATGAATGACAATAGGCATTGTGACGTAGCATTAGGCTACTACTGACCTTCTGACGATTCAGAAGGATCATCTGCTTCCAGACCACAGTGACCGTGGGGAACTGAAACCGCGGAAAGCAAAACCACGGATAAGGTGGGACTACTGTACAGAAAAAGAGCCCAGTAAATGTTACTGCAAAAGTGAAGAAATTAGGACAGTTGTATTAGAGATAGAAAGGAAAAAAATGGGTATTTTAGAGACAGGATCCATATAACCTAATCATCAGGGTTTGGAAAAAAATGAATTCAGTGTTATATACAAAGACTAGAGTGATGATGTTGAATATATGTGGTTTGAACTCAGAGTAAAAGCAGTTGAAGTTTTGAGCTTAATACACAGTGACAGAATTGGATGAGATTACTCAGAGGAGTTTGAGTAGCATGAAAGGGAGACTGAAAGAACACCAACATTTGAGAAAAAGAGAATGATACCAGGCAGGTTATGCTGAAGATGTAAAAAGGAGGAAAGTGAGTAGTTATGGAAATGCAAATTAGAGAATTTAGGGAGGGAGTGTTCAACTACGGCAATTCTTATTCAAAGTTAAGACTGTTAACTTTCTAGTCACTCTCTTTTTCCCTAGCTAGGTGTCACTGCCTTGTTCAAGCAGTGGTACCTTACGGAACATTTCTGCCGTGTAATCTTTTTTTAAGAGGCTTCTCTCACCCTCAATCGGGTCTCACTTTCTATCTTCTACCCCATGGCTATCGTTCTCTCCCTCTAAAAATATAAATCTGAAAGGGACCAAAACATTTCAATGAATTCTCACGGTCTACAGAGACTAGATCTGTTCACTTGTATAAAATTTCCAGCATTTGACACAGCTGTACATCAATAAATAAACTGGACAACTAAATTAAAGATTTTTAAACTTGTATCACTCACTTTCCTTGAATCACTCTGAATGACTAGCATGTTCAAGTATTATTTCATTTCCTCCACCTAAAATAGTTATGACTTTCCTTGTACAATAAATAAACCAATTTCCACTTCTTTTTAAATCCTGACTAGCCTTCTCTGACCCTCCCACCCCCCTTAGGAGTTTCTCTATGTTCCACACACATTTTATGTATTTTTCTACAGAGCAGTGACACTAGTATGTATTTCCTTCCATGTATGTTTCCCTATTAGACTGAATTCCTTAAAGACATGAATACTCTCTTTTCATCTACTTATCACAATTGCTTCCCACAGAGCTTGGTGCTATATGTAAATATTTGAACAAAATACTACTCATAAATCAGTCAGGAAGCAAAAATATAACAAAGTAGTATTATGTCCATTGAAACCGATATTCAACCATTTTTAACCTACAAAAACAGCAACTACATACGGTCCAACAAATAAATTCTGCATTTAATTCTCCGAAGAAAAAGACTAAAGCTAAGGTTTAAAGGTTAAACTTGAGACTTTTTTTTTTTAAACTTTTAAAATTGAATGATACTATTGTCCCCATCTAATATTAACATTTAAGCGGCTCCTGGGTGGCTGTTGGTTAAGCATCTGAATCTTGGTTTGTGCTTAGGTCATGATCAAGTCCCACCCTGGGCTCTGTGCTGGGCTAAGAGCCTGCTTAAGATTCTTTCTCTCTCTGGCCTTCCCCATCTTCCCTGCCCTCACACACTTCCTCTCTTTACAAAAATAATAATAATAATAATAATAATAATAATAAACAATCCTAAAAAAAATGTTCTGAAAACATTTAAACTTCTTAAAGATTTATTTATTTATCTGAGAGAGCAAACGAGCGAGCATAAGCAGGGGAGGAGGGTTGGAGAGGGACAAGCAGGCTCCCCAACGAGCAGGGAGCCTGATATGGGGCTTGATCGCAGGACCCTGGGATCATGACCTGAGCTGAAGGCAGACACTTAACCAACTGAGCCACCCATGCACCCCAAAAATATTTAAACATTTTAAAAAGCACATGTCTCAGGGCATGTGACTGGATGGCTCTGGATGGCCCAGTCAGTTGGGCGGCCAATTCCTGATTCTGGCTTTGGTCATGATCTCAGGGTCATGGGATTGAGCCCTGTGTCCAGCTCTGTGCTGACAGTCTCCTCAAGATTCTGTCTCCCTTTCCCTTTGCCCCTACTCAAGCACACACTCCATCTAAATATTAAGTTTTTAAAAAGTCTAAAAACCAAAATAAAAAGCATGTCTCCCCACCAAAAAAGGAAGTCAGTCAAATTTAAGGCTAAAAAAGAGGACTGCCACAATTGAGAACCTCCCGAGCCAGGTCAATTTACCACTTGATGCTTCATGTCAATTTACCACTTGATGCTTCATCAATGATGCCTACCTTATCACCTTGTTTTGCTATTCTGATTTCCTTCCTCAACCACTCCAAAGTACCTCCCTATTCTTTTGCAAAGAAGACTGTCAGAATCTTCTCCCCACCCTTTTCTTTTCCATTTTTGACTATACCAGAGAATTAAAAGCTTACCTTTGTTTAAAAAATGTTAGGGGCATCTGCCTGTCTCAGTTGGTGGAGTGCATGACTCTTGGTCTGGGGTTGCGAGTTCTAGCCCCATGCTGGGGGTAAAGATTACTTAAAAATAAAATCCTAGAAAAAAATTTTTTTAAAAGTAACCTCTACACCCTATGTGCAGCTCAAACTCACAAGCCCTAGACTGACTGAAGTAGTTAGAAGTCATCACCTTTTCAGGAGATACTTAAAACTCTTCATTGGATCAATTTCAATCTTATATTCCCAATTTGGAGTTACACCCAACCAGACTAAATAGAACTGTCTGGACCACCTCTAAATATATACATTAGAAACTTGGAATATATACATTATTATGTCTATACATACATATGTATATATAATTATTATTATATATACATATTATTATTATATATACATACTATATTATACATATATATGTATATATTATTGTTATGTCTAAATATATACATTACAAACTTTTGAGTTCTGGTTCATTTCTACTTCTATGCTTATTCTAATCCAGTTTACTCTGAAGGTAAAATATCAAATTCAAGTTGCTTGGCATAATGAAACTGCTATTACTAACATAGTAATAGACAATTTCTGCTTTTATAGCATGGGTGGTTCTTCCCTCACTTTCAGGAAGTAAGCTAATAAAATCTGGGAGTTAAATTTTACCTTCTATAAATTCTTTACAAGTTACCTTTCAGACTAATACCAAAGTAAATTCATTACTATTGCACTCATAAAAGCAGACTTAATGAAAAATCAAGCATCTTAATACGGATGCTAAATGGTAAGTCACTAGGAAAAAAAAACATCTCACAATCACGTTAAATTGTTACAAACATTCCTGTATGTCCCATATTATAGAGGGGGACAAAAGGATCCTTCCCCAATCTAAGAAATTCAACTATGGCTGAAACCAAATTCAAATCTTTAGGCACCTGTAGTTAAGATTATGAGAAAGACAGCTGTGATGCCATAAGCAATCACGAAACAGTAATAGTAAAATGCAGTAAAGGTGAAAATACTTGTTCAACATTGTGTTTAAAAAAGAAAATTTAGTATTCAGATGCTTCTGTAAACAAAAGTCCTCTTTCCCTTTGATGGATTAACCGTAACTTGTCTCCTGCCTCCTCCTACCCTGTAGAACAACTTCCTCACTCCCAAACCTAAAATCCCTTTTTTTTAAAAAAAGATTTTATTTATTTATTTGACAGAGAGAGATCACAAGTAGTCAGAGAGGCAGGCAGAGAGAGAGAGGAGGAAGCAGGCTCCCTGCTGAACAGAGAGCCCGATGCGGAACTCGATCCCAGGACCCTGAGACCATGACCTGAGCCGAAGGCAGCGGCTTAACCCACTGAGCCACCCAGGCGCCCCTAAAATCCCCTTTTTAAACTAAGTATTTATCTTCAGATAAGCAATACATCCATATGACTACAAATACAAATGGGAAAATCTCATTACTCCTCTGCCTAGACTATTCTAAGAGCTCATTAGAAAAATGCTTTCCAATCTGCCTTACAAATTGGTGCCACATTAATCTACCTGAATGCAGGTCTATAATACCAACTCAGTTTTTCAAGCTCTTCAGTAAAATAAAACAAAGGCTGATGTACTATTTTATAAATTTAGAAGCCCAGACTTAAGGACAACAAATGATTTTTTACAAGTACACAGAAATTAGGAACATTTTGGCATTCATCCGTCTCCCGTGAAGTTTAAGTCACTTCCATTCCACCAGCCCATCTCCCTGATATTCAGTGGCTTTCCACCTGCCTCCAGACCGACCTGATGATCTGACAGCAACTTACCTTCTTTCTCTTTTATGTCCCCTCACCATAACCAAAGCAGAACCCTTTCACTGTTTACATTTACTCAGAATTCTCCAACTTGTCTATTCTTTATTTTCCTCTTATCTGCATTTCCACATGTCAAAAAATCTTCCCCTGTCCATCAAAACTCATATTAAATGCTGCTGCCTCCATGAAAACATACCCTGCCTTTACTCTTCCCACCTTTACTCCATTAAAAATTCTCCTTCCACTGAAGTCTTCTATTTATATCTGTATACACTTAAAATCTTGCCTGATAAACTTGTGTACTTTTGCCTCTACTTAAGCTCTACAAAGAAAAAGACTCAATCTTGCAAAGTCTTCCATAACTAAGTACTTTGCCTATAAATACATAAGTGAAAGGAAAACACACACACAATTCCTGCACAACTGTGTCAGAGAAAAGAAAAAAAGGATTAAGCTGAAGAAAGCTCTCTAGATTTCGAGTTCTCAATCCCAGCAGGCAGTGAGAACCACCTAGGAAGTTAAAATACATTTTAATTCCAGGGTGTAGGCCAGATCTAGTGAATTCAAATCATTTATGCTAATAACCTATAAGTAACAGAGAAACAAATTTTTAAAGTTTTATACTGCAGCGCCTGGTGTCCCCTTAAGTATATTTTATACTAGATAACTGCCATGCTGACTCACTTCAACCACCAAGAATTACACCTTATTTTATTCATCTCCCCTTGCATCTCTACATGCTGGATAAAATTTACCATATCAAATTATTTTTTCATGAATACTACAAAAATACAAGCATTCTGAACGCTTGATAACCTTCAGCACAGTATTAAGCAAGATAAATCAACCTGGTTTAAACACTGACCAAACACACAACTCACATCAACCTACCTTATTTCAACAGATTTGGCTTCAAATGACTTTTCTGAGTCAAATAACTTCAAATGACCATTTCAAAATCAAAGATTCACCTCAAAAAGTTAGGGTCTACTAAATGCTTTAAAGGAGGCAACAGCTGTCTGTCCTGTACGTGCATTAAAAGCTATCACTCTAACACAATGAAGTATCAATGAGCAAAATGTTAGGTACCTGGAATTTGCTCTTGACACTCCTACCAAAGAAACTCTGAAGGTAGGTTAAACAAGAACGACTAAGCTTTTTAAATGTTCAGGCTGGACGATGGGTACTTTGGGGTTCATTATAGGTTCCACTTTTGAATATAAATTTTTTCATGGCCAATTTAAAAAGGTAACACTTTAAAGTTCACCCCTTAAGTGCCACTTGAGAAAAATAGAAAACAGGACCCATGTCTCACCATACATATTAATACTACTATGTAATGGTACAATATTCCTCCAGATAATATAAAGATTAACCCTCCTGTTTCTTAAGGAAAGTTAATAGCATAACATGTATCATAAGCTAAAAGAAAAATCCCAAGAGTTGTAAT
Organism: Neogale vison; assembly: GCF_020171115.1. Classification (NCBI taxonomy): domain Eukaryota; kingdom Metazoa; phylum Chordata; class Mammalia; order Carnivora; family Mustelidae; genus Neogale; species Neogale vison. The sequence continues at coordinate 28,125,120 of NC_058095.1, read as the reverse complement.
TCCCACCAATCCCTTTTTTATGCCTCATGTATCTATCTTTATTTCATATCCTCAAATGTACTGAACATACTTCCAAGGCTGCAAGTAATTCATGTTTAATCTAAAAAATGCACCATTCCTACTGAACTTACTAAGCACCCTCTTACCTACTATTTCCAAATAAAGTTGTTGAAGAACTTATTTTTGAAGTTAGGAGGTATGCATAAGAACTTCTATTCCTGAGCCTAACTAACTTTGTAAGTGATCGCCTTTGAACGTTTAAAGAGAAGACTACACTAAAGGACCAAAAAAAATACAGGTGCTCTTTTAAAGGATATTCCAGTAAGCCCAACTGATTACCTTCTTTAGAGTTTAACTTAAAAAAAAAAAAAAAAAGGCAAGCCAGCCTTCACTTATAAGAACTTCAGATCTTCAAAAGGTTGTAATTCAAAACAAATTCAAAGAAAAGAGAAATTAGTGACCTAATGAACCAATCCACATTTGGCAGTAATACAAAGAACCCGCCACTTTAGGAACTAACTGAACTGAATGTTACCCATTGTTGGGGGGAGGGGGGATGCAGCAACAACACAATCAATACCAATTTAATCTCAGTAATATTCAACTACAAAACTCAAATTGATGCACTTCACTAAAGCAAATCATTCGTTAATATTAGCAAAATTAAATATAACTGCATCCATGTAGGGGCATTTAGCTCATCTAAATACCACTGATTTCATGTCTAGTTAGCCTACCTATATGGAAAATGCCTACAGAATACCTAGAAATAAATTGGAGTTAATACTCCCATTTAAAAAGGCTTACAAGGGGCGCCTGGGTGGTTCAGTGGGTTATAGCCTCTGCCTTCGGCTCGGGTCATGATCCCAGGGTCCTGGGATCGAGCCCCGTGTCAGGCTCTCTGCTCAGCAAGGAGCCTGCTTCCTCCTCTCTCTCTGCCTGCCTCTCTGCCTACTTGTGATCTCTGTCAAATAAATAAATAAAAATCTTTAAAAAAATAAAAAGGCTTACAATTCACCACAATAAAAATCTATATAAAACTAGGAGCCACTTAATGGAACAACTTGTCCCAGACTTTTTCACAGGCTGTGGAAGAAAACCAGATATCCTCTCAGGTTCACATACTGACCACCAATACAAAATACTCAGGTAAAGATTTTCCCAGTAAAAGTCTCTGGAGGGCCGATGGCACAGAAGATATCACCAGAAACGCCAACTCCCCCAGCAGAATTTAACTTATAATTAACCACAAGTCTTAAGAAACTATGCAATTTTTTTGGTCTTAACTTTCCTAAAAACATCCACTTCTTGGTCAATTCATTTATTTCCAAACAGCAGTGCTGGAGAAAAAAGTGAAGACAGGTAATTTTATCTGCCAGGATTTCTACTCCTAAACTCCCATAAGGCAATACTACTACTTACTCCCATTTTTTAAAAAGAAGAAAAATAGTAAAAGGACATCTGTTCATTTTACTAATGTCTTCCAGTTTGCAGATAAGGTAAGGTATGCAGAGGCGGCAATTTGCTTAAAAGTCACATAAATAGCTTTGTTATTCATCTCCGAGGCAGTGATTCTTCCAGGGAGAATATGGGAATTACCTCATCCCCACTATATGATATGGTGCCCCTTCCTTGCAGTTCCAGGTCACTGCCTAAATGAGCCAATACTAAAAATGGGAATGTGCAGCGTATCTTAGGTATGTGTATGCACACATGGGGTATAGATTTCTGTTAGGGGAGGAGGGGAATATGGAAATGGAAGACTGAAAACTACTGTTCTCAAAAGTATCAAGGTTGTAAACATCATTCACTAAGCCTTGTTATTTGCTGTAGATATTTAAATAAGTTATGCCATACAGCAAATTTTTAAGACACAAATAGCGGCAGAGCCAGATAAGCACCGGACTCTGGATTTCAGCGCAAATAATGACCTCAGGGTCCTGCTAAGCCCAGAGGTGGACTCCCTGCGGGGAGTCTGTATATCTCCCTCTCCCTCTGCCCCTCCCCACCCGTGCTCTCTCTCTGAAATAAATTAATTTTAATTTAAAATAAGACACCAAGAAACCATATTCTAAAAAAAGTTATGGGCATGAATTTGAAAGATATCTGATTCCTTTTTTAAACACAGGCTTCGGGGCTATGAAAAGTACAGACTCCGAGTGCCTGGTTCTACAATGACTGGGCTTGCTGTTGCAGTTATCAAAATTCTTTTCCAGTTACCATTCAGCACCCATTATTTCTTTGTGTAGAAGAGAAAATAGTTTGACACTCCCATCTTTTTGGACTCCTCCTCAAAAACACTGCTCCTACTCATTTTACACGTATTAGAACTATCAAGTAAGCTCACTAATAAAGAAGCGTATGATATAAAAAGCAAAGGAGAGGGAACATCTGTTCAAAGAAAAATTTTAAAAACAACCCAAGAGAAAATATGTCATCCCTTTAGGCACAACCCCACCCTTCTTCACTCTTTGAACTAAGTGTAGGAAGTCAAATATACTGTGTATATTATGTATATGTTTGTGTGTGTGTATATATATATATATATATTTTTTAATGCTTTTAAGTTGAAAAAAAATTTTTTTCTTCAAAATAGTACTATTGCCGAAGACCCTGAATTAGTTTATCAGCAGCTTTATCCACTGTTGTCAACTTAGTTCACAAATTCTTCAAGAATCTCCTAGTAATTTCCAAAATTCACCCTTAATACACCAGCTAATAAATATAAGTTAAATCGACCAGTAAGAATCTTTATATAAGAAAAAACGAGTTACCTTTAGTGTGATATACAATAGCAGCCCTCAGGTCAAAAGAACCCCAGCTATCATTTCTTTCTAGGCCTCTCTGGTATCTCTGTTCTTTGGCGGAGCCTAACAAAGTGTTCGTAGGAGACGCCAGAGGATTTTGATTTTCTATCTCGTAGTCCTTTGAGAGAAACACTAAAGCACCTTGACTACTGGTGTCTGCTTTTTGCAGGTCACCTATATGACTGGGTTCCAAGGATAAGGCTCCACTCTCACTAGTAGTCCCAGATTTTAGAATGCTACCCAGAACTTGAGGACTAGTCCGTTTTTCCAGCTCATAAGCCTTGGGAAACACAGGATGCTCAGTTCCTGAGGGGATTATTTCAGCACCCTGTGAAACCAAAGTGGCAGGATATTCCCCTTGAAATGTCACCTCCATCACTTTATGATCTGATGACTTCCCAATAACAGTCTCAGGGCCAGCACTGGGCTCATTTATAAATGATAAACCCCACTGATTCTGGAAGATATCCCCCAGGTTTTGCTGATCTGTTTGAGAGGGCAGATCCACTTGTGCTGTGCTCAACAGCACAGTTTGCATATTTGAAGGATAGATAAAAAGGCTAGATTTAATTTGTTCAACAGCTGCTGAAGTCAGACTCATGTCCTGGAGAACTGAATCAGTCCCAGAAGAGACGGGTGTTAGAGTATTAGCAGCAGTAGTTAGCAGTGGCTGACCCCCTGGAGAATACACACTTGCATCAGTCCCTGCTAAAACAGGCCCATTAGAAAAGTTGGCCGAAGTAACAGATTTCAGCGCTGACATAGGGACCTGGGATAACCGACTTGAAGATTGGGTCGGAGTTTCCCCAGTAGATGACGAAGAGGATGAAGATGAAGATGGCGACACGGAAGAATTCTGTACAGTTTTGTTGAGGTTTTCCTTAACTTTGCTTGCATAACTTATTTTAGGAACTATTTTAGCGCTGCTATTGTCCACTGGAAAAACTGGGGGTGGTTTAAATAGGGTCCACGAGTCCTCTTTGGAGGTAACAGCAGAAGCATGCTTTCCTTTGGGCCGATCATCAAACTTTTTGCTGCTCACACCAGGTTTAATATCAGAGCTTTTCCGCAGTATATCACCCACAGCAGGTTTTCCTCGATTTGTTCCTCCAGGCCCAGTTTCATACTTCCAAATGGGCTTTGAACCATCTACTCGATTTCCCTTTTGTTCACTGTAGTCAGGCTTGAAAGTTTCAAGTCCCTGTTTTAAGGATGGGACACTGGTCTCTTGTTGCATTATTTTGTCCTGAACTAAATTAAGGTTTTCACAACCCTTGGCACTATTGCGCCTAGCTTTCCTTTTTTTAGGAGTGGTATATCCGCTCTCAGATCCACTACCATCATTATCTGCTCCTTTGCCCATATAACCATTAGTAATATAGCCAGAATTATTTGTTACAACACCATTTGGAATTGCTACTGTATCAGTCTTGTCTACAGACTGGTTCTCTCCAGATTTATTTTCATAAGATTTCCCATTCTTTTTGTCCATACTGTTTTTCTGCATGAAATTCCTGGTTTTAATTCCTGCTTTCCCAAAGGTGCTGGCCTTTACAGTCTGCTTCAGATTAGTGTCTACAACTTGTTGGTTGCCATTGAGGACCCTGGAAATAGGGCTGGTAGCTTCATCAGAACCCAGGCTCTTTAAAGATATTTCTCTTTCTCCAGCATTACCATTTAGTTCACCATAGCCTAGAGGGGGGAAAAAAATTTTTTTTTTAAAAAACAATTACAATATACAGATTACAACAGTCTAACTTTTTTAAAAAAGATTTTATTTATTTGACAGACAGAGATCACAAGTATGCAGAGAGGTAGGCAGATAGAGAGATAGAGAGGAAGAGAAGCAGGCTTCCCGCTGAGCACAGAGCCCAATGAGGGGCTTGATCCCAGGACCCTGGGATCGTGACCTGAACTGAAGGCAGAGGCTTTAACCCACTGAGCCACCCAGGCACCCCAACATTTAAAGACCCTATGCTAAAAAAAAAAAAAATAAAAATAAAGACCCTATGCTATGAGCATTAGCTTGACTATCTGTTATTATTTCACAACTACGAGAAAACACTTGTGAGCCCCGTGAAGTCTACCAAGCAAGAGACTGAACTAAGCTGGAATTCAAACCAAAGTCTGAGGTCAGGAAGAACAAGACCTCTTAAGCTGTATGCCATACTCTCTCATCTAACAGAATCAACTTTCCCATTGTTCTCACAGGCTGTTGTAAAATTTCCTTTACAATTAAGAGCAGAGCTACCCTCTGGGCAAAAATCAAGTTATGTTGATACATTAATTGTATATTACAGTAGAATTAAAAAATCTCTTTCTAGGGCCACCTGGGTGGCTCAGTCAGTTAAACATCTGCCTTAACTCAGGTCCTGATCTCAGGGTCCTGGGATTGAGCCCCACATCATCAGGCTCCTTGTTCAGCATGGAGTATGTTTCTCCCTCCGACAACTAACTGTCTACCCCTCCCCTCTGCTCGTGCTCTCTTGCTCTCTCTCAAATAAGTAAAATCTTAAAAAAAAAAACCCTTTCTATGAACCCATAAATGGCTGGTAGTCACCATAAGCAGTTTCTACTGCATTCTGCTGAAGAAAAATCTACTACCTGTGAACTTTTTCTACAGTAGTCTTGAATTTAACATTTCCCAGACATTAGATCACACTATTTATGTATGAAACCAAAATACCTATGTACCAGTGTTTCTAACTCTTTTAAGATACATTTTTTTCATTTTACATCTGGGTAAGAAGACTCTCAGAGAAATTAACGTGCCCAAGTCACAAAGTAAAGAACTGGAAATGTGAACTACAGTTTACCTAACATAGTTTCCCATTACTATGTAATACTGCCTACAAGTGATGCAATATTATTTACTAACAAAACTACAATGAAAGTTATTTAATTTATTTAAATATTTTATTTATTTATTTGAGAGATATAGCTAGAAGGAACACAAGCAGGCGAGTGGGCAAGGAAGAAGCAGGCTTCCCGCTGAGCAAGAAGCCTAATGTGGGGCTTGTTCCCAGAACCCTGATCATGACCTAAGCCAGAGACAGACATCTAATGACAGAGCCATCCAGGCACCATAAAAGGTATTTAACTTTAAAACGTGTTATGGTGTTCAAGTTTCAAACTTTCAACTGCCATAAACAGTTTATTACTATCTGTTATTCAAGTAGGCTAACAACAGTTTTTTCCCATTTCCTTACCAGTTAAACAGTGATATTAGTTATCCACCTTTCTATGAAAAGTTCCCAAAAGCATTTTGAGGTCAAGTAATTAGAAACAGATACATAACAGAAGGATGCACACAAATTCATTTAAGGGAGTTTTTCAAGGGATTGAGGAGGGGCATCCAATCAGAATACCAAGTAATTTGCCTTTGTCACTTTTATTCATTCGTTCTTGTGGGTCTTTAGCCTGAAGGCTAAAAGGAATGTGAGCTGTATATTCTTGTTTTGAAATTGTTTTAATTCCCAATACAGTAAACATCCATAGATACATAACCCACAGTAAAAGCTCTTTGTGAATTTTAAAAGCATATGGGATCTAAGGTTTTTTTGTTTTGTTTTGTTTTAAACAAGTGTGAAAACCATTGTTTTAAAATACCTTCATGTGGAATAGAACAGTCTGGGAAGATGCACAACAGGACTTACTATAATTTTAAGGCACTCATTTTGTATCAGAGAAAAAGATAAGGATGCTACGAATGAACAAAAAAAAGCATTTTCTCCCACTGTATTAACTTTCAGAAAATAACTCACGACTATAATCGTTCCTAAGATGCAGTGGCACAAAATTTGTACCACAAAAAAATTTATTTTGTTAAAGCTCTTTTGCAGAGTTGTATTTAAATTTTTTTGACTGCTGAAAGTGTTTTTAGGATAGCCAATCAAATCAAATTTTTGGTGGAAAAATTCTAACTATGAAACTACTAGTAAAGAAGAGACCATTCCTTAGGATGTTTTCTGAAAGTTTCTTTTTTTTTTCTTTAGAAAAGCAGCAAGTTCCTAAATAGAGGCTCTCATTGTTTTTAACAGATCCAAGTTTACCTGTGTACCCTAGACTAAAACCAAACAAACCAAACAAACAAAAACACTACATACACCATTTCATGCTAACAGGCTAAACAAAGGTTTTGTACTCTTGGGCCTATTAGTCATAACTTTCTCAAAGGTAAGCAGTTTTAAGAAAAAAAAATTCCAATGTCCAAACTAACCAGGACCAAGCCAGGACTTTTAAGTGAACCGGAATAGTTTTTCCTGAAATTACTAATATTTAGTGGTTCCAATATCAGTAATCACCTAACAATTTAATAACAGCTCAAAAACAACCATACTTCCACTCCCAAGTTTTAGTAACAAAAAACATTTCTCATTTAACTGAAGTTTTCAGTTAAGCATCTGCCTTATGCTCAGGTCATGATCTCAGAGCCCTGGTCTAGTGGGGAGACTGCTTCTCCCTCTCCCTCAGCACCACCCCCCCAACCCCATCATGCTCTCTTTCTCTCTCAAATAAAGTCTTTAAAAATATTTTCTATAGAAACTTACACAAAGTGTATGAGACATTTTCTTTTAAAAACTTAGGTATTTAAGAAAAAATGCAAATACCACAGAATCACTGAGAGAAATCAAAGGGCTCTTTGCACTTTCACTATTCAGGTTTGCCATGCTAAAGTATCTAACCCTATTTCAAATGGACTCTGCAAAACTTCAGTCCTAATAAATCTAGCTTTTGGATTAGAAACCCAAATTACTGAACACATTTGGCCCTCTCTTGCGCCCTCTTCTGGTAAAAGAAAACGGGTTCCTCTTTATAGGTTTGTGGGTAATGGGTCATAAAAGCCCACTTCAACATATTACAGACACATTTCAAAAATGCTGTTTTCTTAGTAAATTAGCATTACACACGTTGACGCCACAGTACCGTGACCAGGCCACACATGGAAAACTGTTCATCCCAAATTGTTTACATTCTCTCAAAATCGCTAAGCCCAGTTTCCCCTCTTTATCCTCTTCCTGGATTAGACATACTACTTTGAAGAACGCCAGGGGCTGAATGGTTCAGGGGCTCTTCTGTATGTAGAGAAGATTCCTGCAGGGGTGGGGTATATTAATACCTGACCAACTAAATAAAATTTTCCAATCTGAACAGTAATACTGCTTTATATTCCAAGCAACCACAATAAAGATTTTCTTTCCTCTAAATTGAAAAAGATCTAAGGTTAAAACATTTAGTGATGTATACCTTCTGATAGCTTTCAAACTGTTCCAAACCCGTTAAGATTAATTCCCAATACACGTATATGTTCATTTCTACTGCACACCTGATGTCCCTACCCCCAAAAGCGGAAAATCTGGCATTCCAATTTCAGTCTTCAAATTACATTAAATCTTCAACAGAACAGTAATTTTTCTCCAGCTCTCAGTAACTGTTTGTATCACATCTGATATGCTGGGTTTAACAACCATTTTCTTACCATTCCCTTCATTTCTCTTCCAATTTATAAAGAACCTTTAATTTGTAAAAATCTGCCTGGTCACAAACTTTTAAAGTTCATTTCTTCTCAAATGTTGTCTAAAATGACTTTTACCCTCAATTTAACATTGTTCAAATCAAGAGTTTGGGGCTCGGCATCAATTTGAAAATAGGAAAACACCTTTCCTTTTTACAGGGGAAAAAGCCTCGTCCAAGGCAAGATGGTAGTGAACCAACCGCATGGATGAACCACCTCGTTTCTCCTTTAAGGACAAGAAACAGGGGTCAAAAAAAACCCTCGCCCGCTACCCCATCCAATCATTTTTCTAATCTCGCTCCTCAAAATCACTACCCAAGCCCAGAAAAATGCTGGGGGGCTTGAAAGAGCTAAACAAGCTTTTTTTGTAAAAAAAAATAAGCTGTTAGGAGGAAAGGGCCCAAGTGAAAGCCTGAGAGGCGGAGTCGTGAGCGAACCTGGCAGGAGACGAGGTTCCTGTGGCAGAGAAACTCGTGACCGGGGAGCCTGGTTCCCGCTGGGTACCCCACCCGGCCTTCAGGCACCGCCTCTACCCAAAATGTACCCCCCCCCCAGCCCTCCTGCCCCAAGGAGCGCCGCGGCCGCCACCCGCGGCCTCCTGCTCCTGGCTCCACTTCGAGGCCGGCTCCTCTCCCTGACCGCCCGCGCCTCCCGCTGCACCCGCGAGCGGGAAACGCGGCCGCCGGCGCGCGGGGCCGGGTGAAGGCCGCTCCCCTCGTGGCCGCTTCCCTCCCCCACCCCAACCGCCCCCGCCCCTCACCCCAGGGACCCGCCCGGGGCCGCGCGGCCGCCACCGGGTTACACAACCCGGCCGGCGACGGGGGGAGGGGCGGCCACGGGCCGGGGGCGACGGCGCCCCCGCAGTACGGGGGGGCAAGGCGGCCGCGGGTAGGGATCCCGAGCCCCCCAGCTCCGCCGCGCCGAGCCCCCTCGACACCCTTCCCCCTCCGCTCCTCAGTGGGCCGGAGTCGGTGACAGGAATCGGCTTCCAACATGGCGGACAGGAAGCGGCCCCGCGAGGAGGAGAGAACATTCCAGCCGCGCCGGCTCTGGGGGGAGCGGGCCCGGGGCGCCGGCCTCGCGAGGAGCCGTAAGGGTAGACTGCGGGGTCCGCTGCCCAAGAGGGGCGTCTAGAGATGCAAATGACTCGAGAGACGAGGGGTCCCGGCCGCCCCCCCACGACGGGGAACCCCAAGGCCACAGGTGGGCTTGGGGTGGCGAGTGAGGGAGGACACTTCCTCAACTCTTCCCACCTACCCTCGCCTCGCCGCCTGCAAAAGGGTCTCGCGACACCACCCAAGTCGGGATTCGCTAGGCCTTCTTGAGCTACACCCCGAAGGCTTCTGGTGGGGGGAGCTGTGGTCACCCCAACTCAGGGCCACCAGATTAAGGTTCCTCTGGGGCCTCAGGAAGGTAAACGGGAAAAGAATAGTAAGGCTAGACTTCTAAGGCCGACCCTCCGGGTTTCCCTCCAGCCCGGGCGGGGGCCGGGAAGGTCACACTGGCCTGGTTGGGCCTCTCCCGTGTTGAGGGGAAGGAGAGGGCGCTGCAAACCCCGCGGCCCAGCCCGGGCTTTGGGAGAATGGAAGGGGGCTTCCCCAGACCCGCAGGTCACAGAGACACACAAACACACACACGCACACACACACCACTCCGACCGCGTCCGCGCTTTCCACATCCAGCCCCACCCCCATCTCCCCTACCCCCCACCCTCACTCCCCTTCCCCCACTCGTCCTCCCTCCCAGACCTGTTTTCTTCTTCGGCGTTTCCTGGTGCTGCTGGAGGGCGTGTTTCTGCTCATGTTTCAGCGCCTTCGGCTGGGCCTTGGGGCTGCCCTCGGCTCCATGCTGCAGGTATTGGTGAGGCTGCTGGTGATGATGGTGGTGATGGTGGTTGTGGCTGTGGTTGTAGAAATAATAATGGTGGTGGTGGTGCGGCTGCTGCTGCTGCTGCTGCTGCTGGGGGTGATGGTGCGGATGGTGGTGGCTGTGATGGTGCTGAGGCTGTGGCTGGCCGGGCTTCTCCTCCATTGAAAGCGGCTGGGACTCCCTGGCTGAGGCTGCGGGCTGCTGCACCGTCAGGATCTGAGACTGCTTCTCGGGGCTCACTCAGTATATCTGAGCGCGTCTAGCCAGCGCACTGGTTAACCGAGCGATCCTGCGAGATTGGCAGCGACGCTCCAGCAATCAGGAGCCACGCTGGGCCGCAGGCCCCGCCCCTAGCCCAAATCCTCTTTCCTTCCCCTTCGCCAAAGCCTCCTGGCCAACGCCGCTTACCCTGTGCAACCTCACAGGGCCGGGCCTTCAACGTCAGCACTATGGCTCTCTCTTCTGTCGCTTTCTCTCCTTCACCGCGCAGTCTGCGAACGGCACTTTCTACACTCTTTACCCGCAAGCAAACTCACGTCGAGTGTAGCAGATTCCACTGGCGATTCCACTGGCAATTCCACTGGCTCGTGGAGCCATCTGTTTGGTTTTGCACCTCCTAGAATCTGTTGGCTTTTTTTTTTTTTTTTTTTTAATCCTTTTCCGGGTAACCAGAGGAGAAGCTCAGTTCCCTTAACCCTGAGACCACTAAAGGGGCAATACAAAAAGAGGAAATAAATACATTTTTTTTTTTAAAGAACACAAGCGCTTCACAATCCCATAGATCATTTTGTATTCTGGATTCATTTTGCTTTGTATTCATATGCTAATCTCTTCCTTTCCACGAAGGGATTATAGGGTTCCACAATGGGGTATCTGTGTAATTTTCTAAAAGGGCACAAAGGGTTTAAATCATTGTTTCTTTGTAGTTGGAGGCAAGGGAGAGCGGGAGGAATGAAAATCTACAATCTACAGTGAAGTAGTTTTGTTGTTGAGATGTTGTTGTTGTTGTTGTTAACCCAGGTGAGGTCAACTGTAAAACCAAGAAAAATTGTAGAATATGAAGTTTCAAGAGCGAAAGGGCACTTTAAAAGTTACTAAGTTAAAAAAAAATTTTGCATGTATGGAAAATAATGGAATTTAAGTACTTTTGCTCTTGTAATGTTGGTTTAATTTATCCTGCATTATCACATCACAGCCAGATTTTTTAAAAGCAAATGTTAGGAACATTTTGAGTGAGAGTGATTACTCAGGAAGGAAGAGAAGGGTTGTGTTGGGGAGGGGCACAGAGGTACCCTTTGATAATATTTTATTTCTTGAGCTAGATAGTAATGACACATGTATTTGCTTTAGAATTACTTCTTTTTTTTTTTAAAGATTTTATTCATTTATTTGACAGATATCACAAGTAGGCAGAGAGGCAGACAGAGAGGAGGAAGCAGGCTCCCCGCTGAGCAGAGAGCCCGATGTGGGGCTCCATCCCATGATCCAAGCCAAAGGCAGAGGCTTTAACCCACTGAGCCACCCAGGCGCCCCTTTAGAATTACTTCTTAAACGGAGTATATATATATATATATATATATATATATATATATATACATAACACTATTTTCAGTATATGTTACATTGGGGGGATTTTTTTTAAATTTAGCATAAAACATGTATAATAATTTACAATTTTTAAGTGTACAGTTCGGTGGCAGTAAGTACATTCACATTGTTGTGCAACCATCACCACTGTCCATCTCCAGGACTTCTTCTACATCTCAAACTGAAACTCTGCACCCATTAAACCGTAATTCCCCTTTTCTCCTTCCCCACATTCCCTTTTAACCAATATTTTCTGTCTCTGAGATACCTCATACAAGTCAAACGATACAATATCTAATCTTTTGTGTCTGGCTTATTTCACTTAACCCATCTTCCAGGTTCACTGTATTGTGGTATGTATCAAATTTTCCTTCAGTTTTAAAGCTGAATGATAGTCCATTGTATATATATGCCCCATATTGTTTATCCATTCATTTGGCAATGGACCTATGGATTGTTTCCTCAGTGTATATTTTACAGTTTTTAAAATGTGGCTCCAGGAGTACCTGGCTGGCTCTGTCAGTGAACATGTGACACTTTACCTTGGGTTGTGAGCTTGAGCCCCACCTTGGGTGTGAAGATTATTTAAAAATAAAACTCTGGGGTGCCTGGGTGGCTCATTGCTTAGGCGTCTGCCTTTGGCTCTGGTCATGATCCCTGGTCCTGGGATAGTGATACCTGCTCAGTGGGAAGCCTGCTTTTCCCTCTCCCACTCCTCCCTGCTTGTACAATGTCTCTATCTCTCTCTCCCAAATAAATAAATAAATATAAACTTTTGGAAAATAAATAAATAAACATCCCAAATAAATAAATAAAATGGCTTGATTTATTATGGCAGGACAATATTAAAGGAACAAAGAAGCTTTAAGGGAAAAATCTGTGCTCTTAAATTAGTGAATATCAACACAAAAGCAGAATTAAAGGTAAAAGCCTTTTTACAGCAGCATATGTCGGGGAATTCAAACAACCATGACCAGATATTGGCTTGTTCTTTATAGTGAAGGATTTGTTTCGCCTTGCTAAACTTTGAAGAAAGACCCATTTAGGGTGTGATGGAGAGTACATTTACCTAATTTTGAGAGCTTAAACCCCAATAATAACATTGTGCCAAATAAGTCTTCCCATTGAGTAGTATTCCACCACTTTCTCATCTACTGAACAAGAAATAAAAGTGCATGTACAAGTTAGAATTACGTTGATAGGGCTTTCCTGACTTAGACATTTAGTTGGAAGGCGAGAATTCCTGAGTTCTAACTTCTGTTTCTCCCTTTTCTACATTACAGTTGCAGGCAAACCAAAAGCATTTACTCTCAGTTTCTGACTTACCACACCTTAGCCTACCTTTCTTCACATACAGTTGAATGAATTTTAGGAAATTAAACCTTGGCTTCAGGTGCTTTAGTTACTATGAATGTTGCCTTAGTAGCATGTAGCAGCATGGAGAAAGGCTTGTGATATGACATAAGAAAAAAATGCAGAATATTAAATTCTGTGTATGCTACCATCATAACCTTGTAAAAACATGAATATTTAAAAATAAGTAAGGAAATACAGGATGAGAATATGTACCTTTTCTTCCATCTGATTTTTCTAAAAGTTTTATATAAAATATGTTTGAAATCTGCCATGTAGTTGAAAAAAATGATGCCATAATATCAAACCTCTGTGAAAAGAGAATAATTGGGTATTCTTATTTCAAGCATTGCTTTTTAAAGATTTTATTTATTTATTTGACAGACAGAGATCACAAACAGGCAGAGAGGCAGACAGAAAAACAGGGGGAAGCAGGCTCCCCGCTGAGCAGAGAGCCCGATGATGCTGGGTTCGATCCCAGGACCCTGGGATCATGACCTCAGCCAAAGGCAGAGGCCCTAACCCACTGAGCCACCCAGGCACCCCTATTTCAGGCATTTTTTAAATAGCATCTGCGCTAAGGAGAAAAACACAACAGGAAACTATAACAAGTCTGGTAAAATTACGGATGCTTTTTTCCCCCCTTTTCTCTATTTTCGAAGTGTTCTGTTATGTAATTATTACTTTTCATAACATTTAAAAAAAATAAAGTAATAAAAAATCGAATCTGTACAAGCCTTTGAAATCCATTTTACAGCTTATTTTACCTACCGTCAATGTGGGAAGTTTGTTTTTTGTTTTTTTCTCTTAAAGATTTTATTTATTTATTTATTTGACAGAGCGAGAGCACAAAAAAGGGAGCAGCTGAGGGAGCAGGGAGAAGCAGGCCTCCCGCTAAGCAGGGAGCCCAAGGCAGGACCAATCCCAGGACCCTGGGATCCCCACCCACGATGAAAGCAGACACCCAACTACCTGAGCCACCTAGGCATTCGGGGAAGTTTTAATGGTGATAGGAAGTAGGTTAGTGTTTTAACTATTGCTATAACCCTAGTTGTTAATATTTATTGAGCATTTACTATGTGTCAGGAACTGTACCAAGTATTTTATCTTTGTTTTCATTTGTAAGTTTTTAAGATAGATACTAAGCCTGTTTGATAAGGAATTTGAGATAAGGAATTTGAGGCCTGAATTAGTTAAGAGAATTGCTTATAATTGAAAGTCACCAAGTTTATAACAGGGCCTGAAATAGATGCCAGATTGGCTGGATAGAAGAATTTCTAACACTATCAAAGTGATATACATTTCTTTCTTTTTCTTTTTTTTAAAGATTTTATCCATTTATTTGATGGACAGAGCTCACAAGTAGGCAGAGAGGCTGGCAGAGAGAGGGAGGTGGAAGCAGGCTCCCTGCTGAGCAGAAAGCCCGATGCGATGAGGGTCTCAATCCCAGGACCCTGGGACCATGACCCGAGCCAAAGGCAGAGGCTTTAACCCCACTGAGCCATCCAGGTGCCCCGTGATATACATTTCTAAAACTTTAGTAAACTTCTGAAAAAACATTCATGTTGTATCACAACCACTGTGAAGATGGTGTCTGTTATTAACAGAGTCAGGGTATACTCTGAAGCTAATGAAGGTTCAGGGCCCTTTAGTGCACAGGCCCCTCCAAATTCCTAGAAATGACCTTTTGAAAGAGTTAGATATTTTTTCATTATTTTATAAAATTTTTTAAAGCAATATGTTTTTGTATTTTATTCCTTAATGAGGGAAGACTCCTAATTTGAGGTTCACCCTGGTTAACAGTCATTTGGGAATCTCAGAAGTGTTGCAACTCAATAGGTACTTTAAAAGGGTATAGTCATATTTTATAATGATATGGAAAAATATTGACACTGTAATTCAAGTACAAAAAGCAAAGTAACAAATTCTATATACACATTATTGTTGCGTATGATATATACATTCAAAGACTATGAGGGAACTTGAAAAATGAAAGCAATAAAATCTTTTTATTCATTTGCTCATTCACAAATATTGATTAGGCATTTTTTATGTACCAGGCATTATGCTTTTTGTTATTTGGGTGTTGTTTGTTTGTTTCGTTTCATTTTATTTTTTAAAGTTTATTTATTTAAATAATCTCCATACCCAATATGGGGCTCAAATTCATGACTCCCAATATCAAAAGCCACACGTTCTTCCAACTGAGCCAGCCAGGTACCCCTTGTTTTATTTTTTTAATCCATTTCTCTTATTGATTCAGTTTTGGAACTTGGTTAAATATATTTGCAAGACTGTCTTAATTATCAAATGAAATGACTTTTTATACACCTTTAATCTTATACTTTGTGTACTGTGACAGCTTAAGAGATCTAGAAATATTGAACTCTCCAGACCTCAGTTTTTTCCTCTCTAAAATAGGAGAATGGCCAAATTTTTCCCATTCTAACATGTAATGATTATATATCTCTGCTCATTCTTCCCAGATTGATTAGCCCTTTATTTCATTATTACAATAAAAGTATACAACAGCGGGAAATTTAGCTGATAAAATTTGAGTTTTTCAATGGTAACAATTGATTATAACTTTATAGAAATTATAATCAGAAACAATATCATGTAGTTTTATATAAATGGAAATTGGCTTTCTGATGATAGTTCCAGTTTCAAAATGAGGCAAATCACTAGTAACATCCACTGTTTTATTTCAGCAGGGAAAGAATTTTATTCATGTATATTTCCTTTAGATCTTAATATTTTTGCCTAGAGACACTAACTTCAAAAAACTTTCAAAGGAATTGAACAGAGGTATGGGTAAATTAGGTTAGTCTCTTAATAACTGGAATATGACAACTTTCCTAAATATGAAAGTTTAAAAAAGTGACGTTTTGCTTTTATGAAAAGTATTATGGGAAAAGTTTGAGGGAGAAACTACAGCAGAATAGTCTACATTCTGTAGTCAGACAAAAATGAGATGGGATCTCTATTTTGAAACTGCTTAGCTTAGTGACCTGGCTTGGGCAAATTATTTAACCTCTCTAAGGCTTAGTTTACTCAGCTGAAAAAAGGAAGTAATATTAGTGCTTAACTCACAAGGTGTAGTGAAGTTTAAATAAGATAATATACACAAAGTTGTTGAGTATAGTGTTTATAATATTAGTAAGTGGTGTCAAATATCGAATGTTAGTGATACCAAATTATTAAATATTAAATATATCAAGATAAACTCTCAGATATATTTCATTAAAGAAACTCAGTTTCAGAGAAGTCTGTTAGCAAGTTAACCAAGAATAGAGTGTTTTCCCAGTTTTTGAAATGATAGGCAAATAGCCCTTTGGCTGTCTGAGCTGCACTATGGCGGTAGGTAAGAGCAAGCACTTTATGAAAGGCTGCAAAAAGGTTGCCAAGAAGAAAGTGGCTAATCCATTTTCTAGAAATATAGTATGATGTGAAAGCACCAGCTGTGTTCAATATAAGAAATAAAAACACTAGTCTAGAGCACTCAAGGAATGAAAATTACATTTGATGGCCTCAAGGGTGGAGTTTTTGAGTAAGCCCTGCTGATCTGCAGCACGATGAAGTTGCATTTAGAAAATCCAAGCTAATTACTGAAGATGTTCAGGGCAAAAACTGCCTAACTTCCATGGCATGGATTTTACCAGTGACATAATGTGCTCCATGATCAAAAATGGCAGACTGAGGTTGAAGCCCATGTTGATGTCAAGACTACCAATGGTTATTTTCTCTATCTATTCTGTTGTTGGTTTTACTAGAAATCTCAATTATCAGGGGCACCTAGGTGGCTCAATCAGTTAAGGATTGGACTCTTGATCTCAGCTCAAGATGTTGATTTCAGGGTCATGAGTTTGAGCCCCAAATTGGGCTCCACGCTGAGCTTGGAGCCTACTTTAAAAAACAAAAACAAAAACAAAGAAAACCTCAAATTATCAGATTTGGACCTCTCCCACTAAGCACCAACAGTTCTGCCAAATCCAGGGGAAGATGATGGAAATCACAACCTGAGAGGAGAAAACAAATGATCTGAAAAGTGGTCAATAAACTGATTCCAGGCAGCACTGGAAAAGACATAGAAGAGGCTTGCAATCTGCTTCTCCACTCCCTAATGTCTTTGTTTGAAAAGTGAAGATGCTGAAAACCCTGAGTCTGTATGGGGAAAACTCATGGGACTTCATGATGAAGGTGGCTGGTAGTTCTGAAAAAAACAACTTAGGATGAGACAGGTGCTGAAGCTGAACAAGCCGATAGATAAGAGCCACCAGTCCAAGAAGCTGTTTAAAATTCAGACTTTTAATGGCGACCAAAAGTCTTATTATGTTGGAGAAAAAAGGCAAATGTCAGCTAAAAGCAGTAGTGCATTCCGTCTCAATAGCAGTCCTCTTCAAATAGCACGTGTAGAGTTGGCTTTTACTTGCTTCTCTTTTGCTTTTCTGTTTTCTCTAAATGTTGTACATTGAGCATTTATTCCTTTTATTAAAAAAAGGAAAGTATTTTTTAAAAATGAATGAGTTGAGGCACCTGGGTGGCTCAGTGGGTTAAAGCCTCTGCCTTTGGCTCAGGTCATGATCTCAGGGTCCTGGAATTGAGCCCCGCATGGGGCGCTCTGCTCAGCGGGGAGCCTGCTTCCCCCTCCCCTGCCTCTCTCTCTGCCTGCCTCTCTGCCTACTTGTGATCTCTGTCTGTCAAATAAATAATAAAATCTTTTTTAAAAATGAATGAATTCAATATCCAGTTATCCTATGAACATGAATAAAAAAAAAAAAGGCCAAGAGAATTATTCTGCCATTTTGGATTCCTTTTTGAGTTCCCAGTAGATGAAATTAATTTATGTTTGAATGAATCAATAAGTATTTAGTTGTCAGGACATATTCTCAGTTTGTTGGAGTCCATAATTAAATGCATCCAGAAGTTGTATAAAAGGTCACTCCCTAAGAATAAAACTGGTAAGACTCCACATAAACCGGATGAAATTAACCACTAATAAGGAATCTGGTCAGTGTGATTAGAATGCCTAAGAAGCTATAAGAAAATAAATAGTATAGCCATGAAAGCTACAACATATCAATTTTATCCCCACCCATTCTCTTTTGGTGTTTTAAAATTAGCATTTCAAAAGTTATGTGATTGGTTTTGTGTTAGTTATGTATAGCTGTGTAACAATTTACCCCAAACCTAGTGCCTCAAAACAACAAACATTTATTATCTCATCATTTCTGAGGATCAGGAATCCAGGTGCTGCTTAGCTGGGTGCCTCTGGCTCTCTTGACATTACTGGGAGCATCTGCTTCCAGGCTAACTTATGTGGTTTTTGGCGGGATTCAGTTCCTTATGGTTTGTTGGACAGAGGACCTCAGTACCTTATGGGCTGTTGATTGGAGGTTTCTCCAAAGGCAGCATACAACACAATTGTCTTCCCTCAGATTCAATCATAGAACAAGAGGGAGAACTCAAGGGGCACCTAGCGGTTCTTTCAGTTAAGCCTCTGTCTTCAGGCTCAGATCACGATCTCAGGGTCCTGGGATTGATTCCCCCGCCAGGCTCCTCGCTCAGCAGGGAGCCTACTTCTCCCTCACCCTCTGCCTGCCTCACCCTCTGCTTGTGCTCTCTCTCGCTCTCCCTATCAAATAAATAAATAAATAATGATAAAAACATATATATATCTATGGTTTTTTTTAAAGGAAGAAAGGAGTTCAATCTACAGAAGAAGGGAGAGGATAACAGGAAGGTATGAACACTACACTCTCATTGAAGGTCATCTCAAGGCTATCTACTGCAGAGATAAAAACATTCATCAGAACTATTCTGCTTGCTATGATGTCATCACCTAGCTATATTCTGAACATAAGTTCATATTGTACATGACTTGCCTTTAAGGTGAGAAAGTAGACTAATAGTATACAAAGTTCCTCATTCTTCATCAAATTTGTAAATATTCTTTTTTTTGAAGATTTTTTATTTTTTTATTTATTCATGAGAGACAGAGAGAGAGAGAGAGACAGAGAAGCATGCTCTCCAAGGAGCAGAAAGCCTGATGTGGAACTCAATCCCAGGACCCTGCCTGGGATCACATGACCTGAGCCGAAGGCAGATGAGTAACTGACTGAGCCACCCAGGCACCCTAAATTAGCAAATATTCTTAAACACTCGAATTTTGTCATTTGCCAGATTTAACGAGTTTGCTCAGTGTGTTTGAGTGTCCTTAACACTAGTCCGTACTGAAACAAAACTTATGACCAGGCCCAGGACTGTAGTCCTGTCTTGAGAGGGCCAGCATGAGCTACCAGGAGGCCTCCTTGTACAACAGGAATGGAAATACAAAATGTCTACGTAGGCCAGGAATGTAGCTCAAGTTAGGTTAAGTTACCTGGGTGTAAGCAAACTTAGAAATAAGAAACATTTCTCTCAACATAGCATCAAATTCTGCAGTTACAATTCTATCAAAATATGTACCTATTTATCTTAAGAACTAGGTAACTTAATTTCTCAGTCTAATATCTGTATTCAGATCAATTAAAAAGATCATCTGATATACATTTTCAAAATTCTTGATCTATCTTTTCACATAAGGTAACATTTACTCTTTTACCCTATAAGATGCTAGTTTGTAGGTTCCAGGGTTTAGGACATGAACACATCTTTTGAGGGGCAGTCATTCATCCCACAACAGGGGCATTGCCTGTAAAAAATTTTAAAATCATAGTAAACTGACTAAATGTCAGTCTACTTTTTATTATTACCACATGCATTCAATTTGAAGCAACGTTAGTGATAAAATTCTCCCCATGAGGGCAGACCACTCCCAATACCTCCCCAACCCTGGGTGTGCCACTCTTGAAACACCAATATGAGCTATTCAACCTACAGTAACTTTTCAGGAACAAATACTGCACAAAACAATTTGGTGGATCATCAGTGGCCAGCCACACCCCCTAATCTTGGTAGGACCAACTCCTCCTCCTTTAAGAGTCAACTGAAGTAAATGTCACCTACTTAAGGCACATTTCCCTAAAAATCTAGATTTGAAGTAGCACCCTGCACTTATTTCCCATGTTCGTTTCATTCATGGCTCTTGCCACACTTTGTAGTTATTTTATTTGTAAGTTAAATTTTTTTAATCTCCTTTGTTAGTCTGGAAGCTCCAAGTCCTCTCTGTCTTATTCTTTGAGTTATCCCCAGAGCCTAAGCAGTGCCTGGCACATAGTAGGTGCTCAATATATGAGTCGTGTCACTGCATTCTCCTCAGCTTGTGTGCTATCAGTAAAGTGTCCTTGCTACACATTGAACAGATTATTCCTTCTTCATCTCATGTCTATTACGAAAAAAGAAATGGCCACTTGTCTAAGACTGGTGACATAGAGAACTATTTATCTCCGTAATTCAGAAACAGCTGCAGCGTCATGGATCTTAGTGGCGTTTTTCTCCTCTTCCAAACTCTAATTCAGGCGTGATTAGGAATGGTTTATTCTGAAAATTCACAGTTATCCTAAAACTGAATCACAAAATAATAGAGCATTAACATTAACAAGGGGACCTATACATTTTGGGACACCACACCAGAAATGACAAGAATCCAGTCAGTACCCCAAACTTCTCAAGTTCCAAAGATAAAGCATCAATTTCCTCTTCAAACCACTTGCTCCTCTTCATCTCCTTCAGTATTTCTTTCAGCAGCCCAGCTATTCACCTGGTCAGTTCTCCAGACTTAATTTTCAGCTCTCTTTTCTTCTCTCTTCACACGGTCTTCCTAGGAGATCTCACCCATCTCCAAGACTAAACTACTATCCCTCCGGCATTATTCCTTACATCTGTCCCCAGCCCTCTCCTCTGAGCTCAGACTCACAACTGTTAACTTGTTATACTTTCTTCCTTATACTACAGACACTTCAAATTTATCATGGCTGAAAAGCAAACTCTTACTTTTTCTTCCAAACCCCTTTCTCTCTGACCTTCTCCAGCTGTAATGACACTGCCATTCACCAGTGGCTTAATCCAGAAACCCAGGCATCTTCTTTGACTCCTCTCTTTCTCTCATCTTCTATAGTTAGTTTATTCACAAGTCCCATCAGCTTGACCTACAAATATATTTGAACCGCATTTACTTCTTTCCATCTCCACTACTTCCTAGTCTAAGCTACTGGTCGCTCTACTTCTGTTCTTAGCAAAATAGGTGGGGTAACCTTAAAATATAAATCCCATCATGGCGTTTCTTTCTCTCCAGACTCATGTTAATGTCACCATCATGTTACACCAACCATTGTGCCTTTCACTTCTTTACACAAGTCAAGAACCTTAGCACATTCTGTTTGTTCTGGTGTAATATTTCTCCTCCAGCTTTTCCCATAGCAGCTTCCTTCTCTTTCTAAACCTTAATGTCAGTGTCACTTCAAAGACTCCCTTCCTGCCCTATGTAAGCAGATCTTTCCTCTTCTGCTTTTATTTGTGTTTCTGTATCCCATACATTTCCTTCGTGACATCTTACCCAAATTAAAATATTTGATTAGGGCGCCTGGGTGGCTCAGTCGGTTGAGCATCTGCTTTCAGCTCAGGCCATGATCCCAGGGTCCTGGAATCAAGTCCTCTGTCAGGCTCCTTGCTCAGCAGGGAGTCTGCTTCTCCCTCTCCTTCGACTCCTCCCCCCACCCCCTGCTCCCTCTCTCTCTCTCATGCTCTCTCTATCTCTCCAATAAATCACAAATAATAAAAATCTTTAGGAAGTAAAATAAAATAATTGATTAGTCTTCCCCACTAGATGTGAAGCTACATGAGGGCGGGAACTATGTCTTGTTTCCTGATGTATCTCTAGCTCCCAGTGCAATGTCTGGTACATGGGAGGGGATTCATCAACTGTTGAACAAATTAAGGTACCCTGTTCTGTGTTGGCCGATGTGTTACAAGTGTAATTTGCACAACATTGCACAGAAGGGAGAAACTCTTATTTCTCCATTTCATGTCCATTACTTAAAAAAAAAAAGAAGTCATTTGTCTGAGACAAATGACATAGAGAGCCATTTATCTCCATAGTGCAGAAACAGCTGCAGCGTCACGGATCTTAGTAAAGACAGTATTTTTTCCCATCATTAGGAAAATTTCATACTGAATTTTATAAAAATTTCATAAAGAAGTTGAATCATAAAATACAGAAGGAATTCATTGCTGTGAAGAGGTAGAATCTGGGAAGTTTTCCCCTGGGGCAATAAGATCTTTGCTTCAAGCTTCCAAGGTAACCGTACGGATGTTTCTTTTTGCACACTTTCAAATCACCCCCAAAGACGACAGGCGCTGACTGTGCTGGCCAGAAGTACTAAAGTTGTTTATTAAGGCATGATTCATACCCAGAGGCTTTCACTTTCATGAAATGCAGAGGCAAATTAATTTCAGATAAGCCGTGCATAGTAATTTGAAATAACAGAAAAGTGGGTCCACATTTACCACTCTTGTGGGTCTTACGCCACATGATCGCTTCCAAAACAGTGTTCCTTCCCAGCTACACTTCAGAAATGCTTTGCATATCTGGGCTTCACAGCAGCCAGACCTCTTTTGCTATCCCTGCAACACATATTCTTTGGGCTAGCTTGAAAGTGCCCAAAGCTATCGTAGTATTCAAACAATAACAAAAAATCCTCAGATTCCCTTAGTGTCTGTTTTGAACAGTTCAAAGAGCTTCCACATTCGTTTTTTTCTGGTGCTTTCCCTGCAACACTATGACGTAAGAAGATCTGAGATTAGAGAACCTGACGTTCAGATCGTTTGTTCAAAGCCACAAGTGGAATTACCTATCACAATCAGATTCCATTCTCCTGACTCCCACATGGGGTTGGAGACCCTTTCTGAAACATTTCAAAACCACATATAATTATGAGTCTTAGGTATTTTTTTTAATAGCCCTTTTAACATGGGGGAAATATGTTATTTTGTGGGTTTGGTTTTTTTAAAATAAAATGGCTTTGTGAGCACAGGCTTCTAAGTCACCTCATTCTAAATTTACATAGAAAAGATCAAAAGAAAAAACATAGAGGAAAAGCCTTCCACATACCAGAAACTTTGAAGAACTTCTGCTAGTTAGAATGTAAAAGGACTCAATTAGAAGGAAGGGCCAGTTCAAGATTCCATTTCAGTAAAATATATTATCACTCCAATAGAATTCCATGAGCATTCCCTTATTCAGGATTGAAGGCCAGGTGAAAGCAGGTGGAGAGACAGTCAAGGCATATACCCAGACCCATTTCAATCTTTAACAGAGCCCAGTGCAATTCTTACTTAAAGATTAACCAAAGCTGGACACACACAGAGACCTCTCTATGTTAAGACGAGCAAATGGAGAAAAACCACTGGTCTATATTCAAAGATGCCTCATTTGGACTGCCCGGCGGACTCAGACACTTGAGCTTGTGACTCTTGATCTCGGGGTCATGAGATCAAGTCCCATGTTAGGGGTACAGTTTACTTTTAATAAAACCCACAAAGGGGCACCTGGGTGGCTCAGTTGTTAAGCCTCTGCCTTCAGTTCAGGTCATGATCCCAGGGTCCTGGGATGGAGCCCTGCATCAGACTCTCTGCTGAGCAGGGAGTCTGCTTCCTCCTCTCTCTCTGCCTACCTCTCTGCCCACTTGTGATCTTTGTCTGTCAAATAAATAAATAAAATCTTAAAAAAAAATATGAGTTCTCCTTGAAAAATCAGAACAAAAGTGGGTGATACATAGAGCAGATTTAGGAAATCCAATCAACAAAAATGTAAGCATTTAATTCCCTAATGATGTTTCCCCACTACCAAAAACAGTGCCTAGCACAGAGTAGTTAATTCCCTAATGATGTTTCCTCACTACCAAAAACAGTGCCTAGCACAAAGTAGTTATAAATCTTTGTTGAATAAGTGTCTAAAATGACTCTCATAAGAGAAAATACATAATGTGGGGAAAAAAATTTCTTTTTCCAATAAGAATAACCAAGGTGGGAAAGGCCAGATTGCATGAACTAAAACCAAGCAGAGAGAGATGGACCGTGGGAGGGAAAGAACGAGGATAAAGAATGAAGGGAGGGGCACCTGGCTGTCTCAGTGAGTAGAGCATGGGACTCCCAATCTCAGAGTCATGAGTTCAAGCCCTGTGCTGAGTGTAGACCTTACTTTAAATAAATAAATAAATAATAATGAGGGGAAATAAAAGTGTGCCACAACTTGCACTGGAGAAATCAAGGGCTATTATTTCACTGTGATATTGAAAAGAAAGTATTTTTCTTTCTTTTTTTAAAAAAAATATTTTATTTATTTATTTGAGAGAGAGACAGTGAGAGAGAGTATGAGTGAGGAGAAGGTCAGAGAGAGAAGCAGACCCCCCATGGAGCTGGGAGCCCGATGCGGGACTCGATCCCGGGACTCCAGGATCATGACCTGAGCTGAAGGCAGTCGCCCAACCAACTGAGCCACCCAGGTGCCCAGAAAGTCTTTTTCTTTAATTCAAAGGTAGGCAATTTTATTTTAAAGATTTTATTTATTTAATTGTGAGAGAGATAGAGCAGAGGGAGAGTGAGAGGCAGAAGCATACTGTCTGCTGAGTAGAGAGCTGGATGCAGGTCTTGATCTCAGGACCCTGAGATCATAACCTGAGCCAAACACAGACACTTAACCAACTGAGCCACAGACACCCAAGGTAAGCAATTTTAGAGTAAAAACAGGATATATGGGCCCGCACCTGGGTGGCTCAGCTGAGCGTCTGCCTTCTGCTCAGTTCATGATCTCAGGGTCCTGGGATCAAGCCCCACATCGGGCTCTGCCCTCAGCGAAGAATCTGTTTCTTCCTCTCATTCTCCCTCTGTGCTTTCTCGTTTTCTCTCTCTCTCTCAAGAAAATAAATAAAAATCTTTTAAAAAAAAGGCTTCTTAAAAAAAAAAAACAGGATATATCATTTCCAAAGCATTAAACAGGATATCTATTTCTTAAGATTTTATTTATTTGTTTAACAGAGAGAGAGAGAGCAAGCACAAGAAGGGGAGCGGCAGAGGGAGAGGGAGAAGCAAGTTCCCCACCAAGCGGGGAGCCCCATGTAGGGCTCGATCCCGGAACCCTGGAATCAGGACCTGAGCTGAAAGCAGCTGCTTACCTGACTGAGCCACCCAGGTGCCCTATTAAACAGGATTTAAAAAGCAAAGAATAGGGCGCCTGGGTGGCTCAGTGGGTTAAGCCGCTGCCTTTGGCTCAGGTCATGATCTCAGGGTCCTGGGATCGAGTCCCGCATCGGGCTCTCTGCTCAGCGGGGAGCCTGCTTCCTCCTCTCTCTCTCTGCCTGCCTCTCTGCCTACTTGTGATCTCTCTCTGTCAAATAAATAAATAAAATCTTAAAAAAAAAAAGCAAAGAATACATATTCATGTAGTAAGAGACAAAAAAAGAGAAAACTATGTAGAATATGAAAAAAAGATTAAGAAAATAAGATGACAGAAAGTCTGAAAGATCAGAGTGTTTACCAAATCTCTTTTACCAAAGCAGTGTATGATAAACAGTATTTCATTCACTTATTATTTCATATCATAAAGCCATTAAAATTAGGTTAGTAAAGGATATGAAATGTTATAGAAAACATATTCTACAAAATTATTTTTACAATAATCAAAATTATTTCTATAGTAATTCCAGTTTGATTAAAGATATAGAAATGGACAAGCAGTCCTATAGCATAATGGCTGATTATAGACTTTAGAACTGGATCTAGATTTGTGTCTCAGATCTACCATTTACCAACTAATGACCTCAGGCCAACAAATTAACACTGTCATCCTCAATTTACTCACCTGTAAAGTGAGAATGATAATATCTTCTCAGAGAGCTACTGAGAAGATTATAAGAGACAATATGCATGAAAAGAAAACCAAAGTATCTGGCATACTCGGTAAATGATAATTATTATATATGTGTGTGTATGTTTTAAATATAGAGAGAGACAGAGATTATATATTATAAAGATTATATATGTATGTACATATATTTTATATATATACACTAATATATTATATAGTGTATATAAATATATATGTTATGTATAATACGTTATATATAATATGGGTGTTTGTGCCTGTACATGCATGTACATAGAAATTGGCCCAAGAGAAACTAAACCAAGTGTTAACAATGGTTATTTCTAGGTGGTGGAATTTTGAGTGATTTTTGAGTGATTTATTTGTTTATGCTTTTTGTTTCTTTTTCCTGCTTTTCTGAATTTTCCAAAATTTCTACAGAGGATATGCTGCTTTTGCAATTAGAAAAAAAAGTTATTAGGGGCACCTGGGTGGCTCAGCATGTTAAAGCCTCTGCCTTCAGCTCAGGTCATGATCCCAGGGTCCTGGGATCGAGCCCCACATCGGGCTCTCTGCTAGGCAGGGAGCCTGCTTCCTCCTCTCTCTCTGCCTGCCTCTCTGCCTACTTGTGATCTCTCTCTGTCAAATAAATAAACAAAATCTTAAAAAAAAAAGAAAAAAGTTATTAGTTATAACTAAAATATATAGTCAAAAGTTTGTGGGTATCAATAAAAATAGAGAGAATATACTATAACCTTCCAAAAGCAACATCCTTTCTTAGATACCTAAAATGCAGCAAATTATTTCTAAATGCAGCAGTGTCTTTCATAAAGCCTGAGTTCAGTTTTAACAAAACAAAACAAATGTCTTTTTCTCTGAATGGTGAATGCCTTGGAGTTACTCCAGAATAATATTGAATTATTCACATTGAATGGTGAATGCCTGGAGTTACTCCAAAATAATATGAAATCAAACTTTATTTCAGTAAGGACTTTTAAACCTAAAATCCTACAAATTCAATCAGTCCTGGTACATGTATCTGTTCCAAAAACCAGTCTCTAAATTTGCAGAGACCAGGTCTGGCACTAGGAGATTAAGATACACTAGACAGTTGCTTCTTGATGGTGAGAGTAGAGGTTGATGAAACCCACCACCAATCATTAAAGCATTATTAGTAACATCCATTTCCACTCCAAGCTATCCTTCACCAGAAGAGTGTGTGAAACAGGACGTTTCATTCATTCATTCATTCTTTCAACTAGTATTTATTTATGAGCCTGTTGTTACACATAGAGCCCAGTACTACACAGTGGATCTACAGTGGAGAATGGGGCCCCTGCTTGCATAGGGCTGACAGCCTAGTGGATAAGACAGACAAATACTTATACAAATAGATTTATAATGAGGTACCTGGGTGGCTCAGTCGGTTGAGCTTCTGACTCTAGATTTCGGCTCACATCATGATCTCAGGGTGGTGAGACTGAGTCCATGGTGAGATCAAGCTCTGCACGGGCTCCAAGCTCAGTGGAGAGTCTGCTTCTCTCCCTCTCCCTCCACCCCTCCCCCTACTGGCACTGCCCCCCCATCTCAAATAAATAAATAAATCTTTTAAAAAAACAAATAGACATATAATTGCAAATTGTGATGAGCACTATGGAGAAAAGTACAGAATGCTATGGAAGAGGTTTGGGGGAGGGGATGTTTTACGGTAGGCAGAGAGAGTAGTTAGACATGACCTCTTTGAGTAAGTGACATTTCACCCAGAACCCAGAAGATGAGTAAGAGATAGGGGAAGGATGAAGAAGAGTAGTCCGGGAAGAGAAAATGGCATATGCAAAGGCATATGAGGTAGAGAAAAAGTTTGGAGCTTTGGGGTAATCAGATGATCAGTGCAGTGCAGTCTTGTATGGAAAGGCGTGTCCAGGCTCCACTGTTCCTAATCTCGGTAACTGCAGAGCACAGCGCCATGACACTGTGCACAGCTCTTACTCAGGTCTGTCACTTAGCTGTTGTACTTTATTCCTGCGCCTTGTTTCAACAAACTTGAAATGAGAATTAATGGGTTTCCTTCAAGAACCTCTTGTGAAAATGCATTATATTTCATCTGTAAAATACTGCTCTTTTTATACCATGACTTAAGCATATGTGTAATGGAATAATCAACAAAACGTGGCATTTTGGGGGATGCCTGGGTGGCTCAGACGTTAGGTATCTGCCTTCTGCTCAGGTCATGGTCCCAGGGTACTGGGATCAAGCCCCGCGTTGAGTTCTCTGTTCAGCAGGAAGCCTGCTTCTCCCTCTCCCGCTCCCCCTGCTTGTGTTCCCTCTTTTGCCATGTCTGTCTCTCTCTCTGTGTCAAATAAATAAATAAAATCTTAAAAAAGAGAAATCTTAAAAAAAAAAATGGGGCATTTTACTCTTCAAATGCCCATTCTGAGGAAAAGGAATGGGAACTCTCCACTAGTTTAGGAAAGTGAAAGAAGGAACTATAGTCGCTCATTTGCAATGGTCATTCAGTTCCAAAAGGCTGATTATGATCATGAGCTAGGTCATCTATTTCTGTAGAAGTTAACTCTTATCTACAAGAAAACGGTCCATTTGAAGCTTTGTCAAGGGGAATCCAATGGCTTAGCCTGAGAGTTTCATTGTGAAGTTTCCAGATCGTCATGGCTTTAACTCATATATCCTCCTGCTTTAAATCATGCAGTGCTTAGCTAAGTGTCATGATCAAACTGACAAGAATATATCCAAAATCCCTCCCTATCCCCACCTTGCCCTGGGCCTAACCATACTAGGCATAGTATGGTTAGGTGCACACGATAGTTGAGTTAAGCCTTGCTACAACAACCCTATGAGATCCAGTCAATTCTCATCATTTACCGTAGTTATTCTACCATGCGACCCTGAACACTTAATTAGTGAGTAATAAACCACTGCTCCTAAGGAAAATACCAGATTAGGTTCCTGTGTGCCTCTGGTCACAACGTTTTTGTCAACTGCTTGCCAATATACAACCTTGTTATAAGTGTTTCCATTTAAAAACACCGTATTTAACATATACTGACTCCTTAACTTGGAACTCATAACCAACAGCACTATAACTCAGGCCTGAATGAAGCTTATCAAACATGCATATTTTCTCCATCTTCATGGCTGCCTTTTTCATTTAAGGAACAGGAGCTTGCACTTCGGCGATGGGCTTGGAGGCCATTTTAATTGGAGAAGTCACCAACAGAAAACAAAAAATACAAAAAACGTAACACCACATAGACCACAAAAAGGACACTTGTTTATGGTATGAGAGCTGAAAGGAGAAGACGAATTGTTGCTTTTTTTTATCCTTAGCCATGAACGTGCAAGTTGGACAACTCCAACTTTTCACTGCTCTGCACCTGTCTACAAAGAGGCACAAAAACACCACAAGTATTGATTTGGGAATTACAAAGAAAGTTGAGCAAATCAGTAAGTTCACAAATACAGAGTTTGTCAATAATGAGGATCTACAGTAGATTTATGAAGAAATTGAAAATCCATGAGGGAAAGTCATTCCCCAAGATCATTCTAATAAAAATGGGTTATGGGCCCCTGGCTGGCTCTGTGAGTGGATGTGACTCTTGATATCAGGGTTCTGAGTTCAAGCCCCATGTTGGGTGTAGAGACTACTTCAAAATAAAATCTTAGGGTCGCCTAGGTGGGTTGGTCAGTTAAGCAGCCGATTCTTGATTTTGGCTCAGGTTGTGATCCCTGGGTGGTGAGATGGAGTTCCCAGGTCAGGCTCCATGCTCAGTGCCGACTCTACCCGTCCCTCTCCACACCCCTACCCCAGTTCTCTCATTCTCTCTCTCAAATAAATAAAATCTTAAAAATAAATAAATAAATAAAATCTTAAAAAACAACAAAACAAAACAAAACAAAACAAAAACAGTCTCCCGGGGTCCTGATGACGGGCTTGGAGGAGTCCAGCCCCACACGGAGCAGCATGATGGCAAGAGCATTTTCTCCTACTTTCCTGGCTCCAAAGACAGTGGAGGGAAGAGCTGGTGCCTCCAATCTCGTTCAAGCAGAACCAGTCATAGGGGATGGGCTGAAGCATATTAGCACATTGATGAAGGATATGTGTTCATCTACTGCCAAGGAGGAGGAAAACCTGATTGGAAAGATCCAAATAATGACTTCAGAAAAAAACCTCAAAGTAACAGCAGTGTCTGCACTCCTTAAATGTGGGACACCTCAGAAACTGGTAGAATCCTAGTGTCTTCAGGCCAACCTCATGGAGATGCTGTTTGCTGAAGGTTAATATTTGAGGATGGCAGTTGTGTCTTGATTTCCTGATTTGCTTTAGCATAAAATTGATTGCATACTTGCTGTGAAATCATGATAGCAACAAATAAATAAATGATGATGTTAACAAACAGTTTGTCTAAATAGATGGTGCCATTACAATGCTCATGAATGCTCAAAAATAAATAGATAGATAAAGATAAACATGGGATTTAGGGGTGCCTGGGTGGCTCAGTGGGTTAAGGCCTCTGCCTTTGGTTCAGGGTCCTGGGATCGAGCCCCACATTGGGCTCTCTTCTCAGCAGGGAGCCTTCTTCCCCTTCTTTCTCTGCCTGCTTCTCTGCCTACTGGTGATCTCTGTCTGTCAAATAAATAAAAAAAAATCTTCAAAACAAAAGGTGGGATTCAAATAGTTCTGCACAACTCCAAAGATAAATGTGTCGAACCACTATTATCTCCTGAAGTCTATTAAAAGGGAACTAGTTAAACAAATTACAATATATAAAATTCTACAGAAAGTTATATAAGGTGATGTGTAGGTGTTACTTTAGTACTACATTCCTTTTTTTTTTTTTGAAGATTTTATTTATTTATTTTAGAGAGGGAGCAGAGAGAGAGAGCGAGAGCACCAGCAGGGGTTAGAGGCAGAGGGAGAGAAACAAACGGACTCCTACATGAACAGGGAGCCTGATGCAAGTCTTGATCCCAGAACCCCAGGACCATGACCGAAGAAAGCAGACACTTAACCACCTGAGTCACCCAGATGCCCCCTACATGCCTATTATTTAATGAGTTACCAAATGAAGTCTTGGGTGCTATACAAAGATCTTTCTATTTATTTGCTCACTTGATTCTAACAATCACCCTGTGAGGTAGGTGCCGTCCGAATCCCCAGTTGCTGGATCTGAAAATTGAGGCCCAGCAGAGTTACATAACTTGTTTAAGATCATAGAATAAATAAGAAAAACCCATCTCAAGCTTTTAACTATTGTATTATTCTAAATCCAAGAAGGAGCATGTGACCAAGAGAACAACAAAAAGACAGAAATTGAGGGGTGCCTGGGTGGCTCAGTGGGTTAAAGCCTCTGCCTTCAGCTCGGGTCATGGTCCCAGGGTCCTGGGATCGAGCCCCACATCAGGCTGTCTGCTCAGTAGGGAGCCTGCTTCCCCCTCCTTCTCTATCTCTCTATTTATTTATATGACAGATAAATAAGATATATTTAATATATCTTATAATAATAAATAAGTATCTATAAATATCTATATATCTAAATAATCTAAATAAATATCTATAAATAATATTTATAATTTAAAATAAATTATAAATAAAATAAAATAAATTAAATTATAAATAAAATATAAATAATTTATCTAAATAAATATCTATAAATAATAAATAAATATCTTATAATAATAAATAAGATATATATAAATAAATAAATTCTTTAAAAAATATTTAAAAAAAAAGACAGAAATTGAACATTGGGAAAAGTCTGATGAAACAAGTAAAGATTGTTAAAAAATAATACATAAACACATAACTTATTCAAGCACTTGTAGTGTATGA
The DNA here is from genome assembly GCF_020171115.1 of Neogale vison. Lineage (NCBI taxonomy): Eukaryota > Metazoa > Chordata > Mammalia > Carnivora > Mustelidae > Neogale > Neogale vison. The sequence goes on along the minus strand of NC_058095.1, from coordinate 28,093,339 downwards.
CTAAGAAGGAAAGGCAGGGGAAGGATGTGCTTACTCAGTAAGAATCTATTTAGTAGGCAGTTAATAGAAATTTTCACAACAGGGATGGCTGGGTGGCTCAGTGGGTTACGCCTCTGCCTTCAGCTCAGGTCATGATCTCAGGGTCCTGGGATTGAGACCCGCATTGGGCTCATTGGGCTCTCTGCTCTGAGGAGAGCCTGCGTCCTCCTCCCTCTCTGCCTGCCTCTCTGCCTACTTATGGTCTCTCTCTCTGTGTCAAATGAATAAATAAATTTTTTTAAAGAGAAAAAGATGGGGCGCCTGGGTGGCTCAGTGGATTAAAGCCTCTGCCTTCGGCTCAGGTCATGATCCCAGGGTCCTGGGATCGAGCCCCGCATTGGGCTCTCTGCTCCCAGGAAAGCCTGCTTCTTCCTCCCTCTCTGCCTGCCTCTCTGCCTACCTGTTATCTCTGTCTGTCAAATGAATAAATAAAATCTTTGGAAAAAAAAAAAGAGAGAGAGAGGGGTGGGGGGCGCCTGGGTGGCTCAGTGGGTTAAGCCTCTGCCTTCGGCTCAGATCATGATCTCAGGGTCCTGGGATGGAGCCCTGCATCAGGCTCTCTGCTCATCATGGAGCCTGCTTCCCCTGCTCTCTCTCTGCCTGCTTCTCTGTCTACTTGTGATCTCTCTCTGTCAAATAAATAAATAAAATCTTTAAAAAAAGAGAGAGAGAGAAAAAGAAATTTTCACATTTTAATTTCTGCCCCTTACATTAAATTTTGCTACTAGATGAAGGAAAGAGAAAGAATAAACACTAGCATATGTCATTGAGATTACGCTAAAGAATAGAATGTTTCATATGAATCTCTGAGGAAAATTTTGTAGTGTATCAAGAAGCAGGGTCCAGATGGTGGGAAGTGTCAGATCAAAGGCTTATACTCCAGTCAACAGTGCAACACCACTAGCTTTCCAGAAACATCATGTCAAGCTTCATGTGTGAGCTAAAGGAATGTTTAGCTCTCTGTCTTCTTCCATGGGCTCAAACTCCATCCAGATTTGTGGAAATGGAGTACACGTTAGTTTACCTATGCAGAGAGCTATTCCTCTTGGGGGGGCTACGTCTATCTTAGAAAATGTGTGGACTAGAAATTTCTCTAGGAGGTCTTTCTCAATCAGGCTGCTTTTGGTTGCAAGCAACAGAAAATGCCAGCTCAAATTATTTAAATAAGGAAAATTTACAGGTGCTTGGCTGGCTCAGTTGGTAAAAAATGCAACTCTTCATCTGAGGGTCATGAGTTCAAGCCTCATGAGAGAGAGACACACAGCAAGAGAGGGAACACAAGCAGGAGGAGTGGGAGAGGGAGAAGCAGGCTTCCCACCGAGCAGGGAGCCTGATGAGGGGATAGATTCCAGGACCCTGGGATCATGACTGGGACCATGAGCTGAAGGCAGATGCTTAATGACTGAGCCACCCAGGGGCCCCTATGTTCATGATTTTTGCATTAAAATGAATCACATCACTTAAGCTAGAGCCTTGCTACTCAGTGTGGCCACAGCCAGCTGTATCAGAATCTTCTAGCATCCTGAATCTCAACCCCACCCTAAAGGACTCAGTCAGCATTTAACAAGATCCCCCAGGTGATTCATCTGTACATTACAGTTTGCAAAGCACTGAGTTGGAACATTCACCAATCAGGAGAAAATCCATGCTGGTCTCACCTACAAAACGTATGAAATAAAAGTCGATCTTCAGTTGGTCCAGAAGTTAAAGATAAAAATAAATAGTCCATCTATCTCTCCTCCTATACTATTATTTTTATTCCCGCACTTCCTTTTCCTATCTCTCAATCTGTTCCCTTTCTTCTCTCCTTTTTAAATGTCTAGTTCCCCTAAATAGGTGGTAAAACACCTTTAGGATAGAAACCATCTGACCCATAATTTTTAAAAAGATTTTATTTATTTGTTTGACAGACAGAGATCACAAGTAGGCAGAGAGTCAGGCAGAGAGAGAGGGAGAAGCAGGCTCCCTGCCGAGCAGCAGAAAGTGGACTCGGGGCTCGATCCCAAGACCCCAAGACCAGGACCCAAGCCAAAGGCAGAGGCTTTAACCCACTGAGCCACCCAGGCGCCACTGACCCATAATTTTACAGTCTGGCCAATGATTTACAAACTAACTTCTAAGGGAACTATATTTAAAGAGTCCAGTGAGGGGGGCACCTGGGTGGCTCAGTGGGTTAAAGCCTCTGCCTTCAGCTTCAGGGTCCTGGGATCGAGCCCCACATTGGGCTCTCTGCTCAGCGGGGAGCCTGCTTCCTCCTCTCTCTCTGCCTGCCTCTCTGCCTACTTGTGATCTCTGTCTGTCAAATAAATAAATAAAATCTTTAAAAAAAAAGTCTTAAAAAAAATAAAGAGTACAGTGAGGGGCACATGGGTGGCTCAGTTGTTTGAACATCTGCTTCTGCTTAGGTGATATCTAAGGGTCCTGGGATCCAGCCCCACATGTAGCTCCCTGCTCAGCGGGGAGCCTGCTTCTTCCTCTCCCTCTCCCACTCCCCCTGCTTGTGCTCTTTTGCACTCTCTCTCTCTCTGTCAAATAAATAAATAAAATCCTTAAAATTTTTTTTTAAAAATAGAGCATACAGTGAAATAAAACCCAGTTCAATGGCTCTGCTTTCAGAGTTAGCTTCAAATGAAAGAACTGAATTATTTTTTATTATCTTCTTTATTGTGAAATGTCAGCATTTCAAGTGTGGAGTCAGACAAAGCTGGATCGAGATTATCAATCTAGGACTTGCTGGCTGTGTAAATTTGGGCAAGTCTTTTAAACTCTCTGATCTTCCATTTCTGTTTTTTGGAGTGCTTAAGTTCATGGGTTCTGGAATAAGAAAGCCTAGCTTTCTTCCTATTCTTCGCTATATAGACTTGGGCAAGTTACATAACCTCCTTGTCCTCAGTAAAATATAGAATCACTTCCGAGGTTCACCACAGGAAAGTGCATGCCAAATGCTTACCCAGTATCTTGGCACATCATCTGTATCCCATAATTAACCTTATCTTCTTTTCTCAATTTTGAAGTAATGATTATCTTCTGCAACCAAGGTGGTTGTGATTATTCAGATGAGATAACACAGGGTCTGAAGAGTGTCTGGCCCAAAATAAGTGCTCAGTAAATATTAGCTACAATTGGCTCATGAGGTTTGTTAAGAGGATCCAGGAGAACAAGACAATATGAAATTCATAACCATTATCATTTCCTCCCAATAAGGGATAATTCTTACTCGGGCTTTAAAGAATTTTGACTATTCTGTCTGCAACCTGCAAGTTTTGGTGTCTTTTTTTCCCCCAAACCATTCTACATTTTACTTAGTCCCTGTACTTATCATTTATTTATACACTGGGACACTTCAGAAGGCATTAATTGGGCATTTCCGCTAGGATCTGTCTGGGTAAGCCTCCTCTGTTCCTAAGATCCTGCTCTTGAAATGACCAATACTATCCAGTTCTTCCCAGGTGAGTGGCTGGATTTGGACTGTTAAAAGGGAAGAGGGGGGAAAAAAAGGGGGGTGGGGAGTGGGAAAGCAGGTGGAAAGAAATGTTCCAAAATCTTTAAGATCAACAGCAAGGACTACATCTGTCTAGGAAATGACTTCTTTGAGGACCATGCAAAGGATAAAAGGAGGAACCGCGGAAAGAACAGCATCCAATTGCTATGGCGACTGGAATTTTGCAAATAAATACTTCAGCATAGCTTGTTTCTCAAACAAACTGACCTATTCTTTCCGTTATTTGGTCCGCCTCCTGTTTCCTTTATCTTCCTTTCATTAGTGTACACCCATTCCTATCATACCTTGGAATAAAAGGAAAATTACTCCTTTTTGAGCCTTTTAAACACCCCCTCCCAAATTAAATGTGGCAGCACGTTGTTTATACACTGAGACAAGTGTTCCTAATATAGATCAGGAGCTCTGTCCCTTCACGTGTGTCATCATACCAAGGTCCTATGAGGTTTGGTCAGCCAGGAACCTCCCCAAATCCTGACAGTCAAAACAATAAAGGTCTACTAATGACTTATGAGTCACCAGATTTCTCCAAGCTTCCCTTTCCCAGTGTGCACGAAGGAAATGCTGCTCTAAATTATAGGAAATGTGGGCAAGATCTGGGTCATTTGTATTCATGTTCAACTGACCCAGTTTGGACCCAGACTCCCTTTCCAGTCTAAGCTCTCACTGGTCTCCTGTGTTTTAGCCAAACACGTCTACTTGTTCCTGGTACACACACTTCTGTGCCTTGGCTCTTGCCATTCCCTCTGCCTGGAATGCCCTCTCCCCTTCTTTCCATTCCCTCCTCCCATTTTATCAAACTCTCATCTGTCTTCTTTTATGTCTCAAATCTAGGAACGCTTCTTCCGCAAAGCCTGCTCTGATTTCCACAGCTGGTGCACATCTTGCTTTTCTTGTTTGTGTTCTCTGGTGTTTGTAGTTGTTTGTGTGTGTCTTTCATTCCACACCCCCACCCCTGGAAGAGATAAAGCCTGTTGAGAGTAGAGACCATACATATTCCTTAATTTTCCACAGCATCCCAAACTACACATGGCCTTTTTACTTCTATGTATCCCTTCCCAACCAACACTTGACTTCCAAGCTCTTTAAAACCAAGGGCAAGGTCTTACTTCCTATTATTTACCCAGCACCTAACTCATTGCTTGGCACAGAGTTGGTATTCAAAACAAAATAGGTGAATTAATGATTAAAAGTAGATGCTTGTTTGGAAATGAATTAGATTAATTTGTAAAATAAAACTTTTTTTTTCTCCAAAGATTTTATTTATTTATTTATTTGACAGACAGAGATCACAAGTAGGCAGAGAGGCAGGCAGAGAGAGAGAGGAGGAAGCAGGCTCCCCGCTGAGCAGAGAGCCCGACGCAGGGCTCGATCCCAGGACCCCAGGATCATGACCCGAGCCGAAGGCAGAGGCTTTAACCCACTGAGCTACCCAGGCGCCCCTAAAATAAAACTTTAAATTAGTGGGGAGGGGTGCCTACGTGGCTCAGTGGGGTAAGCATTGAACTCTTGATTTTGGTTCAGGTCATGATCTCAGGGGTGTAAGATGGAGCCCCACATTGGGCTCCACACTTGGTATGGAGCCTGCTTAAAACTCTCTCTCTCGGGGCACCTGGGTGGCTCAGTGGGTTAAAGCCTCTGCCTTCGGCTCAGGTCATGATCCCATCGGGCTCTCTGCTCAGTGGGGAGCCTGCTTCCTCCTCTCTCTCTGCCTGTCAAATAAATAAATAAAATCTTTAAAAAAAAAAAAAAAAAAAAACCTCTCTCTCTCATCCCTTCCCTCTGCTCAACCCCCACCCCTTGCGCGCTGTGTGCATGCACTCTCCATCTCTCTCAAAAAACAAAAACAAAAACAAAGTAGTGAGGAAATTGAGTAGTTACAAGTTCATGGAATTCATTCATTCATTTAATCAGCAGTGAACAAGGCAAATGGGAATGCGGACTTCATGGAGCTTATGTTTTAATGGGACATGCAGAGGATTAACAAACAACAAACAAAGAAACAAGATAAATTAATATTATGATAAGTGCTGTGAAGGAATAAGTGCTGTGAAGGGCAGTGAAATAAAGCTACTTTAAATAGGGTGTTACATGTAGGGTTTCTCAACCTCTGTACTTATTGTCATTTTGGACTAGATAGTTCTTTTTTGCAGGGGGTTGTCCTATACATACTAGAATCTTTAGTAGCACCCTTGGCCTGTACCCACTAGGTGCCAGTAACATACAACCCCTCCAGCTGTGGCAATCAAAAATGTCTCCAGACACTGACAAATCTCTGGGGGAGGTGTGCAAAATTACTCCCAGTTGAGAACCACTGTATTTTTTTTTAAAGATTTTTTTTATTGGGGCACCTGGGTGGCTCGGTGGTTAGGCTGCTGCCTTCGGCTCAGGTCATGATCTCGGGGTCCTGGGATCGAGCCCCGCATCGGGCTCTCTGCTCAGCCGGGAGCCTGCTTCCTCCTCTCTCTCTGCCTGCCTCTCCATCTACTTGTGATTTCTCTCTGTCAAATAAATAAATAAAGATTTTATTTATTTATTTGACAGGAGAGATCACAAGCAGGCAGAGAGGCAGGCAGAGAGAGAGGAGGAAGCAGGCTCCCCGCTGAGCAGAGAGCCCGATGCGGGGCTCGATCCCAGGACCCCGAGATCATGACCTGAGCCGAAGGCAGCGGCTTAACCCACTGAGCCACCCAGGCGCCCTGAGAACCACTGTATTAAAACAAACACCTCTTTGAGGTTGTGACATGAGCTGAGACCGGAAAGACAAGACAAAAATAAACCTTCAAAACTAGTGAAGTGTATTCCAGTTAGGAAAGTAGACCATCACACACACACACACACACACACACACACACACACTGTAGTGGTTAAAGATGATGAATATGGGGGGAAAGTGATATAGGATGTTATTGGAAGAGGAGGCAAGAGCCCAATCATGCACCAACATTTGTTTTCTGTTGTTTAATTTTATATAATAACCATTGTAAGTATGAAATGGTATCTGGTGATTCCCAGATGGTTAATTATATACATTGTGTCTTTTCATGTGCTTCCTGGCCATTTGTATATCTTTTTTGTAGAAATGTTTATTCATTTTTTAAAATTTTTAAAAATTTTTGCCCATTTTTAAAAATTGTTCTTTGCTGTTATCAAGTTGTAGGAGTTCTTTATATATGCAGGATATTAATCATTTATCAGATATATGATTTGCAAATATCCCATTCTGTGGAAAAGATAGCAGGCTTTTTTTAAACTTTTTTTTAACTTTTTAAAAAGATTTTGTTTGTTTACTTATTTATTTGAGAGAGAGAGAGTGTGTGAGCAGGGGGAGGAGCAGGAGAGGGACAAGAAGACTCCACACTGAGCACAGAGTCTGATGTGGGCTTGGTTCCACAACCCTGAGATCATGACCTGACCCGAAATCAAGAGTCAGACATGCAACAGACTGAGCCACAGATGGCAGTTTTTAGACCTAGTGTCTGCTTAGGCAACTACTGTGAAATAAATTCACCCAAACCAGCACTATTCTTGTTGCAGCTTGCTCCAGAAGTCCAGGTCAAGGTGAGACTGCATAGTGGCTTAAAATAAGTTCATGTCTAGTCCAGAGAAATCCCTGAGAATCTTGTTGTGTTTCAGAATTATCCCCCAAATATTTTCTTTTCTTCTTTGAGGATCAGAGAATCTAGACAAAGGAAGCCATGAATGAGAGCATCAAGGCAAGGCTAGAAGTGAAAACTGCCTTATTCTTATCATAGGCTACACTGGAGTATTCTATTTTATTTCCTCAATTTGTCTACAAGTTTCTTTTCTTTCTTTTTTTTTTTAAAGATTTTATTTATTTATTTGACAGAGAGAAATCACAAGTAGGCAGAGAGGCAGGCAGAGAGAGAGAGAGGGAAGCAGGCTCCCTGCTGAGCAGAGAGCCCGATGCGGGACTCAATCCCAGGACTCTGAGATCATGACCCGAGCCCAAGGCAGCAGCTTAACCCACTGAGCCACCCAGGGGCCCCTGTCTACAAGTTTCTTGATGGTAGATTTAAAACCTGTACTCTAGTCAACACCTAGCACATTAGCCTTTACATTGTAAATACTCAATAAATTATTGTTAATTAACTAACTGTTTGATTACCCTCCTAATTTTATAGCCGATTATCATGGAGTAGTTTAGATTTTCTCATTAAAAACAGTTAACAGTTTCAATTCCTGAGTATTTGATATCAAATAAATTTTAACACATTTGACTGACCACATAATATGACAGAATAGAGAAAATTATGAAATTTAAAGTAATGTCTCAAGATACAGTTAAGCTATATTCTTAACAGATTCTTAACAGAATTTTAATATGGCCTCCCAAATTCCTAGTTCCTGGTATATTTGCTTTTAGGTAAGAGGGTAGAAAAACCAAGCTGTCATAGGCTTTTCAGTAGTAAGGCACTTAGGAGTTCCTTAAAAGATCAGAGGGAGGAAAAAAGTCTCAAAAATGTATATATCTGAACAGAGCAAATAATTTAAACTGAGAAAAAATGAGGCTGAAGTCATCTTAAAGAGACCAGTGTTTGGTAGAAAGATGACTTTCAGAAGGACATTGAAACTGATGAAAACCATATTTTAACTAGAAGTAAATTTGAACAGAAAAAGGGGTAGAAGTCTAAGTTCAACTTAGAACATGGGATCAGAAACTATAAAATAGCTTGGAGTAGCCACTAAGTGGAAGAAGTGGATGGTGAATGGGAAAAAAATTCTGACTCCTAATTCATGAGATCTTAATTACATATTTTTTCCTAATTATATTTTTGAAGTATTATTTTGCCTGCTTCTTAAAAAAATGAAATGTAATTGACATATTAATTTTAGGTGTGCAAATGATTCAGTATTCCACATATAAATGAGATCATGCAGTATTTCTCTTTCTCTAACTTATTTTATTTAGTATAATACTGTCAAGGTCCTTATGTGTTATCACAAATAGCAAGATTTCCTTTTTTATGGCTGAATAATATCCCTCTGCGTGTGTGTGTGTGTGTGTGTGTTTCTTTATCTATTTTTTTTGCGCCTCCATTGTATTTTTAAAATTAACATATAATGTATTATTTGTTTCAGGGGTATGGGTCTGTGAATCATCAGTCTTACACAATTCACAGCACTCATCATAGCACATACCCTCCCTAACGTCCATAACCCAGCCACCCTATCCCTGCCCACCCCCAGCAACCCTCAGTTTGTCTCCTGAGATTAAGAGTCTCTTGTGGTTTGTCTCCCTCCATGGTCCCATTTTGTTTCATTTCTTCTCTCCCTTACCCCTATGACCTTCCACACTACCTTTCAAATTTCTCATATCAGAGAGATCATATGATAATTGTCTTTCTCTGATTGACTTATTTTGCTTAGCATAATACCCTCCTGTTCCATCCATGTCACTGCCAATAGCAAGATTTCGTTTTTTGATGGCTGCATTGTATTCCATTGTATATAATACCACATCTTCTTTATCCATTTATCTGGTGATGGACATCTAGGTTCTTTCCATATTTTGGCTATTGTGGACATTGCTGCTGTAAACATTCAGGTGCACGTGCCCCTTCAGACCACTACATTTGTCTCTTCAGGGTAAACACCCAGGAGTGTGATTGCTGAGTTATAGGGTAGCTCTATTTTCACCTTTTTGAGGAACCTCCATACTGTTTTCCGGAGTGTCTGTACCAGCTTGAATCACACCAATGGTGTAGGAAGTTTCCCCTTTCTCCACATCCTTGCTAACATCTGTCTTTTCCTGACTTATTAATTTAGGCATTCTGACTGGTGTAAGGTGGGATCTCACTGTGGTTTGTTTTTTTTTTTAAGAATTTATTTATTATTTTGAGACAGATCAGAAGCAGGCAAAGAGAGAGGGAGGAAGCAGGCTCCCTGCTGAGCAGAGAGCCCAATGCGGGGCTCGATCCCAGGACACTGAGATCATGACCTGAGCCGAAGGCAGAGGCTTAACCCACTGAGCCACCCAGGTGCCCCTCTCACTGTGGTTTTGTTTTTTTTTTAAAGATTTTATTTATTTATTTGTCAGAGAGAGAGAGAGCAAGCACAGGCAGAGGCAGAGGGAGAAGCAGGCTCCCTGCCGAGCAAGGAGCCTGATGTGGGACTCAATCCCAGGACGGTGGGATCATGACCTGAGCCGAAGGCAGCTGCTTAACCAACTGAGCCACCCAGGCGTCCCTCTCACTGTGGTTTTTGATTTGTATTTCCCTGATGCTGAGTGATTGTTGAGCACTTTTTCATGTGTCTGTTGGCCTTTTGGATGTCTTCTTTGCAGAAATGTCTATTCATGTCTTCTGCCTATTTCTTAATTGGGTAATTTGTTCTTTGGATGTTGAGTTTGTTAAGTTCTTTATAGATTTTGGATACTAACCCTTTATCTGATATGTCATTTGCAAATATCTTCTCCCATTGTGTCAGTTTTCTTTTGGTTTTGTTGACTGTTTCCTTTGCTGTGCAAAAGCTTTTGATCTCGATGAAGTCCAATAGTTTATTTTTGCCCTTGGTTCCCTTGCCTTTGGCGATGATTCTAAGAAGAAGTTGCTGCAGCTGAGGTCGAAGAGGTTGCTGCCTGTGTTCTCCTCAAGGATTTTGATATATTCCTGTTTCACATTGAGGTCTTCCATCCATTTTGAGTCTATTTTTGTGTGTGGTCTAAGGAAATGGTTCAGTTTCATTCTTCTGCATGTGGCTGTCCAATTTTCACAACACCATTTGTTGAAGAGACTGTCTTTTTTCTATTGGAGATTTTTTCCTGCTTTGTTGAAGGTTAGTTGACATAGAGTTGAGGGTCAATTTCTGGGCTCTCTATTCTGCTCCATTGACCCAAGTGTCTGTTTTTGTGCTAGCACCATACTGTCTTGATGATGACAGCTTTGTAATAGAGCTTGAAGTCTGGAATTGTGATGCCACCAACATTGGTTTTCTTTTTCAACATCCCTCTGGCTATTTGGGGTCTTTTCTGGTACCATATAATTTTAGGATTATTTGTTCTATTTCTTTGAAAAAAATTGATGGTATTTTGATAGGGATTGCATTAAATGTGTAGATTGCGTTAGGTAGCATAGATATTTTCACAATATTTGTTCTTCCAATCCATGAGCATAGAACGTTTTTCCATTTCTTTGTGTCTTCCCCAATTTCTTTCATGAATACTTTATAGTTTTCTGAGTACAGATTCTTCGCCTCTTTGTTTAGATTTATTCCTAGGTATCTTAGGGTTTTGAGTGCAATTGTAAATGGGATCGACTCCTTAATTTTTCTTTCTTCTGTCTTGCTGTTGGTGTATAGAAATGCAACTGATTTCTGTGCATTGATTTTATATCCTGACACTTTACTGAATTCCTGTATGAGTTCTAGCAGTTTTGGAGTGGAGTCTTTTGGGTTTTCACATAAAATATCATATCATCTGCAAAGAGTGAGAGTTTGACTTCTTTGCCAATTCGGATGCCTTTTATTTCTTTTTGTTGTCTGATTGTTGAAGCTAGGGCTTCTAGTACTATGTTAAATAGCAGTGGTGATAGTGGACAGCCCTGCCATTTTCCTGACCTTAGGGGGAAAGCTCTCAGTTTTTTCCCCTTGAGAGTGATATTCACTGTGGAGTTTTCATAGATGGCTTTTATGATATCGAGGGATGTACCCAATATCCCTACACTTTGAAGAGTTTTGATCAAGAAAGGAAGCTGTACTTTGTTAAATGCTTTTCAGCATCTATTGAGAGTATCATATGGTTCTTGTTCTTTCTTTTATTAATGCATTGTATCACATTGATTAATTTACAGATGTTGAGCCAACCTTGCAACCCAGGAATAAATCCCTCTTGGGCAAGGTGAATAATCCTCTTAATGTACTGTTGGATAATATTGGCTAGTATTTTGGTGAGAATTTTTGCATCTGTTCATCAAGGATATTTGTAATTCTCTTTTTTGATGGGGTCTTTGTCTGGTTTTGGGATCAAGGTAATGCTGGTGTCATAAATAAGTTTGGGAGTTTTCCTTCCATTTCTATTTTTTGGAACAGTTTCAGGAGAATAGGTATTAATTCTTCTTTAAATGTTTGGTAGAATTCCCCTGGGAAGCCGTTTGGGCCTGGGCTCTTGTTTGTTGGGATATTTTTGATGACTGCTTCAATTTCCATACTGGTTATGGGTCTGTTCAGGTCTTCTATTTCTTCCTGGTTCAGTTTTGGTGGTTTATATGTCTCTAGGAATGCATCCATTTCTTCCATATTGTTAAATTTGTTGATGTATAGTTGCTCATAATATGTTCTTATAATTATTTGTATTTCCTTGGTGTTGGTTGTGATCTCTCCTCTTTCATTCATGATTTTATTAATTTGGATCCTTTCTCTTTCCTTTTTGGTAAGTCTGGCCAGGGGTTTATCAATCTTATGAATTCTTTCAAAGAACCAGCTCCTAGTTTCTTTGATTTGTTCTACTGTTCTTTTGGTTTATATTTCATTGATTTCTACTCTGATCTTTATTATTTCTCTTCTCTTGCTGGATTTAGGCTTTATTTCCTGTTCTTTCTCGAGCTCCTTTAGGTGTAGGGTTAGGTTGTGCCTTGAGACCTTTCTTGAGAAAGGCTTCTTTTTTTTTTTAAATTTATTTGACAGAGAGAGATCACAGTAGGCAGAGAGGCAGGCAGAGAGAGGGGGGAAGCAGGCTCCCCGCTAAGCAGAGAGCCCAATGAGGGGCTCGATCCCAGGACCCTGGGATCATGACCCAAGCCAAAGGCAGAGGCTTAACCCACTGAGCCACCCAGGTGCCCCTTGAGAAAGGCTTCTATTGCTATATACTCTCCTCTCAGGGCTGCCTTTGCTGTGTTGCAAAGATTTTGAACAATTGTGTTCTCATTTTTATTTGTTTCCATGAATTTTTGTTTTGTTTTGTTTTTCTTTATTTATCTGACAGAGATCACAAGTAGGCAGAGAGGCAGGCAGAGAGAGGAGGAAGCAGGCTCCCTGCAGAGCAGAGAGCCCGATGCAGGGCTCGATCCCAGGACCCTGGGATCATGACCTGAGCTGAAGGCAGAGGCTTAACCCACTGAGCCACCCAGGCGCCCCTGTTTCCATGAATTTTTTAAATACTTCTTTAATTTCCTGGTTGACCCATTTATTCTTTAGTTGTATGCTCTTTAGCCTCCATGTATTTGAGTTCTTCCCAGCTTTCCTCTTATGGTTGAGTTCCAGTTTCAAAGCATTGTGTTCTGAAAGTATGCAGGGAATGATGCCAATCTTTTTTTTTTTTTTAATGTCAATCTTTTCGTACTGGTTGAGACCTGATTTGTGACCCAGGATGTGATCTATTCTGGAGAATGTCCCTTATGCACTAGAGAAGGATGTGTATTCTGTTGCTTTGGGATGGAATGTTCTGAATATATTGGTAATGCCCATCTTGTCCAGTGTGTCATTTAAAGGCTTTATTTTCTTTTTGATCTTTTGCTTAGATGATTTGTCCATTTCCATGAGGGGGTGTAAAAGTCCTCTACTATTATTGTATTATTGTCAATGTGTTTCTTTGACTGCTTTATATAATTGGCTGCTCCCATGTTAGGGGCATAGATATTTAAAATTGTTAGATCTTCTTGTTGGACAAACCTTTTAAGTATGATATAGTGTCCTTCCTCATCTCTTATTATAGTCTTTGGCTTAAAATCTTACTTGTCTCATATAATGATTGCCACCCCAGCTTTCTTTTGGTGTCCATTAGCATGGTAAATTGTTTTCTACCCCTTAGCTTTAAATCTGGAGATGTCTTTGGGTCTAAAGTGAGTTTCTTGCAGACAGCATGTCAATGCGTCTTGTTTCTTATCCATTCTGATACCCTGTGTCTTTTGATTGGGACATTTAGTTCATTTACATTCAAGGTAACTATTGATAGATATGAATTTAGTGCCACTGTATTGTCTGTAAGGTGACTGTTACTGTATTTCATCTCTGTTCCTTTCTGGTCTGTTACTTTTAGGCTCTCTCTTGGCTTGGAGGGCCCCTTTCAATATTTCCTGTAGGGCTGGTTTGGTGTTTGCAAATTCTTTTAGTTTTTCTTTGTACTGGAAGCTTTTTATCTCTCCTTCTATTTTCTGGGACAGCCTAGCAGGATATGGTATTCTTGGCTGCATATTTTTTTTGTTTAGTGCTCTGTATATATCATGCCAGTCCTTTCTGGCCTGCCAGGTCTCTGTGGATAGGTCTGCTTCCAATCTAATATTTCTACTGTTGTATGTTACAGACCTCTTGTCCAGAGCTGCTTTCAGGATTTTCTCTTTGTCACTGAGACTTGTAAGTTTTACTATTAGATGATAGGGTGTTGACCTATTTTTATTTATTTTGAGGGGGATTCTCTGTGCCTCCTGGATTTTGATGTTTGTTCCCTTCGCCAAATTGGGGAAATTCTCTGCTATGATTTGCTCCAATATACCTTCTGCCCCTGTCTCTCTTTCTTCTTCTCTCTCTGATTCTCCTCTTGTGGTCCAGTATTATTTATCTCTCTTTTTCTCAGCTTCTTTCTTGTCTATCTTTTGGTGTTCTATATCACTAATTCTCTCTTCTGCCTCATTTATCCTAGTAGTAAGAGCCTCCATTTTTTTTTATTCCACCTCATTAATAGCTTTTTTTTATCTCAACTTGGTTAGATTTTAGTTATTTTATTTCTCCAGAAAGGGATTTTATTTCTCCAGAATGGGATTCTCTACTATCTTCCATACTTTTTTGGGGCCCAGCTAGCACCTTGATAATCATAATTCTGAACCCTAGTTCTGACATCTTTCTGATGTCTGTATTGATTAGGTCCCTAGCCATCCATACTGCCTCTTGCTCCTTTTCTTGAGGTGAATTTTTCTGCCTTGTCATTTTATCCAGAGAAGAATAGATGAGTGAGAGAACAAAATACTAAAAGGGTAGCAATGACCCTGGAAAAATATGCACTAACCAAATTGGAAGAGACCTGAAACCACGGGGAGAAGAAAGGAGAAATGGAGAAAAAAGAAAAAAAGTGTGTGTGTGTGTGTGTGACTGGTGAATAGAATAGAACCACACACTTGATTTTGGGTGTATTTTGGTTTGTTAGAAGAAACTGCCTCCCAAAATTTTAAAGCAAAAAAACCCTTCATATACACAAAAATTAGGGTAAACACAATGAAGGGATGGAATACGACTATGAAGATGAAAATTTAAAAAGATTCTAATAAAGGAATTGATAAGATAAGAAGGTGGTTGAAAAAAAGAAAAAAAAAAGAGGAAAGAACATGATCAGGCTGGAGGCTAGAACAAAGCCATGCACTAGATGTAGGGTATATTTTGATCTGTTAGAAGAAACTGTATCCCACAATTTTAAAGAAAGAAAAACTAGTATGTATATAAAAAATAAGGCTAAATACAATGAAGGGATGGAATATGGCTATAACAATGATAATTTAAAAAGATTTTTTAGGGGCGCCTGGGTGGCTCAGTGGGTTAAGCCGCTTCCTTCGGCTCGGGTCATGATCTCAGGGTCCTGGGATCGAGTCTCACATCGGGCTCTCTGCTCGGCAGGGAGCCTGCTTCCTCCCCTCTCTCTCTGCCTGCCTCTCTGCCTACTTGTAATCTTTCTCTGTCAAATAAATAAATAAAATCTTAAAATAAATAAATAAATAAAAAGATTTTTTGAAAAGGTATTGATAAGGTAAAATAGTTTAAAAAGGTTAAAATATGAAAGAGGAAAACATTTTGAAAATAGAATAAGAAAAAAATAAAATAAAATAAATTTAACTTTGAATGGCTAAAGAATCATGGGGGGAAAAAAGCCATGAATTCTATGTGCTGTATTCACCTAGTGCTGGAGTTCCACAGTTCTCATTGATCAGTGAACTTGGTCTTGGTTGGATGTTCTTGCTAATCTTCTGGGCAAGGAGCTTTGCAGTAATTCTCAAATATCTTTGCCCAAGGTGGAACTGAGCCACCTTTGCCAAGGGCCAGGCTAAGCAATCTGCTCGGTTTTGCTCTCAATAGCTTTTGTTCCCAGAACACTTTCTGTACTGCTTTGGAGGACGGGAATGAAGACGGCGGCCTCCCAATCTCTGACCTAGAGGAGCCGAGAGCTCGGGGCCCTGCTCCTCAGTGCACCCTTGGAGAAAAGCAGTCACTCCCTCCCATCTCCTTGGTCTCTGACTGCACTCTGTACTCACCCAGCCTGTAACCGAGCATTTTTTTAACGATTTTATTGATTTATTTGACAGACAGAGATCACATATAGGCAGAGAGGCAGGCGGGGTGGGGACGGGGAAGCAGGCTCTCTGCTGAGCAGAGAGCCCCATGCAGGGCTCGATCCCAGGACCCTGAGATCATGCCCTGAGCTGAAGGCAGAGGCTTCAACCCACTGAGCCACCCAGGTGCCCCGACCAAGCATTTCTATCTCTGGCGTACAGCCCCCCATTTGAAGTCTACAGACCCAGCAGATTCCTGCTGCACTCCTGTGCCACTCCCCTGGGGGAGGAAGGTGAATCTCCCCATATCTGCCACTTGTGGGGACCCTGCCCCAAGAGCAGTAGGCCAACTGTGCCTTGGATCACGGTTTAAGGTAACCCCAGATCCATGGTTTAAGGTAACTCCTTGGCTCTGTCTCTGCTTCTGGTTTCCCTGCTCTGATACCTGAGAGCTCTGCCTCACTCAAACTCCCCAGGTCTATTTGTGACCCCTAGGGTCCTGAGACCACACTGTTCCCACAAGGTCTCCACACTGCCCCTGCCATCCCCATTTAGCTTCTGGAGCAACGTCCCTCAGTGGAGCAGACTTCTGAAAGTTCCAATTTTGTGCTCTGCTCCTCTACCACTTGCCAGGAGTCGGACCCTCCTCCCACAGTCTATCTTCCCAAATTTTGCCTCGGATTCACTTCTCCACTTTCCGAGTGAATCCTCGGATTCACTTCTTGACTTTCCAGAAAACGGTGACCTTTCTGTTCCTAGAATTGCTGCTCCTCTTCTCTACCATCTCCTGTTGAGTTTGTAGGTGTTCAGAATGGCTTGATGACTATCTAGCTCAACTCCCGGGACCTGACAATATTTAGTTCTCCACTTCTCTGCCATCTTGCTCCTCCCTTCTTTATCTATTAATACATTAATGGACACTTAGATTGCTTCCATCTCTTGGCTATTGTAAATAATGCTGCAATGAACATGGGGTGCAGATATCTTATCGAAGTAGAGTTTCCATTTCTTTTGAATGAATACCAAGAAGTGAAATTGCAGGATCACATGTAGTTCTATTTTTAATTTTGGGGGAACATCCATTCTGTTTTCCATAGTGACTGTACCAAATTACATTCCCACCAACAATGCACATATGGGTTCCCTTTTCTCCACATCCTGCCAACACTTGTTTCCTGTGTTTTTTTTATTTTAGCCATTCTAACCGGTGCAAGGTGATATCTCATTGTGGTTTTGATTTGTAGTTCTCAGGCGATTAGTGATGTTGAGCACTTTTTCACATACCTGTTGGCCATCTGTATGTCTTTTCTTTTTTTTAATGTCTAAATGTCTATTCCAATCCTCTGCTCACTTTGTGATTGGGTTTTGCTTTGTGACTATTGAGTTTTATGAGTTCTTGATATATTTTGGATATGTACCCTTTATCAGATATATGGGTTTGCAAATATATTCTTCCATTTCATAGATTGCCTTTTTGTTTTGTTGATGGTTTTCTTTGTTGTGCAAAAGTTTTTTAGTATGATATAGTTCCACTTGTTTATTCTTATTGTTGTTGCCTTTGCTTTTGGTGTCAAATCCAGAAAATCATCACCAACACTGATGTTCTGGTTCAATCCATTCTCCCAGCTCTGGCTAGAGAAGTCTCTGGCATACTGTTGGAGATAGATGATGTTGAAAATCTTTTTTTTTTTATTTGACAGAGAGAGATCACAAGCAGGCAGAGAGGCAGGCAGAGAGAGAGAGAGGAGGAAGCAGGCTCCCTGCTGAGCAGAGAGCCCGATGCGGGCCTCGATCCCAGGACCCTGAGATCATGACCTGAGCCGAAGGCAGCGGCTTAACCCACTGAGCCACCCAGGCGCCCGAAAATCTTTTTTTTTTTTTTTAAGATTTTATTTATTTTTGCAAGAGAGAGTGAGTGAGCACGAGTGGGGAGGAGGGGCAGAAGGAGAAGCAGACTCCATGCTGAGCAGGGAGCCCAATGTGGGGAGTTGATCCCAGGACTCTGGGATCACTACCTGAGCTAAAGGTAGATGCCCAGCCAACTGAGCCACCCAGGCACTCCCAATGATGAAATTCTTTATATGCTCAAATATCCTGAGTCTTTCCATGCCAGAGTTGATGTGGCCATCTTTATCCTACAATGCAACCAAGCTCCAGATGTTGTCCTGAAATTTACTAACAGCTCTTCCAGTGTTCGACTTGTGTAAGGTGAAATTCCTGCTTGCAGAAATGAAAATACCAATCAATGAAAAACAGAAATATTAGAGAAAATGATGAGAACAAAATATTTTATAAAACAAATAAACTCACACTTTACCAAGAAATATCAGGACAATTATTGATTATCTTTTTTTTCTTAATAAATTTCCTATAGCAAGCAAGCAGAGGCAATAAAAACCAGTCTAATGAACTTCAAGCTGTTTCTAAAATTAGAAGCTCCATAAATATTATGGTTGATGACTATGGCAATTCTCCTATGGAAAGCATATTTTTAAATTATGGCTGATCCAATATTTTCCCTTTCACTTCCCTCTTTCTGTGCATATGTAACTCTTGGATAACAACTCAAGCAAATTACCACATCTCATATCTATTAAAGTCCCCTAGTGCCCAAATTGGTTCAGGAATGGGCATATGTCCCAAGACAGGCTATTCATGGCAAATAAGACTGTGTTTTGGGACCCTTGTTCTACCTAGCAGGGAAATCTTTTCTACCATATGGGTGTATATAACTCCAGAACCCGTTAGAAGCCAGCTTGGCACCAGGAAAGGAGAATCTGCCTGAGAAGGGAGTCATTACTAAGGAAGCAGACACTGAGCTCTGGATCAAACTCCATCAGAAGCAAGAAACTGTTTTGAGTGGTATGTGAGCCAATAAACTTCTATTTTGTTTTGTATTTTTGTTTGGAAAACAACCCAAAATTTGGATTTTCTACCATTTACAATATAGATACTTATTTGATACAAACAAATTCTAGCACATGAAACTACAGCAACCATGTTTTTAAATCTAAAAGCCTATATTGCAACTTGATAAAGAAAGTTACAATTTTTTTTAATATTTTAATTTTTATTTATTTGACAGACAGAGATCACAAGTAGGCAGACAGGCAGGCAGAGAGAGAGGAGGAAGCAGGCTTCTTGCTGAGCAGAGAGCCTGATGTGGGGCTCGATCCCTGGACCCTGGGATCATGACCTGAGCCGAAGGCAGTGGCTTTAACTCACTGAGCCACCCAGGCGCCCCAGGAAAGTTATAATTTTTTAAAAATTTTATTTATTTATTTGAGAGAGAGACCATAAGCAGGGGTGGATGCCAAGAGAGGAGGGAGAAGCAGACTTCCTGCTGAGTAGGGAGCCCGATGTGGGCCTCAATCCCAGGACCCTGGTATCATGACTGGAGCCGAAAGCAGATGCTTAACTGGCTGAGCCACCTAGGTACTCCTAGAAAGAAATAGTTTAATTTTTTTAATTTTTATTTTTGAAAGATAAAATTTTAAACATTAAACCAGAATTCTTGATATTTTTAACATGCCATTACTCCATACTTTATTGGAAAGCCATCAAAATTTTTCCCATGTCATAAATATAGATTTAAAAAATCTATTCAAAAATCCATCCAAAAACAACAATCTTGCCTTGGGGCACCTGGCTGGAGCATGCAACTCTTGGTCTCAGGGTTGTAAGTTTAAGCCCCATATTGGGCATAGAGCTTACTTCAAAAAAAAAAAAAAAAAGAACATAGATATTTTAAGTGGTACATTAAAACATTTGCTAAGATTGATATAAAATGGGTTTCTGACTTCCTATTATAGTATTGTGCTTCCTTACATAAAAACTGGAAAGGAAGAAGTAAAAAGTTAAAGAAAAAGTGAGATATAGATAAAGCTCAAATAATAAACATCATTAAACTGGGTGATATAATCTAATAAGTGTGATTTAAGGGGTATGTGCAGAGTGCTTTTGGGAGCACAGAGGGTTTGAATGCTGGCAGAGCCAGAGAAGTGACACTTGACCCGTGTTTAAAAATGAGATGGTTGGGACGCCTGAGTGGTTAAGCAGCTGCCTTCAGCTCACGTTATAATCCTAGGGTCCTGGGATCAAGTCCCATATCAGGCTCCTTGCTCAGCGGGGAACCTGCTTCTTCCTCTACCTCTGCCTGCCACTTCCCTGCTTGTGCTCACTCTCTCTGACAAGTAAATAAATAAAATCTTTAAAAAAAAATTTTAAAAATGAGATGGAATTTGTCAGGTAAAAAAGAAAAAAAAAACAGTCATAATATGCATAAGTAAAGGCATGGTTATTTTGAGAGTCCATTACATGGCTAAACCGTCTCCTGTAGGTCTTAGAACCAAAGAGCAGAAAAATTACCTATGACTATTATTAGAGTCCAGGGTTGGTAACTATAATGGCAATGAGAAAGATGGGTTGGAAGAGGGAGATTTTAAAATTCTGGAAATCTATGATGAATTTGTAGTCATCTAGGCAAGAGTCACAGAGAATCTGTTGAGCTACGGAAGAGAACAAAGAGCTGTGGTAGATGTTGCCTATGGGCTATAGCTGGGAACGATGGGGAGTGGTTGAAGATAACTTTCAAGTTTCTGGCTTCACAACTAGATAGATGGTATTGCAATTCTCCAAGCCAAAGAACATATGAGAAGCAAGTCTGTGGACCATAAAGAGTGTATATCTATTTCTTTTGTTTTTCAGCCTACAGCTAGGGAAAAGAGTACTTCTCTGAAAGTATTAACTATAGTTTAGAAAGTTGATTTTTATCTGTAATGTAAAATTTTAATTTTGCATCTTCCTTTTGAAATTTTCAAATTACTGCATGATATTCCATTGTATGAATGTTCCATAATTTATTTCACAAGTTCCTTATTTATAGTCATTTCATATTGTTGTTTAAAGATAATTTTAAGGGGTACCTGGCTGGCTCAGTCAGTGGAGCATGCAACACTTAATCTTGAGGATGTGAGTTCAAGCCCTACATTGGGGGTAGAGATTACTTTATTTTTTTTAAGATCTTATTTATTTATTTGACAGAGAGATTACAAGTAAGCAGAGAGTGAGGGGGAAGCAGGCTCCCTGCCAAGCAGAGAGCCCGACGCAGGCCCGATCCCCGGACCCCGAGATCATGACCCGAGCTGAAGGCAGAGGCTTAACCCACTGAGCCACCCAGGTGCCCGGGTATAGAGATTACTTTAAAAAAATCAAATCTTCAGGGGTGCCTGGCTGGCTCAGTGGGTTAAAGCCTCTGCCTTTGGCTCAGGTCATGATTCCAGGATCCTAGGATTGAGTCCCGAGTTGGGCTCTCTGCTCTGCGGGGAGCCTGCTTCCTCCTCTCTCTGCCGGTCTCTCTGCCTACTTGTGATCTCTGTCAAATAAATAAATAAAAATCTTTAAAAAAAAATCAAATATTCAGGGGGCGCTTGGGTGGCTCAGTGGGTTGGGCCTCTGCCTTCGGCTCGGGTCATGATCTCAGGGTCCTGGGATCCAGCCCCATGCTGGGCTCTCCGCTTGGCAGGTAGCCTACTTCCCCCACTCTCTCTGCCTGCCTCTCTGCCTACTTGTGATCTCTCTCTATCAAATAAGCAAAATCTTAAAAAAAAACAAAAAACAAATCTTTAGAATAAACGATAATTTTAAATTTAAAAAAAGTGTCACTTGTCCACATTTTCTTCCATAGACATGTACCACTAATTTAATTTTTAAAGATTTTCTTTTTTAAGGGATGCCTGGGTGGCTCATTGGATTAAGCCTCTGCCTTGGGCTCAGGTCATGGTCTCAGGGTCCGGGGATCAAGCCCCGCACCGGGTTCTCTGCTCAGCGGGAAGCCTGCTTCCCCTTCTCTCTGCCTGCCTCTTTGCCTACTTGTGATTTCTCTCTGTCAAATAAGTAAATAAAATCTTAAAAAATTTTTTTTCTTTTTTATGTAATCTCTGCACCCAACATGGAGCTTGAACCTTTAATCCTGAGATCAAGAGTTGCCTGCCCCACAGACTGAGAAAGCCAGGTGCCTCTAATTTAGGTTTTAAAAAGTTAAAGAAAGAGCAATCATGTTGGAATTTTGAGTAAGAGTAACTGGAATTCTGGTGCTGTTCATTTATCAGAAAAAGGGAAGCTGGAAGGATGAACACTTTTATTTTGGACAGGCTTGGATGAGGAACTAATGTCTTCAGTTTGGAACAGGTTAACTTTTATACACCCAGAAAATCAAAGCATAAGACTAGAATTCAGGAGAGACTTAAATGAAATGTACAGATTTGGGGTCATCCATAAAGAGAGAGTTAAAATTATAGAAAGGAGAGAGTATAGAGTGAAAGAAGTGAGGGTAAAGGAAAAGAAAGTATACACACACATACACACACACAGAAGAGAGGGGAAAAAACATGAGGCTTGTTGTTAGTTGAGTTCAAATCTAGTTCCATAAATAACTATCTATTCCAAAAATTGCTAGCTAAGAGTCTTTAGACAAATCAATTCATATTTTTTATCCTTACTTATTGTTTGATCTCCTCGATGTGGCCTCCTCTCCACATTCAGCTGTAGAGGGTGTTCTGCCCGTCTTTGGGTTGTCCTCTGGATTATTTACACTGATGTGGGAGCCATCTAGCTGTATCCATGGGATAAAAGGAGCCCAGGATCCCCTCACTCTGCCATCCTCCCAGTTAATGTTTTTGAATCTTAGTTCTCTCTTTAGTAAAGTGGGTATAAATAATACCACTTACCTCTATTAAAAAATAGAGGAAGTAGGAAAAGTATTTTATTAGGTATTTTTTGTTTTTTTGTTTTTTGTTTTTTAGATGGGCGGGACAGAGAGAAAAAGAGAAAAAATCTCATGCAGACTCCACACCAGTGTGGAGCTGACGTGGGGCTCAGTCTCACGACCCTGAAGTCATGACCTGAACGGAAATCAAGAGTTGGACACCTAACCGACTGAGCCACCCAGACACCCCTAGTTATTTTTTTGTTGTGCACAAATTGCCCTAAAATTTAGCAGTTGAAAACAGCCATCTAGGGGTGCCTGTGTGGCTCAGTGGGTTAAAGCCTCCACCTTCGGCTCAGGTCATGATCCCAGGGTCCTGGGATCAAGACCCGCATCGGGCTCTCTGCTCAGCAGGGAGCCTGCTTCCCTTCCTCTTTCTCTGCCTGCCTCTCTGCCTACTTGTGATCTCTGTCTGTCAAATAAATAAATAAAAATCTTTAAAAAATAAGGGCAGTAGTCACCTGAAGGTGGTAGGAACTGCTCACAAGAGGCCTCATTCATATGGCTGATAGCAGAAGGCCAATCAAGTAAATTTCTCCACAGATGCTCCTGCTAGAGTGAATGATTGAGAAAGAGAGCAAGCAGGAAGCTGTAATGTCTTTCATGACCTGGTCTCTGAAGTCAAACACCGTCACTCGAGCTTTAGTCTATTCATTAGAAGTGAGTCACTAAGTTCAGCCCATATTCAAAGGGAATGGGATCAAGCTTGAAGACAGGAGTATCAAAGATTTTGTGGATGTATTTAAAACCACAACAAATATCTAGCACACTGTTGCTTCTTCAGACTTGGTCCTGGTCCCTCTTTTCTTTTATCAATCTTGATTTTCTTCTAAGCCTGATCTTCCCATAGTTTGCCCCTTCTTTTTTTTTTTTTTTCAAGATTTTATTTATTTATTTGAGAGAGGGGGAGAGAGAGTGAGCGAGTGAGAGAAAGAGAGAGAGAGAGAGAGCACAAGTGGGGTGAGGGACAGAGGGATAAAGAGACTCCCCACTGAGCAGGGAGCCTGATGCGGGACTTGATCCTAGGACCCTGGGATCATGACCTGAGCCGAAGGCAGACGCTTAATCGACTGAGCCACCCAGGCACCCCATGCCAAGCACCTTTTATTAAGCATTTGCTTTTCGCCAGTACACCAAGTAATTTACATGCATTATCTTATTTATTATCACACCTTTCTAAGAACTAGCTGTTACGATTGCCTATCTAACACCCTTGCTTAAAAACCCATTTTTCACTATTATAATCTGTCTTTACATATATATTTTTTTATTCTTCTATTGAATAGTTTTCTTAGGATAATTTTCAGAAGTAGAACTACTGGGTCAAAGAATATAAAGATTTTTAAATTATCAGTAACTTTTTTCTATTCTTCCTTGGAGGAATTGTCTACTCCCTTTCTTTGTATTTAGCTTTTCTTTTCTTTAAAGACTTTATTTATTTAACAGAGAGAGACAGGTCACAAGTAGGCAGAGAGAGAGAGTGGGAAGCGGGCTCCCTGCTGAGCAGAGAGCCTGATTCGGGGCTCGATCCCAGGACCCTGAGATCATGACCTGAGCTGAAGGCAGAGGCCCAACCCACTGAGCCACCCAGGCACCCCTGTATTTAGCTTTTCTATTAAAAAAGAAAAGTGAGGTGCTTACAAGGCAGAATAAACACCTTGTTTTGGGAGGCAAAAAAGAAAACTGGGCCCTCTACTTCTTGAAGACCTGCCCAGCCTACAGCCTGATAGATAGTAAATGCTTAATAAATATTTATTTCACTGTAGTTTTTCTTCTTGCAAAGAAGAAGAACTTAAGGTGGCTGTGAAAGCAAATAGAAGCTGTGAAAACAAATAGACAAAATATAATATATCTTAGAAAAGTGAGCAAAGGGAATATGAGGGGAGGCAAGTAATTAGAGCCAAGAATGAGGGAGTCACCAAAAATATGTACCATGAAGTTCTATATACTTGCTCATAAAGTCAAGAAGCAGTATTTGGGGACACCTGGGTGGCTCAGTGGGTTAAGCACCTGCCTTCAGCTCAGGTCATGATCTCGGGGTCCTGGGATCGAGTCCCACATCAGGCTGCAGGGAGCCTGCTTCTCCCTCTCCTCCCTGCTCAGGCTCGCTCATCTTGCTTGTGCTCCCTGGTCGTGCTCATGCTCTCAAGTAAATAGATAAAATCTTTAAAAAAAAAAAAAAGGCAGTGTTTACTTTAAGTTCCCTGACAACTAACAAAAAGATGAGAATGTGATCAGTGAAAACGCTATTTGCAGTGTTCGCAGGCAAATAAAAACAGCCTTGTTTTTAGGAAAATTGCTACTCTTTCCCAGGATAAGACTTAACATAAATTTCTCCTGTGTTTTCTCTGATTGCAAATCTTGTGAGCAATGTCACCTTCAACAGCATCCACCTTAAGGTAAGCACGGAGATGAATTCTGAAGGACTGTTTCTTATAGTGCCCATTATAAAAGCTGAAAACATTACAGCCATACACAGTTCAGTAAAAGCAAATTATTATTGGTATTGTTATTATTAAGCAACCCTCTACTGGTTTTATTAGATCTATGTTTCTTTTATTTAAAGGAGCTAATGTTAAAGTTCTTAATCTAGGATTTGTGAGCTACATGTAGGGTATTTTTTTTTTAAGATTTTATTTATTTATTTGACAGACAGAGATCACAAGTAGGCAGAGAGGCAGGCAGAGAGAGAGTGGGAAGCAGGCTCCCTGATGAGCAGAGAGCCCAATGCGGGGCTCGATCCCAGGACCCTGGAATCATGACCTGAGCTGAAGGCAGAGGCTTTAACCCACTGAGTCACCTGGGTGCCCCCATGTAGGGTATATTAAATTCTCTAAAATTGTATGCAAAAATACCCTGTCACTTTGGTTGACGTGAACTTTTAAAGGTTTATGATGTGTCAATGTAGATCCATCAGTTGCAACAAATGTACCACTCTGGGAGGGGAATGATGATCATGGGAGAAGCTATGCATGTTGTAGGGGCAGGAAGTATTCGGAAAATTTCCATACCTTCTCTCACTTTTGCTGTGGACCTCAAACCACTCTAAAAAAAAATAAAGTCTTTTAAAATTATTTTATTTTATTCTAAGGTTTTATTTATTTATTTGACATCATTTGACAGAGAGAGACCGAGAGAGCACTGCATGGGGAGTAGCAGGCAGAGGGAGAGGGAGAAGCAGGCTTACAGAGCTGGGAGCCTGACATGGGGCTTGATCCCAGGATTCAGGATCATGACCTGAGCCAAAGGCAGATGCTTAACAACTGAGCCACCCAGGCACCCTGAAGTCTTTTTTAAAAAGGAAGAAAGGAAATTTGTCCATGAGTAGATGCACCTTCCTGGAGGAAAAGTCTAGAGCAGTAGTTCTTAAGGTTAACTGCACATTAGAATCACCTGAGGGGGGTGCCTGGGTGGCTCAGTGGGTTAAGCCACTGCCTTCGGCTCAGGTCATGATCTCAGAGTCCTGGGATCGAGTCCCACATCGGGCTCTCTGCTCAGCAGGGAGCCTGCTTCCTCCTCTCTCTCTCTGCCTGCCTCTCTGCCTATTTGTGATCTCTGTCTGTCAAATAAATAAATAAAATCTTTAAAAAAAAAAAAAAGAATCACCTGAGGGGCTTTAAAAAAAAAAAAAGAAACACTAATGCCAGGGACTCTAGATATCATGACTTAGTCAGTCTTGGGGAGCCTGGATCTGGCATGTTTTAAAAGTTCATGAGGTTGGGTTACTGGGTGGCTCAGTCATCGAGTCCTGGGATGGAGCCCCACATCTGGCTCTCTGCTTGGCGGGGAACCTGCTTCTCCCTCTCCCTCTCCCTCTCCTCTTGTGCTCTCTCTCTCTCTCTCTCTCTCAAATAAATCTCTCTTTAAATAAAAAAAAAAAGAACCATGATTTCTGCCTGCTCTTCATCCAGGACCTCTTCAAAAAAAACAAATTAGAATTTTAGAAAACTTACTGCAACCACCATGAGCTTGACAGTTTCCCCATACTTAAAAAGACTTTTCTGATGATAATAGATGTGATTTTTTAAATACTGTGTAATGAAACGTGTCAGCATTCGGAATATCTGTATAACTCAGTGAACCAATATTTTCAAATGACCAATGAATGGGTAAAAGAGCCATTCAAAGAGCAAGAAAGACCAATGGATTTTCATGAAACAGAACAAAAAGCTCATTGATATGGTTTCAGATTCTACACTGCAACTAACCTTTAAGAAATTACCACTTGTTAAAAAAAAAAGAAGAAGAAGAAGAAGAAATTACCATTTGTTGTTTTCGTGTAGTATCAAACAATAACCATAATTTTCTGAGAAGTCTATTAAAATAATTCCCCCTTTTCCAACTGCATATCTACATGAGGCCGGATTTTCTTCATATACTTCAGCTAAAACAATGTCTTCCAACAGCCTGAATGTGGATGCATGTATGAGAATCTAGCTAAAGTGACCATTAAAGAGGGGCGTCTGGCTGGCTTAGTCAGTAGAGTGTGAGACTTGATTTCAGGGTTGTGAGTTGGCGCCCCACCTTGGATGTAGAGATTACTTTAAAAAAGAAACTTTGTAGAAACTTAAAACCCTCACACTCTTTTTATTACATTTTTTGTTGTTTTGGAAAATATAGCTACATTTCATTAAAATATGCTATTTATGTTGATAGGTAAGAAGTTTATTATTATTTTAAAATAAAATAATTATTTCTTTAATTACTAAACTGTAATTATTGATAGATATAACCCACATTAAACAGAAGCTCATTATTTATAAAGGCTTTTTGGATTCAGAACTGCTGGTATCATTAAATTTCAAAGAGACCTAAGATCTCAGAAAGGCCTCAAAATGGTTAAGAACCACAGGTCTTTAAAAAGAAACCAATGGGGGATGCCTGGGTGGCTTAGTCGTTAAGTGTCTGCTTCTGCTCAGGTCATGATCCTGGGATCCTGGGATAGAGACCCACATCCAAAGTGCCCTGCTCAGTGGGGAGGCTGGTTCTCCCTCTCCCTTTGCTCCTCCCCCAATTCCTGCTCTCTCTCTCAAATAAATAAATTCTTTAAAAAAATAAAATGGATGAAAATAAATAAATAAATAAAAATGTATAACTTACTGCATATTCTCCAGTTCTTTCGCAGTTAAGCTTTGGAAATGTACGGAATGGCAGTGAGTTCTAGATTAGATTTCTAACAAGAATGTGGACAACAACTGTTCTGGGCTGCCAGTTAACTAGTTAATATAAATGGGTCGCAAACAACTCTTATAAGTGCAGATCTAATTCCCTAATATCATATAAAGCAACATTCTGAACTGTGCTTTACAAGAATTAATTCATTTAATTCATGCCAACTCTATATGGCAGGAGCTCTTATTACCTCTGGTTTGTACATTTTGTTGAATGAATGAATGAGTGAATATATGAGTAAATAAAATTAAGGGTTTTGGTTTTTTTTTTAAGATTTTATTGTTAAGTAATCTCTACATCCAACGAGGGGCTCAATTTTACACCCCTGAAATCAAGAGTTGCATGTTCTTCCGATTGTGCCAGCCAAGTGCCCATAAAATTTTTTTTTTTACCTGTATACAAATCCAATTTAGAAAAGGGTTCTCAATGCAGCTATAATCATCCAACTCGTACTCATTTCCTATCTTTTTTACTGAACATTTGCGTATCTGCAGTTTCCTTCTGTGTTTTTAAAGTTTTTTTTTTTTTATTTATTTGACAGAGAGAGATCACACGTAGGCAGAGAGGCAGGCAGAGAGAGAGAGAGGAGGAAGCAGGCTCCCTGCTCAGCAGAGAGCCCGACGCGGGACTCGATCCCAGGACCCTGAGATCATGACCTGAGCCGAAGGCAACGGCTTAACCCACCAGCCACCCAGGCGCCCTCCTTCTGTGTTTTTATAGCCACCTTCCTCTTCCTTGTTTTATCTCCTAAAAAGTCCCACTGTTAATTCCTTTCCTTATTGGGGTTGGAGATCTATTCTTCCCTCTAAATCTCCATGTACTTTTTTGAAAATAAATACAGGGGCACCTGAGTGGCTCAGTGGGTTAAGCATCTGCCTTCAGCTCAGGTCACGGTCTCAGAGTCCTGTGGTCGAGCCCTGTGTTGGGCTCCTTGCTCACCAGAGAGTCTGCTTCTCCCTCTCCCTCTCACATTCCCCCTGCTTGTGCTCTCTCTCTCCCTGTCAAATAAATAAAATCTTAAAAAAAAAAAAAGAAATACAAATACCACAGTGTCTATCAAGTAGCCCCACCTCATGTACTGCACTCCAGCCCTCATCCTATCTGGCAGTTACCCTCACCCATCTTCCCATAGCACTAATGATAACAAGAACTAACATCCGTCAAGCGATTCCTATGTGCTGTATGCTTCACTTCATAAACCTAGTCTTCAGTGGATAGCTACAATAAGTACTATTTTTATCATCCCTATTTTAGAGATGGGAAAATTAAGGTTTCTGCAGCTAGAATAACTTCTCTAAGTCTCATAGCTAGAAACTAGTAGAGCCAGGATTTGATTTAAACCTGTGTCCTTCCCCCTCACCCCCACCTGTAGTTTTATTGGGGTATAATTTATATATCATAAGATTATCCTACTGGAAGTATACAATTCAATGATTTTTACTAAATACATAGGGTTCTGCAACCACTGCCCGATCTGCTTTTAGAACATTTCCCTCACCCCCAAAAGTTACCTTGTAGTCAATTCTTGCTTCCTCTCCTAGCCCCAGACAAGGACTAGTCAACTTTCCGTCTTCACAGAGTTGCCTTTTATGAAACACATATAAATGGAATTCTGTATTCCATATAAATAGAATCCTTTGTTGCCTGGCTCTTTTCACTTAGCATGTTTTTGGTGTTCGTCCATGTAGGATAGTGTATCAGTAATTCATTGCTTCTTACTTCTGAACAGGATCTGTTGTATGGATGTACCATGTTTTGTTTATCCACTTACCAGCTGAGGTACATTTGGGGCCATTATGAATAATGTTGTCATGAACATTCATGTGTAAATTTCTGAGTGGACGTAAATACTGTCATTTCTCCTGGGTGGTTCTTAGGAGTAGCATTCCTGACTCATAATTAAGCTTATGTTGAACAATTTAGGAAATTTCAACTACCTTCTGTATCCTTTTATATCCCCATCAAGAATGTATCCTTTTAGGGCACCTGGGTGGCTCAGTGGGTTAAGCCGCTGCCTTCGGCTCAGGTCATGATCTCAGGGTCCTGGGATAGAGCCCCGCATCAGGCTCTCTGCTCAGCAGGGAGCCTGCTTCCTCCTCTCTCTCTGCCCGCCTCTCTGCCTACTTGTGATCTCTCTCTGTCAAATAAATAAATAAAATTAAAAAAATAAAATGTATCCTTTTATATCCCCATCAAGAATGTAGGAAGACCCAGTTTCTCCACATCTGCATCAACTCTTGGCATTGTCAGTCTTTTTATTATATTTATATATATATATATTATATATATTTATTATAATTTATTATAACCATCCTAGGGGATGTGAAGTGATATCTCGCTGTGGTTTTAATTGGCATTTCCTTAATGATTAATGATGTTGGGTATCTTTTCCTGCACTTATTAGCCATTTATATATCTTCTTTGCTTGGGACACTTGACTGCAAAGTTACCACCACCCAACCAATGTCTCCCAAATATACTATATTCACTCTTGCCTCTCTGCTTTTGATTATGCTCTTCCTATAAGCTAAGATGTCCTATTATTTTATGATCCCAGATTTACAATTTTTTTTAAAGATTTTATTTATTTATTTGACAGAGAGAGATCACAGTAGGCAGAGAGGCAGGCAGAGAGAGGGGAAGGGTGCAGGCCCCCTGCTGAGCAGAGAGCCCGACGCGGGACTCGATCCCAGGACCCTGAGATCATGACCTGAGCTGAAGGCAGCAGCTTAACCCACTGAGCCACCCAGGCGCCCCCAGATTTACAATTTTTTAAAATCTAGTTTCAGAGGCACCTGGGTGGCTCAGGTGGTTGAGCATCTGCCTTCACCTCAGGTCATGCTCCCAGAGTCCTGGGATAGAGCCCCATGTCAGGCTCCCTGCTCAGTGGGGGGTCTACTTGTCTCTCTCTCTGCTCCCCACTCGTGCTCTCTCTCTCTCTTTCACTCTTAAATAAATAAATAAAATCTTTTTTTTTTTTAATCCAGTTCTAGATTTGTATTCACTATAAAATTAATCCTGGCCCAGTCTTTTATACATACTGTCTCCTGTCATTCTTGTGTATAGTGAGAAACCAATTAGAAAAAGACTCTTGGGTGGCGCCTGGGTGGCTCAGTGGGTTAAGCCGCTACCGTTGGCTCAGGTCCTGATCTCAGGGTCCTGGGATTGAGTCCCGCATCGGGCTCTCTGCTCAGCAGGGAGCCTGCTTCCCTTTCTCTCTCTCTGCCTGCCTCTCCATCTACTTGTGATTTCTCTCTGTCAAATAAATAAATAAAATCTTAAAAAAAAAAGAAAAAGAAAAAGACTCTTGGGGTGACTGGGTGCCTCAGTCAGTCAGTTGAGTGTCTGAGTCTTGATTTTGGCTCAGGTCATTGTCTCAGGGTTCTGGGACTGAGCCCTGCACCACACTCTATTCTCAGCTGGGAGTCTGCTTGAGAATTCTCTCCCTCTCCCTCTGCCTCTCTCCTCTCACTCACTCTCTCTCTAAAACAGATAAATAAATTAAAAAACAAAAAAAACTCAGGGGCGCCTGTGTGGCTCAGTTAGTTAAGTTCCCACCTTCGGCTCAGGTCATGATCCTGGAGTGTCAGGATCAAGTCCTTCACTGGGCTCCCTGCTCAGTGAAGATCCTGCTTCTCCCTCTGACCTCGCCACTCTCATACTCTCTCTCTTTCTCAAATAAATAAATAAATAAATAAAAATAAAATCTTAAAAAAAATTTTTTTTTAAAGAATCTAGTGTGGAAGGGCACCTGGGTGGCTCAGTGGGTTAAGCCACTGACGTCGGCTCAGGTCATGATCCCAGGGTCCTGGGATCGAGTCCCGCATCGGGCTCTCTGCTCAGCAGGGAGCCTGCTTCCCTTTCTCTCTCTGCATGCCTCTCTGCCTACTTGTGATCTCTCTCTGTCAAATAAATATATAAATTCTTAAAAAAAAAAAAAAAAGAATCTAGTGTGGGCACCTTGGTGACTGAGTCTGTTAGGCATCTGCCTTAAACTCAGGTCAGGATCCAAGGGTCCTGGGATGGAGGCCCACAGTGGGCTCCCGGCTCAGCAGGGAGTCTCTTCTCCCTCTCCTCCTCGCTTGTGCTGTCTCTCACTATCTCTCTCATTATCTATCTCTCTCTCAAATAAATAAAATCTTTAAAATAATAAAAAATAAAAAGAATCTAGTAAGTGTTAAGTTTCGGAATGGACTTTGCCCCAGTTAAAACAGGAAACTTGATTCAGTATCTGAGCAGAACAGATCCTTAGCATTCTTTCTTTTTTTTTTTAAGATTTTATTTATTTGGCAGAGAGAGAGAGATCACAAGTAGGCAGAGAGGCAGGCAGTGAGAGAGGGGGAAGCAGGGTCCCCGCTGAGCAGAGAGAACCTGATGCAGGGCTCAATCCCAGGACCCTAAGATCATGACCTGAGCTGAAGGCAGAGGCTTAACCTGCTGAGCCACCCAGTTACCCCCTTAGCATTATTTCTTAAAAACTGATGCTGTGGAAGACATAAAGATGAGTAGAGCAAACTGAAGTTTATCATCTAGTTAATCACGTTGTATAATGCAAAGATATGGGCCCAAATAAAGCAAAAATATATCCTCTAAAATTATAGCTTTACTTTCGGTTTCAATAAAGCCTAGTACCCATTTGTGAATCAATTTATCAATCCTTTTTTTTAAGATTTATTTATTTGTTTATTTGACAGGCAGAGATCACAAGTAGGCAGAGAGGCAGGCAGAGAGAGAGAGGAAGGGAAGCAGGCTCCCTGCTGAGCAGAGAGCCCGACGTGGGGCTCAATCCCAGGACCCTGGGATCATGACCTGAGCCGAAGGCAGAGGCTTTAACCCACTGAGCCACCCAGGCACCCCAATTTATCAGTTCTTAAGAATCTCCAATGTATCAGCCACTTTGAAATTGTTATTGTTAGAGGGAGAATAGAGATAAAGAAGTTATGATCCTTCTGTTTGTTCATAGCAAGATGAAGGGAAGCAATAGGTAATCAAAAATTTTAATACAATGATAAATACTATGCAAAGGTAGTTCTAATGTGGGACCACAGAAAAGAACATTATTATTATCACTAAAGAGATTGCTTTGATTTGTTTTTTTATGAAAGAATATTAGCCAAGTGAAATGTCGGGCTTCCTAGTAGGAATCTGGCCCAACTCTGGGTTTTTCTCTCATCTCAAGGAAGTCAGACTGTCAAAAACCTCATCCAATTTTGGACTCAGTAAAATAATTAGTGCACAAAAAAATGTCCTGGACTGACCTGGCTTTCTGGGGATATTGGGATAACATCAACAACAGCAGCTCTCCTCACCTTTTCCCTCTTCTGGACCCACTTCTGAGCACTCTCCTCTGAGTTTTTAGGAAATGAACAGTTGTAGAAATCAGCAAGGGTAGAAGGACTTGAATACTAGATTAGAAATGAACCTCTAAAAAAAGGCTCTTTAGGAATCTGATCTCTTCAAGCCTGGAGGGATAGCCTAAGAGCTGGGGACTCTGTATTGTAAATAAGGTTAATTGTTCATTGTTACTAGGTGCAGCTCTTAGGGTTTTTCTCTTTAATAGAAGTATAGTTGAGATACAATATTATATTAGTTTCCAATATACAATATACTGATTCAGCATTTATATATATTACAAAATTCTCACATGGTAAGTGTAGTTACTATCTGTCACCATGTGAAGTTATTAAAATATCATTTACTGGGGTGCCTGGGTGGCTCAGTGGATTAAAGCCTCTGCCTTCAGCTCAGGTCATGATCCCAGGATCCTGGGATCGAGCCCCGCATGGTGCTCTCTGTTTAGCAGGGAGCCTGCTTCCTCCTCTCTCTCTGCCTGCTTCTCTGCCTACTTGTGATCTCTGTCTGTCAAATAAATAAATAAAATCTTTAAAAAAATATCATTAACTATATTTTCCTATGCTGTGTGCTTCACATTCTCAGTTATTTTATAATTGGAAGTTTGTGCCTCTGAATCTCCTTCACCTAATTCATCCATCTCCCCACACTACCTCCCCTCTGGCAATCACCAGTTTGTGCTCTGTATTTATGGGTCTGTTTCTGTTGTTTTGTTTTGTTTTATAGATTCCACATATAAATGAAATCATATGGTATTTGTCTTTCTGTCTCTGACTTATTTCACTTAGCATAATACCCTCTAGGTCCATCCATCTTGTCACAGATGTCAAGATTTCATTCTTTTTTTATGACTAATATTCTGTTCTGTATATATACACACACACGCACACCTTCCCCACAACCCGCCTCTGCCAATATCTTCTTTACCCAGTCATCTATTGGGAATACTTAGGTTGCTTTTATTTATTTATTTTTTAAAAATTTTAAAGATTTTATTTATTTATTTGACAGAGAGAGAGATCACAAGTAGGCAGAGAGGCAGACAGAGAGAGGGAGGGGGAGGAGGCTCCCCTTTGAGCAGAGAGCCCAGTGTGGGGTTTGATCCCAGGACCCTGAGATCATGACCTTAGCTGAAGGCAGAGGCTTAACCCACTGAGCCACCCAGGTGCTCCTTAGGTTGCTTTTATATCTTGGCTCTTGTAAATAATAGTTCTGCAATGAACATAGGGGTGCATATGCCTTTTCAAATTAGTGTTTTTGTTTTCTTTGCATAAATACCCAGAAGTAGAATTTTAAAACAGTTAGGCTTTTAGATCCAAAAGCTCTCTGCCCATCTGTATTTGGTTCTAGATCATACTGACTTTTATATTAGTGTTGAGGGCTTAATCTGGAAATAAAAAAAAGGTGATGATGGCCAAGGAATCAAGTTGAGCATGAATACTATTCACCTTGGGAACTGTTATTCTAAGTAGCTCTAAACAGGAAGCTGTTTCTCCTGTCATTAACCTAGTATAATTTAAAATATTCAGATTTCATGGGGCAGCTGGGTGGCTCAATTGTTAAGTGTCTGCCTTCAGCCCAGGTCATGATCCCAGCATCAGGCTCCCTGCTCAGTGGGAATCCTGTTTCTCCCTCTCCCACTCCCCCTGCTTCTGTTCCCTTTCTTGCTGTGTCTCTCTCTGTCAATAAATAAATAAATAAATAAAATCTTTAAAAAAAAATTCAGATTTCAGCCATAATTTCAATCCTGACTCTGAAACCTTGGTCAAATCACTTAACTCTTCTAAACCTTAATTTCTTCATCAGAAAAATAATGCATCTTTAATTCTTTATTGAAAATCAAAGGAAGTATATAACAACCCGTGGCTATCTATTTGAAAATGGTTATCATAACACTAATATTGCTATTACTAATAGCTAACTAACATTTACTGAACATTTCCTATGTGCCAGACAGTGTTCCAAAATGCCTTGTATGATAATGATTATTTGTTGAAAATTGGTTCAGCATTACATCCAGATGAAAAACCAGTGGATTTTAGTCAGCTCAGGCTATTATAACTAAATATATATACTGGGTGTCTTATTTTTTGTTTTAAGATTTTATTTATTTATTTGAGGTGGGGGCAGAGAAGGGCAGATGCAGAGAGAGACGCAGACTCGCCTTTGAGAAGGGAGCCCCATGTACGGCTCCATCCCAGGACCCTGAGATCATGACCTGAGCTAAAGGCAAACTTAACTGACTAAGCTACTCAGGTGCCCAGACTGAGTGTCTTAAACAGAGACATTGGCTTCTCAGAGTTCTGTAGGCTAAAAAGTCCAAGATCCAGGTGTCAGTGCCGTTGGGTTCTCGATGAAAGCTCTTTTCCTGGCTTTTAGACAGGTGCCTTCTTGCTAGGTCCTCACCTGGCAGGTAGAGGAAGGACTCTGGTCTCTCCCTCCTCCTGTAAGGACACTAATCACACCATGGGGGCCCCTCACTCATGATAT
Source organism: Neogale vison (assembly GCF_020171115.1). Classification (NCBI taxonomy): domain Eukaryota; kingdom Metazoa; phylum Chordata; class Mammalia; order Carnivora; family Mustelidae; genus Neogale; species Neogale vison. The sequence continues at coordinate 28,057,812 of NC_058095.1, read as the reverse complement.
TTTTAAAGTATAGTTGGCACAGGATTTTATATTGGATTGGCTTCAAGTGTACAACATAGTAATTTGATGAGTCTTTATGTAATGCTATGCCCACCACAAGAGTACTACCAACTGTCACCATACAATCCACTAGTACAATACCATTGACTATATTCCCTATGCTGTATCTTTTTTTAAAGATTTTATTTATTTATTTGTCAGAGAGAGTGAGAGAGAGCACACACAAGCAGAAAGAGTGGCAGGCAGAGGCAGAGAGAGAAGCAGGCTCCCTGCAGAGCAAGGAGCCTGATGTGGGACTCGATCCCAGGATCCTGGGATCATGACCTGAGCTGAAGGCAGCTGCTTAACCAACTGAGCCACCCAGGCATCCTCCCATGCTGTATTTTTTATCTTCATGACTTATTTATTCTATAACTGGAAGTTTATACCTCCCACTCTCCTTCACCCATTTTGCTCATCCCCTCTCCCTTCCCCTCTGGCAACCACCAGTTTGTTCTCTGTATTTATGGATCTGTTTCTGCTTTTGACTTGCTTGTTTATTTTGTTTTTTTAGAGCCCACAGATACCTGAAATCATATAGTATTTATCTTTCTCTGTCTTGCTTATTTCACTTAGCATAATACCCTCTAGGTCTGTCCATAATGTTGCAAATGGGAAAGTCTCATTCTTTTTATGACTGAGTAATTATTCCACTTATATATATATTGCATCTTCTTTACCCACTCATCTACCAATGGATACTTGGGCTGCTTCCATATCTTGGCTATTGTAAATAATGCTTCAATAAACATAGAGATGCATATATTTTTTTGAATTAGTGTTTTTGTTTTCTTTGGGTAAATATTCAGTAGTGAAGTTACTGGATCATATGGTATTTTTTAAAAAAGATTTCATCTATTTATTTGAAAGAGAGAGTGCACACATACACGAGTGGGGGAAGGACAGAAGGAGAGGAACAAGCAGACTCCAGGCTCAGCAGGGAGCCTGATGGAGAGCTTAATCCCAGGACCCTGAGATCATGACCTGAGTTGAAGTCAGATGCTTAACCTACTGAGCCACCCAGGTACTCCATTATATGGTATTTCTAGTTTTGATTTTTTGAGCAACCTCCAATCTGTTTTCCACAGTGGTTACACCAATTTGCATTCCCACCAAAAGAGCACAACTGTTCCTTTTTCTCCACATCCTCACCAACACTTGTTTTTTCTTGTCTTTTGATGGTAGCCATTCTTTTTTTTTTTTTAAGTCTCCTGTTTTTCTTTCTTTTTTTTTTTTAATTTAATTTATTTATTTGACAGACAGAAATCACAAGTAGGCAGAGAGCGGGGAAGCAGGCTCCCTGCTGAGCAAAGAGCCTGATGCGGGGCTCAATCCCAGGACCCTGGGGTCATGACCTGAGCCGAAGCTTTAACCCACTGAGCCACCCAGGTGCCCCAATGGTAGCCATTCTGATAGGTGTGAGGTGATACCTTATTGTGGTTTCGATTTACGTTTCAGTAATGATGAGTGATGTTGAGCATCTTTTCATGTGTCTGTAGTCCATCTGGATTCTTCCTTGGAAAAAATGTCTATTCAGTTCTTCTATCCATTTTTAATTGGATTATTTGGGGGGGGTTTGGTATTGAGCTAAGTTCCTCCTATATTTTGGATATTAACCCCTTATTGGATATATCATTTGCACATATTCTCCCATTCAGGAGGTTGCCTTTTTGTTTTGTTGATGGTTTCCTTCATTGTATATAAGCTTTCCCACCCTCCTGACTTTGTCTAAACCTCATTATGTCCTCAAGGCCCTATTTGTAAATACCATCACATTGTTGGTTATGGCTTCAAGATCTGAATTTTGAGAGGACACAAACACCATAACACCATGATTATGGACCTAGGTTTGTCCATAACCCCAGTCTAGAAGCTGATTCTTCATCATTGCTGCACAGTAATCATCTAGGGAGCTGTTAAAAATATCAATGTTATATGCTAGACCAATTAAATCTGAATGTCTGGGGGTAGGTATTCATCATGGAATAAAGGAGAATTAGAAAGAAGTAGTAGTGTTGGGACAGCGGCTGGCTCAGTCAGTAGAGCATGTGACTCTTGATCTTAGGGTTGTGGGTTTGAGCCTCACATAGGGTATAGAGATTACTTAAAAATAAAATCTTTAAAAAAATAAAAAGAAAGAGGTAGCATTCACTTTTTCCTAAAGTAATGAACTTCAGTTAAGTAATGAACTAAGTTTCTTAAAGACCTAACAGTTGGTGTAAGGAGCCCTGATTTCACATGACTTTCCCCTCATTCTTGGACTTCACTGTTTTCTTTTGTTTTGTTTTTGTTTTTGTTTTTCATATGGGAAGAAAATCCAAAAAGAGACTTCTTGCGGATTTCTGTGGCTTTTGAAGAAAAGATATGTCTGAGATATGGCCCACACAGCACCTGCCTTTTCTCAGAATCCTATCAGGTATCTTTTTATAGTTTCTGGGACAAGCTTTGAATTTCTTACAGAGATGTTCTGTTCTGGCTTTATTAATTTGATTATTACATATTGACTGTATACCATGCATCAAAAGCTGTGTTAGATGATGGGGATTAAAGAAGAATACAGGAGGGGCACCTGGGTGGCTCAGTGGGTTAAAGCACTCATTTTACAGAATGAGAAAGGGAGTTCACTAAAAACAATGATACCAGCCATCAGTTATGAACCCTGACTTTATGCCAGGCAGTGACCTGAGTAGACATGGTCCCTGCACTCAGGGAGACTCCTCCAGTCTAGTAGAGAAGGCAGACAACAACTAGGTATACTCTAGAAAAGATACAACACTATCATTTGGGCTAAATGCCAATGAAGAAACACATGGTACCATGACAAAGAATAATGGTGAGGGATGAAGGCCAGGCTGGAGAAGGGGAATGACTTCAGACCAAGACTCAAAGGATAAGAAATAGACCATGCCAAGAGCAGAAGGAAGAGCTTCTGCTAAAGCCTCAAAACAAGAGTTTTACATTTTCCAGGAATTGAAAGGAGGCCAGTGTGTCTGGAACACAGCAAGAGAGCGGCATGAGATGACAGTAGGTGTGTGGGTGGAGGCCAGATCACTTGGGGTTTCTTTTAGGCCCCAGGAAGGAATCTGAATTATATTCTTAGAGCAAAGGGAAGTTGAGGACTGGTATTAAGCAGGGGAATAACATGACTGACTTGGTGTTTAGCATTACTTTAGTTACTAAATGGCAAGTCGATTGTGTCAGGACAGTCAGGAGATGTAGGGAAATTTTAGAAAAATAGTGCTTCTATCAAATGAAATACTGAAGGATTTCAAGAACACAGTGTGGTTTGGTGGAGAAGGTGATGACACAGGTTTCGGTTTTGTTGACTTAGGGGTAATAACACTAGTTATTTCTACCATGGCTCCAAGTTGGACTAAGACAAGAGTTATGGCTTCAGTATAGAGAATTCCAGAATTCCAGTGGATACCTATGTAAGGATAAGGAGGGTCAGAGAGGTAATGCAAAGATTTGGGTACATAGGGGCACCTGAGTGGCTCAGTGGGTTAAGCTTCTGCCTTCAGCTCAGGTCATGATCTCGGGGTCCTGGGATTGAGCCCCACTTCAGGCTCTCTGCTGGGCGGGGGGGCCTGCTTCCCTCCCTCTCTCTGCATGCCTCTCTGCCTACTTGTGATCTCTCTCACTGTGTCAAGAAAATAAAATATTGAAAAAAAAAAGAGTGGGGTACAGAGAAGTCAAGGTACTCTCTTTACCCAGACCAACTTTTATAGGGGGATCAAATAGCTCACATCATTCTGTCAAAGATGTTCCACCTGGACTGGAGTTTAGGAGAGATGTCTGACTGAACCGGTACAAGCCAGGTTGTAGCAAACAGCAAGAAGTTAATTAATGTTTACGGAATGAATAAGATTGATGTGGTAATTATCTATCTGGCAGGGATAGTTGAAGGTACAGGCATGGATGAAATTACTGAGGGAGTAAAGAGAGAATACAAACAAGAAACGATGAAGGACAACTATTTCTGATTGAAATTAATCTGACAGAAACTGAATGGTGTGGCCACAGAAAAATTTGGGTTGGACTCTGAGAAAGCCTAAAGCTGGAATTTTTTTTTAAGGTTTTATTATTTTTTTTAAGATTTTATTTATTTGACAGAGAGATAGAGATCACAAGTAGGCAGAGAGGCAGAGAGAGAGGCAGAAGCAGGCTCTCCACTGAGCAGAGAGCCAGATGCGGGGCTCGATCCCAGGAACCTGAGACCATGACTTAAGCTGAAGGCAGAGACTTTAACCCACTGAGCCACCCAGGCGCCCTTTTTTTAAGATTTAAAAAAATTATTTACTTATTTGACAGAGCACAAGCGGGGGTAGTGGCAGGCAGAGAGAGAGGGAGAAGCAGTTACCCCACTGAGCAAGGAGCCTGATGCGGGCAGAGCTTGATCCCAGGACCCTGAGATGACCTGAGCCAAAGGTAGCCACTTAACCAACTGAACCACTCAGGTGCCCCTAAAGCTGGAATTTTTAATAAGAAAGGGAGAATATCTATTAAAGAAAACATTTAATTTCTGTCTCTTATGTCCAAAGAGATTTTAAAGAATAGACAGAGCTTACCAGATAAGTTGGATCCCAAGCATTTTGGGACATGATTTCAGTAGACTGATATATAAATATTTTTATTTTATTTAGTTACTTATTCAGTCATTTTAAGATTTTATTTATCCATTTGTCAGACAGAGCACAGACTGGAGGAGCATCAGGCAGAGGGAGAAGCAGCCTCCTCGCTGAGCAGGGAGTCCCAATGCAGGAGTCCCAATGCAGGACTCGATCCCGGGACCCCTGGATGTGACCCAAACCAAAGGCAGACACTCAACCGACTGAGCCACCCAGGTGTCCCTAAACACATTTTTTTAAAAAATATTTTTATTTATTTATTTGACAGAGAGATCACAAATAGGCAGAGAGGCAGGCAGGGAGAGAGAGGAGGAAGCAGGCTCCCTGCTGAGCAGATAGCCCCATGCGGGACTCGATCCCAGGACCCTGAGATCACGACCTGAGCCGAAGGGAGCGGCTTAACCCACTGAGCCATCCAGGCGCCCCCTAAACACATTTTTAAATTAATTAATTATTTGAGTAATCTCTGCATCCAACATGGGGCTTGAACTCATGACCCCAAGATCAAGAGTCCTATGCTCTGCCAACTGACCCAACCAGGCCCCAGTAGATTTTACATAGGTTGTACCAGGACCAAGTAGGAGTTTAGAAGCAGTAGGATATTGAATAAAACAGCATTCAATCGTTGGGAAATTGTTCCTTGTACGAAATGGCTAAGTAGGGTCTCTCTAAAGAACTGTAATTAAAGGGGAGTGAGAACAAATTCTTTGCTTACAGTTTCAGTGGCTTTAATTAAAATGTATTTATACGTATGAGCCAGGCCATTTCACATGCAGCATGTATCTAACATTTTCAGGTTTAGAGTTCTAGCAAACAAGTCCAAAGATAGTAGAGTAGATCCGTTATTCCTCTGCTTTTCTAGAGGAGAGGCAGTATAACCCACTTAAGATTGACAGCATCAGCACTAGACAGACCTGGTTTTGATTCTCGCTCAGCCACTTCCTAGCTCTGCGACCTTATGTAAGTTACTCAACTTCCCTAGGCCTAGTTTTCTCATCAGCACTACATGGAAAACAAAAGAACCTTCTTCAAAGGGTTACTGTGAAAATTAAGTGAAAAAATAAAAGCTTTTATTTTATTACTTTTTTAAAGGAGAGAGAGAATCTTTTCTTTTCTTTTCTTTTTTTAGATTTTATTTATTTATTTGACAGAGAGAGATCACAAGTTGGCAGAGAGGCAGGCAGAGAGAGAGAGGAAGGGAAGCAGGACCCCTGCTGAGCAGAGAGCCCGATGGATGCTCTCTGCTCAGCAAGGGGCCTGCTTTGCGGGGCTTGATCCCAGGATCCTGGGAGCCAAAGGCAGAGGTTTTAAGCCACTGAGCCACCCAGGCGCCCCTGAAAAAAATAAAAGCCTTTAAAGGCCATTCCTGGTATATCCCGTTTTGGAAAGGCATACCAGGGGAAGTATAATATCCAACCCTTATTATATGGCAGCTACTGTACTGAAATGCTTTCAATACATTCTCTCATGTAATCCTTTGCGATAGGTACTATTTCTTATGTGAATTTCACAAATGGGCACACTGAGGTTTAAGGAATTCCATGTAATTGGACAGCAACACAGATTCCCTCATTAGCACAATCCCTACAGGTGTGCACAATTTGAAGCAGGGCTCTGCACGCACGCACACGCAAGGATATTTACATCCCACTGCTGTCAGTCCCGCATCTCCCCGCACGCCTATCTGGAATTGGTGATTGCCGGAATAGCACCGTCGGCGTGAGCGGAAAGGGCAGGCGGAACACCCACCCGACCAACACGAGTGGGTTCCTGAAAAGCGTGATGTAACGGGAAGAGCACAACTCTTGTCTCTAAGTTGCCCTGGACCTTCAAGTAAGTCATTTCACCGAAGTCTTCGAGCCTCAATGTCCTCATCTGCAAAATGAGGGGGGCTGGCTGAGTTCTAGAATCCTGGGAACCTGAGCTGTCCTCAAGACTACCACCTTGTATAGGCAGTTCTATGCAAATACTCTCGCCCCCATGGCAACGGCCACCCAACTCTCCACCGCGCTGGTATGCGCTCTGCTCTAGCCAGCGGTACTATTTCCATGGCAAATTCCTGGGTGAATAGAGGACTTGAAAGGGGGAGGGAATCTGTCGGTCAGAAATCTTAAAGCCCCCGGCTTTCAAAGGAATTCTGGAATAAATTGTCTGTGGGTGGTGTGTATCTGCTAAATCAGAAAAACAGCATCAGTGTTTAATTCACAAAATCCCCCCTTTTAGCAGGTAGAGGAGCTGTCTTAGCCGAGATGAGATTTACAGGGTCACTTTGCCACTAAGTGCTGAGTCAATCAGTGGAAGAGACTGTGGCCCAGGTTCATTAGCACATCCGCAAGAATGCCAAAGGAACGCTGCCAGTGTTCAGATCAATCTGGGCTTTTGAGAAGTGATTCTAGTATTCATTTCCAAAGTACATAGACTAACAAGACTCTCTCATTATTAGGGACATTATCAGAGCTTCATCTGAGAAGCACCAGGCCTCTGGGGCAAAGAGACAAGGATGAACGTATGAGAGAGGGACACCATCTCTTTTCAGGGAAAGCAGGAGACGTCCATGAAAAGGCTACCCTATATCTGCCCACTGTCTATTTTCGAGGCTTTGAAAAGTTGTTTTCTGGGTCTGTTGCTGGTAATGGTGATGACGACAATGTTGATTTCATGGGGAGGAGGAGCTCCGCCTTTTCCTCCTCCACATTGCTTCCTTATATTTGAGGCAGAGAGTAGAAGGGAGTACTGTCCTTTTACAACTTGGATGTAAATGAAGTGGATGTTCAATAAAATACCAAGTTAAAAGAACTGACTTTCTGAGAGGGTGTGGTTCCAGGGGAAATGCTATGTGCACTTCACCAGGTTTCCACGTGAGGGCAGCACTGCGAGCCGAGCCTTTGCTGCCTCCTTAAGATAGGTAGTGTAAGGGCGTCAACGAGAGGGAGAGTCCCGAAGTCCACACGGGAGGCGGAGAGCCAGCCGGGTGAGAGTTCTCAGAAGAGGGTTCTCTGGAGTCAGAGACAGAGTTGTGTTCGTGAAGCTGGAGGGCTCCTGGAATGAATGGATGGTCTCTTCTGAAGACCGAGCAACATAGTGACTTGCTGAGAGATGCGGGAACTGTGACATTCAGGGCAGATCTGGCTGGCAGCAGCTTAACCTGTGGAGTTGGTACTTGCTGGTTTTTCTCTGGCCACGAGAGGGCAGAATGTGAAAAGATTTCAGCTTTCTCACCCTCTCAAACTGGCTTATAGGGCCCTGGTGGAATTCTAAATTTCAGAAAGGATAAATCTTTTATTATTTTTTAAAAGATTTTATTTGTTTATTTGGCAGACAGAGATCACAAGTAGGCAGAGAGGCAGGCAGAGACGGTGGTGGCGGGGGAAGGGGGTAGGGGGAGAAGCAGGCTCCCCGTGGAGCAGAGAGCCAGATGCGGGACTCGATCCCAGGACTCTGAGATCATGACCTGAGCGGAAGGCAGATGCTTAACCTACTGAGCCACCCAGGCGCCCCAGAAAGGATAAATCTTGATCTTGCTAACATGCATATTTGGTCAAGCCGTTTACTTGCTTACACATTTTCAATGGCTCCAGAATAGCGTCTGAGCTGATGAGAATGGCATACGAAGCTCTTCCTTAATTGTTGTTGGACTTCCTTTCTAACTCTACGGGTTAGTACCCCACACCTCCCACCCCTGCCCCCAATCTGAACAGACACAATCCTAGAGGAGTAGTGAAGTGGAGAGGGAAGGGTGTTGGAGCTAACCACAAACCGGTAAATCATCCCAGACTTTATCATCACTCTCAAGTTCAACTCTACTAATTCCTGTCTATTCTCTCTCAAATAAACTCTGAGAGCAGAGACCATGTCTACCTTGTTCGTTCTTTTTTTTTTTTTTTAAAGATTTTATTTATTTATTTGACAGACAGAGATCACAAGTAGGCAGAGAGGCAGGCAGAGAGAGAGAGAGGAGGAAGCAGGCTCCCTGCTGAGCAGAGAGCCCGATGTGGGACTCGATCCCGGGACCCCGAGATCATGACCTGAGCCGAAGGTAGCGGCTTAACCCACTGAGCCACCCAGGCGCCCTACCTTGTTCGTTCTTATATCCTTAGTGACCAGCACTCTTACAGGAGCTCATTAAACATTTATTGACCCCTCATTCTCTGCCTGCCTCTCTGACTACTTGTGATCTCTGTCTGTCAAATAAATAAATCTTAAAAAAATAAACATTTATTGATCAGCGTCATAAATGAATGAATTCATTTATCTGTTACCATCTTAGCCCACATTACTACCATATCTCTCTCGGTCTACGGTAGGAACCCAATTAATCTCCCCATGTCTCCCTCTGCTCCTTGCAGAATAGCGTTTTATACTCTGTAACGAGTGATCTTTCTGAAATGCAAATTTGCTTAAAATTTTTCATGGTTCTCTTTGCTCTCTTGCTTCCCATTGCTCTTAAAGACCAAAATCCTTAATATGACCCATAATATAAGTGTAATGTAGCCGTTTGGGTATGTGCTAGCTAAGGGATCATAAGAGAGTTACTAAATCTCACTGACACTTGGTTTCCTCATCTAGAAGATGTTAATGATAGGGATGCCTGCGTGGCTCAGTCAGTTAAGAGTCTACCTTCGGCTTGGATCCTGGAATTGTGTCCTACATGGGGCTCCTTGTTCAGCAGGGATCCTGCTTTTCCCTCTGCCTACTTCTCTCTCTTTCTCCGCTCCCTCTGCCTGCTGCTCATGCTCTCTCCTCTCTCTCTTTCTGACAAATAAATAAATAAAATCTTTTAAGAAAATGCGAGTGATAATTTTTCCTGCTTTACTACTAATACACATACAATAGCATAATGTACTACAATTTTAGTACCTGAATGTTTTTAGTCCTTGCCAGCCTCTTACTACCCCCTCTCATTTTTTGACAGCCTCATTAAGCTACTTTCCGATTCTGGAATGTGTCATGTTCCTTTTTATTTCTACCCTTCTTTCTGATCCCCAAATTGAGTTTCCTTCCTCTAAGAAAGCTTTCTTGGCACCTGAGCCAAAGGCTGGCGCTTACCCAAATGAGCCACCCAGGCACCCTCAGCAAATTTCTCTAAGTAATAAACTCTAAAAATCTTTGCAGGGCTCCTGGGTGGTCCAGTCAGTTAAGTGTCTAACTTTGGCTCAGGTAACGATCCCAGGATCCTGGGTTCGAGCCCTGCATTGGGCTCCCTGCTCTGTGGGGAGCCTGGCTTCTCCCTCTTCCTCTGCTTGCCTCTCTCCCTGCTTGTGCTCTCTCTCTCTCTGTGTCAAATAAATAAATAAAATCTTAAAAAAAACAATAGTTCAATAAATATGTTTGATCGATTCCACTGCACTTCTCTTTTCCATGTTCTTCGTATACATTGTTGCTTCTTTCTGTTCTAAACGCCATGTCATGACTGCTATGTCCATAGTTCACATTTCCTTCCTGAGAGAAACCTTCCCATCTACAGCCTCTGTGGAAGAGACAGCCTTCAGTAGCCACAGTTCATGTACAGTTCATGGAGATCTCCCTGCCTTAGCTGACTGGACCCGAATCGGCATCTGAGGCAACAGTGGGCAGTCTAGAACCTGGCCAGTAACTTAGAACATGACTGGCACCAACAAAGGAGTAGGCTGATCAGATTCTCTCTCACCGTTAGAAAAAGGAAAGAATGAGATTATTCAGGACAAGAACAAGAGCTAAAAGGATACATCAAGAGAGGCCATGAGATAAACGTGGAGTCCTGAGAGGTTGAGGCAAGCTATAGCTCTGAGGAAATAGGAATGATGAGGAAGAGAACATCAATACAAAGCAAAGAAGGAGGAACGAGTTAGGATTGGTGAAAGGGGCTTGGGGAAAGAGCAGAATCACCAAGTCATGCTAAGGATGGAGCTAAGGACAGCCTCAAATGCTGTCTTTTGGGCTGTTCGTTGACCTGGGTTTCCATGGCAAACACCTTTAAAAGAAAATTATTGGGATAAATGGAGTGAGTTGTTCTTTGCAACACAGACTGCCTAATGAATAAATCATCTCTCTGATTTAGGAAATCATCCCAGGCATCCTTCAGGGTTGAATTTCTGGCTCCCTTCTCTGTTCTCTTTCTCTACTTAGAGAAGCATGTGTCACGTTATCTATAATTATTGGTTTGTGTATCTGCCATGTGGGTATCATCCTGAAAACTCTTTTTTTTTTAAATTTTATTTATTTATTTGACAGAGAGATAGAGAGAGCACAAACAGGCAGAGCAGCAGGCAGAGGGAGAGGGAGAAGCAGGCTCTACACTGAGCAGGAAGCCCGATGCGGGGCTGAATCCCAGGACTCTGGGATCATGACCCAAGCTGAAGGCAGCTGCCTAACTGACTGAGCGACACAGATGCCTCTGGCCCGTGAACTCTTTGACGACAAGGTAGCTTGTCTGTTTCTCTGCAACATACTTATCTAGACACACAATACGTAAAACCAGGAACTGATCTAAGTACCTTACTTATTTTATTTAATCCTCACGAAAGTCCTCTGAAGTGGATACTATTATCTTCACTCTTTCATGAAGGGGAAAATGAAACAGACACAGACTCACTGAAAGTGCAAAGTAGAGCATACAGAAGAGATTCAAAATAGGAATTTCGATTTCAGAATCCATGAGCTTAACTCCTATGGCCTTGAGCTAAAGGGTTTTGTGGACAGGGAATAGTATTTAATATGAATATTTGAACATTCCTATATAGGGAACACAGTACTTTCACACGTATTCTATGTGAGAATATCAGGAGTCTTTTCACTCTTTGTTGGAAACTAGCCAGCAGTGTAGCCCTGAAATACTGAATACCCAGATTCTTCCTACAGGCTTAGAAAAAGGAAGTATAGGGGTGTCTGTGTGGCTCAGTCATTAGGCATCTGCCTTTGGCTGGGGTCATGATCCCAGGGTCCTAGGATTGAGCCCCGTATCAGGCTCCCTGCTCAGCCAGAAGCCTGCTTCTCCCTCTCTCAGTCCCCCTGCTTGTGTTCCCTCTCTCGCTGTGTGTCTCTCTGCCAAATAAATACATAAAATCTTTTTAAAAAAGCAGAAGAAAAGAAAAGAAAAATGATATATAAAGGCACGTAAGTGGTATTTTGTAAACTCCAGGAACCCTGGGAGATGCTAATACCTGGTAGGCTGGATAGATTCCTAGGCTAATGTGTAAAAAAAGGATTGCATTCAAATATGAGAGCCTTTCCTCTGGGGCAAGACAGCCTCTTTCTTAGCTGTTCTGAGAACTAAATCCCTTCATAAAACCAACAGCTGAAGGTGTCTACATGGTGCGGTGGGGAGGGTGGGGCGTGGCAATTCCACTTCCTACTATTGTTTTTGAAGGAGTCTGAGTTTAGGGAGCTCTTGCAGATGCCTTTATTGGCAGCTTCAGCGGGGCTCCTCGGTTGCCATGACGACAGGAAGCCAAACCCTGGGGGCTATTCATTGGTGAGTGACAAAGACCCCACGGAAAGGAAAACTCTTCGAGGAAGCCTGGGGTTGTTTGGTGGTGGTGGTCGAGCGTGGTGTTACATCCTGGTGGAGGGTAAATCCAGATGCCTCCTGGCGTGATGCCCAAGCAGCTTCCTCCTTCTCGTGTGCACCTCGGAGATCTGAATGTGTAACTGGGGGAGAGGCCTGAAGGTGGCAACTGTTCAGCTTGAGAATGTTCTTACGTATTAATGGCGCTGTGTAAAGACAGGAAGAGTCTTTGGTTTTCTCTGAAAGTGAGGAAACAGCAGGAGATGCTCGTACCTGAGTAAAATTCACTGGCGAAGAGAGGAATGTTTGTGTTTGGGCTGAATTCCTGGTGACACAGTCATATGGCTTTTGCCCACTGGCGTCCTCCAGGTCTATTCCTTTCGTAGAGCAGCTAAAGTACATAAAGGATTGTGTTTCCTGCTCACTGTCACCCTTAATCCCTCCCCCATCAACAGCCAGAATGCTGAGGAACCCCTACCTATCCTTCCAGCCTGAATTCCTGCCCGAGATCAAGGATTTCGACCCTTCTCCCGATCTCTGATTTTGTCCCTCGAGTAGGAGGCTCCAGGGGACCACAGCTGACTCTGCCCGGCACAGGGGGTTGACTCATCCTGCAGGCGTCAGAGCTGTTACCAACAGTTCTGCTGATCTGTATGCAGCTCCAACTCCCTCTCCAGTTCAGAGTTTCGGAGCCATCTTGTTCGAAAGTAAAGAACAGAACACAGATGGCTGGCAACAGGATCCCACAGAGGCCTCCTTTCCCACTGAGCCCATCCTGCTAATCCTTTTATAGAAAAAGAGACACTAAATGGTGAATGGAGCAAAAAAGGAGTATCAGCTTCTGCACCCTTCTTTGGGTCTTGGTAGAAGGCCTTTGAGAACAACCTCCAGCTACCCCATTACATTTCCCAGGCATATGCCCTTCCTGGTCCTTCTTTCTTCTTCCACTTCTTTTCCCTTCCTTCCTCCCACTTTCCATCGCAATTCCCTGTTCTCTGTGGCAGCTTTGAATCTTGTGGAGTGCTTTGCTGAATGCCTTGTGTTTAACCAGGAAATTCGAATCCATATATGTATAAGAAAATGAAATGTACTAGAAGTTCCGAGTGGCTGATTTTACCAGCTTTATCTCTGGGGAATCCCTTTAATTTCTTCTCTTCTGAGGTTAGTATAATGCATTACAAAGAACATGGGGTTTGGAGCCAGAAAGAAGTGGGTTCCAAGCCCTGTCCTGGAGAAAAACAACAACAACAACAACACATTAAATAAATTTTAACTATGCCTGGCTGGCTCAGTTGGAAGAGCATGTGACTCTCGATCTCAGAGTTGCGAGTTCAAGCCCTACCTCGGGTGTAGAGATTACAAAAAAAAAAAAAAAAAACAACAACAACAACCAAACAAACTGCTTAAGGAAATTTTTAAAAAATATTTTACTTATGTAGGGGCACCTGGGTGGCCCAGTGGGTTAAGCCTCCGCTTTTGGCTCAGGTCATGATCTCAGGGTCCTGAGATGAAGCCCCACATCGGACTCTCTGCTCAACAAGAAGCCTGCTTCTCTCTCTCTCTCTCTCTCTGCCTGCCTCTCGGCCTACTTGTGATCTCTCTCTGTCAAATGAATAAATAAAATCTTAAAAAAGAGATTACTTATGTACTTAAAAGACAGCAAGAGAGAGAACAGAAAGAGGGGAGAAGGAGAAGCAGTCCTCCCACTGAGTGGGCTGCCTGATGCAAGGCTCCATCCCAGGACCCCAGGACCACAACCCAAACTGAAGGCAGACGCTCAACAACTAAGCCACCCAGGAGCCCTTAAAAATTTAGAAAAAAAAAAAAATCTCCTCTGTCATTTACTAGCTGCGTCCTCTTGGGTAATTCACCTAACCTCTCTGAGCTCCGGATATGGCATCTGAAATTGTATATAGTAGTATCTACATTGCCAGTTGGTTTATAGATTAAATTAGAGGCAACATACAGTATCCAGAACGTAACAGATGTGTCCAATACATGATAAGTCTCCTTCCTCCCATCTCCTGCTGCTATAAGTAGCAGGTCCTTACTTTCAAGAATCTGAAAAAAGGGGGGATGCCTGGGTGGCGCAGTTGGTTGGACGACTGCCTTCGGCTCAGGGCGTGATCCTGGGGTCCCGGGATCGAGTCCCACATCGGGCTCCCAGCTCCATGGGGAGTCTGCTTTGCTCTCTGACCTTCTCCTCGCTCATGCTCTCTCTCACTGTCTCTCTCTCTCAAATAAATAAATAAAATCTTTAAAAAAAAAAAAATCTGAAAAAAGGGGCGCCTGGGTGGCTCAGTGGGTTAAGCCTCTGCCTTCGGCTCAGGTCACGATCCCGGGGTCCTGGGATCGAGCCCCACATCGGGCTCTCTGCTCAGCAGGGAGCCTGCTTCCCTTCTTCTCTCTCTGCCTGCCTCTCTGCCTACTTGTGATCTCTCTCTGTCAAATAAAAAAATTAATTAATTAAAAAATTTAAAAAAAAAAGAATCTGAAAAAAAAATTTCCTGTTGAGAAAGTTAGCATCCTTCCTCAGGTGCTGCTGATATAATTGAAGAAGGAAAGATAAGTGGGAAGTGTGAGTGTTTTGCAAGACTAGAGGACTGGGGCACCTGGGTGGCTCAGTAGGTTGGGCCTCTGCCCTCAGCTCGGGTCATGGTTTTGGGGTCCTGGGATCGAGTCTTGCATCAGGCTTTCTGCTCAGCAGGGAGCCTGCTCCCCCCCCCTTTCTACCTTTTTGTGATCTCTCTCCCTCTGTCAAATAAATTAATTAATTTTTTTTTAAAAAAAAGAAAAAGACTAGAGGATCAAGACTTTGCAAAAACTAACATGTGGGGCACCTGGGTGGCTCAGTGGGTTAAAGCCTCTGCCTTTGGCTCAGGTCATGATCCCAGGGTCCTGGGATTGAGCCCCGCATTGGGCTCTCTGCTCAGCAGGGAGCCTGCTTCCTCCTCTTTCTCTGCCTGCTTCTCTGCCTCCTTGTGATCTCTGTCTGTCAAATAAATAAATAAAATCTTAAAAAAAAAAACAAAACTAACATGTGACTACTCTAATGTTAGTTTCTCCCAATGTAAGGATTCTTGGTGAAGACTGCTGGCTTCCCTTCCCCACATTGTCTCTGCAGCATGGTTGACACAAACTTATTTTCTTTGGAAGGTAAGATTCTGGGTTGCTGACTGACTGACTTTAAGTATTAGCCCTCTCTAGGTTTCACCAGAACAAAGGATCCTGCTTCTCCTCACTCCAGGAAAGGAGAAGGACTCTTTGAAGTTTGTGTAAATTCTCGGGGAAAGTTAAGTAGGGTCTTACCCTTGGCACTGAGACTATCGGAAGTACTTGTACAATCAGATGAAATGCCGCTGTTCAATTTATGTGATTACCGAAGACTCAGCTGACACAGGGTTGTGGTCTGACTTGGTTGCTTTGTTCCACATAATAAACATGTGTAACATCTATTATACTAATGTGCTGTGCTCTAGTTGAATCGAGGAGGAGGTTGATGACGGGGCCAGGACACTGTACCTCATTCTCTCTGACCAGGAGCTCTCTGACAACACGTTTTTCCTGTCTCTCTTTGTAACTGGTAATTAGATTCTCAGCTGAGCTGTCAAGAGTCTTGACAGGTTTCACAGGCAGTCACCATCTGACAATTTACAACTGTAGGCTTTTCACAGCTGGCATGTTCCCTCCCAGGGAACCAAAGTTTCTCATCCTAGGCTCCCCTTATCATTCAAAGCAGCTGATCTGGGAGGAGAGCTGGCTTTCTCAGTACATTAACCAATTCCAAAGCAAAATGTGGTGGCCAGGGGTAGTGATGGGGAAAACCTCTGTATTCACTGTTGTTCTCAGTGGGAAGGGCTGACTCTATGGTCTGGCCGGAGAGTGGGAGTGACTGAAGCCAGAAGCAGCATGGGACTATGGGAACTTCACACGCCTTTTTTTTTTTTTATGATTTTATTTATTTATTTGACAGAGAGAGACAGATCATAAGTAGGCAGAGAGAGAGAGGGGGAAGCAGACTCCCTGCTGAGCAGAGAGCCCGATGCGGGTCTCGATTCCAGGACTCTGAGATCATGACCTGAGCCAAAGGCAGAGGCTTAACCCACTAAGCCACTCAGGCACCCCTTCACATGGCCTTTTAATAAAGTCGCTGTTTCTTCTGTTCTTCAGAAGCTCAACTCCTGTACACCCCCAAAAATGGAAAGCCAGGACTTGAACAGATACATCCATGTTCACAGCAGCAGCATTCACAGTAGCAAAAGGTGGAAACAACCCAAAATGTTCTTCGGCAGACAAACACCTAAACAAAATGCAGCACATACATACAATGGAATCTCATTCAGCCTTAAAAAGGAATGAAATAGATGAACCTCAAAGACATTTTGCTAAATGGAGTAAGTCACAAAAGGACAGATGCTGTGTATGTCCTCTTACACAAGGTTCTCAGAGTAGACAAACTCATACGAGGCAGAAAGTACAATGGAGACTAGCAGGGACTGGGTGGGTGGAGGCAGGATGGGAAGTTGTTGTTGAACAGGTACAGAGTTTGAGGTGCTCAGGTGCCTCAGTCGGTTGAGCATCTGATTCTTGGTCTCAGCTCGGGTCCTGATCTCATGGTTGGGAGTTCGGGCTCCGCGTTGGGCTCCACACTGGGGGCCGTGGAGTCTACTTAAAAAAATTCAAGGGACACCTGGGTGGCTCAGTCATTAAGCGTTCTCCTTTGGCTCGGGTCATGATCCCAGGGTCCTGGGATCGAGTCCCGCTTTGGGCTCCCTGCTCTGCAGGAAGCCTCCTTCTCCCTCTCCTACTCCCCCTGCTTGTGTTCCTTCTCTCACCGTGTCTCTGTCAAATAAATAAAATCTTTAAAAAACAATAAAATGGTTAAGTTTGGGGGTCCCTGGGTGGCTCATTCGCTTAAGGGTCTGCCTTTGGCTCAGGTCATGGTCCCACGGTTCTGGGATTGAGCCCCGTGTTGGGCTCCCTGCTCAGCGGGGAGCCTGTTCCTCCCTTTTCCTCTGCTGCTCTCCCTGCTTGTGCACAAACACGCTCTGTCAAATACATCTAAAAATACAATAATAAAATAAAATGGTTAATTTTGTTGTATTTTTCCAGAACCCTATTTGGATCAGGGTGGTTGAGGCAACGCAGTGAAAGTCCTGAAGACGAAACCAGAGCATTTATGAGCATGGAACTAACTTTGCCTGAAGCCAGACTTCACTCTGGACTTTTTAGTTTGTGTGAGCCAAAATATTCTCATTTTTCTTAAACTACTTTGGGTCTGATTCTCTGCCACTTGCAACGGAAGAGTCCTAAATAATTCAGGACTGCTTATGTGCTGGTCTTTCTCATTAGGCTACGATCTCAGGGGTAGTAATGGTATCTTATTCATCTGTATATCCACAGAGCCGAGCAAAAGGCACATAACTGACATCCCGTAAATGTTTGCTATCTATCAACTCACTATCCCATAAACATTTATTCTGAGTCATCAGTATTGTCATGAATTCATTGAGATGTGGGAGAGGGAAATAAGAATGAGTGAATAGGGGCCGCCTGCCTGGCTCAGCATATACAGCACGAGACTCCTGATCTCAGGGTTGTGAGTTCAAGCCTCATGCTGAGCGTAGAGCGTACTTAAAAAAATAAATAAAATGAAAGAGTGCATGAATAAAAACTGTTATCCTGGAGTATTTGTAAGAACACTCAGCTTTTCTATGGAAGCAACTCCAAAGGCTAGTGTGAGAAAGAACTCTAGGAAAAGACGCACAAGAATGCTGGCGTTTCGGGAACTGGCTGTCTGTCACCTTGGCACTCCATGCCTGGCTGATGGGCATCTTCTGGGCTCCTGCACGTGCCGCATATTTTCAGGATTGGCTAAGGCTTCGAGAATGCCTGGAAGGTGCTCCCTCCCCAAACAGTCTACATACCAGATTTATACCTGGTCCTGTCGAAGGAACCGTTTTTTCTTCTGCTGCACTTCTCTGTGTTGCTGGAGTTTCAAAAATATATTCTGTAAAGGGGATTTGCTCTGCCCATTTCTCAGAGTCACTGCAAAGGTCAGAAGACCTCATCAGTCCATGAAAGTTGTATTGTATCCAGGTGATGGTGGTTTTCTTTTACCTGAGCACAGCAAGGGTTAATACATTAGACTCTAGGTAGCGTTCCCACGAAATCGTATGACTTGGCCTCAAGAGCAGTTCTAGTCTACTTGTAGTGAACGTCTGTTGTTTTGGTCTGTCCAGAATGGCTCCCTCTTCTGGCAAAAAGTTCCTTTGGAGGAATTTCCTTTCCATCGATTCCCTTCCATCTACACCAGTTCTTTTTTTTTTTTTTTTTAATATTTTATTTATTTATTTGACAGAGAGAGATCACAAGTAGACAGAGAGGCAGGCAGAGAGAGAGGGAGAGGGAAGCAGGCTCCCTGCCGAGCAGAGAGCTCGATGCGGGACTCGATCCCAGGACCCTGAGATCATGACCCGAGCCGAAGGCAGCGGCCTAACCCACCGAGCCACCCAGGCGTCCCCCATCTACACCAGTTCTATGTGGTGCCTGTGGAGCTGTTCCTCTGAGCCTCTTGCCACAGGGTGGTCCCAGAATCCCAGCTAGGGTGATCAAAATGTCTCATCCTTTGGTGAAGCTACGAGCCCACAGAAGAGCATAGGACACGAGGCCTAAGCTGGGCCACCTAGAGCTGTTGCTTTGTGTTTTATATACTCTCATGCGAGAGTGAGAAGCTTTCCTTTGCCTTTGGGGTCAGTAAACTGGGACGAGGTAAATCTGAACTTCTGTGGCCATTCCTCCCACTCCATTCTGCCCACTGCCCGGGTCCAGCATCCTTCTGTGGCATGAAATAAATAAAATATAGATGGAAGTCCATCTTGGAATGATCTACGTGAATTCTGTTTAAACCTCTCATGAAAACATGTTTATGGTCCATGAGCTCCCAATCCTGATCTGTGCATCCTAATAGAGGGACGGAGTCCCACATTTGGAACAGAGTCCCAAATGCCTTCAATTTCTACATTTGCCATATTGTGACATTTCAGTATTGAGAATATTTATGAGGAGGAGAAAGGATGAGCTTCATGATAACCATTTATATGGTGCCATTTGACAACTAGACTAGACCTCTGTGCCCTGCTCAGGGGTTTTGGCAGCAGGTGGGAGACAGAGGGTTGTGTAGGAAACATCACATAGCAGGCAAGTTTAAGTGGAGGTATAAACCTGAACTTTGGGACAGGGGCTCCGGTCACAAGTGATCAGAACACAACGTATCAGTAAAGGAGGCAACTGATTAAAACCAATATTAGGAACCTTGATTTGGGACACCCGATTGGCTCAGTCAGAGCATGTGACTCTTGATCTCAGGGTTGTGAGTTTAAGGCCCACATTGGGCATGGAGCCCATTTAAAAATAAAAACAGTTCCTGGATTCATTTCCCGTGTGTAGACAGTGGCAACAGCAGCATTCATTGTTGGGGAATATTGAACTAGGTGGCAGCAGTGGAAAGCACCCGAACCACCAGTTTTACTCCCCACAAAACAGAAAATCTTAGAACAAAGTCCAGTCTATAGAGAAATATAGTCAAGCAACAGGGAGCTGGGGATGGTATGTGGAGAGACAGGAAAGGGGGAGTCAGACATGAACAAAATTCTCTTAATTCCTGAGGCACTGGACTTTTCTGTTACAGGGTCTAATAACCAACACCCCCTCCCCCTGGCTTTTCCCCTTAAGCTGATCTAAATAGTCACTTTCGACCCAAAGACTTCTTACTAGCATAGTATTACTACCTAGTAAATATAAGGCTAAAGAAGAGACCCAAAGACAATCCCAGGCCAATAAAATAGCAACTTATTTTATGTTTCGATTGCCAGCTATTTGTTTCATATCCTATGTGGCACAACTCTGGTAGGAATTAGTACAGTGTCTTTTTTGTTTTGTTTTGTTTTTGAATCCTGGCAGATGTCAGCCAGAGAAGGGCATGACAAAATCACCAATTGGTCCTGAGGATAAATTCCAAAAACCTCTCAGTCCACAAACATGCTGCCCAACCCTTCCCACATTCACAGATGCCTCAGACAATCATGATGCACTGATCATGGGGTGCCTGCCAGAGGGTGGTGTCGGAACAGTGGAATGAATATTTACATCCTTACGCGTACACAGCAAGAGCTAACACTTGAAATAACCTAATGCATACAGTTCAAAATGTGTGTCTTGTTTGTTACTTCAAAAAAATCTAACTACATTACCCTTTAAGAGAGATCCTAAGCATTGTCACCTATCAGATTGTGTTCAACCTTCTAATTCTTAATTTCCAGAATTCTCCTAGTGAACATCTGATTCCTAACCATACCCCTACTTACCAGGTTCATGAAAATTGTATCTTTGTCTCTCAGATTTTTTTTCTTCTCATCTCTACCTCTGGTCACAGAAACGTGTTTTATAGTTCCGTATAGTTCAAAACTGAAGGTAATCAACTAAGTTCTTACTCTACCTTCCACCTAGGCATGACATAATTTTTATTTTTTTAAGATTATATTTGTTCATTTGAGAGAGAGAGAAACAACCAGGGGGAGAGGGAGAAACAGACTCCCATAAAGCTGGGAGTCAGATATGGGTCTCTATCCCAGAACCGGGAGATCATGAGCTGAAGGCAGGTGTTTAACCATCTGAGCCACCCAGGCACCCCTAGACATTACATATTTATACAATTTGCATTTCAACTTCCATAGGAAGGGCAGAAGTACAACACTGATACCCCCTCCTCTAGGAAGCCTTCCCTGACTGGGGGTTGAATTGGGAGAGCTTTCATGTGCTCCCAAAGCATCCTGAGCTGACTCCTGCATTTGCAATACAGTATTTTCTCTGCTTACTCACTTGTTTCTTCCAATAAAATCTGATCCCTTTGGGGAAAAAAAACTTCCCCACAAAACAGAACTGACACTTTAAATGGGGTAGACACTTTACATGTTATTTTTAATCCTAAATACCTCTGAGGATGATAGTGGTTATTTATTTATTTATTTTTAAGGATTTTGTTATTATTTTTTAAAAGATCTTGTTTATTTATTTATCAGAGCGAGAGAGCACAAGCAGGAGCAGCAGGCAGAGGGAGAATCAGGTTCCTTGCTGAGCAAGGAGCCTGATGTGGGACTCAATCCCAGGACCCTGGGATCATGACCTGAGCCCAAGGAAGATGCTTAATGGACTGTGACACCCGGGCATCCCAAGATTTTAAGATTTTTAAGCAACCTCTACACCCAATGTGGGG
Organism: Neogale vison; assembly: GCF_020171115.1. Taxonomy (NCBI): domain Eukaryota; kingdom Metazoa; phylum Chordata; class Mammalia; order Carnivora; family Mustelidae; genus Neogale; species Neogale vison. The sequence continues at coordinate 28,036,388 of NC_058095.1, read as the reverse complement.
TTTGAACTCACAACCCTGGGATCAAGAGTTGCATATACTCTACTGACTGAGCCCGCCAGGCACCCTTGAGGATGGTGATGTTAACCCCATTTTGCAGATAAGGAAAGGAACGCTCAGCCTGGTTATGACACTGATGCCAGGGAGCTCAGTGACGGACACCAGGAAGTGATGGAGGTGGGACTCCACGATCAGTGCCTGCTGCTGTAGGACCGCCACATCCTCTCCTTGCTATCTTCAGGCTTGGACTTTTTTGAGACTCTGGAGCAGCTGCTTTAACTTATTCATGGCTTGTTGCAGATGCTTAGCTGATAGATACCTGAGACTGAAAGGTTTCTGGGTCAGAATGTTATTGAGCTGAATTATATTCTACTCTCCTTAGGGTACCTTGGCCCAGCATTTATCTATTCCTGTGGGTTAAATTGGATGAATCTGCTGCCTCCACATGCACGGCACTTTTCAAAGATGTTCACATCTTTGTGATGTGAATGAACCCGAGTATGTGGGAGTGCAGAGCTCAAGGAACAACTTTGTATATGATGAGCTTTATTTTCCAGCCTGTGGAAGCCCTACTTATCTGAGACAGCCTTTTGTAGAAATGTCTGGGTGAGGTATGACAACTAGGCTTAAACCTGCCTTAGTTGGTTGCCCTGGGGGCCCAAAGTAAAAAATCTATAGCTGAATGGATTGCCCAGGATGCACGGAATGGGCTGCCAGTAAAGTACTGATTTATTTATTTGTTGACTGTCAGTTTCATGGAGTGCCTCACCCCTGGTTTCTTTTTTTTTTTTTTAAAGATTTTATTTTTATTTATTTATTTGACAGAGAGAAATCACAAGTAGATGGAGAGGCAGGCAGAGAGAGAGAGAGAGGGAAGCAGGCTCCCTGCTGAGCAGAGAGCCCGATGCGGGACTCGATCCCAGGACCCCGAGATCATGACCTGAGCCGAAGGCAGCGGCTTAACCCACTGAGCCACCCAGGCGCCCTCACCCCTGGTTTCTACAGAGAAAATTCTAAGACACATCCTCCTTACTAACTACTCTGTTATACACTCAGCTTCCATGGTTTCTGCCTTCTACTGTAGGGAGACAAGAGGTTTCCATAAATAATCACAATGTAATTGCAAAAAATGTATACGCTAAAGTTGGATGGAGATATTATCATGACCAATGCAGTTCCCAGGAGTTAGGTAAAACATCCGAAAAAGTGTTTCCTATTTGTTTCTAAATGTGCACACACACACACACACACACACACACACACTCTTTGGGATTCAAGTTATCTGTGCATGTTATTTGCATCATTCTTATAATTATAGATTTTGAACTAAAAGGAATTCAGAGATCATTTTAGTCCATTGTGCTTAGATAGGAAACTGAGGTGCCAGAAAATTATAAATTAGGGTCTGATTCTGTGCGTCATTTGCTAATAGGTAGTTAAGCATTGTTACTTAAATTCTTTTTAAAAATTTTTATTTATTTGAGAGAGAGAGAGAAAAAAGAGGGAGAGCAGGAGAAGTGGAGGGTCAGAAGGAGAAGCAGACTCCCTGCTGAGCAGGGAACCTGATGTGGGACTCGATCCCTGGACTCTAGGGTCATGATGTGAGCCGAAGGCAGTCACTTAACCAACTGAGCCACCCAGGCACCCTGTTAACTTAAACTTTTTAAAAAAGATTTTGTTTATTCATTTGAGAGAGAGAGAGACAGAGAGAGCACAAGCAGGGGGAGAGGCAGAGGGAGAGGGAGAAGTAGATTCTTCGCTGAGCTGGGAGCTTGATGTGGGGTTTGATTCTAGGACGTGGAGATCATGACCTGAGCCAAAGGGAGATGTTTCCCCACTTGAGCCACCCCGGAGCCCCTCTTATTTAAATGTTTTTTTGCATGCAGATCTAATGTCTTTAATAGGATTCTTTTTAGGAGGGAAAGGGCAGAGGGAGAGAATGAGAATCTTAAGCAGGCTCCACATCCAGTGTGGAGCCTGATGCTGGCTTGATCTCAGGACCCTGAGGTCATGACCGAGTAGAAATCAAGAGTCGGATGATTAATTGACTGAGCCCCTGAGGCATCCCTCTAATAGGATTTTTAGTTCCTAGTATGGGGAAGGATTTGAGAAAGGGAACCAACAAGCAGTGAAAAAAAAAAAAAAGTCGCTTAAAATTCATACTGAACCAGAACTGTAATTTTAGTTCTCCATGCTGCACAAAATTGCTTAATTTTTTTGCACTTTCTTCCTCTCTGTTGGAATGAAGAAATGATGACATCATCATCATTCTTTTTTCAGGGTTGTTGGTAAGATTAAGGGGATAATGAATGTAAAGCACTGGCTTCATACAATTCTTGGCATAGAGTAATTCTATAAACACTAGTTCCATTTGCCCCTTCTGTATTTTACTTAAGTCTAACATATAGTAGGAATTCAATAAGTATTTGTTAAATTGAGTTGAATACGACTTGGTCTTTTACTGAGTGACAACACTGAAAAGACCGTTTGATTGGACAGATCCCAGATCGGTCAGTGCACCCACCTGCACATTGACAAGCTGCCTTTTCAACCACCGACACATGCATGACAACACATATACAGATATCAGACATGGTCAGGCATCTCTTACACACACAGAATATGTGCATGACATCAAGTGGTCATCGACTGGTGGTGCCAGGAGTAGAATACGATGGAAGGATAATATGGTTTAGATTCATGCACAACTGGGGTCACGTTCTAGCTCACCACTTATTAGTTGTGTCACCTTGGGCAAGGGACATAACTCTCTGAACCCTGGTTTCCTTACCTATAAATTGGAGGTAATAATAATAGAACCTACTGCACAAATTTGTTGTGAGAATTAAATATGCTAGTGTACAGAAAAAGCTTATTCTTGGTTTTGATACTGCTTAGGTAACTTTTTTATTGAGGTCAAAACAAGGTTGGTACCCATTCTTTGACCCATCCCACAGCAAGTGTGCCTTCTTCTTCTTCTTTTTTTTAAAATGGATATTTAAATGTCCATTTTAAATGTCCATTTAAAAAAATGTTTATTTCAAGTAATTCTACACCCAACATGGGACTTGAAGAGGACCCCAAGACCAAGAGTGGTGTGCTCTACCAGCTGAGCCAGCCAGGTGTCCCTCACACCACAGCTTTCTGACCCCAATTTGTAGGCTCAAGGAAAACCTAAATGAGATCTGAGAAAGCCTTTTGTGGAGGTGACATGTGAGCTAAATCTTGAAGAATATTAGCCAACTAGAGAACGCCTTTCAGGCAGAGGAGTGCAGTACCACATCCTGAAGACAGGATGTTAGCAGTTAGCAGAAGAGTAAATAATAGTTCAGGATGGTGGGAGTATCTGAAATAAAGTTAGAAAGGTATGCAAGGCTCTGTCTGGATTTTATTTGGAGGGTTTTGGGGACCCATGGAAGAGTTTTTCTGGTTTTGCTTTTGTTTTGCCATGGAAGAGTTTTAAGCAGAGAAATGACACATTCAGCCTTTAGAAATTGCTTTTTAGGAAGATTAAAACCATCCATCTCAGTATAGAGAATGGGGCACCCTGGGGTGTGAGGACAGTAGTTGGAAGGCAATTACAGTACCCCAGATTAGAAACAGTATGAACCACCATAGCAGAGGCAGTGGGGATGAAGAAAGGGGTGAATCAGAGAAATGTTCAGGAGTTAAATCTCAGAAGGGGCAAAATCTGCAATTGTTCTAAGCATTATTTTCCTAACATCGATGAGTATAATTTTCTTATTTAAATACAATTTCAGAAATTAATTAACTGGTATGTTTTGTGGTATCAACCAATGATAACTCTACTGTTGAACAAATTTGACAGGATAAGCCCACCTGTATGTACGTACGGGTGTGTTGTGTGTGTGAAATTTGAAGAATTTGAAGAGGGAGGTCTCTTAGTACCAAATCATAGGTAGATATCTGGAATAATAATCTTCTAAAAAGACAGCTGGAGTCTCTTAAGATGTGCTATATGCTGGGGAATCTGAGAGGAGTGGAGCTACAGTTTATGGTAGAGGTGGTGTTAAGAGGGAAAATGAGGTAGTAGCAGACACAAAATATTATAAAAGGAAACACTACCCATACAAGAGCAAACCTTTAGATTTACCTACCAGTTTATAAGAAATGTGGGCAATGAAGCAAATGTGAAATGACATTGTGAGGATGTAACTGGCAAGTCCAGAATGTGAAAAATTCTGCGAAATCTATAATCTGATTTCTTAGACAAATAAACTGCATACAAAAAGGAAAGAAAGAGGGGGCTCCTGGGTGGCTCAGTCAGCTGAGCGTCTGACTCTTGGTTTTGGGTCAGGTTGTGATCTCAGGGTTGTGGATCCAGCCCTGTGTCAGGCTCTGTGCTCCGTGTGGAATCTGTTTCAGATTCTCTCTCCCTTGCTCTCTCTCTCTCTCTCTCTCTCAAATGAATAAATAAAATCTTAAAAAAAAAAAGGAAGAAGAAGGAAGGGGGAAATTGTTGTACATGAAAATTGATTTAAGAGACATATCTATTAATCAAATGCAAAGTGTAGAACTTCAGATCTTGGTTCAGACAAATGGACTGTAAAATGACATTTTGGAAATGTTAGGCAAAACTGAATATGGATTGGGTATACATATTAGGAAATTATTGTAAAGGTATGATAATGGTATTGTGGTTATGTTACAACCAAAGTATTTCGGGTAAAATGTTATGATGGCCTACTAGAGATTTACTTAAAAATACACTTGGGTGGAGGCAGGCAGCACCTTGCTGGCTTAGTCGGCTAAGATTCTGACTCTTGATTTTGGCTGGGGTCCCCATATCAGGGTCGTGGGATTGAGTGCTGCATGGAGCTCCACTCTCAGTGAGGTGTCTGCTCCAGATTCTCTCCCTTGTGCCCTGTCCCCACACCCCTGTGGTCACTCTCTCTTCTTTCTTTCACAAACAATTAAATCTTTAAAAAAGTACACAGGGGTGGGGAAGGTTGTGGGAGAATAAGTGAAACAAGAATGATAAAATGTTGATAATAGTTGAAGCTAGGTGATGGACACCTGGGTTTTTTTTTTTATTATATTCCATTCCTTTTGTGTATGTTTGAAATTTTCCATAGAAAATTAAGAACAAATATTATAGGAAAGCCTGAATCTCTTTCCATTCCTAAATGTATGAAATAACTAGAAGAGAACATTCTTTTTTTTTTAAGGTTTTTAAAAAAATTTATTTGACAGACAGAGATCACAAGTAGACAGAGAGGCAGGCAGAGAGAGAGGAGGAAACAGGCTCCTCGCCAAGCAGAGAGCCCAATGCGGGGCTCGATCCCAGGACCCTGAGCCAAAGGCAGAGGCTTTAACCCACTGAGCCACCCAGGCACCCCTAGAAGAGAACATTCTTGCTGTAACTTTCAGAAGAAAGGATCAGGTTTGGAAAGGCATCATTTAAAGCATAGATGGAGGAAGAGAGGCTCCAAGGGCAAGGAGGTAGAAAGAAAAGTGGTTTTGAGTGGTGTTGAAAAGCCAAGGAGGAACATAGTTTCAGAAGGAAGGAGTATAAACTATATCAAATATTGCAGATGTCAAGGAGGATTAAAATGACTCCACTAGGCACAGAAAGTAGAAGGTCGCTCTTGACCATTGTAAGATCAGTTTCAGCAGAGGTGAGAAGACAAATTTTCTAAAAAGCTTGTCTTTGAAGAGGAGGAGAGATGAAGATGGTAATCCTTCTTTACCCTCCAAAGAAATGAGGGCATGTTTTTATGCTGAGGGGAAGTTGCCACTTGAGAGTAGTTGGCAATACAGGGGAAAAGAGGACTCACTGACAGAGTCCTCTTACTATGAGAAAGCATATTTGTAACAAGTTATATGTATAACCCACTGAAGTGGTTATCTTGTTTCACTGATCGTAGCCAGTTTACTTCCCTCGTTTACTGTAACTTCCAGTGTTCTGGAGTACACTTTTACTCATAAGTCTCACACAGCAGATCTCTTTATCTCACTGCTTACCAGTTGAAGAAGCAAGACTTTTTTTTTTTTTTTTTTTTTGTAACTGCACTTGAGGCACACCTTTTGGTTCCTGAATACAACTGCTCTTTTTTTCCTCTAAACAAAAGTCTTCACCACAGAAATTTAGAAGCTCTCTTTCCTGCGTTAGGACTGTAGGACTCTTCAGTTTATTTGCAGCTCCTGTTTCCAAAACGTAATCATCACTCAACCTACTAAAGACATACACTAAAACTTCTCAAGAATTTGTCTCTTTCCTACCATTACCAACATGTGGGATGGTTTAGTCTGTATTCTCCTCTCATTACCGTTCCAGAAGTTCTTACAAGCTTTTAGAATCTCAAAAACTCAACTACGTACTGATGACACTGACCAATTTCCCTCTCAATTCCACGGAGTAGTTGAACCAAGGTAAGAACTGGATATCCTACATGCCAGGGCAAGCTTCTCATTCGCAGGATTATGGGGGGGGGCGCGGATATTTTGGAAGTGAGGACAGAGGAGAGCTGATAAACTCTTCTTTCGCAGATTTCAGGGAGAACTGAATGCACCTGATGCCCGCATGGCAGAAGACCTGCCGAGTGTGGCCAAGCTAGACTAAGGCTGGGACTCAGGCGGGGTACCAGAAGACTCCGCCCAGTACAAGCACTCGCGCGCTCCCGTGAGAGCGCGCACGCGTACGCAGTACTGTCTCGCGCAGGGTCGGGCCTGTCAGGCGGGAAATCTCGCGAGATCGGAGACTGGGATGACTGTCGGGAGGAGGGGAGTGGTGTTGGGGAAAGGGGGGGGGGAACCTGGGCAGCGGCCGGGCTCTGTGGCTTCAGGGCTCGGAGAGAGAGAGAGAGAGAGGGAGGGTGGCAAAGATAGTGAGTCGGTGCCGCCGCCTGTCTGAGGAGAGAGGAGGGGTCCCGCTTGCCTGCGCCCTTCGAGGGCCGAGAGCGCGAGGCGCCCGCGAACCTCTGAGGCCTCCCGGCCCCTGGGGACCCCGCCCCGCAGCCGGCCGGCCGGCCCGCGGCCTCTCTTCCCTTTGTGAGCGCCCCCTTCCCAGGGGTGGTGGTGGTGGCGGAGAACGGTGCGTGGGCCCGCCCGCCGAGGGGCCGTGGCGGGGGACGAGAGGGCCTCGGCTGTGTGAGGACGGAAGGCGGCCGAGGCCCGGGCCGGTTCCCCCGAGGCGGCGGCAGCGGCTCCCAGCACTTCCCCGCGCCATCTTAGCTGAGCCCAAGCTCTGAGGGCGCCTCCTCGACCCCGGTCGTCCCCTCGCCCCCTCCCCCCCCGCCCCTTGTCGCAGAGCTTGGGCTGGGCGGCTTGCTGGGGCTCGGGGGCGGGGGGGGGGCGGCGGTCGGTCGCCAGGCCCCCTCCTCCTCCTCCTCACTCCTCGCCCTCCAGCGTAGCGGCTACCCGAGCGCCGCAGGGGGCTGCGCCTGCCTACTCCGCCCCAGACCTGTCGGCGAAAGGGTAAGGGCACCTCTGCTTTGGGAATGGGAGACATGGAGGGGGCGGGGAAATTCGGCCCACTCTGGCCTCTCCGGGAAGGGAGGTGGGGGTGGGGTAGGGAGGGAGACAAGGAGGGTCTGTGATTCTGTGGGTGGGGTGAAGAAGCTGGTGAGCTGGGTGCCCTCCCGTTTTGAGGGGCAAGAGCAATTACATTCCTCTTTCCTGAGGGTCACCGGAAGGGGTGGTGGAAGGGGATGTTTCGAGGAAGGTGTGGCTCTCTTGGGGAGACTGGGTTGCTGTGCACCCCGATTTAAAGGCGCGAGGTCCCTTTCCCTTCTGATCCTTCTGCTCCTCCCTCTCCTTTGTAGTGTCTGTATTCTTGGGAAGGGTAGCCTGCCGAGTGGCTTCCACCCCGGCTCAGGAAATCTATACTCGTATAGGGGTGATGGAAGCGTTTCTCTCCCCCTACCCTTCCCCCCGTCCCCATCCTTTAGTCTGCTGCAATGCTGCAGAAGTCCAAGGCAGTTTCTTCATACACAGGCCCGTGTATACACTGAAGGGAGGGGGAGCTGGAGAGGGAAGTAATGGCGCTTCCCTTGGAAAGGTTACCCTTTTCCCTTTGGTTTTAAATCGATAACAGTACGGTTTTATAGGCGTCCCCTGAGATCTGTCCCTGGGAAGTGTATCTATTCCTGTTGTTATTGTTGGGAGATACGGCCTCTCGAGAGGGACCCTGCCATGTTTGAACAGTTTTGATGTCTCTCTCGCTCTCTTTTAAACACTAGATTGACATTTTTTTTGGTGAGGATGTTGGGTTTTCACTAGGATTCAAATAAAATAATTTTGTACTCTTTCTTGTCCCTTTCCTTTTTCTTTCTGTGACTTTAGTAGTTCTTGAAGAATTATGACAGATTAATGCATACAGACAGGCCGTCTAATGGACATTTCTCCCTGAGCTATGAATTTTTAGGGTTCATACCATTTTGTATAACATTAGAATTGGGATTTTCTAAAATGATTAGGATACAAACCTTCCTGTAGGAATGCTTTTTTTTTCCTAAGGAAATGAGAGAACAGACACTAATTTGCCTAATTATGCTGTGATAGGATCTGTGTTATGTAGTCAATAAATCACTTTTTCACTTCTTTTGCTTCGTGTCAAATTGTTTAAAACAAATCATCTTATTTGTTTTACAGTAGTACTTGTTGGTTTTGTCCTTAGTAGAGTAGAAGTAAATAAAAATAAAAATTTTAACATTCTAGAAGTGTGTTGCCAAGTGCTTTTGGTGATCAGAGTGATCTTGAAGTCAAAAGAAGTCAAACTTCTTTCTTTAAGTATTTAGATTTACTGATGAAGTGAGTTCAAAATGTTTCATATCTGAATGTTTGAAGATTAATTTTTTTGTTTTTTTGCAAAGCAACAAAGACTAATATATGTACAGATACGGACTGTTTTGATATTTTACTCACAAGTTGTATTTGGTGTTTAAGCTTTGCTTAGTGGGTGACTTATTTTAAAATATTTCCGAATGTCATGTATACTTAATGTTCATCAGAGCTTTTTTCGTGTGTTTGTTGCATTTTGAAACCTGTTTCAAGACCGGGATTTAAAGATGTTAGTATTAGTAGTGTTAGGCATTAATTTAATTTCTGTCCTCTCATTTCATGATTTTGATATTTCACTAATGATATGTTAAGTCAGTTTATTTTTCCTCAGAAAGTAGAATTCTTCTTGCTTTCTTTATTCCCTTTTTATTTTTACCTGAATTCATTTTGACTTAAACAGCACTTCTCATTTGAATCTTTATTTTGTGGCACAAAGCTGCATGCTGTGGTGTGTAGAGTTTCCCTTTACATGGGAAATTCTGCCATAAAGTCTAATTCTTTATGTTATGGTTTGTTGTTGATCATTCATATATACTAGTATGTATAAACCCAAGTATACTGCTCAGCAGAGAGTGACTGTTTTTGTCTTGGAAAGATGCATGCAGAGATTTGTCAATAAAGGCTACAGAGCTTAAGGATGTAAAGAGAATATAAGTAAACTACTTGCCGTATTTCAAAATGCATGCTAGAACTAAGAGATACTCTTTTTTTTTTTTTTTAAAGATTTTATTTATTTATTTGACAGGCAGAGATCACATGTAGGCAGAGAGGCAGGCAGAGAGAGAGAGAGAGAGAGGAGGAAGCAGGCTCTCCGCTGAGCAGAGAGCCTGATGTGGGGCTCGATCCCAGGACCCTGCGATCATGACCTGAGCTGAAGGCAGAGGCTTTAACCCACTGAGCCACCCAGGTGCCCCTAAAACTAAGAGATACTCTTAAGGACAACTAAGAAGAAACCCGTTTTCCATAGCTTGTAGGAATGCTAAAAGTGGTAAAATATGTTCTTTATCAGTTAGATAAATTCATTATTAGGGAAGAACTGCCTGAGGGTTATTTCAGCTGACCTTGATGCCACTCTTAGGATACCGAGAGCTGTTAAGTCTGGGTTTGATTGATTCCAGTTTAGTTTGGTACTTATGTTTCTAAATAGTTCACTACAAAATGGCAGTGTACATCATTTCCTGTTCTTTCACAACTGACTCTTTCTCTGGATTCCCTTTTAATGACTTAACTTTTGGCATTCTGATATCTGATGTGTTAATTTGGTTATAATTCTCATGTTTTATAAATGGAAGAATTCCTAAGAATCAACTGGGTTTAATAGCCTAAGATTATCTTGACAGTAACTAAACTTCCTTGCAAAACTGAAGGATAGTTTCTCAAACATATTTAAACTATGAGAGGTTTTAAAGAAATGTAACCGTGTACAGGACCAAAAATATGAGTGAACTGAATGGAAGATAATTAATGTATTTTCTATAATACAGATTTGGGAAGAACTGTGGATATGGCAATTAATTGATTATGTTTTAATATTAAGTGGGCTTTCTGTATATCAAGGCACATGCATATTTGGTCCCATGTTATGATGCAATTCCATTAATAGAAAAGAAGCTGACCAGAAAGACTAGGTGCTCTTTAAAAATTTTAATTAATTAATCAATTACTTTAAAAGTGGGCTCCACACAGAGCCCAAAATGGAGCTTGAACTAATGACCCTGAGATAAAGAGCTGAGCCTGAGATCAAGAGTCTGACAGCCAACTGAGGCACCCAAGACTGGTTGCTGTTATCTAAACATAAAGAGTATACTTTATTTTGCTGGTACTTAGTGGCTATAAATACTTAGTAAATCCAGAAATTATCTAGGGGCCAGCTGTTGGCATTGAAAGTAGATTTTAGATTAGTCTGTTATTCACATTACTTGGAGATAAATTCTGTTTTTTGTTTGACTGATTTGTGTATTAAAATCAGTTAATTTTTTATTTGTATCCCTTTTGGTTATCAATAGTGTCTGTTATAATAATTGCATTCATACTAATATAGCCTATTAAAGGAGTTTTTTGGCATGTATTAGCTGTTGTTCAGGTCAGGATCATATATGAATGAGTCTTTTCTGAAAAGTTTTATTTCTGTAGTCGAATCTTGAATAAAATTGAAATCGTTCTGTTAAAGGGAGTGCCAGCGTTATGTTTGTCTGCCTTTAGGTTTCTACATTTGTTCATGGCTAGATTATTTTTTTATATTCTTTAAGATTTCAAATTCTAAGATGTAAGTGAAAAAGATATAAACCTGTATTATTTCATTCCATTACATTCCATTTTTAGATTAAAGTATTTTAATATTTACTCAGTGATACTTAAACACAGCTACCCTTTTTTTTTTTTTTTTAGTTTTATTTTTTATGTAAGCTATAGGCTGAAGGAGGGATTTGAACTCATGACCCCAAGATCAAGAGTTGCATACTCGGGGCGCCTGGGTGGCTTAGTGGGTTAAGCCGCTGCCTTCGGCTCAGGTCATGATCCCAGGGTCCTGGGATCGAGCCCCGCATCGGGCTCTCTGCTCTGCAGGGAGCCTGCTTCCTCCTCTCTCTCTGCCTGCCTCTCTGCCTACTTGTGATCTCTGTCAGATAAATAAAGAAAAAATCTTTTAAAAAAAAAAAAAAAAAGAGTTGCATACTCTACCGACTAAGCCAGCCAGGTGCCTCTAAACATAACTACTTTTTTTTTTTTTTAAGACTTGATTTATTTATTTGACAGAGTGGACACAAGCAGATGGAATGGCGGAGGGAGAGAGGGGAAGCAGGTTCCCCACTAAGCAGGAAACCCTTACTCGGGGCTCCGAGTATGCTCTCAGGCTCCCCTCCCAGGGCCCTGAGACCATAACCTGAGCCAAGGCAGACATTTTTAACCAACAGAGCCACCCAGGTGCCCCAAATATAACTACCTTAATTGGCCTCTAACTTATCTTTAAAGTTGAGAAGGGGCTGATTTTTCCTTTCAATAAACTTATTCAGTATCATAGTGTTATGCAGATTTAGAAGTAGATGAATTAATTCCATTTAAAAAGATACGCACAGGGGCGCCTGGGTGGCTCAGTGGGTTAAAGCCTCTGCCTTCGGCTCAGGTCGTGATCCCAGAGTCCTGGGATCGAGCCCCACATCGGGCTCTCTGCTCGGCAGAGCGTCTGCTTCCTCCTCTCTCTCTGCCTGCCTCTCTGCCTACTTGTGATCTCTGTCTGTCAAATAAATAAATAAACAGAATCTTAAAAAAAAAAAAAAGATATGCACAATTTAGTTTCTTTTTTCTTTTTTTTTTTAAAAGATTTTATTTATTTATTTGACAGAGATCACAAGTAGGCAGAGAGAGGAAGGGAAGCAGGCTTCCTGCTGAGCAGAGAGGACCCCCCCCCCCGCAAGACCCTGGGATCATGACCTGAGCTGAAGGCAGAGGCTTTAACCCACAGAGCCACCCAGATGCCCCCCCCTTTTTAAGATTTTATTTATTTTTTGACAGGCAGAGATCACAAGCAGGCAGAGAGAGAGGAGGAAGCAGCCTCCCTGCTGAGCAGGGAGCCTGACATGGGGCTCGATCCCAGCACCCTGGGATCATGACCTGAGCTGAAAGCAGAGGCTTTAACCCACTGAGCCACTCAGGCGCCCCCACAATTTAGTTTCTGAGAGAAGCACTGACAAATAATGGAATGGAACAAAATATTCTGATTTGCAGCCACTAATAATAATAGAACTGGCACTTAATATTATCTTAATTTCACCATTTATTAGTTGTGTAACTTCTTTATGTAACTTTTTAAAGACTTTCCTCACCTCTAAAATGAAGACAGTACTTTATAAGATTTTTAGGTGTAAATGGGATGACTCTTAAGTACTTAACATATTGCCTGATACATAGTAAGCTGTCAGTAAGTTGTTGCCTATCACATTAGTACTAGCTACTTAGTAACTGTTTACAAATGGAGTCTAATATTTAAGACTGAAGTACATTCCATAATTTTGATTTGGATTAATACATTTGGAGCTCAAAATATATTTTTGAAAGAAATAATTAGAATTTCTGATCAAGAGTAGCTTACAAACTTTGTACCTATTGTGGACTCTACTATATATTCTGCAATAGATTTTCTTTTTTCCTTGTGGATAAAGCCTGCCCTAAAGAATGAAATTTTCTTTACCTTTGGTTCTTGATTTTTATATTTAAGAGTCAGTTGATGTCACTCTTCTTCTTCCTGGAACTTTTTTCACCTTCCTTGCTTTGAAGGCATCCAAAGTACTCCTGCTCTCCTAGACTTATTTTTATAGGTATCCTTTGTGTGTCTTTACCATGAAGTGCTTTGTATTCCACAATGCGTTAGTTAACAAAATTTAAGGGATGATCATATGCCAGTAAGACATAATCCCTGCCCTGGAGGAATTCTGTCTTTTCATTTTTTCTACCTCTTGAATATTTTCTTGAAGTAGGTACTTAGGAAAGTAAGAACTCCAATGGTTGTCAGTTCCTCTGACCCAGTGCTTTTCAAACTTCAGGTTGTGACTTATTAATGGCTTGTGAATTCAGTTTAGTGGGTCACAAAAACAATTTTTTTAAATGAAAAATAGTGGGGTGCCTGGGTGGCTTAGTCGTTGGGCATCTGCCTTCTGCTCGGGTCGTGGTCCTCGGATCCTGGGATCAAGCCCTTCATCTGGCTCCCTGCTCCTCCAGAAGCCTGTTTGTAAGTTCCCTCTCTCACTGTGTCTTTCTCCATCAAATAAATAAATAAATAAATAAAATCTTTTAAAAAATGAAAAGTAGTACGAAATAACAATGTGGTATGTAAGAGTTAGCATTCTAAAGAGAGACTTGTTGTTGTTGTATTTTTGTGTGTTCTGGATACACAGTTAAATTTTCTTGAAATTTCTTTTTCAACTCATCCTTTTTACTTTTTGTTTATTTATTTATTTATTATAGTAATCTCTACATTCATTGTGGGGCCCGGACTCACAGTCCCAAGTCATGCTTTACTGCTGAGCCAGCTGGGCACTGCAGCATCCTTTTTTCTTCAAATGTCTCTGAAGTATGATAGTCTTGTTTTTTTTTTTTTTTTTTCTTCCAGTAAGTCTACTTTTAGTCCCTCCGATTCTATTCTCTAGTCTGTTTGGTAGTTATGTTATACATATTTACCTTTTTTAGGCTTCAGCCCTTGTTAGAGAACTGAGGACTCTGTCTTAAAGATCCTGGTTAGAGGGATGCCTGGGTGGCTCAGTCAGTTAAACATCTGTCGTCTGCGCAGGTCATGATCCAGGGTCCTGGGCTCAAGTCCTGTATAGGGCTCCTTGCTCAGCGGGGAGCCACTGCAGCCTGTGCCTGTGCTTGATCTCTTGCTCTCTGACAAAAAAAAAAAAAAAAAAAAAAAAAGATCCTGGTTAGGGTGCCAGCAATTTTGGCTGTGATGGTAACTTGGGTTTTTTATATTGGTTTTTATATTTGGGAACCTGTGTTATCATATACCTGGAGTCGTGTATCCTCTGTCTATGAGTACAGTTTCTTAGGAGTCTCAGAATTTATTTTTCAGGCACCTGGGTGGCTCAGTTGGTTAAGAGTTGGGCTTTTGATTTCAGCTGAGGTCATGATCTCAGCGTCCTGGGTTGGACCCCGATTTTGGGCTCCATGCTCAGTGGGGAATCTTCTTCTCTCCCTTTGTGCCTCCCCCAGCTCATGCTCACTCATTTGCTTGCTCTTTCTAAAATCTTTAAAAAAAAAAAAAATTTTTTTTTTTAAAGATTTTATTTATTTGACAGACAGAAATCACAAGTAGGCAGAGAGGCAGGCAGAGAGAGGAGGAGGCAGGCTCTCCACGGAACACAGAGCCCGATGTGGGGCTTGATCCCAGGACCCTGGAATGATGACCTGAGCTGAAGGCAGAGGCTTTAACTCACTGAGCCACCCAGGTGCCCCCCAAAATTATTTTTTTAAAAAGGAAAACTTTATTTGAGAAAATGTCTTTTATTTGGGCTATATGTGGATTTAAAAAATATTGCAACATATTTTAATAGGATTTATAAGGTGACTTTAAATATATTAAATAACTCCATTAAGTATATTTTTAAAATTTGTGTGCTTCAGTACATGACATCTAACATATTCTTGTATTTTGGTTGATGTTTTGAGTCCAGTTGTAGTAGTTAAGAGTTTCTAGTTCATATATATTTTTTAAGATTTTATTTATTTATTTGACAGAGAGAGAGAAACAGCAAGAGAGGGAATACAATTTGGTGGGGGGGTGGGAGAGGCAGAAGCAGGCTTCCCGAGGAGCAGGGAAGCTACGTGGGGCTCAATCCCAGGACCCTGGGACCATGACTTGAGATGAAGGCAGATGCTTTAATGACTGAGCCACTCAGGAGCCCCTTTAGTTTGTATTTTTGATTGATGTCTTCAAATTTATTTCCACCGAGATTGAGATCAGAAAAAGTTGATAAATAGCATTTACTAAACAGTTAGGTCAAGGTTTTTCACTTAAGAAATTTAGCGTCACTCAAAATTGAGAGAGCTTTCTCTTTGCTGAAAGCATCCATGTTCTTGTAAAATTATTTATTTACCTGTAACTGTACTTGATAACTGTACTTGATAACCTGAAACTTTACTCTTTATTGTTACATAGGAACTCTGTATAGTGCGTGTGATAGTATTTGATACGCAGTGTTTGAATAATCTCATGCTGTGTATATGGTAGATGATGACTGTGATGTATGGACAATCACATTATAGGAGTATGGTATTTGTTTTGTTTTCTTTGGAATTCAGGGGGGTTCTGAGTCCCAGAGGATCAATATAACATGCTCATTTTCAGGTTCTTTACCTTTTGGGCAGGGGAAGGTCATAGGGAGCGGGAGAGAGAAAATCTTAAGCTGGCTGTGGCCAGATGCAGGGCTCAGTCTCACAACCCTGAGATGACCTGAGCTGAAATCAAGAGTTGAATGAATGCTTACTGAGCCACCCTGGTGTTGCTCAGATTCTTTACTTTGACATGTAGTTGTTGGTACTAATTTTTCCATTATCTAGAAAAGCAGAAATAATTTGAAAATAGAGTAATGAAAAGATCCTTCCTTTTCTTTTCAGTTTAGGTACTAACAAATATTTTTGTGTATTGTGTGTGAATGTTCAATTCTGTAAAATAATGCTTTAAAACTTTAGAGTAAAGGGATTTTAGGAAGGAAAAGATTTGAGAATTTTCTGTTTAGGAAAGAAATGTCCTGTAATAAACTTGGTTATTAACAATGGAAAGTATACGGGGCGCCTGGGTGGCTCAGTGGGTTAAGACTTCGGCTCGGGTCATGATCCTCAGGGTCCAGGGATTGAGTCCAGCGTTGGGCTCTCTGCTTGGCAGGGAGCCTGCTTCCTCCTCTCTCTCTCCCTGCTTGTGATCTTTCTCTGTCAAATGAATAAATAAAATCTTTTTTTTTTTTAAGATTTATTTATTTATTTGACAGAGAGAGAGAGAGAGAGAGAGAGATCACAAGTAGGCAGAGAGACAGGCAGAGGGAGAGGGAGAAGCAGGCTCCCTGCTGAGCAGAGAGCCCGATGCGGGGCTCGATCCCAGGACCCTGAGATCATGACCTGAGCCGAAGGCAGAGGCTTAACCCACTGAGCCACCCAGGTGCCCCTGAATAAATAAAATCTTAAAAAAAAAAAAGTATAGAATCTGGATATGTTTTTGTTTACATGACATTTTGCTTGAACTAATTATACATAAACATACAAATGTATAGTAAACTGATTGGAGAGAACCACTGTGTTCAAGAATAGCATGGCTTGGAAGAAAATAAAAATACTGACATATGAATTTTGTTTTTGTAATAATGTATTAGATAATTCCATAAGTTAGAAGAATAATTTTTTTTTTAGGATTTTGTTTATTTATTTGACAGAGATCACAAGTAGGCAGAGAGGCAGGCAGAGAAAGAGAGAGAGAAGGAGAAGCAGACTCCCTGCTGAGCAGAGAGCCAGATGCAGGGCTCAGTCCCAGGACCCTGGGATCAGGACCTGAGCCGAAGGCAGAGGCTTTAACCCACTGAGCCAGCCAGGTGCCTCTAGAAGAATAACTTTTATAAAAGTTTATTACTATAGTGAAAGATGTTATTCCAAAATCCTAAACAATGGATTGTTACCAGATGAATTTTTTCTTTCTCTGGCTGAATACATATAAAGTAGATGATGTTCACTATTTAATAAGTAAGTAAATAAGGATGGTGGGGGTTTCTTGGTTTATATTTTACTTTGATTTTGCATTTAGTAGTTTTAGTATTGGAATTGAATTTGATTTTGTGCCTGTAAGGAGGACCAAATGT
This sequence comes from Neogale vison, assembly GCF_020171115.1. Lineage (NCBI taxonomy): Eukaryota > Metazoa > Chordata > Mammalia > Carnivora > Mustelidae > Neogale > Neogale vison. Next base: position 28,019,253 of record NC_058095.1, on the reverse strand, counting down.
GATTTTTGAAAAAACATTTTTTTAAATCAATAGGAATGGACCTACTTTGAAAGTTGTATGTTTTGAGAACTTTAGATAGGAATCAAAAAACTTTTCTTTATCAGATTTGAAATGTAGATATTTTATTTTATTTTTTTTAAGATTTTGGTTTGTTTTGTTTTTTTTTAAAGATTTTATTTATTTATTTGACAGACAGAGATCACAAGTAGGCAGAGAGGCAGGCAGAGAGAGAGAGGGAAGCAGGCTCTCTGCTGAGCAGAGAGCCCGATGTGAGACTTGATCCCAGGACCCCGAGATCATGACCCGAGCCGAAGGCAGCAGCTTAACCCACTGAGCCACCCAGGCGCCCCTAGGTTTGTTTGTTTTTTTTTTTTTTTTTGACAGAGATCACAAGTAGGCAGAGAGGCAGGCGGGGGTTGGGGGGGAGTAGGCTCACTGCTGAGCAGAGAGCCTGATGTGGGGCTCAATCCTAGGACCCTGGGATCATGACCTGAGCTAAAGACAGAGGCTTTAACCCACTGAGCCACTTAGGCTCCCTGAAATGTAGATATTTTAATAATGTGTAATTCTTTAAAAATTTTGGATAATTCTGTTGGATAATTACCCTCGATATTTTACTCTAAACAGCTAAATTTAACAGACATCTAGTTAATTTAAACATCTTGGAAGTACAGATTTTCATTTAGCCCTCCAGGTGATGGTGTGGAATATATTAGGGTATGAATGGTGAAAGATACACCTGAAATATGTTTTGTGGTGGTCTTTGAGGTGGTACAGCCAGTCATTAAGAATAAAATGATTCTATTTTTGAGATATGAAATGTTCATTAAGTAACAAAAAAAAATACTTTTGACAATTTGTTAAGGTATACTATTATTCTACTAAATTATATTGGATTAGAGTTAAGTGGAATGGTATCCCAAAATTTAGTATCCATTATTTTACTCTACCTTATTCGGGTGGCACTGTGATATGAAATTAAAACATTTTTTGAAAGTGTTCTTTTTTTTAATGCTCTTGAAGCATAGTCATTAATATGGAAATCAATTTCAGTTTAATACTTTTGATATACTCAGGTTATAACTTAAGTTTTATTGATGTATCTATGAAAACACCAAATCAAAATACTAATTTATGAAATTTGAATTTAAACTACCAGAATAGGGTGCCTGGCTGACTCAGTCTGTAGAGCATGCAACTCTCATTCTCAGGGTCATGAGTTCGAGCCCCACCTTGGGCGTGGATCCTACTATAAATAAATAAGTAAGTAAATATCTTTGGAAGAAAAAATAAAGACTACCAGTTTAGCCAGTAAACTGTGTAGTTTTAGCTTTATCTTAATCAAAAGGAGATTCAGTAATAACACAAGCATTTATTATATATATTTGAGTCCTAAATTCTAGGCACTCTGCTGATCATAATGACATCTATTTATCATACATTTTGAGTGCTGTTTGCTAAGTACTGTGCCAGGATTCAAAAAAACAAGTAAGGTTTGATCTTTCGTTGTTCAGTTTAGTAGGGATACAGACTTGGAAATAAGTACATATGATAATGCAGTGCAAGATTTCTCAACCATGGCAGTATTGACATTTTAGGGAGGATAATTAATTGTTATGGGGATCTGTGCTGTGTATAGGATATTTTGGAGCATTTCTGGCCTTACCAATTAGATGCCAGTAGCACTCTCTCCCTGCCCTGTGACAATCAAAACTGTCTACATTCATTGCCAAATGTCCCCTGGGGAACAAAATTGCATCTGATTGAGACCCCAGGTGTAATGAATGCTAAGGTTATGGGAAGTAGAATGTATAAGAATTGTTGTAGCACAAGTGAAGGTAGAGTTAAGTGATATTTAGGTGAAATGATCCCCAAGGGAATGAGATTTTATGTAGGTCTTGAAGAAAAGTAAAGTGGAAAGGATATTAAATACCTGAGAGCATGAAAGATCAATATCTAAGAGGGTGATTACTAATGGTTTGTGACTATAGGTTATTTATGTGGTTTGGGATGGATATTTGGTAAAATGAAGGTGAAGTTACTTTGGGGTCATCTTATTTACTTCTTTTTAACTAATTGAGACATAATTAGTATAGCATATTAAGTATAAGCTTGTTGAATTTTTGTAGATGTATACAGTCATGTAACCACCATGCAGAACACCGCAGAACACCACAGAACATTACTAGCATTTCTTATACTTTTTCTTCTTTCTTTCTTTCCCCTTTTTTTTTTTTTTTAAGATTTTATTTATTTATTTGACAGAGAGGCACACAGTGAGAGAGAGAACCCAAGTAGGGGAAGTGGGGGAAGGAGAAGCAGGCCTCCTGCTAAGCAAGGGAGCCTAATGTGGGGCACGATCCTGGGATCATGACCTGAAGGCAGACACTGAATGACTGAGCCACCCAGGTGCTCCCTTAACAGTTATTTCCTGAAGGGTCATTTTTGCTGTGCTCCTAACTGATATGAAAATAATATAAAAGCAAATGTGTGATAGGATTATGTTTGGTTTTTTTTTTTTTTTTTAAAGATTTTATTTATTTATTTGACAGGCAGAGATCACAAGTAGGCAGAGAGGCAGGCAGAGAGAGAGGAAGAAGCAGGCTCCCTGCTGAGCAGAGAGCCCGATGCGGGGCTCGATCCCAGGACCCTGGGTTCATGACCCGAGCCGAAGGCAGCGGCTTTAACCCACTGAGCCACCCAGGCACCCCAATAGGATTATGTTTTAAAAAGATTACTCTGGGGGCACCTGGGTGGCTCAGTGGTTTAAGCTTCTGCCTTTGGCTCAGGTCATGATCTCAGAGTCCTGGGATCGAGCCCCACAGGGCTCTCTGCTAGTGGGGAGCCTGCTTCCCCCCCACCTCTGCCTGCCTCTCTGCCTCCTTGTGATCTCTGTCTATCAGATAAATAAATTTTAAAAATCTTAAAAAAAAAAAGATTACTCTGGAGATACAGAGAATAAATGGTAAGAGGTTGTATGTAGAGATGTAATGTAGAGAGACTGGTTAGAAGGTTATTACACAAGTCTAAGGGGGAGAGCTGATATGATGGATTTGAGAGAGATTAAAACAGAGAAATTGATGGGGTTGGGGTAACTAGAGGTAGGGGAAAAGATATGTTGAGGATGACTTGGTTTGTAAGCAAATAAGCAAAATATAATAATTTTGGCTTTGGTTGTATTTGTTAGGAGAGACCAGGTAGTGGTATGGTAACAGTTCAAAAATGTTAGTGGCTTTTAAGAGGACATTTTTTTGCTTGACACGCTATATGTATACGGTGGGTTGTGGGGGATTCTGCTTGTTCTTGCTATGCAGGGTCTCAGATTGATGGAGGTTCGCTCTCAACACATGATTCCGTGATCTTCATGGTAATAGAAAGGAGACTGTTGCTAATAACTTACTGGCTCTTAAAGTGTCTAGAAGAGGGTCCTGTCATTTTGGCTTATTAAATTCATTGGCCAAAGCAAGTCTTATGGTCTTAATAGATTTCACAGAAGGGTTAAGGAAGTGCAGTCTTATTGTGTGTTCTGAAGAGAACTGAAATGTTTCAGCCATAGTAAGTATTTGTTGAATTATATATGTTATATATGTTGAATTATAGCTTATTTAGTCTTTTAAAAAGTGAATTATGTTAGGGTGCCTGGGTGGCTCAGTTGTTAAGTGTCTGCCTTAGGCTCCAATCATGGGTCCTGGGATCAAGCCCTGCATCAGGCTCTCTGCTCAGCGGGAAGCCTGCTTCTCCCTCCCCCACTCTGTTTGCTTGTATACCCTCTCTTGCTGTGTCTCTCTCTGTCAAATAAATAAATAAAATCTTTAAAAAAAAAAAAGTTGCATGCTATACAGACAAAAGCTGCTATTTCGTATTCATTCATTCTTTTTTTTTTTACTATTTTCTTATATCTGCCTATATCATAATAGAGTTATTATTAGGATTTGAGTATGAAATTTTTATCAGTTCTTTGTATATGAAATACTACTGTATGTGATTTATTTTTCTGTTGCTCTTCCCTAGTGAGAATTTCCTTTCAGGTGTAGGAATTGCTAGTCTTGGGGCATGTTGGTAATTAGAATAAGAGGAAGTCTGGCTGTTGGGAATAGAAAACTCAAAGTAGAAGACTTGAGGCAGGATTTTGTGAGAAAACTTTAGGAAAGATTAAAGGAAACAAATCTGATATGTAAAACTGTCTTCCTGTATCTGCTGAGGGAAGGAGAGATCTTACCTTTGGGAGTCTAACAGTACTTTGACTTGAAGTTAATGGGCAGAGCCAAGGCTCTCTATGATGGGAAAGGCCTATAAGAAGTCAGTCAAAAGCATTTCTGTCATACAAGCTATCCATGCATCTTGGGACTACGGGTGTCTTTGGGAAGTCATAAGCTTCTGCTTTAAAATCAGAAGGGCCTTAATGGGAAAAAAGTTTAATTATTTAGAATAAGTTAAAACTGTACTTGATATAAAATTCATAATATTCAATAAGATATACCATAAAAAGTAAGTTATCCTCCCATGTCTAACCCCTTCCCACACTGTACCCCAATTTCTTGTGTATCCTTTCAAAGGTACTTGGTATTCATTTGAATGGTGGATTAGGCATCAGGGGAAAACCCTCCTAATGTGTGTCTGCAGAAAAGTAGTACATGTTTATAAGCACTTCATCAAAAACTAAGGAAAGACGTGAAAAATTTATAGTTAATGGTGTCTATCTAGCTGGTTCAGTTGGTAGAGCATGTGACTCTGGATCTTGGGCTTGTAAGTTCGAGGCGGACGTTGGGTATAGAAGTTACTTAAAAATAAATCTTAAAAAAAGAAAAATTTATAGTTAGTAAATTAATTGTGTGGTACACATTAAAATTTAGGATATGTAAATGTTATTGGTATTCTCTTAGTAATTTAGTGTGTGCGAAAACATGCAAAAAAATTTCTAAGAGCATAAATCTACTGGTGATCTTGGTCTTTTCTGACCCTGTTTTCTTTTTTAATATTTCAAGTGCCTAAAATACATTAATTCATTAGGTTGATTTTCAGGGAGCAGGACTTTGAGCTTAGAGAGAGCCTATTTCCCTGTTTGCAAAATACTGTGTTAAATGCTAGAAGATAAAAGGTGTTCATGAAAGACATACTAGAATTCACAAGGAAAATAAATATTCATGTGTGGTCCTAGGTGTCTTCCTTGTAATGCTTAAGACTATTTATCATCCCCTTCCTTAAAAATTTTATTTTACTGTCCCCTTACTTTAGACGTCTTTTAGCACTTGATACTTTTCTTTATTTATTTCTCTGTCCTTGGGGCGCCTGGGTGGCTCAGTGGGTTGGGCCGCTGCCTTCGGCTCAGGTCATGATCTCGGGGTCCTGGGATCGAGTCCCGCATCGGGCTCTCTGCTCAGCAGGGAGCCTGCTTCCCTCTCTCTCTCTCTGCCTGCCTCTCCATCTACTTGTGATTTCTCTCTGTCAAATAAATAAATAAAATCTTTAAAAAAAATTAATTTTATTTCTCTGTCCTCTATTCACTCCCAGCTTCATTTTACCCAACCAAGAGGTCTTACATTTCTTGGTTATTCATAGATGTGTCATTTTCAACACATATAAAATGAACTCATCTTTTTCATTTCCCCTTGCAAAAGGTTCCCCTTGTTTACCTATTTCAAAGTTAATAATTTTGGGGGATTTTTTTGTTTGTTATTTTTAGTTAATAACATTTTTTAAAGTCAACTTTACCAGGACGCCTGGGTGGCTCAGTCAGTTAAGCATACTTCTGTGTTTGGCTTATGGCATGATCCCAGGTTCTTGGGATAGAGTGCAGCATTGGGGGGGGGGTCCTTGCTCAGCGGGGAGCCTGCTTCTTCCTCTGCCTGCTGCTCCCCCTGCTTGTACTCTCACTCTCTCTCTGACAAATAAAATCTTAAACAACAACAAAAAATAAAGTCAGCTTTTTCAAGGTATAATATACTTGCAATAAAAGTCACACATTTTTAGTGTTCAGATAACCATCAACTTAGTGAAGATAAAGAACATTTTTCTGTCCTGTGGAAATTCCCTAGGCCCCTTTGCAATCAGCTTACCTTAGTCTGTTCCTAGGCAGCCACTGATGTGATTTCTATTACTCTGAATTAGATTTGTCTTTTTCTAGAGTGTCATAGAAATGAAATACAGTATGTTTTTTTTTTTGTTTGTTTTCTTTCTCTTGGCATAATGTCTGTGATAAGTATGTTGCTGCATTTATCATTAGTTCCTTAGTAATATTCTAGTGTTTGGTTATACCATAATTTATCTCTTTACTTGTTGATTGATATTTGAATCATTTCCAGATTTTAGCTATTATAAGTAAAGCTTTTAGGAACATTTGTGTGCAAGCCTTTTGTGGCCATTTGTTTTTATTTTGGTTGATAGCCTTCTAAAACCTTGCAAGCTAGAAACTTTGGGATTGTTTTTGATTCTTTTAACCTCTTCCCTCACTTGTATTCATCTAGTAGATTATGAAGTCATGGGGTTTCTTCCTTTGGAATATGTTTCATCCCTTATTCTCTTTTCCAAGGACCTTTAATGTTCTTGTGAGAAAGTGCTTTTTATTTTGTGAAACCTCATTTTTGAAGTAGAAGATGTAAGGGTGATTATGCAGATGGTGCCCTTTCTGAGTAAGGTTTATAGTCAGGTGGGGATGCAGACTGAAATTGGTGAGAGGATGGTGCTGACTTTGCAGTTTCAGTATGGGAAAAAGGGAAGTTGCTGTTGGATGCACTCCCATCCCTGTAAACACTGTTTTAGTGGGTTGAGAATAATACTTTAGTTTATCTTGGTTTTTGTTTTGTTGTATATTCACAGGTATGTATGTAGTGGTAAAAAAGTAAGTTTAATATTAAAGTAAGTTTAATATCATGGATGTTCTCAATGCTATGTAACCTTAAGCAAATTACTTAATATCTGTGGGCCTCAGTTTCATCATCTGTAAAAGGATAATATCTGTTATATAGGGTTATTAAGAGGATTGGATGTGTTATTACTGTGTAGCACTTAGAATAGTACCTGGCATATTGTGTTATATAAGTATTAGTATTATTACCTTAATTCTCTTTTATCTTAAAGCCCCACTTTAGGCTCTGCACTTATTGTGGAGTCTGCTTGAAATGATCTCTCTCCTTGTGTTCTCTCTCTCTCTCTCAATAAATAAAATCTTTAAAAAAGATAAAGGCTGTCTTCCTTTTGCATTTCAGTTCCTCTTACATACTGCTGTGATTTATTTCCTAACACTCCGCTCTCCTGTTACCTGTTCAAACCTACAAAGGCACTGTATCATCTGGCGGCTATTTATGTATCTTTCTTTCAGTTGTGGTAAAATATACAAACAGTAAACTGTACAAATGAAGTTTTACAAATGTATCTACCTCTCAAATTAAGCTGTAAAAAGTTTCTAACATTCTAGAAGTTTCCCTCTTGTCCCTTCCCCCTCAACAACCATCCATCCCACATCTGTTTTGACTTTATCATAGATTACTTCTGCAAACACGTCTTTTTTTAAATTGAAGTATAGTTGATGTATAACATTATATTAATTTCAGGTATACAACATAGTGATTTAATATTTGTATAGCAAAATGATCACTACAATAAAAAAATCTTTTTAAAAAAGATTTATTTATTTATTTATTTGACACAGAGAGAGAGACAGACAGGGAGAATGGGGGAGAGAGAAGCAGGCCTTCTGCCAAGCAGGGAGCCTGATGTGGGCCTCAATCCCATGACCCTGGGATCAGGACCTGAGCGGAAGGCAGACACCAAATGACTGAGCTACCCAAGCGCCCCACAAATAAATCTTAAAAAAAAAAAAAAAAAATTCCCTCTCCAAAATACGAAACATGGCATTGAATATAATCTAAGGCGGGACAATAAAATCTCAAATCAGTTTTAAAAATTTTACTCAAGGGGTGTCTGACTGGTTTAGACAGTTTAGTGTCTGACTCCTGTTTTCAGCTCAGGTCATGATCTCAGGGTCCTGAGATCAAGCCATGTTGGGCTCTGTGCTCAGTGGGGAGTCTGCTTCCCTCTTTCTACCCCTGCCCCTGCTAGTGTGTGTGCACATTTTCTCTTAAATAAATAACTAAATTTTAAATTTTTTTTTTTTTTTTTTTTTTTTTTAACTCAAGAGGTGCCTGGCTGGCTCAGTTAGTAGAGCATGTGACTCTGGATCTTAGGGTCATGAGTTTGAGCCCCATATTGGGGGTAGAGTTTATTATTTATTTATTTATTGTTGTGAATTGTCCAGTCATATTTTCTTTTTTTTTTTTTAATTTTTTTTAATTTTTTGTTTTTTATAAACATATAATATATTTTTTTCCCCAGGGGTACAGGTCTGTGCATCACCAGGTTTACACATTTCACAGCACTCACCATAGCACATACCCTCCCCAATGTCCATAACCCCATCCGCCTCCCCACAGCAATCCTCAGTTTGTTTTGTGAGATTAGGAGTCATTTATGGTTTGTCTCCCTCCCACTCCCATCTTGTTGAGGGTAGAGTTTATTTTAAAAGTAAAAAGGAGTAGGGTGCCTGGGTGGCTCAGTTGGTTAAGCAACTGACTTTAGCTCGGGTCGGGTTCCCATGGTCCTGGGATCAAGCCAGGCTCCTTCCTCAGTGGGGAGCCTCCTTCTCTCTCTACTTGCTACTCTGCCTGCTCGTACTTTCTCTCTGTCAAATAAAGTTCTTGAAAGAAGATAAAGTAAATAGGAGTACCTGCACTCCTACTGAGCAGCCAACTCTTGATTTCAGCTCATGTCATGATCTCAGGGTCTTGAGTTTGAGCCCCACATCCCACTTTGCACTGTGCAGGAAGTCTGCTTCAGATTCCTTCCCTCGCCTCTCCCCCTTGTAATCACTTATGTGCTCTCTTTCTCTAATAAATAAATCTTTAAAAATAAATATTTTATTCAGTTTTAAAATTAAACAAGGCTTTGAGATGACAAATGTGTAACTTCAGCTTGCATTAATAGAAGAAACCACACAATGTGTGTATTCAACTTAATTTCCAGTATGTAACCACTCCTTTTCTGATGATCCAACTGTTTTTTTTTTTTTTTAAGATTTTATTTATTTATTTGACAGAGAGAGATTACAAGTAGGCAGAGAGGCAGGCAGAGAGAGAGAGAGGAGGAAGCAGGCTCCCTGCTGAGCAGAGAGCCCCATGCGGGACTCGATCCCAGGACCCTGAGATCGTGACCTGAGCCGAAGGCAGCGGCCCAACCCACTGAGCCACCCAGGCGCCCGGATCAACTGTTCTAAGACTTCTTATGGAATAACTACATTAGTTTTTTTCCTATTAAACCTGGTGGGCATCGTGAATCTTACATGTGACTATTTTTCCTACCGTATTTTGAACAAAAGCAGGAACAGACAAATTCTCAGTTCCTTTCTTTCATTAGTAAATATGAAAATTTGTTAAGAGGGTAGCTCCATGTTACATGTTCTGACCAACAACAAAGAAACACACACCACAAGAGAACGCAAGGAACTTTTTGGAGGTGATGGATGTGTTTAGTACCTTGGTTGCTGTGATGGTACATAAGCAAGTGTATGGTTATGTGCAAACTCATCAAAATGTATACACTGAATTTGGGCAATTTTTCTTTAAGATTTTTATTTTTAAAGATTTTATATAGAAAGAGCATGAGTTGGGTGGGGGCAAGGGCAGAGGGAGAGAGAGAATCTCAAGCAGACCCCCATGCTGAGTGAGCAGCTCCTTCATAGGAATCTCATGACCCTGAGATCATGACCTGAGCTGAAACCAAGTTGGTTGCTCAACCAACTGTGCCACCCAGGCTCCCTGCCTTTTTTTTTTTTTTTTTTAATTTTAAGATTTGAGAAAGAGCAAAGTGTGTGCATACATGAGCAGGGGAATAGGCAGAGGGAGAGGGAGAGAGAATGAATGTGGAGCCCCATGCAAGGCTTGATGTCACAACCCTGAGATCATGACCTGATGAAATCAAGAGTCAGACACTTAACCCAATGAGCCACCCATGTGCCCCAAGGCAGGGTTATCTTTCATTCATCTTTTATTTTTTTTTTTCATCTTTTATTATTTAAAGAATATTTGCTAAATGAGATTCCAGTTGTTCCTTTATTTGCCTTTCCCATCTAATCATTTCTGAATCCCCAGCATCTAGGGTGGTGCCTGGGAATTGGTGAAGTCCTGGTAAATATTGAGTGAATTATGCTTATTTTGGTTTTGATATTGTCTAGTTAAATGAAAGCAAGTGGTTTAAGCATGATAGAAGAATGCTTGATCTTATAGTACCTTTTCCCCCCATGAGTTACTATGTATATTTGGACATTGGAACATGGAGCATTATTAAACTTTAATGATTTGCTATGATAATTCTTTCAACATAATGATAAAAACTGATATTTATTCTCAGTTTTTACATTTTTTATGGATCTTTTGCTTTTTTGTGTGTGATTGTCCTTAAGAGCTCTTACAGTAATTGCTTAGAATAAAACAGTCCTCTTATTTGCTAATATTCTGCCATATCATAAAAATTGATTAACTTTGGGGGGTGCCTGGGTGTGCAGTCAGATGAACATCTGACTCTTGGTTTTTGCTCAGGTCATGATCTCAGGGTCATGGGATCGAGCCCCACAGTTGGCTGTGTGTTCAGTGCAGAGTCAGCTTGGGTCTCCCTGTCTCCCTTTGCCCGTCACCCTGCTCTTTCTGTCTGTCTCTCTGTCAAATAAATAATTTTTTTATTTATTATTTTAAAAAGGTTTTATTTATTTATTTGACAGAGAGTGCACAAGCAGGAGGAGTGGCAGAGGGAGAAGCAGGCTCTCCACTGAGCAGGGAGCCCAATGTGGGGCTCAATCCCAGGAACCTAAGCTGAAGGCAGATGCTTAACTGAGTCAGTCAGGTGCCCTAATAAATAAAATAAATCTTTAAAAAAAATTCATTAACTGTGGAGTAAGTATTGTGAAGATTTAATATTTCTTCCATTAGATTAATTATAGAAATGAAAGTAAGTGCTGGGATGTCATTTTAATACATAGCTCTCAGAGTTAAGGGGTTGTTAAGTTTGGAGATTCACTAGAATTGGGCATTTTTTTTCATATTTTTTTCCAGCTTTTTAATTGATGCACTATAATGTGTTTAAAATTTTTTTGTAATAATCTTAAGCTTACAGAAAGTTGCAAAGTTTGTAGAATGTTCAAATATGCCTTTCAGCCTAATCTTATATAACCATAGAATAATTACCAAGACAAGGAAGTCAACATTGGTATAATATTATAAACTTAACCTTAGTCCTTACTTGAATTTTACCACTTTTTCACTAATAACTCTTCTCAGTTTCAGCATCTCACATTATAGTTTGTTATGTGTCTTTGGTCTTCTCTAATCTGTGATGGTACCTTGTCTTTTATGACCTTGACACTTTTTTTTTTTAAATGTTAACACTTGAGTACTGGTTAGTTATTTTAAATATTTCTCTCAGTTTGGGCAGGTTTAGTGTTTTCTCATGATTAGTTTGAGGATATGTATTTGTTAAGAATACTGCAGAATGATATATATTCCTTCTCAGTGCATTATGTCAGGGATATGACACATGATGTTGATAGGTCTTATTACTGTTAATGTTAACCTGGTTCATTTGCTTAAGTGGTGTTTTCCATATTTCTCCACTGTAATTATTATTTTCCCCTTTGTAATTAATTAATTAATATCCTGAGACTGCATTTCATGGTACTTACATCGAAACCCAAGCTGACACGTGTATGTTACATATTAATTAAACTGCAGACTTTATTTGGATTTCACCAACTTTTCCATTAATCTGTTCTCTTTCTGTCACAGTCTCCTCTGAAATGTGATAGTATCTCAGTACTTTGTATTCTTACTATTTTTCATACCTTTGATAGTCTTGAGGAGTGTTCGCTACATATCTTGAAGAATGTCTCCCATCTAGTTTTGTCTGATATTTTTCTCCTGATTATCTTGAGGTGATGGGCTTTTGGAAAGAATACCATGGATGTGTAGTGTCTTCCCCAGGACATCTCTCAGGAGGTACATGATATCCACATTACAACACTGATGATATTAGCCTTCCTCACTTGGTTAATGTAGTGTTGCTAGGTTTCACTGCTGTGAAGTTACTGTTTTTCTCTTTTCCTACTGTTTCTTTGGAAGTGAGTCATTAAGTTTAGCCCATATCTTGGGGAAGAGGCTTATGTGATTGTGATTTGCATTTCCTTGATGTCTCTTGTGCTTATTTGCGATCTGTATTTCTTTTTTAGCTAAGTGTTCAAATTATTTGCTCCTTCCCTCCATTTTAAAATTGGGCTGTTTGTTATTATTTAGTTATGAATCTTTATATATTCAGGATTAAGCCCTTTACTAGGTACGTGTTTTGCAAATCTTTTCTCTTGTGCTCATTTTTTATTAATATTATCTTTAAAAAAACAGACATTTTCAATTTTGATGAAGTTTGGCTTATCAGTTTCTTTTATGGTTTGTGCTTTTGGTTTTATATCTAAGAAATTTTTGCATAAACCAAGATCACAAAAAATTTCTGTTCAGTACTTACTTTTTTTTTAAATTAATTTATTTATTTGACAGGGATCACAAGCAGGTGGAGAGGCAGGCAGAGAGAGGGGAAAGCAGGCTCCCTGCTGAGCAGAGAGCCCGATGCGGGGCTTGATCCCAGGACCCCAAGATTAATTACCTGACCTGAGCCGAAGGCAGCGGCTTAACCCACTGAGCCACCCAGGCGCCCCTGTTCAGTATTTTCATATAGAAGTTTTAAATTGTGAGGGTTTACATTTAGGTTATTTATTTATTTTGTTTTGTTTTGTTTTGTTTTAAGAAACTTTATTTTCCATCAACTTTATTTCCATTTTGTTTGCCTTTGTAGAAGAGCAGCTTAAGACCACTCATTGATTGTTCTATCCGTTCAGTAGCCTGAGCGGTAGGAGCTACTGACCAGACTTCAGTGGCAGGCTGAGTATTCCAGTCTTCAGTAGGGAACTGCTGAGTAGGCACAGAGAGCACCTGCATGCTTTCAGACTGGTCTGTGACGGCAGGTTGAATTGTAGTGAACTCAGGATCTCAAGCCATCCATTCACCCTGAAATTCCTCTTGGGTCACAGTCTTTTCAGCTGTGGCCTGCTTTTCCTTCTCAGTCTCTTCCAGGTCTCTGTAGAAGTAGATATCAGGCATGACCTCCCATGGATGTTAATGGGAAGTGATGCCACACGTGCAGAACTTCCTGGGCCAGCATCCACATCAGACCATCTGAGTGAGCTCCCTTACTGCAAGGGATGGTAATCCACATAGTGCAGAGGAGAGTCTGTAACACAGAATGGTTTGGCAGGTTAACATAAGATGCCTCTGTGAGAGTCTGGTGGTCAGCCCTGGGATCAGTAACCACCAAAAGTCTTGGTTCCCATAAGGCTGCCTGGATCTGGTTAGTGAATGTTTCCAGAGTGAAGCGGCTGGCAATAGGAGTGTCTCCAGTAGCAGCAGCAAACATCAGCTGGCCAGTATTCCTGGATGATAGGACACTGACATCAGCTGGGTTTTCAGTGGTAACAATGGCACGAGCTGCCAGCAGAAGCTTCTCTCAGGTTCTCTTTAGATTTATGGTATAGATGCCACCACTCTTCCTTTTGTAGATGAACTGTTCTCTTTGGAAGTCAACCACCTGATAAGTGGGTTCCTGATACAAAGAATTTGAGGACATACCCCTCTTTCATTCGCAGGACAAATTGAGTTGTCATTTTGGAGACCCTTTAACAGTATCAAATCTTCCAGTCTACCACTAGGGTATATCTCTCCATTTATTTAGTTTATTTTTGATTTCTGTCATCAGTGCTTTGTAGTTATCAGCATACAAATCTTGTACATATTTATTAAGTTTATCCCTAAGTATTTGAAGATTTTTGGTGTTATTGTAAATGTTACTTTTTTCCCTCCAAATTTCAATTTTGTTAATAACTTTGTAAAAATACAATTGATTTTTGTGTATTGACTTTGTATTTTGCAACCTTGGTAAATTGACTTATTACTAAGTTCGGGTAGCTGTTTTATAGATTATTTGGGATTTTCTAAGTAGACAGTTATGTTTATGATGAAAGACAGTTTTATTTCTTCTTTCTAATGTGAATGCATACCATTCCTTCCTTCCTTCCTTCTCTTCCTCCCCTGCCTCTTTTTTTTTTTTTTTTCTTTCCTTATTGCACTGGCTAGATCATTCAGTATGATCTTGAATAGATGTGGTTAGAATGGATATCCTTGCATTGTTCTGTATCTGATATGGGAAAGTATTTAGTCCTTCATCATTGCATATGATACTAACTTTAGGGCTCTTGTAGATATTCTTTATCAAGTTAAGGAAGTTCCTTCTATTTTCAGTTTTCTGAGAGTTTTTGCCAGGAATGAATTGAACTTTGTCAAATGCTGCCTTTTTTTTTTTTTTCCTTATGCTGAAATCATATGATTATGCTTCTTAAGTCTAATATAGTGAGTTAATATTGATTGATTTTCACTCTGGGGATGAACTCCACTTAGTATGATGATACATTATTATTTTCATAAGTTCCTGGGTTCTACTTGCTGATATTTTGTTCAGAGTTTTTGCATTCATATCCATGGGAGATACTGGCCTGTAGATTCTTGTTCATGCCTGGTTTTGGTATCATGGTATTGTTGACTTCATAAGTTAAGTGTTTATATGCTAGACAAGTTTATGTAGAACTGATGTCCTTCCTCCCTCCCTCCTCCCCTCCCTCCCTTTCTTCCTTTCTCTCTCTCTCTCTCTCTCTCTCTCTCAGCAGGGAGGGGCAGAGGAGGAGTGTCTCAAGTATCCCAGGATGTGGTTGGACTAGACATGTTGGGTGAAGGAACCAGGAGTTAAATAACACACCGTAAATACATACCTGATTTGAAGAGGAACTGCAGCATATGCAACACTGGCAGAGGTGGTGGGACTATTTTACATTAACCAATTCAGGAATACATGAGATAGGTATCATCCAGCATTGGATATAGCCGCAACGGTTTGTGAACTATTCCTGTCTGTAACTTTAGGAAACTGGTATTTTTCCTAGGTCATTTTAATATTACTAGAGTTAACAGATAATAAGGACAATAATATACACAACTTCCTACTAAAATCCTGTTGTAGTGTAGACAGTTAAGTGGTACAACATTAGAAAACTTCAGAACAGCAGCCCTTGGGGTGTTACAGCCTGGGTGGCTCAGTCAGTAAGCCTCTGCCTTCAGCTCAGGTCATGATCCCAGGTTTCTGGGATTGAGCCCCACTTTGGGCTCCCTGCTCAGCGGGAAGCCTTCTACCTTGCATGTGTTTTCTCTCTCGCTGTGTCTCTCTCTACCAAATAAATAAAATCTTAAAAAAAAAAAAAAAAAGGGGGGGAAACCTGGGTGGCTCAGTGGGTTAATAAGCCTCTGCCTTTGGCTCAGGTCATGATCCTAGGGTTCTGGGATTGAGCCCTGCATCCGGCTCTGTTCAGCAGGGAGCCTGCTCCCCCTCCCCCCTGCCTGCCTCTCTGCCAGCCTCTCTGCCTACTTGTGATCTCTGTCAAATAAATAAAATCTTTAAAAAAAATTAAAAAATAAAACAGCTGCTCTTTTTGTGTACCCTCCAAAGTGTATCTGGACCTTTCTTCAAATGGGCCTCTGTCTCAAGGGTCAAATTCACCCTCACTACATCTGAGATTCCATTCTGTCCCAAGATGCAAGGTACACAGAGGAAGACATCATCTTTTATTACATAGACACCCTTAATCATGGTGAAAATTGGATGCATCCACCTAAGATTCTTCATTATACTTTCTGCCAGATCCACCAGTCTTGTGGCCCAGATTGTATAGTCTTTCAATTTGATCACCTCATAAGCATTGTCAACTGACAACATGTTTGTGAACCTCTTTCCACTGTTTTTTTTATCTGTATCAGTGCCAAAACCAGGGCATGGGTTTTTCTGGGACCAGCAATGTTTACTCCATACTGGTACACTAGAGTCTCCATAAGTACCCACCCATGACAGTTAATGGGTGAACTCCCAGCCTTTCCGCCATTAGGTAATGGCATTACTAATGGACTAAATCCAGATTGCAGCCACTTTCAGTAACAAGGTATTTTGGGAAAGCTGCTTATCTTCCAAGCCATGTAGGTCAAGATATCTTCTGGATTGGAAACAATAAGCAACTTGCAGTTTAGGCTATATGATAAATGTAAAGATGTTCCCTTTATGCTGGGCCAAATTAAGATGGCTTTCTCCTATGAGAGAAATGCTCCATGCAGTTTTGTTTGTTTGTTTGTTTGTTTTTAAATTTTTTTGCTCCATGCATTTCTCCATGCCCCAAGCGTGGTAATAACCAGGTTGGAGTTTGCAGTCATGTTATAGTCTTTGCCAGAGAAAATTTTTGGTACAAGGAAAAGACTGTCATGTTGGAAATCCATCGTATCTCCCTTCAGTTTGTCTTCGTGACATCAACAAGAGCAAGTTCATCTGTCAGGTCATCCATTAAGAGACTGACAGCTCAGGCCATGCCAACAGCATCAGCTCCAACAAACTGAAATCTTATTCGGGGGGATGGGTATGGTCTTCCTTGTAAAGATTCTGAATCAGCTGATCCTTGAGAGTTGCCATATTGGATTTAGAACCATATGGAATTGAGGTACACCTCTGGGCAGGCAGGTGGGCAGGAGGGCAGTGTTGGATTCAGATTTGGTGGCAGCAGCTTTAGTACCCTATCATATGTTATTTAGAATTCTTTGATTTCCAAATATATAGGAACACTCCTCTAATTTAATTTCTAATTCTGTGTTGTCAGAGAGTCCACTATAGTTCTTTCTATTTGTTGAGACTTGTTTTATGGCCCAGTGTATGGTGTAGTTAGGTTAATGTTCTGTAAGCACTTGAGAAGAATGTGTATTCTTTGTCAGATGGAGTGCTTTATAAATGTGAATTAGGTCAAGTTATTTGAGTGTAAGTTTCTGTGTACCTACTGATTTCCCGTTTGCCCAACTATAGAGTAATGTTGAAATATCAACTAGAATTATTCATTTGTCTTTTTCTTTTCAGTTTTTCTTGATGTATTTTGAAATTTTATTAGGTACATACACATTTAGAATTGTATATATATATATTTTTTTTCAGTTAAGTGTTGGACTTTTTTTTTTTTTTTAAGATTTTATTTTATTTATTTGAGAGAGAGAGACAGTGAGAGAGAGAATGAGTGAGGAGAAGGTCAGAGAGCGAAGCAGACTCCCCATGGAGCTGGGAGCCTGATGGGGACTCGATCCCGGGACTCCAGGATCACGCCCTGAGCCGGAGGCAGTCGTTTAACCAACTGCGCCACCCAGGCGTCCCTAGAATTGTATATTTTTAATTTTTTTAATTTTTAAATATTTTTTAAGGATTTTATTTGAGTGAGAGGGAGAGGGCATGAGTGGGCTAGGGGGAGGGATAGAGGAAGAGGGAGAAGCAGACTCATTGCTGAGCAGGGACACCCGCTCACCCCTGATGTGGGACTCTATCCTAGGACCCTGGGATCATGATCTGAGTCGAAGGCAGTCGCTTAACCAACTGAGCCACTCAGGTGCTCAGGATCATTATATATTCTTTTATATTTTATTTTTTTTAAGATTTTATTTATTTATTTATTTGGCAGACAGAGATCACAAGTAGGCAGAGAGGCAGGCAGAGAGAGAGAGAGAAGGAAGCAGGTTCCCCACTGAGTAAAGAGCCCAACATGGGGCTCCATCCCAGGACCCTGGGACCATGACCTGAGCCGAAGGCAGAGGCTTTAACCCACTGAGCCACCCAGGCACCCCTCATTATATATTCTCAAACTGTCTTTTTCTCATTATGAAATAATCCCTTTTCATCTTTGGTAACATTTCATCATTCTTTAAACAGTTGTGTTAAAATATGCATAACATAAAATGAACCATTTTAAAGTGTATAGTTCAGTGGCATTAAATGTACTCACAGTGTTTTGTAACCATTGCCCTTATTCATTTCTAGAACTTTTTTTTTAATCATCCAAAACAGAATCTATGTATTCATTAAAGCACAGCTTCCATCCCAACCCCACCTTTCCTGGGCCTGGTAACCTCTGTTCTTTCTGTCTTTGTTCATTTACATTTTCTAGGTAGCTAATTTAAGTGGAGTCATACAGTATTTGTCCTTCAGGGTCTGGCTTATTGCACTTAGCATAATGTTTTCATGGCTCATTTTTGTAGTTGTATATCTTAGAATTTTATTCCTTTTAAAAGGTTGAAAACTCCCATTTTGTGTGTGTGTGTGTGTGTGTGTGTATCTCACATGTTCATTTGTTTGTTCATCTATGTTTTTAAAGATTTATTCGACAGAAAGAGAGAGAGATGGTGGGGACAGAGAGGTAGGGAGAGAGAATCTCAAGCAGACTCGGTGCTGAGTGCATAGCCCACGTGGGGCTCAGTCCCATGACCCCGAGATCATGACCTGAGCTGAAATCAAGAGTCGGATGCCCAACCAACTGAGCTATCCAGGCATCCCTGTTTATTTATCTATTGAGAGATTTTGGGTTGTTTCTATCTTTTGGTTCTTGTGAGTATTGCTGCTATGAATAGTGGTATACAAGTATCTCTTTTGAGCCCCTGCTTTCAGTTTTGGGTATGTACTCTCATATTTTTCTCCTTTTTTTTTTTTTCTTTAAGATTTTGTTTATTTATTTGAGAAAGAATGATAGCAAGAGGGAGAGCACAAGCAGGGAGTGGAAGAGGGAGAACCTGGCTCTCCACTCAGCAGGGAGCCAGATGCAGGGCTCGATCCCAGGACCTTGGGATTATGACCTGAGCTGAAGGCAGGCGCTTAACCAACTGAGCCATCCAGGCACACTACTTTAACATTTCTTATAGTGCACATCTGCTATTAATGAATTCTCACAGGTTTTGCTTGATAATTATTTAACCTTAATTGAAAGAAACCCTTTGTTTGATATAATTGTAGATTCATAAGCAATTATGAGAAATAATACAGAGAGATCTTACCGACTCTTCACCTAGGTTCCCCCAGTGGTAACATCTTGGGTAACTATAGTGTGATATCCCAAGCAGAAAATTGACACTGATACAGTTCACTTGACCTTATTCAAATTTCACCAGTTTTGCTTAACTCTTTTATGTGTGAGTTTGTTTTTTGAAGATTTTATTCATTGATAGAGCACAAGCAGGGGGAGTGGGAGAGAGAGAAGCAGGCTCCCCACTGAGCAGAGAGCCCAGTGTGGAGGTCAGTCCCAGTACCTGGGGTTCATGACCCGAGCCAAAGGCAGTCACTCAACCCCAGCTGAAGGCGCTCCTCTATGTATATATATTTAGTTCTGTACAGTTTTATCACGTGTAGATTCCTACGACAGTAATCATAGTTAATACAAAATAGTTCCATTACAAGGCTCACTTGTGCTGCCACTATTGTCACAGCTACCTTTCTCCCCTACCCACCCCAACTCCTGGAAATCACTTGTGTTCTTTATCTCTACAGTTTTGACATTTAGAGATTGTGTGGAATTACACAGTTTATACTTTTTGAAATAAGCTTTTTCTCACTTAGAATGATTTGCTTGAGATTCATCTAAGTTGTTAAATGCACCAGTGGTTTGTTCTTATTGCATAGTAGTTGTTTACAGTATGTATGTACCATGTTTTGTTTAACCATTTACTTACTGAAAGATGTTTGGGTGTTTCCCAGTTTTTTGTTACTTCAAATGAAGTACAAGCATACAAGTGTTATAGGTTTTGTGTGAATATGTTTTGCTTATCTGGGATAAATATCCAAGAGTTCAGTTGTTGGGTCCTATACCATACATGTTTAGTTTTGTAAGAACCTGCCATACTTTTCTAGAGTGTCGGTAACAGTTTGCATTTTTACTAATGAGGGGAGCTTGGGTGGCTCATTCATTTGAGGCTTGGACTCTTGGTTTCAACTCCGGTCATGATCTCAGGGTTGTGGGATCAAGCCCTGCTTCAGGGTTTACGCTGGGCATGGGGTCTGCTTGAGGCTCTGTCTCTCTGCCTCTTCCTCTGCCTAGCATGTATTCTGTGCTCTCTTTCTCTCTCTCTCCCTCAAATAAATAAATATCTTTATATTTCTACTAACAGTATGTGAGTAATCCAGTTTCTTCATATCTTCACTAGCATTTTTTTCAATTGTGGGAAATATATGTAGCATAAAATTTATTTTAGCCTTTTTTTTTTTTTTGGTTCTGAATCTCTGATTTATTAGACAGCACGGCAATAACAGGGTTAGATTATTTTACAAAAAGAGCTCAAGCTGCTCCGAAACAGCACCTGGGCTTTCTGGGGGTAAAAAAAATTCTTCGGACTATCACCCAAGGACACTGTTGGATCGTAGAAGGCACAGTCCAGGACGGCGCCGGTGTGCTGGTACTTGAGCCGCATGGAGTTGGCCGGCACGTCGTAGAGGCGCACCGACGTGTCCCAGGACGAGACCAGGAGGAACTGGGAGGTGTTGGGGCTGAACTTCACCGAGGAAATGCCATCCTTGGGTGGCTGGTTCAGTTTGAACTCGTTAGAACCGGTCATCTTGGACTCCCCTCGAAGCAACTTAGCCGCTGCTGGCCACCGCCACCACCTCCTCGCTTTCCTCTGAGTACCCGCTATTTTAGCCATTTTTAAGTGTATCGTTCTGTGTGGGGCACCTGGGTGGCTCAGTTGTGAAGTGTCTGCTTTTGGCTCAGGTCATGATCCCAGGGTCCTAGGATTTGAGCCCCGAGTGGGGCTCCCTGCCCAGCGGGGAACCTACTTCTTCCTGTCCCACTTCCCCTGCTTGTGTTCTCCTTTCTCTCTCTTTCTCTCCATCAAATAAATAAAATCTTTTTTTTTTTTTTTTAGATTTTATTTATTTATTTGACTGACAGAGAGAGTGCGCACAAGCAGGAGGAGCAGCAGGCAGAGGGAGAGGGAGAAGCAGGCTCTCTGTAGAGCAGGGAGTCCGACATGGGACTCGATCCCAGGACCTTGGGGCCATGAGCTGAAGGCAGATGCATAACCATCTGAGCCACACAGGCGCCCCTAAATAAACTCTTAAAAAAAAAAAGTGTATAGTTCTTTGGCATTAAGTGCATTCACATTGTTGTGCCACTTTCTCTACCAGCCATTTCCAAAACTTCTATCTTTCCCCAGTTAAAATTCTGTATCAATTAAAAAATTATTCCTCGTTTCCCCCTCTCCCCAACCCCTTGGAATTATATAATATTTGAAAGGAATCATACGGTATTTGGCCTTTTGTGATTAGCTTATTTCATAGCATTTGGTGTTATAATTGCTTTTTTTTTTTTTTAATTTTAGCCATTCTGATAGGTGTGTAGAATCACCTTCAATTTTAAAGTAAAATTTTACTGCATCTGGTAGTCTGCATTGACCGTTTTTTTAAGTACATGAGAGATATCATGCCATTATGTTTTTGACTTGCACAATTTCAGATGAGAATTCAGCGGTCATTCTTATTTTTGTTTTTCTGTGGGAAATATGTCTTCTTTGACGAGTCTTAAGACTTTTATTATTATTGATTTTTCAGTAAGTTTACTGTGCTGTACCTTCATCTTCATTTGAAGTTACTGTGGAAGTGTTTATTGAGTTTCTTGAATCTGTGGGATTATAGTTTCCATCAAAATTAAATTTTTGGTCATTATTTCTTCTAATAATTTTTTAGCTCTCATGTGGTCAATGCTGAAGGCAGAAGCTTAACCAGCTGAGCCACCCAGGCACCCTGGGAGATACTATTCTTGATTACATTGTGACAGCACATACTTGACATATTTATTCTCCTTCTTTTGCCTTTTGGAAGAGTTAGTGGGGTCAGTGGAAGAATATAATCCACACAGAAATAAGTGAATGCAGAATATGTAATAAAATAGCTGCAAAGTGGTGTGGGGATTTTTTTTTTTTAAGATTTTATTTATTTATTTGACAGAGAGATCACAAGTAGGCAGAGAGGCAGGCAGAGAGAGAGAGAGAGGGAAGCAGGCTCCCTGCTGAGCAGAGAGCCCGATGCAGGACTCAAATCCCAGGACCCTGAGATCATGACCTGAGCCGAAGGCAGCGGCTTAACCCACTGAGCCACCCAGGAGCCCCGGGATTTTTTTTTTTTTAAACAGTATCTTGGTGTGTTAGTGGAGTTGACAAGAATTTACACACAAGGGAACAATTGAAGTAGACTTGGAAGGGTGGATAAGATTCATAGGCAGAGATGGTGGGATAGCATTCCATATGGAGAAAATAACACTACTATATATGATGCCATTGGTGAGAAATAAGTTCAGAAATGTCTGTTGGACCCAGATGGGGAGAACCCTGAAAAGCTCCCCTAGAGAAGATTCCAGTAGTGGGAAGTTTTAGGTCATTTAAAATTTTTGAGCAGGAGGATTGCGTTATACTTTTGAGGTGCTTTAGAGATCTTAAATGTGTCAAGAGTGCTGTATCCATTATGGTCTTTGTTTGCCTGCGGAAGAGTGACTTTGTGTGTCTTAAGGAGAAGAGAAACTTACTGTAAGGCTACCAAATTGCTCATAGACTCAAAAGAAGGGTCGGAGAGTCAGCCTGGGAGTTCCTGGGATAGTGATATCAGGAATGAACTGACATTCTCTCTCTTTCTCTTTTATTTTTGAGAGAGAGAGAGTGTGGGCGCATGAGCGCTCAAGTATGTGAGGGGATAGGAAACAGAGGGAGAGTGGGGGAGAGTCTTAAGCAGGCTCCACACCCAGCGTGGGACCCTGTATGGGGCTTGATCTCATAGCCCTGATCTTAGTCAAGAAATTAGTTTTAGATTTAGAGGGGTTTTTTTGTTGTTTGTTTGTTTGTTTTTTTAAGATTTTTATTTATTTATTTGACAGAGATCACAAGCACCAGAGAGGCAGGCAGAGAGAGAGGGGAAAGGGGCCCTCCGCCGAGCAGAGAGCCTGACGTGAGGTTCGATCCCAGGACTCCAGGATCACTATCTGAGCCAAAGTCAGAGGCCCAACCCACTGAGCCACCCAGGCGCCCCTAGATTTAGAGTTTTTAAAGTAAGCCTTTTGTTTTTATTTTTTAAATTTTAGATTTACAGAAAAATTACAGCTAGTATAGAGAGTTCTCATGTACCTTTCATCCAGCTTCCTCTAATATTAATGTTTTAAATAACAATGGATATATTTGTCAAAGCTAAGAAGTTAATATTGATACAAAACTATTAACTAAATTATTGACTTTATTCAGATTTATCCATATTTTTCCCCTGATGTCCTTTTTCCTATTCCAGGATGCAGTTCAGGATATTACCTTGCATTTAGTAAATTTAGATTTTTAATTCCAGTTCTGTTAGTCTGACCTTAGGTAACCACTCAACCTTTCATGCCCTTATCCATAATGTAAATATTGACTTAAAGGATATCTAAGGTACCTTTTATAATTTTGCTGTTCTGAGTCTGTTTATATGTCACACAGTATGCTCAATTTTTATTTTGAAAGCGATTTTAAGATCTAATCAATATGCCAGATCTTGTTGACAGTAAAAAAATTCAATTTTTATCTTGTAACTGTACTTAAGTATTGAAGGAAAACCGTATATTGAGATTTGGGAAAACTCACAAGAGCTTTTTCTTCTATTTGAACAAAAAAATGACAAAAAGGCAGGGGTTGTTTTGTTTTGACTCATTTTCTCTGCAAATATTAGTTCACAGTTTGTCAGTTGCGTAATTATTGAAAGGAAAGTCATAAAATATGTGTATGTTAAATTGTGGTTTTGGGGGGAGGGGATTTTTTTTAAAAAAAGATTTTATTTATTTATTTATTTGTCAGAGAGAGAGAGAGCGCGAGCGAGAGCGAGCACAGGCAGACAGAGAGCAGGCAGAGTCAGAGGGAGAAGCAGGCTCCCTGCAGAGCAAGGAGCCCGATATGGGACTCGATCCCAGGATGCTGGGATCATGACCTGAGCCGAAGGCAGCTGCTTAACCAGCTGAGCCACCCAGGCATCCCTTTTGTGGGGGGGGGGGATATTAAGGAGAACACAAAGCTTAGAAATGTAATTTAAAGGTGGATCTTACTATAGTGGAATATATAATGGAGATTTTTAAAAAATTAATTATTTCTTTATTTGATAGAGACAAAACAAGTGAGGGAACATGAGCAGGGGGAGTGGGAGAGGAAGAGAAGCAGGCTTCCTGTTGAGCAGGGAGCCCGATGCGGTACGGGGCTCGATCCCACTGAGTGGAAGGCAGATGCTTAATAACTGAGCCACCCAGGTGCTCTTGTAATGGAGATAATTGAGAGCACATATATCCTAAATAGTCCAAGTAGTTTATATTTTGTTGTTTATTAGTGCTTCTCAGGTTTAGGCATAATTTGATGTAGATTAAATTGTTTATATTTTAATTGTTGCACCAATCTAGGTTAAAGAGAATATCCTGTTAGAAATAATCTCCAGACAGTTGTATTTTATCTCTTAGATTTTCTCTCTCTCTCTCTTTTTTTTTTTTTTTTTAAGATTTTATTTATTTTTATGTCTTTGTCAGAGACAGAGAGGACAAATAGGGTGAGTACAAGACAGAGGGAGAAGCAGGCTCCCGGCTGAGCAGGGAGGCTGATGCTGGACTCAGTCCCAGGGCTCTGAGATAATGACCTGAGCTGAAAGCAGATACTCAACCAGCTGAGCCACCCAGGCATCCTTCCCTCAGATTCTCCTATTCTCCACATTCTCAGAAATGTTGGATACAACCTGCCAGTAGTCTTGGCTTACAAATAATTGACTCTGATTCAATAGTAGGTTCTATTAAATGACTTCATTACTCTTAAGGACTTTGAAGTATAATGTTTGACCATTGTACTAGTCATTTTCTTAAATTATATCTTGTAAT
This sequence comes from Neogale vison, assembly GCF_020171115.1. Lineage (NCBI taxonomy): Eukaryota > Metazoa > Chordata > Mammalia > Carnivora > Mustelidae > Neogale > Neogale vison. The sequence continues at coordinate 27,994,364 of NC_058095.1, read as the reverse complement.
TGTGTTAATTCATTATTTAGTCTAGGAACTTTAAACCTTTGGTTTGCAAAAAAAAAAAGTTTATGAAAAATTGTAGGTTGATGAGGGGCCAGAGGTATGCATTTTAAAAGCATACTGGGCAGTTTTTACACAGGTGGCTATATACCATACTTTGAAAAAAACCATAACTGTACATAGAATCTTTTTATTTACTGTCAAAATTCTTGTATTAAAACCATATTTTTCATTGTTTACCTGATTCCTGTATTCACTCTGATATTTCATGAATGCCTATCAGAATCGTTGTGTTAGTTACATCAGTTTCAAAGATCAATAAGAGAGCTTCTGCCTTTAAGGAACTCACCTAGTAGTAGGATGAGCTAGATTAGTAAACAGTGAGGTGAGATGTGTTAATTGAGTATAAGCAAACCTTATAGAAGCATTACACACACACATAAAAGCAGTTAATTGTGCCTTAAAGAAGAATGAGGTTGGGAAGTTTCCCACTGGAGATGATAACCAGAGATAGAAGAAAATAGAGGAGTTTAGACAACATCAAAATAAAAAACTTCTGCACAGTGAAGGAAACAATCAATAAAACTAAATGGCAACCTACTGAATCGGAGAAGATATTTGCAAATGACATATCTGATAAAGAGTATCCAAAAATACATAAAAGAACTGATACAAGTCAACACCCAAAAAACAAGTAATCTGATTAAAAAATGGGGAGGAGGAAGGGTACCTGCCTGGCTCAAATGGTAGAGCATGTGACTTTTGATTTCAGGTGTCATGAGTTCAAATCCCAGCTTGGCATAGAGCTTACAGAGAAAAGAGAAAAGTGGGGTGCCTGGGTGGCTGAGTGGGTTAAAGCCTCTGCCTTTGGCTCAGGTCAAGATTCTGGGGTCCTGGGATCCAGCCCCGCGTTGGGCTCTCTGCTCAGCAGGGAGCTTGCTTCCCTTCCTCTCTCTCTGCCTGCCTCTCTGTCTACTTGTGGTCTCTGTCTGTCAAATAAATGAATAAAAAATCTTTAAAAAACAAAAATGAAATAATGGGCAGAAGACATGTACAGACATTTCTCCAAAGACATACAGATGGCCAGCAGACACATGAGTAAAGATGCTTCATCAACATCACTTATCATCCGGGAAATGCAGATCAAAACTATAATGAGATATCACCTCATACCTGTCAGTACAGCTAAAATAAAAAAGACAGGAAATAACAAGTGTTGTCAAGGGTGTGGATTAAGAGGAACCCTTGTGGACTATTGGTGGGAATGCAAACTGGTGCAGCTGGTGTGAAAAACAGTATGGAGGTTACTCAAAAAGTTAAAAAATAGGGTGCTCAGCCAGAGGAGTATACAACTCTTGATCTTGGGGTCTGTACACTCCATGTTGGGTATATAGATTACTTAAGTAAATAAAACTTAAAAAAAGTTAAAAATAGAATTACCCTATGATCCAGTAATTGTACTACTGGGTATTTACCCTCAAAATACAGAAACATAAATTGAATGGGATACATGTACCCCATGTTTATTGCTGCATTGTTTGTAAAAGCTAGATTATCGATGTAGCCACATGTTCATTGATAGGTGAATGAATAAAAAAGAGGTGGTATATATATACAAAATAGAATATTAATGAGCTATAAAATGGAATGAAATCTTGCCATTTGCATCAGCATAGATGGAGCTAGAGAGTATAATGCTAAGTGAAGTAAGAGAATGACAAATACCATATGATATCACTTATGTGGAATTTAAGAAACAAACATGCAAAGGAAAAAGAAATGAGAGAGATAAACCAGAAAACAGACTCTTGATTATAGTAAACAAGCTGATGGTTACCAGAAGGGAGAAGGGTGTGGGGATTTAAGGAGTACACTTATGATGCGCCCTGAGTAAGGTATGGAATTGCTGAATATTGTACACATGAAACTACTGTAACACTGTATGTTAACTGTACTGGAATTAAAATAAAAATTTAAGTCAAGAAAAATAAGAAAATAAAGTAGAGGAGTTTGGCATGAAGTACTTACTGATTATGAGCAATATGTTCTCTATACATATTTTATTTAACCTCTGTAATACACCCCCCCCCCCCGACATAGATATTATCATTTCCCCTATTGTAGAGTTGGGAAGGCTGAGGTCAGAGAGATTAAGTTTCTTTCCTATAAGTTAACTTCCCAGAGTTAGTATGTTGTGTACATCCGGTTTGGGGACTTAAACAATATAATTCTAGAACCTGTGTGTTTAAGGTTCTGTGGTAAAAGGATTGTGACAATAAACTGCAAGGCCTATGTTATCAGAGCACAGGAAGTTGGAGTTGAGACTAAAGCGGTGGATAGAGTCAGATGATGCAGTTCCATAAATGTTAATGATTTTTGTTTCAACTGAAATACAGTGTAAAGGCATTGAACACCTAGAGAAAATGACATAATCAGATTGGCATTTTGAAAGGTCATTCTGGTTGTAGTAGATTGGATTTGAGAAGGGCCAAGAGTGGATGCAATGACACCATTTAGGAAGTTGTTATAGTAAGGTAGCCCGAATTAGGTATGGCAGTAGTGTGGATGGAATAAGGAGGGGATTGTGGAGATATAGTCAAGTGGGTCAGTTTGAGAAAGTTTTGGGAGGACAAATCTACAAGACATGATGATCGATTGAGTTTTGAGTGAAGGAAAGGGAATTGTCAAAAAATAATTCTTAGGTTTCCGAATTGCTGAATTGGATATATTAGGTTGGATACGTTCACTTTTTTTTATATAGGACACACAAAAGGTAGATTAGTTTAAATGATTAGATTATGTTGAGTTAAAAGTGCTTTTGAGATATTCAAGTGGAGATGTCAAATATGTAGTTTTATAGTACCTTTGAACTTTCTATGTAAGAAATAAATTGGCTGTCCATTCTTCTGTCTGTAATGACGTAGCTGATTGGTACTTTTCCAGGGCTTTATCACAGTTGTTATCTCTTGAATTACTGTTGTTGTTTTAAAGATTTTATTTATTTATTTGACAGAGAAATCACAGGTAGGCAGAGAGGAGGCAGGCAGAGAGAAAGTGGGGGGGAAGCAGGCTCCCCGCTGAGTAGAGAGCCTGATGTGGGGTTCAGTCCCAGGACCCTGAGATCATGACTTGAGCCGAAGGCAGAGGCTTAACCCACTGAGCCACCCAGGTGCCCCCTGAATTACTGTTAATAAAAAAGAATGTAAATAGAGTTTGTCTTTCAGTTATTTGAGCCATCAAGATGCCCCTAAGAACAATCTGTTTTGAATAATTAAGTAAATATTTCCTTCCTTTTGTTAATGAAGGAATTATTCTTGGCTTATCTAAATTACAGTTATCCAAGTTACTATAGGTGTACGATGGGAATAGTTATACCAGAAGCAAAATGTTTTTTATTTCTTCATCATATTCATTTGATGCTGCACTGCTAAATCACCATAACATTATTTTATGAATTTGGACATATTGGATATTTTAACTATTATCTTTATATTTTCTTGGAAAACAGAAGATACAATGACCAAGAAGTCTTTAAATAATTTAAAAACTATTCTAAGATTATTACATTTTGTTTGTTGAGCTTTGATCAATAGTTTCCCTTTTTCAGAAAATGTTGCCATTCTTGAAAGTATTGTGGTACTGAACTAACAAGACTAAAATAAGCTTTTGATGCAGATTTTATATCTCCTAGGTATTATAATATTGATATTTGTGTTACTGATATTTTCAAAAAGATTTTATGTAAAAAATGATTTTATTTTTAAGTAATCTCTATACCCAGCATGGGACTTGAACTTACAACCCTGACATTAAGAGTTGCATGCTCCACCAGCTGAGCCAGCCAGCCAGGTGCCCCTGTATTACTGATATTTTTAAAGTTTTCTGGAAAAAATAGTTTTAAAAGTAATTCATGTATATGGGGCACCTGGGTGGCTCAGTGGGTTAAGCCGCTGCCTTCGGCTTGGTCATGATCTCGCGTCCGGGATCGAGTCCCGCATCGGGCTCTCTGCTCAGCGGGGAGCCTGTTTCCTCCTCTCTCTCTCTCTGCGTGCCTCTCTGCCTACTTGTGATCTCTCTCTGTCAAATAAATAAATAAAATCTTTAAAAAAAAAAGTAATTCATGTATAAATGTAGAACATTTGGAAGTTAAAAGCCATCACTGCTTTTATCACCTAGAGATATTACTGTTTTGGTGTATTTCTTTACTACTGGTTCTGTGTATTTTTAATGTATAGACATTGTACAGCATAATAGTTAAGAATGGAGATTCTAGGGGCACCTGGGTGGCTCAGTCAGTTAAGCCTTTGGCTTAGATTATGATCCCAGGGTCCCGAGATCAAGTCCCAAATCAGGCTTCTTGCTGAGTGGGGAGTCTGCCTCTCCCTCTCCCTCTCCCTCTGCTCTTCCATCTGCTTGTGTTCTCTCATAAATAAAATCTTAAAAAAAAAAAAAAAGATTCTCTAGATTCTCAAGATTCTCTAGATTCTCAGGATTCTCTAGGAACTTCTAGAATTAAATCCTGTGGGTTCAGATTTTTGTTCCACTGCTTATTAGCCAGGTGATTTTTTAAAAAGATTTGAGTGTCAGTAACTAAGAGAGGGAGAGAGAAGCGGAGGGAGAGGGAGCCACCCACATGCCCCTTAGCTATGCGATTTTAGCAGATCACTTAATTTCTCTGACTCTTGAGTTTTAAAATCTGTAATATGGGGATATAAAAGTAAATATTACTATTTGTTGTGTGCCAGGTACTTTATTTACTTAATGAAAAATCTGAATCCTCCTAACATCTCTACTTAAGAGCTACTTAATAGTGCCTTTAAGGGAATAATTAAGGGGGTGCCTGGGTGGCTTAGTTGGTTGAGCATCTGACTCTTGATCTCCACTCAGGCTGTGATCTCAGGTCCTGAGATGGAGCCTTGCCTGGGGGCTCTCTGCTTAGCAGAGTCTACTTGTTCCTCTCCCTCTGATCTTCCCTACACTTGTGTTCTCCCTCTAAAATAAATAAAATATTTTTAAAAATAAAAGAATAAATTAGGGGCACCTGAGTGGTACAGTCAGTTGGGCAACCATCTCTTGTTTTTGGCTCAGGTCCTCATTTCAGTGTTGTGAGATTAAGCCTGGTTTTGGGGTCCTCACTCACTGAGTTAGGAATCTGCTTGAACCTCTCCTGCCCCTCCCACCCGTGCTCTCTCTCTCAAAGAAATCTTAAAAAAAGAGAGAATAAATTAGGTAATGGATATAATGTACATAATATAGTGCTTAGGATATAATAAATGTTATTTATACATATTTTTAAAAATGCATTTGTACAGTTTATTAAAGTTTTTATTGAGGGCCCATTCCCATGCCATTAATATTCTTTAAAACCAAAAATTTTAAAATGACTTAAAAAAAATTTGTCAGGTAGTTTCATTTACTCATGTCTGTAGTGATAGACCTTGAGATTGTTTCTGGCTGTTTTGCTTTTATAAATAATTCTGTTGTGAACATTTTTGTTTTGATTATTTTTTTAGTTTCTAGAGGTAGAGTTGAGTCAAAGGGCTGGAGGGTTTTTATATTGATGCCTGGTCCTGCATTGCTTTCTGGAAATGTGAGTCAGCATACATTCTTATTTCTCATACATTTTTCAAAAATATTTTATTTATTTGTCAGAGAGAGCACAAGCAGGGGGAACAGTAGATTACTATGTTTTAAATTATAATTGGAAGTGATACTTTCTCATTCTTTCAGTGAGCTTTTAGTTATCGAACTATTGGACTTATAGGTTATTTCTGGTATTCCCCCTTCCCCAACTTTAAATTTTTGAAATTTTATTATTTTTGTCCTTTAAACATTTTAATGGCCAGGAAATGGTATAGAATAACTGCCAAATCACATAAATTAACTTTTTTGTTAATGTTTGTGATCCCAGAAAGAACACTCTTATTGGTCAATTTAAACTGCATGGGAGTTTACATAAGTTACTGTCTGGACTCGTGTCTGAGTGTGGTTGGTAGACCCATCTTTCCGTGGTTCAGAGAAAAGGGCAGCTTCCCTGTTTGGCATGTTTAGGATCTTCTATCGCAGGGAGTGGCCTCTGGTCTTAGTCTTGAGTGATAGAGATACTCTAGTAAAGGTCAGTCTGTTTCCCTTGGTGACCTCTGGCAGCTCTTTCAGGTCATGTTGCACTAAGTCCAGTTTGTCCAACACACTCCTCAGATTTTTCTTGCTGTTTGCAACAATAAAGAAATAATCTCAGGGGTGCCTGGGTGGCTCAATGGGTTAGGCCGCTGCCTTCGGCTCAGATCATGATCTCGGGGTCCTGGGATCGAATCCCGCATCGGGCTCTCTGCTCAGAGGGGAGCCTGCTTCCCTCTCTCTCTCTCTCTCTGCCTGCCTCTCTATCTACTTGTGATCTCTCTCCGTCGAATAAATAAATAAAATCTTAAAAAAAAAACAACTCAGGCTGGAATAATTAGTACAGGTCTGTTTATTCCTTAAAAGCTCCACACAGGAAGCCTCATCTGCCCAAAGAAGTCCAGAGCACACTTGTTGACAAACTTGCTTTTTAAAAAAAAAACACTACCACAGATCTTTCTCTTTTCAGCAGCAAAGTATGAAGATTTTTTTTTTAAGATTTTATTTATTTATGTGACAGAGATTACAAGCAGGCAGAGAGAGGGGAGGAAGCAGGCTCCCCGCTGAGCAGAGAGCCCGATGATGCGGGGCTCGATCCCAGGACTCTGAGATCATGACCTGAGCCGAAGGCAGTGGCTTAACCCACTGAGCTACCCAGGCGCCCCTTTTTTTAAGATTTTAAAGTAATCGCTACACCAAACATGAGGCTCAAACTTAAACTCTGAGATCAATAGTCATATATATGTTCCACCAACTGAGCCCCACTCTGAGCCCCTGGAGCATGAACTCCTTGTCGGGTTTTTCACACTTAGCCTCATAATGATGGGCTGCAACTTTACGCACAGAACTTTTACCTCCTGCACTTCTGGATCCTCCCAAGTGGGCAGCTTTGTCATGCTGGTGGTAGCCTTGACCTGTAGGGGCACCCTGGCATTGTTGCCCTTTATTTCCTATCTTTTTATTTTGAGAAATACAAAATTATTTGGAAAGTTGCTGGACTTGTATAATGAATTCCCATTGTACTCCTTAAGAAGATTCACCAGTTAACGTATATGACATATAACTATTGCTGTATTACATAGACATTCACTTGATATCCCCTGAAGTGTTTGAATTAGTTGCAGACATGACTGTAAATACTGAAGCTTGTATTGCCTGAGAACAAGGACATTATCTCACTAGACACAGTAAAAGTATGACAGGAAATATAACAATATGATACTCTTATCAAATATATGGTATATATTCAGATTATTCCAGTTTGTCACAATAATGTCTTTTTAAAGATTTATTTATTTATTAGGTAGAGAGTGAGTGTGTGCAAGCTTGAGTACGGGGGTGGGGAAGGGGCAGAGGGAGAGAGAATCCCAAGCAGACTCCCTGCTGAGTGTGGAACAGGACACAGGGCTGATCTCATGACCCTGAATGCATGACCTGATCCGAAATCAAATGTCAGATGCTCAGTCAGTGACTGAACCACCCAGGGGCCCCAATCATGTCTTTTAAAGATGGATTTTCCCCCCTAATTCAGGACCATATATGGGAATTAATTGTCATATTAAGGTAGGAAATACTGGGGTTTGGAGCTAATGGCCAAGAAAGAATTCTTGAGATGTATTTGTTGAAAAAAGGTAGTTTTGTTTGTATGTTTTGTTTTTAAGATTTTATTTGAGAGAGCATGAGCAGGAGGAGGGGCCAAGGTAGAGGGAGAAACAGATTCCCCACTGAGCAGGGACCCCAAAGTGTGCCTCAGTCTTAGGACCCCCAAGATCATGACCTGAGCAAAAGGCAGACGCTTAACTGATTGAGCCACCCAGGTTCCCCTAAAAGGTGTTTTTTTTAAAGCACGGGACCAGGACGCCTGGGTGGCTCAGTGGGTTGGGCCGCTGCCTTCGACTCAGGTCATGATCCTAGGTCCTGGGATCGAGTTCCGTGTCGGGCTCCTTGCTTGGTGGCTAGCCTGCTTCTCTCTCTGCCTCTACCTGCTTGTGAGCTCGCGCGCGCTCTCTCTCTCTCTCTGACAAATAAATAAATAAATAAAATCTTTAAAAAAAAAAAAAAAAAAGCTAAAAACTTTTTATAAATAAATAAATAAATAAAGCACAGGACCTGTGGGCAGAAAGAGCTGTGCTGGGGTCATGAGGACTGGTGGATTATATACTTTCAAGTTGGGAGGGGGTTAGAAGTAGCATAAGTCTAAGGAATTTTGGAAGCAGGGTTTCCGGGACCTTGAGATGGCTAGATATTGTTAGGAAAAGACTTTATTACTGTCTAATAAAATCCTAGTCATGAGACCCTTCAGATATATATCGGTGGGCCAGAGGCTTGGGGAATGATTGCCGAGATATATCTTGGATGGGTTATAGAGATAAAGGAAGTTTCGAAAGGAAATTTTGTATGTTAAAGAAGACTTACAGGATCTTGGGGGTTGGGTTAAGATTGCCTTTTGCCCTTAGGAAAGTATTAACATTGAGGCAGCTGAGCTTCTAGAGGAATGTCACTCTGCCTTGTGTCAGGGACTTGTCAGTGGTCTGTAAGTAATAACGAAATTCAATCTTTCTTTTGCCTTTGCTTCCCACATCAGTATGTCTTTAGTCTTCTTTAATCTCTAGACCATCCCTGGTCTTTTTTGTCTTCGTGATATTTTGAAGAATTCAGATTAGTTTTTTTGCAACTAATTTCCATTTTGACAGAAAATCATTTTTATTAGATTTTCAAATTTCTTAGAGTGGAATTCTAGATATTTAAATAGTTTGATAGTCTTTTTTCTTCATCCCAAATCTTTGACCCAGTAATAGTTTTAGAAGAATGTTTTTCAGTGTATTCAAGGAATTTTGAAAAATTTAAATGAAAATCTTTCTCCTTTGCAAAGTTGTTAACACTTGTAGATTTTGAGTTAAAAACAAAAAATTCCTGCTTCATCCCTACTTTGCATTTAAGTTTCTAGCACTTTGAAGAATCATGCAATTGTTTTTTATTTGCATTGTAAAAATTCATGTAAACTGCAGTAGAATAAACTAGAAAGTACTGATAAGGAAAATGAAGAAAATGAGTCTATAAATCCTAGCACTCACATATAACAGCTATTAACAGTTCATTGTCTTCCTTTCCAAACCTGAGGGAATGAGAGTGTATGCGTGAGAGAGACATTACAAGAATTTCTTGGGGCACCTGGGTGGCTCAGCTGGTTAAGGTTAAGCGTCTGCCTTGGGCTCAGGTCCTGATCCAGGTCGTGCTCCCTGCTCATCAAGGGTATCTACTTCTTTCTCTCCGTCTGCTCCCTACCCCCTGGGAGCCCTGGCGCTCTCTCGTGCGTGCTATCTCTCTCGCAAATAAATAAATAAATAAATAAACCATTCTGTCTTTAAAAAAAATGAAAATAACAAAAATAAAAGAATTTCATATAGGGTGCCTGGCTGGCTTAGTTGGTAGAGCATTCAGTCTTGATCTTGTGGTTGTAAGTTCAGCCACAACTTTTTATATGGAGATTATTTAAAATCTTAAAAAAAAAAAAAAAGAATTTTATATTGTAGCACTGTGCTGTAGCTTGCTTTTCCCTCCTTTAATAATGGTTACATTATTAAGCAATGACAGAATGGAAAAGTAGAAGTGCCATATAATCTATTAAAGGGAAACAACTAGAAAGAGAGGCTCATCTTATCATTCTGCATTTAGATTCTTACCAAGTACTGCAAATAATTCTTAATGGTCATATGAATTACTTTTCTAGTTCACAGAATCTTTGTGGGAATGGGAAATATTAGAGAGGTAAGAGCTTGTGGAAAGCTGCAAATTATGAAAATATTAAACCATTTGGAACTAAGTTTCATGTAAATGCTATGGCCAGAAAATGAAATTTTCTTATTCGATTTTTAACATTTATTTTTAAATAGAAAAAACATTCACCATTCAAAAAAAATACAAGATAGTGTAAAGTCTTTCATAGTTTTTATGTGTATAAGAAAATTTGTACATGTCACAAAATACTTTTGAAATGACCTGATTGTTTTAGTCTGACTCCCTCTTACAGTACTAACATTTATACAGTTATACCTTAGAGAAACTGTGGGCTTGGTTTCAGATCACCACAGTGAAGTGAGTATTGCAGTAAAACGAGTCAAATGAAATTTTGGCTTCCCTGTGCATATACAAGTTATGTTTATACTATATTATAGTCTGCTAAGTATGTAATACAATATTATGTCTAAAAATGTATATACCTTAATTTAAAAATACCTATTACTAAAAAATGCTGACCATTATTTGAGCTTTCAATATTATTGGGTGGAGGGTCTTGCCTCAGTGTTGATGGCTGCTAATTGATCAAGGTGGTGGTCTCTGAAGGTTGGGCGGGGGGGCTGTGACATTTTTCCTAAAATAAGACAACGGTGAAGTTTGCCACATTGATGGATTCTTCCTTTCACAAATGGTTTCTCTGTGTTAAATGCAATACTGTTTGATAGCATTGTACCTGGAGTAGAAATTTTCCAAAATTAGAGTCAGTTTTGTCAAACCTTTGCTGCTAGTTTATCAGCTGTATCTGTGGAATTTTTTATTATTTTTTTTTAAGATTTTATTTATTTATTTGACAGAGAGAGATCACAAGCAGGCAGAGAGGCAGGCAGAGAGAGAGGAGGAAGCAGGCTCCCTGCCGAGCAGAGAGCCTGACGCGGGCCTCGATCCCAGGACCCTGAGATCATGACCTGAGCCCAAGGCAGCAGCTTAACCCACTGAGCCACCCAGGCGCCCTTTTTTTTTTTTTTTTTAAAGATTTTATTTTCTGTGGAATATTTTAAATCCTTTGTTATCATTTCAGCAGTCCTCTCAGCATCAATACAAGTAGATACCATTTCAAGAAACAACTTTCTTTGTTCAGCCATAAGAAAGCAAATCCTTGGGTGCTGGGGTGGTTCAATGGGTTAAGCCTCCGCCTTCAGCTCAGGTCATGATCTCAGGGTTCTGGGATCGAGTCCTGCATCGGGCTCTCTTCTCAGCAGGTAGCTTGCTCTCCCCATCTCTCTCTGCCTACTTGTGATCTCTCTCTCTCTGTCAAATAAATAAATAAAATCTTTAAAAAAAAAAAAGGCAAATCCTTGGGGTGCCTGGATGGCTCAGGTCTGTCAGAGTCCTGCATTGGGCTCCTTGCTCCAAGGGAAGCCTGCTTTTCCCTCTGCCTGCTGCTCCCTCTCCTTGTGCTCTCTCTTACTATCTCTCTGTTTAAAAAAAAAGGGGGGGGAGGGGGGCGCCTGGGTGGCTTAGTTGGTTGGCTGCCTTCCGCTTAGGTCATGAACTCAGGGTTCTGGGATCAAGCCATGCATTGGGCTCCCCGCTCAGCGGGGAGTCTGCTTCTGCCTCTCTCTCTCGTCCCCACCTCCCGGCCCGCCCATGCTTATGGGTTCTTTCTCTCTAATAAATAAATAAAATTTAAGAAATAAATAAAATCTTAAAAAAAAAAAGAAATTAACTCCATCTGTTAAAGTTTTAAACAATAAAGTTTTAAGGTCATTATAGCAACTTAATTAGCACTTCAGGCTCCACTTCTAATTTTAATTCTTTTGCTGTTTTCATCACATCTGCCATTACTTCCTCCACTGAAGTCTTGAACCCTCCCCCCCCAAATCGTTTATGAGGATTGGAATCTACTTCTTCCAAACCTTGTTCATGTTGATATTATTTCTTTTCATGAATCGCAAATGCATCTACAAAGATAAATTCTTTCTTTCTTTCTTTCTTTCTTTCTTTCCAGAAACTTCTCAATTTGCTTAGTTCCATCAGACTAATCACTATCTATGCCAGTTACAGCCTTACGAACTCTTTTATTTTTTTTTAAAGATTTATTTATTTTAGAGAGAGCAAGTGTGTGAGTGGAGGAGAGGGAGAGAATCTTCAAGCAGACTCTCCGCTGAGTGCAGAACCTGATGCAGGGCTTGATCCCACGAGAGCGTGAGATCATGACCTGAGCAAACCCAAGTTGAGTGCTTAACACAGAGCCACCCAGGCATGCCCATACAAATTGTATTTTCAAATCTTAAGGCTCATAAGTTGAAATTATTCTTTAGTCCATGGGCTGTAGAATGAATGTTGTATTAGCAGTTATGAAAACAACATTAATCTCATAGTGTATATCCATGTACTTGGGTGACCACATGCCTTGTCAATGAGCAGTAATATTTTGAAAGGATTTTTTTTTTCTTTTTCTGAGCAGTAGGTCTCAACAATGGCCTAAAAATGCTCAGTAAACCATATTGTAAGCAGATATGCTGTCATGCAGGCTTTGTTCCATTTATAGACCACAGGCAGAGTAGATGTAGAATACTTCTCAAAGGCATTAGGCTTTTCAGAACAGTCAGTAAGCTTTGGCTTCAGCCTGTAGTCACCAGCTACATAAGCCTCTAGCGAGAGTGAGCTTGTCTTCTGAAGCTTTGAAGCCAGGCATTGACTTCTCCTCTTTAGCTATGAAAGTCCTAGAAGGCTGTTCTTCTGATATAAGGCTGTTTAATAACATTGGAAATTTATTGTTTTTAAGTATAGCCACCTTCATTAGTTATTTTCAGTAGGTCTTCTGAGTAACTTGATATAGCTTCTATATCCCAGCATTTGCTGCTTCACCTTCTACTCTTACTGGTTTGGAGACTGCTTCTTTCCTTATATATGAATCAGCTTCTGCCAGCTTCAAACTTTTCTTCTGCAGCCTCCCCAACTCTCTCAGACTTCATACAATTGAAAAGAGTTAGGGCGTTGCTCTGGATTCGGCTTTGCGGGAATGTTTTGGCCGGTTTGATCTTCTGTCCAAACCACTAAAACTTTCTCCATATCCTGTTAGTATCCAGAATATATAAAGAATTTACACAATTCAACACAAAAAACCTCCCAAATAATCTAACTTTTTAAAAAATGGGCAGAGGAACTTTTTTCCAAGACATAGAGATGGCCAATAGACATTACTTATCATCAATAGGCATTATTTATCATCAAGGAAATGCAAATCAAAACCACAATGAGATATTACCTCACACTTATCAGAATGGCTAGCATCCAAAAGACAAGAAATTGGTGCATCTGACTGGCTCAGTTGGTGGAACATGTGACTCAGTCTTGGGGTTGTGAGTTCGAGCCCCACATTGAGTTTAGAGATTACTTAAAAATATTAAAAAAAAAAAAAAGATAAGAAGTAACAGGTGTTGGTGAGGATGTGGGGAAAAAAGGAACCCTTGTACACTGTTGATGGGAATGTAAAACTGGTGGAACCACTGTGGAAATTCCTTAAAAAATTAAAACTAGAAATACCATATGATCCAGTAATTCCACTACTGAGTATTTAGCAAAAAAAATTGAAAACGCTAGTTTAAAAAGATACATGCATCCCTGTGCTTACTGCAGCATTATTTACAGTAAGCAGGATATGGAAGCACTCCAAGTATCCATCAAGAGATGAATGGATAAAGAAGATGTGGCATACATATACAATGGTATATTACTCAGCTGTAGAAAAGAATGAGATCTTGTTATTTGCAACATCATAGATGGACCTAGAGGGTATAATGCTATATGAAATAAGTCAGAGAAGACAAATAACATGATTTCACTTGTATGTGAAGTGCAGAAATAAATGAATAAACAAGCTGACAAAAAGCAGGAACAAACCCATAAATACAGAGAATAAATTGGCAGTTGCCAGAGGGGAGTTTGTGGTGGAATGGGCAAAATGGGTAAACCAGAGAATGGGTCATATAGGCTTCCAGTTATGGAATGAATAAGTCATAGGGACAGAGGATATAACATAGGGAATATAGTCAATGGTATTATAATAGTTTTCTGTGGTGACAGATAGTAGGTAGCTACACTTGTGAGCATAGAATAATGTATAGACTTGTTGAATCCATATGTTGTGCCCCTGAAACTAATACGTGTGTCAACTATACTGGGGGAAAAAAGGGGGGGGGAACAAGAACAGTATTTCAAAAAACCAACAACCCCAAAACACCTTTTTTCGTATCAGCAATAAAGTGATTTCCCTTTCTTACCATTCATGTGTTCACTGGAGTAACACTTTTAATTTCCTTCAAGAACTTTCCTTTGCATTCATAACTTGGCTTTTTGTCCCAAGAGTTCGCGCTCTTAGCCTTTCTTTGCTCTCGACAAACCTTCCTTATTTAGCTTAATCATTTCTAGCTTTTGATTTAAAATGAGATATGTGCAGCTTTTTTTTCACTTGAACACTTGGAGACCATTGTGGAGTTATTAACATCACGCACAGGTAATCTATGGGAGGATATCTCAGAAATAGGGGTACTTGGGAGACTTACTATTTTTCTTGTGAATCCTTTCTACCTTTCAAAAGTTTTGTTCCCCAAATACATGTATCTTTTTAAAAAATTTTAAGGAGAGATAAGGTAATATTCTTTTTAAGAAAGTCCTTAACTATACAGTCTTATCAGTTATTTTATCTATGTATTCTTGTTCCAATTAGACTGTGTAAAGGGACAATTTTTCTTTCTCTAAAGGGATTAAATGTTTGACTAAGTTGGCTGTTTTCTAAGCCTGAGCCCTCTGATTAACAGATGTAGGGAAAAGGGCTTGATGGTATTGAAGCAGTTGCTTACGACCAACAATGTCCTTTTTGTGAAAATCTGAAGGTTCTTAAAAGATGGAATAGCATGACCTCATCACTGTTCATCCAAGGAGCATTTCTCAAGTAATACTGAATATGCTCTGATTACCAGTACCCTTCCCCCATCATCTTTCTGTTGCTTTGACTGATGTTATTGTCAGTTATTTGACTTTGTTTTACAAATGTGCAATAGTTACTTGATTCTGAAAATCATAATTTGATCTGAGTTTTTAAAATAAATTATATTGGATTTTTTATTCTAGTTTCTTTGGGCTTTCTTAGATAAATGTTTTGGGATTGAACAAAATGGTACAAAACCATAAAAATTGTTTATGTCTTTTATATTCAACCCTAAATAACCTAGTGAATGATAAGCTTCTTTGGTCTGTTTTTTTTGTGGAACCAGAAACAAAGATGATCTCATTTGCTCTTTATAGGATTGTTACTTTCATTTTACAGATCTCTTTTAGTAAGAAGGATATAAGTTACTGTAATGATATTTTTACCCTACTAAGAGATTAGATATTTTAAAAATGTAACTAATAGCCTGTTTGTTTTTTTAAAGAAGATTGCATGTATAGTCTCATAATATCTTTAAGAACTTACATAAATATATCTTTTAAACCTGACTTGCAGTTTATCTAGTTGTATTAGTCCTGTATGTTGGGTATTCATGTACCTAGTACTCATTTTTAGACTACTGGAGAAATTAAGGAGTTTTATGATTAAGGTTGCTATGAAAGCTCCTCTGTGCCGTTCCTTTTCCTGTATTCATGGCAGATTTTTTGAAGTGCCTTAGTCAGTTTTAACATTGATGACTCTGTTGTAGCAATATTCTGAATGGGGGCAGGGCAGCCAAGATGGTGCTAAGTTTTAAAATAAAGTACTTTAGGGGCACCTGGGTGGCTCAGTGGGTTAAGCCTCTGCCTTCGGCTCTGGTCATGATCTCAGGGTCCTGGGATCAAGCCCTGCATCCGGCTCTCTGCTTGGCAGGGAGCCTGCTTCCCCCTCTCTCTCTGCCAGCCTCTCTGTCTACCTTTGATCTTTGTCTGTCGAATAAATAAATAAAATTTTAAAAAAATAAAATAAAGTACTTAACTTTTGGGAATTTGAAGATGTATAGAAAAGCAGTTATGCAATGGATACTATAAACTCTAGCCTAACAGCGTAATGGAATGTTTCTGAGGAGTTTCTAACATTGTTGGAGTTCTCTTACTTGTATTCATTCGATTTTTCATTTTTTTTCTGTCTTCTCACAGCTTAAAGAATGTGCGCAAGTGGTGGATATTTTTTCTTTATCTCTTTTTCTGGTTGTGGAAGTTGAACGTGTGATTATCTTTGGAATTTTGGAACATAAGGAGAGCATAGACTTTGAATGTTGTCCATAATACAGGCCGTAACTACCTAAATATAATCTATACCACTTTGTTGTGTTGCGTTCTTTGTGAAAACTACAGTATGTATAATTTTTGTTTTCATTCTTTTTATTATAAGATCAGACAGAAATTTGGCAAACATATAGCTTAATGAATTATAAATAAAATTACATTGTAATCACTAAGGCAAGAAATGGAACTTTGCTAGCCATTCTAGATGTTCTTATGTCTCAGCCTAATCACAGCCCCTTCTTTTTCCTAAAGTAACTACTATCCTGACATTTTTACAGTAAAAAGTTCCGGGAGTTTC
This sequence comes from Neogale vison, assembly GCF_020171115.1. Lineage (NCBI taxonomy): Eukaryota > Metazoa > Chordata > Mammalia > Carnivora > Mustelidae > Neogale > Neogale vison. The sequence continues at coordinate 27,977,956 of NC_058095.1, read as the reverse complement.
TTTTTTTTTTTTAAGATTTTATTTATTCATTTGACAGACAGCGATCACAAGCAGGCAGAGAGGCAGGCAGAGAGAGGGGGAAGCAGGCTCCCTTCTGAGCAGAGAGCCCGACGCGGGGCTCGATGCCAGGACCAAGATCATGACCCAAGCCGAAGGCAAAGGCCTTAACCCACTGAGCCACCCAGGCGCCCCAGGAGTTTCTTTATAGTTTCATCATCTAAGTGCGCGTTTGTGTACCCCATTACTGAGTTTCAGGAGTTCTTTATGGATTTCAGATACAAATGCTTTTTCAGATACAGGATTTGAAAAATTTTTAGCAGCCTTTGGCTTGACTTTCATTCTTTTAAAAGTGTCATTTGCAAGAGTAAAGGTTTTTAATTTTGGTGAAGTCCATATCAGTTTTGCCCTTTTTATGGATTAGACTTTTGGTGTTGTATCTAGGAACTCCTTGACTAAGGTTGCAATGATTTTTCTCCTGTGTCGTTTTCTAAATGTTGTGTGTTATGTGTTAACTTTTTGCATTGAGATAAATGGACCATTTTGAGTTAATTTTTCTTTAAGGTATGAGGGAAAGTTCATTTTTATGCATATGGATGTCTAATTACTGTGGTGCCATTTTCAAAAGAGATCTTTTCTCTATTATACCTTTGTCAAAAATCAATTGACCATATTCGTGAGGGTCTGTTTCTGAACTTCTGTTTTGCTTCATTGGACTGTGTGTCTATCCTTTCATCATTACTACACCATCTTGATTATTGTAGCTTTGTGTTAGGTTTTCAAATCTGTTAATGTGAGTCCCTCAACTCTATACTGCTTTTTAAAAATTGTTTTGACTAATTTGGTTCTTTGCCTTTTCATGTACATATTAGAATCCCGTTGTTGATATCTACAGGAAAAAATATTCTGTTGAATTTTGCCTGACGTATTGAATCTGTGAATCAACGAATTTTTGGACCAATTTGGGTAGGAATGACCTTATAACAGTATTGAATCATTTAGTCCATTAACATAGTACATCTCTCCATTTAATTTTTTTCCCTTTCTCTTTTCTTTTTTTAAGTAAGCTCTATGCCTGGGATGGGGCTTTGACTCATGACCCTGAGATCAAGAGTTCCATGCTCTGAGCCAGCCAGGCACCACATTTATTGTTCTTACTATATAAATTCTATCCAAATATTTTTAGACATATCTAAATATTTTTCTTCTTTCGCTGTTTTTTTTTTTTTTTAGATTTTATTTATTTATTTGACAGAGATCAGAGGTAGGAAAGAGGCAGGCAGAGAGAGAGAGAGAGAGAGGGAAGCAGGCTCCTTGCTGAGCAGAGAGTGCTATGTGGGGCCCAATCCCAGGATCCAGGGATCATGACCTGAGCTAAAGACAGAGGCTTTAACCCACTGAGCCACCCAGGCACCCCTTCTTCTACTGTTTTTCTCTTCCTTGGGATTTTTCATGCACACAGTAATGTCAGCAACTAGAGAGGTTTTTTTTTTTCTTTCTTGCTCTTTCTATTATGTATCTTTTCTTTGTCTTTTCTTTATGGCATGGACTGAACTTCTAGTGTGATGTTGAAGAGGAATGATTAGAATAGACATCCTTACTTAGTTTCTAATCATTAGGGGAAATCTTTTAGCCTTTAATCGTTATGTGTTAGCTGTAGGTTTTTTGTAGATACCCTTAGTGAGATTAATGATGTTCTCCCCCTTTTTATTTTTTTAAAGATTTTACTTATTTATTTGTGAGAGAGAGAAAGAAAGAGGGAGAATACACACAGCAGGGGGAGCTGCAGGCAGAGAGAAGGCTCCCTGCTAACCAAGGAGCCCAATCAGAGACTTGATCCCAGGACCCCAGGATCATGACCTGAGCTGAAGGTAGATGCTTAACCAACGGAGCCACCAAGGCATCCCAGTGATGTTCCCTTCTAATACTAGTTTTTTTGGCTTTTGTTTTTGTTTTTTAACATTTTTATTATAAATGGATATTGGATTTGTCAAAGTCCTTTTCTGCTTCTGTTGATATGATCATGTGTTTCTCTTTTCTTCAGTCTGTTCAGAATGGTGAATTAAATTCAGGAACCCAGAGCTATTCTTTCTTTCTTTCAGTGTTCTAAGAGTATGTAGTAATATTTCCCCTTTGAATTCTGTTTTTTCTCATTTGTGTCTATTCTTGTTTTCCTTGGTTAGTTTGGCAGAGATCTTTCAGTTTTATTGAGGTTTTTTTATTACCCAAAGGAACCATCTTTTGGTTTTACTGATTTTTCTATATTGGCCTTTTGTTTTCTAATTTCCTTGATTTCTAGTCTGTTTCTTTAATATTTCTTTTTTTATATTTATTTTTGGGGTTTTAAAAAAAAGATTTACTCACTTATTTATTTTAGAGAGGTGGGGACAGGCAGAGGACTAGAGAATCTCAAGCAGACTCTGAACTGAGCATGGAGCCCCACACGGGGCTTGCTCTTACCACCCTGAGATCACTATCTGAGCCAAAACCAAGAGCCTGTTGCTTAACCAACTGCACCACTCAGGTGCCCCTTTGTTTGGTTTTATTTGCTTTTCTCTTACTAGATTTTTTTTTTTTAATGTAAGCTACATGCCCAGTGTGGAGCCCAGTACAGGGCTTGAACTCACAACCCTGAGATCAAGGTCTGAACTGAGATCAAGAGAATTGGACACTTAACTAACAGACTGAGCCATCCGGATGCCCCTCTCTAGATTCTAAGATAGAGGCGTAGATTATTTGAAATCCTTTTCCCCCCAATATAGATTTAATGCCTTAAATTTCTATGTATGCACTGTATTAGTTGTATCCAGCAAATTTTATGTTGTATTTTTACTTTGATTCAATTTGTATTTTTTTAAAGATTTTATTTATTTATTTGACAGAGATTACAAGTAGGCAGAGAGGCAGGCAGAGAGAGAGAGGAGGAAGCCGGCTCCCCGCTGTGCAGAGAGCCCGATGCAGGGCTTGATCCCCGGACCCTGGGATCATGACCTGAGCTGAAGGCAGAGGCTTTAACCCACTGAGCCACTCAGGTGCCCTTGTATTCTTTTTTTTTTTTTTTTTTTTAAGATTTTATTTATTTATTTGACAGAGAGAGATCACAAGTAGGCAGAGAGGCAGGCAGAGCGAGAGAGAGGAGGAAGCAGGCTCCCTGCTGAGCAGAGAGCCCGATGCGGGACTCGATCCCAGGACCCTGAGACCATGACCTGAGCCGAAGGTAGCGGCTTAACCCACTGAGCCACCCAGGCGCTCCTTGTATTCCTTTTTTAATTCTATTTTTAAGTAGTCTCTACAATGAATGTTGGGCCTGAACTCATAATCCTAAAACCAAGAGTTATATGCTCTTTAGACTGAGCCAGCTAGGTGCCCCAATTTGTATTCTTTCCTTATTTCCCTTTAACTTTTTTTTTTACTGACTCATGGATTATGTAGAAGTATGTATTTAAGTTCCAAATTTTGTGGGTTTTAAAAAAAGTTGTATTTTGGGGGATGCCTGGTTGGTTCAGTGGGTTAACCGTCTACCTTCAACTCAGGTCATGATCCCAGAGCTCTTTGTCTTAGGCTCCTTGCTTAGCAGGGACCCTCCTTCTCCCTCTGCCTGAAGCTCCCCCTGCTTGTTAGAGTTCTCTCTCTCTGACAAATAAATAAATAATATCTTTTTAAAAAAGAAGTCATATCTTTGTTACTAATCTTAAATGTAATTGCACTATGGTCAGATATTGTATTTTGTATGAATGAAAATGTTTTATGCTTGTTGAGATTTGTTTAATGGCCCAGAATATAATCTGTCTTGGTGTGAATATCAATTCCTGAATTGATGGGTGCTTTTGAGAAGAATGTAGAATCAGGTAGAGTATTCTAGAAATGTCATGAGGTAAACCTGGTTGATAATGTTGTTCTGTATATTTTCAGACTACTATTTCTTTAAATTTCTGAGAGAGGATTGTTGGAGTTTCCTAGTATTATAAACTTATTTTATTTCTCTTTTCTGTTGTACCCATTTTGCTTCATGACTTTGAAGCTCTTTTGTCAGGTGAAGACAGATTTGGGATTTGATGAATGGAATAACATCATTATATAATGTTTTTCTTTATCCCTTGTGATTTTCTTAGTTCTGAGGTCTATTTTGTCTGATACTAATGTAGCTATCCTAGCTCTCTTTTGTTTAACATTATGCATTTATTTTAAGGTAGGTCTGCTGGCAACAGATTCTCTTAGTTTTGTATCATATAAGAATTCCCCCCCCCTTCATTCCTGTAGAAGACTTCTGCTAGATAAAGAATTATGTTCTGCATTGGTAGTTCTTTCCTTTTATAATCTTAAAGATATTATTCCACTTTCTGTGGACTCTGTTTTTTACACAAAATCTCTTGTCATTCAAATTTAGTTTATCTTTTTCTAAAATTGTGAGTAGGTGTGTCTAACCTGATATTCTTTGAATTTGTCCTGTTTGGGGTTTGTTGAGCTTCTCAGATCTCTAAATTTATGTCTTTTGTTGAATCTGTGAAGTTTTCAGACATTACCAAAAAAATTTTTTTCCTTACCAATTTATTTTTCCTCTCCTCAGTAATACCAGTGGTTTGAAACGTAGACAATTTGATGCTGTCCAACAAGTCACTATGGCTCTAGTGAGTTCTTTCAATCTTTTTTTCTCTCTGTTTTTTAGTTTCATTAGTTTCTGTCTTAATGTTTTCTGACTCTTTTTTCTGTCATCTCTGTTGAGCAGTTGAGCCCATGTAATGAGGTTTTTTGCTTTTTTTTTTTTTAAAGTAAGTAATATGCCCGTCATGGGGTTTGAACTCACTACCCCAAGATCAGGAGTTAACATGCTATACAGACTGTGCCAGCCAGGTGCCCCTCATTTATGATACTGTATTTTTCATTTCTAAATTATTCATATGATTAAAAAAAATTTTTTTTTATTTCTCTAAGAACTTACATCTTTTCAATTGTTTCCAGAGTGTTAACCATTACCTCATTTGTTATGGTTATAATAACTTCTTTAAAGTCGATGTGTGGGAATGCCTGGGTAGCTCAGTCGTTAAGCACCTGCCTTCAGCTCAGGTCATGATCCTAGATCAAGCCCCTCATCGGACTCCCTTCTCAGTAGGAAGCGTGCTTCTCCCTCTCCCACACCCTCTGCTTTTGTTCCCTCTCTTGCTGTGTCTCTCTGTGTCAAATAAATAAAATCTTTTTAAAAAAAGGGGCACCTGGGTGGCTCAGTGGGTTAAGCCTCTGTGTTTGGCTCAGGTCATGATCTCAGGATTCGGGGATCAAGCCCCACATCAGGCTCTCTGCTCAGCAGGGAGCCTGCTTCCTGTGATCTCTCTCTCTCTGTCAAATTAAAAAAAAAAAAACTTAAAAAAAAAAATCAAGTCTTTGTGTGAGAATTCCAACATGAGTCATCTCATAGGCATCTGTAGGTCCTCTCTCTTCCCTTGATAATTTGTCACATTAACCAGTTGTGTGTGTGTGTGTGTGTGTGTGTGCACGTCTGCACGTGTGCATGTGTGTTTTGTTTGTTTTTGCATGTAGAGTAATTTTTGGATTTTATCTTGGACATTGTGAATATTATGTGTCATTTTTGAGTCTTATTAATATGCTGTAGAGAACATTGATTTGTTTTCTTTGTTTTAGTAGACACTACCTGGTTTAAATGGGAAGTTCCATCTAACTTTTTGTGAGTGGTGGTTCCAGTATCAAGTTCTAATTCCAAAACTTTTGCTGCACTCTTTGGATTTGTCCTGTACTGTGCCTCTCAGTAAAAGGATGAGACTTGGCAGTGGTTTATACTATAGTTTAGTTGTCTTTAGTGTAGCCTTTGCTACACTTCTTTTAGTCTACTTTACACAAGTGCAAATCAGTATTTGTTTTGGTTTATACTAAAGTAAAAGAAATAGGGATCTCTTTTCCAGCTCTCTCTTCTCCATGATTTTCCTCCATTTACTATTTAATTCCCAGCGGACTTTTTCCTGGTTCTTCTGATCAGAAAGATAGATTTTTCTCTAAACATTTAGACCTGTGCAGTATATAGTTCCCCATCCCTGGAGCATCGCCTTAAGTGAAATGGGGAAAGAAGAGAGGAGCTTAAAAAAAAATTATGGGAATTCCCCTGATAATTTTTGGACCAACAGGGGCACTGTTTTCCGATTTTTCTCGCCAAAGAGAGTTTTTCTCACAATTTTTTTTTTTTTGTTGCTTGCACAGTGCAGTTCTGGGGCTGAGGAGAGAAAAGAGAAAATAATTGCTTTTCTCCCTACAATCTCTAGATCACAGGATCTCCTCTTCCTGGTCTTTTGGATAGAAGGAGGGAATTTTGGGGCACCTAGGTGGGTCAGTGGGTGAAGCCTCTGCCTTCAGCTCAGGTCATGATCTCAGGGTCCTGGGATCAAGCTCTGCATTGGGCTCTCTGCTCAGCAGGGAGCCTGCTCCCCCCCCCCCCCGCCATCGCCTGTTGCTCTGCCTACTTGTGATCTCTCTCCCTCTCTCTCTGTGTCAAATTAATAACAAAAAAATAAAAATAAAAATAAAAGTGTGCATAGTACTACATTCAAAAAAAGGGGGGAGCGGTATTTCTCCATGGGTTTCCTTGCTGTAATTCAGGCCACTCTTAGGTCAAAGCTGCCAGGAGTTAAAGGAGGAAGATAGAATCCAAAACTCATGGCAGTGCTTATCAAGCTTTAACTCTTCTCCCCAGTTATTTATTTATTTATCTACAAAATACTTATTTATTTATTTGACAGACAGAGATCACAAGTAGGCAGACAGGCAGGCAGAGAGAGAGGAGGAAGCAGGCTCCATGCTGAGCAGAGAGCCCGATGTGGGGCTCTCTCCCAGGACCCTGAGATCATGACCTGAGCCGAAGGCAGAGGCTTTAACCCACTGAGCCACCCAGGCGCCCCTCCCCAGTAATTTATATTACCTGTTTATGGAGTACTGACATACATCCTTTGGCCATTTATTTATATCTTGGTGAATTAGCTACTTCCTGAGTGATTTGAATGATAACTATATATTTAAGAAATGTTAATCCTTAATTGTGTTTGCTCTGGAAGTTTCAGTTTTTGTGTGACTCAACTTTTTTTTGACATACAAAATTGTAAAATGCATAAATCTTTTGTGAATTTAAAAAAGTGCAGATAACCTTTTGGTTGTTCTCCCTAGTCAGAATAAGTATTCTAGTTCTAAAAATGTTCTATCTTAATTTTTCTCAAATTTAAAGTACAATGTAAGTAAATTTCTTAAAATTACTAAAACAGTAGCTATAAAAATTCAGAGAATACATATGTGTAGACTAACAAGTAATGCTTTTCATGGCAATACTTTATCACAGAAAATACTAACAATTTAGTACATATCCTTCTATACCTTGTTCATAAATTTGCACTATATAGAGTGCACATACAAGAGAGCATATATATGGTACTTAGATTAAAAAAAAACAAACAAAAAAAACACCTTATTTGGCACAGAGAGACAGGGAACAAGCAGGGAGAACCCCAGGCAGAGGCAGGGGGAGGAGTGGGAGAAGCAGGCTCCTCCCTGAGCAAGGAGCCAGACATGGGGTCTATCCCAGGATCCTGGGATCATGACCTCAGCCGAAGCAGACACTTAACCTAAACCACCCAGGCACCACTGGTACTTAGATTTTATATATGTGTATATGGTACTTAGATTTAAGCCATTTAATTTTTTTTAAAGATTTCTATTTATTTATTTGACAGAGGTCACAAGTAGGCAGAGAGGCAGGCAGAGAGAGAGAGAGAGAGAGAGAGAGAGAGGAGGAAGCAGGCTCCCTGCTGAGCAGAGAGCCCAATATGGGGTTCTATCCCAGGACCCTGGGATCATGACCCGAGCCAAAGGCAGAAGCTTTAACCCACTGAGCCACCCAGGCGCCCCTAAGCCATTTAATTTTTTTAAGTTAATTTCATTGACGTATACTTTCTGTATAGTGAAATGTATCCATTTTATGTGTTTAGTTGTAGTTTTATGACCCAGTTACATAATATAATACTTGATATGAGTGTATATACTTCTATAATTCACTACCTCAAGATATAGAACTTTCTATTATTTCTAGAGGCTCCTTTGGGCCCCTTTGTCCCCATACCTGCACCAAGTATCCATGGATCTATTACTTTAGACTAGTTTTGCCTGTTTGAGCATTTATCGGGCGAATCATAAAGTGTGTACTCTTTGTTTCTGGCTTCTTTTGCTGAGTCAGCATAATGCTTTTGATACTCATTACTCATTTGTGTTCCTGTGTGTATCAGTAGTTTATTCGTTTTTATTGCAGTGAATAGTATTTCGTTGTGTGAGTATGACACAATTCTATTACACATTTATTTGTTGATAGACATTTGTATTATTTGTAGTTTTGGACTACTATGAATAAAGCTACTTTGTGCGAGTTTTTGTGTGCCTGTATTTTCTTTTCTTCGAATAAATGACAGCTAGTTTAGGAATTGCTCCTTCAAATAGTAAATGTTTATTTTTCTTGATAAGCATCTGCTAAACAGTTCTCCAAAATGGTTGTACCATTTTACAGTCCCATGTAAGGATTTCCAGTTCCTGACCTTACGCATTTATCATTTCTTGTGTTTTCTATAAGTGTCTTTGGTATTGATTCCTTAAAGTGGTATTATTGTGGGAAATGATAAATGCATATATGTATCTGCTAGGCTTTTCTCCATGGGGTTTGTACTGTTTTTTCATTACTGTTATTAATGGATGAGTGTATGTATATTTCCCTTCACTCTACCATCAGCATGTGGTGAGTTTTTGCCTTTCTGGTAGGTATAAAATTAAATCTTAGTATAGTTTTAATTTGTATTTCTCTTACTTGGTGTGGTTAGATTTAAGCAATTTAATTTTTTTTAAAGCTTTTATTCATTTATTTGAGAGAGAGAGAGAGGGAGCGAGCTCAAGCGGGGGTGGGGAGAGTAGGGAGGCAGAGGGAGAAGCAGATTCCTCATTGAGCAGGGAGCCTGACATGGGGCTAGATCCCAGGAACCTGAGATCGTGACCCCAGCTGAAGGCAGATGCCTAACCAACTAAGCCACCAGGCACCCCTAAGCAATTTAATCTTTTGAAGTCATTAACTTAATTGAAGTGCAATTTTTTTTTCTGTGAACTATGCATATCTCCTGTATTTATTCTTGGCTATTTTCAGGAACTTTTCAGATATTAAGGGTATCTGATTGTCTTTTTTTTTTTTTTAACTTTTTACATATTAGGGATTTTAACCCTTTGTAAACGTAAGTTTTGAACTTTTCCCCCAAGTTTATCTTCTGTCTTTTTGTTTGGAGTATCCTTTTCCATGGCCCCTCATTCCAAGTTTTCTTTTTTATATTGTTAAATATATATCAGTCTTTGTTGTTGTTTTGGATTTGGATCATAGGAAAGTTTCCTCAATCCTTGATTATGGAGGAACTTATTGTTTCTAATACTTACGTATAGTTTTATTCAAGTAATTTCTGCACCTAGCGTGGGGCTCAAGCTTACGACCCCAAGATCGAGTTGTGTTCTTCTTACTGAGCCAACCAGCTGCCCCAGTTTCATTCTTTATGTTTGTGTTACTGACCCATATGTAATTCAGGTGTTCAGTTTAAGGAACAGGTCTCAAATTCATTTTTTCCTCATTTATTTGGGATGTTTCTTAAGCCACTTAGCATGGATTATAATTTTTATATATGTTTTCTGAATGGGTTCTCAATTCTTCTCAACACTTATTTCTTCTCCTTTAGTTGTATGCTAAATTCCAAGATGGACATACATGGGTTTGTTTCTGGACTGTCTTTTAGATTATGGATTTGCTTGTCCTATTTTTAGTATTCTAAATGATGCTATAGTTACTTTTTGGTATTTGATAAGGTTAATGTTCAGTTCCCTCATTATTTCTTACTTCTCAGATTTTTCTGGAGGATGCTATCCCGTTCTATGAAATAGGTTATTTTCAGCATATAGATTAGGAAAATGAGGATACCCGTGCTCACAGTTTGTAAATAGTGTTGCCAGGATTCATGTCCAGGCTGTGTCATTCCAGTTCTGAAGCCTTTCAATTATTATGACAGATAGTTTGAGTAATCAGATATAAAGGAACTGATTAACACCAGGGAATTTAGTGGTTATTTGTGGTATCTACTTATGACACAGATTTTAGAAAGGCCATATTTTTTAATGTGAATCAGTTTTATGGGGCAACAGTTATCTGTATGAAATTCATAACTTTGTCCCATTGTAGTTTTCTTTGGAATGTCTGTTAGAGTTGATTAACACTGGCAAATGGTATCTGAAAGGAAAAGAAATAACTGAATTAAATCTTTTGTCTATTTTCTTACATTTGAATCACATTAATAGATGGAAATCTTCCTGGTGTTAGAGACATAGTATTGGCACAACTTAAGTTGTGCATGTTTTTGATAGCTTATGTGTTACCTCTTCCGATGGGTGCACTGCATCTGGATTAGATAACTCTTTAAGTACAGATACAGAAAGGCTTCTAAGACATAAGATTTGTTTAATTTTTAAAAGTATAAATATAGTATATATTTACATACTATGGATATTAAGAATCTGGGTTTTCTTAAAGTACCACAAGTGATTGTGATGATGAACCAGGTTGAAGAATTAGTAGACCACATTTTCTTTTCAGTGAAAAATCAATGCCTGAGATAATTTTGTATATGCTGTCAGAAAATGATCTTGTATTAATTATTCTTAGCAGCTTTTGCTTTTCCTGACTTTTTTTTCTTCTTTTTCTGCAATAGTTCATGCCAACGTGGCTTCATTCATACAGATGAACCAAGGATTGGGATAGCAGTATAAAATTAGAATCAGAGAACTGATTGCCCAGCAGGATGCCATCAACTAACCGAGCGGGCAGCCTGAAGGACCCTGAAATTGCAGAGCTCTTCTTCAAAGAAGATCCAGAGAAGCTCTTCACAGATCTCAGAGAAATTGGCCATGGAAGCTTTGGAGCAGTGTATTTTGTAAGTGTTAAAGGTTTATACCAGTGACCAGTATTTACTTAGTATCTAGTCCCAGCAGGGTAAAAAAATAATAATATAAAGAAACATAGTCCATTTTATAATTACTTGCATAGATAAATGTGTATAATATGAAAGTAGGTAGTTGTATTTATTGAGCTTCTCGGATTGTTGAAAAAAATGGGGGAATTTTATTTTGCTTTAACTTACATGTGGTTTAGCATTTTAGCACAGTGGTTTGAGGTGTCTAATGACTTGCATTACTATAGAATTAAGTGTTGCAGAACACCGACTTCTGTAAAGTCTCATACACAGTTTTAGTGCTTGTGGAAATCTAGGATTATCTTTTGACAGAAGGTTATGTACCAAAGTCTTTTTTTCTTGTGTATGTATATGCATGTGTTGTGCTAAAAGAATCATCAAATTTGCCATTTTAACCATTTTTAACTGTACAGTTTGTGATGTTAAGTACACTCACAATGTTGTACAACCATTAACATTATTTCTAAAACTTTTTCATCACCCCAATAGAAGCTCTGTATTTATTAGCAACAACTCCTCCTCCTCCCTCTACCTAACCTCTGATCTACTTTTTTCTATGAATTTGGCTATTCTAGATATTTCATATGAATTAAATGAAATCATACAATATTTGTACTTTTGTGTATAGCTTTTATCACTTAGTATAATGTATAGCATAATACTTTACAGGTCAGCCATGATGTAGCATGTATCAGTGCTTCATTCCTTTATATAGCTGAATAATACCCCATTTTATGAATATATTATGGTTTGCTTATCCATTCATTTGTTGATGGACACTAGATCATGTCCACCTTTTGGCTGTTGTGAATAAATGCTATAATGAACACTGGTGTACAAATGGTTGTTTGAGTCACTGTTTTCAAATTTGGGTGCATATCTAGGAGTGAAAATACTAGATCACATGGTAATTTTATGTTTACTTTTTGATAAACTGCCAGACTGCACCATTATATGTTTCCATTCCCACTAGCAGTTTCCATTCCCACTAGCAGTTTACCAGAGTTCTAGTTACTCCATGTCCTTGCAAATGCCTCTTATTTTTGTTACTTTGATTATAGCTATCCTACTCGGTGTGAAGTAGTATCTTGATGTTTTGATTTGTATTTCCCTATTGGCTAATAATGTTGAGCAGCTTTTCATGTGCTTATTGGCCATTGTATATCTTCTTTGGAGAAATGCCTATTCAGATCCTTTGCCCATTTTAAAATTCAGGTTGTTTGTCTCCATGTTGAGTTGTAAAGGTTCATTATGTATTCTGAATATTAAATCCTTAACAGATGCACAATTTGCAAATATTTTCTCCCATTCTATAGTTCGTCTTTTCACTTTTTTGATAATGTCCTTTGATGTACTGAAGTATTAAATTTGGATTAAGTCCAATTGGTCTATTTTTTTGTCATTGTTACTTAGGCTTTTGGTGTCATGTCTAAGAATCCAGTGTGAAATCCAAGGTCATGAAGATTTATCCCTATGTTTTCTCCTAAGAGTTTTATGGTCTTAGCTCTTGAATCATTTTGAGTTAATTTTTGTATATGTTGTGAGGTAAAGGTCCAACTTCTTTCTTTTGTATGTGGAAATCCAGTTGTTCCAGTGCCCTCTATTAAAAAGACTTTTCTTTCCCCGTTGAATTGTCTTGACGTATTTGTGCAACCAGTTGGTCATATTGTGTAGGTTTACTTCTGAAAACTCTCAGTTCTTTTCCATTTGTCTGCATATCCATCTTTATGCTAGTATCATACTGTTTTGATTACTGTAGCTTTGTAGTAAGTTTGAGATCAGGGATAACTTTATTCTTTTTAAAGATAGTTTTTGCTATTTGGAGCCCTTTGCAATTCCATATGAATTTGAGGATTGGCTTTTGTATGAAATTATACAAATTGTATAAATCTGTAGATGATGCTTGGTCGTATTGGCATCTTACCAATATTAAGCCTCACTATGAACACAAATGTCCTTCTAAACATTTATTTAGGTCTTCTTTAATTCTGTTCAGCAATGTTTTATAGTTTTCAGTGTTCAAGTATTATAATTCATTGCTTAAATATAGTCATCAGTCTGTTTTTCTTTTAGATGCTACTGTAAATGTAATGACTTTCTTAATTCCCTCTTCAGATTATTCATTGCTGGTATATAGAAACAGCTGATTTATGTGCATTTGTTTTTTTTTTAATCCTACAATTTTGCTAATTTTCTTAGCTCTAGTATCTTTCATGTGAATACTTTGGAATTTTGTATACGATCATGGCACTTACAAGTAAAAATTGTTTTACTTCTTCCTTTCCAATTTGGATGCTTTTTATTTGTTTTTCTTATCTTTTTGCACTAATTAGAACTTTAATGGTGGTGATGAAAGTGAGCATCCTTATTCCTGATTTTAGGGAGAAAGCTTTTTTTCAGTTTTCGTCATTGAGGATGATATTAGCTGTGGGGTTTTCTTAAATGCCCTTTATCATATTGAGGAAGTTCCTTCTGTTTCTAGTTGTGTTTTTTTTGTTTTTGTTTTTTTTTTATGAAAGGTTGTTGCACTCTGTTATATATCCTTTTTTAAAAATTTTTAAAAGATTTTATTTATTTATTTGACAGACAAAAATCACAAGTAGGCAGAGAGACAGGCAGAGAGAGAGAGGAGGAAGCAGGCTCCCTGCTGAGCATAGAGCCTGGTGTGGGGCTCGATCTGAGGACCCTGGGATCATGACCTGAGCCGAAGACCGAGGCTTTAACACACTGAGCCACCCAGGCGCCCCTGTTATATATCTTTTTGATGTCAATTAAGATGATGATATGTTTTTTCTCCTTTGTTCTGCTAATGTAGTATATTACATTATTGATTTTGTTACATTGAACTGCTCGTGCATTTCTGGAATAAATTCCACTTTGTCATGGTTTATAATTTAATATGCTATTGGATTTGGTTTGATAGTACTTTGAGGATTTTTATATCAGTGTTCATAAGAGACACTGTAATTTTCTTGTGATTTTCTTGGTCTGGTATTGGTGTCAGGTTAATATTGGCCTCATTGAGTTAGGAAGTGTTCTCTTATTTTTTGGAAGAGTTGGGGAAGAATTGGTGTTCATTCTTTAACTGTTTGGTAGAATTCACAGGAAAGGCATCTGGTTATGGACTGTTTTTGATTACTTTTTCAGTGCTTACTTGTTAAATGTCTGTTGCTATTTTTTATTTTCTTAAGTTACTTTATTTGTGGGTTCTAGGAATTTGTTTCATCTAGATTATCTAATTTATTGGTATTCAGTTGTAAATAGTAGCTCACGCATAACTCTTTTTATTTCTGCAGATTGGTTGTACTATTCCCGCTCATTCCTGGTTTTAGTTTTGGCTCTTCTCTCGTTACTTTTTTATTGTTGTAACTAAGTCTGTTTTCTCTTGAATTTTAACTATAATTCTGGTTTGAGATTTTCAGTAAAAGACCCTTAGTAAACTTTGCTTGTTCATATAAAGATGTATTATATCACCTTTAACTGAAAAATGAAAAGCATACAGAAACCATTACTTACAATTGTTTTCCCTTCAGATAGCCATTGATACTATTTGATTTATATCTTTTCAGCCTTTCAGTAATGTACATAGATTTAGGATGACTGTTATCTCAACTTAGCCAAGACTCCCGGTGTTAGTGGGGAAAGTCCCATGTCCTAGAAACCCCATAGTCCAGGACAAAATGAAATAATTATTTATCCAACATATATTTGTAACATGTACTGTTTATATACTGTTCACTTGCCATTTAGGTTTTACAATGAAAATGGTATCGTTTGTTTTTAAAAATTTTATAGTCCTTATTTTTCATATTATTAAGTATACATGTATAACAATTGTGTCAGATTTTATATATCCATTCAGTATATCATAATTTGCTTTTCATTCCACATGATTAGATAGTTAGGTTTTTCCAACCCTGCCCCCTTTTTTTGCTGTTAGAAATAATACTATAATTGAACATCATTATATTTCTTCTAAATAGATATGTTTGCTAGTTTGGAGGGAAAAAGAAGAAAAGGAGAATAAAGTAATGTGAGTAGCCTAGAAAATAATGAAGAATATTTAATAGGAGACTATTGAAGGGAGGCTTGGATTATCAATTATTAAAAAACTGTGACACTAGAGGCACCCAGTTGGTTCAGTCAGTGGAGCATGCAACTTTTGATCTCAGGGTTGTGAGTTTGAGCCCCACATTGGTGTAGTGTTTATTTAAAATTTTTAAAAAAACTACAGCACAATCATTAAAGCTGTATGGTATTAGTGCCAAAGTAGGCAAAGAGAAGAAACAGAATAGAACCGGAAGTGATAGTAATTTAAAGAGGTTTTGGGGGGGATTTTGTTTGTTTTTGCTTTTCAAGAGAGAACAGAGCATGAGTAGGAAGAGGCAGAGGGAGAAAGAGAGAGAGAATCTTAAGCAGGCCCCATGCTGAACATGGAAATGAATGTAGGGCTTGATTTCACAACCCTGAGATTGTGACCTGAGCCAGAATCAAATTGGTTGCTTAACCAGCTGGGCCACCCAGGCACCCCTGGGAGAAATATTTTATGGTGTGTATCTATTTGGCAGTTTCTTCTACAGGTGAGAGAAGACATCTTTTGGCATAAAACTTATTGAAGCAAGAAAGTAGGTTAATTTTTTTTCATTGTTTAAAAATACACTGCCATAAGCAGGTAAAAGATACATAGAGGTGCGTGGGTGGTTCAGTCGGAAGAGCATGCAACTCTTTATCTGGGGGTCCTGGAGAGTTCAAGCTCTATGTTGGATATGGAGATTACTGAAGTAAAAAATAAAAACTTAAAAAATATACTTCCTGTTGAGAAGTGAAGTTGTAATACTTTATAAACCTGAACAGTTTCATCTTAAGGAAATTGAGATGAAGATTTTAAATTAAGTAGAGTTATTTATTTATTTATTTTAAAAAGATTTTATTTATTTTTAGAGAGAGAGAGCTCATGTGAGAGAGCATGATCTGGGGATAGGGGCAGAAGGAGAAGGAGAAGCGGATTTCCAGCTGAGTAGGGAGCCCAACACAGGACTGGATCCCAGGACCCTGAGATCATGACCTGAGCCAAAGATAGATGCTTAACTGACTGAGCCACCTAGGCACCTCAAGTAGAGATTTTTAAAAACGACTTTATTTTTCTAGAACAGTTTTAGTTAGGCTCACAGTAAAATTGAAAGGAAGGTACAGAGGGATTTCATATAATCCTTTCCCTCACACATGCATAACCTCCCCCATTATCAGTATCTTCCACCAGAATACAACTGATGAACCTACACTGGCATAACATAGTCACCGTAACATTAGGGTTCACTCTTGATACTGTACATTCTATGGGTATAGTCAAATGTATGATTAAGTACCCATCATCATACAGAGTATTTTTGCTGCCTTGAAGAAAACCTCTGTTTGCAGGTTTTTGTGTGGATATATTTTCACCTCCTTTAAATAAATACCAAGGAGTGCCATTGCTACATTTTATGGTAAAATATGTTTAATTTTGTAAGAAACCACCGAACTATCTTAATAAAGGGACTCTACTATTTTGCATTCCCACCAAGACTGAAGGAAGAGTTCTTGTTGCTCTATATCCTCATCAGTACCAAAGGGTACTGTCAGTGTTCCAGATTTTGGCCATTCTAATTGTGTCTAGTAGTACCTCATTATTTTAATACCTGTTTCCCTGTAATACATGATATGAGCCATCTTTATATATGCTTATTTCCCATCTGTATATTTTCTTTGTTAAGGTGTCAGGGTGTTAGGCCCATTTGTAAATCAGGTTTTATGTTTCCTAATTGTTGAATTTTAAGAGTCCATTGGGTCCAGGGCTTTGCTTTATTAGGAAATTTTTGATTACTGATTCAATCTACTTGTAAGTAATACTGTTCGGATTTTCTATTTCTTTATGGCTTGGTCTTGGTAGGTTTTGTATTTTCAGAATTTACCCTTCTCATCTAATTTGTTGACATATAGTTGTTCATAGTACTCTCTTAAAATTCTTTTATTTCTGTAGAATCAGTAGTAATGTCCCCTGTTAATTTCTGATTTTAGTATTCTTTTTTCCTAAGGCCATCTAACTTAAAGGTTCATCAATTTTATTGATCTTCTTGAAAAACCAACTTTTGATTTCATTGATTTTCCCTGTTATTTTTCTGTTCTCTCTTTTTTTTTTAATAGATTTTTATTTATTTATTTGACAGAGAAAGATCACAAGTAGGCACAGAGGCAGGCAGAGAGAGAGAGGAGGAAGCAGGCTTCCTGCTGAGCAGAGAGCCCAATGTGGGACTCGATCCCAGGACCCTGAGATCATGACCTGAGCCGAAGGCAGCGGCTTAACCCACTGAGCCACCCAGGCGCCCCTGTTCTCTATTTTATCTCTGCTTTAATCTTTATTATTTCCTTACTTCTACTACATTTAGGTTTAGTTTTTTCTTTTTCTAGTTCCTTAAGTGGTTAAGTTAGGTTGTTAATTTGAGAATTTTTTTTTAATGTAAGTCTGCATTGCTACAAATTTCTGAGCATTTTTTTTTACTTGGCCCCATAAGTTTTGATATGCTGTATTTTTATCTTCATTCAGCTCTAGATATTCTAATTTCCCTTGTGATTTATTCTTTGATCCATTGTTGTTTAGAAATATGTTGTTTAATTTCCCCAACTTTGTGAATTTTCTAGTTTTTTGTTTTTGTTTTTGAGGGAGAGGCAGAGGGAGGGGGAGACGTGGGGCTCGATCTTACAACCCTGAGATCATGACCTGAGCTGAAATCAAGAGTCTGGTGCTTAACCGACTGAGCCACCTAGGCGCCCTTAGTTTTCCTTTTTTGTTACAAATTTCTGACTTTATTGCATTGAGATCAGAGAGGATTCTATGTATGATATCTGTCTTTTTAAATTTATTGAGACTTGATTTGTGACCTAACATATGTTAGGAAAGTATCCCACGGACCCTTGAAAAGAATATATATTCTGTTGTTGGGTAGAGTGTTCTGTAATTGTATATTAAATCTGGTTGGTTTATTGTGTTAAGTTCTCTGTTTCCTTGAGTGTTCTGTTCTTTATGTGTATATTAAATCTAGTTGGTTTATTGTGTTAAGTTCTCTGTTTTCTTGCTTATCTTATATCTGGTTGTTCTCTCCATTATTAATGGAATATTAAAGTCTCCAAATATTATTGTAGAACTGTTAATATCTTTTCAGTTCTGTCAATTTTCACTTCATATATTTTAATGACCTTTTATTTGGTATTGTAAATGTTTATAATTGTTAAATCTTCTTGCTGTATTGAACTTTTATTAATATATAACGTCATTCTTTGTCATAACCTTTTTTGACTTAAGTCTTTTGATTTATAAATCTTTTTGAACTCAGTTTTTCATTTTTCTTAAGTATGGATGAAATTATTGGGATCATAGGGCAGGTATATGTTGAGTTTTATGACCAATTCCCAGATTTTTCCTTAAGAAGTAAAAATTTTACGCGCCCATCAATAGTATATTGATGAATATACAGGAATTCTGTTTACTTCATGTTCTTTCCAACATTAGGTGTTGACAGTCATTTTAATTTGAATCATTCTGGTGGATGTGTAATAGTATTTCAGTAAGGTTTTAATGTATATTTCCCTGATGATTGGTGATAGTATGTTTTCATAGACTTAATGGTCATTCACATATCTTTGAGAAGTGTTTGTTGAGATGTTTTGCACATTTCTTAAAAACTAGGTTATTTTTCTTTTTGGGTTTTATGAGTTCTTTGTAGGTCCTGGGTACTTACCAATATTATGTGTTTTGTGAGTATTTTCTTCCAGAATTCGAAAATTACATTTATTCTGTAGTTTGTTGGGTATAATGATCAATGCATGTCAAGCTGAGAACATATATTGATTATATTCTTCAGATCTTTTGCGTCCTAATTTCATTTGTTTTGGTGTGCATGTTCTATCAGCAGCTCAGAGATGTGTTTTCAAATCTCTTCTGATTGTGCATTTATCTGTTTTTCCTTTTATTGTTCTCTTACTTTATGCATTTCTAAGCTGTGTTATTAGGAATGTACAAATTTTGGATTATTGTATCTTTTTGTTGAATTGTCCCATTATCAGTACAAAATTTCACTCTATCTTTCATAGTATTTCTTGCTTTAAAATCTACTTTGATGTTAATCAGACGTTTTTCTTTGGCAAATGCTTACCTGCTATTTCTTTTTCCATCTTTTTTCATTTACCGTTTCTGGAACCTTGTATTTGAAGTGTTTCTTAGGGAGCCTGGGTGGTTTAGTTGGTTAAGTGATTGATTTTGGCTCAGCTCATGATCTGAGGTTGTGAGATTGAGCCCTGCTTGAACCACTGGGTTAAGCTCTTGATTTTGGCTCAGCTCATGATCAGGGTTGTGAGATTGAGCCCTGCTTGAACCACTGGGTTAAGCATGGAGCCTGATTATGATTGTCTCCCCCTCTTTCGCTGCCCTTCCCCCCCAAAATTAAAAAATATGAACTGTTTCTCATCTTTGTTGTCTTTTTCCTCCAGAATTTTTCCACCTTTATTGTGATGTGATTGATACATAATATTGTGTAAGTTTAAGGTGTCCAGTGTGTCAATTTGATACATTTATATATTGTAAAATGATAACCACTATAATATCACTAACACCTCCTTCTTGTCACCTAATCATCATTTCCTTTTTATAGTGAGAACATTTAAGATCTACTCTCTTAGGAACTTTCAAGTGTATAATACGGTATTATTAGCTGTAATCACCATGAATTGAATTCCCAGAATTTGTTAATCTTATAACTGGAAGTTTATATCCTTTGACCAGTATTTCCCCATTTTCCCCCACTTCCCAACCCCTGGTAACCACTATTTTACTCTGTTTCTGAGTGCAGCTTCTTTAGATTCTACATAAAAGTGACAATATACATTATTTTTCTTTGTCTTTTTAAGTTTATTTATTTATTTAAGTAGTCTGTGCCCCCAACATGGGGCTTGAACTCACAACCCTGAGATCAAGAGTCCCATGCTAATCCGACTGAGCCAGCCAGATGCCCTGTATTTGCCTTTTTCTGTCTCACTTATTTTTGTTTTGTTTTGTTTTTTTATTTTTTTATTTTTCCAATTTATTTATTTTCAGAAAAACAGTATTCATTATTTTTTTCACCACACCCAGTGTCTCACTTATTTTACTTAGGATAATGCCCTCGAGTTTCATCCAAGTTGTTGCATCCAAGTTGTTGGTTCTTCCTCATGGCTGAATTAGTATACTGTGTTGTGTGTGTGTGTGTGTGTGTGTGTGTGTACCACATTTTTATCATTCATCCTTTGACAGAATCTTCTGGTTATTTCTGTATCTTGTCTACTGTGAATAAGGCAGTGAATTTGCGGCTGCAGGTATCTCTTCAAGATCTTGAATTCAGTTCTTTTGGGTATGTACCCAGAAGTAGGATTGGCTAGGTCATATGGTAGTTCTATTTTTAATTTTTTGACAAACTTCCTTTTTGGTTTCCATAGTGTTTGTACCAGTAAGCAGTGCACAAGATTTCCCTTCTCTGCACACCCTTGCTGATACTCATTATCACTTGTCTTTTTGATAAGAGCCATTCTAACAGGTTTGAGGTGATATCTAATTGTAGTTTTGAATTTCCCTGATAATTAGTTATGTTGAGCACCTTTTCATTTATTTACCTGTTGGTCATTTGTAAGTCTTTTTTGAAAAATGTCTATTTAGGTACTCTGTCCGTTTTTTAATTGGGTTAGTTTTTGACTATTTAGTTTTGTGAGCTTGTTAAACATTTTGAATATTAACCCCTATCATGATTTGCAAATGTTTTCTTCCATTCCATTGATTGCTTCTTCATTTTGTTGAGTATTTTGCCATGCACAGATTTTTAATTTAGTTTAGTCCCACTTACTTATTTTTGCCTTTGTTTCTTGTGCTTTGGGTGTCCTATCCCAAAAATGGCTGCTAAGAACAAAGGGGCTTTTTCTCTGCTTCATCTTTGTTTTAATTGAGTTATTTTGCCCATTAATATTTTATGTAATTACTGCTTATAGGTGGGCATACGTCTGTTTTTTTCTATTTGATTTCTGTTTATTTTGTCTGTTCTTAAGTGAGCTCTAGGCCCAATGTGGGGCTTGAACTCACCACCCTAAGATTAGGAGTTGCATGCTCTATTGATTGAGCCAGCCAGGCACACCTCTTCTTGCTGTCTTTTGAATTAATCAAGAGTTTATTGTTGTTATTATTGTTGTAAATTTAGGTTTTATTCAGGAATGGGGACGCCAACAGATCAGGTAGAAACAGCCACCGGAAAGATGGTTTGTTATACTCAACAGATCCAAGAGAAGGGGGCATGCCAGGCCAGAGGGGGCCATCTGGGGAAGCACTGGTATCAGTGAGGAAGCAGACGCAGCAAGGGAAAAACATGGGTAAGAGCATTTATTGTGGTTTCTGTAAGAAGAAACAAGTGAGGCAGTGTGGGCAAGTTTAGGATTATCTAGGGTTTTGTTTTGTTTTTTAAAGATTTTACTTATTTATTGGGGGGGAGGGGCAAAGGAAGAGGGAGAAGCAGATCCTCACTGAGCAGGGAGACCCTATGCAGGACTCCATCCTGGGATCTCAGGGTTCTGAGCTGAAGACAGACACTTAACTGAATGAGCCACCCAGGTGCCCCTTGTTTTGTTTTGTTTTAAAGATTTTATTTTTAAGTTATCTTTGCACCCACCAAGGGGCTCAGTTCACAGTCCTGAGATCAAGAGTCATATGCTTTACCAGCTGAGCCAGCCAGGTGCCCCTGGGATTATTCATAAGTGCTTTTAGCAGGCTCTGGGATATAGGAGTTGTCCTTAGTTGTCTAGTATTTGGCCCTGTGGTGATTAAAGCAGAGAACAAAGGCCCTAGACTGGGAGGTAATTGGCCGTAAGGGCTCTGGATTGGTGATTTGTATATGAAAGATGTGCTTGTTTGCTCTCTCTAGGAATTAGCTAACTCTGGTAGTGGCAGTCCCTACCTGTTAGCAAGGCTCCGGACATCAAAGCATCATTACAGCAAAAAAAAAAAAAAAAGGCATCATAGGGGTGGTGCCTGGCTGACTCAGTCGGTAGAGCATACAACTCTTGATCTTAGGGTTGTGAATTTGAACCCCATATTAGGTGTGGATCCTACTTAAAAAGAAAAGACATGAATAATTGACATTTTCCCCCACCATTAAATAAATAAATATGTGTGTGTGTGTGTGTGTGTGTGTGTGTGTATGCATGCATGCACACGCATGCATTTCCCCCCTTATTAACCTTTCGGTTATCCATTCTTTTATTATTCTTTTAATCGTCACCCCAGAAATTATATATTCATTTTTTTTTAATGGGGCACCTGGGTGACTCAGTTGTTGGGTGTCTGCCTTCGGCTCGGATTGTGGTCCCGGGATCCTGGGATCCAGCCCCTCGTTGGGCTCCCTGCTCGGCGGGGAACCTGCTTCACCATCTCCCACTCCCCCTGCTTGTATTCCCCCTCTCACTGTGTTTCTCTCTGTCAAATAAATAAAACTAAAATAAAATAAAAATAAAGATTTTATTTATTTATTTGAGAGAGAGAGTGTGTGAGCGTACATATAAGCAAGGGGAGTAGGAGAGGGAGAAGCAGGCTCCCCACTGAGCAGGGACCTTGATGGAGGCCTCAGTCCCAGGACCCTGGAACCATGACCTGAGCTGAAGGCAGATGTGTAACTGACTGAGCCACCTAGGTGCCCCAGATATTATATATTCTTTAAAAAAAAATTTTTTTTTTTTGTTAACATATAATGTATCGTTAGCCTCAGGGGTGCATGTCTGTGAGTTGCCAGGTTTACACACTTCACAGCACTCACTGGTAGCATATACCTTCCCCAATGTCCATAACCCAACTACCCTCTCTCTACCCTTCTTCCCCTGGCAACCCTTAGTTTGTTTTTTGAGAGTCTCTGTGGTTTGTCTCCCTCCCGATCCTATCTTGTTTTATTTATTCTTTTCCAAACCCCCAAACTCCCCATATTGCCTCTCAACTTCATCAGGGAGATCATATGATAATTGTCTTTCTCTGATTAACGATATTATATATTCTTCACTTGCTATAGTTAACTTAGCACTTGTACCACTTCTCAAACAATTTGAAAACTACACTGTTTCAATTGTCTTTCTCCTTTGTGCAATTTTTCTAAAATGTCCATTTGATTCTTTTTTAACATTTTATTTCATTTAATTAGTTAATTTAATTTTTAAAAGATTTTATTTATTTATTTGACAGAGACAGAGAGGTAATGCAAGCAGGGGGAGTAAGAGAGAGAGAAGCAGGCTTCTTGCCAAGCAGGGAGCCCAACCCTGGGCTCGATCTCAGGGCCCTGGGATCATGACCTGAGCTGAAAGCAGTTGTTTAACCAACTGAGCCACCCAGGTGTCCCTTTTTTTAAATAAATAAAACCATTACAGGGCTTGATCGCACAATCCTGAGATCATGACCTGAGCTGAAATCAGGTCAGGTGCTTAACCAGCTAAGTCACCCAGGTACCCCTAATTTACATTTTTTTAAGAAAAGTTTTTATTTATGTATTTGAGAGAGAGAGAGCATGTGTGAGATCACAGAAGGCCAGAGGGAGAGGGAGAAATAATCTGAAGCAGACTCTGCACTCAGTGGGGAGCCACTTGATCTCATGACAGAGAGTTCATGACCTAAGCCAAAACTAAGAGTGGATGTTCAACCAATTGAGCCACCCAGGAGCCCCTGCAGATTTATGAGCTTTTTAGCTCCCTTTTTTGAGATGATGCATTGTAAGTCTCAGACATTTTGGAAGCTCCTGTTCCTCGTCTCTGTCTCTTTAGCTTACTTTTCTCCTTGGATTCTTTTCTTCTGTACCTCGAGTTCAGGGATAAAGCTGCAGTAAATTTACAGCTCATTTTTTTTTTTTAAGATTTTATTTATTTATTTGACAGAGAGATCACAAGTAGGCAGAGAGGCAGGCAGAGAGAGAGAGAGAGGAAGAAGCAGGCCCCCTGCTGAGCAGAGAGCCGGATGCGGGACTCGATCCCAGGACCCTGAGATCATGACCTGAGCCGAAGGCAGCGGCTTAACTCACTGAGCCACCCAGGCGCCCCAAATTTACAGCTCATTTTACGTATTGTTTTTCTCTGAAGCATTCTAGTCTCTCTCAAGCATTCTAGTCTCTAAAACCTGCCTGCATTTGTTACTCTTCAATAGTTTCATGCAGTCATTTTATATATATTGCCTGCTTTTATAGTTGTTTTGGGCAAGTATTAGTAGTGAGGTTTTCTTAGGTTAACGTTTGTTGTTGTTTGGACTTGCATGGACTATTCTTTTTTGTAGATTTCTTTAATTAATTAATTTTGAAAGATACTATAATTAATTGAAATGATATATCATATATAATTATGTATATAAATGAATATATAATTAATTGAAAGATAGAGTGAAAGAGAGAGCACAAGCAGGGGGAGTGGCAGAGGGAGAAAGCGAAGGAGAAACAGACTCCCCACTGAGCAGGGAGCCCCACATGGGGCTTGATCCCAGGACCCTGAGATCATGATCTGAGGCCAAGGCAGACGCTTAACTGATTGAGCCACCTAGGTGCCTCTTGCATGGAATTTTCATATATTATTCTGTAAATATGTGTTTTGGAGCAATGGATATTTCATTGTTAATATTGGAAAGTATAGAATTTCTGTAGATTTTTTCTCTTCTTTAGACCTTCCCACATGATCTTGTCCAGTGGACAGAGTAATGTTATGATCCTTTTCCTTGCATTAAGGTACTGAGTTAAATCACATACTAGTAAAATACTAGTGATTTAAAATTTTTAAACCTATAAAATTGTATTATCTTCAATCCATAACTTGTCAGTAGTCTTTTTTGAAGTGATTAAAGCAGGTAGGTTTTAAATTAGGGTTGTAGTGGAGACTAAGGATGTATCAGAGAAAAGTGAAAAGGAAAGACAAGCAAGCGCTCTCAAAGACAGTCCCCTACACTATACTAAGAAATGTAGATTTGAGGGCGCCTGGGTGGCTCAGTGGGTTAAGCCGCTGCCTTCGGCTCAGTTCATGATCTCGGGGTCCTGGGATCGAGTCCCGCATCGGGCTCTCTGCTCAGCAGGGAGCCTGCTTCCTCCTCCTTCTCTCTCTACCTGCCTCTCTGCCTACTTGTAATCTCTCTCATTCAAATAAATAAATAAAATCTTTAAAAAAAAAAAAAAAAGAAATGTAGATTTGAGATTTAAAAACATTTTTTTAGATTTATTTGGCAGACGGAGACCACAAGTAGGCAGAGAGGCAGGCAGAGAGAGAGGAGGAAGCAGGCTCACCACCGAGCAGAGATCCCCATGCAGGGGTCGATCCCAGGACTCTGGGATCATGACCCGAGCCAAAGGCAGAGGCTTTAACCCACTGAGCCACCCTGGTGCCCCAGAAATGTAGATTTGATTCTTTAGTCTTTAGGGAACCACTGACATGCAAGAGAAATACTGTATTTCCATTTGTGATATAGAAAGCTTATTCTTGCAGCAATGTGGAGGGAAGATTGGCCTTGTCAAAAATCAAAGAAAGGATTCTGATTTTGAAGCTTTTTTGATAATTTAGGAAAGAAATCCTAAGGGCTTGGTGTGCTGGGGTGGCTCAGTTGGTTGTGTCTGACTCTTAATTTCTGCTCAGTTGTGATCTCATGGATCATGGGATCCAGCCCTGCATGGGACTCTGCTCTCAGTGGGGAGTCTCTCTCTCCTCCCTCTCCCTCTGCTTCTGCATGTGTGCAGACATGCTCTCTTTTCTAAAATAAATAAATAAATCTTAAAAAAAAAATACTGAGAGTTTAAACTAGATAGTGTCAGTGAGGGTAGAAAGGTGAATCCACATTTTTTTCTTTTTTTTGTTAAATAAGCTCCATGCCTCTCTCTGCATGCATTTCTGCCTACTTGTGATCTCTCTCTCTCTCTCTCTGTCAAATAAATAAATAAAATCTTTTAAAAAAATAAATGGTCTCAGGGTCCTGTGATCAAGCCTCGTATTGGGCTCTCTGCTCGGCGGGGAGCCTGCTTTCCCCTCTCTCTCTGCCTGCCTCAATGTGTACTGTGATCTCTCTCTCTCTCTCTGTCAAATAAATAAATAAAATCTTTAAAAAAGAAAGAAGCTCCATGCCCAATATGGGTCTTGAACTTCTGACCCTGAAATCCAGAATCTTACCCTCTTATCAACTGAGCCAGCCAGGCATCCCGTGAATACACATTTTTGAACTAAAATTTAAATTGATACAAAAGAGAACTTGTTTTCTGGTAAGATAAGAGGGTGCACGTTGTATTGCCTTCCCTATGGAAGAGAATTATTGTGTATATAGATGGGTAATTCCCTAGAGCTTAGACCTCCTTATATAATAGTTTCTGGAGTTGTCCTACCCAGACTGGAGTATTTCAGAGACCTGTGGCTGGGAGAGAAGTTTCATAGTCTCCTAAGTAAGTACTGCATAGGAGCAACAAAAGCAAATTGGTCTAAAGCTAGATATCAGGAGCTAGCTTACAAGAGACTCAGTTAAACACAATGTGTGATCCTAGATTGGAAAAAAATTCCTATTAAAGGAAA
Organism: Neogale vison; assembly: GCF_020171115.1. Taxonomy (NCBI): domain Eukaryota; kingdom Metazoa; phylum Chordata; class Mammalia; order Carnivora; family Mustelidae; genus Neogale; species Neogale vison. Next base: position 27,951,323 of record NC_058095.1, on the reverse strand, counting down.
GAATTCCTATTAAAGGAAAGATAGTTGGTGAAATTTGAATATGGACTATATTTGCACTAAATAATAGTATATCAGTGCTAAATTTCCTAAATTTGGTAAGGTGCTGTGGTTATTTAAGAGAATGTTTTTCTTATCAGGAGAAATAATGAAGAAGTACTTTAGAATCACAGTACTTTGGAATGTGTATTCTCAAATCATCTTCAATAATAAGTAATGATAATGTGGTGATAATATGTATCTTTGAAAGTTTCAAAGCAAGTGTGGCAAAATGTTAACTGAAGATTTATCCATAGTAGGGTCTGGGAAGTTACAGCTTATGGGCCAAATCCAGCCCATGAACTACTTTTGCTCAACTTCCAAATTAAGAATCGTTTTTCCAGGGGCACCTGGCTGCTTCAGTCAGGTAGAGTATTTGACTCGTGACCTTGGGATTTTAAGTTTGACCCCCATATTGGGTATAGAGATTATTTAAAAATAAAATCTTTTAAAAAAGATTTTCATATTTAGAAAAAAAAGGAAGAAGAAAATGCAACAGAAAAAGAAAGATAATATGTATTTGGCCCACAAAGCATAAAATATTTAGGATATTGATCTTTATAGAAAAAGTTTGCGGACTTCTGACCTAGTGGAAGGCATAAGAAAGGTTCACTGAGCTATACTGACTTTACTGTATGTTTGACCTATTTTCATAACAAAATGAGTGAGGAAAACAAGATAAATGTTGTTTTAGGAAGTCAAGAAACCTAGGTTTAGGTTAAGACCACCCATCAGGAACCACTGCATGAAAGCATCAAGGAATCAAGGGCAACTACTCAAAGCAGGTGTTTTCTGCTAATTGTTTTGATATCTGGAAGACATGTACCAGGTAGATGAGCAAAGTTTGAATGCAGCTGAGAATTAAATATTTTTGCCATAATTCCATTTCTGGGTCACTGACTTTTGTTATTTCGTGGTATCAGATAAACCTCTGTGTGTGTGTATGTGTTGCATGTGTGAGTGTGTACGCATGAATGAATGCTTTGGTTTTTGTTTCCTCATCCCTACCCAATGATAGGGCTTACTGTGTGGTATCTGCCTTTATGGTATATAGAGAGAGGAAGGACCCTCTCGCCAAATTTTTTTAGATGACTAAAAGCAGTTTTTATAACATTTCTGAATTTTCATTAATTGACAGTAAGGATCACCTTAAGTTTTAATATATGTGCTGCCGAAGCGAGCACCACCTTAAGTTTTAAAATACTCCAGTTGAGCCAGCATAGCTGATGCCGGGCTTGATGAGGCAAGCTCATCAAGCAGGGGTTGCTGTAGTAAGTATTTGAAAGCCGACCAGAGTCAGATATCCAAAAGGACTCTATCTCTAGATTGCCAGGAAGATAAAAATTTCTCTTTTAGTTTCTAGTAGCTTAAGTAGAACCAATATATGAGTAGATGGGTTAGAGAGCACTGGCTTGGGACCCAGGTAGCTTGCTAACAAATATGACAGAACATGTATGATCCTGGTAGATTCATTTTTCTTTGTTTTAAAAAATGGGATGTAATATTTACCTCTTTTTCTACTGTAAGATTTTACTAATCATCTTTTGTGGCTTGGCAAGTTTTATATTTTCAGTGGTTACAGCACATTGTGTAGTGTTAGTAAAAGATACGGGGAGCCTGGGTGGCATAGTCATTTGGGCATTCAGCTCTTGATTTTGGCTTAGGTCATGATCTCAGTGTCGTGAGATTGAGGCATGCTCTGGGCTCTGCATTCAGCAGAGACTGCTTCAGATTCTCTCTCCTTCTCTCCTGATGCCCCAATGCACTCTCTCCCCTTCTAAAGTAAATAAATAAATCTTTTTAAAAAATAAGAGAAAATATATAAATATATAAAAAGATCTAGAAAGACCATTTACATGTAACTAATTGATGGTGATTTCAGATCATTCTTACTGGTTCATTGAAATAGCTCCTGAGTGGATCTTCACAGTTTCCTGGTTTGAAACAGAATGATACTCATATCATCTGTATATATTTACTTTTTCCTCCTCTTTTTTTGCTCTCTACAGCATCCAGTTTGTCTTTAGACCTACAGCCAATCTTGACTTCCTTTACTCTCAGGCAGTGAGAATAGGTGACATGTAGTATTGTGCTCTTTAATTACTTATAGGTCAAGTATTTTGTTATGTATATATATATGAATGCTTTAAAAAAATATTCTGACTATTATCATCTTATTATTCCCTATGAGAGGAATATCCCGTCCTCTTTTCAGTTCATTTGTTGATTTTTTTTTTTTTTTGGAAGATCTTATTTATTTATTTGACAGAGAGAGACACAGTGTAAGAGGGAACACAAATGGAGGGTGGGAGAGGGAGAAGCAGGCTTCCTGCTGAGCAGGGAGCCTAATGAGGGGCTTGATCCCAGGACCCCAGGATCATGACCTGAGTTGAAGGCAGACACTTAACGGTTGAGCCACTCATTTGTTGGTATTAACGGTTGAGCCACTCATTTGTTGGTATTAATCACTTCCATGAAAAATGTAGAAATCATGTACTCCTCTCTATATCATTTGTTATTCCTATATATTACATCTGCATACATTAGATTCATTTAAAAAGTTTTTATTTTTTTATTTTTAAGTAATCTTTACACCCAGTGTAGGGCTTGTACTCTGTCCTGAATTCGAGAGTTGTAGGCTCCACCAGCTAAGCCAGGCAGTGCCCCACATCTGCATATATTATAAATCAAGAATTCAGTGTCATTATTTTTGCTTTAAACAGTCATATGTAGGGGCACCTGGGTGGCTCAGTGGATTAAGCCGCTGCCTTCGGCTCAGGTCATGATCTCAGGGTCCTGGGATCGAGGCCCGCGTCAGGCTCTCTGCTCGGCAGGGAGCCTGCTTCCTCCTCTCTCTCTGCCTGCCTCTCTGTCTACTTGTGATCTCTCTCTGTCAAATAAATAAATAAAAATCTTTAAAAAAAAATAAACAGTCATATGTATTTTAAAGAATCTAAGAGAAAAATATTTTTAAAATTTATCCACATATTTACTGTATTATATACAACATGATAGTTTACTTTGGAAATTCCCAGTTTACAAAAGGACTCCCAGAGCTAATAGGTGAGTTTGCAGGATACAAGAGCAATGAACAGAAGCCCATTGTATTTCTGTATGTTGACAGTGAACAAGTGGAATTTCTTTCATGCTAAAAGTACTATTTTTTTTTTTAAGATTTTATTCATTTATTTGACAGAGATCACAAGTAGGCAGAGAGGCAGGCAGAGAGAGAGGAGGAAGCAGGCTTCCTGCTGAGCAGAGAGCTGATGCGGGGCTCTATTCCAGGACCCTGGGATCATGACCTGAGCCGAAGGCAGAGTGCTTTAACCCACTGAGCCACCCAGGAGACCCTAAAAGTACTATTTATAGTACTCACAATATTAAATACTTGAGTTTAAATTCAACAAAAAACATGCATGATTTGTAGTCTGAAAACCACTAAACATTGAAAAAAAATCAAAGGAGACCTAAATAATTGAAGAGATATATTGTGTTAATGGATTGGAAGACTAAATAATATTATCTCCAAATTGATATAGATTCAATGCATTCTAAATCAAAATCCCAGCGAGCTTCTAAAATAAATATTGACAAGAATATTCTAAAAATTTTAGGGAAAGTGAAGGAACTAGACTAGCCAAAGCAATTTTGAAAAAGAAAACAAGTTTAAAGAACTCATATCATTTAATTTTAAAAACCTACAGTAATCAAGATGGTATGATACTGTTGAAAGGATAAATATGTAAGTTAGTCAAGCAGAACAGAGGGTCCAGAGAGAGACCCATACAAATAGAGTCAGCAGATTCTTAGCAAAGGTGCAAAGACAAATCAATGAAGAAAGGGTAGTCTTTTCAACACATGGTGCTAGAGCATCTAGACATCCATATGCACAAAAATAAACTTTTAGGGACACTTGGATGGCTCAGTTGGTGAAACATGTGACTCTTGATTTTGGGGTTGTGAGTTTGAGCCCCATCTTGGGTATTAAGATTACTTGAAAATAAAATCTTTAAAAAAAAAAAAAAAACAGGGGCACCTTGGTGGCTCAGTGGGTTAAAGCCTTTGCCTTCGGCTCAGGTCATGGTCTCAGGGTCCTGGGATCGAGCCCCACATCGGACTCTCTGCTCAGCGGGGAGCCTAATTCCCCCGCTCTCTCTCTGCCTCTTGTGATCTCTCTCTCTGTCAAATAAAGAAATCAAATCTTAAAAAGAAAATTAAAAAATAAAGTTCAGGGATGCCTGGGTGGCGCAGTTGGTTGGACGACTGCCTTCAGCTCAGGGCGTGATCCTGGAGTCCTGGGATCGAGTCCCACATCAGGCTCCCAGCTCCATGGGGAGTCTGCTTCGCTCTCTGACCTTCTCCTCGCTCGTGCTCTCTCTCACTGTCTCTATCTCAAATAAATAAAATAAAATCTTTAAAAAAAAAATAAAAATAAATAAAAATAAAGTTCAAAATTATAAAATAAAATTGGGGCACCTGGGTGGCTCAGCTGGTTAGGCATCTGCCTTTGGCTTGAGTCATGGTGTGGAGGTCCTGGATATAAGGCCTGGACCCAGCTCCCTCCTTTGTGGGGAACCTGCTTTTCCCTTTCCCTCTGTTGTACGCAAACGCACTCTTACTCTGTCTCAAATGGGTGGATACAATCTTAAAAAAAAAAAAAAATAAAAGTAAAAAATAAAAGTAGACTTTGACTAATAGCTTATATAAAAATGAATGCAAAATGGATCATATTGATAAACTTAAAGCCTATAAAGCTTATAGAATAAAATATAGGAGAAAGGGGGCGCCTGGGTGGCTCAGTGGATTAAGCCGCTGCCTTCGGCTCAGGTCATGATCTCAGTGTCCTGGGATCGAGCCCCGCATCAGGCTCTCTGCTCAGCAGGGAGCCTGCTTCCATCTCTGTCTCTGCCTGCCTCTCTGCCTACTTGTGATCTCTCTCTGTCAAATAAAATAAATAAAATCTTAAAAAAAAAAAATAGGAGAAAGTCTTTAACAGCAGAAGCAGTATCTATAAAAGACAAAATTTATAAATTGAATTATATCAAAATAAAAACTTGTTTTCTAAAAGATACTGTAAAGAGATGAAAAGAAAGCCACAGACTGGCAGAAAATATTTTTAAGTCACATATCTGACAAAGGATTTGTATCCAGAAAATACAAAGAACTCTTGGGGCACCTGGATGGCTCAGGTCATGATCTCATGACTGGGTTCCTGGGATCAAGCCTTGCATCAGGCTCCACACTCAGCTGGAGTCTGCTTGAGGATTCCCTCTTGCCCTTTCCCTCTTCCCCTCCCCACCCCTGCCCTCACGTGTGCTCTCTATAACATAAAAATAAATTAGAAAAATGAAGAACTCTTCACAGCTCAACAGTAAGAAAATAACCTAATAAAAGTTGAACAAAAGGTCTAAACAGACACAACCTGCCAGAGTACACATGGTTAATAAACATGTAAAAAGATGTTCAACATTATCAGTTTTTAGGGAGATACAAATTAAAACCACAGTGAGATACCACTGTATGCCTATTAAAAAGACTTAGAAATAAAGATGAACTGAAAGAAATATAGGCAATGCCAAGTACTGATAAGTATGTGGAGCAATTGGAAATCTCATTAATTGCTGGTAGGAATATAAAATGGTCTTGTTACTGTGGAAAATGGTTTGGCAGTTTTTAAATGAAGTTAAACATACTATTATCATATGACCCAGCATTCCCATTCATAAATACTAATCCAAGAGAAATGAAAACTCAGGTTCACACTAAACATCAATGTTTAATGGCAGTGTTATTCATAATTGCCAGAAATTGCAGTCTACTTCAGTGTACATGCCACAAAGAGTGAATTTTACCTCTTTATTAAATATTCATTAATTTAAAATTTTTTTTTCAAAAGACTTTTTAATTTATTCATTTGAGAGAGACAGAGTGAGCAAGAACACAGCAGGGTGAGGGGCAGAGAGAGGAGGAGAAGCAGACTCCCTGCTGAGCAGGGTGTCTTATGTAGGGCTCAGTCCCAGGACCCTGGGATCATGACCTGAGTTGAAGGCACATGCTTAACTGACTGAGCCACCGAGGTACCCCAGTTCATTAATTTTCATTAAAAAATAAAACAGGGGCAACCTGGGTGGCTCAGTGGGTTAAGGCCTCTGCCTTTGGCTCAGGTTATGATTCCAGAGTCCTGGGATCAAGCCCTGTGATCAGGCTCTCTGCTCAGCAGGGAGTCTGCTTCCCTTCCTCTCTCTCTGCCTGCCTCTCTGCCTACTTGTGATCTCTGTCTGTCAAATAAATAAATAAATCTTTTAAAAATAAAAGAAAAAATAAACAAAACCACACACACACACAAACTATGAGGGGAAAATACAAATGGACTACCAACTATAACAAATGAACCTAACTGTATTATAAATGAATAACATAAACACACAGAAATGGGTAAGAGAGAAAAGAACTAATCTGAAATGATTTTGGAAACGGTGTTTTGGCTGAATAAGGCTGAAGACAAAAAGAACTCTAGGGGCGCCTGGGTGGCTCAGTGGGTTAAACCACTGCCTTCGGCTCAGGCCATGATCTCAGGGTCCTGGGATTGAGTCCCGCATCAGGCTCTCTGCTCAGCAGGGAGCCTGCTTCCTCCTCTCTCTCTGCCTGCCTCTCTGCCTGCTTGTGACCTCTCTCTGTCAAATAAATAAATCTTTAAAAAAAAACAAAACTCTAGTTACTTTGTTACTCATAAGGATATGGTTCAGCAATTCTGAAACTATATAGTAGATGTGAATAAATAAGTAAGTGTATTATAGATAATGAGAGCCAGTTTTCTTAACTGTCCAAGAAGGCAGTTACAAATAAGGAAAGGGGGAAGGTTAGATAATAACCCTGTGGTTTTAGATTAGAGTTGTGAAGGTATTAGTAGGAACTCACTTTCTCTCACATATCACAGATTGGTGTGTGTGTGTGTGTGTGTGTGTGTGTGTAGGTATATATATATGAGAAATTCCTTTTGTTAAATGTAGAATGACTAAGGGAAATAATTATTGCAACCAAGATAGTCTGATATATGCTAAAATTAGTAGGTTAAAATTTGAGGAGGATGAGGATATATGCATAATCTCAAGTATACCCCTAAAGATATTTCTTAATTGAAATGGAAAAATCAGTGGAGATGCCTGGCAGACTGCCTTTACCAAGTGATCAAGGTTAATAGCATCAGTGTCGACATCATGTACCCCTCTCTGACGTGACACTGAGGGCATACCATTTTTGTGTTGTTTTTATTTTGAAGTGCTAAATTTAAATAATGAGGAAATAAACTCAAATTGGGTACTCTTCAGAAGTGTCAAAGTCATAAAAGAAAGGCTGAGAAATTGTCACACAGTGGAAGAGACTAAGGTGATGTGATAACCAAGCAATGTAGGATCCTGGAACAGGAAAAAGTTATTAGTGGAAAAATTGGTAACTTCAAATAAAGCCTTAATTTAGTTAATAGTTAATAATTTTACCAATGTTAATTTGTTAGTTTTGATAATGGTACTGCATTATGCAAGATATTAACATTAAAGGAAGCTGGGTGAAGGGTATATGGTAACTACTGTTTTTGCAACATTCTGTAAGTCTGTAATTATTTCAAAGTTTAAAAAAAAAAAGCTCATTAGTAACCAGAAATAGACTTTTCCCCAAAAAAGAAAAAAGGGAGTGTCTGTTGACTTTTTTTCCTTTAGAGAAATAAGTACTTCATAAACAAAAGGTTCAAGGAGAAAAAATTGGTAGCTAAAGAAACGTTTATTATTTTAAAGATTGTGATTTTAAAAACAAGCCAGTGAACTATTACTCTAAAGCTATAAAACATCTCTAAGAATTCCTTTCTTAATCTGTAGGGAAAAAACTCCACACACATTCTCTATTTCTTCTTCCTAGTAAAATTACCCCCCCACACAACAAATATTATACAGATGTTTAATATTTTGGCATATTATGGGTTTTGTTTGTTTGTTTTTAGTGGGCACCTTTGGAATCAAACCACAATTTAAAATATTTCCCTAGAGAAAATGTATTTCAGATTCATAACAAGTTGAACTTTTGGTATAACCCCAAAATTCCATTTGTAAATTAGACACAAAAAGAATAAAGAATATAATACAAACTCCATCTGTAATTTCACTACCCAAGGACAGCTATTATTAACACTTAGGTATATGTCCTTGAAGAATCTTGTTATGTACCTATGCTGTATGTGTGCGTTTGTTATTGCTAGCATTTGTTTAATTTCCAGATTGGACATAAAATGAAGGAAGAGGGACCTAGAAAACGTTTCAAATTAACCTTTTATTTGGTATTAACAGTTTTGTCTGAGTTTGTCCTTTCTCCATTTAAACTAGTGTGGAGAAATACAGAACAGAGGGAAAATATACCTAGAATCTTAGAATTGGGCCAATTAGAAGAACCACACTGAGAGGGGGCTCCTGGGTGGCTCAGTCAGTTTAGCATCTGACCTCAGCTCAGGTCATGATCTCGGGGTCCTGTGCTCGAACCCCACTTTGGGCTCTGCTCTGGAGTCTACTTGTCTCTCTCCCTCTGCCCCTTCCCTCACTCATGCTCTCCCTGTGTCTCTCTCTCTCTCAAATAAATAAAAATCTTAAAAGAAAAGAAACACATTGAGAAAATCCTGACATATAGCCCATTCATTGTGCTGGTAGTATCTTTAAAATTTACTGCTTTTATTGAATGCAGTTTATGTATAGTAAATATATTGATACTTAGTGTATAGTTTGATGAAATTAGATAAATTATGCCCACATAGAATCAAGAAACCAAGATACAGAATGATGGTAGTTGTGGGGAATGGAATGGAAGAGATAGAAGATGGAATGTTACTTGTTTGAATTTACCTTTTGGGTAGTAAGTATTTTATATATTTAAAAATTAAAATTTGGGGCACCTGGTTGGCTTAGTGGGTTAAAGCCTCTGCCTTCAGCTCAGGTCAGGATCCCAGGGTCCTGCAACGAGCCCCACATCAGGCTTTCTGCTCAGCAGGGAGCCTGCTTTCTCCTCTCTCTCTGCCTGCCTCTGCCTACTTGTGATCTCTGTCTGTCAAATAAATGAATAAAATCTTTAAAAAAAATTTTTTTAGTTAAAATTTAATCAGTTTATATGTAGTTTATGTCAGAGGCAGACAGGAACAGTGACTCCAACTGTATTCCAGATATAACCACATTGGAGGAAAGAAAAGAACTAATACAAGTAACTTTTGTACATAATATTTTAACTGTATACCCTCAGTCTGGGAGAAGGAAACTGCAGACAGATCTTCAACTCTTTAATACATTTGTTTCATATTGGTATGGGTGTGACGATTCTGAAAATATGTGTTAAAGGATTGAGCAATGAATAATATTGATATTATATAGAGTTAGGATCCTGACTACGAAAGAAGAGAAATATGGATTCAGGGAAGGTAAGGAACAACCCTGTGGGATTCGATAGATTATATCTCCCCCTGCTTATATATATAGTTATATCCCTCCTCCTATATATCTCCTTTCTCTATCTGTTACAAGATTGTCACTGCAGTGACACCTCAATATCAGTGAGCACACAGATTTTGAATTCCTCACTAAAGGGAACAAGAGCTCCTTGGAGTAATGGCTCATTCTATTTCAGGGACAGGGAACATTAAAAGATAAGCCTTGGAACATCTTGTGCCAGAAAGTTAAAAAGTGCTTTGGGCGGGTGGAGGGGGGAGAAAAAGAAGAGAAAGGAAGAAAAAAAAAAGTTGGGGTCTGTTAAAAGGACACTACAGCCAAATTGAGGGGCTCCCACTGGCCAAATCCTGGAATATAAGCATCAGTATAAAAATGGTAATGGATTGTATAGCCTATTGAATAAAATAGGAATCCATTTTATCCATGACACATGACAGATGAATGGATGGATAAAAAGGGAAGGCTTTTTCTCTTAATAGAATGCAGACTGTTAAATGTGAAGGGAATGGTGGAGTTGAAAAAAAAATCAGCATTTTATAATCATCATAGTGAAGATTGGGTCTAGAACATTCAGTGGTTGCTAAATTTAGAGGGAATCTTTGATGAGCAGGATGTTTACATGGTTTGGAAGTATCTCTTCACAGATTACTTGTTAGATATAAGGTAGGAAACAGTAACTATAACTATATACATTGGAAAAGAACAGACAGTGCCTTGAGGAGGTGATGAAAATTAGTAACTTCAGGGAGGAACAGACAGACATTTTATACCTATAGATAGATACCCCGAAAAGGACAATATCACTCTTGTAGTATTTTGGCCAAGAATGTATAACTAGAATCTAATACTAAAGGAATGCCAGACAAATACAAATTTAGTAACATTCTTTAAAATACCACTGTATAGTCTTCAGTGTCATGTATAGTCTTCAGTATAATGTAACAGTGTCATGAAAGACAAAGATAGGTTAAGGAATTGGTCTAGATTAAAGGAGACCAACAAGACATGATAAGAAAGTACATGTGATCCCGAAGGGAGGGAAAAACATGTTTTTAGACATTATATATTTTAAATCTTTTTAGATGTAATCTGCAAGGGTATCTCATTTTAATTTTGTCATTTAATTTTAATGTAATATTACTAATAAGTTTGAATTTTAATAAATGCTAATCAATTTCTAACTTAAGTATTTTGTTAATTTATTTTTAAGATTTATTTATTTGATAGAGGGAGAGGGAGAGAACAAGCAGGGGCAGTGGCAGGGAGAGGGAAAAGCAGGCTTCCCACTGAGGAGGAAGTGAAGCAGGCCTTGATCCCAGAACCCTGGGATCACGACCTGAGCCCAAGGCAGATGCTGTAATGTAAGTTAGAGTGCCTAGATGGTTTAGTCGGTTAAGTGTCTGCCTGGGATCGAGCCCTGCATCTGGCTTCCTCCTCAGTGGAGAGCCTGCTTCTCCCTTCTCCCTCTGCCTGTTGCTGTCCCCACTTGTTCTCTCTCTCTTTGTCTTTGTCAAATAAATAAATAAAATCTTTTTTTTTTCAAAGATTTTATTTATTTGACAGACAGAGATCACAAGTAGGCAGAGAGGCAGGCAGAGAGAAAGAGGGAAGCAGGCTCCCTGCCGAGCAGAGACCCAGATGCGGGGGCTTGATCCCAGGACTCTGTGATCATGACCTGAGCCGAAGGCAGAGGCTTTAACCCACTGAGCCACCCAGGTGCCCAATAAATAAAATCTTTTTAAAAAAGAAACATTTTTTTAGAAGATTTTGTAGTAATAACAGAGTTTTCCTCTGTAATTGCCACCCAGTTCCCCTCATGTTAACATGTTATATAACCGTGTAACATGGTTTGGTTATCATTATATTTATCAACATTATATTTATCAAAACTAAGAAATCAACATTGATCAAATGATACTCTAAATGTATGTACTCTACTCAGAATTTTCCAGTTTTTCCATTCTCTCTTATATTCTAGAGTCTAATCCAGAAACTTGCATTACATTTAATATACCCACTTTTGGGGCACCTGGGTGGCTCAGTCAGTTAAGCATCTGCCTTTGGCTCAGGTCATGATCTCAGGGTCCTGGGATCGAGCCCCACATTGGGCTCTCTACTCGGCGGGGAGCCTACTTCCCCCTCTCTCTCTGCCTACCTGTCTGTCTACTTGTGATCACTCTCTGCCTGTGTCAAATAAACAAATAAAAGCTTAAAAAAAAAAGATTTACTCTTTCTCAAAAAATAAAATAAAAAATATACCCACTTTTAATTAATTAACTAATTAATTAATTAATTCTTAGAGATAAAGGTAGAAGAGACCCTTAGGGTCTATACTAGGCACTTCCAATGTATCCAGTTTTAAATCAGGCTTTGTCTTAGCCTAATTAAAAGTTCATCTGGTGGTGCACTCTTGATTTCAGCTTTCAGCTCAGGTCATGATCTTCGGGTTGTGGGATTCAACTCCATGTGGGGCTTCACCCTCAGCAGGGAGTATGCTTGGAATTCTCTCTCTTCCTCTCCCTCTGCCCCACCAACTCATGCTCTCTCTCTCCCTCATAATAAATCAGGAAGTAAGGAGGGAGATAGAGAAAGGAAGGAAGGAAAAGAGAGAAAGAAAATGACGTTTAAAAAAAAAAAAAAACTGCATCTGGGGGCTCCTGGGTGGCTCAGTTGGTTAAGTGTCCTACTATTTGGACTTGGGTCATGATCTCAGGGTCCTGAGGTCGATCCCCCTCCCCGCCCCCACCACGGGGCTCTGTGCTTAGCAAGGAGTTTGCTTAGGATTCTCTCCCCCTCTCCCTTTTCCCCTTCCCTTTTCCCTGCTTCGCTTGTATGCTGTCTCTCTCTCAAATAAATAAATAAATCTTTATTTAACCTTTTTTTTTTAAAAGATTTTATTTATTTATTTGACAGAGAGACCACACGTAGGCAGAGAGGCAGGCAGAGAGAAAGTGGGGGGAAGCAGGCTCCCTGCTGAGCAGAGAGCCCGATGTGGGACTTGATCCCAGGACCCTGAGATCATGACCTGAGCCGAAGGCAGAGGCTTAACCCACTGAGCCACCCAGGTGCCCCAATAAATACAATCTTTAAAGAAAATTTCTATATTTCTTCTCTCAACTAAATCACTGAAAGATAAACCTGCTTTTTCTCGCCAGTGTATGAGCTCCTGGATAATTTGATGTTTCATTATATATTTTCTCTTTTTTTAAAATGTGTTTTTAATAGCACTTTTTGTGTCCTTTTTGATATGACAGCTTATAAATGCTTTAATTCTGAGAGAAATAATTGCCTAGATTTAATCTGTTCATTTTAACAATGGTCTTTGCTTTGGTTTTTTAGGCACGAGATGTGCGCACCAACGAAGTGGTGGCTATCAAAAAAATGTCTTATAGTGGAAAGCAGTCTACTGAGGTAGGTAAAATGTATGCATTCTTATTCACATATTAGAGAAAGACATGCTATTTTTAAGGGGGATAGATGGGAATCCTTTAAAAAATATACATACATAAAGAAAAGTATACAAATATTAAGGGTATATCTAAGTGAATTTTCTTTAAGAAACTAAATAGGCCCATTAAAGTGTATCTAAAGCCATAAACAGAACATCAATGGCCTCCCAGCTTGTGCCCCTAGCTTTTTATTTTTTAATATATGTGCTGCTGAATTGAGCTTTTTAAAACTGTGGTTTAATATACTACTTTATCTGTATCATAGGGGAATTATCAATTTTTAAATAAGTAAACTAGAATAAGATATATGTGACAATAAATTATATTGTATATAGTTTTTTAAAGGTTTAGACATTGTTTAAGGCTTATTTTAAATTTTAATAATCAACAGGCAGTTATATCTAGTCTAAAAATAGTGTGTAATAATTTGAAAAACAAATTATTGATATTACATTGATACTACTTTGGTTTGCTAACATTCTGATTAATTCTCTTCAGATTATATTTATTCTATTGTATAAATTATTTTATGACATGTATTCTTTCTGAATCTAGGATTTTTAGACTTCAATTTTTTAAATTAATTATTTTAATTGTGGTAAAATATACACAACAAAATTTATCATCTTAACATCTTTAAATGTACAGTTCATTGGCATTGAAGCCATTCACATTGTCATGCAATCATCACCACCATTCTTGTCCAGAACTCATTTCATCTTGCAGAATTGAAATTCTATACCCATTAAGCAATAATTCCCCATTCTCTGCATCCTCCACCCTTGGAAATCACCATTCTCATTTCTGTCTCTATGAATTTGATCACTCTAGGTGTCTCATGTAAGTGAAATCATGTAGTATTTGACCTTTTGTGACTGGCTTATTTTACTCAGCATAATGTCCTCAGAGTTTATCCATGGTATGGTATGTGTCAGAATTTCCTTCCTTTTTAAGGCCGTATAGAGAGAGAGAGAGAGTGTGTGTGTGTGTGTGCGTGCGCGCAAACTACCACACTTTGTTTATCCATCCATTTTTCAATGGACAGTTAGGTTGCTTCCCTCATTTGGTTATTGTGCTGCTATGAACTGGCTATGTAAATACTTCTTTGAATCTCTGCTTTCAGTAATTTCAGGTATATGGCTAAGATGGAATTGCTGAGTTAGTATTTACTTTTTGAAGATTTTGGTTTTCTGCCTTTTTTGGAAGTTCTGTTTTATGGTAAATTTAATTTTTGTGAAGATTGTATTGTGGGTATGGTAACACTATTATGATTATATCACTCTTTCATCATTTTGATACCTAAAATTTTTTCTAAAAATTCCTGAACCTCTAAAAAACTCCCATTTCTTTTTTATTTGCCATTCTATAGCACAGCTGTAGGACTAGCTTTCACAGGCAGATTGTCACTGTTTTGGAGTCTATTTGATTAGTTACAGCTAAAACAAAGTTTCATTTAGTTTATCATCTTTTCACATCCAATTATTAGTGTCCTTCATGAAAGTCCTTTTTACCTTGAAGAGTATAGGTTTTTGCTTTGTTCTGAGTTTGGTCCCAGAGCATTCAAATCTGAAATTTAAAGCCCATGAAATGTTTTCAGAATTTTGCATTTTATATTGTACACATTTTATATAAAACACTGTAAACTTACTTTGCTGTATTTTGTTGAGGACTTGTGAAATAAAATAAATATATGATCTTAAATTTTAGAACAAAATATTTTTTAAAGTTTTCTATTATGCTGGTAGTTTCTGAGCCTTTAGAAATATGGCCCAAGTTAGTAGAAAAGCTTGAAAAAACTAAAACAAGAACAGTAAGCAGTTTTCTAATTTCCATCACCTATCACTAAGCCTCTAGAATCTTTGAGTATGAATCAAAGGATTTGTAATTTTAGAGTTCCCTGGTTGCTTTTTTTTTTTTTTTTAAGATTTTATTTATTTATTTGTCAGAGAGAGAGCACAAGCAGGCAGAGTGGCAGGGAGAAGCAGAGAGAGAAACAGGCTCCCCACTGAGCAAGGAGCCCGATGCGGGACTCGATCCCAGGACCCTAGGATCATGACCTGAGCTGAAGACAGTGGCTTAACCTGCTGAGCCACCCAAGCACCCCTCCCTGGTTACTTCTTAAGAATAACTATGGAGGGGCGCCTGGGTGGCTCAGTGGGTTAAAGCATCTGCCTTCATCTCAGGTCATGATCTCAGGGTTCTGGGATCGAGCCCCACCTCGGGCTCTCTGCTCCGTGGGGAGCCTGCTTTCCCCGCCCCCCCACCCCCCCCCGCCTGCCTCTCTGCCTACTTGTGATCTCTGTCTGTCAAATAAATAAATAAAATCTTAAAAAAAAAAAAAAAAGAATAACTATGGATATGACATAAGGTTGTCATGGAATAGCTTACAGCCAAATACTTATCTGTATTTCCTCAAAGCCATCGGTGAAGAAGTAAAATATATAAGAAAATGTTTTCATACTGCTTGCTTTTTTCTGTGACCTTTCCTATATAATAACAATTGTTTACTAGCATTTAAGAAAGTATGCATTTAGGAATTTAAATCTCAAAGTAATTATTTGAGTTTAAAAAACATAACCTTAATATTTGATAGAACATATAAGCCAGAGACACAATAGGTGACCTATATGACACGTAAATTACATGTTAATAAAGCTGCAAATAATGGGGAAATTGATGGGTCGCCTGGGTGGCCCAGTTGGTTAAGGTTAAGTGTCTGTCTTCAGTCCAGCTCTGGATCCCAGAGTCCTGGGATTGAGCCTACAGTCAGGCTTCCTGCTCAGTGGGGAGCCTGCTTCTCCCTCTCCCTTTGCCTCCCCCCCCCAACGCATACTCTCCCCCTCTCTTTAGCTCAAATAAATAAGTAAAATCTTTATTTCTTTTATTTAAATTCATTTAATTAATGTAATGTAGTATTGGTTTCAGAGGTACAGGCCTATGATTCAGCAGTCTTACATAATACCCAGTGCTCATTATATCACATGGCCCTCCTTAATATCCATCACCCAGTTATCCCATCCCTCTACCCCATCCCCTCCAGCACCCTTAGTTTGTTTCCTGTGATTAAGAGTCTCTTACAGTTTGTCTGTCTGGTTTCGTCTTGGTTTATTTTTTCTTCTCTTCCCCTGTGATCCTCTGTTTTGTTTCTTAAATTCCACATATCAGTGAGATCACATGATAATTGTCTTTCTCTGATTCTAATTGACTTATTTCACTTAACATAGAATCCTCTAGTTCTATCCACGTCATTGTGAATGGCAAGATTTCATTTTTTTTTAAGACTTTATTTATTTATTTGCCAGAGAGAGATCACAAGTAGGCAGAGAGGCAGGCAGAGAGAGAGAGGAAGGGAGGCAGGCTCCCTGCTGAGCAGAGAATCCAGTGCGGGGCTGGATCCCAGGACCCTGGGATCATGACCTGAGCCGAAGGCAGAGGCTTTAACCCACTGAGCCACCCAGGTGCCCCAAGATTTCATTTTTTTGATGGCTGCATAATAGTCTCTGTGTGTGTGTGTGTGTGTGTGTGTGTGTGTGTGTTTACACACCACATCTTCTTTATCCGTTCATCTGATGGACATCTGGGTCCATTCCATAATTGGGCTATTGTGAACACTGCTTCCATAAACATTGGTGTGCTGGTTCCCCTTCAAATCACTACACTTGTATCTTTGGGGTAAATACCCAGTAGTGCAGTTGCTGGGATGTAGGGTAGCTCTATTTTTAACTTTTTGAGGAACCTCCATACTGTTTTCCAGCTTCCATTCCCATCAACAGTGTAGGAGGGTTCCCCTTTCTCTGCATTTTTGCCAATAGCTGTCATTTCCTGACATGTTAATTTTAGAGATCCTGACTTTAATGTTAACATGTTAATTTTAGATGTTAACTTTAATGTTAACATGTTAATTTTAGAGATCCACAATGCAATACCACTGAAGTGGTATACCACTGAAGTGGTATTGCATTGTGGTTTTGATTTGTATTTGTATTTGTATTGTATTTGTATTTGATTTGTATTTCCTTGATACCAAGTGATGTTGAATATTTTTTCATGCATCTGTTGGCCATTTGTATGTCTTTGGAGAAATGTCTGTTTGTGTCCTCTGCCCATTTCTTGATTGGATTATTTGTTCTTTGGGTATTGAGTTTGGTAAGTTCTTTATAGATTTTTGATACTAACCTGTTATCTGATAAGACATTTGCAAATACCTTCTCCCATTCTGTAGGTTGTCTTTTGGTTTTGTCCACTGTTTGCTTTGGTGTGCAAAAATTTTGATAAGTCCTAATAGTTCGTTTTTACCTTTGTTTCTCTTGCTTTTGGAGATGTGTCTAGCCAGAAGTTACTGTAGCCAAGATCAAAGAGGTTGCTGTGCCTGTGTTTTCTTCCAGAATTTTGATGGATTCCTGTCTCACATTTAGGTCTTCCAGCCATTTTGAGTAAAATCTTAAAAAAAAAAAAAAAAAAAAGTGGGGGTGTTGCTTGGGTGGCTCAGTCAGTTAACCATCTGCCTTTGGCTCAAGTCATGATCCCAGAGTCCTGGGATTGAGCCCCATGTCAGGCTCCCTGCTAAAAGAGGGGTCTGCTTCTCCTTCCCCTGCTCTTGCTCTCTCTCTCATCCCTTCAATAAGTAAGTACTTAAAATAAGTTTACTTTACTTACGATAAGTAAAATAGAAAAAAAAAAAACCAAAAAGGGGGAAGTTGAACTAATGAAGAAAAAATCACTGTAGTATATAGTTTTCATCAACATGCTTGGTGTGTGATGGTAAAATTTTAATGAGACTCATTGATGATAAATTTTATCAAACTGAAGTGTTTCTGCCTTGAATAAAATAACTTTATAAATTATGAATTGAGTTTAAACTATATAAATGAAATTACTTTTAAATTTATTAGTTTGCTATTTAAGTATTAAAATAAAGCAAAGTTGGGACGCCTGGGTGGCTCAGTTGGTTGGACGACTGCCTTCGGCTCAGGGCGTGATCCTGGAGTCCCGAGATCGAGTCCCACATCAGGCTCCCAGCTCCATGGGGAGTCTGCTTCACTCTCTGACCTTCTCCTCGCTCATGCTCTCTCTCACTGTCTCTCTCTCTCAAATAAATAAATAAATAATCTTTAAAAAAAAAAAATAAAATAAAATAAAATAAAGCAAAGTTGTATGCTCTCATTAACCCTGTGCTTAAGCTAGTAATTACTTTTTTCTTACATAACTTTCTAAGGAAAAGCAACTGTTCATAATTCTTTTCTTTATTCCCCCCCCCACAGAAATGGCAGGATATTATTAAAGAAGTCAAGTTTCTACAAAGAATAAAACATCCCAACAGTATAGAATACAAAGGCTGCTATTTACGTGAGCACACAGCATGGGTAGGTGTTTGCCCTCTCCTTGCTATAATTTTGTTGCTATTGGTTTAGAATGAATTAATTCAAGAATATCTCAAAATGGTTGTGTAAAGCCATGCAAAAACACCTTGAAATGTTAGTTTCATACTGAGCAAGGAAGAGAAGCTTTTCTTAGAACTCCTTGGCAGTAAGAGATAATAGAACTTGTACAAGTTTACTGCAGAGATTTGGCTGACCTTTATGTGTGTGGTAAAATGTTCTCTGACATTTTTTAGTATCATCATTTTTCATATGGTTATCAAGCATTGTACAATAATCCTATTATTTCAGGGTAAAAGTTAGTATATCTTTTTGACATAAATATGTTGTAATCTATTTAACCACACAGATTTGGTGAATTTTGGTGAAATATGTACTGATTATAATTCTTTGGCTGAATAATACTAATGGTAGAAAATTGAGACACTTTATTATAACAAGTAGAGATTAATTTTCTCTTTTTCCCATTAAAGTGACAGGGTAGTATTCCAGCAGTGGTATAGGCATAATAACTATATCTTTAAAGAGTAAGTTTTCAGGGTGCCTGGATGGCTCAGCAGTTAAGTGTCTACCTTCAACTCAGGTCATGATCTCAGGGTTCCGGGATTGAGCTCTACATTGGACTCCCTGTTCAGCAGGGAACCTGCTTTCCTCTCTCCTCCCCATTTGTGCTATCTTTCTGTTGCTCTGTCTCTCTTTCTCTTTCTCAAATAAATATATAAAATCTTTAAAAAAAAAAAAAAAGAAATAAGACTGAGTAAATTTTCTTTTAACAGAAATGGATTGGGGCACCTGGGTGGCTCAGTGGGTTAAACCGCTGCCTTTGGCTCAGGTCATGATCTCAGGGTCCTGGGATCGAGTCCCGCATCGGGCTCTCTGCTCAGCAGGGAGTCTGCTTCCTCCTCTCTCTCTCTGCCTGCCTCTCTGCCTGCTTGTCATCTCTCTCTGTCAAATAAATAAATAAAATTTAAAAAAAAAAAAGAAATGGATAATAATAGGGCCTACTTTATAAGGTGGTTGTGAGGATTAAATTAGTTAATATGTATAAAATATCTAGCACACAGGAGGTCCTCTGTATTTGCTTCAAGGAAGCATTTAAACTGTAACCTAACCTTTGTTCATATAGATGCAGAGGACAGTTTTCCATTTCCTAATATTTAGAACAACGTAACTATATTCCTTTATAGTTTTAGTTAGTAAGTATAGATGAAGTATACATCTTGTACAAGTGATTGTGTATTGGCATAAAAGATTAATATATTATTGACTTTATCATTTAAGAAATTACTAAATACATAAATACTTATTTTTTAAGGTAAATGATGACTAGCTTTATTTTCCTTAAGGCTATCTTCTTAATCTCCTTGGTGAATTTATTTTATCTCAAATAGAATCTTTTTACTAATTTAGTGCTTTTACAATTTTTCTTCCCATGTAGCTGGTAATGGAATATTGTTTAGGATCTGCTTCAGATTTACTGGAAGGTAGGTTTCCTTTAATTATTCAGGAAAAAAAAGTATTAGCAAAAATATAATGAGAATTCTTATCTTAAATAATGTAAAAACTTCCCAGAAAGAGTGGAAACCTTCGCCTTTTCTAGATTCTCATCATGGTATGCACTGTCCTATCGTAGCATAAAATAGGTGAATTTTCTTATATTATAACTTACCAAGCATTTTTCTTCATTCTTTGTCGTTTAGCTTAACCTATACCTTCTGTTCAGAATGAAGATATGTGAGAATAAAGGGAAAACTTGTCTTTTGTTATTTTTGTTTTTATAATCAACTAATTGTTGAATGTTAGCTTAGAGGGAAATATGCTATGAGCTATATACTTTAACAATTAGGCATAACTGTAATTCCAATTACAAATTTCAGTGGCCTTGTTATATTGTTTTGGGGAGCAAATCTTCTCACAAAATGTTAGTTTTTCAAAATTGCCTGAAATATTAGATGTTTATTTTTTTAAACAAAAATACTCTGTATAGTAATTATTTTCCCATAAATTCTTATTTTAAGTTCACAAAAAGCCATTACAAGAAGTGGAAATAGCAGCAATTACACATGGTGCTCTCCAGGGATTAGCCTACTTACATTCTCATACCATGATCCATAGGTAAGTGCTTTGATAATTATGTATTAACAGCAAATGACTTACTGGGTTTATCAACCATAGAACTTATTAATACTAAAAGTTTTGTTGGTTATAGCCAAATAAAAGCATTTCAGAATCTTATAAACTCAGTTTTTAGGTTGTCCTGCAAACATGCCAGTACATTTGATCTCCTTTTAGGATCAGTTGTTTATTTTTTTTCTATAATGATAAAAGATTTAATTCAAAATTAAATTTTAATTTTCCTTTTAGGATCAGTTTTATCTTTGTCTACATGTGGTGCTGGGCTTTCTGACATTTCTGCACTTTATAGATTTGTGGTAGGAATTTAATTGTAGAATATTTAATTTGGTATATGGAAAAGACATTAGGAATTATGTAGTCTTTTTTCATGTTACAGATAAAGCAATGCCCCAGTTTATGACTAATTTTTCTGAAGTTTACAAAGCCAGACTAGACTAGAACTAAACTTTGGTCTTTTGCATTTCTGGTAATTGATAAGCCAGTTTTGTTCCATTGATCCCATGACATGGACTTAACACTCTGTACTTTCGTGTATTAATCCTTGATAATCCCTAATAATAGATAGTAATGTTAAGAGTAAACTATTTTATAATGCATTTTTAGCATTGATACAGGTTTTGACTATTTTAAAAGGAAACTAGCTTGTGAACCAGGCAATATATATTAAACTATATAATAGAATCATTGTGAGCTAAATGGCTTACCATTTTTTTTAAGATGAGGATAGTAAGGTCCAAGAGAAGTCTACATGCTAACAAATAAGTGAATGGAAGAGTTGGAATTAGAACCCAAGGTCTTATCAGCCTCAGAATACCTTTTCTCATTTAAAAAGCAAATGGAAGGAAAAAGATTTATTTAATATTATATCTATTACAATACTATAGTTAGAATTGACAAGTGCTTGGAAATTTGGTTGGGGTTTTTTTGGTTGGTATTTTGGTTTTGGGAGTTTTTTTTGTTTCGTTTTGTGTTTTTTTTTTGGAAAGGTTAAATGTATGTTATGGTACCAATTGTGCATACCATCCTATTATATAAATATCCATAATATTCTTACTTTGCATGGATAATATGTTTGCTAATTTTAAAAAGTAAGCTTGAAAGTAAATTAAAAAGTAAAACCCATTAGATACTACATTATCCATGTGTTTCAGTTTTATTTCATGTTTAGTTAGGAGAACTGTGGTAAGGTTTGGAAATGATAAGAATAACCTTCAAAAAAATAAATTTGGGGTATTAGATCTTTTTAAACTTTACATGGTACACTCAGAAATCTTAAAATTATGAAGGACTCGTCAGCTAATTAAACTCTATTTTTAAAACCATTATTTGTATCAATAAACAGGAACTCAAGTATAGACTATGCTCTAATTACTTGATTTTCTGTCTTTTGTCTTTGCTGCTATTTTGTCTTTTAGAGAAGAAAATTATCTCTGTATATTTATATCACTTCTCTGTTTTTTGCTTTTGGATCTTAAATCTCATTATCCTAATTTAGAAATTATCCTAGGACTTAATTACTTTGATTTTTCCTTCCCTATTGTAAAACTTTTTATTTGATTTTTATCATTTTCAACACAGTCTAATGAACAAAAGAGAAATAATTTTCTGTGTTCCTTAAACCCAGAGATATCAAAGCAGGAAATATCCTTCTGACAGAACCAGGCCAGGTGAAACTTGCTGACTTTGGATCAGCTTCCATGGCATCTCCTGCCAATTCTTTTGTGGGAACGCCATATTGGTAAGAATAATCCTATTTGCTGTTGATCCTCATGATTGAAATAGGAAATGTGTGATTATACTTTTTCAGATGTCTATCTTTTTCTTGTAATATAATGCTATTGTGGACATTTTAACTTTAAGCATAGTTTCAGATGTAGATTTGGAGTGCTGCCCTTACATCTCCTGTTTTATTCATTTGTCCCCTTGACATTTTCTTCTGTATTTAACCTGCATCATATTTTGGGTATGGAAGTAAAAACATTCAATGAAAATCCAAGTGAGGGGAATACAGAAATGCTAAGTGGAAATTTGTGTGTTTTCTTTATATTTTTATTTACCATATATTGGTACCTTCAGACTAAGAGTACTGGAAGACTGATGGCTGATTTGGAGTTTTCTGGTTTTATTTTTTATTATGGAGAATTTCAAATACACATAGAAGTAGACAAAAGTATAATGAAACCTTCCATATCAGTCACCCAGCCCAGTAACAATATCTCATGGCCATTCCTACTGTATGTACTCATTTTTGTCTCCTCCCTGCCCCCGCCATTATTTTTAAGCAAATTCTAGGCATCCTCTGTTTTATCCATAAATAATTTTTGTATTAATGTCAGCAAGTTTGAAGGGAATAATTGTCCAGCACTTCAACTTCCATATGTTCTTCCATATGAAGAGAATGATGTCTTAGGTCCACTATATCTTCTTTCCCACCTATCTTTCAAATCTCCCTCTCCTGCTTTATAGAAAATAGGACTCCTTACCATCCTGAATATTACAGTGCTGCAGTGGTGTGGGATATAAAAGCCTCAAAGCAACACCAGAAGAATAATTTGAGAATCTATAGTAACAGAAATTTTGAAGAGTCAGAACACAAACTCTTGGCAAGGCCTTGTGCCTTTTCAGTCATCTCCATTCCCTTTTACTCCTTGCTTTTTCTCTCTCCTCAATTATCTTTCTCTCCTTCTTTTTTTCTAGTGTATAATTCGTAACTGAGATGGTTGTCATGGGGACACATTAACATACTGCTTGCATAGAAAATGAAGTCAGTCTTTTTCCAACAGAAAGTGATTCTGATTTGACTGATTAATATGACAGTGAAGACTGGCTTTGCTAATTGGCTTATACAACAGTGTGATGTTTTTTAATAAATCAAATGAGCTAACTCTGCAGCTCTGTGTTTTAAATATTTTTAAATCACATATAAAGCATAAAAGCATATGCTATGCATTATATCTTTTATGGCTATTAAGTTTATAAAATTTAGATAACTCAGAAATGTACAAGGGGATAAATAATTTTCATAAATTCATTAGAGGCAAACAAATTTAAAAACTTGAAGAATTTCTGCTCTTCCATTGCTCTAGATGACCAAAAATTTCTTAGGTCCTACTTTAGGTAGACTCCCTTTCCCTTCTACTAAAAGGATTCTGTGAGCAAATATTTCTTAATATTTGCTTAATGGTTCTCCTATTTATAAATTAATGGTGAATATTAGATAAAGGTCCTGAAAAGTTCTGCAATAAAAAATAAAATTACTGGGGCGCCTGGGTGGCTCAGTGGGTTAAGCCGCTGCCTTCGGCTCAGGTCATGATCTCAGAGTCCTGGGATCGAGTCCCGCATCGGGCTCTCTGCTCAGCAGGGAGCCTGCTTACCCCCTCTCTCTCTGCCTGCCTCTCTGCCTACTTGTGATTTCTCTCTGTCAAATAAATAAATAAAATCTTTAAAAAAAAAAATAAAAATAAAATTAAAAAAAAATTAAAATTACTTGTTTAACTCTGCCTTAATTAGTAATTTCCCAAACTTACTTCATCTGAAAGAATCTGAAAGAATCTTGCAGGCCACCTGGGTGGCTTCATTGGTTAAGTGTCTAAGTTTTTTTATTTCCGCTCAGTCATGGTCTTAGGGTCACGGGATCTAGTGCCATGTCAGGCTCCATTGCCTAGCATGGAGCCTACTTAAGATTCTCTTTCTCCTTCTCCCTCTGTTCCTCCCTCCTCGTCTCCCTCCCTTCCTCCCTCTATTAAAAAGAAAAAAAAAAAACCAACATCTTGGAAATACTCTGGTATTGACAATTGAAAATTTACTTTATTTACATATTCATTAATTTGTATATAATGTACTTGGAACATAGGAACTAAGTACATATTTAGATGTCATTACACCTAAGCTTAAACACACTCACACTCACACTCCGGTATATGGTGACCGCCCTATCTAAGTATCAATGATTGTTCTAAGTGTCTTTCTATGTTTAACAACAGATACGAGTCAAATACCTTCAAAAATGTTAAACTCTAATTAGAGACATGAATTAATATTCCATTTTATAACCAAGACACCTGTAAGGTGATAATTGATAATTGTGTTACTGTCTTTGTTGTGAGCTGCCCTAGCCACTTTTATCATGGAACACTATTCCTATTTAAAAGGAAGAGTGACAAACTGGTTATTAAGTGTTGGTTATTGTGGCAGATATTTTCTAAAATAAATGAAGTTAGCTTGCAGAGAAAACGATTTGATAGTATTCAGTGCCAATGATAAAAATTCCATCTTTCAAGCATAAATCAGACTTTCATAGTTACATCCTGAGACCAAAATATTTAAGAATCACTGGCCTGAGGGGGAGTGCCTAGGTGCTTCATTCAGTTAAGAGTCTGACTTTTGATTTTGGTTCAGGTCATGATCTCAGAATTCTGAGATCAAGCCTCAAGTTGGGCTCCACTCTGGGTCTGGAGTCTGCTTAGGATTCTCTCTCTCCCCATCTGCCCCTTCCCTACTCTCTCTCTATCTCTTAAAAAACAACCACTACAAAAAAAAACTATAAAAAAATAACAACAACAATAAATCCACTGAGTTGAAAAAAAAAATCACTAGCCTAAGGGCTAACTAACAGTTATATAATATTAGAATATGCAACCCTGCTCTGGGGCATCTTTTCTTGCTGCTTAATGATAATGACAGATGGCGAGAATGAGTCTCACAGTATATATGCAGTGGTAAATACTTCCCTAATGACCTGTAGGGCATTTATTTCTCATTATAAAAATTCTTATCTAAACACGATGTCTAGGGCGCCTGGGTGGCTCAGTGGGTTAAGCCGCTGCCTTCGGCTCAGGTCATGGTCTCAGGGTCCTGGGATCGAGTCCCGCATCGGGCTCTCTGCTCGGCAGGGAGCCTGCTTCCTTCTCTCTCTCTGCCTGCCTCTCCAACTGCTTGTGATTTCTCTCTGTCAAATAAATAAATAAAATCTTTAAAAAAAAAAAAAAAAAGGAAAGATAAACACGATGTCTAGAATTCACACAGGTGTTCTCTATGTAGATGGTCATTGCATTTTTAAAGAATAGTACATTTTTTTTTTTTTTTACTTTAAATGACATTTTATGTTTTAGGATGGCCCCAGAAGTAATTTTAGCCATGGATGAAGGACAGTATGATGGCAAAGTAGATGTATGGTCTCTTGGAATAACATGTATTGAACTAGGTAAGCATTGTTCTTTATTACTGTGTAGTAAGTTATGATCAGTGTTGTACCTCATTTTCTGTACCAAAGCATAGCTTTTTATTTTTTATGTCTGTTAGTAAAGGGAGCAATAAATCTATTAAAGTTTTCACTTTGGTTATCTGGTAATTTTTATATATATTAGGTGAGGTGTATTTGCTGTGTTAAATTAGGTCTAAAATAATTTTCCACTGTGGTATTAATTCAGTATTTATGTCTAATATTTAATGGCTTTGTTAAACATCTAAATAAGTCTGTAATTACAAGATTTACTCTCTGTAGATAGTCTCTACAGCATAGACGAATTACTTACCTCTGCCTAGGATGCTTATTACTTTGAATTAGGTATAAGAATTAGGTGTCAAGCTTCTTGACATACTGTAACAATTTGATTTTATGCACACATTTTATTCTGTTGCCCATAAAGGGAACTATGCTTAAGTCAGTGGACCATCATAACTTTACTAGCATTCTCAGTGTAAGTGAGCCAGGTTGATAATTGAATTGTCACTGTAACTGAAGATGATGTCCATCTTCTTGATTCTCCAAGTTTATCCCTTTCCATGCTATAACCTTTCCTTTTTTTCTTCTTATAAAAATATTCCAGGGGCACCTGGCTGGCTTAGTCTGTAGAGCATAAAACTCTTAAGTTTGAGCCCCATGATTGGTGTAGAGATTACTTACGAATAAAATCTTAAAAAAAAAAAATTCATTAAATTTTATTTAAAAGTGGGAAATATTGAGAATATTTAATTGAACCATTCTAGGAGTGACCACAAATCAAAAATAACACATTAAAAAGAGAATCCATGTGAGGGGTGCCTGGGTGGCTCAGTTGTTTGAACATCCAACTCTTGATTTCGATTCAGGTCATGATCTTGAGGTTGTGGGATTGAACCCTTCCTTGGGCTCCAAGCTCTGTACAGAGTCTGGTTGTCCTTCTCCCTCTGCACTGCCTCCTGTTTGTGCCGGCACATGCTCTCTCTCAAGGAAATAAATAAAATCTTTTAAAAAAGTAAAATTCATGTGCAATTTGGTTAAATTCTTTTCAAATTGAGTTAATCAGTTTTGTAAATAGGGAAATTGAGGTAAAATAGAAATCAAAATCTTATCCTTATATAGTAGATGAAAATTATAATTTCCATTATAAACTATGCTTTTCTATCTTACAGTCTTCATATTTTCCCAAAATTTTATAATCTTTAGGTATGTTTGCTTTTATTATAATTCCTACATTAACCATTCCCTTTAAGCTCTATATTATTTATTTAATTTATTTTAAAGTATGACAGCATCAGCAGACAGATTTAGAGATACTATCATGTCGTTCTCTTCTGATCTCTTACTCTCTCTTTGAGGTTTGCAGATTTTTTTTTTCTATTTTAAAGTGTTTTAACCTCAATTCTTTTAACCTCAGTTGTTCCTGCAGGTAGCTCCTCATTAATTTCTTAAGAAACCTGGGTGTAAATGTAGAGAAGCTGCTTAATACACTCTGGCCATGGGGTATTTTTACATACTTGCGCTGGTTGATACATACATGTACCCTTTGGTGATAGTGAAATCACCTTAATGGTGTTGTTAGATATTATTAATATATATTAATATTTATTTGATTAGAAAAGTATTCATTAGGGGCGCCTGGGTGGCTCAGTGGGTTAAAGCCTCTGCCTTCGGCTCAGGTCGTGATCTCGGGGTTCTGGGATCGAGCCCCACGTTGGGCTCTCTGCTCGGTGGGGAGCGTGCTTCTTTCTCTCTCTCTCTGCCTCTCTGCCTACTTGTGACCTCTGTCAAACAAATAAATAAAATATTTTTTAAAAAATATTCATTAACCAGTTGTACTGCTCAGAAAGAAAACTCCAGTTTCTGTGGAAGGGCTTATTTTTCCAGACTTTCTAGCTTCTCTCTCTTTTCTTTTTTAAGATTTACTTATTTATTTAAGAGAGAGAGGAAGAGAGAGCCTGAGAAGGAGGGGCAGAGGGGAGGCTGAGCATGGAGCCTAACTTGGGAATTGATTTCATGACCCTGAAAGCACAATCTGAGCCAAAACCAAGAGTGAGAGGCTTAACCAAATTCAAACACCCAGGAACCCCTCTCGTTTCTCTTTATTGTAGCTAATAAAGTAGACTTTCTTCACAATGAGAGTATTTATACTTAAAGCAGTATCAGAAAATGAAACGGCCTTTAGATAATTTTAAATGAGTGAGACATTTAAAGAAATTCTTAGAGTTTTAGTCATACTTTTGGCATCTTCAGCTTTTATAATATTTCATAATCACTTTTTAAAATTTTACTTACAAATGTTTTTGAATTATGAAGTGCTAAGTTAGGAACTACATTTTAAGCCTGCTTCTGGATTCAGAGGAAAGGCCTACAGTAAGTAGCACAGGCCAATAAAATTTTCTGCAGTGACTGAAGTGTTCTGTATCTGCATGGCTTTTGAGCACTTGAAATGTGGCTGTTGCAGTTGAGTAAGTGAATACTGAGTTTTATACTGTTTAAAATAAATTTAGATTAGAATAGTTACATGTGGCTAGTGACTACCCTGTTAGACAATATAGATCAAGGGGTGTGATTTTCAGTGCAAATTAGACTTGCAGTCTTTAGAAATATATCTGTTATATGCTTTTCAACTTCCAAAATAGTTAAGGATAAATAAAATCTTTAAAAATAAATTAATTAAATAGTTAAGAATAATGAGTTTTAAAGCAAAGTGTGTTCTTAGTGCAGGTAGGAGAACAGAGGTAAGTCAGTTGTACTGACCTTGGTTTTGATACATATAGTTATTAAGAAATACTTTCATACTTTGTTATAAAGATTGAAATAACTTGGTCATGTCTTATGACCAAGAAATCTTAAAGTATAGGATTTTTCATGGGTGAGTTTATATGTTTGTTTACAATTAATCTTATGAAAAAGTTCCCTAACTTGTTTTTCAGGCTTTGTGCCTGAATGTATAATTTTTTCTATAATAGTAAAATTTACCACTTTTTTCCTGATTATAAAGTGTATGTTGAGGACATAAAATTTCAGGGGGAAAAAAGCAAAAAGAAAATAAATCAAAATAACAGTAACTACAGTAATTTAGTGAATATGCATGATAAAAAGATGTCGGTTGTGGCATTGGAAACATAAAACATGGAGTTTGGAGAGTAAAAATGTAGAACTTTAGAATGTGTTCATACGGGCGCCTGGGTGGCTCAGTGGATTAGGCCGCTGCCTTCGGCTCGGGTCATGATCTCAAGGTCCTGGGATCGAGTCCCGCATCGGGCTCTCTGCTCAGCAGGGAGCCTGCTTCCCTCTCTCTCTCTCTGCCTGCCTCTCCATCTACTTGTGATTTCTCTCTGTCAAATAAATAAATAAAATCTCTAAAAAAAAAATTAAAAAAAAAGAATGTGTTCATACGAAGTTGTTACCAACTTAAAGTAGACTACTCTAAATATAAGCTGTTTTATGTAAGCCTCATCGTAACCACAAAACAAAAACCTATAGTAGATACACAAAAGAAAAGAATCTAAGCATACTAATACAAAAAATTATCAATTCACAAAAGAGATTAAGAGAAGAGGAAAGGAACAAAGGAATTACGAACAGTTAGCAAAATCGCAATAAGTACATACTGTCAATAATTAATTGTAGGGGCGCCTGGGTGGCTTAGTGGGTTAAAGCCTCTGCCTTCGGCTCAGGTCATGATCCCAGGGTCCTGGGATCGAGCCCCACATTGGGCTCTCTGCTCGGTGGTGAGCCTGCTTCCTCCTCTCTCTCTGCCTGCCTCTCTGCCTACTTGTGATCTCTGTCAAATAAATAAATAAAGTCTTTAAATAATAATAATAATTAATTGTCAGTGGACTAAGTTCTCCAGTCATAGGTTGGCTGGACAAGACCCATCTATGTAATGCCTATGAAAGACTAATTTCAGATGTTAATGACACACACAGACTAAAAGCGAAGGGGGATTATAAAGATATTCCATGTAAATAGAAACTGAAAGAAGGTGTGGTAGCTATATTTACATTAGACAAAATAGCCTTTAAAACAAAGTCTGTATGGACACCTGCCTGGCTTAGTTGGTAGAGCATGTGACTCTTAATCTCAAGATTATTAATTCAAGCCCCATGTTTGGCATGGAGCCTAGTAAAAACAAACAAAAAGTAAAAGGACACCTGGATGGTACAGTTGGTTAAGCCTTTGACTCTTTATCTCCGGTTGTGATCACAGGATCGTGAGATCAAGCCCCCATCAGGCTCCATGCTCCCCACCAGAGTCTGCTTACGTTCTCTCTCCCACCCCCTCTTCCTCTGCCCCCCACTTCCCCCACCTTGTTCTCATGCACTTTCAAATACATAAATAAATCTTTCTTAAAGAAAATTTTAAGAATATATAAAACAACCTTGGTAAGAGACAAAGAAGGGCATAACATAATGGTAGAGAGGTCAGTCCAGCAGCAAGATAGAAGATTTGCAAATATTTATGCACCTAAGATAGGAGGACCTAAATATGTAAGGTGGTTTTGACACACCTAAAGGGAGAAATAGACAGCAATACAATAAGAGTAGAGAACTGTAAAACCCCACTTTTATCAATGGATAGATCATCCAGACAAAAAAATCAACGTGGAAACATTGGCCTTAACACGTTGAAACAGATGGACTTAACAGACATAATATATACAGAACCTTTCATCCAAAAGCAACACAATGCATATTTTTCTGAAGTATACATTGAGCATTTTCCAAAGTAGATCAGATGTTAGATCACAAAATAAGTCTTAATAAATTTAAGAAGATTGGAATCATATTAAGCAACTTTTCCAACAAAGTGGTATGAAACTTAAAACCAATTATAAGGGGGCACCTGGGTGTCTCAGTGGGTTAAAGCCTCTGCCTTCGGCTCAGGTCGTGATCCCAGAGTCCTGGGATCGAGGCCCGCATCCAGCTCTCTGCTCGGCAGGGAGCTTGCTTCCCTTCCTCTCTCTCTGCCTACCTCTTTGCCTACTTGTGATCTCTCTCTGTAAAATAAATAAATAAAATCTTAAAAAAAATTTATAAGAATAAAACTGGAAAATCCACAAATATATGGGGATTAAACAACATCCTACTGTAACAACCAGTGGGTCAAAGAAGAAATCAAAAGAGAAATAAAGATACCTGGGATAAATGAAAATGGAAATACAACATACTAAAATGTGTGGGAGGCAGCAAAAGTGGTTCTAAGAGGGCAGTTCTTTGAAATAAATGCTTACATTAAGAAATATCTCAAATAATATAATTTCATACTTCAAGGAACTAGAAAAAGAACAAACTAAGGCTAAAGTTAATAAAAGGAAGGAAATAACAAATACCAGAGTAGAAATAAACGAGATACTAAAAAGCCAATAGAAAAGACCAACAAAACTAAGAGCTGGTTTGTTTTTCTTTTTAAGGTTTTATTTATTGGACAGAGATCACAAGTAGGCAGAGAGGCAGGCAGAGAGAGAGAGGAGGAAGCAGGCTCCCTGCTGAGCAGAGAGCCCAATTTGGGCTCTGTCCCAGGACTCTGGGATCATGACCTGAGCTGAAGGCAGAGGCTTTAACCCACTGAGCCACCTGGGCACCCCTAAGAGCTGGTTTTTTGAAAAGATAAACAAAACAGAAAACCTTTTCTAGATTTACCATGACAAGAGGACTCAAATGAATTCAGAAATGAAAGAGATGTTAAAACTGATAACACAGAAATACAAATTATCATGAGAGACTACTATGAATAATTAGATGTCAACAAGTCAGACAGCCCTAGGAGAAATGGATAAATTCCTAGAAACATACAACCTACCAAGTCTGGATCATGAAGAAATAGAAAATCTGAACAGACTGATTACTAGTAAGAAGATCAAATTAGTAATCAAAAACATTCCAACAGGGACGCCTGGGTGGCTCAGTGGGTTAAGCTGCTGCCTTCGGCTCGGGTCATGATCCCAGGGTTCTGGGATCGAGTCCCACATCGGGCTACTTGCTTGGCAGGGAGCCTGCTTCTCCCTCTGCCTCTGCCTGCCTCTCTGTCTGCCTGTGCTCACTCGCTCTCTCTCCCTCTCTCTCTCTGACAAATAAATAAATAAAAATCTTTTAAAAAAAAAAAAAAACAACATTCCCACAAACAAGTTCAGGACCAGGTCATTTCACTGGTGAATTCTAACACATAAAGAAGAATTAATACTAACCCTTCTCAAACTCTTCCAAAAAAATACAAGAGGTAGGAACACTTCAAAACTCATTTTATGAGGCCAGCATTACCCTGATACTAAAAGATCATTACCCTGATACCAAAAGGTCACTTTGGAAAAAGAGAAGGACACTAAAAAGAAAATTACAGGCCAATATCCTTGAACAACATTGATCCAGAAAACCCTCAACAAAATATTAGCAAACCGAATTCAACAATATAGTCAACCGACCCTTGAACAACATTTGAGTTAGGGAGAATGACCCTCTCATGAGCCATGGAGGTGGCTCAGCATAGAGTGTCAGAACCCAAGTCGGGTGAAGAGGTGACAGTAGGGGAGACTTCCTGTCATATAGATTCAGAGTCTAAGGAGGACATCTGTGTTTTGGGGTAGCCTGATACAGTGTTCCTAATCAAAAGGAAGAGAGCTTCTCTCATAAAGACTGATCAGAAGAGCCACACTGCAGAGAGGTGACCCAGTTTAGGTTGGTTTTAGAAACTGAATGGATAAAGAAATGTTCATACTATAGAGTAACTTGGAATGGGGTTTGAAAACTTGAGCAAGGAAAAACTGCAACAAACTTGAGCAAGGAAAAGGAGACATCTGCTTAAGAGAGAATGTGGTAGGGTGCCTGGGTGGCTCAGTGGTTTAAACCTCTGCCTTCGGCTCAGGTCATGATCTCAGGATCCTGGGGTCAAGCCCCACATCGGGCTCTCTGCTCAGCGGGGAGCCTGCTTCCCCCACTCTCTCTCTGCCTGCCTCTCTGCCTACTTCTGCTCTCTGTCAAATAAATAAATAAAATCTTAAAAAAAAAAGAGAGAGAGGATGTGGTAGCAAAGATGGGAGACTGGTTACATACAGGAAAATTTTATCAAATAAGAAAATACTAATTAAGCGTGATAAGAGCAAGGTTCCTCTTTGTTAGAAGAGTGTGACAAATAAGGGAAAAAGATAAAGCTAGAACTCCATTGTTTCATAAACATGTTGAATGTGCATGTATGTATATAAATTTTTATGTATATGTGTTTCCTAACTTTGTCCACTGAAAGGATATAAGAACAGTGAGTGATACCTTAGTAGCAGTGAGCACACCTGTTGCCACAGCTCCTTGGAAAATTGGTGGAAACCTTGATCTGGAGTGTGGAAATACAAGATAAGCCTGGAAAATCTTAGTGTGCCAAAAAGCAAGGAAGTGATTAAGAAATGATAGGGCCATGTCAAAAAGACGCCAATAAAGTGTTCTCATTGCTCAAACATGAGGCATTTTGAACATCAAAATAAAGGATAGTAGCAGGTAATAAAATAGAAATCTGCAAGTCTGTATAATAGGAAAATTAAAGTTTTATGAAAAAAAAAGGATGTTTATATAGATTCAGAGTATCTTCTCAGGGCGCCTGGGGTGGCTCAGTGGGTTAAGCCACTGCCTTCAGCTCAGGTCATGATCTCAGGGTCCTGCGATCGAGGCCGGCATCGGGCTCTCTGCTCAGCAGGGAGCCTGCTTCCCTCTCTCTCTCTCTGCCTGACTCTACTTGTGATCTCTCTCTGTCAAATAAAATCTTAAAAAAAAAAAAAGTATCTTCTCAAAAAAGATACTAATTACAAAAGGAAACAAAGTAACTTACCATGAAGAAGTCTGACAGACACAGCTTTAATTGATATAA
This sequence comes from Neogale vison, assembly GCF_020171115.1. Lineage (NCBI taxonomy): Eukaryota > Metazoa > Chordata > Mammalia > Carnivora > Mustelidae > Neogale > Neogale vison. The sequence continues at coordinate 27,917,770 of NC_058095.1, read as the reverse complement.
TGCGAACACCATCAATAATGGAAGCATTCAAAATCATGCACCATCTCATAGAACACAATGAGAAAATTAGAACACTTCTGTGATGCTCCTGCCAAAGATACGTAACCCAAATATAATCATACGACAAACCCAAATTGGAGGGACATTGAAGAGTCTTGTATAATTCAAAATGACTTCAGCAGTTACCTTAAGAGACCAGAAAAAGAGGAGCAAAAGGCATTTGGCTGATTTAGTAGGGCAAGTGACTTTAGATTTTGGGGTTGTGATTGGTTCAAGCCTCACATCAGGCATGGAGTTTACTTAAAAAGAAGGAAAGAACGAAAAGAAAAAGAGGAGCAAATTCAACCCAAAATAACTAGAACTTTTAAAAAATCAAAGCAGGTGGGGTGCCTGGGTGGCTCAGTCGTTTTAAGTATCTGTCTTCTGCTCAGGTCATGATCCCAGGGCCCTGTGTTTGGTTTCCTGCTCAGTGGGAAGTGTGCTTCTCCCTCTGTCCCTCTCCCATTCTCTTGGATGTGAATTCTCAAATAAATAAAAACTTAAAAAAAAAAAAAAGGAATCAAAAAACAAAAGAACAATAGAGAAAACCAATGAAACAAACAAAAAAACCCCTAGTTTTCTGAGGTGTGTCTGGGTGGCTGTCGGTTAAGATTGGAATTTTGATTTCAGCTCAGATTATGAACTCAAAGTCCTGAGGTCAAACCCAGCACTGGCTCTGTGATCAGTGTGTAGTCGGTTTGAGATTCTCTGTCTCCCAACACCTCTGTTCCTGTCCCCTCCCTGGTGCTCAGGAGCTCCCCCCGGACCCCCACTAAAATAAAGAAATCTTAAAAAAAAAAAAAAAAGTTTTCTGAGAAAATAAAATTGATAAACCTCTAGCCAGCTTGATCAGGGATAAAGAAGATACAAATGACCAATATCAAGAATGGGAAGTGACATAACTACACATTTTACAGGTATTAAAAGGATTATAGGGAAATATTATGAACAATTTTATGTTAATTTATTTAAATAAGATGCACACTTATCTTGATGGAAATGATCAAGGCTTGCTGTTGCTACAGAGGACATCATTGGAACATTTGATTGAAATTTGAATAGGGTTGAGGATTAGATGATAGTCATGTATCAGTATTAATGGCCTGATTTAATTGTGGTTCTTTATTTTTTTTTAAAGGTTTTATTTATTTATTTGACAGAGAAAGATTACAAGTAGGCAGAGAGGCAGGCAGAGAGAGAGAGGAGGAAGCAGGCTCCCTGCCGAGCAGAGAGCCTGATACGGGACTCGATCCCAGGACCCTGAGATCATGACCTGAGCCGAAGGCAGCGGCTTAACCCACTGAGCCACCCAGGCACCCCTAATTGTGGTTCTTTAGAGGAAAGTTCTTATTTATAGGAAATACAAAAGTATTTAGGGATGGTAGGGCATTAGGCCAGCAACTTAGTGTAAATTGACACACTTGAAAAAGTTTTTTGAGCTCCACATGCAATTTTTTTGGTGAAATTTGAGACATTAAAATTTTTTAAAATTTTAACAGGAATGTTTCTTTCTTTTACAGCGGAAAGGAAGCCTCCTTTATTTAATATGAATGCAATGAGTGCCTTATATCACATAGCCCAAAATGAATCCCCTACACTACAGTCTAATGAATGGTGAGTATTGCTGAGACATATATTACTCAACATTGTGTAAATTAAATACTTTTTTTAATGTTATCAAAATGATTTTATTTCAATTAGGTAAAGTGTATTACTTGAAGAGATATTAAATTTATCTTACCCTTGTATTTATCTTCTGTTTAATATCTGCTTTTCATAACATATGTGTAATTCAGTTCAGAAATAAAGGAGAGGGCACCTGGGTGGCTCAGTGGGTTAAGCCTCTGCCTTCAGCTCAGGTCATGGTCTCAGGGTCCTGGGATCAAGGCCTGCGGCGGGCTCTCTGCTCAGCAGGGAGCTTGCTTCCTCCTCTCTCTCGGCCTGCCTCTCTGCCTACTTGTGATCTCTCTCTCTATCTCTCTCTCTCTCTCTGTCAAATAAATAAATAAATCTTAAAAAAAAAAAAAAAAGAAAAGAGAGATGATGCCACATGGAAGCAGAAAGTATTGCTTTTTACAAAAATTCATAATTTAATTTTTCTTTGAACATTAGGATCACATAATCCTGATTATATAATAAATATAATATATAATAGCATAATTTAAACATTGATATTTTATTGGGGAATGGTATATAATTTATCAAGTATAAAACATAGGTAAAATGGGGGCACCTGGGCGGCTCAGTGGGTTAAAGCCTCTGCCTTCGGCTAAGGTCATGATCCCAGGGTCCTGGAATCAAGCCCACATCGGGCTCTCTGCTCAGCAGGGAGCCTGCTTCCCCCTCTTTCTCTCTGCCTGCCTCTCTGCCTACTTGTGATCTCTATCAAATAAATAAATAAAATCTTAAAAAAAAAACCAATACGTAAAGTGATTTATCAGAATCATCAGGTAATTCATAACTTTGGAATGTTCTAATTGTTATTATGATGTTTATATTCAGAATACTGTTATTCTGTCTCTTGGTACTTCCTTGATTTGATTAAATTAATTTATGTAATGAAGTTTATGGAGAACAGATTGACAGTTTTAGAAAACTAGGGTTTTTATCAGTGATAGAAAATTTTAGTGTATGTACCTAAGTGTATTTAGGTGTGTCTAACATTTGAAAAATTCTAGAGGCATATCAAGCATACTCAGTATTTTTAAATTGACAAATAGATGTATAAGTTAATGAAACTTAATTTCTTTAATGATTGCATACTTAAGGTCCATTAGTAGGTCTTTGCTATGTGTTTAGAGATACTTAGAAGGAATCCTTTGGCACAGTCTAGCATTATGGTGCATATCAGTAATAAATATATTGAACACAAACTTTCTTTACACTGTTTGATATTTGGGGATTCAAAAAAGAATTCTTGCGTATAAAGAACTTAAATCTTATTTGAATATGAAAGACAGACATTGATGGAATAATTGTTACTTACTGCCTTCCTCCCTGAACTCTCATCATTAACACTGTATAAAATAATATGTTGGAGATTTCTGATGTTTTTTAAAAAGTATCCTAATTGATTTTCTGGATTTAATGCAAGTCTTACCCATTTTTTGGAAATAAGTAGGTATAAAATTGTTTCCTCCAAAGTAAATAGATTGATGTTCTGAAAATGCTAGATAGAAGATGACCCACAGGGCAGACTAGAAAGGGAGATGGCTTACAGAATGGAAAAGAAAATTGAAAAGAATGTTATCTTCAATTTGAATGCAAAGAAGAAAAAAATTGGCTTCCCTAATTTTGCCTCAATATAGAACAAGTTATGGTATTTAAAATATGTGAGAGTAGGAATTTTTTTAAGTTTTTAATTTAAATCCCAGTTAGTTAACATACAGTGTAATATTAGTTTCAGGTTTACCATACAGTGATTCCATACACTTCCATACATCACCCTGTGCTTATCATGACAAATACACTCCTTAGTCTCCATCTCCTATTTCCCCCATTGCCCCACTCACCTCCCTTCTTTTAACCATCAGTTTATACTCTGTAGTTAAGGGTTTGTTCCTTGGTTTACCTCTCTCCCTCTCTCTCTCTCTCCCTTTCTCTCTCTCTTTTTTTTTCTTAACCTTAGCTTGTTTGTTTCTTAAATTATGGGAGCAGAGTTTTTAAATCATCTGTGTGAATTCATCTTGGAAAATAATATTCATTGGTTGGTTTAGATAGCTTTTCATAGACTTATATAAAATCTATAGTATATTGTATTTGCTTCCCCTCCTACTAATAGGCAGATGTCTAGGTTTGTGGATTTTTAAAATTACGTTTTTATTTAAATTCCATTTAGTTAATATACACTGTAATACTAGTTTCAGGTATAGAATTTAGTGATTCAACACCTATATATAACACCCAGTGCTCAAAAATGAATGCTTCATGAATTTCCATGTCATCCTTGCACAGGATGCTAATCTCTGTATTTCTTGTGGATTTGTTTTAAAAGGAAATAGCAATATGTTCACTTGATACTTTCCTTTACAATAGGTCTGATTATTTTCGCAACTTTGTAGATTCTTGCCTCCAGAAAATCCCTCAAGATCGCCCTACATCAGAGGAACTTTTAAAGGTTAGTTTTACTAAGTCTGTTTTCTAACTATAAGAAATTATTTTAAAGGATGTATTTTATTTGATTTTGGATCAATATTAAGTATGATCTACTAATTTTTACTGATACGTTAATTTTATATACTGTTCTCTTTTGGAATTTTTCTTAGATGCAGAGTCTTTTGATATGTGTTTTCAGAATTAATTGTTTTACCATGTCTGAATAGATATATATAAATATATAAATATTTAATATATATAAAATATATAATAAATATATATAAATATATAATATATAAATATTCCAAATAGTACGAACTGATTGTTTATATGTTCTAAAAATATTCCTGAGTTATAACTCCACATTTTAATTCATGTGAAACATGTCATATTTTAAGGTTAGTAAAACATAGTTTAGCTTTGGATTTAATTTTTATGTCTGCCATATTTTAGATAGTCCTCTATATTAAAATAATATGAAAGAAAAAATGTATATTTATATAAATATTGTGGGAGAAAAGAACTTTGAAAAGAAACTTAGAAATGGATATCATATTTCTCTTTCCTTTTTAGAAATATATTTTTCTAACTTGGCAATGAAAATATTTTAAGAATCACGTAAATTCTGTTTACAGAGTTTGGTTTGACTGCTTAATTTAAATACTTTGGTATATGCTTTCTGTTCTCAAAAATTTATTATTTCATTTGGAGTTTGGCCATCTTTTTAATAGCAGTAATAGTATTGTTGAACTTAATATAGTTCTTAAAACTAGATAAAGCAATAGTAAGTAGGATTTGACTCTCTCTCCTTGTGCCCCAAAGGAAGATTGGTGATTTTTCACTATAAGAATCAAATAGACTACTTTTATGTGAATGTTTTAGAACTTCAGACAGTTTCAGTTTATTTTCATGAGTACACATCAGTTAAAGATACAAAGAAATTGAAAAGATCGTGTGTGTGTGTATAATAGTATTTGCAACCACAGTATGTAGAAGAACAGTAAAATTTTAGTAATACTTGTGGGATTCTAGGTAGTGAGCTCGTTCATAGTCTCAGAAATGAAAGCATGAATATAGGTACTCACAATAGATAGCAATGAAATGTTTAGTATAGCTAGGAATTATATTAGTGATAAATAAGCAAGATCTGTATGTAGAAAACTATCAAACTTAGAAATTTAAGATGTATTATTTTATGGTAAGAAGACTGAGTATTATCATAAATGGTCATACGTACCAAGCTAAGGCTCAGGAAAAAGAAAAAAATCTGGCTTCTTAAACTTGCCTTATATAAGCAAAAGAAGCTGTTTTGGTAATAACCCAACCCACCAGGGCCAGATATTTGGTGATTAGATCCCAAGTCTGCATATAGTATTAATTTTCCTGGTTTATAGCAGGAAATTGAAAATGATAAGGAATTATCTATCAAGTACTTCTTTCCCTTTGGCCTAATTATATTTCTGTTGCAGTTTATCATAAGAAGAGTTGGTAGAAAAAATTTAAATCTATGAAGCTATCTTGGAATTAAAAATTGGGGATGGCTGGGTGGCTCAGTCAATTAAGCATCTGCCCTCACCTGAGGTCATGATCCCAGGGTCCTGGGATTAAGCCCAGCATCAGGCTCCCTGCTCAGTGGGAGGTCCGCTTCTAGCTCTCTTTCTCTCTCAAATAAATAAAATCTTAAAAAAAAAAAAAGGAATTAAAAATTGGAAATAACTGTCCAGAATTAGAGTAATGGTTAAATGATTTTATCATAAATAATTGATGAAGTAACCCATAGACATTATGTTTATGAATTTGAAATAATACTTATGACAATGATAGTAGAATAAAATATCGTATTGTTAAAATTCTGTAGAGAAGCTTTTTCATCTTGGGGGAATGGCATCCATAGGCATTCAGAATGGTCAGGCCAATACAGTGTCTAACAAAACTAGGTTGTCCTGAACCCCTGGTAATAGAATCATTTACCTTTATACCAAGATAGTTGGAAAAACACCCAAATGCACATGTTTTGTGCTCCCAGGTGGACTTTGAGTAGTTTATGCTGTGACACCCCAGTTCTTATAAGATCATCTAAAACAAAAAAGACGTCAGTGGAGCCTGTGAGGGTTCCATGTGTGCTAAGTGTGTTCATGACAGGATCAAGTGTGCTTTCCTTATTGAGGAGCAGAAAATTGTTGTGAAAGTGTTGAAGGTACAAGTGCAGAGTCAGAAAGCTAAATAAAAGGATGTTGGGTGGCTTGGTCGGTTAAGCATCCGACTCTTGATCTCAACTCAGGTTTGATCTCTCAGGGTCATGAGTTCAAGCCCCATGAATTCATGTCCAGCATTGGAGGCCACTTGAAAAAAAAAGGAGCTAAGTTTTAAAAAAATTTTTTTGAATAATTAAAATATCAAAAGGCAAAAGAAAAAATTCTTTAAAGAAATTTGAATTACAAAGGTAAAAGTATTATAAGAATTATAAAAATTATAAATTTATCTCATATACATTCTAAATATATGTAAAAATTATAAAAGTATTATAAGAATTCAAGTACATCTCAGAACTCAAGGCAAAAGGTGTCTTTCTGCAATCTTTATGCTATATGTATCCACAGAACAAAATTTATACACAGAATATATCTGTAAAGAAATAAGTCAAGGGACACCTGGGTGGCTCAGTAGGTTAAAGCCTCTGCCTTTGGTTCAGGTCATGATCCCAGGGTCCTGGGATCGAGTCCCACATCGGGCTCTCTGCTTAGCAGGGAGCCTGCTTCCCTCTCTCTCACTGCCTGCCTCTCTGCCTACTTGTGGTCTGTCTCTTTGTCAAATAAATAAATAAAATCTTAAAAAAAAGGAAAGAAATAAGTCAAAATATAACGGATTATTCTGATGGTGGAATTGTTCTATTTTTCTGTATTAGATAAGGTTAAGCTTATTAAATGTTAGTGGTGAAAATCACTAATAATATAATGTCTTTTAAGCAACTGCTAGTTAAAGAGCATTGTTTATCCAGCATCTAAAGGAACTTCTTATAATACCCAAGTTTATGTTACATAATTCACCAGAAATACATTCCTGTTAAAACCTAATACAACCCAGAAGTGAACATACCTTTTCTATGAAATCAGTTCTAAGAATATATAAACCTTTATTTAGCCCTTATTTAGGTCTCTAATTAGACTTAATTATTAGTGTTTAATTAGACTCTGATTATTTCAATGTTGGTTTTTCAGTTGGTCAACAAAGGTACCATATTTCCATAAATGTAGGGGTAGTTATGTATGCCCAGAGTGTATGTACGGAGATGAGAGTTTGGTAAATACAAGAAGTCAAAACTCTAATAGAATTAAATAGCTATAGATTATATGTGTTATCTATCATGATTACTTAAGATAATAAGTACACTCTGGGAAAGGGGTACATTTGTACTGATTGAAAAAATAAATAGGCTTCCACCTGACTTTTACTTTCTGTTCTTATCCAGCACATGTTTGTTCTTCGTGAGCGCCCTGAAACAGTGTTAATAGATCTCATTCAAAGGACAAAGGATGCAGTAAGAGAGCTGGACAATCTGCAGTATCGAAAGATGAAGAAACTCCTTTTCCAGGAGGCACATAACGGACCAGCAGTAGAAGCACAGGAAGAAGAGGAGGTAATAAGTTAGAAATGATTCAGATATTGAGCTTTGCTTCTTTATTAGCTTCTTTCCTTGTGCAACTTGTCTTGCCATGAATGTTTTGTTTTAGTGCTTCCTAGATTATGTTTTCTTAACAATGGTCCTATAAGGTCCCAGGTGGGAAAAGGGTTTTGCATTCTTTAAACCCAGCCCCTTTGTAGTGCTCATTGATATAAAGCTATGCAGAGTCTTTTATTAAAGAAACCTATTCAACTTTAATCCAGTCGCCATCAAATTTTTTGGATACTGAACCCTCTTTTGCCTTGTCTGGTTCCATGGGACATGCTTTTGGAAATATTTGAAATTACAGACTATGAAAGTTGACAGTACTCATTCAGAAGTCTTTAGAGTTACCATGTGTTGTGCTCTGTCAGGGATACTTGATTCTTTGCCCTTCTGTATCACTTCATTCCATCTGCACAGTTCTAAAATACTCATTTTACAGGTGAGTAAAGCAAAGCTCAGAGTGATTAACTCATCATAGGTTAATATAGGTTCAGATTCATGTATCTCAACTCTCACATGTTCTTTCCATGTTGCCTTTTAGGGAGTATGGAATTACAGATTTGCAGAAGAAATGTTACAGAACTTCCTCACAAGGAAAGATACATATAGAACTTATTATTTAAATTGTGTTCCAGGGGCACCTGGGTGGCTCAGTGGGTTAAGCCTCTGCCTTCGGCTCAGGTCGTGATCTCAGGGTCCTGGGATCAAGCCCCGCATTGGGCTATCTGCTCAGCAGGGAGCCTGCTTGTGATCTCTCTTTCTCTGTCAAATAAGTAAATAAAATATTTAAAAATAATAATAATAATTGCTTTCCAGTGAGAGATCACTTTGCATTCTGAGACCAGGAGTAATAGTTATTTACTTTTCTTTTTTAATAGTGCTACACAATTAATGAACTGTGAAATACAAGACTTTCTTAACTTACAGTTTTGGTTTTGTTTTTTAGTTCATATAGTAATCATTAGAAAATTATTTTGAGGGTAATAAGGGTAGGGCAGTCAGTTAAGCATCAGCTCTTGGTTTTGGCTCAGGTCATGATCTCAGGATCATGAGATTGAGCCCTGTGTATGGCTCAACAGTTGGTGCAGTCTGCTTGGGATTCTCTCTCCCTCTAGCTAACCACTCCCCAGCCACACTCACTCTCTCTTTAAAGTAAATAGATCTAAAAGAAAAAAGAAAATGGAGCTTTTTTAGATACATAAAATATTTCAATAAAGTAAAATTAATAAAATTCTAATGCAGTTAAAACTATAATAGCATCTCTTTTAGGCTAGGATGTAAGAAAAATTCATATATATATTTATATATATGTATATATGCACCATATGTCTTTATGAAATTCTCCATATCTTATAGAATCTTGGGTAAGACTACTAAAATGTTGGTGCCCAGATACCATGGCTTGCCTGGTTACTTCATAAAAGCATTTATATGAGTATGATTAAATGTACAGGTAATATGTAATTTTTAATTTACAAAAAGTAGATTGGAATCAATTTTAAATAAATTGATGAAAAAGGGTAGGCCAGAGATTATTTTCTCAAGAAGAAAAATATACTTAGTCTTCCTTGAAAAATAACAACTAAGAGGCACCTTGTAGCTCAGTTAGTTAAACCTCACACTTTTAATTTTGGCTCAGGTCATGATCAAGGTCGTGGAATTAAGATGTTGCCTCAAGCTCTCATGTGGAACCTGCTTGAGATTTTCTCTCTCCCTGTTCTGCCTCTTCCACCCTGCTTGCATGTGCATGCCAGCACTCTCTAACAACAGTAACAACTAAAAATGGTTATTTATAGGACTGAAAAAAGATTGGGGTTTGTTTTAACCATGGGAATTACTGAGAAATGACCAGAATATCTCCATATATATACCTCATGAGATGTGTGGTAGAAATGGATTTCAGAAAATGTCAAACAACTTAGAGAAAATGCTATACTTTGGAAATAACCCATAACTGATGAACTAAATTTTTGACACAGTTGGGCTTTTTGTTATTTACTGATTAATTATTTTTATTTGTTTGTTTTTCAGTTGGTAGACTTCCAGGTCTTGGCAAATAGAAGGAATTTCTCATGTTAGACCTCTAAATTTCTTTCTAAAGATTGTGTGCTAAGCAGCGTGATAGGTGATTATAATTAGCAATTTCAAAAGAGATACAGATATTTGAACCTAGTTCTCTTTTCCCTTAGGAACAAGATCATGGTGTTGGCCGGACAGGAACAGTGAATAGTGTTGGAAGTAATCAGTCTATTCCCAGCATGTCCATCAGCGCCAGTAGCCAAAGTAGTAGTGTTAACAGTCTTCCAGATGCCTCAGATGACAAGAGTGAGCTGGATATGATGGAAGGAGACCACACAGTGATGTCTAATAGTTCTGTCATCCATTTAAAACCTGTGAGTATTTGCATTTCAGTAAATACAGTTTCAACTTTGGTAAATAATTTTCTTCAACTGATTAGTTCGGAGATTCTCTTGGATGTTTCAGAAGTTTGGAACATAATTAGGTAACTTACTTTAACGTGGCATTAGGGGGGCGCCTGAGTGGCTCAGTGGGTTAAGCCGCTGCCTTCAGCTCAGATCATGATCTCAGGGTCCTGGGATCAAGTCCCGCATTGGGCTCTCTGCTCAGCTGGGAGCCTGCTTCCCTCTCTCTCTCTCTGCCTGCCTCTCCATCTACTTGTGATTTCTCTCTGTCAAATAAATAAATAAAATCTTTAAAAAATAAAAATAAAAATAAAGTGGCATTAGGCTTATTTTCCCAGTATAATGTCTGCATTTGGGAAACTAATGTTTTAAGAATATTAAAAGGATATTTTAAAAATCATAGAAGAAAGAAATATAGCAACACTGTGTTAATATGTAATTTGAAGTTTCATGAAAAATACAGCATTTAAAAATAGTTACGTATACACATGAAAGTCATGATAATGGTTGTCTTTTAAGAGAAAGGGTTATGAGGGTAATGATCAAAAGTGACTTGTACTGTCCATAATGTTTATATCTTTAAAATAAAACTGAATGTAATTGCCAATAATTGTAAATTTGGGGTTTAAGAAATAAGGGTTTTGTTACAGTATTCTTCACACTTCTGAGTGCAGAATTTTTAATTTTCTTGAAAGCATTTTGAAAGTCAGGTAACTTGTTTTTAGCAACCAATAGGAATACTTCTTTTTTAACTTCAAAGCTTGTAGTATTACCTAAAAACCTACTAGGCAAAAGAGCTAACAGGTAGATCTAACCCAAGTGTTAATCAGCAGATGAATAGATAAATAAACTATCAGATATACATATAAGGGAGTATTATTCGGCTGTGAAAAAATGAAATTCTGATATATACTGTAACATGAGTGAACCTTGAGATGTTATGCTAAAAAAGTAATGTTATGCTCAGTGATATTAAGCCATATGCAAAAGGACAAATACTGCATAATTCCACTTACATGAAATATCAGAAAAGGCAATTCATAGAGACACAGAATAGATTAGTGGTTACCAGGAACTGAGTAGAGGATAAAATGGAGAATTTTTGTCAGCAGATACAATTTCTATTTGGGTGATGAAAATGTTTGGGAAATGGTGGTGGTTGTACAACATTGGAAATATAATTAATGCCAATGAATTGTACATTTAAAAATGGCTGAAATCACAAACCTGTACCCCTGGGGATAAAAATTTATGTTTATAAAAAATAAAAAAATTTTTAAAAAATGGCTGAAATGGAAAATTTCTCATTATATATGTTCTACTACACTCACACAAAAAGTCATTAAGAATGACTTGGTTATATAGTAGTATTCTTCAGGGCAAAATCATGTTTAATTTTTATGTACTTAGGCAATAGAAGCAGCATTAAAAAAGATTATTCTCATAATCAGCTACTTAATTCACTTCCTCTTCAGTTAATAAACTAAGACATATAAGGAAAGACCAGTTCTTAAAATTTTTAGTTATTTTTTTGATTATTTGGACAAATTATAGAAGAATTAAAAAGGTATTTTTAAGATATATTATTGCGTTGAAAACCTAAGAGCATTAGTATAATTTTTTTTCACTGCTGTTTAGAATTACTAAAGCTTTTCCATTTTCTATATAATAAGTAGGATATAGATCTAACCTGATAAATTTCCTGATCCTAAATCAGTTTGCTGTTCCATATACTGAGAGAATGATGTTTCCTGATTCTAATTATGTTGAAAATAAAATGTTGGCATTCACAATTTTTGTTCTTGCTCTTTAAAATTATGTCTTTAAGATAAATTGATCAAGTTATCTTTAAATTTTTTTGAAAGTTCAAATTAGCTGTATTTGTTCAATAGTATTGTTTCTTTCTTTGCCTAGGAGGAAGAAAATTACAGAGAAGAGGGAGAGCCTAGAACAAGAGCATCAGATCCACAATCTCCACCACAAGTGTCTCGTCATAAATCACACTATCGTAATCGAGAACACTTTGCTACTATACGGACGGCATCACTGGTATGTTCTTCCCCTGAATTAGAAATATATTTTTCATATTGGACTGTGGCACCTGTACTGAAGTACAACTATATCTTTTTTTTTTTTGTATTTGGGGTTTATTTTGCAAAATACTCATTCAGCATTTAAGTGCCTCTTATGAGAAAGATATGCAGAGTATGCTGAGATGTTAAACTAGTGATGTCTTCAAAACATACACAAAGAACCATTGTGTTAGAATATATCAAATACTTAGGAGGGCTGGAAGGTACTACATAGGAGTTCACATTACTTTTGATTTGGGGCATAAAAGAAATATTTAGGAAACAGATTGTTTAGGCCTGTCTTGGATGGCTCACTCAGTCAAGGATCCCACTCTTGATTTCAGCTCAGCTCATAATGTCAGGGTCTTGAGATCAAGCCGCAAGTGGGGTTCTTCCTTCAGCGTGAAGTCTGCCTGAGATTCTTTCCCTCTCTCTCTCTCCTTCCCTGTCTGCTCACACTCATGCTGTCTCTCTCTCAAATAAATAAAGTCTTTTAAAAAATAACTAAAAAGAAAACAAATTATTGGAGCTTTTAATAGTTGTTGGTTTTAGGCACAGAGAGGAGGATAAATGTTACTTCTATATAAGAATCAACAGTAAAGAAATACTGAAGCTAACCTATAAAAACCTATTTCTTCATTAAAGAAATACTGAAGCTAATACTGAAGTGAGAGAATGAGGAGAAATGTTTGGGAAATAGCAAGTAATTCAATTTGATGTATTCAAAATGTAGTTCTTCTGGTTTCCCAAAAAATAATAAAAATGGATTATGGGGGATGTGTGACTTGCTCACTTGGTAAAACATATGACCCTTAATCTTAGGGTTGTGAGTTTGAGTCCCACATTGGGTGTAAAGATTACTTTAAAAAAGTAGATTATGTATCCATTATTAAGGATGTTATTTTAGCAAGCTGCATAGTACTTTGATCAGTCAAAAAAAGTAGGACCAACACATAATAAAGGACACTAAAGGATAAAAAGAAATTAAGATATCATAGGAAAAGTAGACTGTTAGAAAATATGACAGGAAGTATAAAATATATATCTGAGAAGAAAAGTTTCTGAATTATCAACTGCATAAGCAGATTTTATAAATCCCATGCAATGGCCCATGACTCTGTATGACATGGGGTCAAGAATGCCATCTCCCATCCTGAGGAAGCAGGTCATTTCTGCTATTCTGCAACATGTAAATAACTTTTTGAACAGAGCAAGTGGCAAAGATTGCTTGATGGGTTTTTCATGACTATTTTTTTTTTTAAGATTTTATTTATTTATTTGACAGACAGAGATCACAAGTAGGCAGAGAGGGAGGCAGAGAGAGAGGAGGAAGCAGGCTCCCTGCTGAGCAGAGAGCCTGATGCGGGTCTTGATCCCAGGACCCTGGGATCATGACCTGAGCCGAAGGCATAGGCTTTAACCCACTGAGCCACCCAGGCGCCCCCATGACTATTTTAATAAATACCTAAAGAGGTATTAAGAGAGATGCCAATTCATGTGACTTTGTGACTTCGCATATATTAAAATGTTTCTCAAACACTCTGTCCCAGTTTCTGGCTCCCTCAAATTATTTAAGGATACACTTTTTTTTTTTTTTTTTTTTAAGATTTTAATCACAAGTAGGCAGAGAGGCAGGCAGAGAAAAAGAGAAGAGGAAGCAGGCTCCCTGCTGAGCAGAGAGTCTGATGCGGGGCTCGATCCCAGGACCCTGGGAACACAACCTGAGCTGAAGGCTGAGGCTTTAACCCACTGAGCCACCCAGGTGCCCCACACTTTTTTTTCTTAAGTATAGTTGACATACAGTGTTATTTTAGTTTTAGGTATATAACATAGTGATTTGACAGTTCTCTACATTGTCAGTGCTCAGCGCAATAAGAGTAGTCATCATCTGTCACCATACAAAGTTGTTAGTATTATTGACTGTATTCCCTGTGCTGTACTTTTCAACTCCATAATTTATTTATTTCATAACTGGAAGTTTGTACCTCTTAATCCCCATCATTTATTTTATCCATCCCACTATCTACCAGTTTGTTTTGTGTATTTTAAGAATCTTTTGATTTTTGTTTGTTCGTTCATTTGTATTCTGGATTCCCCATGTAAGTGAAATCATAGGGTATTTGTTTCTCTCTTTCTGACTTATTTCACTTAGCATAATACCCTCCAAGTTTATCCATGTTGTTGCACATGGCAAGATCTCCTTTTTTATGGCAATATTCATATATATACCACATGTGCTTTATCCATTCATTTACTGATGGACCTTTGGGTTGCTTCCATACCTTGACTATTATAAATAATACTACAGTGAACATATGGTTTCGTGTATCTTTTCAAAGTAGTGTTTTCTTTCTCTTTTTTCTCTTTCTTCCTCCCACCGTCTCCTGTTTCTTTTCTTCCTTTTTTTTTTTTAAAGAGATGGAGTGAGGGGAGGGGCAGAAGGAGAGGGAGAGAGAGAATCTTAAGCAGACTTCTCTGCCCAGCGCAGAGCCTGATACAGGGCTTGATCTTACAACCCTGAGATCATGACCTAAGCGGACTTCAGGAGTTGGACACTTACCCATTGCAGCAACCCAGGTGCCCCAGTGTTTTCTATTTCTTTGGGTAAATACCCAGTAGTGGAATTAATAGATCATTTTTGTTTGTATTTTTAATTTTTTGAAGAACCTCCATACTGTTTCCCACAGTAGTTACACTGGTATGCATTCTTACCAACAGTATACAGGGTTCCCTTTTCTTAAGGACACTTCTTAAATTACAGATTTAGAAAGTTTAAGATCCATATTCTTAAACTTAGTAATTCTATTTCAGATAAAACATTCAGAGTGTGTGTAGGTTTATGTACAAGGTAACTATACTGTATCACTCAGTATAACTACCATGTACCATAACCCATTCTTTCTTCTGCCTTGGGCAGTTTTCATATAATAAATTGATATTAGGTATTCAATTTGAAGAGTTTTTACAATGGCTTTTGCCTTAGTTATCCATCATCTTAAAAAAATAAAAAAAGAGGGGCACCTGGGTGGCTTAGTTGTTTAAGCAACTGCCTTTGGCTCAGGTCATGGTCCCAGAATCCTGGGATCAAGTCCCATATTGGGCTCCCAGCTCCATGGGGAGTCTGCTTCACCCTCTGACCTCCCCTCTCATGCTCTCTCTCACTTTGTCTCTCTCTCTCTCTCTCAAAATAAATAAATAAAAATCTTTAAATTTAAAAAAAAAAAGGGGGGGGATGTAAAAATTCTAGTCATCACAATAGGTTCCCTTCATACCCCACCCCCACTTTGTCATTTTCCACTGCCATGAACACCATTTTCTGTCTCTTCACTCTTACTAATTTTAACTGTTTGGGTTTCATATAAAGGGAATCATAGAATGTACTTTTTTGTATCTGGCTTATTTTGCTCAACTTAATGTTCTTGAAATTTATCAGTCTTGTGTTCATTAAAGTTCATTCACTTTTTTTTAAGATTTTATTTATTTATTAGAGACAGAGAGGGAACAGGAGCAGAGGGAGAGGGAGAAGAGGACTCCCCACTGAGCAGGGAGCCTGATGCAGGGCTTGTTCCCAGCCTGAGCTGAAGGCAGACCCCCCCCTTTTTTTTAAGATTTCTTTATTTATTTAGCAGACAGAGATCACAAGTAGGCAGAGAGGCAGGAAGAGAAAGGGGGAAGCAGGCTCCCCACCAAGCAGAGAGCCTGATGCAAGACTCGATTTCAGGACCCTGAGATCATGACCCAAGCTGAAGGCAGAGGCTTTAACCCACTGAACCACCCAGGCACCCCTGAAGGCAGACCCTTAACCAACTAAGTCACGCAGGCACACCAAAGTTTATTCTTTTTTATTACTATAAGTAGTTTTCCCTTGTGTGAATGTGTAATTTTTTTACCCATTCTTTATTGATGAACAATTGGTTTGATTACTCTTTGGGCATGTAAGATTGCTATAAACACTCTTGTACAAGTCTTCATGTGAATATGATATTTTAATTCCTTGTTGATAAATGCTGAAGGTAAAATAACTGAGTTGTAGGGTATGTGTATGTTTAACCTCCCAAGAATCTTACAGTTTTCCAAAATGGGTATACTATTTACATGCCCATTAGCAGTGTATATGTTTGTTTTGTTTTGTTTTGTTTTAGCAGTATTTAAGTTTTAATTGGTTTACATTCTCTCCTACATTTGGTGTTGTTAGTCTTTTTTATTTTAGCCACTCCAGTGGTATGAAATGGAATTTCATAGTGTTTGTTCATTTTCCTGGGACTAAAGAAGTAATCATTATAAGCTCTTTTCCACATGCTTATTGTCTATTCTTGTGTCATCCTTTTTTTTTTTTTCTTAAGATTTTATTTATTTATTTGTCAGAGAGAGGGAGAGTGAGAAAGCAGGCATAGGCAGGCAGAGGGAGAAGCAGGCTCCCTGCTGAGTGAGGAGCCGGATGTGTATGTTTACATCCCAGTGTCCCAGGACACTGGGATCATGACCTGGGCCGAAGGCAGCTGCTTAACCAACTGAGCCACCCAGGCATCCCTCATCTTTTTTTTTTTTAAGACTTTATTTATTTATTTGACAGACAGAGATCACAAGTAGTCAGAGAGGCCAGCAGAGAGAGAGGAGGAAGCAGGCTCCCCCGCCAGGCAGAGAGCCTGATGTGGGGCTCGATCCCAGGACCCTGGGATCATGACCCGAACTGAAGGCAGAGGCTTTAACCCACTGAGCCACCCAGGCGCCCCTGTTCTCCACTTCTTCTTCTTCTTCTTCTTCTTCTTCTTTTTTTTTTAAGATTTTATGGACCCTGAGATCATGACCTGAGCCGAAGGCAGCAGCTTAACCCACTGAGCCACCCAGGCGCCCTGTTCTCCACTTCTTAAGTGGAGTGTTGTAGTCAAGTCTGTTGTCTTCTTTCTTTTTTTTTTAAGATTTTATTTATTAGAGAGAGAGAGAGCACAAGCTGTACGGGGAGGAGCAGAAAGGGATATGGAGAATATCCCTTAGACAGCCTACTGAGCTGAGAGCCCAACATGGGGTCCATCCTAGGCCCCCAGATCGTGACCTAAGCTGAAGGCAGACACCTAACTAACTGAGCCACCCAGGTGCCCCATCTTTTACTTTATTTCTTATTCAAATACTCATCTTTTTAATATGATTTGTAGGTGTTCTTTATAAAAGTTGGTTATAGTATTCTATCTCATATATACCTTGCAAATATTTTTTCATCGTGTAATTTACCTGTTCTTTTTCCTACTTGATGAAAACTTAAAAATTTTTTAGTTTTAAAATCCAGTTATAACCATCTGATTTTAAAAAATGGATAAAGCAGGGTGCATGGGTGGGTGCCATTGGTTAAGTGACCAACTCTTGGTTTAAGCTAAAGTAATCATCTCAGGACGGTGGGATTGAGCCCTGCCTTTTGCTTCCCACTCAGCACTGAGTCTGCTTGGGATTCTTCCTCTCCCTCTGCCCCTTCCCCTGCATGTTCTCTATCTCTTCCTCCTTCTCTTTCTAAAATAAATAAAGCTTTTTTAAAAAATGCATAGGGGCATCTGGGTGGCTCAGATGGTTAAGCATCTGCCTTCAGCTCAGGTCATGATCCCAGGGTCCTGGGATTGAGCCCCGTGTCGGACTCCCTGCTCAGTGCAGAGCCTGCTTCTCCCTCTCCCTCTGCCAGTCCCTCCACTGGTGCTGTCTGGCCCTATGCTCTGTCAAATAAATAAATAAAATCATAAAAAATAAATAATAAATAGTAATAAAATACATAAAGTCACAGGTTCCTGGGTGGCTCAGTCAGTTAAGTGGCAACTCTTTATTTCAGCTCAGGTCGTGATCTCAGGGTTGTGATATGAGATCAAGCCCCATGTCAGGCTCACACTGGGTGTGGGGCCAGCTTAAGATTCTCTCTCTGCCCCTCCTCCCTTTAAAAAATGGATAAAGGTCTTGAATAGACATTTCTCCAGAAAAGATAAACAAATGACCAACAAGTACAACAAAAGATGCTCAATATCATTAGTTATTAGGGAAATGCAAATCAAAACCACAATGAGGGACCACCTCATACCCACTAGGATGGCTTTAAAAAAAAAGAAAAATAGGGTCACCTGGGTGGCTCAGAGGGTTAAGCCTTTGCCTTCAGCTCAGGTCATGATCTCAGGGTCCTGGAATGAAGACCCACATCGGGCTCTCTGCTCAGCGGGGAGCCTGCTTCTCCCTCTCTCTGCCTGCCTCTCTGCCTAGTTGTGATCTCTCTATGTCGAATAAATAAATAAAATCTTTAAAAAAGAAAGAAAAATAATAATTATTGGAGGACATGAAAAATGAGAGATCCTGTGTATCGCTTCTCGGCCTTTTGGCTAAGATCAAGTGTGAGAGATCCTGTGTGTTTCTGGTAATATGTGTGTAATAATATTGTAATTGTGTTTATGTAATATGATTGTAATATGATTCAGCTTCTGTGGGAAACAGTTGACAGTTCCTCAGAAAGTTAAACAGAGTATCATATGACTCACCAATTCCATTCCTACATATATACCCAAAGAATCAAAAAGTAGTACTCAAACAAGTACACGCACACACATGTTCATAACAGCACTATTCACAATAGCCATATCCATCAGCAGATGAATGATAAATTATGGTATATTCATACAGTGGAATTTTATTCATCTATAAAAAGGAAGGAAATACTGATACTTGCTACAACATGGATGAACCTTGAAAACATGCTTAATGAAGGAAGCCAGGCATAAAAGATCACATATTATATGGCTATATGAAATATCCAAAAAGGATGTGAATCCATAGAAATGGACAATAAATTGGTGGCTACCAGGAGAGAATGGGGAATAGGATTTTTTTCTGAGATGATAAAAATGTTTTGTAATTAGATTAAAGTGGTAGTTGTACAACATTGTGAATATACTAAATGTTATTGAGTTGTTCACTTTGAAATGATTAATTTGGGATGCCTGGGTGGCTCACTTGGTTAAGGATCTGGCTTGTGATTTCAGCTGAGGTCATGATCCAGCCCCACATCGGGCTCCACACTTAGCAGGGAGTCTGCTTAAGGATTCTCTCCCTCTCTCTTTGCCCCTCCCCATATGCCCTCAAACACTTGTGTGCTCTCTCTCTAAAATAAATAAATCTTTTTAAAAAATGATTAATTTTAGGGATGCCTGGCTGGCTAGGTTGGAAGAGCATGCGACTTGATCTTGGGGGTGTGAGTGAATTTCAGCTCAGTTTAAAAATCCAGTTTATACATTTTTGTCTTCCAAATTTTTATTTAAATTCTAGTTAGTTAACATATAGTGTAGTATTGATTTCAGGAGTAGAATTTAGTGATGCATCACTTACATGTATCATTCAGTGGTCATCATAACAAGGGTTCTCCTTAATACCCATCATCCACTTAGCCCATCCCCTGCCCATGTCCTTCCATCAACCCTCAGTTTGTTTTCTATTTTAAGAGTCTCTTATGGTTTGACTCCCTCTCTCTCTTTTTTTCCCTTCCCATATATTCGTCTGTTTTTTTCCCAGATTCCACATATGAGTGAAATCATATGGTATTTATCTTTCTCTGAATTATTTTCCTTAGTGTAATACACTCTGGCTCCAACCACATTGTTGCACATGGCAAGATTTCATTCTCTTTGACGGCTGAGTAATATTTGTCTGTGTGTGTGTGTGCGTGAGAGAGAGAGAGAGAGAGAGAGACCGACCTTCTTTACCAATTCATCAGTTGATGGACATTTGGACTCTTGCCATAGTTTGGCTATTACATTTTTTTCTTTATATCCTGTGCCTTTTGTGTTCTATCCAGGAAATATTTGCTTACACAGTAGTCCATGTCTTCTTTTGCTTTATGATTCTAAGTTTTATGTTTAGGTCAAGTCATTCTTTTCAAATTAATTTTTGAATATAGAGTGATATAGGAATCGGGTTTGTTTGTTTATTTTTACAGGGAACGAGTTGTTTCAGCAGGATTTATTAAAAAACACTTTCCCTTTTTGAATTAACCTGAATTTTTTGTAGAAAATCTACTTGACTGAGTATGTGTCTATTTCTAGATTTTATTCTGTTCCTTTGATCAATTCAGTCTGCCCTTACACCAGTATCACATTGTTTTGATTGCTGAAGTATATGTCTTCCAACTTTTTCTTCCCCCTCAAGAATGTTTTGGATATTCTTAGCCTTTTATATTCCCATATAAATTTTAGAATCAGCTTGTTTATTTCTTTAAAAGACCTGCTCGAAATTTAATTGAAAACTGCTAACTGGGATCGCTTAAATTAACTGCCTGCTTAGTTAATGGCAGAGTGATCTAAAATGCTTTTGAAAAAAATGTTTTACTTTATTTTGTTCTTTTCTGTCCATTGTATATCTAGGTTACAAGGCAAATGCAAGAACACGAGCAGGACTCTGAGCTTAGAGAACAGATGTCTGGCTATAAGAGAATGAGGCGGCAACATCAAAAGCAATTAATGACTCTGGAAAATAAACTAAAGGCTGAGATGGATGAACATCGCCTCAGATTAGACAAAGATCTTGAAACTCAGCGTAACAATTTTGCTGCAGAAATGGAGAAGCTTATCAAGAAACATCAGGCTGCTATGGAAAAAGAGGTAGCTGATTCAATATTATTAATTTGTTCTAGCTTGTAACCATCCCAGAATTAACCAAGATAACATTTGGATGTTAGAGTATCTGTTCACCAGAACCAAGCAGATCAATGGGAGAGAGAGACATGTAACATGTATAATGTCAGGTACTGAGTCTGAGAACCAATAGACATGGGATTATTTCCTGATACTTGCTAGATTTATAGTATCACAGTGAGTAAGTCATGGATCTGTTCTGGGCCTCAAGGATGCTGGTTATCTGAAGAGTTTGATAAATCACCTATTAGTAACACAGTTCAGGTCTCAGAAAATCATTCGTGATTCCCTTTTCTATGTATTTTTTGGAAACTGTCCTTAAATGTATAGCAGCATTTTTATGTCAAAGAATAACTGAAGATTAATATAGAGAGAATGTTAAAGATTACAAGTTAAACATTGGGGAGGGTATGTGCTATGGTGAGTGCTGTGAAGTGTGTAAACCTGGCGATTCACAGACCTCTACCCCTGGGGCTAATAATACACTATATGTTTATAAAAAAATAAAAATTTATTTTAAAAAGATTATAAATTAAGAGATTCAGATTGGGGTTAGCCCATTAGTTTATTTATAAATAAGGTCATTTGAATATATGATAAAAGCAAATTTTTTAGGATTCTTGTTATGTGAAACCTTTTCTTATAAAGGTTTTTGATGTCCCATTAGTTTCATTTTATTTTGATAGTCCCATTTGTCAAGTAAAATGTAAGCTTCTTGGTAAATTCATAGAATATCGTCAGATAGGTCTAGCTAGTCCACATTAAGGCATAATTTATCATAGCTACCCTGTTCAATCTTCCTCCCCCCGAAAAAAAAAAAAAAAACACTCTCGTACAATAGTAGAGAATTTAGCAAAATAATTTATAGTATAAATAAACATTTGATTTTGAAATAATTAGGTGAAAGAATTATCCTGTTGGTCATTGGGTAGTATTTTTAGTAACTTAAGAGGTAGATACTAAATATTTAAGAAAGCAATTCATGAAATGGGATGTAGAATATGATTACAAATTTGTTAAAGAAATAGATACACATAGAAAAATTAGGAAGGGTATACACCAAAATGTTTATATTGGTTATCTGTGCATGCTAAAATCATGTAATATTTTCCTTCTTTGTGTTTTACTATACTTCCTAAATGTTCTACAATGATTATACATTGCATATATCATCAGAAATAAAGGGTGCCTGGCTGGCAAGAGTTGGTGGAATATGCAGTTCTTGATCTCGGGGTTGTAAGTTTGATCCCCATTTTGGATATAGATATTACTAAAAAATAAAATCTTTAAAAAAAAAGGAAAACAGTAATGATACATATGTCTAATATTTAATATTTTCATATTATTTAACATTATTTCATATTTGAGTCAACCAAGATAAATCATGGTTAAATTATATTTGTAGATAAATGTGTGTTTGTTTTTTATTGGGAGGAGAACACACTCCTGTTAAACAGAGAAAAGAAAGGTGAAAACCTTATGACCCTGTACAAGGTCAACATTTTAAAGACGAGTTCCATTTTATTGGTTCTCTGAAATTCTAATGAAGATGCTGAGTACATCAGAAACCAAAATTGCACCATATTTTAACTGCCAAAAATTTAAATAAAAATAAATAGGGTGCTGAGTAATAAGTATTAATAATTTCTTGGTGATTTTTTTTGATCATGGGAAAAAATGGTATCTGTGGTAATGCGTATTCAAATGCTGCTTTGAATCTATCAACTTAACTAATTTGGTCCATTTTTTAAATTTTCTATAGGCTAAAGTGATGGCCAATGAAGAGAAAAAATTTCAGCAGCATATTCAGGCCCAACAGAAGAAAGAACTGAATAGTTTTTTGGAGTCCCAGAAAAGAGAATATAAACTTCGAAAAGAACAGCTTAAGGAGGTACTTATTTTATAAACATTTTCAAGGCAGTTATCTGCTTATTGATTGTACGTAATGTTGCCCAACTCATGGAACCTTGAAGATAAATTTTCTTTTGTTGTTTGTTAACCATGAAACGTATATCGGTTTGAATGAAGACATTGATGACCAAGATCCTCAATTGAGGAGCTGTAAAAAGAATCATCTCCTAAAAACATAAGTCATTTTATTCATAATAACTTTACTAAGCACTTATTTTTTTTTTTAATTTTATCGATTTATTTGACAGAGAGGTCACAAGTAGGCAGAGAGAGGTGGGGGGAGAGCAGGCTCCCCGCCGAGCAGAGAGCCTGGTGTGGGGCTCGATCCCAGGACCCTGGGATCATGACCTGAGCCAAAGGCAGAGGCTTTAACTTACTGAACCACCCAGGTGCCCCTACTAAGCACTTATTAAGTAAATGTCTAATTAGAAATAAAAGTATGTGAGCTGTAAAAAAAAAAGAGAAAAAGAAAAAAGCCACACATTTCTTTCATTAAAAGTAAACCATTCCTGGGATGCCTGGGTGGCTCAGTGGGTCAAAGCCTCTGCTCTCGGCTCAGGTCATGATCCCTGGGACCTGGGAACGACCCCGCATCAGGCTCTCTGCTCGGCGGGGAGCCTGCTTCCTCCTCTCTCTCTGCCTGCCACTGTGCCTACTTGTGATCTCTGTCTGTCAAATAAATAAATAAAATCTTTTTAAAAAAATAAATAAATAAATAAATCATTCCAGGGCGCCTGGGTGGCTCAGCTGGTTGGGTGTATGACTCTTGCTTTCAGCTGGGGTTGTGATCTGGAGTCTTGAGATGGAGCCCTACCTCAGGCTCCATGCACACCAGGGAGTCTGCTTGAGATTCTCTCCCTCTGCTCCTACCCCAGCTTGGGTGTATTCTTTCTTTCTCTCTCTCTAACAAATAAATCTTTAAATAATCCTTTAGGTGTACAAGGTTTGTGTGCTTGCATGTGTATGTTCATTCAGAATAATGGTTCTCAGTATAGGGGAAGGGACATACTAGACTTTTGGTGGGGTAATTTCCTGGCAGAAGATTTTGAGAAAGATACCTGGTGATTCTCGAGAAACTATACAGAGGGGGCATCTGGGTGGCTCAGTGGGTTAAGCCTCTTCCTTCGGCTCAGGTCATGATTTCAGGGTCCTGGGATCAAGCCCTGCTTTGGGCTCTTGCCCCACTCTCTGCTGCCTACTTGTAATCTATCTATCTCTCTCTCTCAAATAAATAAATAAATAAATAAATCTTAAAAAACAAAAACAAAAACAAACAAAAGAGCAGAGGATCATAGGGGAAGGGAGGGAAAAATAAAATAAAATGACCGAAATCAGAGAGGGAGACAAACCATAAGAGACTCTTAATCATAGGAAACAAATTGAGGATTGCTAGAGGGGGAGTGGGGGAGGGATGCAGTAACTGGGTGATAGACATTTAGGAGGGCATGTGATATAATGAGCACTGAGTGTTCTATGCAACTGATGAATTACTGAACTCTATATCATGGTACACTATATGTTAACTAATTGAATTTAAATAAAGTAACTAAAAATATATACCAGGTGATTCTCTGTGTATGTGCCTGTGTTATTCTTGTCACTTCCTGTAGTGTATGCATATATACCCTCATTTGGGAACTACTGATTTATATGTTTTTTATTTTTATGTGTTTGAATATCTTATGAGCTTAAGTTACAAAGACTTGGTCTCTATCTTGAATAACAGAGGAAGGACCATAAGGTTAGTAGTCTCTGAAAAATCAATTTAGACTTAGAAAAGATGGCTGATTTGTATTGTCTGTGATATTGATGGCTTTTTAGGTTGAAGATATACTAGTATTAATATCCTAAGATTTGTCTCATTGAGTATATGATGAATGTTGTCATCTTGCCCAGTATAAATGCATTTTCATGTAGGTAGTTCTTGAGATGATATTTAAAGTACTGTAGAAAAGCACTGGTTTTTATTTGTTTGGTGTTTATTAATGCTAAATATATTTTTTAAAGATTTTATTTATTTATTTGACAGAGGGAGATCACAAGTAGGGAGAGAGGCAGGCAGAGAGAGAAAGGGGAAGGCGGCTCCCTGCTGAGCAGAGAGCCAATGCTGGGGTAGATCCCAGGACCCTGAGACCATGGCCCAAGCCAAAGGCAGAGGCCCAACCTACTGAGCCATGCAGGCACCCTATTAATGCTAAATATTAAATACCACTCATAAAAAGGGTCTCTATTCTCCCATGGTTTTGTTGATTTTCCATTTAGTTTCCAAGTTTTTTATATTGTGTATATCCGTAATCTTGCCAGAAGCTTGATGTTTAGAATGTTAATAACCAAGTGAAACATAACTGTATTTTAGCCTAATTTTAATTTACATATGATTTTTACCTGAAAGCACTACCTTTTCTCTCTTCTTGGGAAGGATTTAAAGATATGTTTTACTTCATTTACCAATCATTGTCTGCTTTTGAATCATCCTAAGTGTAGCTGTGCTAAGCCAAAAGATACACTTACTTTCTAATATACTTTTCCTCTTTACCACTGGTCACTCAAGAAAAAGGAAAACTGTTTCCTACCTCCTTGAGGTCATTGCCCTGCCTGAGCACTAGAACAGACATAAGTTAAATACTTTTATCTAAATTTATTAGATACCAAATTTTACATTAACTGTATTCATGTAGTTAATTTTTATGTATTTTGAACTGAGTTTTTTATGTTGCCAGGAACTGAATGAAAACCAGAGCACCCCAAAAAAAGAAAAACAAGAGTGGCTTTCAAAGCAGAAGGAGAATATACAACATTTCCAAGCAGAAGAAGAGGCTAATCTTCTACGACGACAGAGGCAATACCTAGAGCTGGAATGCCGTCGCTTTAAGAGAAGAATGTTACTTGGACGCCATAACTTAGAGCAGGACCTTGTGAGGGAGGTATGTTTAAATGACGGGGTATCAGAAATAAATCTGTTGCATCCCAGCTGCAAGACCTTTGTACTCATCATTCCCAGGCCTAAATCCTTCTTTCCCAGATATTCAATCCATATCGCTTGCTTTCTCCCTTTAAATGTTCTTCTTTGCACTTCTTTTTCTTACCCATATACACTTTTGTGGGGGAATCTCTCTCCTCAGCTAGAATGGAAATTATATGAAGCCACAGGTTCTGTTCAGGTCTTTATATCCCTATTATCTGGCGCATAGTAAGCATACAGTGTTAACTATTTAATAAATATTAAATCCAAGAATAATGAAGGAAGTATTAACTTTTAAATGAGAAAATTAATTGGATAATTTATGGTTTTTGATCTGAGTTGAGTGCCATGAATTGTGTGTTACCATTTAATACATTGTTATAACTATGTAATTATTAACTGGGCAAATGCAGAAACTCTTACCACAATGAGAATAATTGTTTTTATTATCAGGAACACCTATGAGCATAAATAAATTTATTTCCAAGGTGGCATAAAATAAGCTTCAAGTACAGTGTAACTGTTCAAATTCTGTGATAGTTAAAGAATTTAAAAATAAAACAGTTGAGGGACACCTGGGTAGCACAGTTGGTTAAGCCCCCAACTATGTTTTGGCTCAGGTCATGATCTCAGGGTCATGGGATTGACCCACATGTCAGGCTCTGCATGGGGCTCCCTGCTTGGCTAGGCTCAGAGTCTGCTTGAGATTGCCTCCCCTCCCCTGCCTGCCCTACCACCCTCCCACTTGTGCTCTTACACAGGCATGCTGGCTCACATGCTCTCTCTCTCTCTAAAGTAAATAAATCTTTTTTAAAAGAAGTTTTATCAGGGGCGCCTGGGTGGCTCAGTGGGTTAAAGCCTCTGCCTTCGGCTCAGGTCATGATCCCAGGGTCCTGGGATCAAGACCTGCATCAGGCTCTCTGCTCAGCAGGGAGCCTGCTTCCTCCTCTCTCCCTGCCTGCCTCTCTACCTACCTGTGATCTCAGTCTGTCAAATAAATAAATAAAGTCTTTAAAAAAAAAAGAAGAAGAAGTTTTTTCAGTTAGATGAGAATAATTCAAAAGTCTATTAACATGGGGAGATGAGCAATAGTAGTAAGTATAAACTGATACTGCCCTTTTGGAGCATAATTCAGCAATAGCTTCTTTTTTTTTTTTTTTTTTTTTTAAGATTTTATTTATTTGAGAGAGAATGAGAGGCAGATGCTTAACTGATTGAGCCACCCACGTGCCCCACAGCAGTAGCTTTTTTTATTTTTTTTTTTTAGAGAGTGAGAGTGGGAGAGCATGAGGAGTGAAGGGGCAGAGGGAGAGGTAGAGAAAAATCTCAAGCAGGTCCACACCCAGCGTGGAGCCCAACCCAGGGCTCAATCTCACTACCCCGAGATCATTACCTGAGCTGAAATCAAATGTTGGACGCTTAACTGAACCATGCAGGTGCCCCAGCAATAGCTTTTAAAAATTTAATATACAGGGGCGCCTGGGTGGCTCAGTGGGTTAAAGCCTCTGCCTTCGGCTCAGGTCATGATCCCAGGGTCCTGGGATCGAGCCCCACATCAGGCTCTCTGGTCAACAGGGAGCCTGCTTCCTCCTCTCTCTGCCTGCCTCTCTGCTTACTTGTCATTTCTGTCTGTCAAAGAAATAAATAAAATTAGAAAAAAAAATTAATATACACATATGTTCTTACCCACCAAATCCACTTTTGGAACTATTATTTTAAGGAAATAATAACATGATTATATGGTGCATCGCACATGGATATTTACTACAAATGTGTTTAAAGCAAAAGAATGGAAAAATTATGGAATTGTAAAGGAGAAGCTTACTATTGAAACTTAAAAGAACTTTATTTACCGATCTGGTTGGGACATATGTCCATTGTGTTTTTAGTTGAAGAAAGCATATCACGTGCCTATAATGTATTTTGGTATTTAGTTTTAAAACTGTATGTTTTGAATAATAGATGTGTCACAGTAAGCATGAGGGCAGTTTTAGGAAGCATTTGTACCAGACTGTTGGCCTCTGGAGCTCTGGAGAAAGAGTTTGCAGAGGCAAAGAGGGCAAGTTCAACTTCTATAGTGTGTGCGTGTGTGTGTGTGTGTGTTTGTGTGTGTTACACTTGTTCTTTTTAAAACATTTTTAAAAAAAGATTTTAAACTTATTAGAGCACAAGCAGAGGGAGCAAGAGAGGGAGAAGCAGGCTTCCTGCTGAGCAGGGAGCCTGACATCAGGCTGTATCCTAGGACCTGAGCCAAAGGCAGATGCTGAACCAACTGAGCCACCCAAATGGCCCACACTTGTTCTTTTTAATCTGCAAAAAAAAATTTATTGAGCATGATGTGCTAAGTATTATTCTGAGACCTTCCCATTTATGAACTTATTTCATCCTCACATTAGATCTATGAAATAGCTATATTATCTCCATTTGAGAAGTGATGAAGCTGAAGGGGAAAGTTTAAATAACTAACCCAGGGATTTGCAGGTCATCAATAGCAGAGCTAAGATTTAGGATACAGGCAACCTTGGGGCACTTGGGTGGTACAGTTAAGTGTTCAACTCTTGGTTTGGCTCAGGTCTTGATTGCCATGTTGTGAAATGAAGCCCCAAGTAGGGCTCGATGCTTAGCTCTGCTTAGGACTCTCTCTCCTTCTCCCTCTGCCCCTCTCTACCACAGGTGTCTTCTCTTTCTCTCTCAAATAAATAAATCTTTAAAAAAAAAAAAAAAAAGGAAATAGAATACAGGCAGCCCAGCTCTACAGTCCATATTTTTTTTAACAGTTTCATTCTTTTTATTCATATATATTCATATATACATTTTATTCATTTAGATTTCTCCAAATAATTATCCTTTTTTAAAAAATTATTTTTATTAACATATAATGTATTATTTGCCCCAGGGGTACAGGTCTGTGAATCATCAGGCTTACAGTCCATGTCCTTAACTACTACACTGTACTGGGTGTGTTCCTCCTAATAGAATTGAATATTATACTCTGAAAAAATTCAAGGAATGGCTTATGAACCCTCTTCAAATATAAAACTAGGAAACAATAAAGAAAGGAAAGAGGGAAGGGCAGTAAACCTCTTAAGATAGATTCAATAGCTTTTTAACTTGACTGCATAAAGTAATGTTAGTAAATGAATGCATAAGAAAATTTGTGCTACTAATTGTCCATTTACTGTAGTAAATATTATAAAAGCCTCATACTTACTATGTAGCCATTATTGAATCAGAGGATTACATCTATTTCCTAGTTGTTCTCTTTCTCAGGATTTTTTTTTCTGGCATCATACAGCAATATTATACCTTTGTCTTTTGTGTTATGGATTAGGAGTTAAATAAAAGGCAGACTCAGAAGGACTTAGAGCATGCCATGCTACTGCGACAGCATGAATCCATGCAGGAACTGGAGTTCCGTCACCTCAACACCATTCAGAAGATGCGCTGTGAGTTGATCCGATTGCAGCATCAAACTGAGCTGACAAACCAGCTGGAATATAACAAGCGAAGAGAAAGGGAACTAAGGCGAAAGCATGTCATGGAGGTTCGACAACAGCCCAAGAGTCTAAAGGTACCTTTAACTAAGTATCTTGATAAAAGGGGAAAGAGATAAATGACATCCATGTAAGAGGTCTGGCATAAACAAATCAATAAACTTTTTTCTTTTCATTTGAAGAATGTTTGGTTAGTTTTAATATAGCTGTAGACTTTTTGCTTATGTATCTCTCAACATTATACCAAAACTTTTAACTGTAGGACGTGCCATAAAAAATCAAAATTCTGATTTTTAATGTACTCAAATGTCCAATGCTATTATTACAGTCGACATGTCAATATGCTAACCTGTTTTCTTCTCTCTGTTCCAAGTAATATAATTTTGGAATCTTATTTCCTGTAAGACACTAAGTTCTTAACCAGCACAGAAGCCAATAAATAGAAAATGTCTTTTTACTCCCTCTCCCTTCATTGTACTTATCTTAAGAGGAACAAAGGAATCATCACAGTGTGAGTCTACTTGCTTGCTTTCTTTGCTTGGTAATGTAGGTAAGACCATGGCATAGGTAGTTGGGATATATATGTGTATTTTTTTGTTTGTTTTGTTTTGTTTTAATTAGCACATCAGAGTAGAGCAAGTTGTCATATAGTCCTCCCCCCCAAAAATAAATAAAGACAAGTGTTGGTGATATATAATACCAAAGGACTTTAAATTTTGTATTTACTTTGAATACAGTAATTCATTCACATAGAATGAACTATGAGGATGCCAAAGTGTATTATAGATATTTCCCTCACTCTCCTTGTCTCTCCAGCCAGCTGGTCTAACCCATAGTCAACGAGAGTTAGCAATTCCAAGGTGTTTTCAAATTTTATAACTTGTAACAAATATTTGAAGGAGTATAATCACATTAATCTTTTTTTTTCCAAGATTTTATTTATTTATTTGACGGAGATCACAAGTAGGCAGAGAGACAGGCGGTGGGGGGAGAAGCAGGCTCCCTGCTGAGCAGAGAGCCCAATGCGGGGCTCGATCCCAGGACACTGGGATCATGACCTGAGCTGAAGGCAGAGGCTTTAACCCACTGAGCCACCCAGGCACCCCTAATCACATTAATCTTAATGAGCAAAAACAAAACCATCCACTGCATAGGCTGTCATCTAAAGTAGTACCTCAATTAATTTGGATATGTCTGCAAATTTTAAACTTCGATTTACATCCAGTAAGGCCCATATCCCACGGTATTTCCTTTTTAAACTTTACCCTACCCCATTTTGTTTGAGAATTTAACTGTAAAATTGTTTCTTGTCTTTAACTGTCCTGGAGTGAAGTGAGATTTATTCGCAGAGGTAATCTGTGTTAAAATCTAGAAACTAGGGACGCCTGGGTGGCTCAGTTGGTTGGACGACTGCCTTCGGCTCAGGTCATGATCCCGGAGTCCCGAGATCGAGTCCCGCATCAGGCTCCCAGCTCCATGGGGAGTCTCCTCCTCCCTCTGACCTTCTCCTCACTCATGCTCTTTCTCACTGACTCTCTCTCAAATAAATAAATAAAATCTTTAAAAAAAAAAAAAATCTAGAAACTATACTACATCCAATTGTAACTCTGAATTCCAGCACAGCTCACTTCTAAATAGACTGTCTTGAATGAAATATATTCAAAATTAAAATGGTTTACCCTTTCCTTGTGAACTGGGATAAAATTTCACTTTTTTGTGTCTTCGAATTAACTAATAAAAATCATTTATGGAGTAGCTTGTGTTGACTCCCCATGTAACCTTTATTAATCATACTTAAAAAATTGGAATTCATAATGATTTTTCAGATTTATCTTTGTGATGAAGAGGGTATATATATATACTGTTTTGGCTACAAAACAGACAATTTCCCCTAAAAGATTTTTAAAACAGTATGTCTGTAAAATTTATTATTGCTTTAAAGTCAGCAGCACCCAGAAGCAAACGAAACTGAAAGCTTGTTTGTTTTCTCTAGTCATACCATAAAACTGATAGGATTGCATTTCTCTAAGACTTGGAATAGGTAGATTGTTTGATGTTTAAGCCTTCTTTTCTGTTTCCTCTTATTGTAACCTTTTTAGTTTGAAAGCTTGTAAACACTAGATTAGATTTTTACACATACTATATCAAATGTGAGGAGAAAAATAATATTTCACAATCATAGTCAGACTTCGAATGACTTAGAATGCCTCCTTTGATGACCAGTGAGCTCAAGATTTTCTGTAAAGGAAATTATTCTGTTACTTTAGTAGGGAAGAAAATCATACTGTTCCTCTTAGTTATGTATATCTGTCTACTTGCTCCATTTGAACAGAACAAACTGTATTTTAACACCACGTGTCGCATTTTTATATGCCTAAGTCATAATAGTTGTCTCTTCCAGCTTCCTTCAAGACTTCAATGGGGAGTTAGGGGGACTTTAGTTTGAGCACTTGGGTTTCTGTAGAATGGACTGAGTAAACATGTATTGCCTACTCTGCTGTTTCTTCATCTGCCATCCAGATAATCGTGTTCAGTGAGTTTAAATGATAGAAAGAACTATAACTTTGTTCTTGTTTTCACTTGGGTTAGCTATTGAAGGATATAGTTTATTCTTGATAATAGGTGTTACTCTTCTTGTTGAAAAAAATTGCAAGTTCCTTTTTCTCATTAGGCTAATGATACGGAATGATTATACGGTTTTCTTGGTAAAACTTCTAAAAGATTGAATGTTATACAGACGCAGGAAAGAATGTCTAAATCTCCTTGTTTCATTCCTAGCCAACTTGGAAGAATTTTGTTAACCAAGGACAGTATTTAAGTGTGGTACTACAGAGCATAATTAACCCAAGAGTTTCTCTTTCTAGTTAGACCCTTCACAGGGTTCTGTTGTGACCCTTCACAGAATAAAGTATTAGTGACTATGACCTAGTGCCTCAGTTGGTGTAAAATATGGAAAAGGTCTATTTGGTGTTGAATGGTGAATAACTAGTTCCCCGACAAGTGTTTTACTTTGGTAAGGTGTGCATTTGTTGCATGCTGAATCATCCAATCAATGTCTGGCAGTATTTATATTAAGGTAAAATAATTCCAAGTATATGTTCTGCCTTAGTGTAGTAAATGAATATATTCTCACAGACTCACTAGTATACTTTGTAGAATTATATCTCATCTTACTAAACTTTATTAAAACATGAGTTCATAGAATAACCTGTGATTAACAAAAACCAAAGCCAAAACTCTTCTGTATCTGAGCTCAATTATTATATCTCAGAAATATTTATGTAGCTCATGTCTCTTATCACTCCCAAGAAAGTTGTCCTCTCCTTTGCCCCATAACTTTTGTTTGACCTTTAAAAGATGAGTTAACCTGACTGATTTTCACGTTTTTGCTTATGGTATTAAAGAATAAACCATTACTAATTTTGTTTCTACCTAGTTTATTCCCTTAAGGAAAAGATAATTAACTAATAAATAATATTATTTATTAATATCCTGCTTTTGTATGTAGTATGTAGTTAGCATATACTTTCAGTATGTAGTTAGAGTTGAGATTGTTAGAAGAAATTAAAACAAAGTGTCTCAGATAAGGAACAGAATGCTTATTTTCTCCCTCAGAGATCTGATAAAATATTGTCTGTCCTGTAAAATACTTTCATACATACTTAATACATGAGAAGAAATTTAATTTTCTGTCATCAGTATACATGGTAATTCAAGCTAATTTTAATATTTACTCAAGGCACCGAATTTCTTAACAAAATAGCAAGTATTTGAAGTCCTGTGATAAATGAGGTTATGGATATTTTAATGTTTTAAATTAGAGCTTTTGTTATAAAAATGCATAGAATCCAGTGATTTGACCCAATAGCCAAGTGCAAAAGTACCTGCAGCCTTATGATCTGACCTTTTTTCTTCTCCTTTTTTCCTTGTAGACTTTATTTTAATGTAAGCCTAAGGAATATCAAATGCCATATGTTAAAAATTATATGTATCAATTTTTTTCTTCCCAGTCTAAAGAACTCCAAATAAAAAAGCAGTTTCAGGACACCTGCAAAATCCAAACCAGACAGTATAAAGCATTAAGAAATCACCTATTGGAGACAACACCAAAGAGTGAGCACAAGGCTGTTCTGAAACGGCTCAAAGAAGAACAGACCCGGAAGTTAGCCATCTTGGCTGAGCAGTATGACCACAGCATTAATGAAATGCTTTCCACACAAGCTGTGAGTTTGTTTTATTTAGGCAAAATAAATTTAGTTAGTGATCCTTTTCTTCTACCCAGCAATTAAAATACTAGTTAGAAATGATAGTTCTTCTGCAGCTTGGGATATCATAGTGTTGCTCCATATCCTTCCTTCTCTGAACATTGCTTAGAAGCATGCATGATGTATATAGAATTCTCACTGATACATTCAGACCTGAAGTTTTTTTGTTTTTGTTTTTGTTTTTTTTTAAGATCTTATTTATTTATTTATTTGACAGAGATCACAAGTAGGCAGAGAGGCAGGCAGAGAGAAAGAGGAGGAAGCAGGCTCCCCGCTGTGCAGAGAGCCCGATACGGAGCTTGATCCCCGGACCTTGGGATCATGACCTGAGCGGAAGGCAGAGGCTTTAACCCAGTGAGCCACCCAGATGCCCCCAAAATGTAGATTTGATTCTGAAGTCTTTAGGGAACCACTGATATGCAAGAGAAATACCGTATTTCCATTTGTGATAAAGAAAGTATTTCTTGGGGTGCCTGGGTGGCTCAGTGGGTTAAAGCCTCTGCCTTCGGCTCGGGTCATGATCTCGGGGTCCTGGGATCGAGGCCTGCATCAGGCTCTCTGCTCTGTGGGGAGCCTGCTTTCCCCTTTCTCTCTGCCTGCCTCTCTGACTACTTGTGATCTCTGTCTGTCAAATAAATAAATAAAATCTTAAAAAAAAAAATTTTTTTTTTAAGAATTTATTTATTTATTTGACAGAGAGGAGATCACAAGTAGAGAGAGAGAAAGAGAGAGGGAAGCAGGCTCCCCGCTGAGCAGAGAGCCCGATGCGGGACTCGATCCCAGGACCCTGAGATCATGACTTGAGCCAAAGGCAGCGGCTTAACCCACTGAGCCACCCAGGCGCCCCAAGAAAATATTTCATATTTGTACTCAAATGTGACCATTTGGAGTCCAGATACAGTACTACTTTTGCCCACTACCTTACAAAACTGCTGCTCCAATCTTGATATATGCTATTGGGATATATGCTAAACACCTGAGAGGCACTGGCGGAGAGCCTATTTAAAACTTCACGTTCTTTTTTTATTTAATTAAAGATTTATTTATTTGAGAGAGTACAGGGAATGGGGGGTGGGTAGACAGAGGAGGAAAAAACCAAACTTCCTGCTGAGCTCAGAGCCCCATGCAGGGCTGGATCCCATAACTCTGAGATCATGACCAGACTCAAAACCAAGAGTCTGACAAAACCGACTAAGCCACCTAGGTGCCCCAAAATATTTTCTATAGAAGTTTTATAAACATTTTCTTGAAGTGCCAGATTGGGGTGCCTGGGTGGCTCAGTGGGTTGAGCTGCTGCCTTTGGCTCAGGTGATGATCTCAAAGTTCTGAGATCAAGCCCCAGGTCAGGCTCTCTGCTTAGCAGAGACCCTGCTTCTCTCTCTCTCTCTCAAATAAAATCTTTTTAAAAATAAAAAAAATTAACTTAAAATAAAGGGCTCGGTTTTAAATATTTTAGAGTTTGTAGGCCAGGAGTCAAAATTGAAAATATTATGTGGGTACTTACATAGCTTTTGCAAATGTAACTATTTCAAAAGTAAAAACCATTCTTGGGGCTCCTGGGTGGTGCAGTTGGTTAAGCCTCCAACTCTTGGTTTCAGCTCAGATAGTGATCTTAGTTAGGGTCTTGAGATCAAGCTCCCTGTCGGGCCTCTTACTCAATGAGGAGTAGCTTGGGATTCTCTCTCCCTCTCTGTCTTCCTCTCACTCTCTTTCTTTAGGATAAATAAATAAATCTTCAAAGAAAAAAAAAAAAAAAAACCCAGGCAGCCGCCCAGATTTGGCCAGTAGACTGTTTGCTTGTCTTTATGCCATAGTTATTCCCATTGGAAAGAAAGCATTCAGTCTTACTTATATCATCTGATCATATTCTAGATTTTTCTTAAGAAAAACGTAGTTATTGGGGCACCTGGGTGGCTCAGTGGGTTAAAGCCTCTGCCTTCGGCTCAGGTCATGATCGCAGGGTCCTTAGATCGAGCCCCACATCGGGCTTTCTGCTCAGCGGGGAGCCTACTTCCTCCTCTCTCTCTCTCTCTGCCTGCCTCTTCTGCCTGCTTATAATCTCTGTCTGTCAAATAAATAAAATTTTTTTTTAAATCTTAAAAAAAGGGGCGCCTGGGCGGCTCAGTAGGTTGAAGCCTCTGCCTTCCGCTCGGGTCATGGTCCCATGGTCCTGGGATCAAGCCCTGCATCTGGCTCTCTGCTCCGCAGGGAGCCTGCTTTCCTGCTTCCTCCAATCTCTCTCTGCCTACTTGTGATCTCTCTTTGTCAAATAAATAAATAAAATCTTTTAAAAAATATATATATATAAAAAATTTAAAAATAAAATCTTAAAAAAAAAAAAAAAAGGTTAGTTAGGCATCCTCCAAAGAGCTCCTGATAGCTTTATCTTCCTAATGCCATCAATGGTTAGTTACTAGGCCTTCTCCTTTTTTTTTTTTTAATTAACATAAAATATATTATTTGTCCCAGGGGTAGGCCTGCTTTCTTCAGAGATGTTTACTCTAAGACATGAGAGAGAACAGTTGTGTATCCTGCAAAAGAGTACTTCATCTTGTCTCATACCTGCTCTTTTCCATAGGTGAGGAATAGATAACTCACAGTAGTATATATTTTCTTTCTCTTTTTCAGCTACGTTTGGATGAAGCACAGGAAGCAGAGTGCCAGGTTTTGAAGATGCAGCTGCAGCAGGAACTGGAGCTGTTGAATGCATATCAGAGCAAAATCAAGATGCAAGCAGAGGCACAACATGATCGAGAACTTCGAGAGCTTGAACAGAGGGTCTCCCTCCGCCGGGCACTCTTAGAACAAAAGGTATAAGTAATATGAGGAAGGTAATTGTGCCAGTGTTTGCTTTCAGCAGAAGCATTATAAGTCTTTTTTTATATTGACAGGTGACATTGAATTATTTTCACAATACGGTATCTCCTTATTTCTGGTTTTGGTAGTGTTTTTCTTTTTCTTTAAAATTACTACTTTGCAGTGCCTGGCTGGCTCATTCAGTTAAGCATCTTCGTTTGGCTCAGGTCATGATGCCGGGTTCCTGAGATGGAGCCCCACATCAGATTTCCTGCTCTGCGGGGAGCCTGCTTCTCCCTCTCCCTCTGCCACTCCCTCTGCCTGTGCTCTCTCTCTCAAATAAATAAAATCTTTTTAAAAAGTATTTAAAAATTTGGGGCAGCGGGGTGGCTCAGTCGTTAGGTGTCTGCCTTCAGCTCAGGTCATAATCCCTGGGTCCTGGGATCGAGCCCCACATTGGCCTCCCTGCTCGGTGGGAAGCCTGCTTCTTCCACTCCCCCTGCTTCTGTTCCCTCTCTCGCTGTGTGTGTGTGTGTGTCTCTCTCTCTGTCTGTCAAATAAATAAATAAAATAATTTCTTTAAAAAAAATTTAAAAATTCAAAAATGAAATTATCGATTTAACAGTGAACCTTATAATTATTGAGTACTAAACATCAAGGGAATATAATTAAGTGGTAATTGCTAGAGGAAGGAATATGGGGTTATGTGAAGACAGCTGAATTGGGAGAGAGTAGCTCCGGCTCCGTGTTCCTCACTTCTTTTATGTACCTAGCTCTACCTAAGGATATTGGAGAAAAACTTGGATAGTGAAGAAAAAGAACATTAGTAGTTGCCTGGGAGAAGTGGGGACAGAGGATCAGGAATATATATATTTCACTTGTGCATCCTGGACCTGCAGCTATACAGATTGGTGGAAGATAATTAGAGGACAGAAGATTATTTTCACACAAGTGGAAGATCAGGCTGAAAATGTTACTTCTAGTTGTATCTTCATTTACTTATTACTTATTCTTTGTCAGGTATATTAAAGAATAGAACTAAAATCCCCAAATTCATTTCATCCTTTAAGGTAGTAAACTTGTGTGTTTAAGTATGTGTGTGTTTTGTGAGCAGAAGATTTTTAAGAGAGAGGAAAGCATTTGTTGCTAGAAGTGTAGTTGACCCTTAAACAACCTGGGTTAGGGGTTGCGACAACCTGTGCAGTGGAAAATTTCATATGGGGTGCTGGGATCTGCCTTTGGCTCAGATCATGATCCCAGAATCCTTGCTCAGCAGGGAGCCTGCCTCTCTCTCTCTCTCTGTCTCGCTCCCTCTCTGGCAAATAAATAAATAAATAAAATTTAAAAAAGAAAAAGAAAAGAAAATGTGCATGTAGCTTTTCTTACATGTATGAAAGTGACCAGATGCCTTACCGATAACATACTCTTATCTTACCGATAACATAAATATGTGTACATATTTTGTATGTTATGTGTATTATATACTGTATTCTTACAATAAAGTAAGCTAGAGAAGAGAAAATACAGTACAGTACTATACTGTTACCTGTCTGCAGTACAGTACTGGAAAAAATCCACATGTAAGAGGATCCCGTGTAGTTCAAATTCGTGTTGTTCAAGGGTCAGCTGTAGTAGAATATCAGTTGTATCCAGGATTTAGAGCTGTGTTGAAGAATTCCTGATACAGGGACTCCTGGGTGGCTCAAGGGAGCCTGCTTCTCCCTCTGCCTCTGCCTGCCTCTCTGTCTGCCTGTGCTCGCTCTCTCTCCCTCTCTCTCTGACAAATAAATAAATAAAATCTTAAAAAAAAAAAAAAAAAAAAAGGGACGCCTGGGTGGCTCAGTTGGTTGGACGACTGCCTTCGGCTCAGGGCGTGATCCTGGAGTCCCGGGATCGAGTCCCGCATCGGGCTCCCAGCTCCATGGGGAGTCTGCTTCGCTCTCTGACCTTCTCGCTCGTGCTCTCTCTCGCTGTCTCTCTCTCTCTCAAATAAATAAATAAAATCTTTAAAAAAAAAAAAGAATTCCTGATACAGGGACACCTGGGTGGCTCTGTCAGTTAAGCTTCTGCCTTCAGCTCTGGTCAGGATCCCAGCGTCCTAGGATCAAGTCCCACATCATCCTCCCTACTCAGTGGGGAGCCTGCTTCTCCCTCTGCCTACTGCTCCCTCTGCTTGTGCTCTCTCTCTGACAAATTAGTAAGTAAAATCTTTAAAAAAAAAAAAAAAAAGAATTCCTGACACAACCGTTTCCCAGCAGCTGGTTGGTCCATTGTAAGTGAATACTTGCCTAATGGTTTTGCCTAATGAAAGTTGTTACTGTTTTTGGATAAAAATACAATGCCTTCTTATATTCAAAAAATAGTCTTAAAAAATCCACTTAACTAAGATGTTACTATTTCCCTGGGACAGCTGTCTTTGTTTCTAGCTTCTTTGAGAGGTATTTGGCTGTAAAAATTATCTTGGTTTTGTTTCTTATTCAGGATAAGAAAGATAGAACACATAAATTTTGAGAAAAATCTATAATTTATCAGATGTATAGATCTGATTCCAGTTTGAACATTTAAAATTCAGTCTGAAGTTCTGTCGCTTACACTTCAAAATTATCACTATAAAGGAAACCTCTGTAGTTTTTAGAAATAGTGTCATGAAAGAAATAGTGGTACTATTAAAATATATTTGTATTTTTAGCTCCACCTAGTGGTTCAGAGTTAAACAGTGCTAATTAATAACAGATACAGCTTTATTTCAGTATACGAACCAAAGTCTACATGTTCTACAAAGTCTGGTTTTAAACCGATATCTATAGGTGAAGGTGCAGTAGTACTCTCGTATACTATAAATGCATTTTGAAAAGCAATACAGATGTATATATTGAGTTCTGGAATTGTTAAGCATTTGAGACTTTGAGAATTTAGTCTAAGGAAAAGAAATGCAAAATATAGGGGAAATTATGCATATAAACAGTCATTATAACTTTTTTTTAGGATTTTATTTATTTATTTGAGAGAGAGCCAGAAATAGTGACAGGGAGTGTGAGTGGGGAGGAGAGGGAGAAGCAGGCTACCTGCTGAACAGGTACCCGACATGGGACTTGATCCCAGGACGCTGGGATCATGACCTAAGCTGAAGGCAGATGCTAACTATGTGCTAACTATATGCTGTAATAGGCACCCCCATTATAACATATTTATCATGATTTAAAACATCTCACCATCAAGGTTAGTAAAGGGGAGGTGAGCAGGCAGGTGAGTAGGCGGATGGATTAAATGGGTGATGGGAATTAAGTGCTCTTGTTGTGACGAGTACCAGGTGTTGTTTGTATGTGATGAATGTATGTTTGTATGTGATGTATGTTTGTATGTGATGAAATCTTACACCTATAACTAGTATTACACTCTGTGTTAACTAACTGGAATTTAAATAAAAACATGGGAGAAAATAAAAGATAAAAGAAAACACCTAACCATCTGAATAGAGATATAATTAAGTAATTATGGCCAAGCCAGTGAAATCTTACTCATTTAAGTGATGGCTACAAAGCCAGTATTAATTTGGGAAAATGCTTATGATGTGTTGAATGAAATAAAAAAGACAATTTACAGCAAATTGAAAGAATGCTAGTAGTAGCTATATTAGTACAGTAGATTTGTTCTGTTTTCTGCCTTTTAAAATATTACTTTGATAATGGAAAATGCTTATGATTATTTAGTATTAAAAATAATAAAAGAACAATAGGATGACAAAACTACAGAGCCTTCAGTTGCTGCTTGGTTTTTAGGGCTAATGTTTACATTTCAGGTGAAGCCCAGGTCCGTAAAGCAGTTTGGGTCAGTTGGCAACTACCAAATCCATGTACCCTCCCTATAAAAACTTTGAAAATTTTTAACAGCTATTTTTCTACACTTTGTGCTTACTGGTTATACAGAAAAGAAGCAGTTGTCTGAAAATAAATAGAGGTGGAATCTGAGTGAATGTTATAATTCTGTTTGAGGATTATTTTCAGCCTCCAAATGAACCCAAAACTGTTCCTTTAGGTTGAGACACCAAGTAAGTAAGTCTCAGTTGACTCAAATGAGGTCTTACCTTTTCTCATACTTCATTTACATTAAAAATTCAGCAACATAACATCACTGTAAATGTTAAATCCCGTATGAGTTTCATACATGCATGAAAAGTATCAGTATCTCCATAGTATAAATGGGCTTTTTGTTTGTTTGTTTTGTTATTTCATTTAGTTTTCTCTCAGTGTTTCGCAGCATCAGCAACATAGTTGGTACTTCTTAAATAAGAATTGACAGTTGGGACATTTTATAGGTCCTTTCTTTGTTGAACTGAAAATATTCACACAAAAATACATTTTATTTCAAAAGAGATAGGTTGGAAGAGCCTCTCAAAAGTCTTAATTATGGTAACTCTTACCTACCCAGTGAAGCCACCTTGCTAACTTGCAAAAATAAGTAACATGTTTTGAAAGAAATGGAAATTGGGTCACTGGGTGGCTCAGTCAGTTGAACTTTAT
Organism: Neogale vison; assembly: GCF_020171115.1. Lineage (NCBI taxonomy): Eukaryota > Metazoa > Chordata > Mammalia > Carnivora > Mustelidae > Neogale > Neogale vison. Next base: position 27,876,878 of record NC_058095.1, on the reverse strand, counting down.
CCGCCTTCACCTTCGGCTCCAGTCATGATCTCCAGGTCCTGGGATTTAGCCTTGCATAGGGTTCCCTGCTTGGTGGGGAGTCTGCTGCTTCTCCCACTGCCCCTCCTCCTGCTTCTGCTCTCCCTATCTCTCTCTCTCTCTCTCAAATGAGTATATAAAATCTTTATATATTTTTTAAAGATTTTATTTATTTGACAGACAGATATCACAAGTAGGCAGAGAGGCAGGCAGAGAGAGAGGAGGAAGCAGGCTCCCTGCCGAGCAGAGACCTGACGTGGGGCTCTATCGCAGGACCCTGAGATCATGACCTGAGCCGAAGGCAGATGCTTTAACCCACTGAGCCACCCAGGTGCCCTGAGTATATAAAACCTTTAAAAAAGGGGGGGAGGATTAATATAGCTTATCACGAATCTTAGTTTCATTTTTATATTATTGAAAAATGTTCTGAGTTTCTTAAATGACAAAACTGAACAAACAAAATTGAAGCAATGCTTACTAGATTAAAGGTTGATAAGCATTAATGTGTTTAATATTTTTGTTATGAGTTTCCTTTAGATAATACACAAAACATTCAGATCAGTTACTTAGCATATTCACATCATTTATTAAATCCCTTGAATTAAAACAAATGCTTTTAGTAAGTGGACTTTTGAAAGTTTTACATTAAAGTTTTACATTAGTTTTACATTTATTCCAAAGATAAATTTGAATTTCTTTAAATCCTTAATCTCTATATGAATCCTAATCCTTAATCTCTACCTGAATCCTAATCCCTATATGAATTGGGTATTTTATATGTAGTTATTAAAAATGGAAAATCATTTTACAAATACACAGCCATTTTTCTTAAAACTTGACAAGTTTAGGGGCACTTGGCTGACTCAGTCATTAGAGCATGTAACTCTTGATGTCAGGGTTGTGAGTTTGAACTTCACATTCAGTGTAGAGATTACTTAAAAAATAAAACCTTTACCAAAAAAAAAAAAAAACTTGACATGGTTAGGAAAACATAAACAGAAATTAAAATGTCTATAGTCCCACCACTCAGAAATCACAGTTAACAATTTGATGTCTTTCTCTCAGAAGCATTCATGTCTAATTTTAAATTCTCCTTCAACCTTCGTATGAAATGTTCAGTTTAAAACTTTGTAACACTTTAGTACTTAGAATGTTCAATAATTTTCGAACTCTTCTTACTGGAATCCATTCTGGCCCCAATACTTCTTATTTTATCATTTTCCCATGCCTTTGCACATGTTACTTTGGCTGAAAATAATCTTTTCTTCCCCTTTCTCTTCCTGGTAAACTTGTATTCTTTCACAATCCAGTCTCTGCCACCTCTTCTGGGCATACTTTGCCCTCATCTTTCTCCCTTACAAAATGAATCACTCCATCCCTTCTTATTTCTGCTATACCTTGTAAATCTGTTATTACATCTTACCACATTCTATGGTGATTTTTTTTTTTAAGATTTTATTTATTTGTTTGACAGACAGAGGTCACAGTAGGCAGAGAGGCAGGCAGAGAGGTGGGGGGTGGGGGGAAGCAGGCTTCCCGCTGAGCAGAGAGCCAGATGCAGGACTCGATCCCAGGACCCTGGGATCATGACCTGAGCTGAAGGCAGAAGCCTTCAGTGAGCCACCCAGGTGCCCTCTATGGTGATTTTTTATTTGCATGTGTCTCCCATGCCAAGCTTTTTTAAAAAGGACACTCCTGAAAACTTGATGCATAAAAACTAAATGTATTTGTTGAGTTCGATTTCTGCAGAGAGCAATGAATATTGGCTTAAATCCCCAAATACTTTGATAACTGATACAATGCTCCTTTATAAATCTATTTATTTATTTTTTTAAAACTTTTTATCATGGAAATTTTCAAACACACACAGAAGTAGGAGGAATTAGTACAATGAAATCCCCAACTCCTTACCACCCAGTGTCAACAGTTGCCAGTATTTTGCTAATTTTTTTCTTATCCCTCCCCTTGTTCCCTATATACAACTTTGTGGTGGAGGCAAGAGGTGTGGGAGGGAATTTCAGCATACCATCATTTGATTCCAAAATATTTTGGAATCAAATAAGGACTTTCTGACTTTGACATAACCATAATTCCATTGTGATATCTAACAAAATTAATAATGAATTTTTAATATTACCTAATACTCAGTTCATGCTTTAATTTCCCCTTTGATTTAAAAAATGTCTTAAGTTGATTTATTTGGATAGGGACCCAAAGTCCAGGCATAGCATTTAGTCTATAACCACTATCCCCCACATACACACCTTTTTTGTTGTTGAGGATCGGATCATTATGCACTGTAGGAATTCTCACATACGGATTTGGCTTATTTCATCCTGGTAGTGTCATTTAATGTATTCCTCTCTTCTTCATATTTCATGCAAACTGGTAATTAAGTCTTAAGGCATGATTATATTTAGATTAAACTTTTTATTTCAAAAAAATTTTGCAGGGAATGTTCATAAGGGTTATAGTTTACTTCCTTTTGCATCACATCAAGAGACACACAATGTCTAACTATCCCAATTTTAAGTGCTATTAATATTGATCAGTGGGTTCAAGTTTTGTCAATCTTATCATCCATAAAGTTCTCCAACTTTGTCTTTCATTTTCTATTTCTTAATATTTAAAAAATTAGGTGCACCTGGGTAGATCAGTGGTTTAAGCCTCTGCCTTCGGCTCAGGTCATGATCCCAGAGTCCTGGGATCAAGCCCCACATCGGGCTTTCTGCTCAGCAGGGAGCCGCCTTCCTCTTCTCTCTCTCTCTGCCTGCCTCTCTTCCTACTTGTGATATCTCCCTCTCTGTCAAATAAATAAATAAAATCTTTTTAAAATAAATAAATAAATAAAATAAAAATTATATACAGTCAACTATATTTATTTTTTTGTAATACTTCCAGTTTTCCAGAACTGATTTTGATGGCTGTCCAGCTATGAATTTTTAGCTACACAGAATCTCCTAACTTTTCGATGAAAACTTTTTAGTTTTTTGTTTGTTTTCAGGTTTTGGTCTATCTGGAATGTGGTGTAAGATAGAGTTCCATTCTCATTTTCTTCTAGGTGTTGGCCAAATGTGCTTGCACTGTTTGTTTCTCCCCTTAAATTAATTACTGCTTTTGTCTTGCACTGAAAGCCTCCAAACTGAGGTGCCTGGGTAACTCAGTCAGTCGAGCATCTGCCTTCAGATCAGGTCATCATCTCAGGGTCCTGGGATAGATAAAGCCCTGTTTTGGGCTCCCTGCTCACCAGGGAGTCTCTTTCTCCCTCTCCCTCTGCCCCTCCCCCACTTGTGCTCTCTCTAATAAATGCCTACAAACTGAGATCTTCCTTCTCTTTCTCTTTTACTAATTGCCTATTTCACACTAGTACCATAGTTACTTTAAGATTTTTTTTTTATTATTTAGAGAGATAGAGCACGACTGGGAGGGAAAGAGGGAGAGAGAATCCCAAGGAGACTTCATATTAAGCACAGAGCCCACTACAGGGCTGGATCTCATAACCCTGAGACCACGGCCTAAGCCAAAACCCAGGAGTCAAATGCTCAACCGACTGTGCCACCAGGTGCCCCTCATATTTATTAGAGTGATATTATGGGATGTCTGATAAGGCTAGTTCCCCATTTTCCTTTTCTTTTTTTTTTTTTTTTAATTTTTTTTTTTTTAAAAGATTTTATTTATTTATTTGAGAGAGAGAGGCAGTGAGAGAGAGCACGAGCGAGGAGAAGGTCAGAGAGCGAAGCAGACTCCCCATGGAGCTGGGAGCCTGATGCGGGACTCGATCCCGGGACTCAAGGATCACGCCCTGAGCCGAAGGCAGTCGTCCAACCAACTGAGCCACCCAGGCGTCCCGCCCATTTTCCTTTTCATTCAACTTTTTACCTAATAGATTTAGTCGCCATTGATCATAATTGCCTTGATTTATTACTTCAGCAGAGGTTATTACCGCTGCCTTTTTTTTTTCCAATTTATTTATTTTCAGAAAAACAGTATTCATTATTTTTTCACCACACCCGGTGCTCCATGCAATCCGTGCCTTCTATAATACCCATCACCTGGTACCCCAACCTACCCCCCCCCCCGTTTTTGTTTTTGTTTTTGTTTTTAAGTAGGCTTTATACCCAGTATGAGGCTTGAACTCATGATCCTGGAATCAAGAGTCACATGTTGTACCAATCAGCCAGACACTCCTGCCTTTGCAGTCGGTACAGCACGTGACCTTAATTCAGGGTCATGAATTCAAACCCCGTGTTGTGTTTGGAACCTACTTTAAAAAAAAGAGCTTAATTTTACCTGAAACTAATGTAACAACCAACTACAGTCAAATGAAAAATAAAGTCGTCTGATTTAATTTTTAAAAAGAACGTGATTTGATCCTTTTTTTTTTTTTTTAAAGATTTTATTTCTTTCGAGGGAGAGAGAGAGAGAGAGAGCTCAAGCAAAGGGGAAGGGCAGAGGGATTGGTAGATGCCCTGCTGAGCCAGGAGCCTGTTCGGGGCTTCTTCCAAGGATCCCGACCTGAGCCAAAGGCAGACATTTAGCCAAGTGAGCCACCCAGGCACCCCTGATTGTGCACATTTAAAAAATATAAATAAATCATGTCCTGTTCCTACAGGACATTTAAGTGTTCTAATAGAATTTTTAGAAAGTTTATATTTATTTTTAAGTAATTTCTGTACCCGATATGGGGCTGGAACTCTTGATTTCAGCTCAGGTCATGACCTCAGGGTTGTGAGATTGAGCCATGTGCTAGGTGTAGACTACTAAAGATTCTCTTTCTGCCCCTCTCTTTATCTCTCTGTCCCTCTTAAAAAAAAAAAAAAAAAAAAAGTTGCATGCTTTTCAGACTGAGCCATCCAGGTGCCCTCCCAGTTCAGTTTTTAAATGTACATCCATAGGGGCGCCTGGGTGGCTCAGTGGGTTGAAGCCTCTGCCTTCGGTTCAGGTCATGGTCCCAGTGTCGGATCAAGCCCCACGTCGGGCTCTCTGCTCGACGGGGAGCCTGCTTCCTCCCCTCTCTTTCTCTGCCTCCCTCTCTGCCTGCTTGTGATCTCCATCTGTCAAATAAATAAATAAAATCTTAAAAAAATAAATAAATAAATGTACATCCATAAAGTAGCAAAGTGAACCTTTTTTTGATTCACTTCAAAGCTGAGTTATTATTGCTTCCTTAGTTTATAGATCTTTAAAAATATATCAGCTTTCTTTTTGCTTCTTTCCCCCAACCCCAAACAGATTGAAGAAGAGATGTTGGCTTTGCAGAATGAACGCACAGAACGAATACGAAGTCTGCTGGAACGTCAAGCCAGAGAAATTGAGGCTTTTGACTCTGAAAGCATGAGACTAGGTTTTAGTAACATGGTCCTTTCCAATCTCTCCCCTGAGGCATTTAGCCACAGCTACCCGGGAGCTTCTGGTTGGTCTCACAATCCTACTGGAGGTCCAGGACCTCACTGGGGTCATCCCATGGGTGGCCCACCACAAGCTTGGGGCCATCCAATGCAAGGTGGACCCCAGCCATGGGGTCACCCTTCAGGGCCAATGCAAGGGGTACCCCGAGGTAGCAGTATGGGAGTCCGCAATAGCCCTCAGGCTCTGAGGCGGACAGCTTCTGGGGGACGGACAGAGCAGGGCATGAGCAGAAGCACGAGTGTCACTTCACAAATATCCAATGGGTCACACATGTCTTATACATAACTTAATAATTGAGAGTGGCAATTCCGCTGGAGCTGTCTGCCAAAAGAAACTGCCTACAGACATCATCACAGCAGCCTCCTCACTTGGGTACTACAGTGTGGGAGCTGAGTGCATATGGTATATTTCATTCATTTTTGTAAAGCATTCTGGTTTGTGTTTACTAATTGGGATGTCATAGTATTTGGCTGCCGGGTTTTGTTTTGTTTTTTAACTTTTGGAAAAAAATTGAAAAGGGGAATTGATGTGTGTATGTAAAAGGATTGGCTAGATTGAGGGTATTTACTGAACATGGAAAAAATAGAATGCAGCATAGTGGCTTGAGTCATCACTTTGGGGCAACTATAGCCTAAGAAATTTGGGAAAAGATGGAAAGCCTGTCTGCATACCCCAGATTCTCATGAGCCACTCACAGCAGGCAGCATATGCTGAAACAAGTGATTATGGAAACACACCTGTATCCCCTCATCAGTGTATTTTCTTTATTAAATTGGTCTGACTTCTCAGCCTCATTTGGAGTAAAAAAAGTGGAAATCCATGAACACTAAAGGGTTGCATTGACTTTTTCAGAGAGTAGAAAACAACTTAGTTCTTTTTCTGAGTGGTGCATAGGTTTGTCAGTTTTTGTTTATCGTTTTGTCCGTTCAATTGTGCCTTCTTTGTGGCATGGTGAGATGGAGGTGTTCAAGAGATCACTGAGTTATGTGGGAATTGTATCAACAAACCTGTGAGCCTTCAAAGGGGAGGAGACCAGAGGGTGAGAGAGGCCCTTGAAAGTTCATGTGGTGGGTATGTTCAGCAGCAGAGTGAGGAGATGAAGCCTATATATTCTAACGTTTTGTTGCTTATACTGTGATATCTCATCCTAGCTAAGCTCTGTAACTCCCAAGACCCCAGACAGTACTTTTACTTTGTATGGAAACAAAGACATGTAGCCAATACAAGTCAAATGCCAGAGGCATTTGAATGATGCCATATTTGCAAACTGCCATCCATTGGAATTCTCATCACACTACAAAGACATAATTTGATTACCCCCCCCTTTGGCTTATGGGATTTCCTGTTTACAAGTAGAATAGCCAATTATTTAAATTTGCAGTTGCCATAGTGAACCAGGAGTCACTGAGCCAATGACTTGACCAGCTGCTGACTAATCCTCATCACCACTGTAGATTTTGCTGCATGTGCAGGTCCTTTTTTTTTTTTTTTTTTTTTCCTGGCTGTTTTTGTTGCTGCAATACTTTACAAACTTCTAGTTCCTTGAGACTTAGTGACCATGTGGCATCATGTTAACATCACACAATAGGAAACACCACTTCCAGAAGTCTCTAGCCTCAGTGCTAAAGTACTACTGAAAAGGAACTAGCAAGTTTGGCAAATTAAAAAAGAAAAAAAAAAAAGGTTAAGTTATAGTGGTCAGGGAATCTCTTAACAAAAGCTAACTTTTTTCCCAGAGAGGGGCATATTTTGTTTTGTTTTGTGTTTTGCAATGAAGGATCAGCCCAGTGCTAAAAGTCAGATGTTACTTGGTATTCCACAGCCAGTGTGGAAACTGAGTTGAAGGTGGGTAAGGAGCTATGAGTATGACTTGAAGGAAAAAAATGTCCTTTCCAGTGCGATCAGCGTTTCTTACGAGTTATTGTCCTGCTCCCTCCCCAGTTGTCTTGAAGAACCCTTGCTGCTAACTCTGGGTCCTACTTTTCATGTGGTCAGAGGGCTCCAAGTTAGAATTCTGCAAGTCCCTCTCAATGGTACTCTTCACCTAGACCTGACTAATGACCAAACAGTAATCTATCACTGTTGAAATCTTGGTTTTGTCAGCCAAATTTAAGTCTTCCCCACGTAAGTCAGCTTAATCTCCATGAATCCCCTCTAGGTGTTTCTGGCATTTCATTTAAAGGTAACTGGAAGAAAAATTAATATTTTAATGTAAATCTTTTTAAAACCAAGATAACAGTAGAATTCACACTCAGTTGTAGGCAGTGTTTCGGGTAGTACTTGATACATTGCCCTTTTGGCCATGTTGAAGATTACCAGTTTTTAAGTGAACATAACATGCACCTGTCCTATCTAATGAAAGGGGCTTTTAATTTTCTCAATATCTTTTTTTGCATTGAAATATACAGTATTTCTAACAAATTGAGAAATGTACCTGTTTGGAGGAAAATGATAGGAGAGGTTTTTAAAAATTAATTAAATGTCCAAAAATGTGATGGAATTTGATACCTTTTAAAAAAACTATTCAGGCTGGCCCATCTGTACTAGAGGGGTGCATTAGGGGAACAAATCAATTTTGTATACATAACTCTCTAAAATCACTACCAGTGATACATGTTAAAGTCTACTTGTGGACTTGAGTTAGTCAAATTCAGTTACTGAGTTCATATATACTTGTAAAATTGTGATTGAATACTGACTCCAAATGTCTATCTAGTAGGGCTTTGTATCTTGATTTGTGTGGCAACCAGTTTTACATGTAGGTCATGACTATACTGGATTATTCCATTAAGTTAATTTTAATTAAAATATTTATAGTTTGCAAAAATAATTCCAATTAATTGGTTTGTGTGTGTTTGTAAGATCTAACTTCTGAGGAATCTCATATATGGTAGGAATCATCAAAGAGCAAAGCTTGTAGCAGAAAAATTGGAAAGGTTTTGAGAGATCCTAGAGAAAGAAGCAGGCACTTTCTGAATCGGTGTACAAATGTCAACATTTGATCAAATTAATACTACCTCCTCCCCAGTGTTGGTGTTCACTTGGTATATATGTATTTAAGAAAATAAAAAGTATGGGAAATTTGTCCAGCATATCAGAAAGTTGCAATGCTATATCTGGTATCCAGAACTTGGCAGTAAAATGTTTCTTGTGTTCACTGTCTCTCCTTTTTTTAAAGTTAGCATTTTAAAAATGCACAACCTCATACTTTGAAATATATTATTGCTAATTGGGTTCCCTTCCTTTTGCACATACTTTCTCTGTTCTTATTAAACTTTGCTCTAACCCCAAATTATAGTATTCGAAAGTATTTTCATTGATACAGATAATGTTAGCTGAAAAATGTGTTAATATAACTTTTATTTAGAGCTGCCATTCTTTTTAGTCATTTCTGTGCCTAGAGATGAATAGTACTGCGTTTGAACCACCCCCACAGGTATAATATGCTTGGTACCCAATGCCAAGGATTTTTTGGTGAATTGAACTTTATAGCATAGTCATGATTTTCAGCTGCCTAGACTTAAGTCAAGACCATTGAGTACACTAAAACTGTCCTTGACACTTCCTCCTATTTTTCCTCACCCTCTATCCAAAAATTGAAAACTCTATGAGTATTTTTTTCAGACCATAAGGCAGACTTTAGTAACTTTCTACTACTTTAAGTACTAAATGTCTGGCATTTTAAACTTTTATAGAATACATTGTGTTGGACACTGGAATAATACTGTTTATTTTCACCTGTGAAAAATATTGTACTTGAAACACCTCCTTTGCATTTCTCCATGTGTGCCATTCACTAGTGGAAATAAATTGTATTATACCATGATCTACTGGCTTTTTAAAACTGTGTTAAATATGCACATTTTGGTATAGCTATTATCATTTGTATGTATATATTGTATATACATATGAGTGTCTGTATGTGTGTGTAGATAGGTGGATGTAACTCATACTGTACATTTCCATCAGGGCACTTAAGGTTCTGTTATTTTGTTTGTTACTTCAGTCCTCAGTTAAGGCAAGAATGCATGTGTTTCTTAAGAATGAGTATGCTGGGTTGATATTTATGAGAAGGTGATCATTAGATGCAATCTTTTCTTTTTTACTCCCTTCTTAGCACTTGTGTGGGTGGTAAGAAAGTTAAGTAAATGTGGAACCATAAGTTACAATCCAGTAAAATATTTCTGGGGAAGGAGCCAGTCAGTGTTTCTGTGAGTTTGTGTTGTGACGCAATAAAAGATAAGTAATGCAGAGAGAAATGAACCGTGGAAGTTCAAAACACTGGTGGTGATTCCTCTGCAAAGATGATGAAAAGAACCAGGAAGTCACAGTCTCCATGTGCGCAATCTAAACGTGATTTTTAGGAGCGATGCCATTGATCCTCTTACTCTTTTTACTCCGCTGATACTAATACTTATAAATTTTGCTAAGGACTGAAACAGCCAAGAAAGGAATTACTGCTAAAGCATCTAAGGTTCTCCTAAACTGTGAGATCAACAGGAAATGGCCACTGGGAGAGAAGGATATGGTATTGGTGTGGGGCTTTCTCCCTTGATCTGCCTCCTCTTGCTTGCTAATAGTAAGTTCTTCGTGCACCTTCCAGCCCTTCTGAGCCACTGCTATTAAGCACAGATTTGGCCCAACACAGCAAGCCTTTCCTGGGAGGTTTATATGGTCCTGCATTCTGTCCCATGCTCACAATGTGAAGTGTTTAGTGTGTATTTGAGTCAGAAAGTAATATATTTAAGGCATATATAAGTGTGAATCTCCTATTAACGGTGGAAGAAGAGGTTCTTGTTTCTTAGAGAACTACCTTCTCTAAGGAACAAAGCCAAAACTCGGGCTGTCATTTTTGAGCTGCTTACCAAAATACAGATCATTATTAAAGAGAAATGAATTCTCTCTGTTTTGTTTTTCCCTTATCTAACGTGATAGTGCCCACAACCAGGTTGTAGCATTGCCTTTGAGAAGGCACTCACTCACTCCTAGTTAAGAACTGGAAATTTCCCATCCTCATGAAGACTGTGCTGTACACTTAGCAGACTTGCCTCTTGTATGCAAGGACTACTGATTGAAGTCTATTTTGCTGTGTGTGTGGTTATGTTGTCTGCACTTTTATGAAATCACCACAATAGGTCTACATTGGAAATGACTATTAATTTGTAAGGAAGTAAGTTTTATTTAAACACTGTCTAGAGCAAGAAAGTGAAGCTGAGAACTCTTCCGTTAATGTACATTTATATTTTCTACTGAATTCTGGTAGCCTCCTTAAAGTCATGTTGACTAATTTTTCCCTCGTTTATATTCAGATTTCCAAAATTTCACTCACACAAGGGAAGAAAACCCATTTGGCTTAATGATAGCTTTCAGATTGTAAGAAAATATAAATTAGTATGCACCTTATCTGCCTGTTGTGGGTTTCTTAAACTTGCACTTCCCTCCCATCCACCCAAAAATAGATACCCTTTAAAGAAAATAAAGGCAGAGAATTAAAACTGGGGAGCCACTTACTATGTCACCATCACTGTTCACTTGTTTCCCAGCAATCCTTTTTGAAGTTTCAGAGATTTTTTTGTGTGTGTATGTATGTGTCTTTCTGATTGCTTCGGGTTTATTTTTTGATTTTAAATATGCGAGAGATTCTTCTTTAATAGAGAAAAAAGTTAATCCTCTCTGAAACAGGATGCCCACTGGGTGTACCAACCTGGACATCTGTAGGTAGTTTGCCATGAAAAAGTGGAGAGAAGATGAGACTTCTGAATGAATGAAAAGGGTGTCTTGATGCCCACGGATTCCCCCCAAAGTACGGGTAATTCAGCCTGCACAGTTTCCTTTTCACTCATAGTTTTTTAGCAATTATGAGTGAAAAATCATGTAATTATCTGTAAATATGTAGCTAACAAATTGACCTAGTTTCTGTATTTTTTTGTTTTTGTACTAAAGTTTATAAGTCTGTGCCAGCTAGAGAGGAGTTGATGTCATTGCCAGTTGTGGTCCTAGCATTTAATCCTGAAACCATCCTAGGGGACATTTTTAGAATTAATGCTTAAATGTTGTTAAACAGGGGAAAATGAAGCTTAATCATTGGTCAGGTTTTACATCTTTTGAAGCAAAGTCATTTTATTTAATATAATGATTACATGTTTTCAATCATGAATGAGGTAGGGAGCCTCCCTCCCCCAGTGGCCATGTTTACAGACGTGTGTTTTGTCTATAAAGTGCAAGAGTTTTAATGTTTATGTAAATTATGCAGGTGATAACATTATGGCTTGGAACTGTTTATTGGGCTCTGTAGCTGAATTTTCAAAGGAAATGAACTATGCTAACTGCTGGCACATTGATCCCGTTTCTGAGGCATTTTTCCTATTTCCAGAATTACATATGTTCCTTTGTCATTATCCCCACTAAACCTTTCTCTGAAATGCCTTGTAGCCTAAGGTGTGAAAGGCTGGTAAACACAGACGAGGGAAATGCATTTTTAAAAATCCGTGAGCCCTCTTTTGTGTGCATTCAGTACTCCTGTGTTTCAGTGGCAACCCTGAGGTCGGTGGAGTTTTAGAAATGAGATACCGCTGTTAACAAAAGTGTGTATTCTTTGCTTTTGCATGGCTTGGCTTAGCTTCAAAGATGTATTAGGGCCACTTGAAAGCATGAAGACCAGTCATGTGGGAACAGGTTTCTCTCAGTGGCACATTTTGCTTCTTCTGAGCCCTCAAATACATTGCCTCAGCATGAACATTATTGTTATTATAAATTGCACATGGTCATGGAGTGAATTATGTGATTTAAAGATGTAATTGCTTAATGTTTTCAGATTCTGGCTGGTCCATGTGACTGTTTGGCACATATCAAACAGGGGTTGGGGGTCCTGAAACCCTTCTAACCCCCTTTTTGTCATAGACAACTGTGTTTAGTTTATTAAGATGTTGGCTGCCCCTGGTGTGTTGCCAGATAGCTCTTTTTTGGTGCCCATTCCAAATGTACTTCCTTGCGTTTCATAATATCAGAGAAACACCACCCCTTCTCCCCAACATTTTATGTGTTACACCTTTTATTCCACATTAAATGGGAATTGTGCCTACTTACAGTGCCCCACCATATATGTGTTCTAAAATAATCCAAGCCAGAGATACAAGGTGGAAAAATTAAAAAAAAAAAAAAAGAAATCCACTTGAGGCCAGTAATTTATCTGACAAGATATATTTTACCACATTATCTTGACACTTGATATATGAGCCTAATAGGAGTTGCAGGTGGTTTCATAGGGCAAAATCCAAGTGGAGAGGATATGTGGGATTATTAGAATACAATTTTGTTCTGATTTTACCTTTCCTTTTATGATCCTTCTCTGCTAGTTTAGAATAGGTTAATTCTCCAAATTTACTTAGTTTTGTTTTTTATCTTTTAGAGATTTTTACAAAAGCAATGGTCTGATGTATATAACATTTTAAAGTAATAGTGCACATAACTTTCCCAGACAATTCCAACCAGATAATTTGTAAATGCTTTAGAGTTTTTTAAATTAACACTTGTGTTGCTAAATCCTATTTATGTAAGTCTGCTAAAATTTTTAACCCATTTAAAACTTAAGACATTTAAATAATGGATGGGTTACTCTGAGCAATCTAGCTTTCAGAACCCCCTTGTTCTAGTATATGAAAAAGATAGCCTAATGCGCATTAATGAGGTTGGAGAGACTTTGAGAAATATGTATAGTGTATATTTTAAAACAGCTTTGCTTGTATTGTGAAGATTTAAAAACAAACTTGAGATTTTTAACGTTAACTATTAACACAGTTTTAACATAAGTTATCCCACTGGGTTTAAGAGCATCTTGAATGTATAATCCTTTTTGTAACCCAGGTTGGTTTCTGCTTTCACCAGTCATCCAAACATATTATTTATGTTTTTAGTTTTATATACTCATTTCCCTTTGTTTTCCTCAACCAGCATGATTTTTTTGCACATGTATTGTAGAAATTTTTAAAAAGAAAAGTTAATACATTGTTTTCTTTGAATTTTCTTCACTTCTCTCTTCCTTTCTACTAACCCCTTACCTTAAAGGCCATATCGCTCCATTTGCATTATTTGTGCAAATGCCAGGGTTGGTTTTTATTTTTATTTTTGCTATTTACCTAAAGAAAAAAAATGCTTCAGTCAATTGCTTTTTTTATTTAAAAAAGAAAAAAGAAAAGAAAAAAAGCTGTAACCTTATCATTTCTGAGTAGACCATTGAGAGATGAATGCACACCTGTACTAGCCCAGGACCAGCTTTGGTGGCTGAAGGGAATATTTCAACTAAGCAAGAAGTTCTTTTCTAAAAGTGGTATGTATTATTCACAATCTCTTTCAGTTATTCCCACAAGTCAGGGGTCCAGATAAAATGAGGGTTATCAGCTAAACTGATACGTTATCATTGAGGTTCATCAATGAATTTGTACATTTCTAGTTCCCTTTGGTGAAGGGAAAAATGACGATTTTGCAAGACCTAGATTTTGTCTTGGTTTCTTGCCTCCTTTTTTGGCAGCCTTCATCTTCTCATCTCCCAAAGCCCTTGAGCCTGTAGGGTTTTTGTGGTACACAAAGGACTTGTGGTCTTTTAAAACTAGGACTGATATTTTGGTGTGAGAGATTATCATGTTGAAAGTGATGTTCTGCCACTTTACCAATGACTAATTTTAAATACACACAGTCCTCTCAATTTTCGGACCAAACAGACGCCCACAGTGGAGGCTTATCAAGGGTTGCAATGGGGAAGAAGCCTCTCCCTCACTGTCAGCGCCAGCTGGTAAAGGTGACTGTACAGATGTGCATTTTCCTTTTGGTAGAAATGGTCCGCAGCACTAACTGGTAAGGCTTATTGTACAGTATATTGTCAGTATTCTTCTGGTTCAACATACCTTATAGTTCATATATAACCTGTATTAATTGTATAGATTGTGCATTTAAAGCTGTTACCAAGTTGTCAGACATAAGAGCGAAAACAAGGTCATATGTAATATTTTGTTTGTAAGTATCCTTTGTATCATAGCAAAGGAAATGTTTAAAAAAATCAACTGTAATAAAGTAATTTTAGTACACAGAGTGTCTGTTCAGCTTTTTTAAGTAATTTTATTTCAATAATAAAGTATATTTCAATTAAGTGACTGTTGGATAGTCTCAGGCACTATACTGGATGTTGGCGTTATTACAGAAGTGTGTAAGGTACGGGTAAGAGTAGAGTCCCTGATGTGAACATGAACCCTCTAGCCTAATTGCCTCAAACTCTGCCCAGAAAATGAAGTGGCCTGTTGTGTTGGGAGGTGTGAGGTGATTCTACTTTAGGTTCTAGTGGTTTGATGCAAGTTCTTCAGTAAGACCAGTGTTCTCGTCTGTAGAACTCCAGCTTCTTCTGCACGCATGGATACGGGAGTGTATGCAGTTCCTGAACCTTGTAAAAACTTCACAAGGTGGTCTCACCTTTTGATGATTTGAAAATCATCATCCTTTCTGCCCCTGTATGGGACAAATACTAATCTAGGCCCATTGCTTAAAACACGGTTAAAGTGACTATTTTTGTAAGAAGGCTGATTTGGGGAGAGGGAGTTTAATGTTTTTTTAATTGGGAAAGTTTTTAAGTGTCATTTTGAAAAAAAGTACTGCCTATTTTATTGAATAGAATATTTTCTGGAAAAGCACTTTTAACTTTTTAACATAGCTTTTTAACTCCTAGTGTGATATTGAGCTATTTTGAGATTAACATGTTATGTAGTGTAATTTGCTTGGGTTAAGCAGCCAGGTGGGAGAGCCAAGATTAGATCCCACATTGCCTATCGCCAGCCTTTCCAACATCCTACCTTCAATTTGCAGCAACTCAAAAAAGGTTTAAGAAACAAGATTTCTTTCTGCTTTGTCCCTACATTTGGACTATCATGGAAGGAAAGTATGGTAAAACTTGTACTTCTAAGCCTGTATCCCCTATTAACAATCCAAAGCAAATGTTTAATTTGTCATTGTCTAAATGCATCAAAGGTACTTGGAGTTAAATTAGGGGTCAAAGCCTATCCTGACTGTAAAATATTTGAATATAAATAAAAGTTTGCCACAGCATTTGGCAGCTTCACAGCCCCAGTGGTGATAAACCCGTGCTATCACTTACATCTCAAAGAAGCAGCTGCAGGACAGTGTTTTCCTCTATGTGTTGTAGAGTGACTTTAATTGCTACTATATCTGCAAATACGTGTTCTTAATAGTAGAGGGAGACAAAGTTGAAGAGGGCGTTGGGACTATGCAATAAACAACTTGCATTTTTAGATCAATATGCATGGCTTCCCCACAGAGGTGAGTACTAGAGCAGCTTGGGAGACAAATTCTTTCCCCTTTTGTTACCATCCTTTACATTATGAAGTCTAAAATGGGCATTATTTACTGTCATGTCAGCCAGTGATGGGATTAGGAGAAGGCAAAGTATGGCATAAACAACACTGGTTTGGGTTCTGGTCTTTAGCCGCATCACTAATAATGGTGAGATTTGAAAGCCATGTCTTCTCTGACCATCATTTCTAAGAACTAGGAAAATGGGTTTTGGCCAGCAGAACAGATGAACCAGTGTGAGCCCTGTTAGCTACAACAAGGTTATTGAGTATGTGTATGTGTACACGTGTTTGAGAAGGGGGTGGGGTGAGTCTGCCCTCAACTGGACAACCAGGACCCAGCTCATGTAGGCCCTTCCCAAATTTGCAGTGGAATGACTGGAACTTCTTGGCCTTATAAGAATTGGAAAATACATTTTGATCTGAAAGCAGATGCCACCTTATCTTTTGAGTTCCAGTTGATAAACTAAGTAGACTTAAAGAATGGGATCTCACCTACTTTTACTATTTCATCATATTCTAACAGATATCCTAAATTAAGGCCTATTGGGACGCCTGGGTGACTCAGTCGGTTAGCGTCCTCTTAATTGCAGCTCGGGTCATGATCTCCGGGTCCTGAGATTGAGCCCCATGTTGGGCTCCCCACTCAGTGGGGAGTCTCTCTCCTTCCTCTATACCCCCTCCACCACCACCCCCACATTCTCCACTCTCTAAAATAATCTTTTTTCTTTTTCTTTTTTTTTTTAATTAGGGTCTGGGGCACTTGGGTGGCTCAGTGGGTTAAAGCATCTGCCTTCGGCACAGGTCATGATCTCGGATCGAACCCCGCATCTGGGCTCTCTGCTCAGCAGGGAGCCTGCTTCTCCCTCTCCCTGCCTGCCTCTCTGCCTACTTGTGATCTCTCTCTCTCTCTGTCAAATAAATAAATAATCCTTTAAAAATTAAGGCCTATTTATAGTCTCAGTCTTTTCATATGAAACAACTTGTAAAATAACTTTCCAAAAGACACACAGGTCACAGATAAAGTAGAAACTGGAACCCACATCTCCAAGCTACTTAAGTACTCTGTATTCAATGCCCAAATTACTAATTGCTCAGTGGAAAATATCTCTATGTGGGTACCACTGATGATCAGGGAATTTTGAGCTTGCTGGGAAATTATTAGCCCAGAACAGGAGGCCTGGTTGTTGATTAAACAGAGCTGCCACTGGTTATCGTGGGGAGACACAAAGCTAGATGTACAGAAGTGAAGCAACGGCCAGTGAATAGAGAATGTACAGGGAGGCTCTGTTCACTCTGCAGGCAGGTAAGCATGTATAGCTCAGTACACAGAGGACTTCAGAAGACAAACAGTGCCTTTGTTTTCTGGAGATTTAAAAAATAATGACATTCCACTGTTGCAGGGAGACTGCGATTCGATTTATTATTCAGAAGCAAACAAGTTGGAGAGAAGTTTTTTTCAACCACACTAGTGGTAAGTACTAGGGTATTACCTCATTACACAAGAAGGCTGGAGGTGGAGGGGCTAGAGACATTTATTTTTGATAGTGCCTTTTAAGAGTTTTCCTTCAAACTCTTAGTTCTTCCTGGACATTTTAAAACATCCTCTGATCACTTTAGCAAGGTTGTTTTCATTAAAATCTTTTTTTTTTAAGATTTTATTTATTTGACAGAGAGAGAGATCACAAGTAGGCAGAGAGGCAGGCAGAGAGAGAGGAGGAAAGCAGGCTCCCCGCCGGGCAGAGAGCCCCATGTGGGGCTCGATCCCTGGACCCTGGGACCATGACCGGAGCTGAAGCCAGGGGCTTTAACCCACTGAGCCACCCAGGTGCCCCAATTTTCATTAAAATCTTATGTCATTTCCCAACTCCCAGAATCTGGATCAGGTCTGTGATCTTGATCCTCAAGCCAACCAAAAGTCTTTATAATAGACCAAGCTCATCTGCATTATTTTGGTTCACCCCAAATGAGAAGAGAACTTCTACCTAATCTAGGCCAACCTTGGGGTGCCTGGCTGGCTCAGTCAGGAGAGTATGTGACTCTTGGCATAGAGCTTACTTGAAAAAACAAAAGAAAAGAAAACTCATTTAGGACACCCTTATTTCCTGGCATACGTCCACACCGTGATGTGTGCCAAACAGCGGTTAAGCAGTTAAGCTTGCGTGTCCTATCAGTGACGTGGGAATTTCTGCTTCCTGAGGTCTTCACTCCGTCTCCAGGCACTCTCTGTGTATAACTTCTCAATCTCGTCTCTGCCAGTGATGAGAACTAGGGAAGATTTCTGATGCCATCCTTCGTGGGTTGTGAAAGAATCACAAATACTCATTGGCATTGTTACCAAATTCTACCCAAGTGGCCAATTGTATCTGCTTATTTAAGCAGGGAGAGGAATTCATGCTAAACTTCATTTCTAAAGGAAGATACCTGGGCATTACCAGGGATGGCTGGCTGACAGAAGATCTGCGGTCTGGCTGGAAGATAAGTAGAGAGGAGCTTCTGACTCTGGGGTAATTTTGAGGTTAACTATAAAGCCAAACTGATACTTCCTGTGTCAAGGCCTTTTTTTTTTTTTTTTTTTTTTTAATAACTACTCAAGTCGTAGGAAGGATACCTTCACTCAAAACAGAGATGGTATCTCCTCAAAGTGAGGATTTGGGGCTTCGTTCTGCATACTGTCGTCTCTGGCCAAGCCACCCTAGAAACCGATGTATAAAGAACATAAAATACTAACCCTCTTAGGAGAATGAAGTTATAGCAAGCACAGTGTTAGGTCTTAGAGATCAGAAGCCTTCAGAGGCAGTCCTTGCTTCCTGCATTCTGATCCAGTGGGGGAGACAGAGGACTCCATCATAAGTCCTCCAAGCCATTGTGTTTTGGGGGCTGCTGCTGCTTTTATCTCTTAAGACTTGAAGGTGGGGGGTGCCTGGGTGGCTCAGTGAGTTAAAGCCTCTGCCTTCGGCTCGGGTTGTGATCCCAGGGTCCTGGGATTGAGCCCCACATCGGGCTCTCTGCTCAGCGGGGAGCCTGCTTCCCCCTCTCTCTCTGCCTGCCTCTCTGACTACTTGTGATCTCTGCCTGTCAAATAAATAAATAAAATCTTAAAAAAAAAAAAGACTTGAAGGTGGTTTGGGGCGCCTGGGTGGCTCAGTGGGTTAAAGCCTCTGCCTTCGGCTCAGGTCCTGGGATCGAGCCCCGCATCCAGCTCTCTGCTCGGCAGGGAGCCTGCTTTCCCCCCCCCCCCGTCTGCCTCTCTGCCTACTTGTGATCTCTGTCTGTCAAATAAATGAATAAAATCTTAAAAAAAAAAAAAAAAGACTTGAAGGTGGTTAGGAATACTGAAGAGACTTAAAGGAAGGCAAGCAAGTGAATGAGGCCTGTGAGGATCTCTTAGGGCTCTTAAGAGACCTGGAAAACCAACTCAGTGGTACTTCTTTGGGTGGTCTTAGTTTTATTTTGTTGTTTCTTGCTTCCTCAAACGCATAACTTGGGATTTTGTTCAAAGGTCACATATTGTCTCAGGATAGTGTGCCTGGGGTTCTTCCCACTGGTTTTGTCTGATCAGCTGTGAATACGGGCGATTCCTTCAGTTAGACTTAGGGTCACCCAAAGCTACTTGAACAGGAACTGCACATTCTTGGCAAATTTTGCTGAAAAAGTAATACTGGAAAGATGAGAAAGAAGTGGCTTCCTGAGACAGGTTATAAGCACAGGGGGCACAGGGGACACAGAGGAGAAATACCTTAGGGTCTAGGTACTAGGGCTGTGGGTCCAAGGCAATGAATGAAGCTGGGGCTGTCACTGAAAGAAAAATGTTACGTGTATATAACCACGCCCCACCCCTGCAGGCTTGCTTTCTTATAAAAAAGGATAAGAAAACCAACCACAATTTCTCCAAAAGCTATTACCTTAAAAAACCAGAGTCCCATGGTATCTGGCCTAGAGGAACAATCCAGAGCTCAGCCCTTGGGGCCCCATAAGCCCCAACAGGTTAAAACCTACTGGGTTGCTCTCTATTTTGCAGTCAGTTCTGAATGATCCTGGGGTCCTGCATGGGGGGCGGGGCAGCTGCAGCACCCTAATTAACTGAAATCCTTACTGTACCAAATGCTGGGGAGGGAGGTGGTGGCCAGATATGTAAGGAATTCTTCCTCAGCAAGCCCCCTCCAGGGGCTGTAACCGAGCAGCAGAATGGCTTTAGATTTCAGTTCCTCGTTACTTCTGCTCAGAAAGGGTGAAAGACTATCAGATGGGGAACGTGGAGGAGGGGAGCAAGAAATGAAGGAGGGAAGTGATTTTTTTCATGGCAGGATAATGTGCCTCAGATATAATTGAGTGTCCTCTGCATCTCAGGTGAGATTTTAGGATAGTTCAGAGTTTCTTCCAATTTGATCTAGAACACAGCCGGACTAAGATGATCCAAATCTGAAATTATGGTCCCTGGAATTCCTCATACTGAGCCATAGGACGTGGCTTTTGATAAACCTCTCTCCTCTTTAAAACTGGTTTGCTGTCTTGAGGCCAGCAGGGGGCTTCCTGTCAAAACAGGTGTCTTCTTTCTTGATAACAAATTAAAATAAAACTTCGGGGCAAAGTTCATAGCCACACATACAACTAGATGTCCTATGATATTGTTAATGGCCTAATTTAAACCAGGATGTGGGGATCAATCTGTAGCATGTTTTGCTTTACTCTGATCTTCAGGATTATTCCTCATAAAACCAAACACCATAAAACCCACCAGTGAGTGGCCAGTTCCAGGAAGAAGCTTTTTCTACATCGACACGGATGGCCTTTCGAATAAATGGAGCAGAAAAAGCGTGGTAATGTGAAATATTCGTAAATCACTGAGTAAGCGCTAGCCAACCTCTTGGAACTTTTGTTTTCTCTGGTCCCAGATGTCTCTCCAGGCCCTGGAAGGGAAGAGGCTGGTAGTAGTGTCAGAGAAGAAGGCAACGAACCAGAAAACACCACAGATAGCAGGTTCATACTCTTCACCACCTAGAAGAAGCCCGCATCGCAGGAGAAAAACACCTTTGGCTGGGACTTTCTGGAGTAATCCCCAGGAATGGTCCTGGAGGAGCAGCCAGTGTGCCTGAGAGGCTGACAGGCCCTGTGTTCGAGGACTCCCTCTTCCTAAAATCATCCTGAAGATCTCCCTAGGCTTGAAGTCCTAGCCTGAAGGCCCAGATCAGCCCAGCAGAGACCTGCAGGACTCGTCTGAAAGACGGGACCTCAGCCTTCCAGACGACAGACACATGCTCTCTGTACCTTGTCGTCCTCACCAGCCCAGTCTCAGCCCAGCGCTCGCTGCCCCGGCCGCCTTTCCCACACTCACGCAAGACTGACGCAGCCCTACGGCTCTGAAGTCAGCAGAGAGCCACAGCCACAGAACCAAAGGAGGGAAGTGGGACTGAGACACAAACATCCTGTCCTCACGACACTGAGTGGCTCCGGCTCAAGAATCAGGGTCAGAGAGCTGATGATTTATGTGAGACAGAGCTTTCCAATGACGCACATACTCCCATTCTTTCTAGAGCCCTTGCTAGCCACAGAGCATTTTCTCAAGAGTCCATAGACTCAAAGGGGCTCCTCTTTGGCTTATGAGGTCGGTGACGGGACAGCATGACAGTGACAGCCCAGCTGCGGACCAGGAAGCGCTGGAATGTGTTGAGCAAAGCCTGGGGCAGGAGTGTTCTCAGGGTAAATTCAGCACCAGCTTGCTGCAAGTTCCTTCTTCCACAGACCAGTCTAAGAGAGGGGGCCGAATCAGCCACAAAGGCCCCAGAGTGCTGGCCCCCCCTTCTGTCCTCACAGCTGGTTCAGGACTCTGCACGCCCAGCTCTGTTCTCAGGCAGGCCCTCACCTCGTGTATGATCGCTTCCAGCTAAAGATCTCCTCCAGACTGGAAGAGGGAGAGGCCTCTCTCTTCTGCAGGGTCCCCCAGCGACGCCGGCCCCCCAGGAACGAAGCCCGGTGCCTGCTCAGCCCTTTCATCCTCTCTTCCGTTCTGAAGAACTCAGTCAAGGCCCGGAAGTACTCCAAGGTGACCTCGTGGCTCCAGGCTGGCAAGGGCTCCTGGCGCAGGAAGCCGCAGTGGCCTCCATGGTGACTGAGCAGGAGGAAAAAGTAGGGGTTGCTGTGAAAGAGTTCCGCGGGCAGAAAGTGGTCCGGGGGCCCGCACACGGGGTCGTCGGCACTGGAGATACACAACACAGGCACCGCGGCCTCGTCCACATCCCGGAGGGGATCGTTGTGGTCCCAGTAGGTGTCCCAGCTGATGGGGAAACTCTTGGTGTGGCAGAACAGGGTCTCCTCAAACTCTCGAAGGGAGCGGCTCCTGAACAGCCTGTGGGTGTCCACGGCGTCCTGCAGGGCCGAGGCATACCTGGCAGCACGCCGAGGGGCAGGGAGGGTAGGAAAGAGAGGGAAGCATGAGGAAATGAACTGACAACAGGCGTGCCAGAAGCAGAGGCCACAGGCCAGATTCTGGCCCCAGAGGCATCCTTTGGCCGTATGACACTTTTTTAAACTTCCGTTTCATGGTCATCATTTAAAGATTTTATTAAGTGAACTCTATGCCCAGTGCAGGGCTTGAACTCACGACCCTGAGATCAAGAGTCACATGCTCTTCAGACTGAGCAGGCCCGGTTGCACCACTGTCATCACTGAAAACCTGGAGGTGTCACATCAAGTGTCACATCAAGTGGGTTCTCTAAGGAAATGGAAAGGTCTGGCAACATGGGCGGGCACTTAGGGCATTGATTCCCTCGTGCTGTGTCACAGTTCCTACCAGGCCTGCATTCGTGGCCTGCCTGCCTCACCCTGGGGGCAGCAAGTGACTTCACAGCAGCTGATCCACTGTGACCGCTCTCCTCCTGACCCTCTGTAGGCAACCTGCCCTGAACCATCATCTCCTGAAGCCCTGCTAGAACCCCCTGGCTCAAACTATCCAAACCAGCAGGTGACACCCCCCTTCCACTGTTAACATCTTTCTTCAGGTTATATCAGTCTATTTTTTACAAGCTAACATGCTGTCCAGATAAAGGCAAACCTTGAGCAGTGGTACAGGTATTCCTAGAAAGGGCTGAGGAAGCGGCCAGGAGTATAATTACTTTACAGGGTAAGTTCCCACATGGGAGCCTGAGAGCCACCGCTCTGGGGAAGAGGGGCATTTCTGCTGTTTACACCTCCGGGGCGAGAGCCTGGCACCCTGACGCGGAGGCCAGGATGGGCAGCTCAGTGCTTTGGGCATATCAGTCCAGACTTAGCCAGTTGAATCTGGATGTGTGTCTCCAGCAAACATCCAAAGAGGCTTGCCCTGAGTTTTCCATCCCGAACTTCTATAGGCAGGGCAGACCCTAAAGGCCCAGATTTCCTCTCCGCTTCCCTCCCCTTATCCTCCAGCAGGTGCCCTGAGTCAGCACTGGG
This sequence comes from Neogale vison, assembly GCF_020171115.1. Taxonomy (NCBI): domain Eukaryota; kingdom Metazoa; phylum Chordata; class Mammalia; order Carnivora; family Mustelidae; genus Neogale; species Neogale vison. Next base: position 27,853,671 of record NC_058095.1, on the reverse strand, counting down.
TGGGGGTTAGGGGGAGGGTGGTTGTTATTTGGGAATGGAAACTGGCAATCAAGCCAAAGGAGAACACCTTGCCTCAGAGGCCCAGAAGTTCTGGGCCGCCATGACAGCTCCTGGGGCCGTTGTTGAGCTCAGGGTTTGACCGTCTCAGAACAAAACAGGGCAAGGAGAGGAAGAGAAATTACCATTGCCATCACTTTTTGAGCACCTACTTAGTGTTAGGATTTGAACTGAAGTGAGTCTGCCTGCACACCCCAGGTCTTTCTGCCACACCACACTTTCTGCTTGAATGTCTTTGACCCCATTTTGCCACCTCCTAGGAAGGCAGCAGTGCAAGCTGAGGCCTGGTCATTTGCTGTGGGAATGTCACTCGGCCTCTTCAGTGCCAAAGCCTCATCTGTCACCCTAGGGGTGAACTGCTCTCCTTTTGGAGATTTTTTTAAAGTATGTTGACATATTCTTTACATTTTTGGATCCATATCGAGGAATATGCAAATCCAGAGAATGTTAATAAATCACATACCACCAAATTTCTGATTCCTGTCACCTCTAGGCGCTGATGCTAATAAGGAAACATTCTGGGCAGACAATCAGTCCTAATTGCTTCCAGAACCCTCTTTGCTGATTCCACAAGCCGTGGGTTAACGTGGTAAACGTCTCCCGCTGCCTCTGCTTACAGGTGGGGCAGGTAGGTGCTCAGTTGCTAGGACACTCTGGGGCTAACACGAGGCCATGGGGCCCCAGGGCAGGTGTCCCTGTTCTACCATAATGATGCTGAGTCTGCCCATGGCCTTTAAACCTGTTTCCCTGGTTCTGTCTAGTGGGTTTGGATAGCTTCGGAAAGCGTGTGCGGAGAGCCCTGCCCAAATTGCCCTAAACCTATGTGATTCGCTACCATGCAGGGCTGTTTCTTCGTCAGCCCAAGACCCCTACGCCCCCCACTTCCTTGCCGGTCTGCGGCCTCCGTCACCCACCTGCTGAGGGCCATCTTCTGGAGGAGCAGGAAGCCCCGCTCGTAGGGCCAGGGCAGGCCGGCCTCAAACCACTCGCGGCAGCGCAGCACCGGCGAGATGCATGCGGCGCCGGTCACATAGCTGGACGAGCCGCACTCGCCCAGGTAGGACAGCAGGAGCGCGGAGCCCGAGCCCTCGCTCACCGCGAACAGAGGGGCCGCCGGGTGTCGGAAGCGGATGTAAGTGACAGCCTCCTTGAGGTCGGACGGGTCCCCGAAAGGCTGCAGCCGGGGGCTGACCAGCGGGCAGCCGTGGTGGCCGCGGCGGTGGAAGATGACCGGGTAGTAGCCGCGCTCCAGAGCGAGCAGGCAGAGGCCGAGCACGTTGCGAGTGAGGCGCCCCCACGCATTGGGGATTACTAGCAGCACCGCGGGATGGCCTCCCGCGTTGGTGACCCGCCGGCCCCGGGGACAAGGTCCCACCACCCAGTCCAGGGCCACCAGCCCGTCGTCCACTAACTGCAGGTACTCCCGGGCCAGCTCAGGCCCCGGCCCCACGGGCAGCACGAAGTGGCAGAGGGTCTGCAGGTGGGGTCCGCAGAGCCAGGAGCGCGGGCGCGGCTCCAGCGCTGCCGAGCGTCGCAAGGCGCTCAGCAGGCACTGAGCCAGCGCCGACGGTTTACAGATGAGCCTGCACCCGCCGGGCAGTGGCTCCCGCCCGTCGCTGAACCGGTCTGCGGCACCTCCGCCGTCCGTCTCCTCCTCGTGGTCCTGGCCGCGGGCCGCCGGCACAGTCCTCGCTCCGACGGCGCGCCGCAGCCGCGGGGCCAGCAGGCCAAGCAGGGCGAGCGCGGCCACCAGCAGGGCGAGGGCGGCGTCCCACGGCGGCATGGCGAGGTAGCAGGGCGGCAGGCGGCGGGGCAGTCCCCTCGGCGAGCTCCCCACTCTGCGGGCGACTCCGCCCGGCCGCGGGCAGCTGCCCAGGGCTCTCCTGCGCGGGGGTGGGGGTGGGCGGTGGGCGCTCCGGATTGGCCGTGGCCCCGCAGAGGCAGCCAGTTCGGGCCCGGCTCCCCTCGCCCGCCCCCAATCCCGCCCCAGGCCCTTTGTACAGCGATTGCGACAAGCTGGAGCAGAAGGTGAAAGGAGCCTAGGCCACAAAAAGGGAGCGAGGACGCGCCGGCGAGCCGGAAGGGAGTGGGGAGGGCAGCGAGCCGAGGAGTGGGGTGTTGGCGGCAGAGAGTGGGGACACTCGGAGATCAAGGATCGGGGCACGGGATAAGCATCAGAGCAACCCCCCCGACCCCTCCCGTCGGCCCCGCTTGGTGTGTAGCTGCGGGGGGAGACGATGAGTCGCTGTGCCCTCAGGGGCCGCAGCTGAGAAGTAGCAAAAGGAAGAAGTGAATAAACCCCAGCACCCGGCGCGGGCTCTCTGGCTCCCGCCGGGCCGCTGCAGCTGCAGCCCGAGCAACTAGCCGCTCCTCCCATCGCAGGCTCGGACGTGCTCTCTGACCTCGGTGTTTGTCTCGGCCCTGCGGGCGCTCTCAACTACACTAGAGCACCGCCGGGCGGGGGGTCCGGCTCCGGGCCAGCGGGGGTTGGGCCGGCGTCCCGTCCGACAGCGGATTTGCTGCCGGCGCTGCATTAGCGCGCGGTCCGGAACCCGCCCCCCACCCCGGGAGCATGGGGGCTCCCGGGAGCCTGGCTTCAGCTGATGGAAATCCTCAACACCGCTCCCTGAGCAGGGCTTCCCCAGAAGTAGCAGCCCCAAGCTGGGGGGAAAGAGGCATTCAGACGTCCTGCTCGGGGATGCCTGTCAGTCTGCGATGGGGCCGTGGCAGGGGGTGGGTTGCAGTCCCTTCATCATTTCAGTAGCTGGCAATTACAGGGGAACAAGGGAGGGATGGGTAAATAACCCTCTTGTAAGTCACGTTCTTTCTTTATTTCGAAATAACCCGTTTTCGCTCTACTTCTAAGTTTGAGGCTGGGCATCTCAACCTTCACCCTCCACCCAAGTTCCCGTTTTTCCTCAATCCTCAGCCAGGCCAAGGTGAAGGGCTCTGGGAAGAGGGTAGCCGAGCCGACGCTTCCCTCTCCCCCTGCATCTTCCACCTCACGGTGACAAATGTCTTCCTAAGAGCACGCCGGCCATCGCTGAACAAACGACAAGAGTGGAGGCGGGCGTCGGGGAGCAAAGCGGGCCCAGGCCCGGCTTCGGCTTCTTGGGACTTCTGGGCCTGCGGAGGGTAGAGGCCCGAGACCCTCCGAAGCTCCTCTGGCTAGGTTCGGGCCCTCTTCGCGAGGGCATGAGTGGGATGGACTGAAGGTGAAGCTCTAGAGCGGGGACTCTCTTCCTCTCGCAGCTCGGACTTCTTGATTCTGCCCCTCTTCTAGTTGCAGGTCATACTGACGTGTCTGAAGCGGGTTTGCCGGAGGAGCGTACCTCCGGAGCCACTCGCTTCACCGGGATCCCATTTCCCGCCCTTCGCCCCGCTCCAGGATCCCACCCAGGCTGCAGGCCGCGGAGACGCGATGGGACGAAAGCGCGGGCGAAGGAGGGATTCCCCGCGGGTCTGGCAGCACAGTCCACTCAGGCCCGGGATCCTACACAAAACTTTTCCGGCTTCGAGTTTAGGGCGCGTGCGCGCCAAATCCGCGGTTGTGGGCGGGCCTTGGCGGGGCGGAGGCGGGGCGAGAGTAGCTCGCAGCTGCGGGGGCGGGGCGAGGGGGGGCCCGACCCTGGAGCGTCGGGGCGCGCGGCCTGGGGGTGGGGGTTGGGGCGGGACGACGAGCGCGCGAGCCCGGGTTCTACGTGGGCAGGGGGGCGGTGCGGGGGGCGACGCAGGGGCGCGCGCTCCCTGGCTTGCCCAGCGGCCGCCAGCTCCCCGGGCTGGCCGGGATGGCGCCTCCTCCGCCTTCCCCCCAGCTGCTTCTCCTGGCAGCCCTTGCGGGGCTCCTAGGTCCTAGTGAGGTAAGGCGACGCGCTCCCGAGCAGGCTTCGGCCTGAGATCTCAAAGCGCTTTGCCGAAAGTTCGTCCTGGAAGGAGGGGCGCGTGGAGGGGACTAAGAGGAACCCCCTCCACCCCCGGCGGGCTGGGCCTGGGAGGGGAGGGCAGGGCCCAAGCCAAGCCCAGTGCCGCAGCTCTTCTGGGCCTTGGACCCACAGGTGGTGGCCGAGCCGGAGGAGGAAGTGGGAGCCCGTTGTCCCGAGGGCCTGTGGCCTCTGCCGCCACAGGTAGGAGCCTGGTGGTGGGGTGGGAGAGAGGGGTGTGGAGGAGCATCCCGGCCCCGCTCTGGCCCGGTTGCGCCCTCCACAGTCATCCTCTGAGGACCTCTGCCGGTTCCTCTGGCCGTCAGTTGCCAACGTCTCCCTCCCAGCCGGCGGTATGGGGCCTGCTGTCCCTTTCCTTCCCCCGCACGGAGTCCCCCAGCTGCTCTAAGTCCTCTTCCGACCCCCCCCCCCGTGCACAGGTGTCACCGAGAGTGACTTACGCGCGGAGGAGCCGATGGCAGGTATGTACAGGCGGGAGCCCTCCTTGGTGGGAAACCGTGAGCTCCTTGCAGGCTTGCTCCGCGTTTTAGGCTTTCCAGCTCCATTCCCCACCGAGACCGTGTTCTCAGTCGCTGGACAGGGAACCATGGGCCCCTGCCCTGCCAGTGCTGTGTCAGGAATGCTGTAGAGTAGCTAGCTAGCTGTCTGCCCCGCGGCAGGAGGCTGCAAGGGGAACTCTGACCAAAAAGAAACGACCCATGCCCCCACTCTTCTGTGTGACTGTGGGAACTCTCCTGACTTCTCTGGGCCCGTTTTCTTTCTTTCTTTTTAAAGATTTTATTTGACAGAGGTTCTAAGTAGGCAGAGAGAGGCAGGCAGAGAGGGAGAAGCAGGATCCCCACTGAGCGGAGCACCCACCCACAGGGGAGGCTTGATCCCAGGACTCTGAGGTTATGACCTGAGCAGAAGGCAGAGGCTTAACCCACTGAGCTACTCAGGTGCCTTTGGGACCCAGTTTTCTTAAGAGGGGATGTGAGTAATGTCCCTACTCCCGAGGCCTAAAATGAATTGTGTGTAATGGTACTTGGGGGCAGTAGGAACCTGTATGAGATAGTGTGTGCCCGGGGTTACCAGGCACCAAAACCTAGGTTCACATTGAATGGCCACCTCTGTTTTCATTGACAGTGGTCAGATAGCTTCCCTGACCCTTTGGTTTTTCCTTTTGAAATATCTTTTTTTTTTTTTTTTTTTAAAGATTTAGTTGACAGCGAGAGGGAACACAAGGAGAGGGAGTGGGAGAGACGGAAGCAGGCCTTCCACCAAGCAAGGGGCCTGATAATGGGGCTTGATCCCAGAATCCTGGGATCATGACCTGAGCCAAAGGCAGACACTTAATGACTGAGCCACTCAGGTGCCCCACATCTCTTTTTTTGAAACTTGTAAGAGCTCCAGGCCAAGAAACCTCATGCCACCTACCGGATTCCTTCCCTCAGACATCCTCTCATTAGATCATTCCTCTGTTCAGAAACTTCAATGGCTTTTTTTTTCTGATGCCTTTCACCAGTTGCCACCCCCAGCTTTTGGGGCCCTGCCTAAATAAGCCTCATCTGACATCCCCAGGTCTTTGGTTCCCTCTCCATTTGTGTTTGTTTGCTCACCACACTTGAGTTCCAGCCTCATTCCCACTGCTCTACCTTTGCTGCTGCTTGTTCTCCACACCAGCCTCTCCTCACCTGAAGCTGAAGTGGGTAGCGCCCAGCCCTCCTGCCATCCATCCCATCCACCTCCAAAGCCCAGTGCGAGAGTCAGCTTTCTCGAGAACATGCCCGATCACGCCAGCCCTTATTCATCACCTTCTCCAAATTCACGTAATGCATACAACTTAGCTCTTATGAGCCACTACTCTCGTTGAGTTTTATTAGTTTGCTCTTTCATTTGCATTGGTTCTGTTGCCCTGAGTTTCCTTTATGTTCCCCGCAGAGTCCAGGAGTTGTCTTTTGGCATCTCCTATAACATCTGGCACAGTGCTGAGTGTCAGGCCAGCTCAAAGAATAATTAATAGTAGTTGAAGTGTTTCTGTTGTGGGATCGTGCACCTGTTGCCTGAGTGCCCTGTATTTGGATGTGTGGGGGAAAGATTGAATATATGGATAGAATCAATAAATAGAAGACCTGGTCTCCATGTGGGGGATGCTTCTAGTCTAGACCGGGGGCCTGTGGAGCCATTGTTGCAGGCGCAGAGGAGTAACAGCTGAACGATGGGGCCTGACAGCATTAACTAGGCTTGCTGTCAGCAAAGCTGTGAGCTTCGAGGGGTGGCACCTGATGGGGAGGAGGGGTGAGAGGCCGGAGGGAATGCTTGCCAGCACCAGCTCTTTGTCCTTTCCTGAACCCTGTCATCTGGCCACCCCCAGGATCCCTTTAAGCTGGCCCCCAGGATGGGAGACCTTGGGATTCTCAGAGTGCCCTGTGCCTGGCGTGGTGTCTCCATGCTTTTTTCTCTAGACCGAGGATGTCCGCTTCTTCTACCACCCCTGTGCACACCCTTGGCTGAAGCTCCAGCTTGCCCTCCTGGCCCACGTCTGTGTGGCCCAGCCCTCACTGGCCGCTGACCCTAGCCTTACTCAGGAGCGGGTAAGTGGTTATGAAAGGTGGTTGTCTGGCTCTGGCAGAGGCGGTAGCCCCGTGTGCAGGGGAGGGAAAACGCAGAGACTTCCTCCTGCTTGCTCCCCACCTTCATCCAAGCTCTGCTTTCCTAGCCCCTGGTGTTGGCAGCATGGGGCGCAGTGCTGGAGATGGCGTGGATAGAGCCGGCCCGGGCTGCCCGCTTGCTGAAGAGGAGGTGGCGGCGGAAGCAGAGGAAGAAGGCATGGCTCTGCTCTGATGGGCTTTCTGGGTCCTTGGTGCCAAGGCCAGGTAGAGGGAGACTGTGCTGGAGAGGGTGTGTGCAGGTGAGGGGTGCTGGGCTTGGTTGGTGGTGGGGTCCTTGGGTTACCTGGGCAGAGTAAAAGGTGACTGCTATCTCTGTCCCCAGGCTTCAGCTTTGGCCTTTACTCTGTGGAGCTGGCAGCCCCCTGGTGCAGAGGAGGCAACTGGAGGGCCCAGGCACCTGTCTCTTGGTGGTGCCAAGAGGCGGGGTCTGCGGGCTGCCCTTGGTCTCCGGCCCACCCCCTCAGGCCTGAGGTTCTCCTCTGCTTCCCCGCAGAGCCAGGGTCCCCAGCAGCCAGTGTTGGCTGTACGGGCTGCCGGGGGTGAGGCGCCATCTGTGCCCACTCCCCCGGTGCTGCCTGAGGGGCTTGGACACAATGCCAGCTCCAGTCTAGAGGCTCCAGTGCCCAAAAGGCAGAGCAGCTCAGGGAGCTGCACATGTCCAGAGGAGGCTTCCCCAGCCCCTCGGGCAGCGGTGCCTCCACGGGTGGCCCGGGGCCCCACCCCACGCACGGAGGAGGCCGCTTGGGCTGCCATGGCCCTGACTTTCCTGTTGGTGCTGCTCACTCTGGCCACGCTCTGCACTCGGTTGCATCGAAACTTCCGACGCGGGGAGAGCATCTACTGGGAGCCCACGGCCGACAGCCAGGACACGGTAGCCGGTGAGCAATCGCCCTCCTTGCCTGCCCAGGTCCGCCCTGGCCCTGCTGCGGTGCTCTGACCGGTCCCCGCCCTACCCGTAGCTGTGCTCAAGAGGAGGCTGCTCATGCCCCCGCGCCGGGTCAAGCGCTCCCGCCGGAGACCCCTGCTCCCACCCACGCCGGACAGCGGCCCAGATGGGGACAGCTCCGACTGACCTGCCACCGTGGCAGGTTTGCTTTGTCACCCGGGAGGCTGCGACCTCTGCCACGTGGACCCTGCGCAGGGTCGCCCCCTGGTGGCCAGATGGAGCAGACCCGCCTCAGCACTGCGAAGGGGCTCGTCCCTGTGGGGTGTTCTGCTCTTCCGGTGAGGAAAGGGGCCCTTTCCGCCTCCCTTGCCTGTGTTTCTAATTAAATTATTTTGGTAGAGTCTGGGATTGAACTTCTGCGTCAGCCACACAGACACTTCCAACCCAGGACGCCAGCCGAGGCCATTCAGGTTTTGTCTGAAGTGGGCGTTTACAACAGCAAGTTAGGCACCCCTTCCCCATACCTGGCCTTAGCTGTAGTTTTAGGAGCTGATAGAGCCCTACTTGCTGCCATGGTGGGGAGTGGGGAAGTGGCCATAGTTAGGGAAACCTTATTTCCCAGCTCCTTTTCTAGAACACAAAGGCTGTCATTCTGAGTTCCAGGGCTGGAGTAGCAGGAATCTTCATTTGCTTCATGTTCTCAACAGGTTGGTCTTTCTCCCTCACATCTGCCACCTCCTCAGTCCCCCACCCCCACCATTCTCTAGCGTCAGCAACAGCACATGGTCACTTATTTATTTTTGATACAAATGTACATGACACACGTCTTGACAGTCAGCCCACCCACCACCATACAGGTAGAGCCTGGCCCCTGGGACAGAGGCAGGACAGGGAGGAGAGCCGGTAGGCACTGCCATCTGCCTCTCCAGCCTTCCCAGGCCACAGCCCAGATTCCAGATACCCAGATACCGCAGGGTAGGTGCTGGCCTCTCAGAGGTTATGAGTAGGGGGCTCTCAGCTGAGTCAGGGACCCCGGGGAGCCAGCCCCAGGCTCAGATGCTCAGTGCTGCCCCAGCCAGCACATCCCCCTCCACAAGGGAGGTGGAGGCGAGATGCAGGGAAGTGGTTTTTGTTAAGTTCATAGAGAAAGGGATATGAATCAGGGAAACAGATGAGGGGAGGCAACGGGTTGGACCCCAGCTGGTTACCAGCAGTCCCTGGCCCCAAGAATGGGGAAGGGGGGCTGACCCCTGACACTGGTCCTGCTGCTCTGGTCCCCTCACCCTTCACAGAACTCCAGATGGGCCAGGCCTCCGGAACGGCACTGCCGCCCCGCACACACACACAGGCACGCAGGGACACTCAGTTACCACAATGTTAAAATTAAGGAGTGGAAGAGAAGAAAGAAAAAAAGTTTCCAGTGTTTGCTGCTAGGGGCCCTGGGAGAACAGGCTGGGGCCTGTGCTCGGACAGGGGCCGTTTGGCATTAAAGGAGAGCAGCAGGGGGGCTGGTGGCTACAGGGCAGGGACATCCAGAGATTATGTACAAAGGAGAGGATGCCCCCGCTCAGCCCCCGGTAGGGCTGAACTGGCTCATGGGGTGGGGTACCTGGAGGGGGAATGGCCCCACTTGGAGTGTCCCCACCCGACCCTTGGCTGAGGGTGCCCCGAGGGTTAGGGGCTGGGAGTGATGCCTTACAGGCCCCTGCACGCTGGGGGAGGGGGAAGAGGGGAATGCTATGTACAGGGGGAGGTGCATGGAATGTGGGGGACAGAAGCTCCTGCCACCCCACCTCCCCAACCTTGGGGGCTTGAGGGGGGGCGGGCACCAGGGCGCCTGGCTGCCAGGGGAGAGTGGCAGCACTAAGGGCACTTGCGCCAGCGGCTCTGTTGGGGTGGGGGTTAGTGTCTGGAGTGGCCCAGCTCCCATGGCCAGTGAGGTCCCAGGGTGCAGGTAAGGGTGCAGGGAGAGTGGTCACTGCTTCTTTTCTCGGGTGGTGATGGTGACCAGCTGCTTGGCAGCCTTGGCAATGTCGTAGGCGCACTGGATCACCTGCTGAGTCAGCAGCTGGAAGTCCACAGGGGCGCCCGGCTCCGGGGGCACGGTCTTCCGGCATTCGCTCTGAAGCCGGTAGGCGCTGGCATTGAGCAGCCGCAGCGAGCTACGCACAGGCTCCAGGGCTGGCCTCTGGAGGGGAGGAGGGAGCTGGGCCTTGGACTTCAAACCATGAGCCATGAACATGGCCCAGTGTGTCCTCCTTTGCACCCAGGTAGGGCTCCCATTCCCTGCACCTGTCCCACCCGGAGACCCTTCAATCCTGCTCCTCTTTCCAGCCCCTGTACCTTTGGGAAGAGAGAGGCCATCTCGGTCACAGCCAAATGGATCTTCTCTGAGCAGGGCACAAAGCTTTGGGGGGAGGGGAGGGTAAAAATTAGGGTTCCCAGGGACAATGGAACACCGGCGGGCCCCCCTCCCCTCCACAACACCCAGGGGCCCCTAGAGCCTCACGTCCCACCCCCATACCTGTCGTGCTTGAATTCTTGGGCAGCCCGTAACAATTCCTGAATGTTCTTGGTGACCTGTTCCGTCTTTAGGATGACATCCTCTGTGCTGGGAAGCCCAGGGTCAAGGTCTCCATCCAGGCTTTCCAACTCTGGGTGGAAGTCCTCTTCCTTGCCCAGCTCAAGAAACCTCTTCCCTTCCATTCTGAGGCCAGGGTGAGAGAGAGACATACCAGTGGTAAGGCCACCTGCTGGCACCCTCACAGACACGGCAGGGCCCGCTCAGCCTTTTTCCCAGAGTGCCTCACCCAAGCAGTGGGTCCCCACTTTGTGTGTTCTCATAGTCGCTGTCGGCACCGCTGCCGTGGCGGGAAAGCTTGCTCTGGAGGATCGGGGAAGGGGTAGTAGATGACGTACACATTCACAGACCCACACAGCCCATCACTTTCCACGTGCACACCTCACTTGGCCTGTCCCTTGCAACGGGGATGGGCACGTTACCGTGTGACGGCTTCCTTCCTGGGAGCAGGACAGGAGCGGGGAGGAGGGAGTGAAGGGCACGGCGGAGGCCGACACCCCCTTCCGGATCTGAAACCCAGGAGGGCTGGAGTCAAGTTTTTCCTCCCTGCTCCCCCTACCCCGCCTTCCAGCTTCCCAGCATGGCGGGTCCTCCCCCTGCCCAGCCATTGTCAACGCAAAGGCCACACCTGCTGGGGCTCAGAACCCATTTGCAGACATGGACCCTCATGTCCCAGGCCCTGCTTACCCGGTAAAGGCCAGCAGGGACGTGTACTGAATAGATGGCGTCGTCCTCCAGCTCCTGGGAGATGGCACAGGAGGCATCACGGAGGGCCCCATGGCAGCTCCCGCCCTGTCTCCCCTAGTCTTTGACACCCATGGGCAACTCACAGTGCTGTGGAAAGGCTGGAGCCGGGTGGTGAGCTCATCCCCAGGTGGGCCCCCAAAGGGCTTCAGGGCAGAGCCTGGTTCATACATGGAGAAGGCCTGGCGGTCCCTGCGGTGGGCACTCCCACCAGGCCCCATCGACGTGTGTTCTGCCCGCTCGCTGGGCAGCGGGGCTGTGGGCACCGGCCCCGGCGGCTGCCGGATCTGCAAGTTCTCTGCCTGCAGTTTGTGGATCTGAGAGTGCACAGGGTGTCAGAACCTCCGGGGGCTCCAGGTAGCACCCCCACCTCTGGGAGCAGGGGGTCCTCCAAGCAGGACGCTGGGAGCCCCCCCCTCCCACCAGCGCAGCCGTCCCTACCTCCCTCTGCAGCCTCCGGAGCTCATCACTCAGGCTGCTGTTGACCTTCATGAGCTGTTGCACCTTCGCCTCGGAGGTGGCCAGAGCCTTCTTCAGCTCCAGATACTCCTGCAGGGTCACGGCCCCGTCAGAGAGGTCTGAGGAGTCCATGCTCTGCAGAGTGAGACAGAGGCTCATCAGCCCTCAGGGCAGGGCGTAAATACCCACAGAAGGCTCTTCTTAAAGGCCGTAACCAGCCCACTTGTCCCCGAAGCCCCAGGCTCTAAGGGGACAGAGCTGGGCCTTGGTGGAGGCCCAGGGTGGGGCAGTGCTCAGACCCGGGCACGGTTGTTCCTAGTGGCACCAGCGCTGCGCAGGGGTTCCTGGTCCGTGTCCTCATCCGAGGCTACACTGTCGTAGTCGTGCTGGTCGTCGAGGTCACTCTGGCTCCTTGCAGAGAGCTCGAGGTTGTCTGAGGACACAGTCCCATCACTCAGGATCCAGCCACACAACCCTTCCACCATGCCACCCCAAAAGGGAGCCACAAAAGAGAATATTCTAGAAAAGTGCCCACTACCCACCGCCCTATCCACACCTTTCCCACCTGTGGGGCTGCTCAGGCTCTTGCCCTGCTGTCTCCGCTTGGCCTCGCTGAGAATGTCTATGATCAGGGTGGCAAACTCTCGGGCATTAAAGCGGGCCAACTTCTGCCGCCCCTACAAGCCAGAAAGAACCCAGCTGGCAAGAGGGGCCCCCTTCTAGGTGACAGGGCAGGGGGAACCAAGCTGCAAGGGAGCCCCCTTTTACCTGGCTCATGGCCAGAGCAGGGGGTCAGGGATAACACTGATTCTGGGTGATTCTTGGGGAGCTCCTGAGGCTGGGATCCTGCCCCCACCCCCTGGAAGCTGCTCAGCAAGTGGCTCAAAAACCGAGCCTGATTCCCATTTCCAAAGCCCAGCACCGGCAGAGCCCTGAGGGAGCCCTAGGCTGGGGGAGGAGAGCAGGCCCAGGCTGCGGCCCAGGTGGCAGCCACGGAGCAAGGGCAGGGCCCACAGAGCTGGCAACCCCCGGAGGGGAGGAGATGGCCCCAGGCCCCCCACCCAGCCCCCTCACCTGATTCCGTGTGGCCGAGTATTCGGGGTTAACGGGCAGGAAGGGCACGGCACTGCGCTCCGTCACCAGGGTGCTGTGGTTCTGGGTGGCCAGCCACACTGCGGGGGAGGGGCAGGGAGCACGTCAGCCAGAGTGTCCATGCGGCCAGGCCCACAGGGCAGAGGTGAGGAAGTGCTGAGCACAGCCTTCCTCGCCCCTCCCCAAGCCCACCAAGTGCTGGTGTGCAAAACAGGGGTGGTCTTCAGACAATGGAAGCAGGGTCCAGTCAGGGCAAGGCTGGGCGAGGCCAGCGAGGCCGATGAAGAGCAGAACAAGGCGACTCCTTCTTGCCAGGCCCAGCCCAGAGTTTGGTCTGGAATCTGGCTGTGGCCTGGAAGGAGTGGTGTAGAGGGGGGCGGAGTGGGACTGGGGAGTGAGCCAAAGTGGGAGGCAGCCAGAGCCGAGATGAGCCCCAGTCCAGAGGTGGGTGGAGAAACAGGCCGCCGGGCCAGGGAGGCTGCCCAAGCCGCTCACAGCCAGCAGGGGCGGCTCTGTGGAACTGCTGAGCCAACCAACCCCAAGCAGCCCCTCACAGTCCCCAGTAAAGGACCAGAGAACCACAAGAGGGCCTAGCCCTTCCCCAGCAGGTGGGCAGGTAACCTCATCTCGTCTACCCATGCATGACCTCCGATGCCCTCTTGGCTCACCGGCGTCATTTTCTCTTCTATCCACCTCATCGTACACGTCCATGGCAAGTTCCTCAAAAAGCCGGTTGCTGAGCTAGAGACAAAAAGGGAGACAGAGGCTTTGTCATATCAGTTGGTCCCCAGTACTGACAAGGCCAGCTCAAGCAAGAGGTCCTAAGATGTGGGGAATGGCTTGTGTTCCATGTGCTGCCCAATCCCTGTAGTCTCAGAACTGGAAACTGGGGCAGGGGTCTCTCTGTCACACTCCTCAGTGGGAGAGGACAGGAGGGAGACCAGATCAGATCAGTCAGTGCTTTTGGAGGTCAGAGGTGAAGCCAGGGCCCTGGAGCCTGCAGAGGGCAGAGCCAGCGTCGAAGACAAAAGCCAGGGAGGTAGGGGGAAGGGAGCCAGGAAGGCTAGAGTGAGGGGCAGGCACAAGACTTGGAAAAGGATACGAGGTCAGAGGAAGGACGGGAACTGACGGAGGGGTGGAGGGTCAGAGATGCGGGCAGCTCCTAGTGTTAGAGCCTGTCTGTCCAAGGGGACTCACCGCCTGCAGCTTCTTCTTGGCGGCTTTGGCCAACTCGGACAGGTCTAGGCTGTGGATAGAGGGAGATGGGAACGGGCAGACATGAGAGTTGGCCAGGCCCCTGCCGGTGACTCCCGAACATGCAGGGACCCCGGGAAGACAACATCCCAGATGCCGTACACCAAGCACCGCCCCCTGCCCAACCTCCAGAGCCTGCCACCATGGCAGGCACCATATACCTCTGAGACATGCACTTTTGCCGAGATCTAAGTCCAGAAAGAGGCAGCAGAGGAAAGAACAGGACAGAGGCAGCAATTACCCGGGAGCAGGGCGACAGGGGCACACCCACGGACACCATGCACACCACGAACTCATCTCCCACCCCCCCAACCTGCTCCTACACCCGCCTGCTCTCTCTCAAGCCCCACTCACCCCACACCAGCGTCTGCTCCTGGTGGCAGGGGGCACTGGAGATCCCCTCACCCTCAAACCCCAGGGCAGCTGTCCCCAGGTTCCCCATCAGTCCCTCATCCCTGGGCCTTCGAATCAGTTTCTTCACCCATCTTCCCACTTCCAAGCTTACCCCCACAATCCCTGTTTCCAGCCAGCAGCCAGGGGATCGGACCACTCTACCCCCGGCCTTAAAACAACTCAATGACCAAAGATACATACGGCATACTTCAGCCGCACTCCAACAAAAAGCTCACTTAAAAAATACGCTCCGAGCTTAGCATGCATCATTTTACCCAATCCTCTCAACAGCCCCAAAAAGGTAGGTGCTGCTGACCTCCTTTCCAGGGGGTAACGAAGACTCAGAGGGTTCAGTAGCCTGTCTGAAGTCAAACACCCAACACATGGCAGAGCTGACTCCACACACTGTCTCCTCTTGCTGGGGCTCACGGGATGGGCTGTTCTCTCGTCTGTTTCTATTCCGGTCCCGCTCCTGGGATTCCCTGCTCCTTGCATGGTGCTCCGGCTGCCCCGACTGCCCGAGGTGCCCAGCACGACTTTGCTCCTTTATACCATCTCTGCCTTTAGTTCTCTCGATGCCCACCCCCCGCCCCCAACTAGAGCTGTCTGACTAGGCAGCTTCACTCTAGACTGTAAGCTCCTTAAAGGCAGAGATCTTGTCTGAGTCACCTGTGTCTCAGGGCCAAAAAAAGCGGCCGGCACCAGGAAGGTGTTCTGTCACCACTTCCCTGAGTACACGCCCAGATGTGTTTGTAACACACACACCAGAAGCATCCAGGTACACACACAGTGCAGAATAAAACCAGAGAAGAAGGAGGGAGTCCCGGTGTCTCATAACAGAGGAGGTCTGGGTTCATGGATCCAAGGTGCCTAGGCCTGACCATCCCTGTTTGCCCATGCTAGCCACTGGAGAGGGAGGAAAGCCACCTCTCTCTGAGATCCAGGCCTGCCGGCAAAGCTTGGCAAGACTTGGCCAGCAGAGGTGGCCAGCAGGTGGCGTGAGCAACCATCTTGTGAGCCAAGGGAGTGTCCCCCACAGCCTAGGCGCCAGAGCCTTTGCTGATCACAGACAGAAACACCTCAGTGGTGCTGTGCCCTGCCCCCAGCCCCACTCAATTTCTGAGCACGCCACAGAGACCTGGTCAATAGTCCCAAAGTGAGTCAAATCCCTGGAGCCCATATCTTTTTACTAGATTCTCTAGTGGGGTGAGTGCCACTGGAAGCATAAGGCAGCAATCCACCACTCCCAGGGTGGGCACTGCTGGTACTCAAGCCTGTGCGGGAGAGCCGTGGGGCTCAGGCTGTGCTGGTCACGCGCCAAGCTGGCATTTGTCACCTGCCTTGGGGCCCAGCATCGGGGAATGAAGACTGGACAGAAATGCTTCTACTGCCAGGCCCCCGATGATGGGGGACCCTAAAGCCTGGGGAAAGGGAGGGGTGGAGGCACTGAGGCCCAGACACCCAAAGGATACCCGACAGCCTCTAGGAAGGGGCATCAGGTGGGCGCTCACCTGTCAGCCATCTGTGGGATGATGTAATGCCCATTCTTGTGATCTGAACAAAAATAAAAATGCCAAGTCACTGGTGCGGGGTGGCCTTCGCAGCTGGGAGCCCACTTCATTGCCATGATCAGGGCGTGGCACCCAGAAGTGTCAGGGGACAGGGAGGAGGGCAGGCCACCCCCAAGCGCCCTGGGAGCGGACTGAAGTTAGGCCCACCCCCACTCCCCATCCCAGCGTGCAGGAGCCCAGAGCCTGCATCAATTTCACAGGAGCCAGTTGCCTAGCAACACTGTTCCCCAGCCAGCTTTGTCACCATGGCACCTGCTGCTGGGGTGTGTCTGGGTCCCACCTGCCTGGCCCAGCCAGACCCGCCCCGAGCTCCGCTCACCCGGCTTGCGTCCACAGAGATAGAAGGCCAACCGGTCAGTGAGCTCATACTGGCACTCGACTAGCCTTTCCGCCAGCTCATGGTGCCCCGCCTGCCTGTGGGGAGGGGGCATGCCTCAGCCCTGCAGCGGCCGTCCACCACGCCCACCCAGCTCAGCCTCACCCACCACCTGGCCCTCACCTGGCATAGTCAATGGGTGTGCGGCCATTGACATCGGGGGAGCCAGGATCAGCCCCATACACTACAAGCAGCTCAGCCTGCAGGGTCTGGCCCGCCTTGGCAGCCACGTGCAGAGGTGTGGTGCCCTTCTCTGGATGGAAGAAGTTGGCCTGGGCGCCCAGGGACAGCAGGCGCAGACACGTCTCCAAGTTGCCTGTCCGCACACTTGAGTGCAGTTGCTGCGAAAGGAGCAGAGTGTGCAGCAGACGTGTGCGTGGGGCCCCTCCCCTCCTCCAGCCACACCACAAAAGGCAGCTACTGGGCCTCCCGCGGGCTCCCGGGGTCCCAGCTGGAGTTGGGCTGTGAGGGAGGACAGAGGTTGGCCCGGCTGTCAGTCACATCCACCTGTGCCGTTAGCACTGCTTGACACAGATGGTGTCTGTCAGGGAGATGCTGGGATTTGTTTCCCATTTTACAGACAAGCAAACTGAGGCTCGGAGCGGCTAAGAAACGGCCCCAAGTTCTCCCAGCTTTTGGATGGCAGCTGGTGGGGTTTGAGCCCTGGGGTGTCCATGGAGGAGCTGAGGGGCTCAGCTGCATATGCCGCCTGACCATGCAGTCTCATCTCCCTGCTGCGCCCACTCTTCTTGCCTGACCCCAATGCCTCTGGGGCCTCAGGCTCCGTGGTGACAAAGGAGCGGACCCTCAGGGTGTCGCAGGTGTCAAGAAAGGAGGCCCGCCCATTCCCTGGGGCCCCTCCAACCTTGCTGAGGTCTTTGGCAGTGACCCCGTCGTCGTCCCGGCAGGGAAGCTTGTGCACGAACGCCAGCATCTGGTACTTGGCCCTGATGAACTCTGACTTGATGGGGCTGGGCGGGTACACGGGGCGCATCGGGGAGAGCGGGAGAGGCTAGTCACCCGGCCACCCCTTGGATCCACGTCCCAGGCCACGCGGCCCCTGCCACCAGCCCTCCAGCCCAACTCACTGGACTTTGTCCTGGGGGTTGGCTTTGCGCCTGCCGCTCTGCACTTGCGCGGGATCCAGCAGGGAGTGCTCCCAGATGGAGTTGGCCCCGTTGCTGGCGAGCGTGTGCACCATCTGCAGAGAAGAGGCGCCAAGTGCGGGTGCCCGCTGTGCGCCAGCTACTGGGGTGGGGGGGCACCGCCATGCGCTGGCCACAGCCGGCATGGCTGGAGACAGGACTGAGGGGGCCTCCTGTGTGCCTGCTGCCAGCACCCCGCCACCCCACCTGGTCGGGCCGCCTGAGCACATGGGTCCCGTGTAGCACTTCAGGTCTCCCAGCAAGCGTGCCACGGCTCAGAGAGGTTAAGTGACCTGCTTGGTGCTAAATGGTCAAGCTAAGATGTGACAGGGCTGGGGAGAGGGCCCCGGCCTGGGAGACCCCAGTGTTAGCACCTGTGTCTGCCAGGCCAGAAGAACAGGCTGGGTTCTGCCCTCTGGGAGCTGCTGGATCCAGGGTGGTGCGCATGGGGGCGCGTGCACCTGGGGACCAGCTGGACAGCCACGTACCTGCAGCAGTGTGGGAGGCCAGGCGCTGTGGCGCAGGTGCTTGACGACGGAGATGTGGCGGCCCAGGCTCCGGTGCACGCTGCAGCACTCGTCACACACCAGCACGCCCCTGCTGATGGAGGCCCAGCCAGGGTCTGCGGGGTGGGGGCTGGGTCAGCCAAGCCCACATCAGGGCCAGTGTCTCCTGTGCCCCTGTTCTGGGCTCACGCCAGGCTGACGCAGTCCCTCACTCAGCTTCCCAAAGCCCAGGGAGCAGAGGACCATCGGGACACACAGGTTACCAACCAATGAGGAAGCCTAGCTAGGCTAGGAGGGATCCCCTAAGGTGCACAGCAGGTGACTGACAGCTATGCCTGGGCCTGTCTGGGGGGAGGGGTCCCCAGGGCCGACTCAATGGGCATGGCTTCCTGTCCTGCAGCCTTTCCCAGGGAACAAGACAGCTGGCCCAGACCTCCCTCACAGGGGACCTGCCAGACAGCCCTAGGCATTCCTCCTGGGTCTGGGCAGGGCCCCATCCCTCCTGCACCCAGGCTTCTGTGGGACCCACAGGCTCCCCGACCTGACCCATCCCACCGTTCTACGGGCTCCTGCTTCCACCCTCTTCTTAGCTAGGAAGAGGCCTCTTCATGCTGAGCCTTCTGTTATCATCACTGATGGGCTGAGCGGGAGCCCCTCTTAAATAGGGCCGGAGAGGGTAAAAGAACTAATGCTGGATACCCACCGCGTACAAGCTGGACCTGTACGCACACTGTCTCTCACCACTGTCAGGCAAGGCAGGAAATGCTATCCTTGCTTTCCCAATTAGAAACCGCGGCTCAGAGAGGTTAGAGCGCTTGCTCAAGTTCACACAGCTAATGAGTGGAATTGCTGGGATGTGGACCCAGGCTCTGAGATGCCAGACACTGGGCCATGTTCACACCCAGTGCTCTACTTTTGCTCTTGCCCCTAAGGGGGAAGCCCCAAGTGGGCAAGGGCCCTGGAAGCCACTATCCACTCCATGGGGAGAAGGAAACTTTGGAGACAAGAAGGAGGGGCCAGGAGAGGGTGGGAGCTCCTGGGGTCCTTTTCAAGGGCAGGGGAGATGCCACCCATCCTGGGCCCCTTGGGAAAGGGGGAGGAGACAGCTGTATACAGCTCAGGCTGTGGAAAGGTCATGGGGGAGAAAGCAGCCATTGTGTGCCTCAAGAGAGCGGGGGGCAGGGAGCCTCTCTCCCAGGACACTGTGCTCTGCCCAGGCCCCCCGCCCCAATCTCAGGAAGCCCTGTTTTTTTTGGGGGGGGGAGTGAGGGACTGGCTCTCTGCATGCCTGGCAGTGCTCAGGGAGTCCAGAGGTGGGCGTGGGCCCCCCAGGGGAGGGTCAGACTTGGGGTAATGAGAAACTCTCCAACCAGAAGGCAATTCTCAGACCCTTCCCTTCAAGAACTTCCATAGAAGTTCCCAAGAGAATTGTAAGGAGACTGAATCAGGGAGCAGCCTGAGTTCTGCCTACAGCAAGTATCCCCTCCATAGGGACAGGGAAGAAACAAGAAGTGAAAGAGGGGGTTCAGCTACTTGGGTCTGGGCTTCTTTAAGTGTCCGACAAAAATACAGGGCAACAAGGTGCCTGCCATATACTTTTCTGGGAGTTGATCTCAGGGACCCATTGCCTGTGCCAACAGGGGGAGCCCTAGGACACTCTGTTGGCTTTACCCAAACAGGGAGGGACCCCAGTGAGGCACATGGAAAACTCCCTCCCCCCACTCCCAAGCACCACTGGGTGAGGGGTCTGCAGGCCAGCCACCTCCAGCAGCTCAAGCAGGAAGCTGGAAATGACGCAGCCTAAATTCCTCTTGTTGAAATGGTGGGGTTTCCTGTAAGTGGGGAGCCGCCCAGGCCAGGATCATAAATGGGCCGCCCTAAGGCCTCCACCCCAGGCCCCGGGTCTGCCCGGAGAAGCCAGGCCGGAGAGGACTGCACAGATCTCCAGAGCCAGGCCAGACATGGTGAGCCTCTGAATATGGCAGTGACCAAGAGATTCGGATTTGGGGAATTGGGTCCCAGGCTCTGTTGGGCACTCACCCAGCCTGAAGGAGGGGTCCTACCTCTCCTCCACAGTGACCTGAAATAGGAAGGTTGAGCTGGGGACACCACCCTGGCAGGGGGAACACTGGGGCCAGCTCAGTTCTTCATTACACAGATGAAAAGCACACCCTAACCCTACTACCGACTTCTTAAATGCCCAAGGGGCTTTGGGCCTACTCAAGCTGGGGCCGCTAAACCTCACTTAGGCCAGTTCCTCAGGCCAGAAGGGTTTCTGTAAGTCAAATGACTACTGTGGTTTAAGGTTAAGGGACCCTTGCCCCCAAGAGGCCCCTTAGGTCAAACTTGGGGTAGAAAGGACAGGGACATAAGGTGTTTTGTTTTTAGTAGGCTCCATGCCCACCGGCCAATATGGGGCTTGAACTCTGGACATCAAGAGTCAAATGCTCTACTGACTGAGCTAGCCAAGGGCCCCCAGGGAACATCCGGTTTAGGAGACAGTGGTAACCTCCTCAGCATCCTGCCAACCTTCCCCCAGGGCTTCTGCCTCAGGACAGGGTGTCTGGAATATGTGGGCAAACAGTAGGAGGGGTCCTAGAAGGGATCCTGGGATGACATTAACCACTAAGGCCTCTGCTAAGGTGAACTCAAGTCACCACCCAAAGCCATGACCGGCCTCTAGGGGCAGCAGGTCTGCTATAAAGGCCTGGGTCTCCTGAGCAGAGCCTCCCTAAACAAGAGGGAGAAGCGCACCATCTTGAAAGCAGGCAAGATTAATCCATGGGGATAAAGGTCAGGAGGGTGGTTACCTCTGGGGGGCAGTGTTGACTGGGAGGGCGCAGAAGAAAGGCCCAGAGAGGGACAGGAATGCTCCACCTCTTGACTGGAGTGGTAGTCACATGGGTTAGCGGCTTAAACCGTAAGGTGCAGGAATTCGGCTGTACATAACTTCAATCTCAATAAAAGTGAAGAAAGCCCCCATTCACTCCCACCCTGCAATCCAAATGAGCCTGTGGGTTTCCAAATGTCCCTAGCCAGTAGCATCCTTGCTCACCCAAGAGCCTGTAGGACAGGCACCCCAAGGTCTTCACTCTTGTGACCTGGGCTGCCAAGGTGGGAGAGTTAAGATGGAGACCCTGGGATGAGGAACAGGTCTGTGGGCTAGGCTGGGACCATGTGGCAGAGGGAGTGGAGGGGAAGGAAGCAGGGAGAACACATTCTCCAGAGTTCCTGGACTCCTGCCCCTCCCTTGGACTCCCAGGACAGGCAGGTACACACGTGGCACCTGGCGAAGGGGCACCAGCAGCCACAGCGGTCATGGTACCTCCAGCCGCCTTACAAAATACACCGGTCACCTGTATGCCCGGGCCTGGAAACGGAGGGAGGACATCTGCGGTCACCTTTCACCCCTACATCCTCCCCACATTAACCAGCCACAAAAAGGTCACGGCCCCACTCCTAGGGCTCGAAGCCCTTTCACAGCGAGAGAAGCCTATGACCGGGTAAGAGGCAGAGGCCAGTGGGGTCCCAACTGTTGACTACCCTCAAGCCCCCGTACCTGGGCTGCTCCAGTTCCCACACGGAGAGCGCCACTCCTCGCATCAGACAGTGGGGGAATGGGGTAGCCCCAAGTGGCCAGCTGGGGTCCTGACAAGCAACCAAACACTCAGGGAGTGCCTGGTATATCATGTGCCAGACACCATGCAAGGCGCCGAGGTAGGGTGAGGGTCAAGACTTTGTCAGTACCCTGCCTACTTCACTGTCCCCACCAGCCCTCCTCTCCTGGAGCTGTGTCCTGGATCAGGGGGCCCTAACCCTTATCCTAACTTGTACCTGGCGCACCTGTGCCTCTGTGCGACAGTGACTGCAGACCAGAATCAAACAGTCCAAGACATCCGATAACACACCACTCCTCCCTGAACCCATTTGGCATCCAGAGACTTCAAACAGTCAAACGTGGTGGAGAAAGGACAGCTGCCTTGCTGATTCTGCCCTATGTCCCTTTGGCTGAGTATCAGAAGCACACAGACTTGAAGATGGGATGGTCTTCAAAAACCATTCTACTCCAACTTCTTTGCCTCACAATTGAGGAAACTGAGGCCCAGAGTGAGCAAAGTCTTGCCATGGGTCACAGTGAGGACCTAGGATGAGTGTCTGCTAAACACCTTCCTCCCAGGCCTTCTGGATCTTCCACCCTCACCCCCATGCTATGCCCACCCCCCAGAGGTATGGAACAGCCTGGGACAGGCAGAGAGGGCCTGCAGCTGGGGGAAGGGGATCACAGTTTTCGGCTCATTAGGGTAAGGATCCATCAGCCCCGGTAGCTTCTTCATGGCCCTCCAGATCGTGACATGCCCTGAGAGGAGCCCCGGGTCACAGCCACCCAGAGTACCCTGCCTCTGCCAGGCACCCACAGTTACCCAATATTCCTCATGCTAGAATACCAGAGCATCTATGGTTCCCAACCTGTTGGGGTCCTGGGCCTGTCCAAAGGGTGGCTGGAAGTTAGACCCCATGGAACTTCCCCACTCTCACACTTAATTGTGCTCTTAGTCCCCCTGGAGTTCACAGACACCCTGAGCCTGCCCAGAGGTCTCCCAGGGAGATAGCTCCTTTTCTAAAAAAAAAAAAAAAAAAAAAAAAGGATGGACAAGAGCCAGAGCTTCCTTCCCCAGGCCAGCTGCTGAGCCCCATCACTGGCAGTGTCCTCCCACAACAGCAGGTAGCAGCAGCATCTCAGGTCACTGCTCCTCACTTCCTCAGCAGCTCAGGGGGCTTTCACATCAGCCTGGACCTGACCGTGCTGGGAAGAAGGGAAACAACACAGTAAATACAGTCAGGAAGCCAGCCCTGTCCTGGGAATCCAGACAACCCAGGGGTACTGCTTCCTGCCCATTTCTGGCCAGAGGGGCCCACAGGGGCAGGAGGGGTCAGTGTCCAAGCTGGGACAATGCTCAGCCCACCTTCCCAAGCAGGCCTTCACAGGACACGGGGACAGCTGAGTCTAGTTGCTCACAGTCACCAGGCAGCCTGGGGATGCCTCCGAGGGAGATGCCCAGGCTGTACTGGCCCTCAACACCAGGCCCTGCAAGGAGCCAGCCCCGGCCTTGGTAACCAGGGGCAGGGAGTCCTCGGAGCAGCTACCCCTCGTCTGCTCACGAGGAAACACTATCCAGGCCCCTCCTGGCCCATCTGCCCAGCTCTCTTGCCCCTTGACCTCCGCCACCTCAGCGGGCGCGCAGACCATGCGAGCAGCAGGTGCAAGACGCGGGGGTGGCACTGAGATGACACAAAACCACACTCGCCCCCACCTCCTAAACCTTGCTGGCCTCCGCCACAGCCCTCCTGCCACCCCAGGCTGGCGCTTCCGTCGGGATACAGAGACAGAAGGGGGGGCAGCTAGCTGCTTGCCTCCCTCAGACTGAGGGGTGGGAGGTGGCGCCGGGAATGTCCTTCCTCGCTCGTCCACGGACGCAAGGGAACCGAGGCCCCCCAGCTGGCCCTCCCGCCAAGGACACGGCTCCGCAGTGGCCCGGGCGGGGGCCCAGGCCGGAGGCCGCAGCCCCCCGGCCCTGCCCCGCCCTCCGGCCCCGCACGGCGCTCCCGCCAGGCCCCGGCGCCCGCCCGGCGGCCTCGCCGCACGGTCCCGCCCCCGGCCCGGCCCCGCTTACCCGGGGCGCTGCAGTCCGCACACACCTCCGCCCGCGGCCCCTTCCGGGACATCCTCAGCGGCGACGCGGCCGCAGCCCTCTGGGCCAGCGTGGGGGGCGCGGGCGGCGGGCCCGGGCGGCGGCGGCCCCTGCTGCCCGGCCCGGCTCCGGCAAGGCCCCGGCTAGGCTCCGCGCGCCCGGCCAACCGTCCGCCCCCGGGGCTGGCCCGGAACCCGCCGTGCCCGCCTGCCCGCTCGCCCTCCGGCGCCCTCCGCCCCGCGCCGCCCCGCGCCGCCCCGCGCCGCCCTGCCGCCGCTCGCCGCTCGCTCTCTCCGCCCCCTGCGCGGGTCCGGGCCGCTCCTGCAGGAAGCCGCGCAGGCCCTGCCCACCGGGGGAGGGGCGGCCCGCACACCCGCCCCGCCGCCCGGCCCTGCGGGCCGCGCCTCCCAGAGAAAGGAAGCCGGCCGCGCGGGCGGGAGGGGGCGGGGGCGCTTAAAGGGCCAGCGGCCGCAGCTAGGCAGACCGGAGAGGGCGGCGTCGCCTGGGGCCTTGGGCTCGGCTCCCGCGCTCCCCGGCCCTACGGCAGTGTGAGTTACCCTCACAGCCCCATCCCCTTCGCTTTCCAGGTGGAGGGCGGTCCGGTGGCTCAAGTCCGGGGACAGTGACCCTTGGGGAACAGGGAAGAGAGTAAGGGGCTGGAGGCCCAGGCCCCCTTCCTCGTCAAAGGGCTGTGGTTTGGGGTACCCGCCTATGTCTGGCTGAGGTGAGGTGTACGACCTGGTCCCCCGTGTATCCACATCTAAGTGTCCAGGTGTGCGTGTGGTCACGCCCTTGCTGATTACGCACAACGCCAACAATATGGACGCCCAGGTGTTCCCCTGCCTCCCAGCTAAAAATACATCTCTACCTCATCCATGCTTCCATCCCAAGAGAAAAGAATCTGGGCAGTTTTTAAAGACCTCCCGAGGAGTGACCACTGTGCCTGTGTGCCGTAATAACCACTCTGCATTCGCCTTGTCTCCCTCCACGGTGTTTCTGGGCCACCGCAGCTTTATGTGTCCAAGGCGTGTGCACACAACATACAGGGATCTTTTCTTACGGTGGCCTTTCTTCCTAGACTTCACACGGAGACGGCGTAGGTGGGGGGACAGGAAGCGGAGGCGCAGGCCGCACGTGGGTGCACCCCTGCACTGAGCATGCTCCCCCATACACGTGTGCCCCGCGTGTACCCAGCCCCCATCCCTGCAGCAGCAAAATGCCAGAGCACTTGGCTTGTGGGGAGAGGGCAGGGGTGGCCCAAACCAGGCCTGGGGGTCTGGCGACGGTGACTGAATGAAGCGAAGATTCCCTGAGGGGCAGGGAGACCTCAGTAACAAGTGGGGATGGGGGTGGGGTGTAGATGGGAGGGGAGTCCTTGGGCAGGGGTTTGGGAATTGGTCGGCTTTATCCCAGCGGTGCCAGAGCAGCAGTGACTTGTGGGTGGGCCGACTGCTTCCCTGGGGGAGACAAGTAATGCTCATGAGTCACACCACCCGAAATACAAGCAAAGCTGCCTCCATCGCCTTTAGCTGCAGCCCAGATTGACAAGTTTGTTTGAAATCGCCATCCACGGGGTATATTTATAATCGCACCTTTAAGAAAAATCTTTTTGCAGGCCTCCCCTCCCCCCACAGCCAACCGCTCAGCTGGCGGGGCTTCTGCGAGCAAAGATACCTCACGGTGGGGGTGGGGGGTGCCGGCGGCGGGGGCGGGGAGCACCACCTGCCGCACCGAGGAGTCAGTCTGTGGGCTTGGTGGCCCCGGGCTGGGCGACGAAAAGGAGCGGCCACCGGCGCACGTGCCACGAGCGGTGGCCGCCCGTTCACCCCCGATCTCCCAGCTATGGAATTTCATTTATTAAATGTCGAGGCGGCCACTGGCAGCTCCATCGCTTGGCTGTCTTTGTTTCTCCGCTGTGTGGGCGCGTCTCGAGCACGTGGCAGCTGGAGCGCGCAAACCGGAGGAAAAGCGACCTTGGTTTGGTATAGGGCCGCCTGGCAAAGAGGCCAGGCTGCTAAGGGCCTAAGTTCCCCAGTCCAGGCTGAGCTACTCCTCTCCCAGAGCCCCAACACTTTCCAGGGGGAAGGATGATTCTCCCTGCTGCCTCCTCCCGCCCGCCAGCTCCACCTCCCGGCCGGCCCGGGGACTACCTGGGAGTGGCCCAGGCAAAGAGCCACACTCTCCAAACTTTATTCCGGAAGCCCCCAGCCCCGCCGCTGCGGAGCTTCTGGGCCTGGGTCTGGGGATAAAAGAGCTGCAGGATTTCCCTTTGGAGACGTCGCCACCTCAGGAAGCAGGACAGTAAAAGAGAAATCTCAGACAAGGTTCTACAATTTAATGAGGAAATGTACAGGCATTCTCCCGGCCACTCGTAGCCGTCCCTCCCCCTTCTAGCCCCCTCCCCAACTCCGGCTGCAGCCACAAGACTCTGCTGACCCCTCGTGGTAGAAGTGGGCAGCGGTCCCGGGTTGCCGGAGGCGCCAGCTGGCTCCTCCCCGGCTGGAGAAAGGGGCGAGGCAGTCCACTCCTCCCTTATCCTTTCCCGCCTGGGCCTGGCACCGCAGGGTGTGGAGGAGGAAGGAGAGAAGACCACACAAAGAAACCTGAGAGAGGCGCAGAGAGTTTGCAAGCTTTTGCTAGCACCTCCCACGCAAACACTTCTTGGATTGTTCTAAGTAGGGCTGGTACGGAATCCTTAATTCCTGTCCTGTTCTAAGGTGGACGAGAAGGCACTGTGCCCGGTCCCGCCACCTGTCTCAGTCAGCCCGCTTGCGGGCGGGGTGCGCCATTTCCCAGGGCAGTTACTATCCTTAGTTCACCCTAGTAGGTAGTGTTTAGAGTCTCATTTAGAGGTGAGTGGTCTGCGAAAGCAGAAAATTTAAGCAGTTTGTTTACGGTCAGGTGGTTAGTAAGGAGGAATTCGAACTCTGCTGTAAGATCCCAGTCCCTCCTCCCTCGGGCCTCCAGGGACTGGGCCACGCCTCTTGGTCTTTCCAGCCCTTGGAATAGGCAGCCTCAGAGGTCAATTACACTTTTATCACGGCATCGGCTGGGCCCCTTCTGGAAGGACCTCTCTGCCTCGGGGTTATGCGGAAGAAGCCAGTCTCTTGGAATCGATCACTTTCTCTCCTGAGGGGACCACACTGAGTAGGTGGGAAGCTGCCACCTGCTGCTTTCTCTGCCCAGTCCCACTCTGGTCCTTGCAGAGGACAGCAAATGGGGGGAGAGGACTGCCCTTCCAGCCTTAACGGTCATTCCCTTTCGAATGTCAAGTGTGGAAGATGTAAAGTGATTTTCTAAGAGGGCAGGGACGACTCCTACATAATATCTCAAGTGCCAGATTCCTGGTTGCTCCAAAGACCTTTGGTACTAATGTCCCGCACCTTTCTCAGGATTCCCCCCATCAGTAACTCCTTGGACTCTGGATTCCTCCTCCTGTTCCACTGGGAACCCAATTCAATCCTGAAGGCCACACCTTCCCGCGCTCTCTAAGCCTTGAGCAAGGCCTGCAGCCCCTTCCCTGCCTAGCAAAAGGCAAAGCGCCCGTGGGTGGGGGTGCGTCCCGGCCTACCGGCGTCAGGACATTGTCTCAGTTCCCGCTGGGCCTGACTTCTTCCCCACCCGCTCACAGGACCAGGGGCGACAGTGCCGAACCCTCTCCGGCCACCCGCCACCCGCAGTTCTACAAGGCGGACTACATGCCCCATGATGCCACGGGGCCGAGCTACAGCAAGCTCTGCCCCGGCACCCGGGTCCCCCCTCCTCTCTCCCCCCGCATCCCCGCATCTCTCGCCGACCGCTCGGGCTGAGGGCCGGGCAATGCAGCTGCGGGGAGCCGGGGGCGGCGGGCGCGCGTCCCTGCGGCGGCGTCCCCGGGGTTCGCGCCCCGTGCGCCCCCGCGCCCGCTGCGGGCGCCTGCTCCCTTTGCCGAGCCGCGTCTTTGTGTGCGGGGGTGTGGGAGGTGAGGCGCGAGTCCGCGCCGCGCCGCCGAGCGCCCGCTCCCTCTCCGGGCGGGTGGGGGCCTCTCCGCGCCGCCCGCCACCGCCTCGCGAGGACGCCCGCGGCCCGCGCCGCCCGCACAGCGCCGGGCGCGCCGCCCCCGCCCGCCGGCGCCGCTCGCACATGCCCGAGCCGCAGCCCGGCGAGCAGGCAGCGCCGGCCCCCCGCCCCGCGGCCCCGGGCCCCGGCTCCGGCGCCGTCCCCCCTCCCCGGCCGGGCGCCGCGGCCCTGGCATGAGGAGCGGGCGATGATCCCGGCCAACGCCTCCGCCAGGAAGGGGCCCGAGGGCAAGTACCCGCTGCACTACCTCGTGTGGCACAACCGCCACCGCGAGCTGGAGAAGGAGGTCCGCGCCGGCCAGGTACGAGCGCCGTCGGGGCGCCGCGGGGACCCCCCACGGCCGGGCACGCCCGCCGGGTGTGGGGAGGGGGCGCGGCGCGGGCTGTCCCGCCTACCCTGCGAGTTTGCAGCGCTTCTTTGTTCGTGGCCGCGGCTTTTGTGCTTGTTGACCGGGAGTGGGTGATGGGAGCGGTCTCCACCCGCTCGCCTCCGGCTCGGACGGACGACCCGCACGTGCTCCGGGACCCTCTCAGGCTGGGGTCGGGGACGCCGTGCCCCTCCTCAGCCGAAGCGGAGGGCTGCGGGGAGGGGCTGCCGGCTCCGGTCTGCGCTCCATGTGGTGCCAGAGTCCGCCTAGCAGCCAAGCGGTGACACCTCCCGCGTGAGTGTGCGGGGGTGGGCAAGGCCTGCGTCGGGCGGGGGTCACAGGTCAAGGAGCAGAGAATAGGCTATGACATTCCCGGGCATCCCAGCCCCACCCAGTGCCCTCTACCCTCATGGGTGAGCGCTACATCTGTTTGCTCGGATTGGCCAGAGCCCCTGGATCCCTCAGACCCCGGCGGCGGCTCTGCAATGGGGAGTGGAGAAAGAGAGACCACCCGCCACCACCTTCTAGAGGGAAGCCCTGAAGGGCCTTGTCCAGGTGCTGAAAGGAGCTCTCCTGCCCTCTGGTGCTGGGGCCTGGCTTCCAGGCGCCGAGTAAGCTAGGGACCAATGGGCACAGGAAGGATTTGAGGTTCTGCACACAGACCGGGCTCCTTGGCCCCTGCCAGTCAGTGAGAACGGGTCAGCCACCTTCGGCTGGGCGGTGGCCTCCCAGAGGACGGGGTCTTCTGGTCATTCCTCAGGACCAAGACAGGCACAATTCACAGGTAGTTCCCAACTCTGCCTTTGGTTCCCCAGGCCACATATGGGCGTTTGGGGTGTGGGCAACTCAACCGCCAGGGTGGGAGAGTCGGAGCCAGAGCTGAGCCCAGCCTGCCCTGGTTTGTCTCAGGTTGCAGGCCGGCAGACTTGGCCCAGATCTCAGACTCTGGGGGCATGGGAGTGGTTCAGTTCAGGAGTTGTCCCCTTGGGGAACATGCCTTTTGAGGGCCACTTCCTGAGTCACAGGAAGTTCAGTTGGAAGAGCTGTCTGCTTCCCAAAGGACAAGTGAGGTGGAGAGCAAGGTGAGGGTCAGAGAGTGTGTCTGAAGTCCACCCCTGAGCCCTCAGAGCAGCAAAGCCTCCACCTCCGCAGAGCAGTCCTAGAAAAGGTTGGGGTGACCTAAGGCTCCATGCCTGGTTGGGGTGTCTACTTTGCATTCTACCTCTGCTTAAACAAGGGCACTCCAAGTTGCTCCTCAGACCATGCCTCTGTTTATCTATCATAAAGGAAGTGGTTTGCCACGATAGAGCCCTGACGAAGGAAGCGAGGACTGAGTGGCAGGTCCTGGGGGACGAAGACAAACCAGGCACATCGCCTGCTCTCAAGGAGACCTGGTTCTGGCGGTTTGAGCGTGAACAGGGAAATACAGTACGAGGTGCTGGGTGCTAGGACACTCCAGTCTCCTCTTTCCTGTTTTCTTCCCCCTGAGGGCAAAAGAAGACAGGCTTCTGACACAGGTTCCAGCTGGAATGATTTAAATCTGATCCCAGAGGAACTTCTTGATGGGGTGATTGATGATTGGTCCAAGGATTGTTGGGCCAAAGGCAAGTGGCTGAATCTTCAGAAGGTTTCAGTCCCGCTCCCTCGTCTGAGGGGTGGCGGGTTCTTTTCTTGCTGAGACTGGAGAGAGGCGAAATGCCCTAGAAGAAAAGACTCACCTAGGCCTCTCTGACTGCCAGTACTCAAGTCAGCCATCTTGCTGGAGTGAAAGTGGGGTGGGGATCCCGGGAACCCGCTGCCTGTGGGGGTGCTTTGGGGCTGCTGAGTGGGTTCCTCTTTCTCCTCCAAATGCCACAGAAACTAGGCACCAGATTCAGCCCTATCTTTACCCTCTCTGGGGGGGGGGGGAGACAGGAATATAGGGCACTGGTTGAAGTTAACCCTTGTTCAGCCACAGAGGAGTCAGGGCAGTTCTCTCCCTTGTTCCGGGGGTGCCAAGAAGGGGAATGCCGGTCAGTCCTGGTGAGAGAGGCTCCTGGATGTGTCTCTGCTCTAGGACTGACCCAGAGTGACCCTTGCTTCCAGAAAGTGCACTATTCAGTCCTCAGGGTATGGGAGGCCCCCAGGGAGACCCCAAGGGGCCCCACCCAGCCCTTTCCTGCCAGGGATGGACCTGGGGGCAGCCACCTAACATCATAATGAAAGCCTGTAGACCCTAGGCATCCCAGCTAGGTCCCCGTAGCCCCCACTATCCCAGAACACATTCCGGCTTTCCTCAAGAACACAGCAGCTGGGTTTCCCTGGTCTTCACTTGGCATAGCTGCCTCTTCTGTGCTCCAAGAAAGCCCCACAGAGGCCCTCCCAGGGACAGGCTTGGCATCGCTGGCAGGCTGGGGGGGGTGGCACGGCATGCTTCAGAGCAGGTTCAGTGGCTTTGCTGTCTGTCCCCCAACCCCACAGCTCTTCTTTGAGCCTGGAAGCAGGGAGTGGTGGGGAGGTGGGAGGTGCTCATCAGGGGTTTTGGTGGAGGCAAGGGTCCATGGCCACCCCCAGCCGGAATCCAGCAGGGTGATGGTTGCTGTGTGTCCTGCTTCCCGTCATACGCACGCCTGTACAGGTTGCAAGGGGGCAGAGGGCTGTAGGCCCGTTTCCCCTTGGCTGACGAGGCCCTGAGGTTGGCTCAGCCGGCTGTGTTCTTGAGTCATAAGTCCCTGGTGTTCCCCGGCAGGTGGGAGGTGGAGGTTAGGCTGCAAAGCTCCCAGTGGGCGGGCCAAGGGGAGCAGGGTTCCTCTCCTGGCAACAGGCACTCTGGAGGGGGCCAGACTGTGTTCCCAAGGAAACATTTTCTTTCCTCCTGGGGCTGGCTCCATCATGGTCTTCCCCCCGAACCCCCCTCCCTGATCTCCTCAGTTCATCCTCCTGACCTAGAGGCCGGCGAGATGGATTGTGGGGGCCCTAATGCTCGGACAGAGGCTACACCACCCGAGGTACCTGGTGTGTCCAGAGCACCTGTGACTCCCTCTCCCTCTAAAGTAGGCAGTCCCTCAGCTCACGAGTAGAAAAGCTCAAGAGGGGGAACCACAAAGCCCAGAGAGCCAGCATCAACATGTCCAGGAAGCAGGGGAGGGGCGGTGTGAGAGGAGAGTCCGCGGTGCCCCCCCTCGGCCACCCAGCTCAGCTCAAGGAAGCATCCCACTTCCCTGACCCTTCCCACCTACCTGGTGGGAAGGCTGGGAAGCAGTGACCACCCCAGCCTCTGGTGGTCCTCCTTGGGGCTTGGGGAGGCCGAGGAGCAGGGGAAGGAGACCAAGGCTGAGCATGCAGAAGGCTCTGTGCTCAGGGCCCCTTCACCTTTTCTTCCAGCAGTGCGTCCTTGTCAGAGTCCATCCAACCAAAGGCTTCCACTAATGTGGAACAAATTTGAAAAATACCCTGCTAGCAGCCCGTGGGCTCAGGGGTTATGCACTGGGCAAGTCTGCTGGTCCCAGACTGTGTAGGATGCATCAGTAGACACCTGCAGGTCTGGAGGGCAGCGAGTACGCAGGTGCTGGTACCCCTCGGCCAGTACAGGGACCCTGAGCGTTGAGGCAAAAGGAGTAGGGCTGGCTCTTCCTAGGACACCTCTTCATGTGTGTGCGTGTCTAGGTGGGGGCCTGAGTGGAAGCAGGGCATCCCTCTGCCCAGGGAGCCCCAGCTCCTAAGCTCAGGAGAACCCCCCGCCCCTGCTTTTGTCCAGTGGAGACTGGCTGGGGTGCAGTGTTTCCTTCTCGCAGGGGGGAGGGCGGGTGTTGGGTTTCCTGGGAACTCTCTTCCTTCCAGCAATGAAATAGCTGCAGGCCTTTGCTGGGGAAAGTAATGAATTCTCCCACCTGGGCCTCGGCAAGGTGTCACTTCCACTGTAGGCCCTGCTGGGGGCAGGGTGGGAGAGCTTCTTGGTGCGGGGGTCGGCTAGGTGGATGCGGGGCCCACACCAGCCCTGGCAAACAGCAGGGCCTTGGGGACCCTGGGCTGAGCCCCTGAGGAATGGAAGGAGAGAAGGGCAAGCCCGGCCCAGCTAGCACTACCAGCCTCTCTCAGGGCCTCAAGGTGAGGCACCTGAGCAGGGAGGGTGGCAGGCAGCATCTGGGACTCTGGGGCTGGGCGGGGTGTCCTGCACGCTCCCTGGGGCCTTGTTAGCAGCAGCCGGGCAGCGGCGTCTGGGGCAGGGCTAGTGGGACTCCGAGATGGCTCGGCTGCAGCCTCATGGGAGGACTCCTCCTGACTTCCCCAGCTTGGGAGCTGTGGCTCCTCACTCCCACGCCAGGACTCAGGGCCCACCTAGGTTGGACGCCCAGGGCCTCAGCCCATCCCATAATAGGGAAAGAGTAAATAGTGCTCTCCCTCCTGTGTGGGGAGCTGGTGTAGAGGAGAATGGGGGGGTGAGTAGCACCTCGATCTCTAAGCCAGAGCTCACGGGGCCATGCGGGCCAGGCACACTACCTTTTTTCCCCCCTCTGAGGTTCCTAATATATTTAAAAATGAAGAAATGAGGCCGCCTGGCTGGCTCCGTGAATAGAGCTTGTGACTCTTCATCTTAGGGTCATGAGTTCAAGCCCACAGTGGGTGTGGAGCCTCCTTACAAAATTAAACAATGAAGAAATGCCAGCACAGGGTTATGAAAATTATACAAATTACTTAAATTATTTAAAATATTTTGTTTTTGACAATGGAGTTCATTCTCATGTTTTAAAACATATTTAGCTGTTATTAGAGGCTTGTCAGGAAAAAGCGGTAGTCCTCACTCCAGCCCTCCCCACCTTTCTCATTCCCTGGAGGCGACCGACGTCTTCGGACTCGAGACTGTTCTTTTATTTACCTCTGTAATTATAAACAATATACGTCTATGACTATTTATTTGTCAGTTCTACATGTTACTACTTTCCCCTCCCCAGGCCTCTTAAATATAGTCATTTATGCATTTGTCGAACAAATACCTATGAGGTACGAGTTACATGGCAGGCACTATCTAGGGCCTGGGGATGTGGCACTGAACAAAACACAAGGGACCCTCCCTCCATGGGGCTTACAGTCTAGGTGAGGGAGACAATGAAAAAATGAACAAGCAATCTAATGTGGGAAGAGGACTAAAGCGGGATTAGTGGTGACAGAGAGATACACGGCAAGTGTCATTTAAGACGGGTTGTAAGGGCAGACCTTCGGAGGAGGTGACATTTGAGCAACCACCTGAATGGAGTGAGAGAGAGAGCGCTGTAGTCACCTAGGGTATCGACAGAGTGGAGTTCAGAGGAGAGATGGGAGAGCATAGGAGTTCAAAGACTTCAAGGCTGTTGGCTGTTGGATTGCATTCCAAACAAGATGGGACACCTTGGGAAGGTTTTGAGCTAAAGGGTGTCGGCGACAATGGGTCGTGTGGAGAACAGACCTAAGAAGCCAAGAGAGGAGTGAAGAGACCAGTGAGGAGGCCACCAGGTGAGAGAGAGGGTGGCCGTCACCAGGATGATAGCCTCAAGGCGATGAAAACTGAGAAGAGGTCGATCTGTTTTGAAGGTAGAGCCCATGAGATCAGGTCTATGCTGATGGATTAAATACAGAAAGTATTTAAAGGAAGTATTTAAAAGGAAGAGAGAAAGACAGTTACAAAAGTTTTGTTTGGGGTCCCTGGGTGGCTTAGTGGGTTAAAGCCTCTGCCTTCGGCTCAGGTCATGATCTCAGGGTCCTGGGATCGAGCCCCGCATCGGGCTCTCTGCTCAGCAGGGAGCCTGCTTCCTCCTCTCTCTCTGCCTGCTTCTCTGCCTACTTGTGATCTCTGTCAAATAAATAAAATAAAATCTTTTAAAAAAAAGAATTATTAAAAAAAAGTTTTGTTTGTTTTTACCAAAAAAAGGGGTGAACGGAGGTAATATTTCCTATGAGGGGAGAACTGGGGCAGGTGCAGCTGTCCAGGAATGGCTGGAGTGAAGGTGAAGGAAAGAGGAGAAGTCGCAGGAAGTCGGGATGTCCCATTTTGTTTCATGAATTCAGTTATCTTTTCGGATATTTCTGAGGATGTCAATTACTCTTTTCCCTCCAGAAACTTTTCTCCTGTTTCCTGCATTGACAGTGTTTCCTCTGGGTTTTTAGCATCTATTTGCACGTTTTTGGTATCTTTCATGTTGGTGGCTTTCCTCAAATGTCCAGTCACCTTTGGCTGTTGGGGCCTATTTAAGAATGGGGGAGTGGAGGGTCGCCTGGGTGGCAGAGCATCTGACCTGGTTTCAACTCAGGTCACAATCTCAGGGTTGTGAGATTGAGCCCCATGTCTGACTCCACGCTCAGTGCGGAATCTGCTTGGGATTCTCTGCCCTTCTCCCTCTGCCCCTCCTACTTACACATTCTCTCTCAAATAAATAAATCTAAAAAAAAAAAAAAAAAAAAAAGAATGGTGATGTGGAGCTTATTGATGCATGGGTGGTACTACTATGTAACGACTGGCTGACAAGCTGGCCTGCTTATTGTAGGATCCCCAGATGTTGTACCAGAGGTCTTTGGTGCTTGTAGTGTCTCCAAAGAAGAATTCTCCAATCTCCTGCTAGGCGTGTCATCGGCAGTGGTGTGGAGGCAGGAAAGGGACTGGGCTTTCACCATTCTCTACTTTTTAGCCCCATGACCTCATCTTCAGGCCAGTGTCCCCAAATCCAGTGCATCTCAGGCTCTGTTTCTATGGAGAATGAATTCCCAGCATACTGTGGAACGGAAGGGGGCTGTCTCCCAGCTTTATAAGATTGGGGAGAGGGCCAGGGCTTCTGAATTTTAACCAGCTCCCCTGTATTAACTCTGGGCCTTACTCATAATCTGCCACCCTCACTGCTTGCATGTTCTGGACATTTTAAGGGTGATCTGGCCCGACACTCACTGGGGTTCCCCTATGTGAATGCTTGGCTTCTAGGACCCTCTGCTCCCCTAAGTCACTTGCAAAACCCCAGCCACTTTCCACATTAAGATGTGTTAACATTGCTCGTCTGCTAATATGTCTTCTCTTTACTTTTGTGGGTTTTAAATATTTTATTGACATTCTTATACCTACTCACAAATTTTACTTTTGGGGCACTCTTCATTCCTTTGTACAGATCTAAGTTTCCATCTGTTAACATTTTCCTTCCACTTGAATTACTTCCTTTAACATTTTTAGCATGTCTTCTGGTGATAAATTCTCTTAGCTTTTTCTGTTTGTCCACAAAAATCTTCATTTCCCTTTTATTTTTCAAGGATATTTTTCCACAGGATAAAGAATTCTAAGTCAACGTTTTTCCCCCCAACACTTTAAACATTTCTTCCTGTTGTTTTTTTAGCTTGCATGGTTTCCCTTGAGAAGTATTCTGTATTTCCTGTGTTCTTCATAGTGTGTCTCATTTCTCAAAAGGATTTTAAGATTTTCTTTTTAACTACTAGTTTACAGCACTTGATTATGACAGGCCTTGGTGTAGTCTTCTGGGTGTTTGCTTTGCCTGGAATTCATTGAGTTTTCTTGGTTCTGTGCGTTTATCATTGTGTTAGTTTGTGCAAAAAATTACCACAGACTAGGTGGGTTAAAACAACAAAATCTTATTTTCTCATTGTTTTGGAGGGTGGAAGTCCAAATTCAAGGAGTCAGGAGGGCCCTACTCCTTCCAAAGGCTCCAGGGGAGAACCCTACCTCGCCTCTTTCAGCTTCCAGTGTCTCAAAGCATTTCCAGGCTTGTGGCTACGTATTTCATTCTGTGACTCCTCTCTACATGGAACTTCTCCCTTCGTGGATCTCCCCAAAGACATCTCTTTGGATATAAGACCCACCTGGATAGTCCAGGCTAATCTCCTCTTGAGATCCTTAACTTAATTTCAAATCAAAGACCCATGTTCCAGGGTGCCTGGTTGGCTCAGTTGGCTAAACGCCGGCTCTTGGTTTCTGCTCAGGTCATGATCTCAGGGTTGTGAGACTGAGCCCTGCGTCAGGCTTCACACTCGGTGCAAAGTCTGCTTGTCCCTCTCCCTCTGCCTGTCCACTCTACCCCTCATTTACATGCATGTGCACACTCTCTCTCAAATAAATAAAATCTTGGGGTGCCTGGGTGGTTCAGTCCTTAACTGGCTGCCTTCAGCTCAGGTCATGATCACAGGGTTCTGGGATCAAGCCCTCTCTGGGGCTCCTTGCCCGGCGGGAAGCCTGCTTCTCCCTCTCCCACTCCCTCTGCTTGTGTTCCCTCTCTCACTGTCTCTCTGTCAAATAAGTAAATAAAATATTAAATAAATAAATAAAATCTTTTAAAAACCCCAAAACACCCATGTTCCAAAGAAGGTCACAATCATAGGTTTTTGGGGTTAGGGTACAAACAAATATTTTGGGGGGGACACCACCATTCAACCCCCTACAGTAATTAAAAAAAAATTAGAGGGGTGCCTGGATGGCTCAGCGGGTTAAAGTCTCTGCCTTCAGCTCAGGTCATGGTCCGTCCTGGGACTGAACCCCACAATAGGCTCTCTGCTCAGCAGGGAGCCTGCTTCCCCCACTCCCGCCTGCATCTCTGCCTACTTGTGATCTCTGTCAAATAAATAAATTAAATCTTTTTTTTAAAATGGGAAAAATGTTTAATGTTATCTCTTTAAATTTCAATTTCTCTTTAAATTTATCTCTTTAAATATAAATTTAAATTCTTTAAAGATTTTATTTATTTATTTATTCAAGAGACAGCACGAGCAAGGGAGAGAGAGAGAGACCGTGAGAATGAGCTGGGGAAGGGGTGCCTGGGTGGCTCAGTGGGTTAAAGCCTCTGCCTTCGGCTCAGGTCATGGTCTCAGGGTCCTGGGATCAAGCCCCACATCGGCCTCTCTGCTCAGCGGGGAGCCTGCTTCCTCCTCTCTCCCTGCCTGCCTCTCTGACTACTTGTAATCTCTATCAAATAAATAAACAAAATCTTTAAAAAAAAAGGGGGGGGAACCTGGGTGGCTAAGTGGTGACATTAGCCTTCAGCTCGGGTTGTGGTCCCAGGGTCCTGGGATCGAGCCCCACATCGGGCTCTCTCCCTGCTCGGGGGGGAGTACGCTTTCCTTCCTCTTTCTCTGCCTGCCTCTCTGCCTACTTGTGATCTCTGTCAAATAAATAAATAAAGTCTTTAAAAAAAAAAAAAGAATGAGCTGGGAGAGGGGCAGAGGGAGAAGCAGACTCCCTGCTGAGGGGAGAACCTGATGTGGGAGAACCTCAGTCCCAGGACCCTGGGATTGTGACCCGAGCTGAAGGCAGAAGCTTAACGACTGAGCCACCCAGGTGCCCCTAAATTTAAATTTTAAAGAGATAATGTTATCTATTTAAATTTCCTATTTCTCCTACTTCCTAATCCTATCCTTTTGGGACTCCAATTACACATATGTTAGAATGCCTTATAGTGTCTCACAGATTGTTGAGGCTCTTTGAATGTTCTTCAGTGCTTTTTGCCTCCTCCGTGCTCTATTTCTGTTCTGTGTGCTGTAGTTCTGTTGTTATATCTTCAAGGTCACTGACTTTTTTCTATTCTGTAGTGTCTAATCTATTGTTAGTTCCATACAATGAATTTCTCATTTCAGATATTATACTAATCTCTAATTCTTTCCCCATGAACATTGTGTTCATGTGTTTCTGTAAACTCACAAGCACATTGAGTCATTCATCATCTTTATCATTTTTTAAAAGATTTTATTTATTTATTTGATAGAGAGAGATCATAAGTAGGCAGAGATGCAGGCAGAGGGAGAGGGGATGCAAGCTCCTTGCTGAGCAGAGAGCCCGATGCAGGGCTCAATCCCAGGACCCCAAGACCATGACCTGAGCCGAAGGCAGAGGCTTAACCCATTGAGCCACCCAGGTGCCCCTATCTTTTTTTTTTATTTTTAAGATTTATTTATTTGAGAGAATGAGAGTGTATCTGTGGGTGGGAGGGACAGGAGAGGGAGAGAGAGTCTCAAGCAGACTCCATGCGGAGCAGGAAGCCTGACTGGAGTGCGTAATCTCACAAGTCTGAGATCGTGACCTGAGCCAAAACCAAAAGTCCAACACTTAACTGATTGGGCCACCAAGGTGCCCCATTTTTATCATTTCTGAGTATCTCTCAATTATGGGTCATAGTTTCCTACTTCTTTGCACGTAAGGTAATTTTTTCCCTCATAGTTTATAGCTGGGCATTAGATGTTGCAGACGTTGTCATGTTAAGCATGTGGATTTTATTTTCTTCCTTTAAAGAGTGTTGGGCTTTGTTCTGACCAACTAAGCTAGGTTACTTGTACATCAGTTTGATCCTTGTGAGATTACTTTTAATCTTTATTAGATCAGATTTAGATGAGCCTCTTCTCTCAGGATGGTTTAGCCCTCCTACTAAGGCATCCCCATTCTTGGGTCTCTGTGCAAGGCCCTGGGCGAACAGCAAGGACTCTCCACTCTAGCAGGCTGGAGCTTGAATGTCTCCCTGCTCTGACACATGAGAACTGCTCAGAATTTACCACCCTATTGCTCCTTTTCTATCCAGCATTGCTGAGTTTCACTCTCCGCAGGGGAGTTTAGTATTCAGCAAAGACTCAGAGAAGCCCCGTGCAGATTTCTGGAGCTCGTTGTTTGCACAGCTCACTCCTTCCTAGAACTCTGTCCTGCAACTTCTGGCTACCTCAGCCTCTCTGAACCCCTCTCTCTGTCTCCTCAACTCCTCAGCAAGACTACCATGCTCTGCTAGAGATGCCCCTGCCTGAACTGCTATCCAGAATGTTGCTCCAGGTAGAAATCTAAGCCATCATAGGGCCTGCCTTGTTTGTTTCTCTTACTCCAGGGATCACAGTCCTGGACTACTTGGGGCCTACTGTCTGAAAACAATTATTTCATGTATTTTGAAGCAGTAGTTTTCTCTGTTTATGGGAGGATGATTTCAGCTTATCTCATCATGGTTGCAGTAGAAGCCTTTTGACTGGCATTTTAATCAAGTTTGGGGAAGGAGAGAAGGAGTTACATGATGTGGTCAGTTGATTATATTTAGCTAGAGACCTCAGACTTTTGAAAGATATTTAAATACTTATGTTTCACAGACATGTGTTCATCACCCGACAAAAATCTCATACAGTAAATCATGCTATTCACAAAGCAGTAATAGGATTTGTAAAAAAATTAAAAAGTTAATACATAGTGTTCCACAGGCAAAGGCCATGGGTTTGAAGTGGTACCATGAACATACTCTTTCGTTCTTATCGATCTATTACAGCAGCTGTTGAACCTCACTCCATGACACATAAGAGATCTAAATTGATAGCCCACCCTGAAGCTGTGGTCTGGGTCCTGCCTCAAGTGCCCTCCTTGGCCAATGGCCTGTCTAGGCTACCCTTGAACGCAAGGCTTACTCTTCCCAGGCAGCCCACTTCGGAGCCTTGGAAGAGTGAACCCAGTCAGGGGAGCTTGGTGGACGGGAAAGGGGGAAGGTCTTCCCTTTCTTAGAGCTGCTTCCTGCCCCGTCCTGCAGGCCTCTTTTCACCCACCT
This sequence comes from Neogale vison, assembly GCF_020171115.1. Classification (NCBI taxonomy): domain Eukaryota; kingdom Metazoa; phylum Chordata; class Mammalia; order Carnivora; family Mustelidae; genus Neogale; species Neogale vison. The sequence continues at coordinate 27,814,398 of NC_058095.1, read as the reverse complement.
GATCCCCCGCGCCTTGTGTCTGTCTCTTCCATTGCCTGGTGAGGCGGGCAAGGCTGGGCAGCCGGGTGGCTGGTGCCTGCGTGGAGGTTGCTGGGCTCGGATGGGCTGCCTCCGAAGTGACCAGGGATCCATCTTCGCCTCCTTCTCCAGGTGGACATCGAGCAGCTGGATCCCCGCGGGCGGACCCCCCTGCACCTGGCCACCACACTGGGACACCTCGAGTGTGCCCGTGTGCTGCTCGCACACGGCGCAGATGTGGGCAGGGAGAACCGCAGCGGCTGGACAGGTGGGTGCCCCTGCTCACCCCAGCCCCATGGCCAGGGTCTCCCAGCTTCACGTCCTCCTCCTCAGTGAGCCAAGGCAGGGGCACCCTAGGCAGGATTCTGCCCCATGACGTTGCGTCTTTGTCCCCCAGTGCTTCAGGAGGCTGTGAGCACCCGGGACCTGGAGCTGGTGCAGCTGGTGCTGCGGTACCGGGACTACCAGCGCGTGGTGAAGCGCTTGGCGGGCATCCCTGTGCTCCTGGAGAAGTTGCGCAAGGTGAGGGCCTGCTGCTTGGCCTCCCCGCCATGGCCCTCAAGCCCTGTCTCTGGCACAGGCTGAGGCACTGCCATTCTCATTCTCCAGGCCCAGGACTTCTACGTGGAGATGAAATGGGAGTTCACTAGCTGGGGTAAGGGGGCAGAGGGGGGGCCTCTCCTGCCTGCCTCAGGACTTTTGCACCTGTTGCGGGGAGCTCTCTTGCCATTGCTCTTCCTGGGGCTCCTTCTCATTGCTGAGTTCCCAGCTCAGTGCCACCTCCCTAGGTAGGCCTTCCATGCTGCCTCAGACGCTGTTGGAATTCCATTATTATCACGTCCTTTACTTTGTAATGATTTGCTCATTTGTTTGTTACTTGTCATTCCTTGGTCGAAGGTAAGCTTCCAGAGGGCAGGGGTCCTGTCTTCTTCAATGTTGTACCCTCACTGACGAGAATAGTGCCTGGTACACAGTAGGTGGTTAATAAATATTTGTTGGAGGATGGGATGCAAGATGGAGTGAGTGAATTAGTGAATGGTGGCTCCTAGGGACTTGCTGGTGGCCAGAACTTGCCTGTCTCCGGCTGCAGGTTGCTCACATCAGAGTGACTGGTCTACATTCATGTGGGGGGCGCTGGGGAGTTCTCTTCTCCTTTCCTGGTCACACTGCTGACCCTGACCCCTGTGCCCCGAAATGGCCCAGTTTGGGCAACTGAAGTCACCTCTGACCTTCCCTTCCACCTAGTGCCCTTGGTGTCCAAGATCTGCCCCAGTGACACGTACAAAGTGTGGAAGAGTGGGCAGAACCTACGGGTCGATACCACGCTCTTGGGCTTTGACCACATGACGTGGCAGCGAGGGAACCGCAGCTTCGTCTTCAGGGGCCAAGGTCAGGCAGGCAGGAGGTGTGGCAATGTGGGAAGGCTAGGGACACCCCTCTGCCCCCCTCCAACACCCCGTGCTGTTCTGTGGCTGGCAGACACGAGCGCCGTGGTCATGGAGATTGACCATGACCGCCGGGTGGTGTACACGGAGACCCTGGCCCTGGCCGGGCAGGACCGTGAGCTGCTGCTTGCTGCCGCCCAGCCCACCGAGGAGCAGGTGCTCAGCCGGCTCACGGCCCCCGTCGTCACCACACAGCTTGACACCAAGAACATCTCCTTCGAGAGGTGAGTGGGCACAGCCTTTGGGCCCTTGAGCCAGCCTGCTGGGGGGCCCTCACCTGGATGACTCTGCTTCCCCAGGAACAAGACTGGCATCCTGGGCTGGCGCAGCGAGAAGACAGAGATGGTGAACGGGTATGAAGCCAAGGTGAGGCCGCCGCTCCCTGATCCCAGAGCCCCCCTAACGCTGGCCTACAGCGAACTGGGCGGGTTGTCCTGATTACCCTTTCTCAGCTTTGGAGGTGCAGAGGCAATGCTGTGTGGAGGAAAGGGCACTAGACTAAGAGGCCAGAGTTTACTGAGGACTTACTACATTCACATTCAAGGCACTGTCCCCATGTTTATTTGTATGTATGAATACATGTGCGTGCACATGTGCGAGCATACGCACCCACACATATACGCATACACCCTTGTTTAATCTCAACAGCCCTTTTGGGAAGCTGCTATTATCATTCCTGTTTTACAGATGTTTACTGATCCTTTCCCACAGTGTCCCAGTCCCTCTTGGCCACGACTGTGGAGTAGGGTATTGACCCACTGTCTGACAAGGAAACAGGCTTGGAGTGGTTATAGGACCTATAAAGGGTCGCACAGCTCTATCTGTGGCAGAGCTGAGGTTCAGACCTTGGCTGCCTGACCCCCAAAGCCAGGCCTTTACTCCTGAGGAGACAGTGTTGGTCCCTCTGGGGCCCCTGTCAACCCCGTGGGGTCATGGTTTCCTCCTGGAAGGCTTCCCTGGCTTGCTAGGCTGGGCTAAGGCCTCTGCTTTTGGTTCCCCCAACCCTGTGCTTCCCCCTTGAGAGGGGGTCTCACACTACGTTATAACTGTCCCTTTTCTTGTCTTTTCAACTAGTGTATGAACCCCAAAAGGGTGGGGATTATCTGCAGTCGTGTTCATTCACCACTGTACCCTTGATGCATGTCTCAGAGCCTGGCACATAAAGGCTCCTCACAAAATGTTTGTTGAATGAATAAGAGAATGGATGAACGATTTCATATATTTACTTGTCCAAAGGCTGGGAGATTGGAGCAAACAGCTGGCCCCCAGTGGGCCCTCCCTCCCTTGCAGGAAGTGTTCAGAATGCCCTAGGGGCAGGGGCTAGGGTACCGGAATTGTCTTTGAGCCCTTTCCTCATCTGTCCCTAGGTGTATGGGGCATCCAACGTGGAGCTCATCACCCGGACGCGGACGGAGCATCTTTCAGAACAGCACAAGGGCAAGGTCAAAGGTAATGAAGCAGAGGTGGAGGGGGGAGGTGTGAGAGAGCCATGCCACTCGAGTCCCTCCATCAGTATTCCCTGTGACATCCCAGCCAAGGCGAGGATCGCTTATTCACACAAACATGGTTCAGTTTCAAGTGCCAAGTGCTAATAATTGAGAGTGACTGCCTAGAGTGCAGCTAGAAGATTCTGGGCAGCATCTGAGCTCACTGGGAGGGAACGTGACAACTGGTAACTGCTGTCTCTGCATTGGGTTTGGGGTGGAAGTGTCACGTGTGCTCTTCATGGGCCATCCCCACGTCATAGTACATACCCTAGGCAGTAAGCCTGGGGGCCTGCCACTGCTCCTCTGTGCCTCCTGATACCACACGTGACTCTTGGACATCAGCAAGTCTATCTAGAGTAGAAGGACGGTTCCTACCTCACAGGGGAACTGGATGAGGTCATTAAGACAGAAGTGCCTGAGGGAAAACACACATATCCCAGCATATCCCAGCACTGCTCACCAGAGGCAGGTGTTTCTTGTCCAATGTCACCAACCTGAACCCTTTTGGAAGCTTCTCCTGAGGCCCAGGCCTATTTTTATTCCCGTTGTGCCGTAGTGGTCCTGGTCCCTGTCCCCTGGAGTCCTCAGTCACCTTCAGATGCAGGTGCCAAGTGTCTGGTGTGGCTGAGTAGTCCTCCCCACCCACCAGGAACCAGCCTACTCCCCAGGTCTCAGGGGCTGGCATTGCGGAGGGTCGCAGTGTCCTCTGAGATGCCACATTTCTTGTAGGCTGTAAGACACCTCTGCAGTCCTTCCTGGGAATTGCTGAGCAGCATGGGGGCCCCCAAAATGGGGTGAGTGCATGTCAGGGGTGCCCTTGTGTGGAAGGGTGTGGCTGTGGCTCAGCAGACAGCCTGGGAGGCGTCCTGCCAAGCATGGCCTGTGAGGGTCCACGTTCCACCCTGCCCAGGGTCATGTGAGCTGCATGGTGGGCCGGTTTGGGGGAGGGGTAAGGTTCTGGGGCTCAGGATCCCAAATGTTTGGACTGGCATCAGAGACTGAGAAGGGCTCATGGGTTCCTCCTCATGTGGTACAGACCCTGATCACTCAGACTCTGAGCCAAGCCAACCCCACTGCCATCACTGCAGAAGAGTACTTCAACCCCAACTTTGAGCTTGGCAACCGGGACATGGGCCGCCCCATGGAACTCACCACCAAGACCCAGAAGTGAGGCCCCCTGATGGTGCTGGGGAGGGGTGGGCCGGGCAGGGCTGGGTGGGGTTTCCAGAAGGTACTGGCTTCTACTATGCCCCTCACCCCTTGGGATCTGGGGGGCAGGTTCAAGGCCAAGCTGTGGCTGTGTGAGGAGCATCCCCTGTCCCTGTGTGAGCAGGTGGCCCCCATCATTGACCTCATGGCTGTCAGCAATGCGCTTTTCGCCAAGCTCCGGGATTTCATTACCCTCCGCCTGCCGCCTGGTTTCCCAGTCAAGATTGGTGAGACCCCACCCCCATTTCCTCTAAGCGGCTAGTGTGTGTGTTGGGGGGGGGGATCTGTGTGTGCGGTGGATAGGGCTTAGATAAGATAAAGTTTGGGGGTGCCTAAGGTGTGAGAAGCCAGGTAGTGGCACCCGACTGTTTCTCTATCCTCAGAAATCCCAATCTTCCACATCCTCAACGCTCGCATCACCTTCGGGAACCTCAATGGCTGTGATGAGCCCGTGCCGTCCGTGCGAGGCAGCCCCAGCAGTGAGACCCCTTCCCCAGGCAGCGACTCGTCCAGCGTCAGCAGCTCCAGTTCCACCAGTGAGACCCTCCCCATCTGCGTGTCTGCCCTCACGTGCCTCCCCACCGAGCTCTGGCCGGCTCCCTTTCCAGGCCGTAGGCCAGAGGGGGTGCTCCGGCCGCGCTCTGACCCCCAGCCTGGTGCCCTCAGCCTCGTGCCGTGGCTGCGAGATCTCCCCCGCGTTGTTCGAGGCCCCACGTGGCTACAGTGTGCTGGGCGGCCAGCGGGAGGCGGCCACCCGCGACGACGACGATGACCTGCTGCAGTTCGCCATCCAGCAGAGCCTGCTAGAGGCGGGCAGTGAGTATGACCAGGTGCGTCCCCGCCGCGGCGCGCCCCACCGCGCCGCGCCGCTCCACTAGACCGCGGACCACAGTGCCAACCTAGCCAACGGGTCCCCGTCACTCCCTCCAGGTCACTATCTGGGAGGCGCTAACCAACAGCAAGCCAGGCACTCACCCCATGTCCTACGAGGCTCGCCGACAGGACAGGTCAGTGCCCTCTAGTCCTGACCCAGCATTCCTCCCCCGAAATAACACACGCACGGAGTCCCTCAGGACCCTGTTGCAGTGCGCGAGGACACCAATGACTGGGCAGCCCCTCGAGGCCCTAAGAAACCGTGGTTCCCTCTGTAAGGCCCCTACTGGTTTGCAGAAGGCTTCTACCCCCACCCTTTCCTCACTGTGAGCAGCACTCCCAAAGCGGCCTCAAGGCCCTCAGCCCCCTACCTGGCAGGATGTTCGACCTGGCATTCTAGAAGCTGCCCACATGCGCTGGTCCGCTGTCCACCGGGAGGATGGACTTGGAGGGGATGAGCTCTGTCACAGCCGGGCGGGATCCAGTGAGGTGATGCAGGACTCATCGCCGCCACAGGATGGGGACGTGGCCTCCTCTGTCCTGGGGCCGCCACGCTGTCTCCCGGCCCCGCTTATGGGCAGGTACGCCCCGGGACCCTCGACGTATCTTACCCGCCCCCAGGAGCGCCCCGCCGACGCCGCAGCGCCAGCCCGGGCCCCCCGCCTCGGTGCCCAGCCCCCGGCCCAGCCCGCGCCCAGGCCCGGGCGGCCACGTGTTCCGGAGCTACGACGAGCAGCTGCGGCTGGCCATGGAGTTGTCTGCGCAGGAGCAGGAGGAGCGGCGGCGGCGCGCGCGCCAGGAGGAGGAGGAGCTGGAGCGTATCCTACGGCTCTCGCTGACCGAGCAGTAGCGCCCTCTGCAGGGCCCATCGGCGCTGCCCCGCGTAACCCGCCGCGGAGCCGGACTCGCCTGGGCCTGCGTGCCCGCCCGGCTACGGCCGTAGACTGGAGCCAAGGCCTGCGGTCCGGAGAGGCGCCCCTGGCACAGGACCGGGAGGGCCTCGGCGCGTCCGCGGGATGCCTGTCGCGGCCAGGGCCCGGGAGGCAGCTCGCACGCCCCGGTCCCCCCGCTTTGCTGTATCCTGATGCCCACCACTCTATCTTGGGCTCAGACTTGTCCGAGGGGGCCAGGCCGTCCTGAAGGGGAGCCGGGTCCTCAGAGGAGCAGTGTCCCCCAACCCTCGCTCCTTCTGGCCGGTCCTCCTTTTCTGCTCACAGAACCCACTGTAGGACACTGTCCATGAAGCCTTTGCATCTCCGCTCTTCACCCCAGGGGGGCAGCTGAGCTCCCCACGTGCTGTGTTGCTGCTTTGTCCCAGACACAAAACAGCACGTCAAGGGCCCAGCTCCTCCTTCACCCCGGCATTTCAGCGTCAAGTGCACTTAGCGGGGTGCCCGGCTTCCCCAGCCCCCCCCTTCCTGGGTCTCAGGGTGGTCCCAGTTTCTCCTTGGGTGGCCAGAGGTTGGCGTCCCCATCCCCAAGGCACGCTTTTGTGATCAGGGAGGGTGCCCAAGGTGGGCCCCCGGGCCTGGGCAAGGCCTGGTTCCTTCGTGATGTCTTGGCAAATGGGGGACAATATTTGCGCTGGGGGCAAGCACTAGACCCTGTCCCCTGGCCCTGCTTATGGGCAGGTGCACCCTGAAGCCCTCTCACCGGCTCAGGGCCCTGGCACCACCACCCACCCCTTCCCACCAGCTGCTGCTAGCCCTCTGTGGTCGTGTGTCCCACCCGCCCCCAGCCAGGGGCTGACTCTCAAACCCTTCATCCAATGGTGCTAACCCCCGGCTCTCCCCTGCCCCACCCCACCCACCCAGAGAAGCACAGACCCCGCTAGGGGCAGGGGCCCACTGCACACCCTTGTCCGCCTTCTCTCAGGCTGGCCTTCCTGGCTCAGCCAGTGAGGCTCAGGAGGGACACAAAAGGGATAGAAGAAAAGAACAAAGAGAAACTGTTCCTCTCACCTCCTTCCCTGATGTCAGGGGCACCAGACTGACTCTGAGGCACAAATAAAAGAGGCTTCAAACCCGAGGCTTTTCCTAGCTGGCTTTACTGGGGGAAGAACACCCACCTATGGGTTGGGGGAGGGGTTCCTTCTGAACCTCAGGGTGGAGAGGGCTCTGAGGTAAAAGAATGCCTGGTGGGTCCTGAGCCTTTGTCAGCACCCCCACAAGCCTGGGGATACAGCATTTGCAGAGGCCGTGGGTCTTGGCCCCCTCACCCCCACGCAGGCAGGAGGCACAGACCAAGAACTTAGTAAAATATTTCATTCAGTAAATCTTGTTTTCCTCCTAGAGCCGAGGCATCAGAGGGCTGGGGGCAGTTGTGGGGGGTACAGGAAGAGGGGTGTGAACCTGCTTCCATGCCAGTTTTCTGGTTCTCTGGCGGGGGTGCAGTGCGGAAGCCGCCCTCTCCCCTGCGGGTGAAAAGAAGGAAGACAGCCCTCTGCCACAGACTGCTGGGTGTAACTGGTGGGTTCGGCCCTGCGGCCAAATGGTTGTGTATGTCTGTAGATCTGGGGTGGCGCCCATCCGTTTTACCACTTCGGGTAGTGGCATCAAGTGAGTCGATTAGAGGGAGAAGCGTTATAACTTTCCCCATTTGGTCTGGCGAGACCCGTTGCACGGCTACCCCTTTGAGGTCAAGCCCAAGCTCCCCGATATCCCCAAGAATAGCGCTAATACTAAGCACTTCCCCTGCCCTAGGCGGGAGACAGAAGGGACACCGCCTCGCCGTGCAGCACCGTTGCTGAGGTCCCCGTCACCCCGGGCCTCCCAAGGCCAGCTCCTGCTGAGTCCCGGACGAGGCACGTAGCCAGGCGGGTGCCAGGCAGACGGGAGTCTCCGCGACACTCCGTTTGTCCGGGACTCCGGCGAGGGGATGGAGTTCCCTTCCCAGTCCAGCCCCCGGACCCCGCCCAGAGGGGCGGGTTCCGGGGTTCCGGACAGAAAGCCGGGGCGGGGCCAAGTCCTACTCCCCGCCCGGCTTTGCTCCCCAGGCTCGGAGCTGCACCCAGCGCGCCGCGCTAGTCCGTGCCGTCCACCAGCTCGCACAGCATGTTCTCCAGAGCCGTGATGCGCTGCTCCTGGGCCTGCACCTGCTCGCGAAGGGCCTTGATCTCATCCAGCAGCGTCTCCAGAGTGTGCTGCTGCCGGCGCGCGGAGGACAGAAGAGGCTGTGTCAGGAAGGGGTCGGGACGGGGGATGTGTAGACCGGGCCGGGGCCGGAGCCGAGCCGGATCTTACCGACAAGGGGGCGTCGCTGGCAGACTGGCTGCGGCGGGGACCGGAGGGAGGGCGCACGTCCAGTATATTGCGTTTGGTGACCCGGAGCTCGCGGTGCTTGGGAGGCACGTAACCGTCCCTCAGCGAGATGAGCACGGGTTCGGCGTCCTGGCCGGATAGCCATTCGTCCGCTTCTAGGGCCGGCTCGGGGCCCGGAGTATCTGGGTACAGGTCGTCCTGAAACAGGTCTGACTGCGGGGGTGGGGTACAGGAAGACTAGTGTTAGCAGAGGGCCGGGCCTGCTCCTTTCCTTCCGCCTTGGAGCCCTCTCTTCCCAACCTCTCCGCGCCCCCTTACCTTGCGGGGCACAGTCATGATGATGGGCTCACATTTTCTTTCGTGCAACTTGTAGAACCTATAAGGGAGCGGGCTTCAGCACCCCTGCCGTCTCCCACCCCCTTTTCTGCAGGGGACCAAGAGGTTGGAGACCAACACTTGCTGAGCCCGTACCATGCACTTCAAAACACATTATGGGTCCAGCTGGTAAAACATCTCTGATGGGGTGTTTATCATCATTTTACAGTTGAGGAAACTGAAGTTTAGAGAATGTTAACGCTGGGGCTGGCGTGGAAACAAGACTGGTTGTCCCTCCCTTCCCCCGATCCAACCCCCACCCCCTGCAAAATACCCCCACTCCTTCCCAAAGATCACACTATGGGAGAAGCCCCTGTGTCTTCTCCGATGGCACGTGGGGACAGACATGCAACTGAGAAGGGCAAAGGCTGCTGACCGGGCGATCTCACACTTGCTGACGTCCAGCCCTCGCTTGGGCATGAAACCCATGCCCCTCTGAGGCTCCTTGCTGCTGAACGTGTTCAGGTAATGCACGAAAGGTGGTTCATCTGTAATCTCAAAGTACCGAATGCTGCTGTCGCCCTGCAAAACCAATCAGTTCAGAAACATTCTCAGGTGGGACCCTCAATATCTCTGTCCCGTCCCTGTCCTCCCCTGCAGTCCGGGCACCTTGCCGCATAGGTAGACGATGCTGGAGTCGGGGTCGTAGAAGGGCAGTAGGACCCCGTTGCTTGTGTCCATCTCCTGCAGCGCTACTGGTTCCTCAAAGTTGTTCTGCCCGAGCACAGGAGGCGTGACCAGCCCTGTCCCGGCCACCGTGCCACTGCTGGATCCCCTGAAGCCCCTTGACCCTTCCTACCCGCTGCAAGCCCCCCGCACGTGCCCAAGGCAGTTCTGGCGAACCGAGCTGTGGGTCCCGCCCATGGACACATCAGTCCCAGGGCCCCCGCACATACAGCCCCTGCGCCGCCGCCGCCGCCGCCGCCGCATGCAGTCACCGCAATCCACCCCCAGGGACTCGGCATCACCAGATGGGGGTGCCAGCGTGGGCTCCTTCAGGCGGCGCAGCACAACTGGGCGGAGGGGTGGGTGTGGGGATGGCAGGCGCTGCAAAGGGGGCAGCAGCCTCCAGCCCAGTCCAGGTGGGCATGCCCTGCGGGTGGGGGGCGCCTGGCCCCTCTCCCGTGATGCCAGTCCCCAGGGCACACACCCCAAACTTCCAGCTGCGTTACCGGGTCCCACAGGCCCAGCTCTCGCTGGCTCATGCGGGTGAAGCCTGTGGTGAAGATATGACCCTGGCGCGTGAAGACGGCCCGCATGGGCCTCATTCCCTCGTGGGCCGCAAACCTCTCCTGGGGTGGGGGGAGACAGGGAGAGGCGTCACCCAGCTGCCTGCGCCTAACTACTCAGCTTCCTGGGGGGCCCCGGCTGGCCCCAGGCCTGGAGAGCGTCTGCGACCGGCGGGAGCGGGAAGTGCGCGCCTCTTGGCGGGTCCCGAGCCCTTTAAGCGCCCTCAGAGGCGGATCCCGAGAGCAGGGGAAGTCGGCCGGCTCCCCGCCGCCGCAGAGGAGCTTTTCCCAGCGAGGCCCCGGCCTGGGAGGACGCTCCGGACTGGCCCCGTGGAGGAGCGCGCGCGCGCCCAGCGCGGCCTGGCCTACCGGGTCCCAGAGCGCGAGTTGCCGCTCACTCATCCTGCTGAAGCCGGTGCTCAGTAGCTTCCCGTCCGCCGTGAAGACGGCCCGCAGCGGGCGGGCGCCCTCGTGAGGCCGGGCTCGCTCCTGCTCGCGGGGTTAGTGGGTTAGAGCGCTCGCGGCGGGGACAGGAACGGACCCCGTGCACCCGCACCCCGAGTCCGAGTCAGGGCGGGGAGGCAGGGGCCGCCGCCCTCAGGGAACCGAGCTAGGCCTAGCAAGGCGCGAGGGTTGTCCCCTCTTCCGCTCGCCCAGTGGGTCGACTCGGGCAGATAGGGGCCTACCCGGAGGGAGAGCCGGTGGCGGTCCCGAGACCCTGCAAGATGGGGCGGGGTGCCGGCGGAGAGGAGAGGGGTCCGGGATGTGTCATGCAGGTTCTGGTGGAAGCTTGCAGCATCTCCGCTGCTCAATTCCAACCCAATGAGCACTGCTCTGAGCTTGTGAGGTGCTGGGGAACCTCACAGGGGAACTGCTCTGAGCTTGTGAGGTGCTGGGGAACGCAGGGAACAGAAGACTGTGGGCCATGGGCTACCTTAGGGCTGGGAGCAGGGGTTGCAGACACTGGGAGGAGGGTACTGCCTAAGGTTAGGGTGGAGGAGGCGAGAGCCTGGACTAGGAACTCAGAGGATCAAGGGCACTGGGGCCTGACAGTTGGTTCCTGGGGTGGAGGCTGGGGAACAGCAAAGCCAGGCACTCACCGCCACCACCTGGCCCTTGCGGGGGTCGATAATGCGCAGGGTCTTGTCCTTGCAGGTGGTGGCTAGCAGGCTGCCGTTGCTGTTCCAGCACACGCTGTGGATGACATCTGGGTGCATGTCGTCTAGACTCAGGAGCACCTCCCCCGTGCCCACATTCCAGATGATGATCACATTGTCACCACCTGCCCAAAGCGGCCAGTCACGGTTACTTGGGTCCTGCCTGTGCCATCCTCCCCCACCACATCTGCAGTAGGGACCCCGCCCTAGGCCCCCAGACCTGCACTGAGCAGGACATTCCGGGCCGTGGGGTGCCAGGAGAGGATGCCCACACGTTTGGAGTGTCCCTCAAGTGTAATGATGGGTTCTGTAATGTTGCGCACTGGGGTGTAGTCTGGAACCTGCCACACCTGGGAGGGAGGAAAAGGCATGGGGTGAGTGGGATGAGGAACCTGCTTTGTCTCTCTACTTCTCCCCAACATTGCCCCCTTCCCACCCCAAACCCTACTGGCTCTCTTGAGTGGTAACGGTCAAATACAAGATGTAGGCAAGATGTAATGATGCCTGCCCCGGGCAGAAGCAGCTGGGAGCCAGGAGGAGACACTGCCAGCTCTCCAGGGACCTTTCTTTACACCCCAGCCAGGAGACTTCAGAGCACTGCCCCTTGCTCTTCAGGCCTCAAGTTGGCCATGGCTATAATTAGCCTTAAGAAGTGCATCCTGGGAGGGGGTGGACATGTGGCTAAATATAGCCCGGGAGCTGAGCAGGGCTGGGCAGGGCCCTGGGACCCAGCACCTCTTTTACCACCTCCCCTAGCGCAGGTGAGGCAGCCCTCCCCCCTTCCCCTGCCCAGCTGCTCCGCAGCATCCACCTGGTTCCTACCATGACCGTGGTGTCATCTGAGGCACTGGCAATGACGTTGTCATTGTGTGGGCACCAGTCGATGTCCAACACAGGGGCAGTGTGCCCGGTGACCAGCGGGTAGTTCTTATCCATTCGTCCTGTCTGGAGGGGTCAGAGAGGGGCTCTGGGGTCAATTTCCTGTGTGCTTTTTGGGGGTGGGCCATGGACCTGTTTACAACTCAATATTCTATCACCTAGTTTCTCTTTGCGAACCCCTTTCAGAACCCCCAACCCCATGCAACTACTTCCTATACTCCACTGAAGGCAGACAGAGTGGAAGCCATTTAATATCAGGGAATCAGACACAGAGAGCTGATGACTTAGCCAGGGACATGCAGCAAGATACTGGGGGAGCCGAGACCTGAACTCTCAGTCCAGTGCTCTTGCAAAAACACCTACTTGGAGGAGGCTGCTATTGGGCCCGTCCCCCCAGCTAGAATGTCTATAGGAAGCCCCTGGTAGAAGAGGTCAAGGTGAAGTAGGTCATAGGCAATGCAGTGGCCAACAGTCCTTTCCTAGCCAACCTTGGCAGATTTCCCCCCCCCCCCCCCCCCCCCCCCCCCCCCCCCCCCGTCACTAGCTTGACCTTGGAACCACCAGCAGCAGCCACTCCTGGTGCCTGCTATCTCCCAATCTGAGTGGGGGCTCACCTACTTTTGGTTGTTATGGGCTTTTTATGTGGGGCTCTGAGACCTTTGCAGAGGCTGGCATCAGCCCAGAGCTGGCAGTAGGGGAGGGGGTAGCCGTGTGGCACCGGAATGGCAGTTGTCCTGGGTGAGGAGGTGGCTGCAGTTGAAATTTGAGCCCCCGGGGCTGGTGTCCTTGGGTGATGTCTGCATTGTCCCGGAATGAGTCACTGGCTATTGTCAGGCCTCTTCCTGACCCTGCCACCTGCCGGGTCTGGGTCTCCCTTCGCAGGGTATAGGGGCCAGATCAAGGTCATGACTTGGGGTGGCCATCCTGGGGGTGGAGATTTCCAAGGGGCTTGAGGTTACCCAGCAAAGGGGGAGGTGATTGCCCAGCCCCCATCCCTGGGGTAGGGAGGGCTCTGGCCTCTGGTGTGATGTACCCCTGCCCTTTGTTCTCATTCTGTCTTGCTCTAAGAACCACAGTGGGGAGGTGACCAGGAATCTTTGGAAAGAGCCTGACGCTGTCTTCAGCGTGGTGCTCTGGGGTGTGATTTAATCAAATGGTCACCATGCACTGGGGAGAAAGATCATGAGGGGGGTGTGGCATCGGGAGAGACAGGAACAGAATCTGGGTCAGGCCCTGGCTCCACCACTTCCCAGCTATCTCCATAACACCCTTCTGGTCCCTGCTGGTGACAAGGGTGCTGCTCAGAAAAGGGGACCCGCTGTGCTGCTGCTGTTCTGGGCAGGGTGAGGGAGCCTCCAAGTTGGTCCCCAAGGACTTGGGGAACAGGGAGCAGCTGATGGACACAAACTTCCCTCTCAACTGAAGGAGGGATCCCCCGGGGCCACAGCTAGTGTTTTCCCACCTGCTTTCTTCCCCAAATCCCTCACCTTGGCCAGAGGCAGGACAATGAAGGCACCTCCACCTCCTGCCTCCACAATAATGGCCAGGAATTTGGGGTTGACGGCACAGAAGGAGCTGTCCCATGTGACCTTGGACACACGGATATCCTCATAGGATTGGTCAGCCTTTGCCGCCTGCCCAAACACATGGCGGAACTTGCTCTGCCGAACCACACGCCGGCTCATGGCTGTGGGTAGAAATGGAGGATCTCAGTTCCGGGAATGCCTTTGGTCCTTAGTCCTGTGAACTGGGGGAGGGAAAAGAGCAGGGAGGGGGTGGTAAGTGAGAAGGGTTATCTGGCTATGAATCAGGTCCTAGAACAGGGAGCTTTCTTCCAGGTGATGAAAGTATGTGAAAAGTCTTTGCCACCTATAAAATGTTGCTTAATTCAAGGGGCTGGGATTTGGAACCTGACTTCTTTGAGACCCAGGCAGGGGACAGTGGAGTTTGCCTGGGCCTGAAAGCTTCCTGGAAGTTGCAGTGGTTTGGGGAGGAGCCTCAGTGCAGACTGCCCTCCTGATGGCTAGCCTTGGATGAGCATCTCTTCAGGAAGTGCTTTATTTCCTAACTGCACCTTGCCCAGAATCAGAGGCCATGGTCTTGGGATCTTGGCTCAACGCCAGCTATGGGGCTAAGACTGCAGCCCCTCAAGATCCTGAACTCTGCATCTGTAACATAGTTTGGGCAGACGGGCTTTTGTCTTTTTCTAAAATTTTGCCAAGGGGAAGTTCCTCCTGCCAGCTAACCTGAGTCTTTCCTGCTACTGTTTTCATCAATTTCCTGCTACTGTTTTCATCAATTTCATCAATTTCACAGTGTAAGGTGGATCTCTCCACTCCCATTTCACCGGCCTCTCCAAGAAGTCCTAACTATGGTCTGGCTTTTGCCTACCATACTTCCATTCCATTTCTCCTATGGGTGCCGAACTCTCCTGGGGTGGGGTCGGGCGAGGGTGAGTGCCTTTTCTTCAGCCAGGGTCTGTGCTATGCTCTTCCCCAGGGGACTCACCGGGCTTTTCCAAAGTCCTATCCAGTGACTCCTGCCCCTCCCCTGCCCCGGACATCCCTGTGCCCTTCACGCCGCTTCTGCAGCCCCAGGCCTGAGGCCCGGGCCTCCCGGCACCCTCCTCCGGCCTCCTGCCCCAGCACTGCGTTCTTAGGAGACGAGGTGTTGGTGCCGTGCAGACGCGCGGGCCGCTGTCCGGCCAAATATAGACGCCAAGTCCGCCCCGCCCGGGACCGAATTTGGCGGCGCGGGGGAGGGGGCGCAGATCTCTGCCCTCTCTAGAGACCCCGCCCGCTGCGGTGGCTGCGGTGGCGGCGTGGGATGGGGGAGGTACCTGGTCCTGAGTGGGCCGAGGGGCGCTCACGCTGCGACTCCTCTGCAGAGGGGTCTAGGAGTGCGCTGGGGGCCGAGGGAGTCAGGGCGCCGGAACTGCCTCTCCGGGTGTCCGCGGCGTCTGGGGCCCGGGTGCTCTTCTGCGCGCTCGGGCCGCTGCTTGCGGCTCTCCGGGGCCCGGCGTCGCTGCAGTCCCAGCTGCCGCTGCCATCAACCTGCGGGGGCGGGGCCTGTGACGGGGGCGGGGCCACATGTGCCCCGCCCCTCCAGCGGCGGGAAAGTCGAGCGCCGCTGACTCTGAGCCGCCAGCCCGCAGGGCTCAAAGAACTGTCAAAAGTAATTGAGGGTGTCCCGGCGGGTTGTGCGCACGCCTTCCCCACCCGCCGTGCCTTCGGGGTGGGCTGGGCAGACCCAGGTTCTCAGATCCAGGTTCGCAGACCCAGGTTTCCAGACAGAGGCTGGGCGCGGAGAGGGAGACCCGGCAGCCGCGCAAGATCAGGTGCCTTCGCGCCGCATTCCTGCTGCAATCGCGCTCCCAATTTAGCCTGTCCCCGCTGGAGGGCCGGGGCGGCGGGACTGCACGCACGTCCAGACCCTCCTGGGGAGAGGTCCCGGCAGATGCTTCTAGGGAGTCTTCCAGGCCCTTGGGTGAGGGCCTAGGCTCGCCCAGGACAGCTTGAGGGTACCCGACAGGGTACCCGTTCTTGTTATTAATGCCTATGGCGACCACTTGAGAACCTAAAACGTTGGCACTGTAGCTAGGCATTTCACCCGATAGAGAGGATTCCATGGAGGAGGGCGCAAAGCAGACTAAAGACTCGCTGAGGAAGTGAATCTACCTTGAACCCGTGGGAACACCAGGTTCAAGGAGAAGCAGCTGCCACAGGCTTTTGGCAATCAAATTTTGTTTTATTTATTTACTTTAAAAAAGACTTTGAGAGGGAGAATGCGAGCATGAGATGGGGGGTGGGGAGGGACAAAGAGGAGGAAGGAGTAGCAGACTCCCCACTGAGAGGGCAGCCGGGTACAGGGCTCCATTCCAGGAGCCTGAACTGAAATTATGACTTGAGCTGAAGTCAGATGCTTAACCAACAGAGGCATCCAGGCGTCCTCCCTGCAACCCATCTCCCTTCTTCCACCATTATCCAGTACTTCTCCTCTAATAGCAAGAGAGGGTTAAAAGCTTTTACTTCTTTAGAAAGTCATGCCCCATTTCTAGAAATCAGTGAGCTGAGGTGGCTTGTGCTGAAAGTTTGTGAGCTCTAACTCACTAATGTCCAGAGAGGACAGCCACCCAAGAAATCTAGTCCCTGCTGGGGCAGGTCACAGCAGCTGTCCCAGAGCAGTCACTCTGTACCACACATAGCAGAGGAATTTTGGTCCCTTTGCTTATTCATTCTCCTAACATTCAGGTGGTGGCTGTGGCAAGAGCTTCTTTGACCAGGCAAGTTCCCAGCTTGGTCACTTTATTGGAGCCACAAAGTCTGAAATAATCTTTGGTTATTCCATTTCCCACTCAGCCTTTATTTTGTGGGAGGTAGAAAGTATTTTCCCCCCAGAGCTCTTTTAAAAAAAAAAATATTTTATTTATTTGACAGAGAGAGAGAGTGAGTCACAAGTAGGCAGAGAGGCAGGCAGAGAAAGAGAGGGAAGCAGGCTCCCCAATGAGCAGAGAGCCTGATGCAGAACTCGATCTCAGGACCCTGAGACCATGACCTGAGCCGAAGGCAGAGGCTTAACCCACTGAGCCACCCAGGCGCCTCTACTCTTTTTTTTTTTTTTCCCCTCAAAGATTTTATTTATTTGACAGAGAGATTACAAGTAGGCAGTGAGGCAGGCAGAGAGAAAGGAGGAAACAGGCTCCCCGCTGAGCAGAGAGCCCAATGCGGGGCTCCATCCCAGGACCCTGAGATCATGACCTGAGCTGAAGGCAGAGGCTTTAACCCACTGAGCCACCCAGGCACTACCCCCCCCCACCCCACCCCCAGAGATAGCTCTTAAGCATGAGGGAGATCAAGGAGAATTGCTCCATGTGCCTCCCACTGCTCATCAGTGTTCCCTTCCAATCCCTCCATCTGCTCTAGGACCATCTCCCCGCCTTTTTTTGCACTTGATCAAATACACATTTCATCTTCAAAATAAAAATTTATTTAATCTGTAACAAGAACATTGAATCTGCACATTTGCGCACAAGTTCACATTTAAAAACAGCAGAGCACATCAGTAATAAAAAAAATCTATGATACAAGTGGAACATCCCAACCACCAGGAAGATTAAGGAAGGAGATGAGACCACTCTTTATATTCTGCTTCAAATGCCTCAAAAAGGTCCCAGAGATTCCAGGGAGCACCTGCTTTATTTAATAAAATGTGAGCATAAAAGTTTGGACTGGCCTGGGGCAAAGGTAACAGTCAGTGGGAGAGTCTTTTGGACTTGTTTTCTACATTTAGAACAAGTCCTACAAAATAAAGTAGAAAGAAAAAAAAAATAAAAGGCACCTTAAGCTATGCCAGGCAAACCAAAATCCGAAAAAACCACAAAAACCAAACAATTCCCTGTGGGCCTGTTGGCGGAGAATCATTTCAGGGCCAGTTACCCAGTTTCCAGATTGGGTCATCAGCTTGAATAAAGCCCTAGGTATTAGCTCTGCATATGTACAGAGGACAAAGCCACCAGTGTCCCTGTGAGGACCCAGAGGGCAGCACTAGTCATATACCCCCTGAGGCATCTTCAAGCCAGTGAGGGATGATTCCAGTTTAGAAATCCTGTCTTAGGTCTCTGGGGCACTGAGAAAATGAGGCTGGTTTTCTTTCATAGCAGGAGCCAGGGCCAGTCACCCTTCACTTCCAGGCTGGGAAAGTACACAAGCACCTTGCATTAGCTCTCCATGGCATCGAGGGACCCCAGAGGCCTGGGACAGGGGTTAGGAGTGTGCAGCTTTCTGCTTTGGTGACAGGCTGTTTCCTAATCTGGGTATCAGATGAGTTGAGGCAGCAAATATATTTATGCCTAATACATGCCTTGATCTTTTAAGTCTGGGAGGGAAAACAAAGTCCAAGATACCGTCAAGTTGGACTGGTGCTGAAAGAGCTAAAATTTCATCTACCATCAAAAAGCAAAACAAACTGAGACAAAAAGGACACTAGCCATTCACCGTTACAACCATCACTGTAAGACACACCATCACTGACTGAGGAAAGGGCTAATTCCACACAGAGTGTTGAAGGGGAGTGCAGGACACAGATGGAAGTCAGCTCCGGGTCCATCCCCCCCAAGTCCCCTGTGAGTCAGGGCTGACCACGGAGGCCTTGCTCTGTGAGAGGACTCATAGGACAGCCAGGGCTGCGTGCCTGGAGAAAGGGAGGAGCGGCTGTCAAGAGGATGTGTGTTTTAATTATCACAATGTAAACAAAGTATCCACAAATAGTTGTCAAAAAGAGCCAAAGAATGGCTTTATTTAAAAGTTTTAAAATGCCCTTAAAAAGTGACCCTCTTTGCATAATGCTTTTGTAAAAGAAAAAAACTCCCACAGAAACTTCTCTACCAAACATGCCTAGATCACTTTAAAACTGAAATCCTCAGATGGATCAGATGAAGATTTTTGTGAGTGGCTATGTCTGAGAAACTTCAGGTCTATCCAAAAGTCTCTGTTTGGGGCCCTTGAGCAAGAGGGGACCTCAGAGCCTGGGCTTTCATTCTCAAGGCTGTCCTTGGAGCTCTTTGTAGTTCCCCAGATGAGATAGGGGTGGGATACAGGTACAGAACCAGGAAAATGCTACCTCAAGAGCCTGAAGAAGCTAGGGTGCTAAGAATGATCCCAAACATTAAGACTCTGAAAGGCAACAAAAATGAGGAGAGATGATTATTACTATAATACAGTACTACAGGTCTACTATAGTATATACTACTCCTAAGTGTTTCTAAAATCAAGAAAGGGTTGAAGTCTCTCTCCTTCCTATTCACCAGGTAACCCTCCAGATTACAGCTCAAAAGTTGCATGCTCCTGGGGCTTCTACCCCATGCACCAAAACATTACTTTTTAAAGTATTTTTGCACAGGTGTGCGTGTATCTGTGTATGCACACACACTCTCTCTCTCACTCTCTCTCCTCCAGGGTAATTGAGCGTCAGACTACGGTGGTTTTCAAAATAAAGAGAGGCACTGAGCAAGAGGTCAAGACTTTTCCTACTCATCTCTGTCAAACCACCGGACCTGCTGTTCTGGGTCTGAGCTTTCCATGAACAGAAAAGGGAAATAGGCCACCTGAGATTATCAAAAAGTCTGAGGACAAGAAAGTCTGAGAAGTCCTTGATGGCTCATCATGTGCTTCCCCTGGGCATTGCTCAGCTATGCACATAACACAAAAACCCTCAGTTGTGGGGGGTTTGAGAGGCTGGCAAAACCCCCACAGCATGGGTGAATTACAGACCCTGAATGGAGGATGTTTCTTGAGGCAGGTAAATTAAACGATAACCAAGAATGTTACTTAAAAGAAGGAAGCGAGAGCAAGACTATTTCCTTTTTCTTTAAAAAGTTTTCTTCACAGCATTAGAAGATCTCCCCACCGCTGCTATTACTTAATGCAGGGATGGTGAGCACTAACCACCGCTGCAGGGGAGGAGAGAGCACAGTGTAATACTGTCCATCCTGCTTATAATTCTCTATGTGAGGGATGTCACCATTTCAAAGGGTTAATGAGGGGACACCACTCTCTTCACCTCAGTGCAAATCCTTCTCTCCCTACCCCTGCCACAATTTCCTGTCCTTTCCCTCTTGTATTGGCGGTGGTGGAACTGGCTCAACAAGGCAGGGCTGTTTAGCAGGCTGAGCCCTGGAAATTCATAACCCTGTCTTGCAAGCCTCCTCACACTGGTACACATCATCTAACAAAAACACTTGACAACACATTAAACATCCAGCAACCACAAAGCAGTGTGTGTGGAGGATACATTCGAACATTCAAGGAAAAAACTATTTAAAGACAGCACAGGTACATATAATTACTACATCATAAAGACACTTAGAGCAGGAGGTTTCTGTCCAATCCACCACCTGGCAGCGAAGTGAGACCTGACCAACTTCCACACAGCACCCAGATTCACGGCTCCCCTGGAGCACCTATGAATGGCCTCGGGCCACCTTTTCTGTCCCCTGGAGGTCACTCCACTATCTGTTTCCGACCAAACTCTGGCCTCTGACAATCCCCTTGACAGTCTGGGTATCTGTCTTTCCTCTCAGTGCCATGATGAGCCAAAAACCAAAGCCCAACTCTGTACTTGGTCAACCTCTCAGCCACGTGGACATCAACCAAAGCAAACAGGAAGCAAATTTGCAAACCTCTTCAGTTTTGATGAGCTGCAGAAGGTATTTCATTCCAGGCTAAAATGGCTAAACAGGCTTGTTAATGGCAAGGAGCTCCACAACAGCAACGAAGCAAAAGCATCCTAAGTGGAGTCAATAGTGGGTGCCTGCCCTTGGTGGGGGGCCTGCCTGCCCATGAACCCTGCAGCCCACTCCATCGGAAGCTTCCGCCCTGGGCAGCGGTATCACTCACATATACTCCCTGGCTGTGGTTCAGCTCCTGGCAAACAACCCGCTCTGGGATTTCAGTCTCAAAGAGAAATCAGCTTTCAGTCAAACTGTGATCTAATGGGAGCCTTCAGGGGTTTCTCTGAGGAGGAAGTTACTAACACATAATTTGGCAGCAGCTGGCGATCAGAAGTCTCCATCTTAACAATTAAAACCACCATCGATATACTCTGCAGATTCCTACCAGCACCCATCAGTTTTATTTCTGTGGTGTCTGTTTTCTCCAGTTGCAGCTTTATCCTTCTTACAAAGATTAAATCAAAAAGATCCTACGACATCAACAACAAAACACTGTAAGAAAGTGACATTATGTACATAAATACTGTGTATAAACTAGAGAAATGACAAATCTTCCAGAAAAAAAAAAAACAACAACCCACGTCAAGTGTTAACAGTGATAACATCGGTAAGAAAACTTCGCGTTCAATGGAGGTTATACATAGGTAATGTAACAATTCAAATATCATCTATGAAATTTTAAAAAAAGGGCAGCACTGGGAGAAACAGCATGAGGGAGAAAAGTAAATTGGAAAAATATATGGCCATTAAACTCAGAAGGCCCACAGAATTATTCAAGTAATGGAAGTGTTAAAACCCTACGTACATAGTCATTTTACAAGAACACACTGACTTTCAATTGCTGTTTTTCAAACTTGTCCCTATTCTGTTTTAGTTGAAAGGATGGAGGGCCAGGGTGACAGCCCATGTGGAGGAAGATACTGACCCGGAAGATACTGGGCAGCAGCCTCTGAAGACTTCACCTCCTCCTCCTCCTATGCTTTCCTCGACACCTCCTCCTCCTCCTCATATGCTTTCCTCGACACAGATCTCTCAGATTTCATTTGAGATTCACTTTTAATTTAAAAATCATGTGCTGGGTGGGGGGGGACCTATTTGCTTGGTAAGTATACAAAGCCAGCCATTATCCTGCCTTTCGGTAATGATGGACTCAGGAATCCAGAAGCAGTGGCTTCTGGAAGACCCCCCCCCCCTTTGAGAGCAAAGCAGAACCTGCCCACCTTGGGAACTCTTAGTGGGCCCAAGGCTGAGAGCACGTGGACTTGCAGCGGCCCTTCAGCTCAATCCCATGCATCAGGTCTGAAGCCCAAACCATCATCACACAGGCCCAGGGGAGCATTTCCGATTTCCAGCTTCATCCCCACCCTCCCCAGCTGCTTCCTTCCTCAAGCAAGTAGGCAAGCTTTTTCTCAGAGGGCAAATGAGGAGCAGGTGGGAGCTGACTGAAAAACAGCAATTTGCCTTTGATAAAGGTGCTCTTTGAAAATGAGTATTTTTTTGAGGTTTGAATTTTTCTAAAAATAAAAAAATGCTAAAATGGTCTTGCTGTCTGAATCAATCTCTCTTTTTCTCTTTCACGCACACATACACAGAGGGGGAAAAAAACCAACCCAAACCCTGCATGCGCCAGGAACAGTAAAATGACCAAAATATTATAAAATTAACCCATAAAGTGCATGTTCCTTACATATTACACCTGCCCCTTTTACAAACATTTCTTTCAGAAAGTCACACATGTAGGCTCAGAATCACATGGTATTATAGAAGGGGTTGGTTGTCCGTTTTTTATCATTTGCTTTTTTAAGTCTCCTAAGGGGGTGAGTTCGGCCGTGCTGCTGACGGGGTGCCACAGCCAGCCCTGGAGCGGGGCCTGCACGCGGCAGTCCCTGGGGTTGTGGCAAAGGAAGGCCTCCTTCAGAACTAGTCAATTCGGGTCCTGCCCTGGGGAGCAAACACTGCTGACTGTAACCAAATTCTTTGGCATACTGTACAATGGGCTTCTCCACTGGCTTGCTCTGCGCGATACACTCTGTTGTTTTGAGCTGTTCTATAAAATACTTGGTGGGCTCTGGGTTCTGGGGGGCATCTGGGTTTTCTGGGGGCTCCTGGGCCTCCCTGGCGTGCATGCCTGTGTCCGTTCTGTTGAAGGGCTGGAGCAGTTTGAGATGAGGGGGATCAGAGGAGAGAGGCTCTCTGTCTGATAAACAGTCTTTACAGAGGTCCAAGTAACCTAACTTGGCGAGGGAAGCTGAATGCCTCATTTGGGATGGTTTGGTGAGCCCTCCCTGGCAAATCGCTCGGGACTCGATTTCTTTAGTGCGCTCCTTCACCACACCGGGGCTATGGCTGAGACCCTTTATGCTGTCACCACTAGAGCTGTGTGGGAGTTGACAGGCTACAGGAAGTGGGTCCGGTTTTTCTTGTAACTCCTCAATATTGTCACCAAGTTGGCTTAGGTCTTCTCTAGTTAGCTGGGAGTCCTCGTATGGCATTTCATTGCCACTGGAAAAGGGGCCCTCCTGACTTTCTTCCCAGCTACCCTGCTCTGAAGAGGGCTCGTTGTCTGTGGTGCTGCTTTGCTCTGTGAAGCCTTCCAGGTGAACTACAGTCTGGGGATGTGCGTGATCCAAGTTGGCAGATGGTACATGGGTTGTGCGACTGACAAAAGGTGCTCCTGTTTGCCGGGCTGTCGAGAGGCTGTCATCCCAGGCTTCAGGGCTGCTCAGGGTGGAGGTCAGGTCAGTGGGACTGTCGTGCTCAGGAGGGGAAGAATGAGGCAGAGGTAGCACGTTGGGGTGCAGAGGAGCCTGGGTGGGGCCCAGAGTCCTGTTCAGATTTTCATCCAGTGCACAGAGGATGGGGATGGAGTCCTCTACCTTCGCTTTCCTCAGTCCCTGCTCCCCATTCTTTATGCTGGTGGCTCTTTCACCCCCTGGCCCAGGGTGATTGGGGGATGGAACCGCGTGGGGATACTCAATGATTTCCACCTTCTTGGGAAGTGAGAGAGGGGCTGCCTGTGTCTCAGAGCCCTGGCACGAAACCACAGTCCTCTGCTCCTTCAGGACTCCTTCCTGCTTTGTTCTAGTGTCTGACCCTGGGCGCTCTTGAAACGGCAGCAGCTCAGGTGCTGGACCAATGGCTACTTGCTCAGACTGGGGTAGTGAGCCAGCTTCGGACCCACTGCTCTTCCCTTTGCCCTTGTTAATCTCTGGTTCCTTGGGGGCAAAACAAAGTTCAAGGCTAGCTTCATCACTCTTCCCTTTTGGTGCTAGGTCTGCGACAGAGAAATCATTCTTGGAATTCTTGCGAATGGACAATGAGGCACAAACAGGCGCGGCACCATGGTGCTCTTGCTCCTGTCGCAAGCGCTCTTCAAACTCCAAGGTGGCTCGCCTCACGGACCCAGGGTACCACTTGGCACCTGGGTGCATTCCAGGGCCCCAAAGTTCTTGTTCCTCCTCAGCTGGTTCCTCCTCTTCCAGCTCTGCAGTTGATGAGTGTGTGGTCAGGCAGCCTTCTAGGTCCCACTTCCCTGAGTCTTTGGCTAGTTCAGGCTGGGCTGTGTAGGAACCCTCACCTTGCTCCAGACTTCCAGGTTTGTTTTCCAGGGCCTGCGCTCTCTCAAGGGGCAGCTCATGGATGGTATGCTTCTTTGGCGTATGGCATGGGTTAGACAGGAGGTCTCCTTTCAGTTGAATCTGTCCGACTCCTTGACTGATGGATTCAATCTCAGTAACGATTTCTTTGACTGAAATTGCATTTTCTGAGTGAGATTGCATGAAGATGTCTGGGCTGACCAGTTCTGAGATTGCCTAGGGAGAAAACAGTGAGACAGTTATGGCAAACCATGGCCTAATTAAAAATGCCAGATGTTTTGTTTACTAATCTTCTAATCTGGGAGAACCTTCTAGCTATGAGGACACAAATCGTCGAGTGCCTGGGACTGTCCTTCGTCCATCTGTGTTGTCACAAAAGGAAAAAAAAAAACCAGATTCATCAAAGGAAGACATAAAAAATTTGTTACAGCTTATATCACTGTCTACTAAACTTTTGTTCTCTTTACTCAAAACAGAATTCCAACCCAGTATCTTGCTCCAAAAATGCATAGTGGATAGTCTTGGAGGTTCCTATAATTCTCTCTCTCTCTCTCTTTCTCTCTCTTTTTTTTTTAAATTTAAGATTTTAGGGATGCCTGGGTGGCTCAGTTGATTAAGCAGCTGCCTTTGGCTCAGGTCATGATCCCAGCGTCCTGGGATCGAGTCCCACATCGGGCTCCTTGCTCGGCAGGGAGCCTGCTTCTCCCTCTGCCTCTGCCTGCCTCTCTGTCTGCCTGTGCTTGCTCTCTCTCCCTCTCTCTCTCTGAAAAATAAATAAAATCTTAAAAAAAAATTTTAAGATTTTATTTGAGAGAGAGAGAGAGAGTGCACACAGGAAAATGGGAAGAGGGGCAGAGGGAGAAGCAAACTTCCCACTGAGCAAGGAGCAGGATGCAGGGCTTGATCTCAGGACCCTGGGATCAGGACCTGAGTAGAAGACAGACACCCAACCGAATGAGCCATCCAGGTGCCCCACCTTACTTTCCTAAGACCGTTAGCCTTCAGGATTTGGGCTATACTGGGGTAGATGTGATTTTTCTTCTCTGGCCTATCAACTCCCAGTTTGATTCTAACCTAGTTCAAGGGTAAGAGTGCCATTCAAGGACTTAGTGACCACCTTAAATATGCCCAGTGTTAGGGCAAGATGAATGAGGCTGTCATCTGATGTCGGATTTGGAGACTCACTGCTCTCTTCTCTCCTCTGTCCTGCCAGCTTTCATCCTTACCCTCCCACTCTTGGCATCTTTTGGCAGTAGCATTCCAGCATGTGAGGGCACTCTGTACCTGATCACACGATTTCCAAATTTCACATGGCTCCTTCTGGGAAAGGTTTACTTGGCTTATGGAGCCACATGCCTAAGCAAACTTAGAAACTGTGACTCTCTGACGTATTACTGTTCTACCAGTTACAAATTCCTAGATGCGTTTAGGACGAGGCAAAAGAAAATTAGCCAATATAAAACAAAGTCCTATTGTTTAAAAAAAAAATAAGAATTTCAAAATCTGAAAATAGGTTTTGGATCTCTCTCTCTCTCTCTCTTTTTTAAAGATTTTATTTATTTATTTGACAGAGATCACAAGCAGGCAGAGAGTCAGGCAGAGAGAGAGGGGAGAAAGCAGGGTCCCTGCTGAGCAGAGAGCCTGATGTAGGGCTTGATCCCAGGACCCTGGGATCATGACCTGCCGAAGGCAGAGGCTTTAACCCACTGAGCCACCCAGGCACTCCGGCTTTTGGATATCTCTTAAAGTGGCATTTGACAACCATCAATCTACTTTAATATTTTATTCATTTATTTACTTACTTAGATTTTATTTGTTTATTTAGAGAGACAGAGAGTACAAGCAGAGGGGAGGGACAGGGGGCGAGAGAGAAGCAGACTCCCTGCTGAGCTGGGATTCCCAGGACCCTGAGATCATAACCTGAGCCTAAGGCAGACACTTAACTGACTGAGCCCCGCAGATGCCCCTATTTTAACATTTTTATAAGCCTTCAAAGCGTAATATTTCCCTAGGAATTGTTCTGATCTTTCTCCTTCAAAAGAAAGTCAGAGCTAATACAAACCAACAAGGTCAGTTACACCTTTAAGAGAAATCTGCTGGGACATTAGGCAGAAGTAAACTAGCCAAGACTGGGAGAGAAGCCCAGCGGGCCCAGTGTGTGCATAGGCTGTGGAGAGAGTGCTCATATGACGAGGGACTTTGCAGAAAAGCTATTTCTGTCAGAGCTGCTATACCCACTGGTCCAAGCATTCTGATTTCCCAGTCAAAATGAAGCAAAGACATAACTTTTGGGGAGAGAAGATGGAGGCAGAGGCAATGACTGCCCTAGGGTAGTTAGAGAGAAAAGATAAGTCATGGACAAGGTGGTAAATATAACCAGACAAGTAACAGGAAATGCAAAAATGTAGTCACCTACACTGAAATCATTAAGTAAATCTGTCACTATTTACTTCCCAACTACTATATTATACTGATCTAAGATACCTTTGTTTTTAAGATGCATCCTGATTTCAGAAATATGAAAATGAGAATAAGAGTAAGTCTTAGAATTGATGATACACAGTTCTTTCCCTGGTCTGAAATGGCTCCTAAGAGCTCATACGCCACAGAGAAGAATCTTCAGTCTGTCTGCCCTCAATCATTTCCCAAAACTATCCCTTAAGTCTTGGATACCACGGGGTCTGAGATGAGGACCAATCCAGAAACATTATTAGTAGCAAGAACTCAGCATGGGTTGCTACCCTGACAACCATTTACACATGTCTAGTCTTTGAATTTTCTGAGACAGAATTTCCCAAGCAAATCCCATCTCCTCAGAGAGACACAGGTCTTACTCAGGCAGTGTGTCACTCCCAGGCACTACATTATTGGTAACAGCGGATTTGAATCACAGAGGTCCAGGGAGGGGACCTCTCCTTGTTCAGGCAGGACATTTGTTTTGGCTAATCTGCCCCACCTCCCCCAAATCCCCTCTCAGAAGTGCTTCCAAAGCCACGAAATGGAAAGATAAATTCTTCAAAATGCAATGGATTTAAAATGGATTTTTAAACCTTAAGTTTTCAAGGAAAGTCTCAGCCACAGTCTCTCCCATACTGCCTTCCTAAATCTTTAGCAAGTCGAAAATAAAATGAACACAGCAGAATCCCAAATACTTCATCTTCCAAAAGAACTTCATTAGCTAGAGAACCACTATAAAGAGCTTTTACCTTTGACTGTTCCTCATCTATTGAAGATTCTTCAGATGCATGGGGGGTATTACTCAAAGAGCTGCTTCTCTGGTCATCAGCTGTCCCTTCGGAAGGGGCTACTTCCATCACTGACAGTCGACAGCTCTCACTCCTTCCTCCACCCAGTTCTTCCATCCTTGAGTGGGAAAAAGATCGGGACCGGGTTTCTTGGGAAAGCTCTACAAACTTTTCCAGGGCGCTAAAAAAATCAATGCGATCTGTACTGAAATCTGAGACTTCAGCCTGGCAACTGGGTTGGGGGCTCGGTGATTCAGGATCAGGGGACATGGGAAGGTCCTTCAGGCGAGATGTTAATTCTTCCAGAGGCAGTAAGTGCACGTTCACATCTGCTTTCAGGGCATCTGTCTCCAGATCTTCTACCGTTAAGTCTGAGAACTTGTTGGCAATTTCTGGGGCCTGTCCAGGTTGGATTAAGGCTTTGGATGCATGGCAGTTGTCAAGAGGGAATTTTGATTCATTGAGACAACACCCTGATGAGCATCCATTGATGTCATTTAGGTTTAATTCATCTTCAATCTGTCCAGCATGAAATTCCCTAGAAGTAAACTCCAAGCAGATCATTCTTTCTTTGGTACATAGGCCCTTCTGATTTTCATCTTGTGGGACAACGTGTTCCACAAAGACGGGAGGTATGGGTGGGTGATTCTCCATGGTCTTCACCTCGGCAATCTGGTCTGCTGAGGTGGTGATCTCCTTCTTGTTGAGTTCTAGCCCTGGTTTGCAGATGGGTTCATGGTGGTCTGAGAGGTCGCTATCTGAATGAGATCTCCAGAGCTTGTTATGACGCTGTTTGCTGTGGAGGACATACACAGGAAATGCCTTACTCTGGGGTTTGTGAAATCAGTCAACACCCTCCCAGGAAACCGCTCCCAGATAAATTTAAATCTTACCCTGCCTAATGCTTGGTAATACCCAATGCAAGAAGTAGGCAATAAACATTTGTAAAGATGCTCAATTTAACTAAGAGCAAAAAGCAAAAACAAAGCAAACAACAATAAAAACAAATATGAGATCTGATTTTTCTACCTATCAGACTGATGAGAGCTTAAAATGGTTGCTAGCAGCTAGTATTGATGATGGCATGGTCTAACAACTTTTCTCATATATAGCTGGTACGAATGTGAATTGTAGAGATTCTTTTTTTTTTTTTTAAAGATTTTATTCATTTATTTGAGAGATAGAGATAGTGAGAAATAGAGCACAAGCAAAGGAGAGAGGAAGAAGCAGGCTCCCCACTGAGCAGGGAGCCCAATGCACGCCTCGATCAAGACCTGAGCCGAAGGCAGATGTTTAACCAACTGAGCCACCCAGGCGCCCATGGAGAAAAGTTCTGATGGGATGAGATTTCATTTCAAACCATGTAACAAGGGAGCACATTTCCCAAAGCCCTAGACAAAAAGAAAAATGTGGCCCTGTGGCTGGTGAGATCAGGTACCCAGGAAACAGGTCCCTAGATGTGGCACTTAGGGGTGTGGTTTCCACGACTCACAAGCTGATGAAGAATCACCTAACTGCAGAGTGTAATGGGAAATGGCCCAAAACAATTTACCGCAGGCTCAGTGCCACGCCTGCCTGTGAATCTCTGCCGAGTCATGCGCCTGCACTAATGTGAACCCCTGTTTGTTCTCAAACTCTGCACCTGCTCTCAGCTCCCCCTTGTCTGTCTACTGTTTGGGTGGGGCTCTCTGACTCAGGCCTGTACGGCAGAAGGGCGCTTTTCCGGGTAGGGAACAGGTCATTCTGTTTATGAAGACAAGCTATAATCAATAGCTGGGAGGAAGGTAGCGTTTTCACCCTTTCCAAGCTGCATGAACTCCAGCCACCCCTAGGAGGAGACAACATATCACACATCCCAAACGAGTGAGTGACTGTGGGGAGGGGCAAACTGAATGGTTGCATAGGTGGGGCCTGAACCATACCCAGTGATCAACCCCAGGCCACGTGCTTCCCGTTAAAGTTTCTTTTATAACTAGATACTCTTGTTTCCTGACCTACATGTGGCTGTGTTCTCCAGTTTCTAACCCTCACCTATCATGAGGATGTTCAGACCTGCACCAACTCCTCTCAGCCCCCAAGGCAAGACAATTCCTGTGATGCAAACGACTGGGAAGACATCTCAGGGAGTAGCTGTTCTCACCCTTCTAAAAATGTAAAAGAACAGCTTTTCTTACCAGTCAAGAGGCAAATGGGACTTTTCATGATCCCAAGAACCTTCCAAAATATCATTTTTTAAAAACAGCCTGCAAATCACTAATCCATTAGGAGGGAATGAAAACGAAATTATGCTAACAGGTAACGACAGTGTATGTTTCAGAGGAAGTGGCTGCCATTACAGCTCCTTTGCCCAGCAGGGATTTCCTTCTCTTCCTGGGGAGATAATCATTATCAGAAAATATTAGGTCAGGGCTCGGAATTAAACTGACACCTACTTGTAGAGGAGAAAGAAAGATCCCAATCTAAAGACAGGTCTGATTCTGTTGCCTCTTTCGTTTTTGCAGCAAGAGCTGGAATTAAACTGACACCTACTTGTAGAGGAGAAAGAAAGATCCCAATCTAAAGACAGGTCTGATTCTGTTGCCTCTTTCGTTTTTGCAGCAAGAGCTGCACAGGGAGAGGGGTAGGCAGCTGGCTCGTCCATAGAATCAAGACACTCATTACTGCGGCCTTGGACCTTGGACGCACTGCTTCTCCAGGTGCCCCTTCCTGCTCTCCCTCTCCCTCCTCCTAAATCAGAGGTTTTAGTAAACTCTGTCCTAAATTTTGTGCTTATCATCTTCTTTCTTCATAATGTCATCACCATTTTGTTCTTAATATACTGTTTGGTTTTGCATGTTGTGAACTTATATAAATAAAATCATACTCTATGTATATATTTGTCTACAACTGCCTTTTGCCTACACTGTTTTAAAGATTCATCAATATGTGCAGCTGTAATTTCAGAGTGTGATGAATATACTACAGTTTATTTACCCATCCTGTTGATGAACAGGTCTGGCTACGATGAACAGCACTGCCAAGGACATTCTTGCACTTGGTGGATACTCTGTCTCTAAAAGATGTTATATACAGGAGCGGAAAAGGTGGGTCACAGGGTACATGTACATCATCAATTTTACCCACTAACACCAAACTGTTTTCCAGGGCGGCTTTTCCCCACGTCAGTTTAGCCTAATGCTCTGTCAGGGATGGATGTAAGACACTGGATCATATTTATTATTTTAAACTGTTAATGTTTAAAGTCAACTGACTCCCTCCCCCTATTTCAGGTAGGCATCAAGTAAACAAGTTGCCAAAAGGAATTTCAGAGTTGGTTTGTGGCCTGGGTGATCCAAAGAAGTCTCAGGTTCTTTCCTCCCTTGAGCGAACTCAGACCTGATACTGGCCTTTTACTTCATAAGTGAACAAGAAGGAAATCTAAATGACACATGATATCCCATCTTGCCTCCAATTTGCTTTCTTTCTCCTTGTTACATGCTTGGTAAGGCACCACCTTTGTCTGAGAAAGTTACATAGAGGAAAATACTGCTAAAAATGGAGTATCAGTTATATAGTAAAATCAGACTGCTTACACTATTATGTCTTAGGACATTAGACAGCTGAAGAAAGGAGAAGAAAGAAAAAGCAACAACTGAGCATCTTCTACGTGTTGTCCATGGTCCCTATGTGCTTTAAAATTATTTCAACGAAGAGCCATTAATCTCAATTACGATATGGATTCATTATCAGGTTCCCGCCTGCTGGTTGACCACTGTATACCAGTGAACCAGACTTGGATGTCTCCACCAGCAAAGCAGAGGAGTGTAACAGACACCTCTGCCTCCTCTGGCCCTAGGGACAAGGGTGTGCAAAGAATCAAAACTGACATCTATGAAGACATGTGGCACGAATTCTCCCTGGCTACCACCCAGTGTTTCTTCTCTGCCCCTTGTACATTGGAACCTAGTATCACAGACACATGGTCCAGCTTGCAAATGCCTGAAATCTGAACTTGTCTAATGGAACAAAAATCTGCCAGATACCTGGATGATCAGAGAACAGAATAACAAACATGGCTGTTGGGAGTTTAATGGAGGGTTTCAACACACACACACACACACACACACACACACACCCCCTCTCCCTATCTCACTCCCACCCCTAGCTATAAAAACATAAAAAATAAAATTAGATATGAATAGTATCAGTGGGTTTATGGTACCCTCCTTTTAAGGCCCAAAGGGTTATATTAAATATTAGCCTTCCCTGGGCTCTGAAGACATACTGAACTATGCAAAAAGTCCCTTGCATTTCAGACAGGTGGACACTATTTGGCCCACAGCCTCACATTCTGATTAAGAGACTATAAGCCTGGGTGGCTTAGGGGGTTAAAGCCTCTGCTTTTGGCTTGGGTCATGATCTCAGGGTCCTGGGGTCGAGCCCCACATTGGGCTCTCTGCTCAGCAGGGAGCCTGCTTCCCCTATTCTCTCTCTGCCTGCCTCTCTGCCTACTTGTGATCTGTCAAATAAATAAATAAAATCTTAAAAAAAAAAAAGACTGTAACCAATTCATAAATCACTTACAGAGGCCTGGTATCACTTTGGTAGACTCCTCTTCTACCAAGACGTCAAAGCCCCAAGCTAATACCCTCAGAGGGCTGCCACCTCAAGTTAAGTACCCAGTGCCATTAGACAGCCATGGGGGCTAAAGAGTGCTAGGATCAGGCTCTATCTTTTTGGGAGAACCACCACATGGTTCCTGGCATATAAGATCGAAGTACCTCCACAGGAAATGGATTTCTTTGCAAACAGAACGAGTGGGATTTTTCCAAGGACTTTCTTCTCCTGGTTACCTAAGCTGTAGAGCTTCCGACAGTTCCAGAAGTCTGGGGCTTCTCTGTTTTTGCTTTTCTGAGCAGGCAGACCCTGGAGTAGTGCTCCAGGGCTGGGCAAGAATCTGCTGGGCCCAGTCCACTTGGCAGCTAGTTTGGCAATAGCCTACAAGTCTGTTTCTTAAAACGAAAACATCGGAGACTGCAGACCCTAATGATTGTATACACAGCAGGCACTCCCACTCTTTCTCCTAACTGGCAGAGACTTGATTTGATTTGGGTATTCACTGTTTCATGGGAGCCCCGGGAGGAGACAGTCTGGAGGGAGGAGTGTAAAGGCAGGCCACTTTTCCCCTAGCTTTCTCCCCACAGGGTCACTTCAGGCTGACTGCGTTCCTTGACTGAAGGTTATTTCTCCTCTCTGAAGCGGGCTCTTTCTCCTGGAATCTCCTTCTAGGCTCTAGGAGCTGGCTCCCTCTGGACCTCGCAGCTATTAGTGAACAGCTCTTGCTGATACAAGTTCCTTGATTCTACTACAATCTCACATCTTTGTAAAGCCCTCCTCAAATCATCCTAATCCCAGTATGCTGTTTCTTGCTGAGATCCCGATCAGTGGAGGTATTCTATTACTTGCACTTGAAAGCAGCCTAAGCAATACCCCTAGCACTAGATTCTAGTTCTTAACATCCAGGAAAATCACAGTACAGGAAATTCCAGGACCACTTCCTATTCTAGTTTCTAATGGAGTTAGTGTGCCCGAGGGTGGTGGAGGCAGTGGTTGGAGGAAGGAGGAGGGAATAGGTGGCACATGCATGTGTGTGTTTCTGGGTGGCCCTGGAGAAAGAAGATGATGAGAACCACATCAGAATAACCCTTACCAGTATACAGTGTTCACTGTTTTTTTATAATCCTGAGGATCAAGAGGTATAT
Source organism: Neogale vison (assembly GCF_020171115.1). Classification (NCBI taxonomy): domain Eukaryota; kingdom Metazoa; phylum Chordata; class Mammalia; order Carnivora; family Mustelidae; genus Neogale; species Neogale vison. Next base: position 27,781,657 of record NC_058095.1, on the reverse strand, counting down.
GCAGGTTCCTCTGACTGAGCCAGCCAGGTGCCCCTGTAGTATACATTTATTTATACACATTTTTATTTAAAATAACCCTGTGACATAGGGTTCTTTAAAAATCTTTTTAAAATTTAAATTCAATTTAGTTAACATACAGTGTATTACCAGTTTCAGTGTGACCTAGGGCTCTTGATTTTCAAATTACAAATGGGGTCAGGTAAGGATCAGAACTGTGAAGTAACTCCTCAAAGTTGCAGCAAGAGGATGAACCAGAGATGGAAACCAGATCTATTGACTCCAATTCTGTGGTTTTTCTCATTCCCCAGGGCTTGCTCCTCCCTCCATGAATCAAGCCCAGGAAGGCAGGATAGAACCAAAAGGGAAAGGAAGAGGCAGTGTGATTTGTGGGTTATGCTGCCCTTCTTATTTTCATCTACGATTTTTCTGAAGTTCCTTTAACATCTAAGAAAAACCACATACTCTAAAAAAACCCAACCCAACAGCTTGCAGTAGCCTGAGATTCCAGAATAAATACTGAAATTGGCAGGACACATAGTATCCTTGCTCTCAATGGGTCACGTGAGGATACTGCCTAACATCCGTCATGTGTGTGCCTGGGAACATACAATATTTATGTCTCATCCGACCCTCACATGCCTCTTTCTTGTGCCAAAAAGAACCGCCGTGTCCTACCTTCTGATCTAATCTAAAAATGTCATCAAAATCTGGCCCCAAAGACCTCTAAATTCTTTTTCAGTGCGGGAGACTTGAGTGAGTATCTTCCTTGCCTCCTAAAAGAATGGCTCAGATGAAATCATGCCAAATACTGAGTAAACAGGAGGGTTTTTTTTTTTTTTAGTGGAAACCATAATGCTATGCTGTGGCCACATTTTCCTCAGACTTTGGGGGTGGGAGGGTGGTCCCTCTGCCTCTGCCTGGATAGGCTGGAAGGCTATTTAACATTTTGTTCGGGGGAAACACAGCCCAGATTCAAGAGTCAAGACCAAGTCATAAGACTCACTGGAGTCAAACTCTGGCACCAGCCCGAACCGCTTCTAGGCAGCTGTGCCTTCATCTGAACAAAACCACCTAGAACATGCACACATGAAAAAAATCAAAGCAAAATCTAGATCCACAGAACTTCAGCATCTGGTATCTCAGGAAACTGACCCTTAAACCCAGTTTAATATGCGAATCTCTTTCCTTGAGAGCAGTTGAAAGTGGCTTTCACCACCACCAAGGTAAAATAATAAACAATTAATTACTCATTTTATAACCAATTACCAATGTTATATTATATTATATTATGCTGAAATGAGTAGTTCTTATTGATACAGAAAGATGTTCAAGATCTAGTATTGGGTAGACAGAGAAAGAAAAATACTGAATGGTATCACTTATATGTGTAATCTAAAAAAGCCACACTCAGAGACATAGAGAATAAAGTGGTGGTTACTAGGGGATAGAGGATGGGGGAAATGGGGAGATGTTGGTCAAAGGGTATAAACTTCTAGTTATAACATTAGTAAGTTCTGGGATCTAATGGAAGATGGAGATTAAGTTCATAATATTATATCATGTACTTGAATGTTGCTAAAAGAGATCCTAAATATTTTCACCATGAAAAAAGTAACAGCGTGTGAAGGAATGGAGGCATTAGCTAATGCTGTGGTGATAATCATCTGCGATATATAAATGCATCAAATCAACACACTGGACACCTTCAATTTACACAATGTTATATGACAATTCTATCTCAGTAAAGCTGGGTGGGGGCGGGGAGAAGGATGGTTAAGTGAGGGCTAACTGCAGTGTAACTGTTCAATATACATTGCTATAGTTTAAAAAAAAAAAAAAAAAGGAAGACCAGTTACTAGGTGAAGAGGTGGGCTGAACAATAGCTTTCGTGAGAAAATAACCATCAATATATATGGTAAGAGTCAGACCTGGAGAAACATGAAAGAAAATGTCGAATACTGTCTGTGGGTACTGAATTTATAAATGATTTTTCTGTGTTCTGTGCATTTCTGTAAAACGCATATATATATATATATATATGCGTGTGTGTGTGTGTGTGTGTGTGTGTGTATCCAGATTAAAAGATTTTTAAAAGGAGAAGAAGAGAGTTATTTTCAGGAAGTGCCTTCATAGCCCAAATTTGATTTTTCACATAACCAAAATTTTGGAGAAGGCTCACTGAAACCAAGAACTGATAAAAAATAATGACTAAAACAGCACCCAGTACTTAAATTTTTTTTTTCTTTTGAAGAATGGGATTAAAAAAATTTCTAAGAACTTCATCTATGCTTAGCATTACTTTGGGAGCAGTAAGAATCCATTTTGATAAGGCAGCGGTGTCTGGCCTTAGAAGATGTTGGGAAATGTTTCTGATAATCAGCACCTACTTGAGGATTAAAGTAAGAAAACAGTATTTCCACCTTTTAGTTTAAATGCTTGTTCTTCCATACTATTCTTAAATGCCTGCACTTATTTTTGGAAAAACTGGACTGACAGAGGTTTTAACTTTCAAAATGTATCACACATCCAAATTAGGCTGAGAGCTAGCTGCAGGGAAGGACATTTTATCTTGCCCCAGGGAGCATAATGCAGAGAAAATCTGAGAAAGTCACTGAAGGGACTCACCTTGCCAGCAAGATCCCCTGGTACTCTTCCAGTTGTCTCATGAAGCTGGGGTTGGGTTTGGTCACTGTCCGCCTTTCCTTCACATAGTCATAGGCCCGGTCCAGATTCCAGCCATATTCCTTCATTGCATAGGCAATCACAGTGGAGGCTGAGCGACTCACCCCCATTTTGCAGTGCACAAGGCATTTAGATCCATGTTTCCTACATTGGGGGATTGAGATAAGGAGGGAAAAGCACAAGAGTGAGTACATTTAAAAAGTTAGGTTCTAAATGTGCCCAGGTCTCCTCTCGCCCTTCTGTTTTCTTGCAAACCATCCCACCTTAGGGTACTTGTATATTATCTATCGTCAAATGTGCAGGGAGGGTAGGCAACCCTGGCGTACTCAAACAATATTCAGTGTTGGTATTAATCCTTTTAAATTCCTTCAGCAAACATTTACCAGATAATCACTGTATGTAAGACAATGTGCAAAGTACTGGGAGGCAAAGAAAAGTAAATGTTCCCTAAATGGTAGGGTTCAGGGGGAGAAAGAGATAATTAGAACGTAAAATGGTAAATGCAATGAGTGTGAAGGGGAGAATTTTCAGGTTAGAGACGGGACCCCATTTTGTGTGTCTGGAGGCTAGTGCCTTTACAGTTCCAGGGGCATGTTTTAAGGCTGGCACACCCTTGAGTTACAAGTGTGATGGTGATTCATCTGCTTTATCCAAATGTTCTGAGTTGCTTCCAGTTCAAGTTCCAGTAAGGGTTCTGTCCCTGGAGAAGAGTACAAACCAAATGAAACTAACCCTCCTCTTGACTCAGATGTAGCCCTTGCTATCACTTTTCACAACACCACCACCATGTTCTGTCTAGGGACTGGCTAGACAATCTGTGGAGTTGGATGGGACCATGTGATGCACCACGTGGCTTTCTCAGTGAGGAGGATGGAATGACTCACTACCTGTTGTTGTTTTAATGGGGCAGAAGAAAGAGAAAGCAAAGTTACCATAAAGTGACTGTAAAAAAACAAACAAAACCGTGTGGTCTCAAGATGCCAGAGCTCCTTACTTTGGATATGAACATTACTCAGTCCTGCTACGCTAATTCTGCTAATAACACAGTGTCTGGCACAAAGTAAGCCTTCAAATATTTACTAAATGTATGAATAAACTTATGGATCTGCTGTTAGGTCGTCGGCTGGAAGCAGAAATATCTCAAAATCTGGAAAAAAGAACGGTTACTCTTTTCACTAGTGTATCTGGGCTAAAAATCCTTCCCATGTGGCTATTCTAATAAAAAAAAAAAATGTACATCAGCCTAATAGGGAAAACCTACTCATTCACTCACTCACTGTATTACAGTAAACAAGCTTCCTTCCAGAGGCTTATAACACTTCTGCTGGAGACAGACACACACGAAAGAGTTAAGTACAATGCAAGGAAGGCATGAGGTTATGTGCCAAAATGATAGGAATGAGGTTATGTGCCAGATAAGTGATAGGAATTCAGAGAATGATCTGCAATAACCAAAACAGTCTCAAAAGGAAGGTAAGATTAACTTCCTACCCATCATTTAGATGTGAAATTCTGGAGTCTTTAGGTTGGTGCAGGTGTGCGTCTCTGTGTGCTTACTGATCACAAATGACTAGGACATTTTCGTTTTGTTTATGGCACCACAGGGTATTCATTTAGACTACAGGGCAGAGTGCCTCAGATATAAGTTCAGACATGTGCTCTATATTTCCCCATCAAGCTCCAACTTCAAATTTCAGGTCTATACCTGCAGGCATGGAAGGTGCTCAAAGTTGGACAATTTTAAGAATCATACAGTTATGAAATCCACCCCCATAAAAGCATTTCTTCATTTTGAATGGGGCTTTTTCACTGGATGGCTTCTAACTCACATACTGAAGGATATGAAGTCAGTTTGGAAAATCCGATTTCGTCTTCAGTTTCAGCCACACATCCCCCAACCCCTCTGGCCCTTTCCCATGCTAGTTGTCTAGATTAAGCCTGGTATCCCTTCAGGAATCCTAAACCCACCCATCTGTAGGTCGAGTCTGGAATTCAGGGCCCTGATCAGGAGGAAACACATGAGGTGCTTGGGGTGCCATTTAAGGAGGTGCTCCCTCTCAGACGCTGACCTACACTTGCATGAGCCCAAGCAGGAGGCCGACTGCCCACTCACGTGTACCCCACACGCCTCACATATCTCACCTCAGGGCTGAAACTGGCTTTTCCTTTCACTGGGACTGGGGCCTCACCTGAACTCTAGCCTCTTTGGATGTGATCCTCACCACTTGCTCAGTCTTTTCCAGTCTCCCTTCCTTAAGGAACTAGTCTATTCCTAAATACCGGATGGACTAGGAAATAAGACACAATCTTAGGTTCAAGTCCTATCTTCACCACTTGTTCCCTAACTTCTCTGAACCTCATCTCCATAGTCTGTCCCCATCTGTACAAAAGGATGATGGTATGTCTATCTGGGTTCTGGAAAATATTACATGAGAGGATAAAGTGTAAAGTACCTGGCACATAGTAAGCATGCCATGAGTGGTATTACTGAGAACCATTTAGTAATAGGCTTCAAGACTATAAAACACTCTTCCAGGTGCTAGCTAGGGACTGAGTGTATGGGCTCAAAGCTAGTGTAGGAGGATTCAGGGTAACTAAGAGGAAGAACTTCTTGACTATGGAGGTTCTGCAGAAAGACATGGAATCACCGCTGTAGGAGGACTTTAAAAATGAGAAGCGCTTCTCATCTATCAGGGATGATTTGAACGTGGTTCCATCAAAGGGGCAGCGTGGCCAACATGCTTATTTATGGTTCCATCTATTGAAGGAATATATAGGATTGGCAAGAAAATCCCCAGGGACTTAAAAAAAACAAAACAAAACAGCGTTGACATACTAATACTAATTAACACTAAACATTAAATTAATACTATTAGTTTCACTAAAAGGACCAATTAATTTTTTTAAAAGATTTTATTTATTTATTTGACAGAGAGAGATCACAAGTAGGCAGAGAGGCAGGCAGAGAGAGAGAGAGGAGGAAGCAGGCTCCCTGCTGAGCAGAGAGCCCGATGCGGGACTCGATCCCAGGACCCTGAGATCATGACCTGAGCTGAAGGCAGCGGCTTAACCCACTGAGCCACCCAGGCGCCCCAAGGACCAAATAATTTAAAGATGACATGAACAGAATGGCCAGAGGAAAATTTCACTGTTCAGTGTCCCATAAGGGTAAAGGAGAAGAATGAAAAAGGAGTTCCAAGACTAAGTTTTTCTTCTAGTCTTCAGAAAGGAGGACTCAGTATCCCACCCACCTGGAGTCATCTCTGTTCTCTAGCTTTCCCACGTCCCTTTTGGCAACTCAGACCTTCCTTCAGAACATCTTCTTTCTCTCACTCCTACTGCATTTGCAGCATCTTCCCTTTTTTTGAGCATTTGCCCTACCTCATCTCGGGCTCAGTGCGAACGAACAGTCAACAGGAGATTATCTTCGTCCAGGGGATTCATCTACTTACAGAGAGTATGGAATCACCGGCCAAATTCTCCCCAGGATGAAGGAATGTCAGTCTCCTTTTTTTGTTTAATTCCTTCTCCAGAGTACAGACAGTAAGCTGTCTACAGCTCGCAGGACCCAGCCATGTGTGGTGCAGGGGGAACATGGGTCAGGGCATGTATGTGGGACCATTACTCACTTTGCTTTAGAGATGAATTTGTAAGTGTCATTCCAGTAAGCCAGCAGATCTGTTGCTTCTTCATCATATACTCGGATGTTATGATACTCAAAGACTCCTGGGAAGAAGTTATCTATCTCTCGAGTGACATTCAAGATATACCGCACCCTGCAAGGGGACCAAGGGAGAATGTGTGTTTTACTACTCAGGCTAAATCCAATGCCAGCACTGTTCTTACTTATAGTTGACTCCTTAGGTTGAAATTAAATACTAAAATATTGAAGAAAGCTAAAAAACGAAGAGGCTATATACTGATTTGGTACAGAAACCATATAATAACAGAATCCAGGACATACCTGGGCACAAACGAATTACTGGGAGAAAAGCTGTCTACCAAGTTCAATATCTAAATTCCATTCTCAGTTTATGTACAGTTACACAGTCTCATCTTTGATAGTCTTTTGAAAATATGCCTTGTATTTTACTTCAAAGAATCAACCTAAGGTCCATGATCTGACAATTTCTCTTTAGCCGATAAAAATACCAGAAACTTAATTTATTCTTTGGAAGTCATTTGTATTAAATCAGACTATTAACGTCTACCTCAAAAGAAACAAAAAGCAACAAAAGAGGGAAGGGGAATATTTCCTCCTCTCTTTCTAAATGCTAGATTTTGCTCTGTTACTCTCTATAAACTATAAGAAAGGCAAAAGAGATGAGGGCTGGGAGGGTCAGAGTTAAGTTGGACCTAAAATTCTCGTAACTCTCTAGGCTGCAGTTCTGGCTGTCACAGCAGATGTGTCTGAGAGTTCTCGCATAACCCAGAGGCTTATAGAGAAGGCTTTCTATATCACAAATATCTTCTGCTGTCTCTCTCACTGTACAATTTCAGTAAATGCTTAGGCTTAATTTGCCAAATGGTTATCTTTTCTCAGTGCTGTGTGGATTTGGATGTCACTGGAGTTTACTCCAACAACACAACATGGACTCATTTATTTTGCTCTGCAGAAGCTGCTTCCTTTGTGGAACTACATATAGGGATCTTACAAACCCAGTCTCTGAAGTCAGAGAAATGACTACAGAAAGGGAGAGTCAGAGTTGATTCATCTTGTGGGTAAGGTCAAGAGACCAAAATTTTTCTGAAACATGATTTGAATGTTTTAACTTTGCATCAAAGTCCATTACTAGATAGGATTTTTTTTTTTCTTTTTAATTTAAAAAGCAAGCACATGCAATTGTGGAAAACAGTACATGGAGTAACTCTATGACCCAGAATATTCCTCTCCTAGGTATAAACCCAAGAGAAATGAAAAATAAATTTACTCCTAAATTTGTACATGAATGGTTACAGCAGTAATCATAATAGCTGGAAAGTGGAAACAACTCAAATGTCCACCAGCTGATGAATGAATAAATAAAAAGTGTTATTTCCAAACAAAATAACATTATTTGGCAATTAAAAAAAAAGGAATGAAGTAATAACACATGTTACAACATTGATAAACCTTGAAAATATAAAGTAAAAGAAACTCTTCTTAAAAGTGCACATATTATATAATTCCATTTAAATGAAATGTCCGGAATAGGAAAATCTATAGATACAGGAAGCAGATTAGTAGTTTCTAGAAGCTGGGGAAGAAGGGAAATGGGGGTGACTCTGAAAGGGTATAGAACTTTCTTTTTGGCTGAAAAAATGTTCTAATTAATTATTGCACAATTCTCTAAAAATAATAAATATCATCAAAGTGTACATTTGAAGTGGGTGAACTATATGTGAATTATATCTCAATGAAACTGTCAAAAGGAAAGCACACTTCTCTTAATTAAAATAAAAATGAATAACCTCCCACCTCTAATCCCATACTGCACTAATGAATTATGATAGAACAAGACTTCCCAATCCTATTCATTACAGAACCCTAAGGCAGTCACTACCAATTGAAATTAGCACTCCTTTGAATGGATAAAGAAGATAGGGCCCATATATACAGTGGAGTATCATGCCTCCATCAGAAAGGGTGAATACCCAGCTTTTGTATCAACATGGATGGGACTGGAGGAGATTATACTGAGTGAAATAAGTCAAGCAGAGAGAGTCAATTATCATATGGTTTCTCTTATTTGTGGAACATAAGGAACGACACAGAGGACACTGGAAGAAGGAGAAGTGAGTTGGGGGAAATCGGATGGGAAGACGAACCAGGAGAGACTGTGGACTCTGAGAAACAAACTGAGGGTTTTGGAGGGGAGAGGGGTTGGGGGATGGGTGAGCCTGGTGGTGCGCATTAAGGAGGGCAGGGATTGCATGGGGCATTGGGTGTGGTGCATAAACAATGAATCTTGGAACACTGAAAAAATAAAATAAAATTTTAAAAATTAGCACGCCTTGAAACTTCTTTGACATCTCTATATGAAGTGGCACTTTACTTGGGGTTCTGAAGTTAGTAGATTGGGTGAAAATGGCCTTATTGCCAAAATTAGACCTGAAAATCCCAAAATCATCCCCTAAATCCAAAAGGGGGGAGTATACATGTTTTGTAACCGTAATTCTTAATCCACAAGATTTTAAGAACCAGTGAATTTATGAAACAAGATCTAAGAAGATGTCTGACCATCTACCTATACTGTCTTTTAAGATAAATACATCTGTGTTTTATAATTTAGCATTATAAATAGTAAACGAGATGAACATGTATCATCTCCAGCGGGGTGTGTGTGTGTTATAAGTCAAAGTGTGTATGTGCATAATGTAATTTCAATACATTTGGCAAGAACTGGCTGTATCAAAGCTCAGATTTCATGTTAAACACTGTATCTACATGCTAGTTTCTGGCAAGTTACGGTCAATTTTTCTATCATCCCTTCACATTTACTGAATACCCTCTTGGTATAAAGCTTTGAGCTAAGTAGATATATGTTTTACGTAAAACCAAGATACAGTCTCTATTTTCAAGAACTCTATAGACTCAATCCTAATCAATTTAAAGTTTCCAAGTTCTATTTATTTTCACATCTTAAATTAAGTAACCAGACTCACTCCCCACTTCTCCCCACCCCAAGAACTCTTTGTATAAATCTCTGGCTTAAGTCTTGTTCCAGGTTCATTTTAGCAATTATGACATACCTTTCTTTCGAAGGAAAAGTAGGGAGTACGCAACTAATTACGCTAAAGATAACCAGGAAGGCTGGCTTATAGCTGGGAAAACAGGCAGCCAGGAACTAGCCATCCCTATTTCTGGGTGTCAGTAGGTCTTATCGCTGGGCACAACTAAGAGTTAGCATGGCCAAGTTCAATGAAAAATTTAGACATTAGCTAAGAAGTCAAAAGGCAAGAGGAATGGCAGCTTTTTGCTTGCTGAATGTCGATGGTGTTCTCAATAGCTACAATCAAACTCAATAACCATGCTGCTTAGGGGCACATTTCTTAATACAAAGTAGGTATTCTTGTTCAATTTCAGAAGCTTGTCCATTTTACATTTATAACCTACTTAGATTTCAAGCACCTTACTAAAAAAGGATGCAGACTGAGTCTTATTTTTCTTTGGATCCCTAGTATCTAGCACTGGACCTGGCCCACAGAAGATGGTCAGTAAATGTTGAGGGAATAGCTGTGAACCCGACATATGCAGAGCTGTGTACTCTTACAAGGAAATAGGAACCAAAGGCAAAACTGTGGAGGCAGTAAAAAGATCAGTGGTTGCCAGGGGTGGGGGTGGGAATAAATAGGCAGAACACAGGATTTTTAAGACAGTGAAAATACTCTGTGTGATACCATAATGATGGATGCATGATACTACACATTTGTCCAAAGCCACAGAATGTACAATACCAACAGTGAACTGTAATGTAAATATGGACTTTGCATGATTACAACGTGTGTATCAGTGTAGGGTCATCAGTTGTAACAAATGCACCACTCTGGCAGGGACAGTGATAATAGGGGAGGCTATGCATGTGTGGGGGCAGAGGTATATGGGAAATCTCTGTACCTTCTGCTCAATTTTACTGTGTACCTTAAATTGTTCTAAAAACAAACAAAAGTAACCAATAACTACATTTGTTTTAAAGAGCAGGAAAGGCATGCACATTTATTTTGGAAAGCCTTTCCTCTGAAACAGTGCTCTTTCTGGGACATGTGTGTGGGGGAGGATGGAACAGTGGGAGAATGGCCACTTAACTTTTTATTAGATTACACCTGATTAGAATCAAATGGAAGCAACTCTTAGGCTGAAAGTTACTCACTGACACCTATTTGACAGTAAAAAAGAACAGTGATTTATATCAGGGGGATAAAAGCAATTGCTTTGTGTGCTTACCCTCGGTTCTGTAAATCCTCTAGATTAGAGGCATTCCATTCTGAGCCCTGTGAAACAACAACAACAACAACAACAACAACGGAAAACAAGGTTAGGGAGTATTAGCAAATGAACAAAATACAATACTCGAAAAGGAGTCTTATAAGGGAAGAAGCAGAACTAACAGCATCTATCATGGTTCCCTTCTATAGGTCCAGTACTTTATACATGACCACATTTAGTTTTCACAAATGATAGGGCACAAAAGTGAACTTCATTTTTACAGATCAGAAAACCAGCCCTCATATAATTCAAATAATTTCTGCTCAAGATCACATGCTGGAAAGGTGTCTCCCCCAGGTTATGCGCTCTCTCTCAAATAAACAAATAAAAATCTAAAAAAAAAGAATCATACTTTGCATTTAGTTGCCATGTCTCTTCCTTCCTTCCTTCCTTCTTCTTCTTTTTTTTTTTTTTAAGATTTTATTTATTTATTTGACAGACAGAGATTACAAGTAGGCAGAGAGGTAGGCAGAGAGAGAGGGGGAAGTAGGCTCCCCGCTGAGCTAAGAGCCCAATGCAGGGCTCTGGGACCATGACCTGAGCCAAGGCAGAGGCTTTAACCCACTGAGCCACCCACTGAGCCACCCAGGTGCCCTGCCATGTCTCTTTCTCATTCAATCTGGTCTTAGACAGCTTACTCCAACTTTATTTATTTTGGTTTTCATGATATTGACATTTTTGTAGACTACAGGTTTGTAATCTTGGAGAACTCCTCACAATCTGGATTTGTCTGATTTGTTTCCTGATAATTAGATTCATATCAAAATTCTTGTCAAGAATAATATAATGCTGGTATTGTGTACTTCCTATGGCATCAAATCTTGAGGCACATAACGTCCTTTTGTCTTTGTTGGCCAGGTTGAACCTGAATTCTTGGTGGGTACCTTTGTATCTGCCACATCCCACTACTATACTGTAAAGGTTTCTTTATAAGTAATTAGTAATCTTTAGGTATTAGTGATCTTTAAAGTCAGGTGAATATCTTGTTTCACAAAAATCTTTTACCCTATGGTTTTAGCATTAACTGCTGACCTTGTCCAAAAAATTTATCTTACTGGACGTTGACAAAATGGTGGTTTTCTAATTCTATTATTCCTTCTGCATGGGAGCTGACATTCTTCTTTGTAAAAAAGAGAGTTTCACCTAGTCATTCCTTCCACTCTGAATGCCACTATGCATTCTTGAATTCTTTTTGTATTTTAGAATGTTATACAATCCAACACCATTTTTTTCCCCTGACACTCAAATTATCCTGAATTTGATCAATGGGAATTCTCTTCAAGCAGGCAAGCTCTTTTTGATATGATCCTGCTAGTTTCTGAGTATTTCCTTGCTTTCTGGCATAAGAAGTTGTTCTAGATTTACTTTGTGAGTGGAATTAGTGATTTCTCCAAGAAGCCCTGGTTTCTTTAAACAAAAAATGATATTTTGCAATAAAAACTGGACATTAATTAGATATGCTCATAAATATTGGGTGTTACTGCTTCTAAATTTCAGTGGACAGATCAGGAAATATTTAAAAAAAAATATTGAATTTATAGGAGTACCAGGTGGCTCAGTCAGTTGAGCACCCAATTCTTGGTCTCAGCTCAGTTCTTGACCTCAGGGTCACGAGTTTGAGCACCCCTCCTTGGGCTCCATGCTAGGTGTGGAGCCTACTTAAAAAAAAAAAAAAATTTTGAGGGCACCCAGGTGGCTCAGTTGGTTAAGCAACTGCCTTCAGCTCAGGTCATGATTCCGGAGTCCCGGGATTGAGTCCCGCATCAGGCTCTTAGCTCCACAGGGAGTCTGCTTTTCCCTCTGACCTTCTCCTTGCTCATGCTCTCTCTCAAATAAATGAATGAAATCTTTAAAAAAAATTGAATTTATACTGGTACCTCCAATTCAAAGTTAACACCACAAGGTTCTCCCTTTCTTTCTTGCCCCTTTGTTATCTTTTATCTATTTCACAGTGATAACCTTGGTTTTCAATAACTCATTAACTCTATTTACAAAATAACTTCAACATTACTACACCAATATCATAGCCAAATACAAATCTATTAAGTTCAAATTTTCTTTGCAGTTCTTTTCTCTTCCTATGAAGAGGTTCAATCAGAATATTATGCTCAAAAATTATTTGAATTAATTTCCTTCTTTTTAAAATATTTATTTTATTTTTAAAATAATTTTTTCAAAAGATTTTATTTATTTACTTGAGAGAGGGCAAGAGCGAGAGACAGCACAGATGGAGAGAGAACCAGACTCCTTATTTGAGCAGGGAGCCCCACACGGAGGACCCAGGACTGAGAAATTATGACCTCTGGTGAAATCAAGACGCTTAACCTACTGAAACACCCAGGCACCCCAAATTAATTTCCTTCTGTGAAGTTATCCATTTGCTATATATTTGGGTTCACTTGCTCCTGTTTGCATTCAACTTTAGGGTGTGTTTTTTCCATCTGATTTTGAATATGCAAAACTTTCATAAGATTGAAAGTCAAAAGTTTATTAAAAAGTAAACTTGAAGTCTCACTAAATTCACTTCAATCTCTTTAATCTCCAAGGGTAACCATCTTCATTAGTTTCTGGCTTATTCTATCTATGTTCTATTTTGAAAACAACAACAACAATAACAACAACAAATATATCCCTATTACCACTTCTTACATAAAAGTAGTATATTACAGATACTTTTATTCTTAACTTTCTTCACTTTACAATTGTCCTCAGAACCACTCCATTATCACAGTTCACAGAGATCTTCCCTATTCTTTCTTACATTTATATAACACTTCATTGGACAGTGATAGAATAGTTTATTCAATTAGTCTCCTATGAATGTTGTTTCATATTTGTGGAAGTGAGGTTGCTGGGTGAAGGGCCAATGCATAGTTTTGTTAGACATTGCTAAATTCCCCTCCATAGAGGCTGAAACAATTCTGCATTCCTACCAACAATGTATGAGAGTGTCACTTTCCCCACAGCTTTGCCAACAAAATATGTGGTTAAGCTTCTGAATTTTTGCCAATCTGTTAGGCATGAAATGTATGTCAGTGTAATTTCAATTTGCATTTCTCTTAAAAGTAAAAGTTAACAACTTTTCATTGCTTTAGGTCCATATTTTTTTTCCACTTAAAAAAAAAGATTTTATTTATTTATTTGACAGAGAGACAGTGAGAGAGGGAACACAAGCAGGAGGAGTGGGAGAGGGAGAAGCAGGCCTTCTGCTGAGCAGGGAGCCTGATGCAGGACTCGATCCCAGGACCCCGGGATCACGACCTAAGCTGAAGGCAGACGCTTAACGACTGAGCCACCCAGGCGCCCCTCAGGTCCATTTTCTATCTTTGGACTATCTGTTCATCTCTTTTGAAAAGGCAAGCATTTAAAAATAGGAATTTATCTATTTTAGAATTATGCATTAAATGGAATTTAGCATTAGAAGACTCAGGTTCAAGTCCCAACTGTGGGGCACTGGGCAAATTGCTTAACCTCTCTGTCTTTGCTCTCCTTACCTGTAAAATGGACACTCCTCCCACCCTAGTCCTATATACCTAAATGGGTACCTTCTCAAATCACAAATAGGAAGTTTTCCTGATCCTTACAGCCATGTGAGAATACAAAGAAGTCTATGACCCAGAATATAGTCCTCACCTGACCATGCAGGCACCCTGATCTCAGATTTTAGCCTACAGAACTATGAGAAATAAGTTTGTTTATAAGTCCCCATCCCATCCCAACCCCCATCCCCCGACCCCCCCAAAAAAATCTAGTTTCTCCCATATTAAAGTGCAAAAACCTTCTTTCTATCCTGAATTCTCTTCTAGACATTCTTTCTAGACATTTCTTCCCTTCCCTTCCTATGATTCATAGAAATCAAATCTATTTCTTCCTCTGATTTCTCATTTCCCATATGTTTCAACTTACAGCACTGATTTCTGCCCTCATCACTCTTGCTAGTGTTACTAATGACCACTTCTAATTATCTAATCCGGGCGTCTTCCATGTCTTATCCCCTGGCCTTCCATGAATATCTATCTGATATGGTTCATTACTCTCTCCTTATAGAAACAGATCAGATTGGACAAGTATCTAGCCTCACGCCTGGCATAAAAAAAAGAGTCAACAAATGTTTATTGAATGAATGACCAAATAAGATCAGTAAATGAAGCACTCTGAGAACTGTAAATGTTATGTAAGCATTAGCATCACAAGACAAGTGATACATTATTTAATTTGGCTGTTGAACTGAGAGATACACATCAAGGATGCTGTGAAGTTCCATTCAGGAAAAGGACAGTAACTGATGGGCAACTGATCTTTTCTACAGACCTGAGAGCTCAGCTGAGTTGCTTTCCAAAAAATGGGGAGGTTCTGAAGACTCTGTGCTTATTAACCTTTGAAAACAAGCTGCCACACCAAAGAAAGAGGTAAGAACTGTAAAGAGCTTCAAGGAGACAGAAGCCAAGGAATAAGGGTTGAGAGGCTAAATGGTAGCCAAGGAAATGTGACCACTTCACCTCTTAATTTAGAAGTCTAAATCCTCTGTGGAACTTTGTCCAGCTAGATGGAAATAACCCTTACATGATGGGAAAAGTTCATGGTTTTCATCTACCTGTCCAGAGAAAATTCAACCTGACGATCTAAAATGGCACATATCCAGAAACAAAATAAAAGAAAAGCTTTGGCTACTGACTCAGTGAAGTCCATATAACATGACTTGGACTGTGCTTGGGTTCAACTTGAAAGGAAGAACTGCAGTCAACGTGGTGTAATTACTTTTCGGCCCTCAATATAAATACTATACAAATTAGCCCCCTGGAGCCCTCCAAAGACTCCCCCCCCCAATGCTTCTCAGGCTTACAATGACACAATTCCATGGGGTTTTTCACCATGTTCTATATAATTATGCAAAGCACATTCAAATCTTACTAAAGTATAAAATGAAATCTTGGGACTATAATACATTTTTAAGTAAGTTAATTTCTATCTTTCACTCTGGTTCCCCTACGCTGTGCCATAGCCCAGAGGCTCGAGTGACTAATTCTTTTCTTTCTTTTTAAAATTTTTTATGTAGGCTCCATGCCCAAAGTGGAGCTTGAACTCATGACCCTGAGATGAACAGTTGCATGCTCTACTGACAGAGCAAGTTAGGCACCCCCAAATGACTAATTTCTTTTCAAATATTATCCTTAGAAATAGCCTTGTGAGGGTCCAATTGCTCCAAGCAAAAGAGAAGAGAGCACATTCATAGCAAATAAGAAGGACTGTATTCAGGTTCCGCTAGGATCGATATAACTCGATATAATCTCCAAGGGTTGGTGCCTTGTCCAAATCTTCTTCAACTTACCATACCTACAGCCACAATACTGTGAGTCACATTATGAAGGCAACCAGGCATAAGAGTTCTGTTAATTTTTCCTTCTGAGAAAAGTTCATGCTACACATCTCCAGCTGATGGACAAAATCATGAATAATTAGAATAGCCCATTTGATTGAAGTCTCATCTATTCACATATCCTTCATTTCTCTGCACCTACAGAAGTAACTACCAATTTGAGGCTTAATTTTTCTTAGAAAAGGAAATATTATTCTGTAATGTAAAAATATTAAAAAAGATGACCATCAGCAATAAAAATCGACTCATTTTTATTCATGAACAAAATTACTGGCTGTGTCCAATATTCCTGTGTTTCCCTTGTTCAACTAAGAAAGCTGCCTGCCTTTCAGCAAAGGGTCTCTGTTCACATTTGGCTTTTTCTCAGCCAAACTGGACAACCTCCAGGAGAACTGTTGATATTGAGACTTGGTTGGGCAAAGGCTTCCAGCTCAGAGAAGTGGTACACTCTTAAGGGTGTGGAAGAACTTCTTCTGGAAATACCCTGGCTCCCAACCAATCATTCCTCTCTTCTTGCTGCGGATTTTCTTTAAACTATGCTTTATACTTTTCTTCTCCATACCAGCTGGACACCTTTTTAAATAAACATCTCTGTGCACTGCACTGCAGAGCTGAGCATTCTTCTAAAGGGAGGGGAAAAATCCTGCTGCCTCCCTTCACACAATCTGCTTGCACTCCAGGCATGGCAGCTACGCACAAGATGAAATGACTTTGCAGAAAATTAACATCACTGTTTGCAGCTTGAATAAGACCTCTTTTTCCGTGTCAATTGCTAGGAAAGCCAGCAGAGCACAGACTCACAGAGGGAAGAGATAGGGGTTTGGATATAGGATATGGTGGTGCAAACAAAGGGGGAAGCCATTGATGAAGAAGTGTTCATGCACTCACTTTGTTGGATAAGAGTTAAATTTCAGAATTCTCCAGTTTGCAAGTTTTTCCCAAATAAGAAAAACATTCACAATGGAAAGAACATATCCATTCTCTAAAAAAGAGAATTATATCTGAAGCGGAGTAGGATTTCCCTTTTTCAAAAATATAGACGCACATGTTAAAAAAGTAAGACTGGAATATTATATAACAAAAGGTGTCACTGTTTATCTCTTTTGCTGACGATTAAATGTTACCGTCTTTTGAAACTAAGCTTTCTACAATGAACATGAATTATTTTTGTAATAAATAACCCAACACAGAAGAATATGCCAAGAATCATGCTAAGTGAAATAGGTCAGAGAAAGAAAAATACCATATCATTTCACTTATAGGTGAAATATAAAAAATCAACAAGTAAAACCTGACTCTATACAGAGAACAAATTGGTGGCTGCCAGAGGAAAGCTGGGTGGGGGGGATTAAGAGTTACAAGCTTCCAGTCATAAAATTAATAAATTACAGAGATGGAAGCATACAGGATAGGGAATATAGTCAATAATGTTGTGATAACATTGTATGCTGACAGATGGTGACTACACTTACTGTGGTGAGCACTGAGTAATGTATAAAATTGTTGAATCGTTATGTTGCACACCTGGAACTAATATAACATTGTATGTTAATTATGCTTCAATCAAAAAATAAATAGAAAGGAATGGACCTCATGTAGCTCACTAAAAAAATTAAATTGTCTAAGCTTTCTATAATGAACATGAATTATTTTTGTAATAAGTAAAAAAGCCAAGAGAGAAGACTATGCCAACAATTATGAAATATTAGGGTGGATATACTGGTACAAATACTCAAATTAATTTGTCGTTGATTAGAGACTAATCTGGGGAGAAGCGGACTATTTTTTCTGCTAAGAGTACCACTAAAATTTCTCTATATGTTCTAAATTATATCATTTTGGGAGAAACAAAGAAGGTAGTTCTTGAGGGGGGTGGTACTAGAGACACAGGGAAGTAATTAAAATTAAACAGATTGAACAGTCTGACAGTAACTGTATTTAATATTCATCATGTCCACATCTTCTTGGTGTTAAAATACAAGCTAATGCAAAAGTGACTTCCGAGTTTATAGCTCTGATCATTTTCTAACATGAGCTATTTTTGGCTACAGGCACTTGCCCTTCATAAAAATTAGTCATGTAACACAGACACAGTTGGGGGCAGGGTCCATTTGAATGAATGACTCATAAGTTTTCTATAGATAACACAAAAAATTCTTTCCAACAATACACCAGCAGGGAATACTTGAACCCTCGTGGAGGTAGACGCAAAAGACAACGAAGCCAAGTGCTTTACAAATGGGAAGGTCAATGATAGTTTTGCATTATGATCTACACCCAGAAACGGCAAAACACATTGGTGAAGTTAAAGTAATGGAAAAAAAGTTCCCTTTCCAGCTCACGGCTTTTCATGAGTAATTTCATAGTTATAGAGCGCTATGAATCACTGTGCAAGTACACATACTCGAGACTGTCACAAAGTTAATTCAGGGCACAAGCCTTCAATGGCATGAAATCTGACTGCCTGGTGATACAAACTCTTGAATATTCAGGGGTAAGATGATCCAATTTAGTCAGTTCCTGTGTATTTATTCCTCTTGTTTCCTGTTTCTCAGCTTCTTATCATTTCACAAATGTCCTCACCAGAGAAAGGAAGCGAAATTCAAACCAATCAATTTATTTCCTTGTTAGCATTTTTGGTTAAAGTGTGTGGGAAGTGGAAGCAAAACAAAGTTCTGACATTCCCACTGATTTTAATTATCCTTTTTAACCTTATTCCCACTACCATGTACAGATGGAAACTAAGTCTTTAATATTTGGGAGAAAAATGGGATTTTAGAAGCTTTCCTAATCCATTTGTTAGAAAGGTGTCCCTGAGCTAATTTCAGGTCACTGAATGTTCGGAAACCATGAAGAACAATTTTAAGTCACTGAAATTTTAGCAAACACAAAAATATTTGGGGGACTCAAAATGTAGCTAGCTATAAAGTTCCAAATGTTTAAAAGTCCAACAGTCTCTCATTCATAAGTAGTTCCTACCTACTCTACTCAGATATATAAGACTTAAGGCAAATTTGGCAAATCTGAAAGAATGACCTCAAAGTATCATTCTATTTGTATACACTGTATACAATTATTGCGGAGGTGCCTAGGTGGCTCAGTGGGTTAAGCCTCTGCCTTCCGATTGGGTCATGATCTCAGGGTCCTGGAATGGAGCTTTGCTCTGCATTGAGCTCTCTGCTCAGCAGGGAGCCTGTTTCCTCCTTTCTCTCTGCCTGCCTCTCTGCCTACTTGTAATCTCTGTTTCTCATTGTCAAATAAATAAATAAATAAAATCTTAAAAAAAAACCCAACAAACTATTGTGAACTGGTCTGTTTTTGACTTTTGACTGTCATGAAGAACAGATGAGATATTTAACAATCCATGGTAGAGGGGAAGGACCTGATTTGTAGCATTTGCCTACTTCCTTGGTGTAAATTTTCCCACTAGTCAATTTTAATCTACCAGCTTGACATCACCAAATGAGGAATTGGGAAGATATGAGCAGAAGCACACCACTATCTAACATTTCCACCATATAATACATGTGAATAACCTAAGAGCACAGATAACAGTTAAATGTAGTAAAAAATTAGGAAGTGATGAGGTTTGAATACTTACTACCTTTGTTTTTAAGTTACATTTAATTTTAAATATACTAAAATTTAACAGTTGCTCCTCCAGAGCTGGTATGGACTAGATTCGGCACAGCACTGTGAGTGGCTCTAAGACTTACCAAGAAAACGTGCTCAAATATCTGGGTAGGGCTATCCATTTGACCAAGGATCACTATCATTTCATTATCTATAAATTCCTTGAATTCTCGTAAGTTGCACACCATTTGCATTTCCAACTCAGTTCGTATCTGAAACAAGGAGGACATGTTTTACTAATCTCTGAAAAGTATCTCTGTGCTTTCAATCACTCGTGATTTCGAACCCCATACCTACTGTTATTCCACACTCCTAGCCTTGGAACAGGGAGAACTCAAGGTCTCTTACCTCTTTGGATGTGATATTCTCCAAATCCTTCTGCATCATTATCTCCCTTAATTTGGTTTTAATTAATCTCTCTGTTCGCTCACGTTCAGTTGGTCTGAGGAGAGAAATGGTGATTTTTCTTAGGCAGGAATTTGACTAGGCTAATTCATGTGCCATTTGATTATGCTTCCAAATTGGCAGACCTTCCCTCTATTACTCTCAAACATTTATATTCTGGGGGCATGGCAAAAAAAGCAAAAGCAAAAGCAAAAGAAAAAAAATACTTAAAAAAGTTTCTTTTCACAATGCATAGAATGTCAATGTGTAGAAATTATTACTTGAAGAGGATGTACATGTCTAAAATCCCTTAAAATATATCCACATGTATCTATGAAGGAATAAAGACAAAAAGTTATACTACTGTGTATACCACTTTAACGCAGAATCACAGCCATACTGTTTCATCAAGTATCCCTGACCACTCGTGGAGCTAGAATACCAAGCTGAGTAGAACAGTGGTATGACCCACTGATGGAACTGCGTCTTCAGTAGCTTAATATGCCACTGAATGTTGACCATTCATTACTATCGTTCTAGGAGACAGGAAAGACAAAAGAACGATTTCTGCCTTCTTCATTGAGGCAAATTCACTCCAAAATGGGTTTTTAAGGATTAACTACCCAGAGTACTTTCATCTAAAATGTGTTTCTTTTCATAAAAGCTCTCATAACATCTCTGTGAAACTGTTATCCCCATTTTACAGATAAAGGAAATAAACAGCTGAAAGGTTAAATGACATGCCAAAGATCACATACACTGGCAGGAGAACCAGCATTCTCAGCCCAGCCTAACACTCTACCTGCAGGATTATGTTGCTTCCCTTAATCTTCTGACTCTTAAAAATAAAATTACCCTTGGAACTTTAATAGAAATTAAACTATGAAGTCGACTCTCCAATTACTAGAAAGGTATTGGTTCATTGTAACTGGATGCTTCTCTCTAAAAGCACTATTTCATATTATGTAGAATTTGAGTGAGGCTGACAAAAAGGACTTTCTGTCTCATCTTTCCCTCTTACCTACTCAAGAAAGGTATCTGCTCTGCACCTCCTTATTTGGAGATGGAAATGGACTAAGCCTTCAGGCATCCTGCCTGCCCTTGCTGCCTACCACCTTATCACTGGCTGCAAAAATAGCTTCAGTAATCTCCAAAGATGGCTGCTCTGACCTCACAACCTTGGGGCTCCCCACCACTTGGGCTCATAGTTTCTCATGAGCCCTGCAGAATACAGATAATGCCTGTGCCTTTTCCCTATCTGCCAAGGCATCCCTGTCTTGACAGGATCTTAATCACGCTCCTCACCATTTTTCCTAGACATAGCTAGTGACAGAAAGTGATACATATCGTTCTTCCAATAAAAAATACTGATAGAAACAAATTTTACCACCCATGTGCATGAGTTAGATTTCCTAGTTAGCAATCTTTCTCTTAATCTTTCACAATGCTTCTCTGGGACAGAGTGGTTTGGGAGCAGACACACCTGGGTTTTAATCACAGTCCTGCTACTTCCCAGTGGTATGACCCTGAACAAATTTCTTCCCTTCTCTGAGTGGGTTTCCCTTTCTATAAAATTAGGATAAAAATCACATTGCCTCATAATAATCATATCTGCCTCATGAGGTTCTTATGAGGATTAAATGAGGTATCATGTATGAAATGCTTGACATAATATTTGACATACACTGGAGGCACTATACACATATGTTCCCTCTTCCCCTTCCTTGTATTTCAAAATACAAACTTTATTTGCAGTAGAGTACTTAAATCCATTTTGGCACACATTGTCCCTGTATGCTCAGCATTGTTTTTTAGGCTTTTCTAGTCAATTTAGGGAGGAGGAAGGAATGTAAAAAACATTACAATAAAAATACACTTTCTTGCTCAGTTTCACTAGACAAAAATCCGGAAAATATGTAAAAACACAAAGAAAAACAAAGTCACTGAAAATCCCTGGATCAGAGATTATCATTTTATGATATTATTATTTTATGATAATATTATAATATTATGACCTACAGCTTTTCAGTTTTTCTGTGACAGACATTTGGTTAGTAAATGTATCTTAAAATCCGGGTTATATGGTCCATACTAAGAGGTAACATTTAATGAGCTTCTACTATGCGCCAGGGACTACTCTTTACATCACTCTTTTTGCCTGGGGATAGAGACAGATTATAGCCAATTTTCTTTCCTTTTCTTTCTTTCTGATGTAATATCCAAATTTTCTTTAACAAAATCATGAGAAATGAAAAGAAGGGTTTCTATGTCTCATGTAAATCTGTTTTAGAATGTCCATTTTTGAGCCAGATGAGACACCCATTTCTTTGATACCCATCAACCAGCTATAAAGCATGAACTCAGTAACATTTCCCAAGATTCTGAAAGCCAGACTGATCCTTATCTTTTACTGTGGGATCTTCAAAGGACTAAAGGCTAATGAAAAGGAGGCCTTAGTATCAGTAACACCCCATGCAAAAAGCTTCCACTGCTTTTTTGCTTGCTCTGTTCACACAATTCTTGGAAATTTCACCTTTTTTAGTAAAAATAAGTTTACACTATTATCCAAACTAAGCATTTTCTTAAAAAAAAAAAAAACAACACAAAACAAAACCAAAAAAACCCGTGAACTGTTCTGGTATCCATTTAGGAATCTGAAGGTGAAGGTTTGTATGGTCAGATAGTAAGTAGCTTCTCTTCTTTCCCAGCTATAGAATACCTTGGAAGTGTAGAAAGATCAATTCAGGGAGAAATAAACATCCTGATTAATTTCGAAAATAGTCACATAAATTTCAACACATAGACCTAAAAAGGAAAAAACATCAACTCCACCTCAGGCCTTTATCCAACTCACAGTGAGATTTAATAAAATCTCACTGACAAACACCCAACAAGGCAATGGTGGGGCTGAGTCAAAGACTTGAATTATAAATTATTTTTTAAAAATATGTGAATAGAAATCAGTTTAAAATTGGCATAGTATCTATCCTAGACAGTCTTTTAAATTGACTGGAAACATCTTGTTTAATTATTGGAAACATCCCTTTAAAAGTTTCTCTATATGTCAGGGTGCTTGGCTGGCTTAGTCAGTAGAGCATGTGACCCTTGATCTTGGGGTTTTAAGTTTGAGCCCCACATTGGGTGTAGTGATTACTTAAAAATAGAATCTTAAAATGAAACAAAACAAAAAAGCTTCTTTGTCATTAATTTGCTTACCAAATGCTTCTTTCACAAATAATGCAAAGGCAGACTTCAGCCTAACTCCCTTTAAACTCAAATGTCAAATTGGTGGAATCTGAATGGGATTTTATGGTATAGCAATTCTTTACTATGGAGATTCCATTGTGCCCAGGAGTGAAACTCCTTAGGCCTTTGCAGACAACAGAAAGAATAGGGTTCTTTGTGTGGCAGATGTGTAGTGCAGACATTGACTAATATCACTGGATAAGATTAATTCTCCAAGAGAGAGATTAGGGAGGAACATGTTGCTTACAACCTCCTAGGATATAACAGAGAACACTTCAGTGATCCTGAGTTAGCTGACTTACATGTCTGTGAAGAGAGCTGGAGAGTCAGGCCGGTGGGACTGCACATCCTGCATAGCATTCCATTCATTGACTGATGACTGATCTGAGTTGATGTGGCTCTCGTAATAACTCACCCAGGTGAGAAACAGGCTGCCTGGGTAGTAGTTATGCATTCTGGCCACTTCACAAGCCTTGTGTAAACTCTGTAGTGCAGACCTGAAAGATACGCTGGGAAATGAGCACTGTAGAACTGGAGACATCAAAAAGCCAATAATCCATGTGTACCCAAAACTCTTTCAATTTTTAAATCTTAGAGAATTTGGCCTCTAGAGAATCTATTCCCTGGAGTTTAAGGTTCTCTGATTCTGATTATATTACCTATTCATAGCAATTGGCTAGACACTTCTTGCTGATGCATTATTAGGGATGGGGGTAGACAATGGCAGGAGAACTGACAACCCACTAGTGAAAAATAGGTCTGGGTACCTCTGGAGCTCATGATTCTGTAGTTGAAACCATGCTGTGGGTATGTTGTATCACTACAGAACTAAAGATCTCAACCATTTACTATATAAATATTTGTTTCCCTTGACACAGAATCATCTTACAGTGTATATTTCCTATGATTCTTAGAGGGTCCACAAAGATCACATAGATAGATGTCCCTAAGCCTTGAGGACATGTCCTTTCATGCCCCCAAAGTACTAATCTAATGACATTTATCATTCTTGCTGCTTTAGTCTCCCAGTCTCCTTAAACCATTTATTCATATACTTGAGCCACTTTCTAAGAATAGCTCTGGTTATACTAATTAAATCTCTGACCATGAACTCAGGAACCCAAGAAGGGTAAACAAAACTGAAAGTACCTCCTTCCCCCCCCCCTTTTTTTTTTGCTTTTCTTTTTTTTATTTGAGAAGAACCTTTTTAGTTATATACTTGGGAAAAGCTAAAGCCAGAAATGTTAGGAAATTAGTTACATAAGAGCAAGGATCATTCTACATTTTGTTTATGGATGTATCTGAAGTGCCTATTAAGAATGCCTAGTTCAGAGTTGGAGCACAGTCACTATTTGTTAAATGAAATGTCTTATTAGCTAAAAGTTAAAGGCTCTTTCCTACAGGAAGAGGATATTATGAGAGAATTCCATTTACAATCCATTTACATCTTTCTTTGAAAAATACTGTTTAATTCCCGCCCCCCGGTAACAAAGATGATCCATACTAACTTTAGGAAATTTAGGGACCTTACGTAAAAGGCAGAAATATTCTGTAGTCTTACCATTGAGAAATAACTACTGTTAAAGTTTTAGTAGAGATTTTCCCAGTCTTTTTGTCTATGCATAGATCTATAATAAAGATATGACCATATTTTACATATACATTTTATTTCTTTCTTGAAAAGATTTATTTATTGGGGCGCCTGGGTGGCTCAGCGGGTTAAAGCCTCTGCCTTCGGCTCAGGTCATGATCCCAGGGTCCTGGGATCGAGCCCTGAATTGGGCTCTCTGCTCAGCAGGGAGCCTGCTTCCTCCTCTCTCTCTCTGCCTGCCTCTCTGCCTACTTGTGATCTCCATCTGTCAAATAAATAAATAAAATCTTTAAAAAAAAAATCTTTATTTATTTATTTTAGAGAGTGAGAGCAGGGCAGTGGCAGAGGGAGAGAGAGACTCTCAAGCAGACTCCCCACTGGGTGCAGAGACTGACACAGGACTTGATCTCACAACCCTGAGATCATGACCTGAGCCGAAATCAAGAGTTGGACGCCCAAACAACTAAGCTATCCTGGTCCCCCTCTACATACATTTTAAACTTGATTTTAGTTTACATCTTCTTGTCAACATCTATGTCAATATTCTTCAACTAGATTATTTTAACAGTTCCATAATTTAACTAATTCCTGTTTTTCAGATATTTAAATTGTTCTCCATTTTTTGCTATTATTACAAGACTGACAAACATTCTTTCTTTTTTTTTTTTTAAAGATTTTATTTATTTATTTGTCAGAGAGAGAGGGAGAGAGAGTGAGCACAGGCAGACAGAGAGGCAGGCAGAGGCAGAGGGAGAAGCAGGCTCCCCGCCGAGCAAGGAGCCCGACGTGGGACTCGATCCCAGGACGCTGGGATCATGACCTGAGCCGAAGGCAGCTGCTTAACCAACTGAGCCACCCAGGCGTCCCAAGAATGACAAACATTCTTATAGGTAAAAATTCTGCACATATCCACAATTATTACCTTAGGATAAATTCTCAGAACTAAAATTACTGGGTCAAAAGGGCATGCAAAATGGTAAAGCATATTAGCAAATTATTCTCAAGAAAGGTTGTTCCAGTTTATTCTACCACCACCTGCAAATGACAATGTCTGTTCCTTGAGTCCTTGTCAACCCGTATAATGTAAATTAAAACATAAGATAATTAGCAATCTGATAATGGAAAAACATTTCAGTCCATTTCTATCAGGGAAACATTTTTCCTTAAGAAAAAAAATAAAGTTGTAGATTCTTTTAAGATGCCTTCTATTACTCAAAGTGAGCTAAATTCTCAGAGAAGTTTATCAAATTCTCAGAGAATTCTCTGTGAATTTCAGTTTCATTACATAGATTTAAAGGTAAGGTCCAGCTAAGTGCAATGTAGAGGATAGTGCATGTTGTCTTCAGCCGGGAAAACTGCTTCAAAAGCATATGCCCCATGTGTCTGGGGCAAGATCCCTAAAATACACTCAAGGCTTAGCTACCTCAGATACTTCAGCTGCATATAGGAGTTGGAGGCTACAGTAACTACCTTCCTGTGAAGGAAACACCTGGCCTAAATGCCACTTTGATCCATAGATCATCTTTTTTCCTGTGACTTTAAGTTCATTGCTTTCCAGATGGTACCCACCAAAGTTTATTCTGAATAAGCTAAGCTAACAGAAGTAGGACTAGTCAGTTTGCTTTGGAACATCAAAGATTGAACCAGTTTATTACTTGAATCTTCCTTCATTGTCTTAAGAATTAAGAAGATGCTTTGTACTCTTCCTCAAAATGTAAGAGAAAACACTGTCATTTATGGGACTTAGGCTGTTTGGTTTTACTTGGTACTTGGGAATAGACATGTCAGTTACATTTAAAGGAGCCTTAGTCAAGGAAGGTAAAAGTTTTCCATGAGAAAACTTTTATTTATCTGTAGAATGTGCCCTAAATCTAAAAATCTGGTTTAAACACATGACCTGTAACTCTTCCACCTCAATTACTGTATGAAATGGTAAGATTCTTAATTTCAGTTGACTCTGTTTTATGAGGCACCCACCTCAAGCCTATCAAGGTTATTATTCAAGGGCAAATGAGCTCCCTGGAGTCTCTTTTTCAGGCTCCTTTATTCCTGTTTGGCTTTGTTCTGTCCATTCTGCTCCTCATGAGGACTTCTACCACAGAACAGGCAACTGAATGAGAAACTGAAATTCAAATCCTTAATTCAGGGATAGACTCTGAATCTTAGAGTCACACCATTCCCCAGTTATATTAAATCATTTTTCTAGATAATTTAGAGTAAGAGAATAAGAGTCTATTCTGCCTAAATGGAAAAGATGCTCTCGGGCCTGGTATGTAACCTTTCCAAAACTTTAGCTTTCTCATCACTGATAAGGAGCTAATAATATTATTTTGAGGGAGTTGGTGTAATGATTAGATATAATCCATGTAATGCACAATATCTGACACATAGTTAAGTAGCCACAAAGTGTTAGCACACCAGCTCATGATTATTAATATCTATAATGTTTAGGCTTTATTTGCATTATGCAGTCTTGCAAACAGTCATCAGCAATTTTAACGGAAACTTATCTATCAATAATATCCCTGATTACCCTAAGAAATTGAACACTAATGCACTGTAATAGTATGATGTTCTAGATTTGGCTCTAGACTGGGGCTACCTTAGTCAATGTGTCCCTATAAAATTGTTCCAGCCAGCAATTTGATTCATTAATATCCTCCAGAGTCTAAGAACACCTCTGAATCTCACTGTTCACCAAGGCTTAAGGTCTTCCACTATGATATTTGAAATAATTTGAACTCCCAGGACTTCTTTAACTATGAAGGCCACACAAACAGATCACACAAAATCTTAAAAATATAAAGAGGTCATACAGCATTTTCATAGAGAACTGTACTATTTCAAATACTACTACTCACAAAATATTGCCCCAATAATATATTTAAAACTTTCATAGGAAAAAAACCTTTCATAGAGACATTAAAAGTCCTCTTACCACATTGCCTGTACAGATACAGGTTTGAATATGTGCACTCTGTTATCCGTTGATACACTGAACCCACTAAAGAAAAAAAAAAAAAGAATGAGATAAAAATCCACAAATGAGAATAGGTTACTTCATTTCTGAGTTTTCAAGGTTATTTCTCAGACTAGCAACTGCTGGCTCAATAGAAGAAATCATCAGACACTTCATGCAGAAGTTAAGAGTATAGGGCTTGACTGAAAAGCTTCAACAAATTGTCTGATTTTATCTACCAAGCAAAATGAATGGACTCCCACACTGGAGTTAGGGAATTATATAGTTTCCCAGCTGTAGTTGCAGACAAACTGTTCTGCTATATATTTCTGTTTGGAAGTCTTGTGGGTTCTTAGCAAACCTGACCCTGGTTTTATAAACTGGAGCAAACATCTTGGCCTCTTGGGGACACATTCTAAAAACACCAGGAGGTGGGGGTGGAGGGTCACTGGAAGGAATTGGCACAAGAAAGGGGTTATACTGTAGGCTGACAGCTGGCAGAGGCGGCACAAGGTTATTTGAAACAGAACATATCATCCTCTGGGAGAGCATTGCAACAGTCCCACATGCTCAGATTAAAGAGTGAGCCAACAAACTAGTTTTTCTTTGTTTGGATTCTTACCGTAGTCAGCCTAGAAGAAGAGAAGTGAGAGGCCCTGGCAAGTTGTATTTTTAACTCCACTTTACAAAACAAGACTCACTGAGTTGCTGACATGACAGTTTACTTGGGCACAATGGGCCTCCCACTGAGCTTAATGAATGGGCACTAAGATGGAACCCCACTCCTTGGCCTTTTATAAGGAGAATAAAAAGGGAAAGCTCTTACCCATCACCATCCAAATGAATTAGGGTGTCACTCCAGAGGGGCAGGACTAAGCCCATGGTACAAGTGCTACTGCAAGAGAAGAAATAGTCCAAAGGTTAATTCCTGCTATTATAGGAAGCAGTTTTTGATTAACTCTTTCAGCACAAAGATAAAGCCCTAAACTTTAAATTCTGGCACGTTAGAATGAAGGAATTTCTATCATATAACTATCAGTCTAATGAATGTGCTCTGTAGCTGTATCAGACAGGTGGTTAGTCAGGTCCTTATGCAATTAATAAAGAAAACTTACTGACTGAGCTCCTTGTATTGCTATCTCAAAAATGGCCACTGTCTAAAAAATCCAAGTGACTGCTACTGACTTGTGATTGGCAGGTTTCACCCCAAGGTCACAGCATCCTACTCAACTCCAAAAATAATTTCTAATGCCAAGAACTATTGCTGGTTGCTAAAGACCTCTGAGGTTTATGTATATTTATTGAACACCAATTGGGAAATAGTGTCTATCACACCACCCCTCTGGACAACTGTAATCTACCCCAGACCCCTGCCACTTTCTCTCCTTAAGGCTGCCATTAACCATTTTCCCTTTCCACTCAGTCTTCCAAAGGCTCTGACACTCTCTCCTTGCCAATGTATCCAGAAAAGCAGCATTGTATAGTAGAAGGAACCTCAGACATGGGAGGTAGAACAACAAAGTATGATTGAGTGCACAGGCTCTGGAATCAGATGGGCTCTGGAACCTGGGTTCGGGCACTAACTATATAATTTTAGGCAAAGTATTTAATTGCTTTGTGCTCCAGTTTCCCTATTTATAAACCGAGTAAGGGGGCGCCTGAATGGCTCAGTGGGTTAAAGCCTCTGCCTTCAGCTCAGGTTGTGATCCCAGGGTTCTGGGATTAAGACCCGCATCAGGCTCTCTGCTCAGCGGGGAGCCTGCTTCCTCCTCTCTCTCTGCCTGTCTTAAAAAATAAAAATAAAAAAAAAAAATCTTAAAACTAAATAAGGGGCTCTTGGGTGGCACAGTTGTTTAGCCTCTGCCTTCAGCTCAGGTTATGATCCTAGGGTCCTGGGATCAAGCCCTGCCTCAGGCTCCCTCTGGGCGGGAAGTCTGCTTCTCTCTCTCCCACTCTCCCTGCTTGTGTTCCCTCTCTGGCTGTGTCTCTCTGTCAAATAAATAAAACCTTAAAAAAAAAATACTATCTTGACTGGAATGTTTCTGAAGATTAAATTACATAACACAATAAGAAATGTATATAATAGAACCAAACATATAATAACTACCACTTATTGGGCAGTTATACTTTGTCAAAATATCTGGATTTGATCCTCTTCACTATTTCAATTCCTTTTGAAAAGTTATTTACCCTCTCTTATCCTTAATTTCTTCATCTTAAAACGCAGTTAACAAAACCACTTTCATAGGGATATCATAAATATTTTAAAGTGAAACAATACATATGAATGTGTTGTCATTTAAAACAAATGTTGAATATGAATTTTTTTTTTTTTTTTTTGAGTGCTCTAATACAACTAGAACTGACTTGGGGTACAGGGAGGGGGAGGGACATCATGAAAATGCATTGAAAACAGCATGAGGGGGGTGCCTGGGTGGCTCAGTGGATTAAGCCGCTGCCTTCAGCTCAGGTCATGATCCCAGGGTCCTGGGACCAGCCCCGCATCAGGCTCTCTGCTCTGAGGGAAGCCTGCTTCCTCCTCTCTCTCTGCCTGCCTCTCGCTGACTTGTGATCTCTGTCTGTCAAATAAATAAATAAAATAAATCTTTAAAAAAAAAAAAGAAAGAAAAGAAAACAGCATGAGGAATATCAAGCTTTTGCTACTGAAGTCACTGCAGGGCTAACGAAGGCTGTTCCCTAGGTGGGCTGTGTCTAATGCTTTGCACTGTACTCGCTGGCCTGTGTTACTCAACATCGAACACTGTGTGCTCCACCAGAGAGTCCAGAACTCAAGAGAATCAAATCAAGATTGCAACACGTTATCCACATTGGAAGGCTGGGCCTGAATTCCAGATGCAGAGCTATCATGCAAGAATCCAAGAGGAAGACAGCTCCACCATTATTTTTGTTGAGTACATGAGGTAAGCACAAGGAAAACTTGTTTCGAAGATGGCTTCCCAAAATGGAGTGGGGTTATTTTCAGAGTAGTTCCTTTTTCTTCCTTTCCTTTCCTTTCTTTCTTTCTTTTTTTTAAAGTGTGTGCTTAGCTAGGTTCCTAGCAACAAGTATAGTTTGGGTATAAATATGAAGGGTTTATAGCCTGGTGACAAATCTTGAAATTAAGTAACTACAGAAGAAAATACAGACGGTCCAAAAGAATGTGAGCTGTGAGCTTGTGATAAGATCCCAGTTCAAGCTGACAAGTGACAGCAATATACAGGAACCATACATCACATGTTCAGCTTATACTCAGTTCAGGCTTCTTTACATTGAGTAGCTTTTTCACACAACAGGAAAAAGAGGCCTGAATTAGGCACACCTATAATTTTTATCTAATTTACCTTGAGTTTCATGAGATTTTTCTCCTTTAAAGTATAGGTACTTATTTTAGTAGAGACTCATCCCAGACAACAAATATTTATTGAGCACCTACATGTACCAGACATTTCAAGGTGTTGGGGGTACAAAGAAAAATTATAAAGCACCACCACAAAAATATTATTTTATGATTTGAAATATATTCAGTGCAATTTGTGCAGTGAAATATATTCAGTGCAATACCAAGGTTACATTGTATATTTAAAAATTTATTACTCAAAATATAACACAATACTAAAAAATTATTATTGAAATATAACACAATACTTAAAAATACTATAAAAAGGCTAAATGAACTTGTGTATCATATCTTGATAACTATTTGGGAAGAAACGTCATAAACAATCTGGCTTCTACTTTGGCTTAGTACTGTTTTGAAACATCAACTTTTTATATTCTCAGATATAAAATGATACAAACTCTTTCAAAAACAGTTGAGCTAGAAATGATACTAGATTATGTGAGCGCCAGTATTCTGGTGAGGGCAGCACTTTTCCTAACTATCCTAGGAGCTCATTCACAGAAGATCGATGGGAATTCATAATACTAAGTTCACCAAACAGAATGGAAACTAGTTTCTATAGCTTTTCACATCACATTTTTGTCTTCCATAAAATAAAATTTTCATTTGTTAGATATGATTCAGGCAGGACCATTACCGAAGACAGAAACAGTTCACTGAGGATAATTTATTGAGCACCCATATTAGTAAACATTCTTTATGATTTCTGGGAATGTTTACAACAAAGTGAAAGAGGTAAGAGTACACATCAGATTTCTTATACACTGGGTCAGAAGAATCTGAAGTTGTTGCTTTGTATCTCTAGGAGAAGGCTCAAGTGAAGTTTCCAAGCAGTCCCTGTTCCTGTTTTATGGGGTTTCCAAGGGAGGAGTCAGGAAAAACCAAAGGAAATAGGATATAGAGTAGCACTGTCCAACTGAACTTTCTGCAATGATGGAAATGTTCTATATATGTACTGTCCATTAATGTAGCCACGAGTCCCATATAGCTAGAGTACTTGAAATGCGGTTAGTTGTGATTGAGGAACTGAAATTAAATTTTGTTTAATTTTAACTTCTTCAAATAGTCACCATGTGGTGTTACTGAATGGGACAGCGTAGATCTAAAGAGATAAAAATCTAAATCAGAGGCCTTAAAATACTAATGAATATAGGCAAGATAGGTGCTCTTAAAGGATAAATGCTTACTGAAATGTCTATTGCTTAGCCAACACCAGAGGTTAAATCCATGCAGGAGAAAACCTAAATATGGTTTACAAGCCTGTACAATTTCAGAACATACAATTAAAGGCTGTAAGAGTTATACAAGGTAACTAACAACTCTGGCCTTGTGATCCTTGTGAAACCGCAAATAATTTTCAGGTTGACTATACAAGCTTAGGTAAACACTTGTTTGGGAAACCTAATGACAGTGTGATTCTTTTCCTCCCAACATCATGACAATTAGAATCATTCCTAGTCTCTTCTTTGTGGTTAAATTCTCCCAGGCCTGGGTCATACTGCTAGCTACTACTCCACAGTTCCATTCTAGTTTCAAACCAGGAAGTCAAATGCTTTGAGACATCTGGCAGGATTTCCTGCAGCTTATTATTTAGAGTGCAAAGATCTGCTTAGCCACATCCCATAGTCTTCCCAAGGTTTCTCCAGAAGAAGTGGGAAAATAAAAAAGGAGAGCAATAAACTTTAGGCACACAAAAGAGCCAGGTTCTGAGTGTGGTATGATACCCTTAATTATGGGATGCAAAGTGCTGCTAAAGCCAAAGGTGCAGGAGTATAAAAGGTTCTGTTCTGAGTTAAAAAAATCAATTCCCTCCCACCCAGCCCTTTGAACACAGAAGAAGGAAAAAGGAAGCAAAACATTTCGTAAAAGCCAAGGTGTAAGGCCATGAATAAATGCAAGAGATTAGAGCTAAAGTGGGCTCTCTTTGAGCCCAAAATCTACTGGTACACTATCACAAAGGGTACGTGCCCTAGAATCAGCAAAGTGAATTATTACTTCTTAAAATAAAGTTAACTACATAGATAAGGCAGCTTTTTATTTCTGGAGATATAAGTTTAAATCATTTATATTTAAACAATTTAAATCATTGATATTCATTACCATCTAAGGATGAGAGGAAGGTAAGGAATAGTGATAAATTAGGAACCAAAGACATTTATTGATCATTTTCATCTTTCAAGACTGTATGACTAAGAAACAGTCTTGTATCTTACTTGTGCTCCCTGGTTTTAGGCATTGAACTTTAAGAGTAGAATAGCATAACATGTTTTTGTAGTAATTCAAAAGGCAACTGGAATAGTTATTTAAAAGGAGTTTTCTCTGGGGCACTTGGGTGGCTCAGTGGGTTAAGCCGCTGCCGTCGGGTCCTGGATCTCAGGGTCCTGGGATCGAGTCCCGCATCAGGCTCCCTGCAGGGAGCCTGCTTCCCTCTCTCTCTCTCTCTCTGCCTGCCTCTCTGTCTACTGTGATCTCTCTCTGTCAAATAAATAAATGACATCTTTTAAAAAAAAAAATAAAAGGAGTTTTCTCATCCTTCCTTTTGTGGTACCATACCTGTCATTAGAAGAGAAATCCATTCCCAGGACGATGCTTTCTTCAGTGTCTTGTCTACCATTGGTTGAAACCACTACCATATAGCGTGTTCTGTTCTGGTAAGTACTTTCTAGTCTTACAGCCTGGAAATTAAAAGACAACAGATGTATTAGGAAATGTAGAAGGTCAGCTTTAGATCATTCAACCTCTTTTTACATCAGCGTCTTAAAGCATGCTCAGGAAGACTTAAATTCTAATTCCATCTCATGTATTAACTATGAAGCCTTCAGTAAGTTACTAAATTAATTAGAGGGAGATACAATCATACCTATCCCACTGGATTATAAGAATCATATGAAATAGTGTATGTTTACATAGCACAGTGCTTGTCATATAGTAAAAGTTCAACAAATATTGGCTACTAGCATAATTCATAATAATAGCAACTACCAGGGCATTTTTTTTTTTTAAGATTTTATTTATGTATTTGACAGAGAAAGACACAGCAAGAGAAAGAGCACAAGTAGAGGAAGTGGGAGAGGGAGAAGCAGGCTTCCTGCTGAGCAGGGAGCCTGATGTGGGGCTCGATCCCGAAACCCCAGGATCACAACTCAAGCCAAAGGCAGAAGATCTGAGCCACCCAGGTGCCCCCTGACAGTAATTTCTAATTGGTATTCTTTCAGTGCTTCTCAGAGTCTCCTCTCCCTCAATTCTGTCACTAATCCCAAAGTAGCCAGGCGAAGAGAAAATGAGACGCAGTCACACAGCTTAAGTGAGCCATTTAGCAAGGCAGAGGTGAGACTGTTGTGGCTATCTTTTTGTTTCTATTCTGATACTCCTAGGAAAAGCTAGGGAAGCACAAAAAGTACAATTGGCTACTTTAAAGCTTGTTTCTAATAGAAGCTGATAAAACAAGAATGTAATGCTGACCATTCTGATTTCAAGTACACACGTAGAGAGCTGTATTACTAACTTTATGTTCCATAAAGTAATGGAGCATTTCAAACCAAATTCATTTGTGAGACTCTAAGAAAAACTAATATTAAATGGATGAAGGTCTAACCCTAGTGGGATGGGCTAAATGAACATTATGGATACAGCTATGGATAGCAGTAAATGCACATAAGGAGGAATGGAAGAGAGCAT
The DNA here is from genome assembly GCF_020171115.1 of Neogale vison. Lineage (NCBI taxonomy): Eukaryota > Metazoa > Chordata > Mammalia > Carnivora > Mustelidae > Neogale > Neogale vison. Next base: position 27,746,741 of record NC_058095.1, on the reverse strand, counting down.
GGACTCTCTGATTCTAGGAATTAAATTATTAATCAGGGGTGCCTGGATGGCTCAGTGGGTTAAAGCCTCTGCCTTTGGCTCAGGTCATGATCCCAGGGTCCTGGGATCGAGCCCCACATCAGGCTCTCTGCTCAGCAGGGAGCCTGCTTCCTCCTCTCTCTCTCTCTGCCTGCCTCTCAGCCTACTTGTGATCTCTGTCTGTCAAATAAATAAATAAAATCTTTAAAAAAAATAAAAAAATAAAATATTAATCAGAAACCCAGTGCAAGTGAACTAGAATTTTTAAAAATTATTTTTATTAACATATAATGTATTATTTGCCCCAGGGGTACAGGTCTGTGAATCAACAGGCTTACACATTTCACAGCACTCACCATAGCACATACTGAACTAGAATTTTTTATAATCAAATCTCAGATATTATTACATATCTAAACTTGGGCTTGCCTCAACAAGCTCTGAGCTAACTGTTCAGTTTCCTGAATATGTTAGAGGCTCTTTTATTCTCTGTCAAGGCTCAAATACAATGGAATTGGAACAGCTGAACTCTGCTCCTGATAATTTATATACAGCTTCTACACCAAATAGTGGCAACTGGTTGGCTAAGCTAAAACTGATAAAAGGGAAAAAGAAATAACCTCTACATATATTACCCATCATACAAGTTATTTGGCTAAGTTAGCAGGTGGGCAGCAAGCATTTCTTTGGGATATTCAGGGTAAACACTAGTTGTCTCTTTTTAAAAAGTGAGGTGTTTATTTACTCATAATATCAAGAGCATGTCAAACATTGTATCTTCCTTTGCTTATTAATATCATCATAATTTCAGACCCCAAACCTAATGGGAAAGGCCCCAGTCATTTACACTGATTTAGGACTGAGTAATAAGTGCACCTTGGATTTCTTCAATTCCAAGCTTCTTATATTGAAGCAAGGCACTTAGAGGCCCTGGGACTTGATCATGGACCTCTAGAGAGAAAACTTTGTAATTGCTAATTCTTTTTTTCTTTCTTTTTAGGATCTTTTTTTTTTTTTTTTTAAGATTTTATTTATTTATTTGTCAGAGAGAGAGGGAGAGAGAGCGAGCACAGGCAGACAGAGAGCAGGCAGAGGCAGAGGGAGAAGCAGGCTCCCTGCTGAGCAAGGAGCCCGATGTGGGATTCGATCCCAGGATGCTGGGATCATGACCTGAGCCGAAGGCAGCTGCCTAACCAACTGAGCCACCCAGGCGTCCCTAGGATCTTATTTTTAAGTAGTCTTTACATCCAGAGTAGGGCTTCAATTTCCAACCCTGAGATCAAGGGTTTCATGCTTTACCAATGGAGTCAGCTAGGTGCCTCAATTAATCCTTACTAAAAGGAAGTGGAGCTTTAATCAGGGGGTCAAAAGTTATGACAGTAATCCTCAATACCTATATCCTAAAGAAGGTTGAGATGAAATTTCTTTCTTTTTTTTTTTTTTAAAGATTTTATTTTATTTATTTGACAGACAGAGATCACAAGTAGGCAGAGAGGCAGGCAGAGAGAGAAGTGGAAGCAGGTTCCCTGCTAAGCAGAGAGCCCGATGTAGGGCTCGATCCCAGGACCCTGGAATCATGACCTGAGCCGAAGGCAGAGGCTTTAAACCACTGAGCCACCCAGGCACCCCGAGATGAAATTTCTTATAGAAAAAACTCTGCAGGGGCACCTGGGTGGCTCAGTCAATTAGCCTTCCACTTAGGTCAGCATCCTGGACTCCCGGGATCAAGTCCTGCATGGGGCTCCCTACTCAGCAGGGAGTCTGTTTCTTGCTCTGCACCTCCCCTGCTCATGTGCACACTCTCTCTCTCATTCTCTCTCTCACGCTCTCTCTCTCAATCTCTCTCTCTCTCTCTCAAAAAAAAAAAATCTTTAAAAGAAAGAGGGGAGGGAAGGAAGGAAGAACGAATGAACGAATGAACAAATTCAGCAACGCTGAGGATGGACCTGAGGTTTCAAATTTTCTTTCAGGCTTCAAGATTCAAGGTTATGAAATTAAAATTTTAAGAGCCATAACATAAAGAAAAACCTAGCACCCTCCTGGGTTAGAGGTTTATCTCCTATTCCTCCACTAGGAAAAAGACTGATAAAATCTAATAATCTAATTTAATTCATGAAGTTAATCAGAGAAATGTAATTTAAAATGGCAGTTTGTACATAATACCCTAATATTAGAATTGGCAGCAATTCCAGTGTTTCCTCAGTCTCCAAATTTTGGAGAATTTGGAATAGATGACTGAAATAAGACAATAATTCAGGTGCCTCTGACAACTCCAGTTCTCACTGAAAAGGATACCAATGAAGTTTATTCTACTTATCCATCCAAAATAATATTTTGAATTTTGAAGCTTCGCAACAATAGCAACTGAGAAAATTATTCCAATTTCAAATGCTTAAATTTGGATCCTATTACAAGTGTCAGGTAGACTCCACTCAGCAATCTAAGGACTGAGAGGTCTGAGAAGTCTGATGCCTCTGCTTTATTTCTGGTAAGAACCCAACCTGTTTGCAAAGCTCATCTACTAAAGAATGATGTTAAAACTTCTACCAGGGGCACCTGGGTGCCTCAGTGGGTTAAAGCCTCTGCCTTCACCACAGGTCATGATCCCAGGGTCCTGGGATTGAGTCCCGCATCAGGCTCTCTGCTCAGTGGGGAGCCTGCTCCCTACCCTACCCCTGCCTGCCTCTCTGCCTACTTGTGATCTCTGTCAAATAAATAAATAAAATCGTAAAACAAAAAACACACAAAACTTTTCTCAGTAACTAATTTAGATGCTTATAATCTGATTACAAGCAGTCCACAAGCACCGCCTGATAAAATAACTTCTGTCCTCAGCATCATCCAACATCAAGAAATCCTACTCCTTAAGCTTATACTGCACCTTTGCCTTTAATTTCTTTTCACCAAGTCTTACATCATGCTACTGCATGCAATGTTTATCCTTAAGGAAGCCACATTACAAAGTCCCAATGTCTAGACAGGCAGCTCACCCCATCCATCAGAGAGAAAGGTTTCAAAAGTATGTAAATATTAAATTCTAGCCAAAAGAACAAAGCAAAGTCATTATCTAAAATTAAAACAGACTTCAGATGTGACACTAATAAACTAAAGAACACTGTTTTCAAAAGCAATAGAGCTTGAGGGAGTCTCAGGATTCTATTTTTTTTTGTTTTTTTGTTTGTTTATCTCTATGATATTCTTTTTTTTAAATTTTATTTATTTATTTGACAGAGAGAGATCATTATCTCTATGATATTCTTAAGTTAAAAAATCTCTTGGATTATATTCTGCGTTACCATTAAAAACAGATTTACTTGTTGACATGGAAAGATATTCAAAATAAAGTATGAAGAAAGCTGGTTATAAGTCAGCATTTATATTTTTATCTCATTCATGTTTAAAAAAAAGGTGCTGACATATACTCTTTTCTTCACTCAATTCTGAGCTCAGTAGAAACCTTCATAGTTATAAAGGTCAGTAGTAAAACCTTTTCATCATTGTTCAAAACTGATTAGCCTTTCATATGCACACATTTCCTCCAATTTCATTCATCCACAGGCAAGTCCTCAGTTATCCACTTTTTATTTTATTTTTAATTTTTTAATTTTTAAAAAAGATTTTATTTATTTATTTGACAGAGAGAGATCACAAGTAGGTAGAGAGGCAGGCAGAGAGAGAGGAAGGGAAGCAGGCTCCCTGCTGAACAGAGAGCCTGATGCGGGACTCGATCCCAGGACCCTGAGATCATGACCTGAGCCGAAGGCAGTGGCCTAACCCACTGAGCCACCCAGGCGCCCCATCCACTTTTTAAAAACACACAAACACCCCTCCTCACCCCCCAGACATAGGTCTTATTGTTTTAAGGATTTAATTTATTTATTTGAGAGAGAGCATGAGTTGGGGGAGAAGCAGAGGGAAAAGGACAAGCGGACTCCACACTGAGTGTGGAGCCTGATGCAGGGCTCAATCCTGTAACCTGGAGATCACAACCCTAGCCGAAATCAAGAGTCAGCTGCTTAAACAGTGAGCCACCCAAGGCTCCCCAAGTCTTGTTTTAAATAATTTTATACTTTTCCTTCTCAGAAATACAGAGATCAATCAGGGAGACTAGTAGGTCTTCTGATACTCAAATTTGGCTATTTTAATCACTGATCCACTTTAGTAAGAGCAGAGGTCAGAATATCTGACATACCCTTATACACACACACACACACACATACACATGCACACAGGAAAGACTGGAAGGATGCTTATCCAAATTGCTAAGAATGATTTTCTCAGAATATAGGATACAAAGTGATTTTTACTTTCTTCCTTACACCTTCCTGTATTGTAGGATTTTAAAAAATGTTATATTTAGAAAAAATACTCATTTTCACTTTGGGAAAACATCAACATACCATAAAAAACAAAGCCAAAAAAGCCCTTATTTTCTTAAACTCTCCTGCAAAGTACACAAAAAACATCTCCTTGTATCTTTTCAGCACCTTAACGCTAATTAAGAATATAAAAGTTACTTCAAATGTTAGGAAAGTTTTTTTATATCCCAGTCTTTTTTTTTTTTTTTATTAAATGGGTCTTTGGTAATGTGCAAGAGTAACTAAAAAACCATGGTCTTCATTTTACCAGCTACAGTTTTCCTAAGTACTGAACTTAATGCTTGTATTAAGTATTAATGCATGTATTTGGAATGCAAAGCTTCCCTAGAGGAAAAAATGGTTTAGTTTTATTTTCAATGCTAAAGCAAAATGTGGGATTTGGTGCCACTATCTGTTGTTGGGTTATTAAAAAAACAAGGGCAGGACTTTCAGTTGACTATCAAACTTTTAACCTTATGTACAGGCCCCAGGATGAGAATTTTAGCATTCCAAATTTAACTCAAAACAAAAGGCCTTGCTTTGAGTCTACAAATGCTCCTTTCAGTTAGAAAAGTGCTAATTTGTCCAAAGTCACACAATGTATTCACTCATTTTCTTGAAGATGACTCACTCAATAATCTGAAACATAATGACTATGTGTTTGTAACAATTCAAAACAACTGTAGAATGGCTTGTCATTTAAACTGAATTAATTCAGAGGCATCAGTTACATTTTCTGAATTTATATTTTATAAATGTAAAGAGGTTGAAGTTGCATATTTTAGCAGGGCAAGAAAAAAAGTTAATTGCCAACTCTGCCTTCCCGAACTGCTTCCTTAATGCTCTCCTGTGGTTAAAATTATTTTAATGTTTAGAAGTGCAATCTAAATTCCAGAAGGTTATCAAGGAGAAAATGATAAAGTGATGACAGACATCGACTTGAACTCTACAAAACCACACAATTTTGGGGAAACTATATACATGGATCTGACGGACATTAAGTGTGTGCAAGTGACCATTACTATGGGTTTTAGAGGAGGTGTTCTCAAAGCACAACTCCTGGATCAGCAGCATCAACATGGCTGGAAAACTTGTTAAAAATGCAAATAATTGATCCCTCCACCTCCCCAAATCAAACACTGGGTGGAATCCAGCAAAGGGTGGGGGGAGTTCAACAAAGCTCTGCAGGTGATTCTGATGTACTCTAAGGTTTGAGTATCCCTGCGTGAGAATGTGAATGCTTTAAGAACTGTACACCACCTTTGTTCACTTACAAAGAAGTGTTTAAGATAGACATATATAAAAGTATAGACAAGATTTACATAAATGTATGATGTGATTCTCAAATTAGGATATAAAATAATTATGTAAGGATTTCTTATTTCATGTTCTTTAAATTTCAAAGGCTGTTTCTCACTCAACAAAAATTTGTGGCCATTTTAAGATGATGATAGAGGCAGCATTTGAGAGAAAAAAAATGACAGAATTTGAACCCAGAATGATTAAGTGAATGAAAAAGCAGTTAATTACCACAGAATTCAGAGACCTGATCAATTTTTTACAGTCATTATTGTATTCTACTTTTTATTTCTCTTCCTGTCCAGAGCATAGAGATCAACCATTTGAATTTAACATGCCGACAGAAACCCAGTTTCCAAGTTACCACCCCAACCTAGAAGAGCCGATCACCACATGGTTAGATGACTGCAATAACTACCTAGCAGATCTCCATGACTTAAGGTGGTTTCTTCCTCCCCACTATTCTGTATTAGCTTCTGAAGAATCTCTCTCTTGCTCTTTTTTTTTTTTCTTTTCTTTCTTTCTTTTTTAGTAATCTCTATACCCAATGTGGGCCTCAAACTCACAATGCAGAGATACTCTACTCTACTGACTGAGAAAGCCAGGTGCCCCTCTCTTAAATACTGTAGCTATTCCACATAATTCATTGCTCCAAACCTTGTAATGTTTCACACTACTGTTTACTGAACAGGTAAAGGTACTACCTCCAACTATTAATAATATAGAGGGTCAGATAGGGAATATAAATGAGTATAGTAGGCCATATGACTATTAAATGGGTAGAAATGCTCTTCACTTTTCATAAAGAAACATACTCATACCATCTTTGTTTTCCTATTTTAATTAAATTTTCTACTATAAGAAAAGTAACAGTGAAAAAATGATGACAAATGGAGACACTTGGCTTTAAAGGCTAGGAGACAATAGAATATATGCAGATTATGGTAAGTTAAGAACCCAGGCCATACCCATGCCTGTCCCTTTGGATCTAGCAAGTTTTATCAGGCGAGCACAAGGTCCCAGTGTTGCCGGAGTTTTAGATTTTTGAAGACAAGCTCCAAGTGTGGATTTTTATGTGAAATCATTCAACTTTAAAATTCTGGCTTGGAGTGAAAAACAATACCACTGTGGTCCAAATAAAATATATCTGCCATTTTGAGTCCTCTAGTTTGGAGCATTAAATCCCTATTTAAATGCCCTGTTTTCTGGTATCTTATCTTCCTTATAGTAACAATAATCCCCAGATTTGGGCAGCATTTTATACTCTTCAATATGCTTTCAGGTTCAGCTGATCCTCTCAACTGTGAGACGTAGAGAGGAGATGAGAAAGCAGGCTCAGACAAACTAAGCAATTTGTCCAACATCACATGAGTAGCAAAAGCCTAGGCCCAGGTCTCCTTTCTCTGAGACCCGCACAAACCCCTGGCCCTTTTACTCTCTCCTTGTCCAACTTTACATGTGTTTTTGCCTCAGTCAGGCCCTCATGTAGAAGGACGGACTTCCTTCTTTCTGCCAATCTAATTTCATCATCTTTTAAGACCCAGCTCAAGCTCTACTGTATACAGAAAACCTTTCTAACTAGGGCAAGTCTGCGAGTATTCTTTCTTCTGAACTTCAGTTGTTGTTATGGTCAGTAACCTACAAACTGGTGCTTATCAACAGCCTTGAATCATCAAATTATTTCACATAATTTCACATTAGTTCATATTCCCAGTGACATTCTAAGCTCTTGGATGGTGCGGACATGTAATCCTTTTTTGTTCCACATAGCTCCCAGCACTCTGTTGCGACATAATAATGACTGCTTAATGTTTGCCATCTTAGACAGTCTTTTGAGTAAGACTTACAATGATAACACTAACTTACCAGCCTGATGTTATCTTCTGGGCGGAGTAATATGAACATTGCTTGGAGATGCTGTTGAAGATCACCTGGTGAAATTTATGAAACAAAAAATAATTATTCTGCATTGTAATGCTAATAGAAAGGATTCCTTCTACATTACTAACCAGTATAAAAGAAAGTTCTGGGTCACTGAACGACTATAATTAGACACAGAAATTAAGTGTCTTAATACAATTATTAACTTTAAGTGGAAAGACAGAATGGTAGACTGCATCTCTATACATTCACTTTTAGCCTATACTACATTAAAATTTGCTTTACGTTTGTCCAGTGCAAGATACACTTGAAACCAGTATCAGTTTTGTACTATCGTGGATATTGATGAAAGCAAAGGTGAGATGTGTTGGGCTGTGCTTTCAGGCCCACCAAAGCAGCAAGGAGGGAATCCTGAAAAGTGTGATGAATGGGTTTAGAATTACCTCCAACTTTAAAAAAAGCTAACTATTTTGCCATTCTTATTTCTGTAAATCTTCAGTTGCACTTAACCTAAGAAGATTTTTAGATTCCCCTTAGAATAATGTCAGTGGTTTACAATGATTTCCATATTAGTGGCTGATTTTCAAGAAAGAGTACTCTCATTAAATATAGCAGGTCCCAAGAAATAAATATTCCACTGAACCTAATGTTAGGTCCTTTAATGTGGCCAACCATTATTTGAATACATACGTGTTTCTACACATTCCCCAAAACTAAATTGAATTTTTTTGTATTAAAGTATTATAGATTTTCTCATACTCCTTATTCTATACTAGAAAACCTGGGGCTTTGGCTAGTAGAAGATAATTAGATAACGTACTGTTATAAATGATGATAATCCGAGAACAAAAAACTTCATTCATGCCCACCCAGGTCCAGCTCTTTAACAGTCTATAGTGACTGACATAGCCACCTGATCACAGATGCCAGTGGAACCTGTTCTCATACTCGTCTTGAAATCTACATACAAAATCTTCCTCCACGTAACTTCAACTGTTAACTGTGAGATGAAATACTATTATGTGCAAGAAGTGGTAAGGGGCAGGAAGAAAGAAAAGCAGGTTAGCGAACAGGTACTTGTTTAAAAGGTCAGCAAGTCTGAAAGCCTCTCCTTTCCCCCAACCCTTTTCTTCTCTTAAAGAATAGTTTTCTTGCCTCCCCCAACCCCCATCTCCAGTTCAATGCTGGCTTCTGACCAATTCCATTACTGCAGAATCTTTCAACTTGCAAAATTAAAAAGGCGAATCATCATGTTTGATCAGGTCTGTTCTAGCACATTTCAAACCCACAGACACAATGTAAGTCTCATTTGTAAGAACCAGTATTGGCTCATAGGTATAAAACCAAGAGAAATGAAGACATATGTTTACACAAGAACGTATACATAAAGATTCACAGCAGCATTATTCGTAACAGCCAAAAATTGGAAACAACTCAGATGTCTATCAACTGGTGAGTGGAAAAATAAAATGTGGCATATCTATACACTAGAATATTATTTGGTCATAAAAAGGAATGAAGTACTGACACATACTATAATGTAAATGACCCTTGAAAGCATTGTGCTAAATAAAAAGAGCCTGTCTCAAAAGATCATTTATATAATTCCACTTATATGGAACACCCAGAATGGGCAAATCTATAGACAGAGAAAATAAATTAGTGGTTGCTTAGGACTGGCAGGGAGGGTGGAAGATATAGGGAATGACTGCTAACGGATAAGTGAGTTTCTTCTGTGGGGTGATGAAAATGTTCTAAAGTTACAGTGATGGTTGTACAACTCTATACATATGAAAAACAAAGAAACAAACAACAAAACCCAACGATGAGTGCAAACTTTAAATGGGTAAATTAGGTGAATTATATGGTATGTGAATTATATCTCAATAAAATTGTAAAAAAACAAATAAAAAAGAACAAGTGTGGGAAGACAGAGTGTTAGGTATAAACAATGAAGAGTGACTTAAGTTATACATTATAACTGAGTTAAGCAGCTGAGGCTTTTTAAAAATTAAGATTCCTTCTGTTCTAGCAATACAAACGACCTAAGAAGATTTTTAGGATGGAGAACCTGTAGAGGACAACCATTTCTAGGGAAATAGTGGACGTAAGAACCTACTCCAAGTGTTATTGGTCCAAAGATCCCGCTGGCTTCTTGGAAGGTCAGGCAAAAGTCAGGAAGCCCTATCCCTATGGTAAGGCTTCTTACGTGAGCTGGGTATGTGGAAACTCAAGTTTGTTAGTGGTGAAAAGTACTGCCGGTAAGCAAACTGGGAATTTGCTACTGGAAAACCTTAAGCGATAAGTCACATAAGAATTCATTAGAGTATTCTTTTTTTTTTTTTTTTTTAAAGATTTTATTTTTATTTATTTGAGAGAGAGAGACAGTGAGAGAGAGAATGAGCGAGGAGAAGGTCAGAGAGTGAAGCAGACTCCCCATGGAGCTGGGAGCCTGATGTGGGACTCGATCCCGGGACTCCAGGATCACGCCCTGAGCCGGAGGCAGTCGTTCAACCAACTGCGCCACCCAGGCGTCCCTCATTAGAGTATTCTTGTACCATATTATTTTTCCAACACAAATTTATTGAACACTTACTACATATATAATGCATTCTGTTAAGTGCCAAAAAAAATAGTGAGAGTGAAAGACAAGTGATTATAGCATAATACAATGCTTTTTTTCACTATTCCAAGACTGTTGGAGAAATGGAGATAAGGTTGTCAGCCTTTTAGAACAAAACAAAAGGCAAAGAAACCAAGAAAGGAATGGTATATGTGGAACTTTACCTGCATGCTTGTTGCGTCTGTGGCTAATTCTTGGTGTGGATGAGCCATTTCCCCGTGGTAGAAAAAGGGCAGCACCTTTGACAGTTAGAAAGCTCTCGCTGATGCTGTAAGGGAAAAAGTCAAAAGAAAATGGATTATTTAAGGAAGGAAATCAGAGTATGATGGAGATACATTTTGGGATTATTCTCTCTTCCATCTTCCAAAGTTCCAATTTCATAGGATGAAGTAAAAATAGAATCAAGAGAGACACTTTTATTTACACAAACCCATCTAGTCTAGACAGTTTTTCTGAAACCTACGATATTCTATATATATCACATGGTAGCAGTTAAGAATAAAGGCTTGGGAAACAAAAAAGAGGGTAATGGCTCTGAAGTCAGATCGCCCGGGTTCGAATCCTGACTCTGCTACTTCTTACCTGAGTGAGTTTTAGATGACCTAAGTTTCCTTATGGGTAAAATACAGGTAATAAAATGAAGCTATTGTGCAGATTCAACAAGGATACAATTTCTTAGAGTAGTGCCCTTGTGCAGATGGATTTTTGAATTCAAAATGCAACTAAGGTATAAAACTCTCAGTTTTGCTTTAGTAGTATCTCTAGAAATGAAGCTGGCCGACACATCTGAGAACACTTTAGTTGCTTTTAAAACTCCCAAAGCTCTACCATGAATTTAATTCTTAGTGTTTTAAATGATTGCATTTTAAGGTACATAAACATGGGTTACACAAATATCAATACTATAGAAACATCTTCATTTTTTAAAAAGATTTTATTTATTTGACAGAGAGATAGAGAGCACAAGTAGGCAGAGTGGCAGGCAGAGGGAAAGAAATAATAAGAAATAATCTCCCCTGAGCAGGAAGCCCTATTCGGGGCTTAATCCCAGAACCCTGAGATCAGGCCTGAGCTGAACGCAGCCGCTTAAACGACTGAGCCACCCAGGCGACCTGGAAACATCTTTAGATAAGAAAAGCATAAAGGTATAAATGCTTAAACTGGAGGAAACTGGAAACCCTCATCTTAATTCTTTTTAAAGATTTATTTATTTGAGAGAGAGAGAGTGCACAACCAAGTAGGGAGGTAGATGAGGGAGGGGAGCCCAAGACCCCGAGATCATGACGTGAGCCAAAAATCAAGAGTTGGGGGGCTCCTGGGTGGCTCAGTGGGTTAAGCCGCTGCCTTCGGCTCACGTCATGATCTCAGGGTCCTGGGATCGAGTCCCGCATCGGGCTCTCTGCTCGGCAGGGAGCCTGCTTCCCCTCTCTCTCTCTGCCTGCCTCTCCATCTACTTGTGATTTCTCTCTGTCAAATAAATAAATAAAATCTTTAAAAAAAAAAAAAATCAAGAGTTGGGCACTCAACCAACTGAGCCACTCAGGTTCCCCTCTTATCTCTATTCTTTTTATTTATTTATTTTTAAAAGATTTACATATTTGAGAAAGAGAGAGACAGAATGGTGGGGAGGGGCAGAGGGAGAGAGAAACTCTAAGCAAACTCCATGCTGACCACAGAGCTGGTTGTGGGGCTGGATCCCATGACCCTGAGATCATGACCCAGGCTGAAAACAGAGTCCGACGTTCAACGGACTGTGCCACCCAGGAGTCCCTCATCTTAATTCTTAAATGTAGTATTTTTAACTTGTGACAGACAGATTGATAGGCAGCCATTTTCTGTGTGTTTTAAATAACTGGAAGCATAGTTAAAATTTTATACATCAAATGACTGCTATTAGGGGAGCCTGGGTGGCTCAGTGGGTTAAAGCCTCTGCCTTCGGCTCAGGTCATGATCCCAGGGTCCTGGGATCGAGCCCCACATCAGGCTCTCTGCTCAGCAAGGAGCCTGCTTCCTCCTCTCTCTCCGCCTGCCTCTCTGCCTACTTGTGATCTCTGTCTGTCAAATAAATAAATAAAATCTTTAAAAAAAATGACTGCTATTAAATGTTGCAGGTGAGATGTGGTTATTTTTAGTTTACTTGAAATGATTAGCTAAAGGGGGAGAGGGGGAAACAAATTTTGAAATTTGGAAAATGCTAAGCTTTTTGGTAAGAAATTTTAATTTTTATTTACATTTTCTTTAAGATATAAAAGGTTGATAATTTATGTAGTTAAACTGAACCATAACCATCGGTGATCAGAGAGTAGGTTATTGCAGCCCACGGAAAAAGTTATGACCTAGGAATTTAAAAAATAAGATCCTGAAGTTTTTGTTTAATTGCATTGATTTCTATATTTATGAGAATTTATAAACTGCAGTAAGTTCTGAATGAGATTAATCTTGTCTAATATAAGTAAATGTATCTATAGACTGTGATCTCTCTAAACTAAAAAGTACAGTACTTGGAATTGTGTTCTTTATGATTATAGTGTTGGTAAAGTACTAATACACAGAAAATTAAAGATTTACACAGTGTAAAAAAAAAAAAAGTGGTGTCCTTAACAAATATTAGTTATTGTTACTGGGTCTGGGATTATCATAACAGCATCTGATTAGGTTCTAATCAGATGTAAATGATGTTACAATACTTAGTTACTAATAATAGACTCAAAGTTTGCAAAAAAATTTTTGTTTAAAATACACACACACCATGCTGAAGTGTTACTTAAAACTTTACTTTCACTGACTTGCATTCCCACATGCAGTGAAAGGATGACACAGGAAATCAGTTTAACCTATGGAGTTTGCCATGTTAACACCATTTTTCATGTAAATGACAGCTCAGCAGAGGTGGAGATTTACTGTTCAGAATAGCAGTAATATAATTAACAGTAAATATCCACAGAAAAGAGAAAATATATTGGAAATATTTCATACCAACAGACTAAGCCTTTTAAATGGGAGTGCCTGGGTGGCCCAGTGGGTTAAGCCCTTGCCTTTGGCTCAGGTCATGATCTCAGGGTCCTGGGATCGAGCCTCGAATTGGGCTCTCTGCTCAGCAGAGAGCCTGCTTCCCCTCTGCCTCTCTGCCTACTTGTGATCTCTCTCTCTCTGTCAAATAAATAAATAAAATCTTAAAAAAAATGTTACTCACAAACTTTGAAAAGGATAGAACTTCTAAAACATTAATGGCAAAATTTAGAATCATATAATGGAGGGTTCCAAGTTTGCTTATAAGTATGTTTATGCAGAGTTAGCTAATGTATTATAAATTACGCTGCCTACTCAACATTTCTGCTTGGAAATGCAATTGGTGTCTCAAATTTACATTGACAAAACAAAGCTCTGGAGTCCTTATAAACCTGATCCCTAGTCTTATCCACCCAAATTGTTTGAGCCAAATACTTGACAGTCATCCTTGGTTTCTCTTTTTTCCTGCAATAATATGTATCCTAATTCATCAGCAAGACCTGAGGGCTATACTTCCAAATATATCTTGAGTCTGCCCACTTAGTTCTATTACTACTCTGACAACATCCATGGCACCGTCATTTTTTAAAACTTAGATCACTGTTAAAGGGTTTTTTTTTTCAAGCTTTTTATTATAGAAAATTACAAACATAAGCAGAAATAGAGGGGATGATATAATGAACCTCTATATTCTCTCACATTTCAGCTTTAATCCAAGGCCAATCTTTGTTTCTTCTGAGTCCTTACTCTCTTTACCTTGTCCCTGAAGTGAAACTAATCCCAGACATTCTATCAGCAAAAAGTCTCTTAACTAGCCTGTCTGCAACCACTTCTGCACTGCTGCTATCCACTTACCAAAGAGCAACCAGAGGGATTCTATATATACAAAATACACAGATATATCATGTGTTTCCCTTTGTACTTATGAAGAAAAGCTGAAGTCTTTAGCTTAGACTTCAAGGCCCTGTAACATCCAATAATACATTACTTTTCTGATTTTGTACTACCTCCCCTTTTGTTCATTTGCTATAGTTGCACTGGTCTCTTTTATTTCTTCTGTGTTTCAGGCCCCTTCTTAGGTCCTTTGTGTTTTTTCTTCTCTTTAAAAAAAAAAAAAAGATTTTATTTTTTTGAGAGAGAGAGAGAGGGAGAACATGCAGGGGAGGGGCAGAGAGAGGGGGAGAAGCAGGCTCCCTGCTGACAGGGAGCCCAAGACACAAGGGGCTCAATCCCAGAACCCTGGGATAATGATCTGAGCCAAAGGCAGGCGCTCAACCAACTGAGCTACCCAGGCACCTTATGCTTTTTATTTTCTACGTGGGATAATTTTCTCTTGGCCTGTCACTATTTAAGCCACAGCTCCAGTATCATCACCTCTTCCCCATCCCAGTCACACTCTATCCTTATTTACTTGTATACTTGATTATGGTTATCTCCTTATGATAGAATATAAGCTCAATGAAGAGTAAGGATTTTATTTTGCTCAGTACATAATCCTCAACATTGGAAATAGTGCCAAATGCATATTAGGTGATCAATAGCTATTTAAGGATGAATCAATTCATCCCAGAGTTCTTCCCACACAGTTTTAGCTGTCCTGTCATTGCAGCAGGAAATGTAATTTAGGACAAGGAAACAGAAATCCTGTAATTTCACATGTAAAAAATAATTGTTACAGAACTCAATATATGTGGCAGATTAATGGATTGTAAATACAAATGTCTGATGATACATTAATTGGCAAATAAAATTAAATCACCTCCATAATGTTGTCAGTCGTTGACTCAACTTTATCCTTTAAGTAAGAGGCATAAAGCTGATAAACTTTTGAACTAACTTGCCAAATAGATTGGAACATGTCTTCTAAAAACAAATACAAGAAGTCATGGATGCCACTTTAAAAATCTGCATGCTGGCTGGGAGGGGCCGCCTTTATTTTGTTTTGTTTTCATCTTTAAATAAAGCATTACGCTCTTGTGGTCTGTTGCACAAGTCTTGTCTCTTGTTACGTTCGTGGTATGCACATGTCACCCTGCTGTGGGTCACTGTGTTTCAGTCACATTACGGGAACAACCTAAAACAAAATGTCTAGTGACAGGATGAGTGGGGTACACCACAGACAGGAAATGAAATTCACACTTCTGCCAACACAGCAACTGTCTGCTTTACCAAATGAAAATATTTAAAAAATACAGACTAATATTCTACCTATCACCAGACAAAGTTACAGCTGTGTGCACTTTGGTTTCCGGTAAGCAAAGTGGTCTCAACATCCACAAAAGAAGTGTATTTGTAGAGAGCTTAAAACAACCAAGCATACTTCAGTCGTTCCTTTTGTGAGACAGAAGTAGTTTCTCTTTGACAAACACTAGTTTAAGAACAAACTTCCTGGTTTGATACATTTATTGTTGCTCATGCTTTAAAGCAAACCTAAGTGTGTTCTTTAAAATGTGTGTAGTGCTTTCACACCGGGTTAGGGTAGAACCAAGGACCCTTGGTTAATTCAAAGCTACCTGGAAAATTCCTGATGGTGAAAGAAAGACCAGGAGTCAAACTCACATACAGTATAAGAGAAAAGATGTTTTTCTATTGGAATCATTTACACAAATCTCAATGAAATTTTCTGCACAGCAGATACACCTGTATCAAATAAATAAGTAATAAATGAGTCAGGAGACTGCCCTAGTAGGTATGGTACTGGCTCCCAGAGAGTCATGGCAGACACACTCTGGATGGTACAGTCAATTCTCTTTTATTCTGTGGTCCCAGATTAGGACTCTCCAGTTATCATGAAAGTGGCAATATACTGTTGGTTACAGGGATCAGGAATAAAAGCATGGCTGATTACAAAAATCCCTTATCATCACTGAGCAAAAGTCAAAGCTCTATAAATACTATAAAAAATAGGATAGCAGTATGATGGTGTGGAAGTGAAAAAATGAAATTCACAACCAACAGAGTTAGGTGGTTCAAACTGAACTTGAAAATTAGATGATTTATTTGCATATGATATATGATCATATTATATGTGAATTTTATCACATGTACTTCAGCATAAGGTAAAAGCTTAGTATATTTTGCTGTAACAGCAAGAGATTAATTTATGTAAATATTGGTCTTCCTGAAAATTCAATCAACATAGATTTGGTCTCTACTTAAAAATTTGGAGAGTAAGTGAAAACTTTTACACATTTTTTGAGTTGACCAATTCTGGACCAGAAACAGGACTTCTCCAGTAAATTTTATGGAGCCACTCAGAGGTGATTACATTTGCCTAAATTAGACACAAATCCAAAAGCTTTCTTGGTCTAAAGATGGAGAGTATTTAGCTGCTTGATAAGAAAATGACACAGGATTATCTTGATAAGAAAATGACACAGTCACCAACTTCAGAATACAACTGAAGATCATCTATTCCTCTCTTGCCATAAGACTGCTTGCTCAAGAGAGAGAAAATAATTCCTAGTTAGACATATGAATAGCTAATAATAACTAACTTGACTGGATACCTAGAGTATGCTGGGCATTAAGCTGAGCACTTGACATTATTTCATTTAATCTTCACAACAATCCTATGAAGTAAGTACTATTTTTTACCCCCAATTTACACATAAGAGACTGATGGACTCAAGAGATTCTGAGTTATTTGCCCAAGATCAGACATCTGGTAATCCTCAGAGCAAGAATTCAGACCAAGATTTGACTTGAAAGTTCATGCTCTGAATCACTCTCTATTCTGCTGTTTCAGTTTTATGATATAGTTTATGTAAAATGAAATACAATGTTTTCCTACAGAGCTTTCAACAGAACTGAATTTAAAAGTAGACTACAGGAGTGAAAGAAAAGCACTGAAATAAATCCAGATCTCAACTCTTCTCATGCCTTTTTTTTTGTTTCCCTTATCAAGGGCACGAATAGAAAGACTTTACTAAGGGGAATCAAGAACATCTGGCTGAGAGATGAATCCAGATGGGCTGGAGAGTAGAGAAAAGAACTGTAACTTCTGTTGGGAATGACAGTAGCATTTCAGTCTTGAAAATGGAGGAAAGATTACTCTGCTTTAAACAGATCTGGGGAAGCACTCTGTGCCAATCTCTCTTGATCAAAATCACTTCCTAGGGCATGAAATTTCTTAACTGGCAGTTTATTCTTAGGCACAGTGTAGAGGAAAAGGTCAACCAATGGAAGAAAATATTTAACTGTTCTGAGGTTGGAATTTTTTCTAAAGATTTTATTTATTTAAAAAAATAAAGATTTTACTTATTGAGAGAGAAAGAGAACACAAGAACGTAACAGAGCACAAGTCGTGGGGGGGGGGTTGTCAGAGGGAGAGGGAGATGCAGACTCCCTGCTGAACAGGAGCCAGACACGGGGCTCAACCCCAAGACCCTGAGATCATGACTTGAGTGGGATACAGATGTTTAACCGACTAAGCCACCCAGGTGTCCCGAGGTTGGAATAATTTTTGAAGAATGTAGCCAGTGTGATCATCCATGACCAGCAGAAAGGCTAAGGAAGCAAAAGAAAGCAACAACACACCAGGCCAAATTGCAGAGTATCAGCTGGATACACAGTCTTCTATTTTGCATACAAAATACATGAAGAGATGGATCATTTACTATGGGAAGTTGGGTTTCAGAGAGTGGATATAATAGTTTTACTTCAATATTAAAATTAAGGAAGTAGATTTTCATGTTTATAGTGTTTGTGATGTTTGGTATTTCTGCCGAAGCCAAAATTTATAGGTAAATTACATTTTACTTATAAATTGCACAAAGTGAGATGGCTGCCATTTATATAAAACTAAAATACACACAATCTGAACTGATTGTTTTACTTTTGTCTTGAGGAATATTCATCTAGGGGTAAGTTTCAAACATATTCTACCCTAACATTCTCCCTTTCTTAATAAGTGTTCTCTGATTATTTGTTTAATTTTCAGATTCAGAGGACTAGGGCAGCTTTTGTCAATTCCTTAGTTGGAGAAGAGTTCATGTCCCTACTTGGTGTGACTGTATCATATAGAAAGGAAATTTCGAAACAAAAAATATCAGACCAGAGGCCAAAAGACTACAGAACTATCAATACCACCGCCTACTGAAAAGTTTGGCTAACTCCAAATATCAGAAAGGAAACATGGCTGCAAAAGTCAAAAGCATATTTCCGAGTAGTGAGAAAAAGCTTGATTCTATAATCCTAAAGGAACTCAGGGACTAGACTATAATGGGAGAAAGTCTAAATTCAAATATCATACATACTCTTTTCTGTAATTAAACATTCCCACCCCATCCCCACCCTTGCATGGGCATACTTCCAAATGACAGTATTAGAACAGTAATCAATACCTGGAGCCTTCCCCAGGTATAAACTCCAGACACACGCCTATGCATGCAGGCAGTAGGATTATTTCTCTCCTCATAGTCAGACAAGCAGAGGTTGGGGTATATGAGTAGACCAATTATTGGCAAGGTAAAGAAGAACTTAGGACTCCAGTTCTTACTCATTAACTATAACCATCAGACATTTTAGTCCCAGCTAATCTTCCACTTAAACTTTCTTGCACAATGTCCAGCAAAACTGTCCTCAGATACAGCTGTTTGTTTTCCCCCTTTCCTACTTTCCTACAATCTAAGAAGAAAAGCAAAGTTCTGCTTGTTGAAGGCTGAGGGACAAACTCCTTCAACCATCCCGATCTTTTCCCTATAAACCATAAACAGAAGAAAAAAACACAGAAAATCCCTTTTGTTTTGTTCATTTTGGATGCTCATTTACTTGGTAAGATCTTGTGATGATTCCATTTTGCCTCAAAGATGTGCATTTTAGAAATATTCAGAAACATAATGTAGAACCAGTAATTTTACGACTGGCCATATAACTCAACCTTCCAATTTCTACAGATTGGGGTACATCTGAATTGACATTTGTTATTTTTGGCTGTCCAGTAACAGATGTCTCCTTCCTAATCTCCCTCTGGTCTCCATTTGGGGAATACCCCTAAATGTGCATGGTCTTGGTGGCCCCCAACTCTGGAACTGTAAGGGGCCTTGCAGGAACTTGGCATGTGGTTTAGGCCTGGCTAGCTGGGAAATGCTCCCCAAATCTTTTTTTTTTTTTTTAAGATTTTATTTATTTATTTGAGAAAGAGAGAGTGAGAGAGCATGAGAGGGGAGAAGGTCAGAGGGAGAAGGAGACTCCCCATGGAGCTGGGAGCCTATGTGGAACTCGATCCCAGGACTGCAGGATCATCACCTGAGCTGAAGGCAGTTGTCCAACCAACTGAGCCACCCAGGCGCCCCATCCCCAAATCTTAAGACAAGTTATCCAAAGGAGTAGAGAGAGTGGGGGACGGTCACATTCACCGTGGGGAGAAAAAGGTATAGACCAGTGTGTTCCTACTCCCTGGGCTTCCCTGAATGCCCTTGGCTCCTATCTGTTCTTGAAGCCTCCTGTCTATTAGGTGAGCTCTGACTGCCTTCTAACAAATATTCTGGTAAAGATAGTTAAAATTCATTTCTGAACTTGCAACAGAGAATCTGATATATCAATTGCAGTTCAAAGAATTTAATGACTTGTCACATGTCACACAGCTAGTTAGTTAGACCTTAGACTAAGCCCCATGTCATCTGACACTCAGGGCAGCACTTTAACCCTTTATCCTGAGTTAGTCATTCCCACAACAGGATATACTGTGGGCCTAATAATCTGAAGCAACCCAGCAGTTAAAAACACATCTGGTCAGTTCATCTAAAGAGAACAAAGACAGGATTTTACTGCAAAGCCTAGTGTGATATTTGTTCTATTTTTCACAGTATCCTGAAGACAAAGTTCAGGTTTAAGTGGGGAAAAGTTTAGACATATTCCCGTGAGGCAGGTACTTTCACACTGTTTCTTAAAGTTGCTTCTTTTCCTTTTTTCCTTAATGTTTGTTGACTGTTAAACACTGCTTAAAAAATATATGAAAAGCTAGATGCCAAAAACAAAAAGTTAGGAAGACTGTGGGGCTTAGGAAGGAGGGCAAGAAGGCCTACATGAGAAAAGAACTGGAAAGAAAAAGAGGGAGGACTCAATAAATAAAATCAGAAATGAAAGAGAAGTAACTGACATCACAGAAATATAAAGGATTCTAAGAGACTAGTATGAAAAATTAGGTGCCAACAAACTGGACAACCCAGAAGAAATGGATACCTAAGTACCTGGAAACATACAATCTTCCCAGATTGAACCAGGGAGAAACAGAAAATTGGAACAGAACAATTACTAGCAACAAAATTGAACTGGCAATGAAAAAACTCAAACTCAACAAACACAAGTCCAGGACTAAATGGCTTCACAGGTGAATTCTACCAAACATTTAAAGAGTTAATACCTACTCTTCTCAAACTATTCCAAAACACAGAAGAAGAAGGAAAACTTTCAACTTTATTCCATGAGGCCAGCATTACCCAGATACCAAAACCAGACAAAGACACTCCACAAAAAAAGGTAACTAACAGCCAATATCCCTGATGAACATGGATACAAAAATCCTCAACAAAATAGAGGTAGACAGAATTCAACAACATATTCAAAGGATCATTCACCATGATCAAGAGGTTCTTATTCCACGATGGTTCAACATCTGCAAATCAATCAACATAATATACACATCACATTAGCAAAATGATGGATAAAAACCAGATGATCATCTCAATAGATGCAGAAAAAAGCCTATGACAAAATTCAGCATCTGTTCATGATAAAAACTCTCAACAAAGTGGGTTTAGAGGGAAGAGACCTCAATATAACAAAGGCCATATATCAGTGAGAATCTTGTTCTCAGGAAGGTCCTCTTCCAAGGAGAGGAGAAACTGCCTCAGCTCAAAGAGCCCATTTCTTTTACAGGCTGAATTACAAGTTTCTCAGTCCTGTGGCTGAGAACTCTGGACTTTAACACTTCTCTTTCAAAAGGTAAAGCTTAAAAACTGTTTGGACCAAAAAGCAAATGCCCTGAATAGTTCCTTCTCAGTATTTAAATCGCCAGATGCATTGGTTACCAAGACATGACCAATTATTACTAGAGACGAAATTTAAAATAGTTGGTGGGAATAAACAAAACAAGACAAACAAAAGAATACTAACTCAGAAACTGTACAGCATTTGAAAAATTACTTCATTTGCATGATTCAACAAATGTCTTTCCAGGTATTTAAAACACACCTGCAGAAGGAATGCAAGCTGGGCTTTTAAGCACTTGGCCAAAACGTCAAACCCAAATCTGTTTTCAGATTTCTCTTTCACTCTAATGCAATGCTGCTTCTTCTTTTTAAGATTTTATTTATTTATTTATTTGTGTGTGTGTGTGAGAGAGAGAGAGAGAGATAGAGAATGACTGGGGGAACCTGAGAATGCTGAGCAAGAGGACTGACAAAAGGCTCGATCCCAGGACCTTGGGATCATGACCTGAGCTGAAGGCAGATGCTTAACTGACTGAGCCACCCAGGCACCCTAATGCAAAGCTTCTTATGAGGCTGATGCCATCCTCTATTCTTTGCTGCAGTCACCTTCTGATATCCTTGTCACTATCTTTTATTTAATACCCCTTATCTAGCTCAATCTTCTCTCCTTTCACTCTGATTTCTCCTCTAATCTTAAGAGATTCCATTGTTCATATAGATGAACATCCAGCAGTTTCTTCTCCAAATTTCTCATCCTCTTAATGTTCAAAGACCTTCACCTGGGCTCTATTTAGATTTCTCTTTTTTTTTTAAAAAAGATTTTATTTATTTGACAGAGAGAGAGATCACAAGTAGGCAGAGAGGTAGAGCAGAGAGAGAGGAGGAAGCAGGCTCCCTGCTGAGCAGAGAACTCCTTGAGGGACTACATCCCAGGACCCTGGGATCATGACCTGAGCCGAAGGCATAGGCTTAACCCACTGAGCCACCCAGGCGCCCCTCCATTTAGATTTCTTATTCCCAGAGCCCTTTTGGAAGGCATCAGATCTTGAGGGATTTGATTTCAGAAACTAAGCCCCCACTTTCTGACTAGCCTCCCCTCTCCCGTGACTCTCCTGTGTTCACTCTTTTCACCACCCTCATGGCCACTTTATCCTATATATAGATACTTCTGATTAGTTATCTATTGCTGAATAACAAGTTACTTTGAAATGGAGAAGCTTAAAACAATAAAGATCCTTCATTATCTCACACAGTTTCTGTGGGTTAGGAATTCAGGAGCAGCTTAGCTGGGTGGTTCTGGCTCATGGTCTCTTACCAGGATGCAGCAGGCATCTGAAGCCCTGAATAGGACTGAAAGATCTGCTTCTAAAATGGCTCGGTCAGATGGCCACTGATCCGAGACCTCAGTTCTTTGCTATGCAAACTTCTGTATGTGCTTGTTGAGTACTCTTATGACAGGGCAGCTGTCCTTCCCCAGAGTAAGCGATCCAGAGAGACCAAGGCAGAAGTGCAATGTTTTATGATTTAACCTTGGAAGTTACACATAATTTCTTTCTTTTCTTTTTTAAGATTTATTTATTTTTAAAGATTTACTTTTTTTTTTTTTTTTTAAAGAGAGAATGAGTGTGTGTGCAAGCAGGGGGAGCAACGGAGGGAGGAGAGAAATCCCCAGACTCTTCGCTGACCACAGAGCCCCATGCAGGGTTCAATCTCACCATCCCAAGGCCATGACCTGAGCCGAAATCAAAAGTCACACGGTCAGCTGACTGGCGCACCCAGGTGCCCCTGGCACATCATAACTTCTGCAACACACTACTAGTACACACATCAACCATATTTAATGTAGGAGGGAGAATATATAGGGATATAAATACCACAAGTCCAGAATCAAAGGGAACCATCATGAAAGCTGGTTGCTACAACTTCCACACTGGTTCTATAGCTCAGCTCACCAGAGACTTATAACTATACAACCAACTGTCTACTAGATAGCTTTTTGTTGATAGTAATGACAACAACTTTACCATTATTTCACAAACTTTTATTTGAAAACTTGCAGTCTGGAACAATGGCATATCCACCAAAATGTTCTCTTTGGGAGTTGTGTCATGGTGGTGGAAGTGGTTAGGTGTTGGTACTGAGCATCATAAAATAAACTTAAAGAAGATGTTGTAATTATCATTTGTTGAATACCCACCCTGTGTTAGGCATGATTTTATATCACTATGTCACAACAACTCTATGAAAGGAAGTCATTCTTCCCATTTCATAGATGAAGGTGCATAGAGGAAAGTAACTTGCCTAAGCTTACCAATTACACAATCAGTAGGATAGAGCAAGGATAAAAATTTAGGCCTATTTCCAAGTTTTTTTTTTTTTTTTTTTAATTCCATTCCATGGCTTCTTTAGCAGTTTGAGTTCTTTGCCTCTTCTGCACAATGCAGTTCTATTGTAGCCTACCCACCAGGGTAGCAATTGGGTTCTAAATGAGATTTCTCGGGGTGCCTGGGTGGCTCAGTGAGTTAAAGCCTCTGACTTCGGCCCAGGTCTTGGTCCCAGGGTCCTGGGATCAAGCCCCACATCAGGCTCTCTGCTCAGCGGGGAGCCTGCTTCCTCCTCTCTCTCTGCCTGCTTGTGATCTCTGTCTGTCAAATAAATAAATAAAATCGTTAAAAAAAAAAAAACTTTAAAAAAATAAAATAAATGAGATTTCTCAAACATCAGAAAACCAAGCATTGGTTTCTTTCTTTCTTTTTAAATTGAGTCAGTCCAGTGTTCAGTGTTACTTTACTGCAGTCCTACAAGTAATTCTTAAAACTCCATGGCCACAAATATTTAATACAGTCTGTAAAATACTAGTCTATCAATTTTCATTATCAAACCATTTCTCTTAAGTTGTTCTCTGCCTTATTAGGCTAAGAAAATGAAATAATTTGCTAATACACTCTTAAAAGTCCCTCAAAAATGTGTATTTTTGAGATTGTATCTTTTTAAGTTACCTCTACATCAAATGTGGGGCTCAAATCACAACGCTCAGAGCAAGAGTCTCATGCTCTTCCTATTGAGCTAGCCAGGTGCCCCCAAAATAGTAATTCTTAAATAAAAAAACAAAGGGGAATAGAGAAAGGCATGGCAAAATACGCTGACTGTCTTTTAAATCTATTGCCTGGTTTTCTTTACTATCACCACACTGACTTTAAAGTCCTTGGGCATGACTTATTTTGCTAAGCATGATACGCTCTAGTTCCATCCATGTTGTTGCAAATGGCAAGATTTCGTTTCTTTTGATGGCTGCATAGTATTCCATTGTGCATATATACCACATCTTCTTTATCCATTCATCTGTTGATGGACATCTAGGTTCTTTCCATAGTCTGGCTATTGTGGACATTGCTGCTATAAACATTCGGGTGCACGTGCTCCTTTGGATCACTACATTTGTATCTTTAGGGTAAGAAAGATAACTATCATATGATCTCCCTGATATGAGGAAGTGGTGATGCAACATGGGGGCTTAAGTGGGTAGGAGAAGAATCCATGAAACAAGATGGGATAGGGAGGGAGACAAACCATAAGTGACTCTTAATCTCACAAAACAAACTGTGGATTGCTGGGGGGAGGGGGGTTGGGAGAAGGGGGGTAGGGTTATGGACATTGGGGAGGGTATGTGCTTTTGGGTAAATTGGAAGGGGAGGTGAACCATAAGAGACTATGGACTCTGAAAAACAATCTGAGGGGTTTGAAGTGGCGGCGGGGTGGGAGGTTGGGGTACCAGGTGGTGGGTATTATAGAGGGCACGGCTTGCATGGAGCACTGGGTGTGGTGAAAAAATAATGAATACTGTTTTTCTGAAAATAAATAAATTGGAAAAAAAAAGTCCTTGGGCAAATCCTTATTTTTATAACTATTTTAATGCATATTACAGATCACCCTGGCCCTGTACTAACACACAATGAAATCCAAGAGGAACACTGTTGCCAGGGTTTAGGTTCTGACACCTAAAAACAGTTAACTTTTGTAAAATAGTGATGATGATGATGGAGGAAGAGAAGGAAGAAGAGAAGAAGAGAAAAGAAAAACAAATAGCAAAAAGCAAAGTTCAAAGGACAATTGAAGGAGTTGTTAAAAAAAAGAAAAAGAAAAAGAAAGCAAATAGCAGTGTCAGGCCTTAATTAGCTCACGGTTTTTAACCAATCCAATGTTCCTTGCTTCCTACTTTTTTCCTCCTTAATCTTTACAGACTCATCATAGAATGCACCACCACTAGAGACAGAAAAGTTTACCCCACTGGTTCCTTGCAAATTTAATATCTTGAGTTTTCTTTTCTTTTTTTTTTTTTTAAGATTTTATTTATTTATTTGACAGAGAGAGATCACAAGTAGGCAGAGAGGCAGGCAGAGAGAGAGAGAGGAGGAGGAAGCAGGCTCCCTGCTGAGCAGAGAGCCGGACGCGGGACTCGATCCCAGGACCCTGAGATCATGACCTGAGCCGAAGGCAGCGGCTTAACCCACTGAGCCACCCAGGCGCCCCAATATCTTGAGTTTTCTTGATGGCTGATCTAATATTTAATAATTAACTTTTCAAATTTACTAAATGTTACATTTTAGATCAATTTATGAAGAAGCAATGAACCAAGGCACTTCCTTCTCTGTTTTCCAAATACTATTCATAAGAAATCAGAAAGCTAGAGACAAAGAGATCACACAGTAGTATTTTGCAATACTCTAGAGTGCAATCTGAAGCAATGAGAATTCCAAACATTTTAGTTAGGATTTAGAAAAAAAGAAAAATATTCCAATCAAAATGATCCAAGTGTAAATTACAATTTCATATGTGTTTTAAAGAAAAAAAGTTAAAACATCACATATTTTCGGGGCACCTGGCTGGTTCAGTCAGTGAAGCATGCAACTCTTGATCTTGGGGTTGTTAAATTTAAGTCCCATGTTGGGTGTAGAGATCACTTAAAAATAAAATATTTTATTTATTTATTTGACAGATGATGATCATAAGTAGGCAGAGAAGCAGGCAGAGGGAAAGAGAGGGGGAGGCAGGATCCCCACCGAGCAGAGAGCCCAATGTGGGACTTGATCCCAGGACCCTGGGATCATGACCTGAGCCGAAGGCAGAGGCTTTAACCCACTGAGCCACTCAGGCACCCCAAAAATAAAATCTTTAAAAAAAAAAAAAGTCACATTATTTGCCCCCGTGTAGCAACAGACATTGCACTACAATCCCATACCTAGACTGGTTTTAGGTACTGGTTGAACAATGTCCTATAAGCTCCCAATGGCAACTCAAGACACGGAAAAGCATAAGGAACAAAAGGTAATGATTTTAACTGCCAAAGGCAAAATTTTTGCACAATAACTGGAAGGAGTGCTGCAATCCTAATCCTACCATTTTCTCACATGGTAGTAGGCAGCTAGGAGGCTATATGTGAGTCTCGTAGACTTGCTCTGTCATCGGGAGACCCTAACACTCCAGAGATTCATCCTTTAAATATATAAACACAGGGGATCACAGTTTCTAAAAGGAAGGTGGGAAGATATTCCATCTTAGTAAAACAAGAAGATATGCTCCATTTCATTCTTTTTTGTAAAACAAGAAAGGAAGAATAATGAGAGACATGGATATGGCCTTATCATTGGAGAACAAAAGGTGATACTATAGACAGCTTGATAAGGTTAAACAACCAGTTACAAGTGAAGCATGGCTTTCCAGACTAGTCAGGTGGAAGAGTGAAGGCTTGCATACACAAAGGGCAAAAGATAGAGAAACATTTTTTTCTTTTGGCTGTATGAGTTGGTAAGTTTATTTATATTTACTGTGAATGCTGACTTATGTTTTCTATTTACATTGCTTTTATTTTTCTTTTATATTTTCTGTCATCTATTAGGGTAAAAAATAATACATTCTATTTCTATCTTAACGTGCATATCTTAAAACCTTAATAAGTAAATGTAACGCAGCAAATCAATAGTTTTACATTGTAGACATGTTTTTTTCTAAATAAGGCTGTCCTGGAGTAGGCCCAGTAATGTGCCTTAAAAAAATCAATGTAGTTTAAAATACCAGTTTTTAAGTGTTAAGGAAATTAAAAATCCTACACATACATATGTCTTACTTTTAAAAATAAAGGTTGGGTCTCAGCCATACTCTAAAAACGAGGATACTTGGGTGTAGGAAAGGAAAATAAAAACTAGAGCTCACTAACAAAATGCTGATTAAGTCACAATGCCCTTTCGGTAACTCAAGACCCAAAACCAAATTCTGCTAGAGTCAGGGGGAAAAAAAAAGGGAAGTGGCTGTATAACAAATTACCTGGACTTCCGCTTAAGAAAAAGGCCATAATCAGGCAAAAAAAAAAAAAAAAAAAAAGTATGCATGTGTAGAACGGGAGGGTAAAAAGCGGGAGTGGAAATAGCTCTTAGCAGAGGAAGGTGACATCGTGGGTGCTGGTTTTCTCTTTCTGCAAATCTCTCTTTAATGATATTGTTATACTGTGTTTTCAATTTTTAAAACGGAGCCTCCCCTCCCCCCCTCCAAAAGAAGAGAGCAGAACAGGAAAACACATCGTGGGAACGGAGTCAAGCACACAGATGTTTTGCGTAAGCTGCTTTTCAGAGACATCTGCCTTTGTGCAAGACTTGAAAAAGTAAAGCTGTTGTCAACAAGTTCTCCAAAGTGAGGAGGGGAGGGGCCTGAGAGAAAGTGAGCTGTGAAGAAACCAGCAATTAGAACCCTAAGGGCTGAAAAACACAGTTTCTTAGATGAAGTTCCTCATTTATGAGCCACCTCTCTGCCCAAATGCTTTGCCCTCAGCAATGTCTGCTACTCAGACAAGGAGGACTCAAGCTGCCCACATGTCTCCAGGCCAGTGGCTGAAGCTCTAGCAGCAGGGCCACTCAGCTCTTAGCAGTGCTGGCCTATCTCTGTAAGCGAGAGATAGGGCACAATCTCCTATGGAAAAATCTGAGTGGGAAGCAAGATGCTCTACTCCTCCCTTCTTGTTCCAACTCCAAATAAAAATGCTTATTATGCACAAAAGAATTCATGTAAAAGCAAAGATAATAAATAGTTTACCTGTTCCTATTCTCTTGCTTTTATTAAATTTTATTCTGTTTAGCAAGATGAATACTCCTAGATCTATATTGTTCACTTTCCCATGTAAGGCAGTGCCTTCGCCCTGCTTTACATAGTGCCCAGTCTAACGCCAGGTATAAAGTGTTTCGTAAATGTGATCTGCAAATGATAACACGGCCGGTGCTGAAGATTCAAGCGCACTTTGGAGGACAATACAGTGTGAAAGTCACCGTGTAAAACCTCTTTTCTGGTGCTCACGTATCAAGTGCCTAAGCCCACATGTCTGCAAAACAGACTACAGGAAAAGGCTGCCTCTTTGTTGTTTGCAGTCTTCAATCATGCCTGATGCGAGTGGGGAGCTTCTACTCACAAAAGAACTTTCCACTCGCTTGCAAAGTTCTCACAAAGTTCTATTTAGCCTTCCGTGTTGAACTTCCCTTTTCTGAGAAGTTGGGTGTGTTATGTGGGTTACTGTCCTACATCTGCCTTCTGGGCAAGTTAACTGCGAAAGATTTTAGACACCCCTTGTTCAGGCACAGGAGCCTCTGCTATGTCCTATAAAAGCTCCACTTACTGCTATCATGACAATGGAGCTGATAATTTGTAGGTTTATGTAAATTTGTTAGGACAAAGCTACCTAAACTGTAAATCTAATCTCACTATACTGTGCAAAAGTAGAGGAAGGGCTGCAATAAAGATGGGGAGAGGTAAGCAGGGCACAGATCTGAAAGGTCTTACATGACTTGCCAAAGAATTTGGACTTTATTCTGAGGATAACAGCAATCCGAAATTTGCATTCTCAGAAAGATTTCTCCGACTACAGCATGGAGAATGGATTGGAAAGTGTTTGGGTGCCTAGGTAGCTCGGTTGGTTGGTTGGTTGAGCCTTCAGCTGTGGTCATGATCCCAGAGTTCTGGAATCGAGTCCCGCATCGGGCTCCCAGCTCTGCGGGGGTTGGGGGGGTGTCTGCTTCTCCCTCTGACCTTCTCCTCTCTCATGCTCTCTCTCACTCTCTCTCAAATAAATACAATCTTAAAAGAAAAAAAAAAAACTTAGAAAAAGGGAGATAGATGTTACTTGTATTCCAGGTGAGAAACAAGGGTGGTTTGAGCTGAGCTAAGGGAATGAAGAAAGATAGATATCTTGGGGGATATCTGTCTTACTTTCTGGTACAAATGGAAGATTTGTTCCATAAAGAAATTCAAATTGTCCGAAAAACCTGAGAGAGAAAAGCCTTGATTACTCAAATTCCTTGCCCTCAAAGAATTTCTTTTTCTTTGTAACTCCTGGCTCTTCAGACAGATCCTTTTTTCCCTTTAACAAATTCCAATGCTTCCAAGACTCTCACCCAGGAGGGTCAAAGAAACAAGTGTATTTACATGGCTCTTAGCTTTCATACCACCTGCTCTGGCCAAACTTTTCTC
The DNA here is from genome assembly GCF_020171115.1 of Neogale vison. Classification (NCBI taxonomy): domain Eukaryota; kingdom Metazoa; phylum Chordata; class Mammalia; order Carnivora; family Mustelidae; genus Neogale; species Neogale vison. Next base: position 27,717,111 of record NC_058095.1, on the reverse strand, counting down.
GAACTAGCTTTCTTTCTTTTGAGTTATATTTTGTTAACCCTCAGATTTTGAGCTAAAATCTGCCTTACCCTACCTTTCTGCCAGCTGACAGCCAATCATCCTGGACAAGTCCGAGAACCTTACAGGCAATTCTTCCTCACGTCACTTTGTTATCGCACATGTCTGTATCATTTCCTGCCAGGCACCAAACTCCCCGCATCAAGGAAGAACAGCTGAGGAGAATGTTTTTACACAAAGGACTTCCCTCCTTTCTTCTCCCCCATTAAACGGATATGACAACATACTGATGATACAGTGAGGCTCAAGTTTAAATGAAAGATAATGCAGGTAGGTTCTGAAACTAACATCTTAAACTATTCAGAAAAGACAGCAAACTTAGTTGTCTGAACATAGTAATAAGCAAAAGATAATCAGAAATCTGAAACTAGCTTCCATCAAATAAAGGCAAGTGAATTTCATAAATTCATTTGTATTACATCAGAACAGAACATTAGTGAAGAACTGCTAAGGGAGTAGGGCTAAATCTTTTTGGTTGTCAGCTAAATTACAATACCTGTTATTAAAAACTATTAAAAGACAAAAAAAAAAAAAACCCCAAAACAAAAGCAAACTATTAAAAGTCATTTCCCTACCTCTAAAATCAGTGCTTGTGTAAAATACAGCTGTTGGGGAATTTTAAAAGAATTTATATTACAGATGAACCACACACAGGCTATCCAGAAGGAAGGCCTGGCTGAGTCTGGGGAATAGCATTTGATTCAATATGGATCTAAATTACAGTGTAGTTGCCACGTTATAATAAGCAGCTATCTTTGCTTCTTACTTCTCTTCTACAAACGAGATCATAACAGTAAACAAGATATTTGAGTGAAAGAGGATGGAAAATATGATAAGGTGGCTATATCAAACCTTTCCACAAATAGACTTCCAGTTCTCAGATTACTGCTTTCCCCAAGTCAGTGAAAACATGAACAGTAGGTGCACCCTTGCTGAGGACTCCACTGTCCAGAGTTTTCTTTTTTTTTTTTTTAAAGATTTTATTTATTTATTTGACAGAGAGAGATCACAAGTAGTCAGAGAGGCAGGCAGAGAGAGAGAGAGGGAAGCAGGCTCCCTGCTGAGCAGAGAGCCCGATATGGGACTCGATCCCAGGACTCCGAGATCATGACCTGAGCCGAAGGCAGCGGCTTAACCACTGAGCCACCCAGGCGCCCCTGTCCAGAGTTTTCTAATCTCACTTGAACTATGGCTGAATGCTTTTGAGTCTGTTTTAGCACTTTAGGCAGATTCTCCACTTTACGAAAGAGGTCAGGGAAACACGTGTTAGTGTCTCACCTCTTGCAGGGAAAGAGGTAGAGAGAAAAGCATGGAACTGACAGGTGGCCTGGAATTCTTGTTCTGTCATTATGAATCACATTAATATCAGGTGAGACAAATGGATCTCAGTTTCCTGATAGAACATAAACTCCCCAAGTTTGTAATTTTTAATTAATTATCACTACGAACCTTAAAAGCACTCCATTTGTTCAAGATGAAATCATCACCATATTTCAAGAGTTATTAAACAATTAAAAAATACAACTAGGTTTTTCATAGCAGAAGAGATACTTCTTAAAGAATGTTCTAAAAAGTTATGTCACAATGGACAGACTATTCTGCAAAGGTGACTTAAATCCTACTGATTCCTGTTCAGTAACCAAACAGTTAATTTGTTTACTGAAGTCAAGCTTCCACTAGAAAATCTTTATGCAAGTGGAATCCTATCCCTCCTACCCCCAGTGTTGGCTACTTAAGGAAAAAAAAAAGGGATAGGAAGACTGCCTGGGTTGTTTTACACTCATAAAGGAGGATGATGGATGGCTGCTTGAGCTAATCAGTGGTATACTGAAGTCACCTGCACTGGCCATATTACTGATCATTTAGTCCTGTAGAAAATCACTGTACTTCTCTTTATCTGAATTTCTTCATCTGTAAAACAGGATTAGATATATCTACCTTTCTCACGTGCTTAGGGATAAAGTATCCTTTCTTCTTAGTAGATAAAAGTTTGTGTAAGCTTTCTAGAAAGTTGCAAATATTGGGACTATCTAAATGTAATTTATTCTGAAGTACATAAACCTTTTACATCCTGAATAAAGGTTAACTTTAGGTCAATTAAATAGAAAAAGAAATCATTCTTTAGGCATGTTTTCATATGGCATGAACTTCTGGCTTCTTTCTGAAGTGACTCACGTTAGTTTTTAAAACAATTTATTGGTTTAGTGCAGACAACTTTTTACCTAAGGATGCTGAGCAGCTGGAAAGAGGATCTCAGCCTATAAGCAAAACTAGATCAGTGTCCCCATTTCTTTAAATTTAATTATAACACTAGTATTGAACACCAGTTAAGGTCATTCTATTGTCTCTCTACATATCGGCCAAGTCTACACCTTGCTATATTTAGAAAGGTATGCCTATCCCATAAAGACAGACTCAGACCTAGGCGTAGGATCACAGCAGTGGGGTTTTATTTCAGTTGAGCGGGGAAGTCACGAAAAAAAAACTTGTAATGATGCATTCTTTAGCTACCAATAGAACAACCAATGCTCAATTTGATTTCCTTCTGAGCACACATATACTGTCTAGTATGCACAGAGCAATCTCTACCACAAACTCTGGGAATAACTAAAGCAAAACTGTGAATATCTTTTAGGTAATTCACTTGCCAGGACTGCTTGCTATGTCTTAGCCAGAGACAAAGAGCTGCCCAGGTCAACAGGGTAAAACATTTCAACAGTTTGGTCTCCTGAGAACTGGAACAAACAGGTTTTCAACCCAGGAATCACCATTATATCAAAACACTAGGGTCTGGCTGGGTAGAACCCTCCAGCAGCGTCCAGCTGACAGCCACCAGGACCCAGCATCTGACAAAAGAGGAACCAAATGGAGGCCAAGCTGACTTATGTATTTACAAAAAGAAAGGAAGAAATTAATTAAGTAAGTAATTAATTAAGGGAGAAATAGATTATGGAACTTGGATTTTGTAACAAAGAATGTATTAAACTGAGTCAGAGACATGGTAGTGCAGGTGACCAAGGAACCTGCTTGGCTAAACATATTTCCTTAAGTGTCTCCTAAATCTGGAATCAAAAAAGTGTGAGGAAAGTATCTTAAAGAAAAATACAATTACCCTTAAGAGAAAGCTAAGAAAACCCCAAACAATCAGATGTTTTGGTATCTCCCCAACTGACAGGGGAAAAAATTAAATACATTTAAAGAATGCACTAAATACACTTCTAAAACATAAGTATAATAAACAGAAATCTGTTTATCTTCATTCAGAGGAAACTGCACACTGCAATATGAACATTTCCACGGCAGGAAAGATAAGCAGATGTTGGATGTTTTCCTAAAGTTTCTCTGGTGTCACTGAAGAGTTTTATGAAATCTGCTTTACATTTTTTCAATTAACAGTTAATGCTAAAAAGACAACATTCTGAATGTTGTTTTTCTCTTCATAATGTATTTTAACATTTCTATAGTGACATATTTAAACAATAGTTACCAAAGATATAACTAAACATAGTTTATATGTTATACTTGTATCTTCATTTTCTAGTATTTGCTTCCAAACTAAAAGCTACATAAATAGTTCAGTACTTCAGAAAGAGTGAATTTTGAAAAACCCCATTTTCTGTTTCCTCTGCATCAAATCCTTCTTAAAGAAAAATACCCGTATCTACGTATTCTCAATTGACACTGAATACTGAAATAATCCTCTTAGAGGAAAAAAATTCAAAGATAAAGTTGTTTTTTTTTTAAATAGGGTATTTCTGAGAGTTAAAATTTCTGAGAGTTAGTCCGAGTTTGCTCAAGGCTCTTTATATGCAAAACCCAGAATTTTTTGCCAAAGCAAATGGGCATTGGACTAAGGCCTAAATAAATAAATGAGATGGCAAGAAAGCAAAAATGGTACATAAAACTTGATTTGTTGCAGTTTTGAAAATTTATACATGGAGGCTGCAGAAATTGTGGTCTTAATAGCAAGGATGTTTTAATGGCTTGGAGAATCCTCAAGCTTCAGTGTACCACTGAGTTTAACAGCATATTCATTACACTAAATGTCTATGTCCAGGGCAGTGGTCTCCCAAACCTCCCAACAACCTCTTTATAATTAACTTATTTGGATTAAATGCAATTAGAAATTCAAATTCCTCTCCTAACTTTTTCTTCAAAGTAACAACTTTAAGTCATTTTTGCCTCCTTGGATATAGTTCAAAGCACCAGAAATTCTTTACCTGATATTGCTTCTTTTTATACTCACCACAAAGGATGTGACTATTTGTTGAGGAACACAAATACTCAAGCTTTACAGTAATATTCTGAGTTTTCCTTAAGCAAATTCCATTCCTGGAGTATCTACTCCAAAATTATTATGAGAGAGAGAGAGAATTCAAAAGGCTATACAATTCTTCTCAATAGAAAATATTAGTTCAGAATCTTTCAGTGTTGGGAAATTATGAGTGATTGTTTAAAAATGGAAAGATGAATCTTGCTGGTAAGGTCAAAAAGCTTAAAAAGAGTTTACTTAATTTCCAAGTCAAATGTCTGAAACAGTCTATTCCAGGTTCTTTTTTTTTTTTTTTAAAGATTTTATTTATTTATCAGAGAGAAAGAGGGGGAGAGAGCAAGCACAGGCAGACAGAATGGCAGGCAGAGTCAGAGGGAGGAGCAGGTTCCCCGCGGAGAAAGGAGCCCGATGTGGGACTCGATCCCAGGACGCTGAGATCATGACCTGAGCCGAAGGCAGCTGCTTAACCAACTGAGCCACCCAGGCGTCCTTATTCCAGGTTCTTAATTTGAGGCGTGAGAGAGGGTTGGGAGGCAAGGTCACTATATTCCTTTGAGAATTTGATGAAAGCTGTTCTCGAATAAAATAAATGTGCACTCATATACAAACTCACTTCTGCATATGATTTTACTGTATCAATGAATTTCTAGTTTAAAACTCTGGATTAAAAAAACCTGGTAATTGACCTAAAGAAACCATGGGCAGCTGGGAATTAATAGCCTCCCCACTACCACCACCTCATCTCTTAGTAGATAAAAACTCAGCTTTAACAAGAGGCAAACACTGAATGATGCTTGGATTTAACTTTGAAACCAAAGGAAACACACATGAATAAATAAAGTTTGGGACTTTCAAAGGGGCTTTTTTTTTTTTTTTTTAAAAAATTAACACATAATGCATTATTTGCCCCAGGGGTACAGGTCTGTGAATCATCAGGCTTACACATTTCACAGCACTCACCATAGCACGTACCCCCCGATGTCCATAACCAAACCACCCTATCTCTATCCCCCACCCCCCAGCAACCCTCAGTTTGTTTTGTGATATTAAGAGTCTCTTATGGTTTGTTTCCCTCCTGATCCCATCTTGTTTCATTTTTCCCTTCCCTACCCCCCAACCCCCCTGCCCTGCCTCTCAAGATCATATGATAATTATCTTTCTCTGATTGACTTATTTCGCTCAGCATAATACTCTCTAGTTCCATCCATGTCATTGCAAACGGCAAGATTTCATTTCTTTTGATGGCTGCATAGTATTCCATTGTATATATACACACCACAACTTCTTTATCCATTCATCTGTTGATGGACATCTAGGTTCTTTCCATAGTCTGGGTATTATGGGCATTGCTGCTATAAACATCTGGGTGCATATGCCCCTTCGGATCCCTACATTTCTATCTTTAGGGTAAATACAGTAGTATTTATAGTAGTATAGTAGTATAAATAGCAGTAGTGTGATTGCTGGGTCGTAGGGTAGCTCTATTTTCAACTTTTTGAGGAACCACCATGTCAAAGGGGCTTCTAAAAAAGATTTTTATTTATTTATTTATTTGATGGAGAGAGACATCACAAGTAGGCAGAGAGGCAGGCAGAGGGCGGAGGGGAAGCAAGCTCCCTGCTGAGCAGAGAGCCCCACGTGGGGCTTGATCCCAGGACCCTGAGATTATGACCTGAGCCGAAGGCAGGTGCCCCTCAAAGGGGCTTTTTAAGTAATACTTTGGACTCTATCATGTTATAGCACACAACAGGCAAATCCTATGAGAAGATCCTCCACCTGTCCCATTATGTTGCCCACTTCTCTCTCCATTTCTGAAAATCCCTCTACAATAAACATGTTTAATACAAATATCCCCAAAGAGTAGATGAAAATTCAATTACTGAAGCTCTATAGTACTGGGTAGAGTACTATATTTCGGTACAGAATTTCGGTAAAATAGAGAATTTTGGACAAGATTTTGAAATTCATTACATTAAAGCAGACCAGCAAATGAGATTTTACATTTCCTAAACCTGATGGATACTCCAGAAATGTTAACAGCTGTACAGAGCATGCGATGTGGCGTACATGCCATTACAGTACTTATTTTCTAGGAGTGTGAGCCGTCTAAGATCACTAACACATTAAACATTGCTTTATATGGTAAGTGATTCATCACTTATGAAATGACTAGGTTTAGAGCTTTATTCATCTTATGATTTTATAATCTATGCTACATGGGAAAGGAGATTAAATGCAAAGTGTAACTGTTACTATAAAGGTTAATGTTTATTACAGTTAACAATCCTCACCTATTGCCAGTATGTCCATAGATGCAGTGGGGATTTTTTAGGCTATTTTTTTTGTACCTAGAAATTGATTTATACATTTCCACCAAATAGCCACACTTCAATTTGTGGCTCAAACAACAATTTATTAGGTTCCTGACCATTTTTTCTTAAATGGCACTGCCTACTCCCAGTTTATTTTCCATCTTTTTGTCTTGCTTTATGTTCTCTCTCTTTACAGCCGTATCATCGGCTGATTACTTATAACATTTATTTACATGATAGAATGTAAATTCTAAGAGCTGAGACTTGGTCTTTTTGGATCACTGATGCATTTCCAGTGCCTAAAATATTGTAGGTGATCAATAAATGAATGAATAGATATTTACTAAGTAGACGTTTAAAATTAATTAGAGCCAAACATAGCACAGTAAAAAAGCATGGGATATAAAGTAACAGGACTTGGATTTCAGTCACTGCTCTTGAACTTATTAGTTATAGAACCTTGAACAAGTCATTTAATCTCTTTGGACCTCAATCTCCTTCCTTTAAAAAGATGCTAAAATAATACTACACAGGGTTACTGCAAGGATTATAGAAAATAACATAAGTAAAAACTTGTTGCAAATATTCATAATTACATCCCAGGAGTTATTCTTGTGAAATTGGCAGAGAATTCTGTAAAACAGATCAATCCTGAGAAAGCAAGTTATCTCAAGCTACCTTATCCTTGGTCTTGGAGGATTGCAGACGCAGAAGTTAGGAGAAAGCATAGCATTAGAACAGATGGACTTGAGCTTCACTTAACAGCTGGTTGACCTTGAGAAAATCCCTTAACTTCTAGCTCAGGCCATGATCCCAGGGTCCTGGAAGAGAGCCCCGCATCAGGCTCTCTGCTCAGCAGGGAGCCTGCTTCCATACTTTCTCTCTGCCTGCCTCTCTGCCTACTTGTGATCTCTGTCTGTCAAATAAATAAATAAAATCTTTAAAAAAAATAATAAAGTAAAATGAGGGGCAAATACTACCTCAAAAGTGTAGTTGTTTGATTCAAATGTTACATTAATTGTGAAAGCACTCTAAAAATAAAATGCACAGTATGTTTTTATTGAAATCAATTAATTGTCATTCCTTAAAGAAAATCCTAATCTTGTTTGTTCCTCCAGTCAACGGGAAGGTAATATTATTCAAGAATGTTCTCACAAAGACTACAGACCGTATACATACTTCCAATTCTTGCTGCAGGTTGTCCAACTTTGGTGAGCGGACAGAACACAATAGCAAATGATAGAATAGGAAGATATGGAATGGGAAAAGAAAACAGAGGTTCAGAAAGACACTGAATAAGTAGAAAGTTTTTGTCAGGGGCGCCTGGGTGGCTCAGTGGGTTAAGCCGCTGCCTTTGGCTCAGGTCATGATCTCAGGGTCCTGGGATCGAGTCCTGCATCGGGCTCTCTGCTCAGCAGGGGCCTGCTTCCCTTCCCCTCTCTCTGCCTGCCTCTCTGCCTACTTGTGATCTCTCTCTGTCAAATAAATAAATAAAATCTTAAAAAAAAATACTTTAAAAAAAAAAAAAGAAAGTTTTCGTCAACTTCAGGTCTATTTAATTTCACATCCCACAGGGAGGGCTAGCTTCATGAATGTGTGATCTGTGCAGATGCACAGGGTGGCGACTTGGAAAGGCCCTATACTTGGTTGAATGCTCTGTTACTGCGGTCTTCAAAATCTTAATTCTTTCTGAACATTTTTGTTCTGCACCAGGCCCTGAAAATTACTTAGCTGGTCTTGCTCACAGTTTTTCCACTAGACTAGAGGGCAAGTTTACAGTCTCAATGACTGTGTGTATAGGAGCCCCTGTTAACTTAAAGGACAGTCACTAAAAAGGAGACCTTTAAACAGGCTGGTGGATCACACATTTGTAATACTTGAATTTTGAAGTGAACAAAATATTTCTTAAAAGCCAATTTAATTAAATGCATTAGCCCTGGGGCGCCTGGGTGGCTCAGCTGGTTGAGCACCTGACTCCTGATTTTCGTTCGGGTCAGGATCTCAGGATCAAGGGATGGAGCCCTGCCATGGGCTTGGTGCTCATCGGTGCTCATCGGGAAGCCAGCTGGAGAGTCCCTCTCTCTCCATCTTCCTCTACTCACCCCCACCATCATGCATGTGAGCAAGCATGCGCATGTGTGCATCTCTCAAGTAAATAAAATCTTAAAAAAAAAGAAGCATTAGTCCCTATTACTCCAATTAGAAATCCAAATGACACGTGCCTTTCTTCTATCTTTGTGATCATAATAGTGGGTCAAAAGGTGATGCTAGTAAATGAAATACCAGAATCTAATTTAACTGACTTTCCATTCTGAAGCCCAATGAAAGATCCTATGATCGTGGATTATCTTTGGTTTTGATTTGATATCTGCTGTCTCACAGTAAGCAAAGTGACATCGCCACTGAAATCATCTCTGGAGTGAAATCCCTAACACAACCCAATTCAATTAAATCACACCCTTTAAATAACATTGTTTATTTCTGCTCCTGCTGACTGCAGAGACAGTTGGTGGTTTTTCTTTGACTGAAGTGCTGATGAGCAGAACATTTCCCAGGCCCCAATTCAGTTTTTGGTATCTGCTGGCCCAAAACATGCCTTTTCCCCTGAAATCCAGACTGAGTCTCTACGAGTCCATTTCGACCTTTGGACTCCTTATCAGTCACCTTGGGTCTCTGACAGTGGTAGGACAGGCCAACCCACAGAGGTCCACTCTCCATGAACAAAAGCTGGCTATGTAAAAGAGATGAGCTGCGGGCAGAGATACAATCTGAAGAGAAGGTACTGAAGTCACCCTCTGTGTTCTAGCAGCATGTCCAGGACTGCTGCCACTACAAAAAGTGAAACTTCACCTAAAAGCATTCTTACCTCCCGGTGATTAAAACATACACCTTCATTAAGGAAGCAGCTGGATTTCAGATAGAGACAGGCAACCACCACTACTGAAACCAGTGTGCAACTGGAATCTGCACTCCAACACTCCCTTCTCCTTCCCATCTTTCTTCTTTTTAAGTCGGCCAGAGGACCACTCTGGTTACTGTTTAGACCTGCCAGTGACTAACATTTCAAAATAAGATGCTTTAAGAGCTTTAGGAAATACACACACCCTTCTCCCTTCTCTAACACTCAATACTCACATAGTCTCAAAGATGGAAACTTTTGTTTCAAGAATTTAACAACACATTCCCCGAAAAAGTTAACCTCCTCAACTTGGAGAAATATACCCACTCCTTCCTATAGTTCAGACCAGGAAAAGCTAACTTCATTAGTTAGAACCATTAACAAACTAATGTATTTGATCATCTTTTTAAATTTCACTATCCTTAGTTAAGATGGTTCTATGGGAAAACTCAATGCTGCCTAACATTTCCTAAACAGAAACCACAAAATATTGCTCAAGATCTGAATTAATTTGCTGCAGAACCCTAGGGTAAGTCTGTTTATTTACCTTTCGGGTCTAAAATTCTCTAAGTCAAAAAATGGTGATGATTTTAGAATAAAATGAAAAAGTGGGATGCAAGCAAATTCATAAACACTACGGATATATTCAACAACATCTCAAAACGTAGCTTAACTTATCAATATTATTTCATCTATTAGTTTTCCTCAAATAGTTCACAAATTAAAGACATTTCCATTAGTGCATAGGTATTAAATAGTTCCCTGATAGGAAAAGACATGCGAGGATCAATTTTTCTGGCTCTCTAAGCAGTTCAGATGAATTAAAGAATATAACTGCATTTACCTTGATTTTACTTTGTATCATTTCAGGAGTGCTATGAAAATGAATTACTAAAATTGCTGGTGGGATTGAGACTGGTACATTTTTAGTGAACAAACTAGCAATCTATCAAAAGCCCCAGAATTAGGTATACTCTTTGGCCTAGCAATCCCAGAGTTGAGCTTTAGAGTATTTCTTTTATGGACATGTGCAAAGATTTAGGCACAGGATCTTCATTCACTGAGGTTTTGTTTATAACTGTGAAAAACTGGACATAGTCAAAATGTGCAACAATACAACAGAATTTGAAGTTTTATGGAACACAATTCTTAAAAAGCATATGAAAGAAATGCATTTGAGGACAATGGCAGGATGTTTGCAATATGCTAAGTGAAAAAATCAGATTACCAAGCAGTAGATAGAGGACAGTCCCATTTTTTAAATTTTGTGTATATACATATACAAAAAAAGCCTAGATCATGTTAATAGTAAATACGAGATAAGAATGAGAATAACGCTTTTTGTTGGGAAAAGGAGTGCCTCGGTATTTTGTTTTTTTCTATAATAAATGTGCTTCATCTGCAAATATTGAAAAATAACCAATTCTTTTTGCTTGGTTTTAAATTATCAGTAAGACAAGTCATATTAAAAAAAAAAATCACTGGGGTGCCTGGGTGGCTCAGTGGGTTAAAGCCTCTGCCTTCAGCTCAGGTCATGATCCCAGGGTCCTGAGATGGAGCCCCGAATTGGGCTCTTAGCTCAGTGGGGAGCCTGCTTCTTCCTTTCTCTCTCTCCCTGCCTCCCTCTCTGCCTGCTTGTGATCTCTGTCTGTCAAATAAATTAAAAAAAAAATAAAAATAAAAATAAAATCACTCACCTAGGACAAGTTTGCTTTAAAGTTGAGTGGGTGGTAAAGCGTGAGATATTAACAACTTTAATGTGTATCAGGTAGCTAAGTTTTTAAAGCAAAAGGGATTTTCCATTTGGAAATTTTCCACAAAGTGATTTGTAAGAGTGCCATAAAGAACAGCACTGGTATTCAATATTTGTTAATTTTGATTTTAATTGGGGAAGAGACTAGATGTTACTTACTTTTTTTTAAAGCATAATAAACATCTTGGGACATTAACATTTTCTGACAAACAGGGCATATGGTCTTATTGAGAAGTTCTTCAGGCATCAGAATGGCAACAAAACAGAGAGTTCCAGTAGTGTGGGAATTGTTACTTGAGACTGAGCGCCGAAGAGCCACAGAAGTGAACAAGCCCCAACTCACGGATAGGACTGAAGTGGGTTCTCAACAGATATACTCAAGTACTTCCAAGAAGGCAATAAAAAAGTATGATTAAAACAACAATGGCTTTTCATCTTTAAGTTAAGAGAGATGATAACTAGCCAGTCTACAATCTTTAGTTTTTCTTTATTATTATTATTATTTTTTAAAGATTTTATTTATTTATTTGATCTCAAGTAGACAGAGAGAGAGAGGAGGAAGCAGGCTCCCCGCTGAGCAGAGAGCCCAATGTGGGGCCCGATCCCAGGACCCCGAGATCACGACCTGAGCCGAAGGCAGAGGCTTTAACCCACTGAGCCACCCAGGCACCCCACTTTATTATTTTTTTAATTTTGAAAAAAAATTACTCTGGGTTTAAATGTATTTACTTGGATTCACTAAGTGGACATAAACGTGCAGTTTCTCTTACATGCTCTCTGTCTGCCATCTTCTCTCAGTGCACTAGAGTATAAGGAACAATGTGCAGAAGTTTTAGTACTTGGTTGCGGCTACTCTTCTTTGAATCAATATCAGTAAACTATAATTTGGGCTTAGTGTGACATAGCATTTATTTTTTTTTTTTTGTGACATAGCATTTATATAGTTCTTGATCTTTATTAATTGATGTATAATTGTAGCCTTACTATGTGTGTAAAAGATCCAGGTCCACTTGCATGGTTTCCATGCGTGCTGGAGTTAGAAACTAAGGACCTGTCCAGTGCTTACAGAATGCTAAATAAGTTCAGCCGTTAATAGGCAACCAGACCATTAAACGGGTAACCAAGCCAATAAGAACAAGGACAAATAGTAATCAGCACACTCCACCCGTCAGAGCTCACCCCACTGTAAATATTACAAGCTCTCTGTGCCATGGGAACCACATTGCCTACCACATGATGCTGACGTAATAATATCTAGAGCTAAGCACCCGGAGGAAGCAGAGAAGGAGGTTTTTGCTTTGAATTACTTGAATATGCTTTTTTCTTTTCTCTCTCTCTCTCTTTTTTAAACCATAAACCCACTAACAGATAGTTTAATGATTTCTATTCTTATGCTGCCGGTGGGGATTTCACACTGTGCTCTCAACCACTGGTACTGACTCATTAACAATGCTGTAAAATTGGCAGCCTCCCTGAATAAGCTATGTAAAGTCTGCAAATGTTAGTTACTGCACTGTATACTCAGTGGGTACTTGATAAAACTTGATAAATTCTGCCCATGATATATAGAAATATGCTCACAGCAATACCCTAGAGAACACAGTCATTCTACACAAAAGCCTTGCTGGATTCTCCTTTTTACTGCAAATGATTAATAGTCTCTCATTGAAAATTAACTATTGGTAATATGGCCATAACATCTGCCACAACTGTCTTCCTCTTCTCTCACCACTCAAGTACCCTTTATCTCTGTTTATACAAATCAAGACATTTAAGACAGGGAGAAATAAAGGTCAGAATCACAGCTCAAATCCTACTTCTGTAATGCCTTACTAATTGGCTCATTTACAATACCTTTCTGTCCTTTGAATACTTAAAGCACTGTTTGCACCAGTCATCTGGCACTTAGCATGTACTAAATTGTTTTCTTATTTATCCTTTTATTGACCTGTCTTATATCTTCAACAGACTGAGCATCCTGACTACAAGAACACAAGAATATCTATGTTTCTTTGAATCTCCCACCCTTTGCCCAGAATAGGTGCAATTATGACAATCATGAAATGATAGAATTTTACCATCAGGCTGGCTTACCACGCTATATTCTCATTCCTTCCCCTATATTTTAGCTTATTTCAAAAGAGCAAAAATATTAGCTACCATTTACCGAGTGCTTTAGCAGTACTTCACAAATATCACATTTAATCCAAACAGGTATGCTAAATTCCCCTTTATTAATGAGCAAACACAGCTCATAGGTGGTGAAACTCTGAATGGGACTAAGGTCTATTTCTTTGCTCTCTTTCTTTTCCTTTTTTTAAAGCTTTTATTTGTTTATTTGACAAGCAGGTGGAGTGTCAGGCAGAGGGAGAGGGAGAAGCAGACTTCCTGCTAAGCAGGGAACCAGATGTGGGACCCAATCCCACCTCTGTGATGCTCATCCATCGCCAGTAAAATTTCACATCCCCTATAGAAGCTGCAACTTTTCAAACTACAGCTCCTCACAAAAAGTAATAGAAAATTAAAAATGAACAATAATAGAAAATGAAAATATTTTGGTGCTTATGGAAACTGGGTATATTAACCTTAGGAGAAATATAGTACAAGTGACTGTTCCTTCAACAAAATGGGTTTGAACTGCATGAGTTTACTTATATGTAGATTTTTTTCATGAAATGTATTGGAAAATACTTTGGAAATCTGTAACAATTTGAAGAAATTCACAAATGAATCATGTGCATAGAAAAAGTCAGAAATCATTATAAGGATATAGTATAAAGGGGCGCCTGGGTGACTCAGTGGGTTAAAGCCTCTGCCTTCGGCTCAGGTCATGATCCCAGGGTCCTGGGATCGAGCCCCACATTGGGCTCTCTGCTCTGCAGGGAGCCTGCTAACTCCTCTCTCTGCCTGCCTCTCTTGCCTACTTGTGATCTCTGTCTGTCAAATAAATAAATAAAATCTTAAAAAAAAAATAAAAGGATTATAGTATAAGGGATCCTGGGTGGCTTAGATGGTTAAGCATCTGCCTTCCGCTCAGGTCATGATCTCAGGGTCCTGGGATCGAGCTCCATGTCAGGCTCCCTGCTCAGCGGGACATCTGTTTCTCCCTCTGCCCTCTGCCCTCTCTCTCTCTCTGTCTCTCTGTTTCTCAAGTAAATAAATAAAATCTTAAAAAAAAAAAAAAGACTATAGTATATAATACATATACAAAATAGATGTTAATTGGCTGCTTATGTTATAAGTAAGGCTTCTGGTAGCAGACTATTAGTTAAATTCTGAGGAAGTTAAAAATTATGCAGATTTTCTATGCATGGTGGGGGCGGGGGGGTTGTGTGGGTGCGAGTCAAGGCTCCTGACCCCCACCTCATCAGGGGTCAACTGTAATTCTAAGTCTTCCACATCTAAAAACTGTTACAACTTAAAAAACCACAACACTCTAAAATAGGCTAACACAAAAGTTTCTCTTTATTTGAGAGTAATTCAAGCTTCTGGAATCTCTTGCTTTAACAGACAAAACTAATGCCAAAACCCTCAGGGTACTAAATGAGGGATCACACCCCTCTAAAAACAGATTAATGCAGAAAAGAAGAGTTGCTCAATTTGTACAAATCTGCAAAAAAGGAAGTAAGCCCAAATTTGCCCTTTGGTGTGCAACACAGGCCATCTATTTATAAATCATTTGCTACATCCTTTCCAAATCACAGGAACACCTAAAAGGCCTTGATGTTCTTAGCACATTTCTTCAGGTTAAACCTAATTATATTAGTGGCAGCAACATCCTGCATCATTCAACAATGCAAAGCTAACTTTAGCCCTATCTTAAAGTAGTTAGGATACCAATTATTTTTCTTTCACCTTAGAAATTCAGAAACATTATGTGATAGCATCTACACCACTGTTCTTTAGCCCCAAGGCAGTTTAACATATGGTAATTAAGAGGACTCACATTTACGGGAGACACCCAAGAAGAGATGTGAGCAACATGATATGCAGAGTTTGGACCCCTCTATTACTCCAAGGTCCAACAGCTCTTGGAAACAGAGAACGAAAACATCCTTAATTATTTAGCTTTGGGCAGTGGTTTCTCAGTACTCGTCTAAAGAAATTGCTCAATTTTAGGAGTGATTACACATAAGCACACAAGCTAAAATGTAATTTAAGGGGAAAAAAATCCACTCTAGGTTAATCAAAAAGAAATTCTGACGTGAAGATATCACAACTTCACCATTCCTGTTCATCTTCATTGTACAGATTTACTCTTCAGTTAACTCGGTTAAACATCATTCCAATAAGGCCAAAGTTGAGAGTTCTTTTTTTCCCTCCTTGGCTCCAAGCCAATTACTGCTCTGACTCCAAACAAATACAAGTGTGGATAAAACCACATAAAGTTATCACCAATAATGAAAACATAATGTACCTTTATACTCTGGCAACAGATCATTAACATTCTCTTCATATTTGAAGGCCCTAACACCTACAAGATTCACTGATATAAACTTATTTGATCATCTTTTAAAAGACATTCTACTTTTGAAGGCTATTTCCTCTATGTAAGAATCAGATGAGGTGATAAATAAACCCTAATGAGGTGTTTATTTTTCTTTAATTTTAAATTAAATTCTCTTTTTAATTTAATTTTAAATTAAATTCTCTTTTAAATATTAGTATTAGTCTCCTTACCCATCTAAGAGAAGACCTTAAATCATAAACAAATGCCTGCTTTCAATTATGTTTGCCCATTTCGGTAAAGGAAAAGATCTAGATTTAAAAAGTGTCATGGATAATAATTACACTTATTCAGTGGGAACAGACATTTAAAAATTTGAAAGGCAAAGGAAAAAAATGTATAAAATTGTAACACTGGGGGTAGGACCTCTTGGTTCCAAGCTTTTAAAACACATATTCTGCTAAAGAACTGTCTCAGATCTAGAAAAACATGGAAGGCTACACCTAAATTATTCTACAAATCAGACATAAGTTGGAGTAAGATTCGACAAATACTCAAAAGCAAAAATCTTAAATAATAGTACACCAGGGGCACCTGGGTGGTTCAGTTGTTAAGCATCTGTCTTTGGCTCAAGTCATGATCCCAGGGTCCTGAGATCAAGCCCCACATTGAGGGTCCCTGATCCGAGGGAAGCTGCTTCTCCTTTTCCACTCTCCCTGCCTATGTTCCCTCTCTTGCTGTGTCTGTCTCAGTCAAATAAATAAATAAAATCTAAATAAATAAATAAATAAATAATAAGTAGTACATCAGATCCAGCAATCCGTTAACAAGTAACACAAACAGTGTGTAAGGATGATTTAAAGTTAAATCATTCCAATAGACGCCCAAAAAGCATTTAATGTAATTTAATAACTATGCATAAAAATGTTTGATTAGGTATACAGTTGACCCTTGAACAGTGTAGGGGTCAGGGGAACCAAGCCCCTAGGAAGTAAAAAATCTGCAAATAACTTCTGACTCTTCAAAAACTTAGGAGTCTACTATTGACCAGAATTCTGCCTTACGAATAACAAACAGTTGATAATACATATATTTTTAAAAGATTTTATGTATTTATTTGAGAGAGTGAGAGAATGCACAAGGGGACAGAGGCGCAGAGGAAGAACCAGATGCCCCATTGAGCAGGGAGCCCCACGTAGGGCTCTATCCCACACCCCAGGATCACCACCTGAGCCGAAGGCTGACACTTAACCAAGGAAGCTACCCAGATGCCCCAATACATATTTTGTAAATGTATTATACTGTATTCTTACAATAAAGTAATCTAGAAAAGAAATTATTAAGAAAATCTTAAGGGAGAGAAAATACATTTGAAGTACTGATTATTAGAAAAAAAAAAAACCATTTATAAGTGGACCCACATAGATAAAACCCATGTTGTTCAAGGGTCAACTACAGTAGGAAATGTTGTCAACTTGATAAATGGTCTATGCCAGAACCTACAGCACACAATACACCTATTTACAAAACATAAAAAAATTCCTTGCACAATGGAAAACAAGATAAGACCATAAGTATTGCCACTATTTAACATTACATTAGACCCCAGCCAAAGCAATGAGTTTATAAACATTCAGGCAAAACTCATTTACAGGTGACATAATCATCTATCAAAAAAAGTGAAGAAAATCAATTTAAAAATCTCCCGGATATTAGGATCACGCAAGAGTTCAGGAAGGTGGTCTGATACAAAAGCAAATATAAAAAGAAATAGGGGCACCTGGGTGGCTCAGGGTCCTAGGATTTTATTACATAAAAATTAAAACTTTTACAACGAGGTGCAAAGTTAAAAGACACACAATAAGCTGGCAGAAAGTATTTTGCCATATATTCAGGACATACAGAGTACATAAAAAAGAAACGAATACCAACAGAAAAAAAATGGTCCTACGTACCAACATATAAATAAGAAAATGAAAAAGACTAATAAAAAATATAAAATATACTTAAACCTTGTAAATAGAGAAATATTTAAGAGCAGAGGTCCTGGAGTCAAACTGCTTGTGCTTGCATCCTGGTTGTATTATCTTAGACAAGTTACTCAACATCTCTGTGCCTCCCATCTGTAACTGAGTGTATCTAACTCATAAGAAGAAAGAATTAGACAATATGAACAGTATTCAAAATAATGCCTGGTACACAGTAGGAGTTTAATAAAAAATTGCTATTTAATATTATTATTAATATTATAGGGTTGGCGAAGGTATAGTCTTAGAGCTGTTAAGAGCAAATTGGCAAAGCCTTTTTAGAAGGCAGTTTGCAGTATGCATCAAATTTTTAACATATACATACCATCAGACCCAGAAATTCCACTGCTAGAAATTTATCTAAAGAAATGTTCCTACATGTATACGAAGATATCAGCACAGTGTAGAACTGCAGAAGCTCTGTATGTGGAGACAGGAAATGCTGGTTCTAGTTTCAGTTCTACCAATAACAAATCATAACTGCTATGCAAAAAATCACTTCACCATTTCAATTTTGTTAGTTTATTACTCCACAAAATGTGGGATGATGACTTGCCCAATCTGCCTCAGAGGAATACTTTAAGGATGTGGTTCTCAAAGTGTAGTTAGTTCCTGGTCCAGCATCATCTAGGAATTTGTTAGAAATGCAAATTATCCATCCCACCCAAGACCTACTGAATCAGAAACTCTGGGGGTGTGGGCAGCAATCTGTGGTTTTTTTGTTTTTTTGTTTTTTTTTTGGGGGGGGGGAGTGGAGAAGAGCAGAGGAAGAGTAAGAGAGAGAATCTTAAGCAAGCTCCAGGCCCAGGCCCACATAGGGCTTGATTTCACCACTCTGAGAACATGACCTGAGCAGAAATCAAGAATCAGATGGTTAACCGACCAAGCTACCCAGGTGCCCAGCAGCAGTTTGTGTTTTAGTAAGTTGTCTACGTGACTCTAATACAAGCTTAAGTTCAAAAATGAGCACTTATGAAGTCACTTGGATAACTACAGAGCAGAATGGAAAGAGTACTAGTAATACTACTACTTGACACAAAAATTAAAATAGTTTCCACCTTTCAGTTTCACAAAAAGTTATGTTTTGGATAATCATCTGGATATGTTCTTGGTGCTAAGCTTGAGCTTTAAAAAGCCTTGATATGAATCTAGGAAATCAAGCTCTTATATGAAATCCAGTAATAAATACAAGTATTTTAGGTCATGGATAAAAACTTCAACGTAACCTGTTTAACAAATCAAGCAATGGCCCAAGCACTTAAATTCTAAGATTTCTGATAAGAGGTTGTCATAATGGGAACACTGTTTTAATGGTAGCCTATGCCAGCATTTTATCTAATAATTCTTGATCTTTCTCTGAACTTTGTAGGACACAAAAATAGCCACCTATTTGATAAGCTGCTTGGCATATACCAATCACTAGAAGGCCCCTTGCTTAGCGGCCATTTCTCAGGGACTGAATGCTGGCTCTCTAAAAACAAGACAGGCTGCCACATTTTTCAGAAATTCTGATTTCTATTTTATTAGAAAGTATGTGTATATATTCTTAAAGGGTATGGAACTTTTCATGATTATTTGAGTAGTCTGATCTAAGACCCCTGAAATTTGTTTACATGATGCTCTGGGCTGCTCGCATATTTTTTTCTAGTAGGACTTAAATTTATGACAGTAACTATTCTTAGTTTCTGGAGTGACTTTAATCACTTCTTAATGTCCTTCATTGATACTTCAACATTAACTCCATATTTGGTGAGTTTTATGCAATGACAAAGGGAGTCCATAATCTAATAATGATGATATAATCTCCAATAAAATACAGGAACACCCCGCTATTCTCTAATTTCATCTATATATAAAGCAGTTGAAAGTCCAGAAATTAGAGTGAGCCTGTGAAATCACCAAATAGGTGTCTAAACACCACATTCTAAAGGTCATGAACTTTCTCCATAGGATCTTACTCTACAACTCCAGCTTTTTTCCTTTGACAGAGATCTCATAGGATTTGTTACTTGGTTTCTAAGCCCACAGCAAATCTGAGGTAGCAAATGAGAATAAAATAAGTTCTTATGAGTGGGTTCTCAGCAGTGACAAGAGAAACATCTGGTTAAGGCTAGTCATGTGTCAAGGTACCCTCTTCTGCAAACATCCACTTAAATTTTTTTTTGAGTCAGTCTTCACTTAGGATCCTAAATCTTAAATCTTTTAGTTGCTCCCACCAGTTGCTGCTATTTATATATCTGGCATGACGGGGATATGCTCACACCAGTTGAGCTTTACAGTAGCAAGCCTTAGAAATAATACTTCCTTTTAGGAAAGAGATTAACTTTTTATAAGATCGTCTTACTTTCAGAATCTTGTTTTAAAAATATATTTATCTGCACAACATTTTCATACAATCTCAAGGTGTTTACTGACTTCCTAAAGCCAATCCATAAAACTATGGGTGACCATGGACCCTAAATTAAAAACTTTTGCATTATGTACCCAAAATGCATGTTTTAACAAAATTTTGGGTTTTATTTTTATCAGAATTATCCCTAAAGGTTTTTAAATAATGATGAACTCAGTGACACTATAAATGCAAAATAAAAATGATGGCTAACTTAATATTAATGGATACATTTTAGAAGTGAAATTTGGATATTAAATCTCTTGTAAGAAAAAAATAAGTGGCAAAAGACAAAAACGAAGGAGAAATAGTCTGCAAATTCTTTAAAAGACTGTCTACCTTAGCAAATCTTAGTGTAGCAAATACGGTTTTCACTAAGTGAAAATGTCAGCAGTCAAGGGCATTTCCTAAGATTAAGTCTCAAAAGTGGCCTTGCAACTACTAAGAATATAATTTTTACAGTGGTTGAGAGCACCAGTGTGGGAAAGAGATCTGGATTTTTAAGGAGAGTTTTGTCATTTACTAGCTATATGGCCATAAGCAATTACTTAACTTCTCTAAGTCTCAGTTTCATCATCTAAATAAACATAAAGTTGCTGTTATGATTAAATGAGACAATATACATTAAACTCTTAGCACGGTGACAATCAGTCAACAAATGGAAGCTATTAGTTATTATTTAGTTTCACTTAACTCATTTTTTTGTGCAAGGATTTACAGTTTGCAAAGTGTTACTGGCACATATGATCTCTTATGATCCCCTGGGGTAGGAATCTCATTTTATAGTGGAAGAAACTGAAATCAAATGATTTACCCAAAGACAGTAATTAGTAGGTAAAGAAATTGGGGCTTAATGTGATTCTACTAGGAACTAAAATTCGAAATTCCTTTTCCTCCCAAAAGCTTAGAAGCTCTCTGCCTTTTAAATTGTTTAATCCTTTTTAAAATTACAGTTAAATATACACAACATAAAATTTTCCATTTTAACCAATTTAAGGAGCCTTTAAATATAGTCACGTTGTTGTGCCACCTTCATCACCAGCCATCCTCAGAACTTTTTCTTCTTTCTGAAATGAAATTCAATCTATTAAACACAAACTTCTCATTCTCCCTACCCCAACTCCTGGGTATTACTTGAGGTACCTCATATAAGGGGAATCACACAATATTAGTCTTTTGTCACTGACTTACTTCACTTAGAATAATGTCTTCAAAATTCATCCTTATTGTAGCATTTGTCAGGATTTCCTTCCTTTTTAAGGCTGACTAATACTCAGTTGTATTACACATACTGTTTTATTGTACCCATTTATCTACTGATAGACATGGGGGTTGCTCCCACTATGTTTTTTGTTTTTTTTTTTTTAGTTTATAAAGTTATTGTTAACACTATTATTTTGATATTGGTTATCCAGTTTCAGATTACTCCCTCCTTTCCTCCTCTTCTACTCCTTTTTTTTTTTTTTAAAGAAAAAAAGTGCAAGTAAGTGACTGATTTAATTCTGTGGAGTTTACATTCATAGGAATAAAACCACTTTTTTGTGTGTGGCTATTTTTTGTAGGAGCTCTACCATGAATCAACACAAAGGAAAAAAGCTCAAACAAGTGAATTTAATTTGATTTGGTGGAAGAGCAAACCATTAATTAAAACAATAAATTAGATGTAAGGTTATTTGTAAATCACTTAACATGATAATCTTGACACCTTTAATAAGAGATAATAGAAAGTTTCTGTTGTTGGACATTAAAAAAAAGTTTTTTTCAGGGTTGACCTGGGAAGGACCGAGAAGCGCTGCTTAAGTACGGGTAATCTGGGAAAACCTCAGTAGCTGACTTTCCAGGAGCCACTCGGGAGTGAGTACTAATACATTACAAAGACCAAACTGCTGCTACCTAAAGTAACCCTAAACCACTCCACTGGTTTAAGGATGCATCTTGAATAGATGGAAGTTCCTCTACTTTGCGCTTTATAACAGTGAGGCGAGATTAATCACAAGCTTCAGCACATACTTCTCAAAAATAGCTAAACCATAGTGGAAGGGAAGGACAACAACTCCACGAGACATCAAAAACAGCGACGATTTAAAGATGCATTGAATCTTCCACTTTCGTGAATGAAGGCGTGCAAGCAGACTTGTACTACAACAGGGGTAGACTAAAAGTAAAACAGCCAAACTACTGAAATCCAATTTTCTTTTCTTTCTTTCTTTTTTTTTTTTAAAAGATTTTATTTATTTATTTGACAAACAGAGATCACAAGCAGGCAGAGAGGCAGGCAGAGAGAGAGGAGGAAGCAGGCTCCCTGCTGAGCAGAGCGCCCGATGTGGGGCTCGATCCCAGGACCCTGAGATCATGACCTGAGCCGAAGGCAGCGGCTTAACCCACTGAGCCACCCAGGTGCCCCTGAAATCCAATTTTCTGAAATAATTCCAGACTACAACCAGCGGGAGTGAAGAATGGACAGACTTCCTTTGTGTTAGCGGCTTGCAACAGAAACCTACAGTCACACGCAAACTTATTTCAAACAACGACAAAAAAACCCCCAAACAACAAACACGGGAGCTTGCTCACACCAGGTCCCGAATGGGAGTCCAAGCGTTTCCGGGCGGCGTTTCAGGAACTACAGACGGCCCTCCACCCCTGGAGTCTCCAGCTCGACTGTCACTCGGTCACCACAGACAACTTCCCAGGGACGACTATGCTTTCAGATTCCCTCAAAAAGTTTACCAGAAATTCTCGCAAATGGTTCTTTAATCCGCCCAACCCCCCGGGACACGTTCTGCCTCCAAGAATTACCCCACACCTCCACCCCCACTATACCCCCGGACACTTCGAAACCGCTAAGCCCGCAGGGTGCGATTTCGTCCTCGCTTGTTTGCTTGCTCCCCAGGATGCTGGGGAAAGCGGCTGCTGAAAAGCAAACTTTCCCAGCTTTAGTGGAGGGCGGGAGGGCGCGCGGCGCACTCACAGCTGGTTGATGGCATTCTGCGAGATGACCGCGTTGGCGGAGAAGTAAGGGATCATGTCGGGGCCACCGAGGCTGCAGGTGCAGGCGGGGGACGCCTTCCTCTCGCGGGCCAACGTGCTCAGGGTCATGGAGCCAGCTCAAGGCGCACAGCTCCGCATCCTGGCCCCCGCCTGGCTCCAGCAAAAGACGCTCGCGCTGGGCTCCGTCGGGCCAGAGGCGCGGGCAGCCCAGGCTCCCCGCGTCCAAACTGGGCCCTCCGGGTCGCGCGGCGGCAGTCGCCGCAGCCCTAGGGCTCGGCTTTGGAGTCTCGGAGGCTGGGCGCCGCCAGCAGCCTGCCCCAACCCGCGTCCGGGGCGGGGCGCTGCGGCGGGCCGGCCCAGAGGGCGGGGAGAGTCGCAGGAGCCCAAAGGGTCGGCCCTTTGGGTGCTCCGCCCCCAAGCTCAGGGCACCCACCGGATACCGCTGCGTGCACCTCCGTTTGTGGGGAAGGGTGGGCACCAAGACGTTGCGGCTCGCGTGAAGTACTGAAGCGAGCCTGGAGTGGGCAAGAAAGGCCAGCGTTTCTTGGGACTGTTTCGGTAAGGTCCTGCTTCTTGAACGACTCTACACATTGAAACCCCATTTTTCAAGTGTTCTTAAAACTTCCAAAGGCCGTTGATTCACAAATGTAACGAATACTTACCAACGGTTTTCAATGTACTAAGGCCAGGCAAATTCAGAGATAAGCTTTTTTTTCGTTTTGTTTTGTTTTTATAAAAGAGGGGGTGGGAGGAGAAGAATGAGAGAGAATCCCAAGCAAGCTCCACCCCAGTGGGGAGCCGGATTCAGGGCTCATCTCACGACCCTGAGATCATGATCTGCTCCAAAATCAAGAGTGGGAGGCTTAACTCAAAGAGCCACCGACGGGGTCTCTGGTTTTGTTTTGTTTTTTGAAGCAAAACAGCTTAAGTTATGATGGGGAAAAATCCTATTTACATTGTTCATAACATCTACTGACCCTTGTAAATAAATTTATAAAGGACTTTCCCAACGATTCTCCAAACCAAGGATTCACAGCCTTAGCTACACATAGGAATCACTTGCGGGGATTTTAAACACCCCAATGCCTGGCTGCATCCCAGACCAATCAAATCAGAATCTCTTGAGTTTGAGATCTTAGACATAAATATTTTTCAAAGTTCCCTGGGTGACTGCAATGTACGGCCATGGTTGATTATTATTGTGTCAAATGATCTAGGAGAGAGAGACAGGCTAGAGAGTATATCCGCACTTTACAGATGTAGAAATAAATATCCAGGGTCCAGCCAGATGACCTCACTTGTAAGTGACATCACTAGATATGAACCCCAGTTTTATGACTTCTGTTTTAGGTGGGGCTTTTCCTACCAGGCCCTATACCCTGATACTTTCATGAGATTAAGCTTTATCATGTTCCTAACAACTCACTGAGCAATGCCTTTCACCTGACCAGGAACTCGCTCTCCATAAAATGAAAATCTCTTCTGTCTCTCCTGCATCCTATACAGTGGCTACAAAACGGGTTGGCATGCTGCAGGTACTCAGTAAAAGTCGGTTCCCTCATCTCTTGCCCTTCCAGTCTCATCAGACCAAAAATTTTTAGGCATGTGCATTTTATGGTTTTCTGAATACCTGACTAAATTATATATCAATAACTGTCTTTGGACCTAGAGCCAGAATTAGTAATAATTTTTAAAAATGACTTCACTATCCTATTATAAGACAAGAGACTAAAATTAGAAACAAGTCACTTTAAGACTCAACATATGCTAGAATCAAGAAGAAACAAGTCTTTGTTTTATATAAATTTTCAGATCTCTTTTCCTTTTGGGAAATTTGGCAATTTTCTAAATACTAGAAATGAAATAATCAATCTAAATTATACATTTTATGCCTAGAACCAGAAACTCTTTTGTTAGTTTATCATTCCATAAAACTTAAAGTTGTTGTCAAGGCACTGAGAGATCTGAAATATTGCAAACTCATGCTGGAAATAGGGATCTAAGTTTCCTACAGATCTGGTAACAGGAAAGAACCATTGGCAAGTGAAGAGTTAATGAAAGGTCTGGAGTCCAGTGCATCATCATCTTCATCCATCTCTAGTAAGGAAAGATTTATTCAGGCTGTGTCAGCAGGCACCCAAATGGCAGTGTAAGAAAAAATCTGCTGATACACCCCAAAATAAATTGCTTTAAATATCTGGCAAACTTGCCAGTTTGAAACTTCTTCCAGGCTGTAATTTATTACAGCCTCCAGGCAATGATCAAAAAAAAGGCAGCAGGCTGTTTAGAAGAGCACTGTTAAGGTGAGTCCAGTTCCTTTCATGACAGCAGAGATGGGATTTTATTGAAGTCAGTACTAAATGATGCTGTTTATGAAAATGATGGAATGGTAATAATCATCTATATCTGTCTGAAAAAGAAGTCAGCAGGAAATGTATCTTACTCAATTCGTACTTAATATCTCTGGCATTTACAAAACGTTAAAGATAAGGATTTCATAAATATGTATATTTGTCTTTTATAGATAGGTTCCTATAGTGACACCCCAGAAGTGCATAGTCTTTTGTTTCCCCTCAAAAGACCTCTGCCAGTGCCTGTTCAGCGGAGTCTATTTTAACACCCCATCCAGGCCTTTTCAAAAGCTTTCAAAGTTAAATTCTCGCTTTCAACTGTAAGATAGGAAATTGGGAAAGTGCTAGAACGTGCCTCATATTTTTTTTTTTTTAAGAAAAAAACTAAATCATCTTTGCAAACTGGGGTACTTTTAAGGGAACAGTTCTTTCTGCTACTGTCTTAAAAAGCTGAACAAATTCCCTTTCTTTTCATGATCTGCAGAGTGTCAAAATGTCAATCAATTTAGTTTCAGCTCAATTTAATCCTTTACTCTCCACTGTCAGGAAACAAGGCTCTAGGGAGCAAACTCTCTGTACCCAAGCATCTAGGAATTCAAAAATGATTCCAAATTAGACTGAGCAACATGAAATAAACGAAGCTATTTTTCTACTCCACATGAAGTCAGAAGGGGTTTTAAAAAATCTGCACAAAGGCCCCGAAGAAAAATTGCTGCGTATCTTCATACTCTTGCTTGAGTTAGAAGATTTAAAATACATTTTATCATGTCATTTAATGACCATTTCAAGGCTCAGAAATATGAATATTTTATTTTTTTAAAGATTTTGTTTTTTTAGATTTTATTTACTTATTTGACAGACAGAGATCACAAGTAGGCAGAGAGGCAGGCAGAGACAGATAGAGGAGGAAGCAGGCTTCCCGCTGAGCTGAGAGCCCAGTGCGGGGCTCCATCCCAGGACCCTGGGACCATGACCCGAGCCGAAGTCAGAGGCTTTAACCCCCTGAGCTACCCACGCACCCCAGAAATATGAATATTTAAAATGTTATTTTGGCTCTTCACAGCATTAGCTATGACCAAATTAAGTTTTTATAGAATTATATGTTAAAAATATTAGATGCTTTTAATTGCACTACTGGGTATTTACCCTAAAGATACAAACGTAGTGACCAAAGGGGCACGTGCACCTGAATGTTTATAGCAGCAATGTCCACAATAGCCAAACTATGGAAAGAACCTAGATGTCCATCAAGAGATGAATGGATAAAGAAGATGTGGTATATATATATACAACGGAATACTATGCAGCCATCAAAAGAAATGAAATCTTGCCATTTGCGATGACATGGATGGAACTAGAGGGTATTATGCTTAGCAAAATAAGTCAATCAGAGAACGACAACTATCATAAGATCTCCCTGATATGAGGAAGTAGAGATGCAACGTGGAGGGTTTGGGGGGTAGGAAAAGAATAAATGAAACAAGATGGGATCAGGAGGGAGACAAACCATAAGAGACACTTACTGTCACAAAACTAACTGAGGGTGATGGGGGGTTAGGGAGAGGGTGGTGGGGTTATGGACATTGGGGAGGATATGTGCTATGGTGAGTGCTGTGACATGTGTAAACCTGGCGATTCACAGACCTGTACCCCTGGGGCTAATAATACATTATATGTTTATAAAATAATAAAAAAAATTAAAAAAAATTAGATGCTTTTAATAGATGTCCCTTGTATCCATAACGTGCATCCATCACTATGTCTTCATGCCTCTCCTTAAGGTGTGAACGCTGTAAACCAGGGACTTACTTGCTGAACAACTGGAATTCCAGGACAGACAGGAAAGTGCCCTTAAATATGAAGGAAGTGGGCATGTTTTTGCTGCTGAACAAAATTTCAACCTGGGTGGATCACTTGAATGGAAGGTAGCTAATGAGCTAAAAAGTGATTGTGTTAAACTGCCAAAAGCAGTAGATTAGAAACCAGAGGACCTAAGCTCTAGTTCTAACATGCCATTTACTAAACTAAGATTTTGGCTAAGTCATTGATTTTCTTTCTTTCTTTCTTTCTTTTTTTTTTTTAAGATTTTATTTATTTGGGCGCCTGGGTGGCTCAGTGGGTTAAGCCGCTGCCTTCAGCTCAGGTCATGATCTCAGGGTCCTGGGATCGAGTCCCGCATCGGGCTCTCTGCTCAGCAGGGAGCCTGCTTCCCTCTCTCTCTCTCTCTCTGCCTGCCTCTCCATCTACTTGTGATTTCTCTCTGTCAAATAAACAAATAAAATCTTAAAAAAAAAAAAGATTTTTAAAATTTATTTATTTATTTATTTATTTATTTATTTGAGAGAGACAGAGAGAATGCACACAAGCAGGGGGAAGGGCAGAGGGAGCCCTGATACAGGACTTGATCCCAGGACCCTGAGATCATGACCTGAGCTCAAGGCAGACCCTTAACGACTGAGCCACCCAGGCGTCCCTAAGTCATTGATTTTTATCTGTAAAGTGGGATAATAAAACAAGGAAGGTCCCTAAATCTATTTTTGTTAAAGTCAGGCACTTAGGAAAGGAATTTCATTCAACCTAGAAATCCTGGAAAATGCATTTAATTTACTTAAGATAAACAGTCATTTAGTTCAAAGCAGTAGAGTCGAACAGTTAAAAATCCTAACTTTGGTTTATATAGAAAATCGAATATTACTCAGCCATAAAAAAGAATGAAATCTTGACATTTGCAATAACATGGACAGACCTACAGGGTATAGTGCTGAGTGAAATCAGTCAGTCAGAGAGAGAGAAATATCAATGGTTTCATTCATATGTGGAAGTTAAGAAACAAAATAAATGAACAAAGAAAAAAAAAGAGACAAACAAAAATACTGGACTCTTAAATACAGAGAATTGGTGGTTGCCAGAAAGGAGGTGGGGGGGTGGTGAGTGAAATAAAGAGGTTTATAGTACACTCATCTTAATGAAAACTGAGAAATGTATAGAATTGTTGAATTATGACACTGTACACCTGAAACTAATATAAAGCTGTATGTTAATTATACTTGAAAAAAAATCCTAGCCTTGGAATTATTAGGCTGGGTTTGAATCTCAGTGTCACCATTAACTGTGAACTTTGGATAGTCACTTAATCTGTGGCTTATTATTAGTACCAAATTTATTAAGTTACTATGAGGAATAAGTTAATAGACTGAAAGTACTTAGAAAGAGTGTATGGCACAAAAATCTATACTTGGGACTTAATGGCTCAGTTCAACAGAGTTTAGAGAAAAGTTGGGGAGACTGCCCTTCAGAAATAAAATCAGAAAGTTGGGAGTCTCCAAAGAAGTATCTTAGATCAGAGTGCATGACTGTAATAAATGTATTAATTAATCAGATTTTGGTTTTTTAAGTAATCTCTACACCCAAAGTGGGACTTGTACTCACAACCCCGAGATCAAGAGTCACATGTTCCTACCAACTAAACCAGCCAGGTGCCCTTAAATCTTTTGATTTTAATTTTTTTCTGCTTCTCTAACTCCTCCACTCATCTTTTTTTTTTTTTTTCTTCATTCATCTTATCTTTTGACTGTTTCTTTGAGGTAAAAACTCTTAATAGGGAAAATAAACCCATGTGCCTTTCTTCAGGTCATTAAGAGCTAAGTGTATATATGTTTGTGTGTATGCGGGGGGGTGGGCAAGGGCCTTTGTCTGGCAACCCTGAAGTAAAGTTGACTGTACATTTTAATGCATTTGTTGAAGAAGTTAAGATATTGACTAGAAAAATACTCCATGCTCTTTCCACCAATCTGAAAAACAGCCAAAGCTTGCAACATTGAAATGTCAATGAGTCTGAAAGCAGAAGTTCTAGATTCTATGGGCATATTATCTATGGGCAAATTTTTAAATTATTTTTTATTTTTTATTTGACAGACAGGGATCACAAGTAGGCAGAGAGGCAGGCAGAGAGAGACGGGGAAGCAGGCTCCCTGCTAAGCAGAGAGCCTGATGCGGGGCTGGATCCCAGGACCCTGGGATCATGACCTGAGCCGAAGGCAGAGGCCTTAACCCACTGAGCCACCCAGGTGCCCCTCTATGGGCAAATTTTAATCTGTTCCAACCTCAGTTTCTTTTTTTAAAATTTATTTATTTATTTGACAGACAGAGATCACAAGTAGGCAGAGAGGCAGGCAGAGAGAGAGAGAGGAGGAAGCAGGCTCCCCACGGAGCAGAGAGCCGGATACAGGGCTCGATTTCAGAACCCTGGGATCATGACCCCAGCCAAAGGCAGAGGCTTTAACCCACTAAGCCACCCAGATGCCCCCTCAGTTTCTTTAATTTTCAAGAGGGGATGGTAACGTTTACCTCACAGTTTTAGTTTTACATAAGTGCTTTTTGAACAAGACGGTGTGAAATTCTCATTATTACCATTCATAAATCGGCCAATCAGCTTCCAGTAACAGAAAGCTAGTTGTATTTGTTGTATTTGGGATGAGAAGTTGATGAATGAATGGAAATTAAAATACATACAAACTTCTCTAATGTACTATCCCCATTCATCCAGGAAGTATTCACCATTATTGTTTGCTAGGCAATTACTTATATTGACTTAATATTGGATTTTGTAGTAATGTGAGATCTGTAGTGTTTATTAGACTTTTTGTATTTACAAGCTCTTATTATTACTTAAAGATTTTATTTATTTATTTGAGAGAGAGAGACAGCAAGAATGCACAAGCAGGGGGATGGCAGAGGGAGAGAGAGAAGCAGGCTCCCCACTGAGCAGGGAGCCCATCAAGGGACTCGATCCCAGGGCAGTCATGACCTGAGCCGAAGGCAGACGCTTAACCAGCTGAGCCATCCAGGCGCCCCTGTATTTACAAGCTTTTAAATAATAGTATTAACTTATATAACTTTATTTTAAAAATACCTAGTCATAAGAAAATATGACTATATCTGCCTATTTGATTTTTTATGTTTTCTCCAAGGGCGTAATCTACAGAAATAAATAGTAAATTAATCCCCCGAGTGTTAGAAGGGAGAAAACCAACACTTTAAAGAGTTACAAAACAAAAAGCCTGTTACCTGGAGTAGCACAACATTCTGTCTCCCGTTAATCTGTAAAAGGCTAGGATAAAACTCTCAAGATAATACATCCAAGTTGCTAATTTGTTGCCCAGACAGCACCAAGAGGTATCTCACTACACTTAGTCAAAGGCACTCTTCATACAATACAATAAACCAAACTCTGTAAACAAAGGCTCTTAAAAGCAATTGTTTTGTAATCACCATGTGGCTAATAGCTTTATTTAAAAGAGTATCAGACAATAGTTTTAAACACTGGATAGAACAATGACACAACCCTTGTAGTCCTTTCCATGGAACTTTCCACCATAAGCGCAATGGGACATACTGAAAAGATCTGCATATCAACTCCACGAGAGGCAATCTCTAAGGCATTCATCCCCCATGGTCTTAAGCACCATATGCTCCAGTAGGAAGAGATGCTGAAATGCTGCTTTCTTCAGGTTACAAAAGTCCCACATGCTATTGTTTAGTAAAAATAATAGGCATTTACAGATCACTTTTCACATCCAACTCATTGTATAAAACATTTAACCATTTAATCTCGATTCTATCTCTTCTAACATTTTATTTATTTTAAAATTGTTTTAACATTTTATTTATTTTTTGCATTTCCTTTTTCTTTTCTCTTTTTAAATTTTATTAAGTTATGTTAGTCACTATATAGTACATCATTAGTTTTTGATGTAGTGTTCCATGATTCATTGTTTGTGTATAACACCCAGTGTTCCATGCAATACGGGCCCTTCTTAGTACCCATTACTGGGCTCATCCATCTGCACCACCCCCCAAAACTCTCAGTTTGTTTCCTATGGCCCATAGTCTTTCAGAGTTCGTCTCCCTCTCTGAATTCTCCCCCTTCATTTTTCCCTTCCTTCTCCTAATGTCCTCCATGTTATTCCTTGTGTTCCACATATAAGTGAAACCATATGATAACTGTCTTTCTCTGCTTAAATTATTTCATTTAGCATAATCCCCTAGTTTAAAAAAATAAAAGCAACATATGCTGAATGATTAAAACTTTTTTTGCCAGTTTTAAGAAATGTGTTTATGATTTTTTTTTTCCAGTGTTCATAAAGGTTAAAAAAAAAAAAGTCACTCTTCTTATACCCATTATCCTACTCTCAGGGATGACTGTTAATCTTTCCAGAAATTTTCTATGCATATGTAAAGATTAATATATTGTAGCTGCCTTTTAAGAAACACACATGCACATATGCATAGAATTATATTATATGCATTATACATATTATTCTGCTTCTTGCTTTCCCCTCCACTTATCACTACATCTTAGACATTTTCCTGTGTTTATATAGATTTCCCTCATTCTTTTAAAGGAGTGTATAGTGTTCTATTTTACAATTATATATACTTTATTTAAATAGTCCTCTACTGATTTTAAGATGCTTATAGTCTTAACCATTACATACAATATCATTATGAACATACTTCCATGCAATCTTTATGCATACGTGTGAATATATTTCTAGGATTTATGCCTAGACGTGGAACTGGCAGTTAAACTATTTTAAACATCTTAGGAATTGTTAGATAGGGATAAACTGTCCTCCTGAAAGGTTTAGTTTTTAATTTTCCCATGGAATCTTAACGCCTCTTATCCTGTGATCTGTTAAATTAACTTAGGGCCCAAGATCCGCTTTTTTTTTTTTTTTTTTGATAAAAAAAGTAGGCAGAGAGGCAGGCAGAGAGAGAGGAGAGGGGGAAGCAGGCTCCCCACCGAGCAGAGAGCCCAACGCGGGGCTTGATCCCAGGACCCTGGGATCATGACCTGAGCCGAAGGCAGAGCTTTAACCCACTGAGTTACCCAGGTGCCCCCAAGATCCTCTTCTATACCCCATCTTTTACATACTACATTGAATATATAAATGTATATATATGTGTACATATATGTACATATATGACACATGCTTATGGAGAGAAACTAGAAAAATAGACTTAATTTAAAGAAAAATGAAAAACTGTACTATGGACATTGATTTCAAAGAATTACTTAGACTATAACAAATATATGTAATACTTAAACTACTTTTAAGCTAATATAATTTTAAATTCAGAAGATATTTTAGAATCTTGCTTGATGATAATTCTTTAGAACATACTATAGGTAAATGAGCCAAATGTGGCTTTCAATGTCCTGAATGAGGTGAGACGAGAGACAGAAAAACAGAAAGTTAATTTAGAATTAACCAAAAAGTGGAGGCTAGAGGAACTGAGAAGGTTTTGAAAATAAAAATAATAACTGACATTTGTCGAGCTGACATTCATGGTGCACCAGCATGCAGTATCTCACTTAATCCTCACAAACAGCTCTGTGATTTTATTCTTATCTTTATGAGGCTCAGAGAGGTTGAATCATTTGTTTAAGGTAATATAGCAGTATTACAACCCCAGCCAGTTAGACTGGCTCCAGAACCTGTTTCCTTAACCAGTACTCTACACTGTCTTCATGATGATGGAGGTTCTCTATGGAACAGGTTAAGTCTGAAAAGTTCTACTGCCAACAGGAAGAACTGGAGACCTTACTTACCTTACAGCACTTGGTATTTTCTCCTCTGTTTGATCCTAGCTATGCCTGGCAGGTCCAGGACAGTAATAGGGACCTAACCCAGAACTAAATATAGCAGTTAAGATCTTCTTGCTGTTGTACACCAGCCTTTTGCTACCAAACCCCTTAGAACTCTGCATTTCAAGCTAATATTCATCACAAGACATTTTCCAAGGCATTTGTGGCCATAGTTTTTTGTTTGTTTCCCTAGTTTCTTTACACAGCATCCTCTGTGAAGGAAGCATTTAATGTATTTGTAGATAATGGTGGCATCATCATCTTATTTGATGTTTGAAATAAACCTACTTGCTAGGCAGGTAAAGAAAAAGTTGAACCACACTAATAATCTAGGTGATAAGAAGCTCAGACTCTAGGTACAGGTGTGTCTAATTCATCCTATATATTGCCGATAGATTGACTGAATTCAGTTGGACTAAATTTGAATACCTGTACACCAGGCACTTTCCAAGATACTATTAAAATGACACTGACTACTTTTATAATAATTCCTTACTCAGAATCCCCAAATAGTCCCTTATTCCCTTTCAGAACAAGCCCAAACTTTCACTTCTAGCTTTCAGATCCTTCATAATTTAAATCCTACTATAGTCCAGTCCTAATGGCATATTACCCTCAATTCCATTCCTTCTCCAAAACAATCAGTATAACTTTTTTTTTTAACCCATTCTCCCAAGACAGATCTTTTCTGTAATTAGGTTTTTAGTATGTCCTCCTGTATCTGAGTCTCATACTCCTCTCTGTTCAAGCTGTTCCCTGAGACCACTTTTACCTAGCCTTTCAAGTTATCCATGTAGAACATATTTCTCAAGGCCTTGTTTCAATTCTCAGGTCTTTCAACAATTAGAAACCCTGTAGTGTTTTCACATTCATCCTCACTGATTCTCATTACAATCCTGTGTACAGGTAAGCAGAACTAGCTGGGATTATCAGCTTCATTTTACAGATGAGGAACCTGAGGCTCAGAAATAAAGGAACCTGCCCAAGTTTATACAGCAAGTGTCAGAGGTAGGATTTGGACTTACATCTTCTGATTAAGACCAATGATCAATTCCTTATTTATAGTATGCTAGGAAACTTTTCTGACTCCTTAAAATTTATAATCTATATTCAAGGTTTTCCTCTCCATTTTATGCTGTATAACGCATCTCTTGGCGGGAGCAAATCAGATACAGTAACTCTCTTTTGTAAACTTCACAGACCTTAGCACAGTGCTAGGCAAGTCTTAAGCATTAAATATATTTGGTTGATCCCTTACACTGCACCCCACTATAGTTTTCTTAGGGTTCTAGATAAATATTTCCTGAAGGAATCAGTACATTAGTGATCTCCCTCATAGCTGGTATAAGGAGTGGCCCCTAAGCCTCCTTTTCACTGCCTCATTTTTATCCTGCTCTCTCTTTTCTGATAGATGCCTCCTTCACACAGAGAATCCAGTAGAGGGCCTGGAATACAACCCAGTTAGGTAAGGGCTTTAGTTTTATTTTCAAGCCTGTCCTAGACTTTCAGGAGCCAAAAGTTCAAATCGCAGCAGGATTGATTCAGCCCTTTCACAAGCAATTTAGTACTATGCAGTTTGTTTAGACTGGTCAAGTTTCTCCGTCCTGGCTGAACAGCATCATTATCTCCTTGAGCTTTCATGTATCAGCTTCCCTGGCCATATTTCAATTTCCATGTCTTTCTTTCCTAAAATCAGGTGAATATGCAAAATCCATACTTGTGCAATTATACCCTTTTCAAAAAGCAAGTCAAATATCTTCAAGGAATTTAAGTACAATACAGGAAGTTCTTCTCTCTGGGTTAGGCAAAACCTAAGAAGTATGCAAAAGTTATACTCCTCAGTGCTTAGTAGAAAGCGGGTATTTTGTATCATTCTTCAGCTAGTGCACCAACTGAGCAAAGATATGGTTTTGTCAGATTCTATTTAATCCACCTCAGCTGGAAGGCCATCTAGACAATGGATCTTAAGTAAAGTGAAAAATACTTTGCCAAGGGAAAAGAAAACTAAGTAGCAAATATTTTAATTTTTAATTGCAAAATATTTCAAACATACAGCAAAGAACAGAAAGGATAACAAATAACCAGATACTCAATAGACAGTACTATCACATTCTAACATTTTACTCTTTGGATTTTTTTTTTTTTTAAAGATTTTATTTATTTATTTGACAGACGGACATCACAAGTAGGCAGAGAAGCAGGCAGAGAGAGAGGAGGAAGCAGGCTCCCTGCTGAGCAGAGAGCCCGATGTGGGACTCGATCCTAGGACCCTGGGATCATGACCTGAGCTGAAGGCAGAGGCTTTAACCCACTGAGCCACCCAGGCGCCCCTTACTCTTTGGATTTAAAGAAATAAAACATCACAACTGGAGCCTTTTGTGAACCCTTTCACCCCTGTCTGTACATGTAGGTATTCTTCCTAAATTTGATGTTCATCTTTCCATTCGTGTTTTATATTTTATACTATGCAAAGAGCATATTTTTAAAAAGATTTTATTTATTTATTTGAGAGAGAGAGAGAGAGAATGAGAGAGAGCATGAGAGGAGAGAGGTTAGCAGGAGAAGCAGACTCCTTGCTGAGCAGAGAGCCTGATGTGGGACTTGATTCCAGGACTCCAGGATCATGACCTGAGCCAAAGGCAGTTGCTTAAACTGAGCCACCCAGGTTCCCACAACATATTTTTAATGTAAAATTCATTCAGAAAGTTGTAGCTTGTAAATCCTTTAAATTATTTCTTACATAGTACTACATAAAATAGATATAAAAGAATAAATAAAACATTTTTCCTGCTTAAAACTTCTAATCCAGGGTGGATAGGTGAGTAGATATGTGATAAAGTCAAGAGAGCAAAATGCTAATTGTGAATCCAGGAAGGGTGTGTATTGGGGTGTTTACTGTACAGCTCTTTCAATTGTCTGCTTGTTTACTTTTTTAAAAAAATAAAATGTTGGAAAAATAAAACAGGGGTTCTGTGTGATGTAGTGGGTTAAACCTCTGACTCTTGGTTTCAGTTCAGGTCTTGATCTCAGGAGCTCCACTCAGTGCAATCTACTTGAGATTCTTGCTCCCTCTCCTTCTGCCCCTCCCCCAGTTCATGCGAACATGCACATGCTCTCTCTCAAATAAATAAATCTTTAAAAAATAAATAAACAAAACCCCTAGTTCCTATTTTGTCTAAAAACCTCAGAGAGGAATGATATCAACTCGTTTTAGATACTTAAGAACCTGGTATACTTATAGAAAACAATAATTAGGCTTGATAGTCTAATTACTGTTTAAGCTCTTGCTTTATGGTATCTAATGAATAAAAAGAGAAAAGACCAGTCCCTTTAAAATTTATCTTCAAATAGTCACTTCTTGTAAAGTAGTTATTTTAGCTTTGACTTTTCCATCCTTTTCTGGGGAGTTCATGAAATGATTTCAAATGATTTTATAATCCCCTTCTTAACATGGTTTAAGTCCAGAGCTGGAAAACTATTTATGGTTGATAGGCATCCCAAATAAAATGAGTATACTAAATAATTAAAAGAGAAATACTTTTAAAAAGTTTATTTTAAAGATTTGAGAGAGAGAGAGAGAGAGAGAGAGAAGGACAATCAGCATGGGGAGACTTCCCACTGAGAGTGACCCTTTGCAATACCTGACTTAATCCCAGGACCCCAAAATCATGAGCTGAGCTGAAGTCAGCCGCTTAACCAAATGTGCCACTCAAGTGCTCCTAGAAGTGTTTTGTTTGTTTGTTTGTTTTAGATTTTGTTTATTTGACAGAGAGAAATCACAAGTAGGCAGAGAGGCAGGCAGAGAGAGAGAGAGAGGGAAGCAGGCTCCCTGGCTGAGCAGAGACCCTGATGCGGGACTCGATCCTAGAGAGGTCATGAGATCATGACCTGAGCCGAAAGCAGAGGCTTAACCCACTGAGCCACCCAGGTACCCCAACTCTTCGAAGTTTTTAAAAGGTTTTTGTAGTTCCCCTTATAAGCCTAAATGAGCTCTTATTTTAGGAAAATGCTCTATTACAAACTGACCATGAGAAGAAATATAAGAGATTCATTAATGATGAAAATACCTCTATGATAAAACATTTATGTAACATTACTTTGCCTATTTGAGGTTTTTTCATATTTCTATATTATTTATGCCTCATAATAAGCATGCTAATTTTTTGAAGAGGAAACTGCGTCTCAAAGAATGAATCTAAGGTGATGCAACCAATACAAACATACGTCTTCTAACTCCAATACCAGTGCTCTTTTCACATAATTGAAAACGATAGAAGATACATTTGGCTTTAGTGTTTTAAAATGACTACATTACCAGAAATTACATTATTTTTGTTTGGAAGGTACTTCACTTTAAATGGTCTAACGTAAAATAGTAATTACTCCTTGAGGCTAATGTTTTCATAATTTTATAGGTAAAATAATAGATACAGAGAAAAATAAATTTGAGTGTGGACTGTTTCAATTGCAGAATACTGCCTTTCAAAAGGGAGGTCTTCAAGGAAACGGGTTGTGTTGAATTAAAAATAGCAATACAATTTTGGGAAATGAGGGATATTGCTCTGCCTTAACCCAACTTCTAACAA
The DNA here is from genome assembly GCF_020171115.1 of Neogale vison. Classification (NCBI taxonomy): domain Eukaryota; kingdom Metazoa; phylum Chordata; class Mammalia; order Carnivora; family Mustelidae; genus Neogale; species Neogale vison. The sequence continues at coordinate 27,679,378 of NC_058095.1, read as the reverse complement.
AATTTTTAAAGAAAAATTACTTATTAAAATTAATCATTTACATTAAAATTAAATTTAGAAATATATCCAAGCTGATTTTTAAATTGAGCAAATAGGAAGATATAATAAGTAGCTGTTAAAAATAAAGTCCTTAGTGAAATTTATTGATTGCTGAAAACCACTTATAATTGTAGTCCTTTTTTATGTCATAGAAAATAAATTTGGGCCTTTGAGTGAGAGGCTGGTGACAGATTTAGCTAATACTGAATGAATTACAATTAAAGAAAGCTATATTCTTCTTACACTATTACCAGGAGTAATTTATTCTAGATATTACTGGAACAGAGGTAGATGATTAAACAGTCAGTTAAACTGTAACAAAAACATAGCTCCCCAATTCTCCATTCTGAAACTCTTTATAGTGGAATGGAATCGAAAGCGGCACCTAAATACACATTTTTTTTTTCTTTAAGATTTTTATTTATTTATTTGACAGAGAGAGATCACAAGTAGACGGAGAGGCAGGCAGAGAGAGAGAGAGGGAAGCAGGCTCCCTGCCGAGCAGAGAGCCCGATGCGGGACTTGATCCCAGGACCCTGAGATCATGACCTGAGCCGAAGGCAGCGGCCTAACCCTAAATACACATTTTAAACATAATTCCTGTAAGAAGAAGTTCCATCACAAAAAAGAGAACAAAAGCACACAAACACCCACTTTAGTGGGCTGTTAAGTTTCATCTTCTTTGTAAAACACAATCTCTGCTTAAAGGCATCTTAGTTCTCCACAGCCACCCCATCTCAAAGGTCCACACTGATACTGGACTATACAGGGAGATACTACTTGAACGATGGATATGTTCTACCAAACATTAGGTTCACATTTCTCAACGAGTTCAAATTTTGTTCTGCATCCCCAAAAAACATAAAACATAAAACATGTTTGCCCCAAGGACCCTTTCTTAAAAAATCTCAGAAGAAAGATAGCTTGAGTCAATCAAACTAAAGCATTAACTACAGAAGAACAGCTGCTTACATTTTTCCATGAACATAAGGGTAAGTACTGAACTGGTAAGTGCTGATGTTTGAAAGAAAATCCCTGTAATAATAAAAACAGAACTCTAGGAGAGAGAATAGTAAATTCCTAATATTCAATCTTTACAACAGGGCTTTCAAAGTCCCTTCAAATATTAATTCATATTTGGACATACATGATAATTACTGTTCATATTTTATTAATGGATAAACTGAGGCATACCAAAATATGAATACCAACTCTGCCAGGTACCATGTTAATGCTAGGTATTCAAAGTACAAGAATATATAATTATATGGTAAACAGTCCACAGTAAAGCAGGGGACACAGATGAGATACATGAAAAACTGGCCCTCAATTCACCAAACTACCCGGTGTTCTTCCTGAATGGTGTGCTCTTACTGGTCTGCATTTGAAAATTTTATTCCTGCCCTCCTCTCATCACCGCCCAAAGCTGTCGGGTTAATGCTTTATTTCAGACCTCTTCTATAAAGGTTATAATGTTTCTTAATAATAGTGAGTAACATTTATTGAACATTTACTATGTGCTAAGCATTATGTCAAACTATTTAAATGAATTATATCTCATTTAATCATCACAGCAATCCGTGAGAATTGCTAATCAGCTTCTACTTTTAAAGGACTTAGGGGACTGATGGTCTCCATTGTCTCTATAAAGCATACGGTCATAGTAGCAGAGATGCTCCTAACAGGCCATTCCTTTCTAGTAATTCCCATTCACTTCTACTTTTACCAGTTAAGTTGCATGCTTATCAAGACTCTGTGGACTTGTGGGGCACCTAGGTGGTGCCTTAAGTGTCCAACTTTTGATTTTGGCTCAGGTCATGATCTCATGGGTTGTGAGATCAAGCCCCTTGTCAGGCTCTGTGCTCAGTGGGGAGTCTGCTAGAGATTATCTCCCTCTGGGCTAGTTACTTTAAAAAATGCTGTTTAATTAGGTATGGCTAAGAGAGCTGTAAAAGATTGAAGGAAAGTTCTAAATTTCTAGTAGGATTCTATACTTAACTCTTCACAATTTTCTAGAAGTTCTCACTCTAAAGAAATCAAAACAGGAAACTAAAGACAATGCTTTCATGATGGGTTGGATTATACCAAAAAACCCTAGAAATCAGAGTATCAGAAAAACAGGATAATGAACATCTCATCTCATTCTAAAATCCAGATTCTTAACCAATACTCAAAAAGTGCTCAAAGTTTAGAGGATAGGGGCACCTGGGTGACTCACTCAGTTGAGTCTTGATCTCAGCTCAGGTCTTGATCTCAGAGTCATGAGTTTAAGCCCTGCACTGGGCTTCCTGCCCACCCAGGGGAAAAAAAAAGTTTACACGATAAATGAACAAAAAGAGAAGACTCTCCATGGAAGGTGATGTGAGATAAACTTTAAAGGATGAATGGAATGTTACTAGATAGAAAAAAGATGGGAAAGGGCACTCTAGAAGGGGGATAAGGAAAGGCATTAGTTAGAGTGAAGATACACTAAGTTTGAATTTAAGTTCAGCGCCGTATGATTTGAGTAAGTCGCTACTCTCTTTGCATCTCTGCTTCCTCATCTAAAGAATGGACAATAATTCCCTGGGACTGTTAGTAGGATGAAATGAGATAATAAATATAAAGCATTAATTTGGTGCTTGAAGTCACATATAAATTAGCTTTGAGAGGATAGAAGGCATGTTTATGGAAGACAGCATAGCTCTTTAAGGCCTGAATAAAGGGTGTAAGGTTCAGTGGCAGTAGGTAAGGCTGGAAGGTTGAACTGGGGTCAATTTTTTTTAAATGCCATACCGAAGTCTAGACCATTCTATAGGCAATGGAGAATATTGGGAGACTTTAAGTTGGAAAGTGACATGAATAAATCGGAGTCATGCCCGAAGGTGGGTAAAGGATATATCAGCATGAGGATCAGTTAGATGCAAAGAGATCATGTTAGGAGGCAATAATTCAAATAAGAAAAGGGCCTAGACTAAGGTTGAGACAGAACCTATAAGTAGAAAAAGAAAAGTCTTACATAAAAACATATATGTATATTTTATGTTACCCCTTCTGCCCTTGATTCTATACAGAATTAAAGTCTTTTAGAAAGCTATTAACATAAATCCTGCCACTGAAACAAATTCTGTATTATCTTATGCAGGCTTTTAAAATTTGATTAAAATAGGTCTTGCCAAATGGTAGTGAATACCCAGATAATAAAATCTGTAGTATCATCCCAGAATAAAAGGATCAGTCTGTCTAAATCCACCTTAAACCCGATGCTTACTCTTCTTACTTGGATATTTGTTCAAGAAGTTATTTTCATGGTGAGTGGGGGTAGGGGAATGGGTCAAATAGGTAAAAGGGATTAAGAATACACTTATCATGATGAACGAGTAATGTATAGAATTGCTGAATCACTATATTGTTCACCTGAAACTAATATAGCACTGTATATTAATTATACTAAAGTTAAAAAAAAAGAAATTATTTTCACTGATTTAAAATGGTTTTGTCTGTACTAAGTTCTTGTTTCAGTCTATGACTTGTCATATTTGTTCTTTCATCAATAAGAGTTCAGGAGGTAGAAGTGACAGACTTAGGGATTTATTGAATATGGAGGCATAGAGTGGAGTCAGGGATAAATATGAAGTTTCTAGCTTAAACTGGTAAGTGGACTGTGGGGTCCTTAAGAAGAGGAGGAAGAAACTTTGTAAGAGAAATAAATTTCATAAATACTATAAAGACAACCAGAAGACATACAAGAGATTGCAGGCAGTTAGAAATAAGCATTTAAAGCTCAAAAAAGTGATCTTAGGTAAATACATAATTTTTAAAAAAAGATTTTATTTATTTATTTGACAAAGAGAGATAGTGAGAGAGGGAACACAAGCAGGGGGAGTGGAAGGGGGAGAAGCAGGCTTCCTGCTGAGCATGGAGCCCGTTGTAGGGCTCAATCCCAGGACCCTGGGATCATGACCCAAGCCAAAGGCAGATGCTTAATGACTGAGCCACCCAGGCGCCCGTGAATACATAAATTTGAAAGTTCCTGGCACATGGGCATGAAGAATGGGGTGGATGAGTTCACCAAAGAACAATATACAGAGCAGAGAATGGGAAGCCATCAGCACTCTTGAAATTCTATGCAAAATTATGTTGTATGCACACATTTTTCTTTTGAAAAGGTTTAGCATAAAAAAAAAAGAAAAAGAAAAGGTCTAGCATTTTAACTAACTTTCCTAATGATTCCATGTTCCCCAAAAGGTTGAAAATGTTGCTCTAAAGTAAAAGAGAGGTAAGGATGATTTCTGGGAAAAATTAACTTTTAAGAGATAAACACGGGAAGACTTGCTGGTGAAACCAATTGGGAGGCTATGGACAGAGGCCATAAGGGGAACCACCAAAGAATGATGACAAGAAAGCCAAAACTGAAGAGAAGAAAGGTCTATAGTGCCCCTTAAGATGGGAACCAAAAAGTATTCACTGGTGATCTTAACAAGAGCAGCAGTTTGAGTGGTAGAAGGGATAAAAGCTAGATTTCATGGGTTGAAGAGTGAATGGGAGTGGACAAAGGACACAGTAAATACAGACTATCCTTTCAAGAAATCAAAACAAAATTGTAGTTTGAGATGAAAGCAAGGCTATGGAATGATATTTTAAAATTATATTTCAATTGTGTTTAGTTTGAAAAGACCCAATCACATTGACAAAATGAGGGAAACAAGCCAGTTGACAAAGGTAAAATATATATCTAACCCAATGACAAAGGAGAACATTGTCACAAAAATTGATCTTGTTATGCAAACATCTTTAAGTTAAAGGATATAATATTCATACAGTCTAAACTCCAAGAAACCAAGAAAATTAAAAATAATTTTAAGATTATTAGAATATTTTGCAGATTCACACTTTTCAAAATGTATTCACACACTTGAACCTCAAGGATACATATCAAGTTGGCTTGTCAGCCATTTTCCAGAAATATCTTAAGTGACAAAGAAATGTAATTGTGTGTGTGTGTGTCTTTTAGTTCACATCACTATTGCAATGCTGCTAAGTAATCAGGACCTTCTCAACTGCAAGTCAGTTCCTAAACTCCACAGGACAACCCTACCTGCATGATGTATGGCATTTTGAGTTCAATACAACCCCAAATAAACAACAGTATATATAAAATACCAAATCAGTATGTGTGGGGAGGGAGAATTCAGTTTTGCAAGCTTTGCATGGAAATTTGTACTCTAAAAATTTGAGCTCTTGCATGATTACCTTACCTTAATCAAGGAACTTGGAATTTCATATGAAACTTCTAGTCAACAGGTTATTTAAAGCAACAACAATGATGACCATTTCCTCTTCTCAAACACAGATAAAAACTCCAACTTAAAAATAGTAACATGCAGTAACTTCCTCTTGGGATAATATTTTTACATGTAATTATTTGCAATCTTCCCAAATATGCCTTTTTTATCTTCTACATGGCCTATATTTAATATTTTATGGGGCTAAAGATATGGCAGCAATATATATGTAAGTGTGATTTGTGTGTGTAATGTACATATGCTACAGCATCCTTTTTACAGAAAGCCTAAAGTTTAATTTACTTAAAATTAGGTCATTTGGCATTCTATACAATTCATATACCAACCTATCTAAGACAATCACCATTTAACTCAGTTGAATATTTAAAGTGATTTAATTGATTATATGTTTCAGCGTTAAGAAGAGGGATAGTTAAGAAAAACAAAACAAAATGATAAAACTTTGAAAAAAAGCTTTAACCTTAAAATCAACTGCTTTTATTCCCCAAACCCCAAGGAACTAGGCTGTAGTGATTTTGAAGGTTTCTGAAATATATATTATGAAGATTTTTTCATTATGGACAAAAATTATGATCCTACTTTGAGAAGAAGTCAGTTTATAATGATAAAAAGTAAAAACAATAAAAATAATACTAATATTTATTACACTTTGAGTACCTATTACTTAACCTTCATATCTTTTGAAAATCCTTAAGAAAAACTAAAATATTTTATTTCCATTACAGAGTTGAGGAAATGGGCTCAAAGAGCCTAATATCTTTCCCAAAGCCTGAAAATGGATGAAAAGTATGGTACTTTAATCATTACTTCTATAGAAAGTTACTGAGTACTTTCCCTGTGCCAGAATTCAAGGATAAAATCATGAACAAGATAGAGATTCTTTTGTCTTTACTCAGTGATTAAGTGGCAAGAAGAGACAACAAGTAATATGTAACAACAGTGGTGGAAGTGTTGTCAAAAGGGAAGCAGAGAGTTCTGTTAGAGCACAAAGTGTGAATTTTTCTACCAAAGAGTATGGATTGTTGTAAGCAAGATGGCTCATAACCAATCATGTGTTTTAAAGTTTCTAAATTTTCTGACCTTTTGTTTGGTGTTTCAGCAGAACAGCTGTTTTAGGGCTGGGTTAGGTAATCAATAACAGATCCTTTCTTCTCTCTCCAAATGACTGCTTGGTTTGGGGAAATTCCCAGTGAATAATTAACACCAGAACAGTCTGCCAGTTATGTTTATTAATATATTCTTTCTGCCTCAGGACAGTGGAATGGTAGTGAGTCAGAGAAGCAAGTAGATGAGTCTCTATTTAATATGCACTCAATGAATAAAACAAGATGATACCTTTAAACAGGGATTTCCAAATAGCATCCAATAGCTTGGATTTTGGGTTATCAACCAGGCTGAATCAGATTTCAACTCCTGACCCAGAGATGGGAAGCTCCCATTTCTAATTCAATATTATATTTATACTAAGTTAGAATTTTATTGGTATCTGAAGTCTGTCAGCTTCTCTTGTTTTTCCTCAATTATCTCAACAGTATATGATATAAAGGGTGTCAGTCAAAACACAGAGAGAAATTAGGCTGTGAATTTGTGAAACTAAAATGGAAAAGAATTTAGACAAGTACCAGTGAATGTACCATCAATTTATATCTTGCAGTAATATTGGATGCTTAATATTTGGTAAGGCTTTCCTATACCCTATTTTGCTTTTTCAACAGAACTAGAGGATAGATAGGCAGATGTTATCATCATTTATAGATAAGGAAACTGAGGCTTAGCACAGTAAGAGGTGAGACAGAACTAAAATTAGGTCTTCTTGGGGCACCTGGGTGGCTCAGTGGGTTAAGCCGCTGCCTTCCGCTCAGGTCATGATCTCAGGGTCCTGGGATCGAGTCCCGCATCGGGCTCTCTGCTCAGCAGGGAGCCTGCTTCCCTCTCTCTCTCTCTCTCTGCCTGCCTCTCTGCCTACTTGTGATCTTTCTCTGTCAAATAAATAAATAAATAATCTTAAAAAAATAAATAAATAAAAATAAAATTAGGTCTTCTTACTCTTACTTCACCACTCTTTCCCTCTATTACACTGCTGGATACCTGTACTTTCTTTGATGACCGCTTCATATACATAAAAAGAAAAGCAAATAAACTATAGACTTTGAGTCTTATCTAACTAGATAGGAAGGCTAAGCAAACTAATTGTTATAGAAATAATATTATAATGATGATAGAAAAATAATAACATAGTCCAATTTCCTGCCATTACACAGGTATGATAGAAACTGTATGCCTATAACTTATATACATTTAAGTATGTTTTGGTTTCAATCCAATCTGAAGGACAGATGCTGCTCTGGGATAAATTTTTACTTTTACCTGGGAAATGTTTTGTTTTTCAGAAATATTTTTCTGAAGATGAAAATATAGCAAACATTTTGAAGTGTCTTTTCAGAAGACTACTATTCTGTAAATACTAATATTCAACATATTAGTTCCAGTAAATGCTTTTTAATTTCACTTTGTAAAAAATCTCCATCAGAGAGTTTACAACATCTTTTGAGATATTTAAGCATGAATGTTGAAGTGATACGGAATTTGATGATAATGGCAGTTTGAGTTCATTTGGGTTATCATAGGAAATCCTTCTATAGTACTTACTTCCTTGTTTAAACTAAACATATACACACACAATATAGTTTTCTTACCCTGAGATATATACTTGTGTGTATATATATGCATGTGTGTACACACACACACACACACACACACACACGTGTATATATGCTTCAGGGTAAAAAAAGAAATGTATATCAGGAGTTCCTACAGTTTATACTGTAAATCCATAGCACAAGAATATCAGAAGAAAAAAAAAGCTTAACCTTATACTGAACTCAGCAGTTCTGAATTAAGTATTCAGAATAAAACTTTCCTAATAGCCTCTTATCCTATCATCCAAAAAAAATAACTTGTAGCAAACAAGAAGGAAAGCATATTAACTTTATTAATTTTTTTAGGTCTCTGAATATTTCCTGGAGGAAGATGAGATTCTAATTTTGGGGGTTGGAAGAGGAGGATAGAGAAGATTAAGCAAATCTTTGGTTCTTATTTGTAAGGTATTTTTTTTAATGAAGTTAATTACACCTTTCATTCAATTGAGAAAATCATTTTGGGAGAAGGTAATAGCACTATAAAAAGTTAATCATCCAGTCACGAATTACTTTTAAAGCTACAAGATGCTTACTGCTATACAAGTTTCCCCAGTTTCAATTAATACATTTATCATTAATTTATTCATTTAATTTAACTTATTTATTCATTTTATTAATTTAACAATTAGGTAATAATGCATGTCTATTAGTTGCCAGGAGTTGGCCTGGATCTTGGGAATGCAAAAACAAGGAATGCATGGGAGCTGAGAGCCTAAAGAGGAGACAAACAAGACTGTGAACACTGAAGTCCTTTCCTAGAGGAAGATCTGTGAATTATTATGAACTTACATTGCTAATTTTATTAATCAAATTAATGTAGAACAGACTTATAAAATACAACATAGTTTTAATGCAGGACTAACAGCAGTTTTCTTTTAAAACAGCAGTTTTAAAGCAGAACATATATATATATATTTGTCTTTTATTTGTATGTTCTGCTTTTTTTGTTGATGGGAAGAAAGTCTTTAATAAAGTGGCTCTCCTTTCTTGAATTTATGCCTTAAAAGTCATTCCCTGAGTTTCCTTGGCCATATTGATTTGTATGTAGGATAGAGCTTTATCCTGAGACAATGCCAATTGTTCATTTTGCTAAATTGGCAACGGTACCACAAGTCATCAGTACTCTGTATCTATTCCTGAACTCTTTACAACAAGGCTTTAGTTTTAAACATAATCTGGAAAAAGCTCTTCAAATGCTTCAAAAACTATGGTGAAAGGAAGACAGCAGATCTAGCAGGACTTTGGATCATGAGCAGCTCCTCGGATCAGGCTCTGGTTAATAGAATCCACACATCTGCCTCTGTAGATGCTATCCGGCAACAGCTTGGCAGAGTTTCTGCCCAGATCCCCTAGAGCACGGCCGCCCTATGGCCCTGAAGGTTGAGGGCCAGTTCAGCAATGAGGAAGTTTCCTTGGTCATCTTAGCAAAGAATGATAGCCCAAAGGCAGAAATTTCCCAGGGCTGGCTCTTTTCATGTGGTCTGTCTGTGGTAAGTACAAAATTGTTGAAGGTGCTCCTTTAGAGTGCCACAATTTAATTAGTCATCAAAGGTGATAACACCTCTGGAGTACACTATTCCTCTGATACTTTTTTAAAAATAAGATTTACTTATTTATTTGAGAAAGAGGGAGAGAGAGAGAGAGGACGTACAAGTACATATGTTGGGGTGGGGATGGGGAGGGCATAGGGAGCGGGAGGGAAAGTTCCAAGCTGACTCAGCACTGAAAGCAGAGCCTAAGGTGGGTCTTGATTCCATGACCCTGAAATCAAGACCCCAGCTAAAACCAAGAGTCCTATGCCCAACCAACTGTACCACCCAGGTGCCCCTCCTCTGATACTTTTGATTTACCTAGGACCTGTGAGATGAATAGGTCTCAAGACCTTCCTTATAGGACACAAGAAAAATACTTCTAGGAGGCATGCCCCAAAGCATAGTCCTTAAGCTCAAAGGATTCACTATCAATTTCAAACTGTTTCTATAGAGGGCTATAATCATTAAGAGCCATGCAATGAAGGCTTTCCAGGTAACAGCCACTATTGTCAAAGATACTCAAGTTGTGTTCTATAGACTCACCGTAGAAAGGCCTAGTTGATAAAAAAAAAAAAAGATCACTCTGATTTGGTTCATTTCAAACCAATAATTGTTTTGCCTACCAATCTTATGACATTGACTTTTAAAGAAATCTCCAAGGCCTGGATTGTGGTCTTTGTCCTGGATCTTTTGGATCTTGATGGGATGGACAGACCCTGACACAAGAAGCTGCAGCCCACTTAGCTGAAGAGGCATATCTGGATTGTCACATGGCTGCCATGGAGATATTGTACCCACGTGTGGAGCACTGCAGATAATAAAAGTGGCTGTGGCTTCGACTCTCTCTTACAGCTCCCTGACAATGCCTTTTTAAAAGAATTAACTTTAAAAAAGAATCTTTGTATAATATTTTGCTATTACTGAAAGACTTTTCTTAATTCAAGAAAGTACAGAAACCTCATACTGAATAGTGAAGATTAAAAATTCATTGCTATTATCATTAAAATTTATTTATTTTATTAAGATAGTTAATCATTTGATCTTGTAACTTATATCATCTACCTAATTCTTATAGGGAGATGCCCCTTGGTTTTAGTAGTTAGCACATATATACTTGTTATCAAGAATTACTTATTTTGCTGGAGGCATAATCATACATTTTTAACCGCTAGGCTTTCCTGATTAAGGCCTCAAAATTTACCTATAAAATATAATTCTATATTTGTCAATTATTTCTCAATAAAACTAAAAAAGAATATTACGCAAGGACAATCTAATAACATACAGTATGGCAGGATACTGAAAAAAGCACAATTCCCTGGCCCCTACATTCATTTTATAAAGGGTACCAATGGAAAGAGAACCTTCCAGTCACCAATCCTTGTCTTCGGAGAATTTGAATCTCATTATGAACAGTTCTTTCTACAGCCACTGGTTGATCTGAAGGGTCTCTGTTGTTAGAGGCCATGTTGCCACACCTTTCTCTTCCTTATAGTCTGTCCAGCTTGCCAGGGAGAGGGGACAGCAAATAGGAACCATATTCTCTCAACTGCTCAATAATTCTTGACTGTCAGCTCTTTCCTCTACCTGTGAAATGGTCTCTTTCCTCCTTTTTTTTTTTTTAAAAGATTTTATTTATTTATCTGACAGAGAAAGATCACAAGTAGGCAGAGAGAGAGAGAGAGAGAGGGAAGCAGGCTCCCCACTGAGTGGAGAGCCCGATGCAGAACTCGATCCCAGGACCCTGAGATCATGACCCGAGCAGAAGGCAGCGGCTTAATCCACTGAGCCACCCTGGTGCCCCCTCTTTCCTTTTCTGATATGATTGTGCTGTTGTTCTTCCCCATTTGTCCTTTCCCAGCAGGAAAAAAAAATACTGCATTGATGAAGAGATTATTTATTCTATCACTTTTTAGTTTTCTTTGATGAGAAATGAATTATGGAATGTAGAGTGTTTTGAATGGTGGGGAAAAGGTAGAAGCCACTCGCACAGCTGCCTACATCTACAGCTTCTTTCCCCTCTAGTGGAGGAATTCTGCCTCAGACCTTTTCACTCTGGAACAGAGAATTTCTGCCAAATATTGGTCCTGGTAATGAGAGGAAAAAGTCCAGCTGAAAAGAAAATCTTTTTTTCACTCATTTCCAGGGTGCAGTCCACAGGAATCTGCAGTCAAAAGTCATGTAGCTTCGGGTGCCTGGGAGGCTCAGTTGTTAAGCATCTGCCTTTGGCTCCTGTCATGATCCCAGGGTCCTGGGATCGACCACACTAGGCTCCCTGCTTCTCCCTCGCCAACTCCCCCTGCTTGTGTTTCCTCTCTCGCTGTCTCTGTCAAATAGATAAAATCTTTAAAAAAAAAAAAAAAAAAGTCATGTAGCTAAAAAGATTTTGTTACTACTAAATAATCAGCAGTGATAGATATTTTTTGTCTTTATTGTGGTAAAATACATAAAAAATTAGTGATCTTAACCATTTTTTAAAAAGATTTATTATTTAAGAGAGAGAGAGAATGAGTGGGGGAAGGGGCAGAGGGGAGGAGCAATTTTTCTACATCCTTACCAATACTTATTTTGCTTTTTGTCTTTCTGATAGTAGCCATCCTAATGAGTGTAAGGTGATGTCTTACTGTAGTTTTGATTTGCATTTCCTTAATGATTATTGATGTTGAACATCTTTTCATGTGCTTATTGGCCATTCATATAGCTTTCTTTGGAGAAATTCTTTTGCCCACGTTTGAAATGGATTGTTTTTTGTTGTTGAGTTTTAAAAATTCTCTACATATTCTGGATATTAATCCCTTGTTTGATATACAATTTACAAATATTTCCACCCATTCTGTGGGATGCATTTTTATTCTGTTGATAATGTCTTTTGGTGCATAATTCTCTTTGATTTTCAGGATGCCTCTTTTGGCTATTTTTTTTTTTCGTTTTTTTTTTTTCTTTTCTTTTCTTTTTTTTAAATCTGTGCCTTTGGTGTTCTATCCAAGAAATCACTGCCAAATCCAGTGTCATAAAGCATTTGTCCTATGTTTTCTTCTAAGATTTTTATTGTATTAGGTCTTATATTTTAGGTCCTTGATCCATTCTGAGTTAATTTTTGTGCCTGGTGTTAGGTAAGGGTTCAACTTCACTCTTGTGTATGTGTATATTCAGTCTTCCTAGCATAATCTGTTGAAGACTGTTCTTTCTCCTTTGAATGATCTTGGCACTTTGTCAAAAATAATTTGACTCTATATGTGAGGGTTATTTCTGGACTCTATTCTGTTCCTTTGGTCTGTATGTCTGTCTTTATGCCAATACCACACTGTTGTGATTGGTGTAGCTTTTGAAGTGAGAAAGTTTGATCACTCCAGTTTTGCTCTTTTTCAAAAAAATATTATTTTGGCTATTTGAGGTCCCTTGACATTCAATATGAACTTTAAGATGGTTTTCTACTACTGCAAAAAAATACTGGGATTTTTTTTTTAAGATTTTATTTATTTATTTGACAGAGAGATCACAAGCAGGCAGAGAGGCAGGCAGAGAGAGAGAGGAGGAAGCAGGCTCCCTGCTGAGCAGAGAGCCTGATGCGGGCTCGATCCCAGGACCCTGGGATCATGACCTGAGCCGAAGGCAGAGGCTTTAACCCACTGAGCCACTCAGGTGCCCCAAATACTGGGATTTGATGGAGATTGCATTCAATCTATAGATTACTTTGGAGAATATTGACATTTTAACAATACCAAGTCTTCTATTCTATCAGAATGGGATATGTTTCCATTTATGTCTTTTAAAATTTCTTTTAGCAATGATTTATAGTTTTCATTGTACAGTCTTTCATTTCCTTGGTTAATTCCTAAGTATCTTTTTAAAAAAATTTCTTTTCAGTGTTCCAGAATTCATTGTTTATGTGCCACACCCAGTGCTCCATGCAATACGTGCCCTCCATAATATCCACCACCAGGCTCACCCAACCTCCTACCCCCAACACCTCCAAAACCCTCAGTTTTTTTCTCAGAGTTCATAGTCTCTCATGGTTTGTCTCTCCCTCCAATTTCCCCCAACTCTCTTCTCTCCATCTCCCCATGTCCTCTGTGTTACTCCTTATGCTCCACAAATAAGCGAAACCATATAACTGACTCTCTCTGCTTGACTTATTTCACTCAGCATAATCTCTTCCAGTCCCATCCATGTTCACAAAAATTTGGGTATTCATCCTTTCTGATGGAGGCATAATACTCCATAGTATATATGGACCATATCTTCTTTATCCATTCATCCATTGAAGGGCATCTTGGTTCTTTCCACAGTTTGGTGACTGTGGCCATTGCTGCTAGGAACACTGGGGTACAGATGGCTGTTCTTTTCACTACATCTGTATCGTTGGGGTAAATACCCAATAGTGCAACTGCAGGGTCATAGGGAAGCTCTATTTTTAATTTCTTAAGGAATCTCCACAATGTTTTCCAAGTGGCTGTACCAACTTGCATTCCCACCAAGAGTATAAGAGGGTTCCCCTTTCTCCACATCCTCTCCAACACATGTTGTTTACTGTCTTGTTAATTTTGGCCATTCTAACTGGTGTAAGGTGGTATCTCAATGTGGTTTTTTTGATTTGAATCTCCCTGATGGCCATTGATGATGAACATTTTTTCATGTATCTGTTAGCCATTTGTGTGTCTTCTTTGGAGAAATGACTGTTCATGTCTTCTGCCCATCTTTTGATGTGATTATCTATTTTGTGTGTGTTGAGTTTGAGGAGTTCTTTATAGATCTTGGATATCAGTCCTTTGTCTGTATTGTCATTTGCAAATATCTTCTCCCATTCCGTGGGTTGCCTCTTTGTTTTGTTGATTGTTCCCTTTGCTGTGCAGAAGCTTTTGATCTTGGTGAAGTTCCAAAAGTTAATTTTCGCTTTTGTTTCCTTTGTCTTTGGAGACGTATCTTGAAAGAAGTTGCTGTGGCTGATGTCAAAGTCGTTACTGCCTATGTTCTGTAGGATTCTGATGGATTCCTGCCTCGTGTTGAGGTCTTTTATCCATTTCGAGTTTATCTTTGTGTATGGTGTAAAAGAATGGTCAAGTTTCATTCTTCTCCATATAGCTATCCAATTTTCCTAGCACCATTTATTGAAGAGACTGTCTTTTTTCCACTATATATTTTTTCCTGCTTTGTCAAAGATTGACCATCAAGTTGAGGTCCATATCTGGGTTCTCTATTCTGTTCCATTGATGTATGTGTCTGTTTTTGTGCCAGTACCATGCTGTCTTGGTGATCACAGCTTTGTAGTAAAGCTTGAAATCAGGCAACGTGATGCCCCCAGTTTTGTTTTTGTTTTTCAACATTTCCGTAGCAATTCAGGTCTCTTCTGGTTCCATACAAATTTTAGAATTGTTTGTTCCAGCTCTTTGAAAAATGCCAGTGGAATTTTGGTTGGAATGGCATTTAAAGTATAGATTGCTCTAGGTAGTATAGACATTTTAGTAATATTTATTCTTCTGATCCATGAACATGGAATGGTCTTCTATCTTTTTGTGTCTTCTTCAATTTCTTTCATGAGTGTTCTGTAGTTCCTTGAGTACAGATCCTTTATCGCTTTGGTTAGGTTTATTCCCAGGTATCTTATGGTTCTTGTTGCTATAGTAAATGGAATTGATTCTCTATTTTCCCTTTCTGTATTTTCATTGTTAGTGTATAAGAAAGCAAATGATTTCTGTACAATGATTTTGTATCCTGCCACATTACTGAATTGCTGTAGGAGTTCTAGTAGTTTGGGGGTGGAGTCTTTTGGGTTTTCCATATAAAGTATCATGTCATCTGTGAAGAGAGAGAGTTTGACTTCTTCATTGCCAATTTGAATACCTTTTATTTCTCTTTGTTGATTGCTATTGCTAGGACTTTAATACTATGTTGAACAAGAGTGAGGGGACATCCTTCTCGTGTTCCTCATCTCAATGGAAAGGCTGTCAGCTTTTTCCCATTGAGGATGATATTTGCTGTGGGTTTTTCATAGATAGCTTTTATGAAGTTGAGGATGTTCCCTCTATCCCTATACTTTGAAGTGTTTTAATCAGGAACGGAAGCTGGATTTTGTCAAATGCTTTTTCTGCATCAATTGAGAGGACCATGTAGTCCTTCTCTCTTCTCTTATTGTTCTATCACATTGATTGATTTGCAAATGTTGAACCATCCCTGCATCCCATGGATAAATCCCACCTGGTCATGGTGGATAATCTTGTTAATGTATTGTTGGATCCTATTAGCTAGGATCTTGTTGAGATTCTTAGCATCCATGTTCATCAGGAATATTGGTCTGAAATTCTCCTTTTTGGTGGAGTCTTTGCCTGGTTTGGGGATCAGGGTAATGCTGGCTTCATAAAAAGAGTCTGGAAGTTTTCCTTCAGTTTTTTGAAACAGCTCCAGAAGAATAGGTATTATTTCTTCTTTGAAAGTTTGGTAGAATTCACATTCTACCAGGGAAACTGTCAGGTCCTGGGTTCTTGTTTTTTGGGAGGTTTTTGATCACTGCTTCAATTTTGTTACTAGATATTGGTCTATTCACACTGTCAATTTCTTCCTGATTCAGTTTTGGAAGTTTATAGGTTTCCAGGAATGCATCCAGGAAGTTTATAGGTTTCCAGGATCCATCCAGGAATGCAACCAAATTTGTCTAGGTTGCTTAATTTATTGACATATAACTGTTGATAATAATTTCTGATGATTGTTTCTATGTCTAAGTAGCTTTTTGATGCTATTATAAATGGAATTGTTTTTGTAATTTTCTTTCTAAATTGTTCATTGTGCACAGAAATGTAACTGACTTTTGTGTGCCGACTTAGTATCATATTGCCTGCAAGCAGAAATAATTTTGCTTCTTCTTTTCCAATTTGGATGTTCTTTTATTTCTTTTTCTTCCCTAATTGCTCTGGCTAGAACTTCTATTCCTATGCTGAACAGAAGTAGTGAAAATGAACACCCTTGCCTTGTTTCTATTCTTAGAAGAAAAGCTTTCAGACTTTCACATTTCGTATCAAAGGGTGTTGTATTTTGTCAAATGCACTTTCTATATCAATTGAAATGAATGTTTTTCCCCCTTTATTCTGTTGATGTGGCATATTACACTGGTTGATTTTCATATGGGGACTATCCTTGCATTCCAGGAATAAATTCCACTTGGTCATAGTGTACAGTCCTTTTAACATGTTGTTGAATTCTGTGAATAATTTGTTGGAAATTTCTGCATCAATATTTGTAAGAAATACTGGTCTGTAGTTTTTGTTGTTGTTGTTTTGTTTTGTTTTTGTTTGTTTTTTTTTAGAGTGTCTTTGTCTGGCTTTGGTCTAAGGGTAATGCTGGTCTCACAATGAATTAGAAGGTGTTTTGTCCTCTTCAATTTTTTTGATGTTTGAGGAGGATTGATGTTATTAGTTTTTTAAATGTTTGGTAGCATTATCAGTGAAGCCTGATCAGGTTCAGGGCTTTTCTTTGTTGGGAGATTTCTGGTCACTGATTTAATCTTCTTACTAGTTATAAGTCTATTCAGATTTTCTATTTCTTTTTGATTTAGTCCTGGCATTTTTTTCTGGAAATTTATCCATGTTATCTAGGTTATCCGATTTGTTGGTGTACTACTATTCATAGTATACTCTTATAATCCTTTTCATTTCTATAGAATCAGTAGTAATGTCTCCACTTTCATTTCTGGTTTAATAATTTGAGTCTCTTTTCTTTTTTTTCTTAGTTTATCTAACTAAAGGTCAGCCTTAATGATTGTTTTGAAAAACCAATTTCTGGTTTCATTGATTTTCTCTATTCTTCTATTCTCTATTTATCTTTGTTCTAATTTTTATTATTCCCTTCCCTCTGTAGTTACGGATTTAGTTTATTCTTTGAGCTGTAAAGTTGGACTGTTGAATTAAGATCTAAGATTAATTTTTTTAATAAAGATTTTTATTTATTTATTTGACAGAGAGAGATCACAAGCAGGCAGAGAGGCAGGCAGAGAGAGAGAGAGAGGAGAAAGCAGGCTCCCTGCTGAGCAGAGAGCCCGATGCGGGACTCGATCCCAGGACCCTGAGATCATGACCCGAGCCGAAGGCAGTGGCTTAACCCACTGAGCCACCCAGGCACCCTAAGATTAATTTTTTTAAAAAGATTTTATGCTTAAGTAATCTTTATACCCAACATGGGGCTCAAACTTACAACCCCAAGATCAACCAAATGAGCGAGCCATGTGTCCCAAGATTTTTTTTTTTAAAGATAGACAGATAGATAGATAGATTGATTGATTTATAGTAAGCAGAGGGAGTATGGCAGACGGAGAGACAGAGTCCCAAGCAGACTCTGCACTGAGTGTGCAGCCCTATACAAGGTCTAATCCCACAAGCCCAAGATCATGATCTGAGCCGAAATCAAGACTTGGACACCCAACAAACCAAGTCACCCCACTGCCCCATCTTGGTTTTTTTTTTTTCCCCAATCTTGTTTTTTAATGTAAGCATTTATAGCTATAAATTTTTCCTTTAGCACTGCTTGTCTTCAAGTATTTTCTAATTTCTCTTGTGATTTCTTTGATCATTGGTTGTTTAAAAGTGTGTTGTCTAGTTTCTAATATTTTATGAATTTTTCAGTTTTCCTCTCATTATTGACTTCTACCTTCATTACACTATGGTCACAGAAGATACTTTGTATGATAGCCATCTTTTCAAATCTATTGAGACTTAATTTGTTGCCTAACATTCAGTCTGTCCTAGAAAGTGTCCCATGTGCCCTTGAGAAAAATGTATATTCTGGTGTTGCTGGATAGTGTTCTGTACATGTTTGTTAAATCTAGTTGACTTATTGTCTTAAGTCTTCTGTTTTTTTTACTTATCTTTTGTCGGGTTGTCCTATCCATTATTATGAGTGTGATATTAAAGTCTCTAACTATTATACAAATATCTATTTTTCCCTTCAATTCTGTTAGTTTTCGCTTCAAACATTTTAAAGATTATTTATTTATTTATTTATTTGTCAGAGAGAGAACACAAGCAAGCAGAGCGACAGGCAGAGGCAGAGAGAGAAGCAGTCTCCCCACTGAGCAAGGAGCCCAATGCGGGACTTGATCCCAGGACCCTGGGATCATGACCTGAGCCGAAGGCAGTGGCTTAACCAACTGAGCCACCCAGGTGTCCCGCCTCATACATTTTGATGGTTTGTCATTAGGTACATAAATGTTTCTAACTGTTATATCTTCTTTTTTTAAACTGGAATCTTTTTTTAAACTGAAGTGTAATTAACATACAGTGTCATATTAGTTCCTGTATAATACAATCAATAATTCTATATATTTACATAAGAAAATAACTTTTCTAAAACTTAGTTTGTAAAAGTCAAGAACTGAGGGGATATCTACATTTTTGTTGTTGTTGTTGTTGTTAATGCCATGAAGAATAACATCTGGAAAATAAGTAAAATTATTTACCTAGCTTTAAAAGATATACCTAATTTCATCATGGTTGCAATAATTAGATTTGTGTGGGTTTTTTTTTTTTAAGGTTTTATTTATTTATTTGACAGAGAGAGATCACAAGTAGGCAGAGGCAGGCAGAGAGAGGAGGGGAAGCAGGATCCCCGTTGAGGAGAAAGCCCAATGTGGGGCTCGATCCCAGGACCCTGAGATCATGACCTGAGCTGAAGTCAAAGGCTTAACTCACTGAGCCACCCAGGTGCCCCTAGATCTGCTTTTTAAATCAGATTTAAAAAGAATGTCTTTCATAGCTACCAGAAGCAGAACATGCCAGATAAGTATAAAATATCTGTGAATACATTCTTCAGAAACAAAGAATACTTCAGTGAAATGAAAATTCTCACTCTTGTCAAGAAACTAGGAAAAGAGGGGGGGACAAGATGGCGGGGTACTAGGAAGAGGCGTCTTTTCAGCTGGTACCCCAAAGTGAGCTGATTACCTACCAAAGAACTCTGATCACCCATGAAATCAGCCTGAGATCAGAATTATACACGTCTGGATCTCTACAGGGGCAGAAGACGCCAGTGAGCAGGTAAAGCGGAATGGGAACAGCGGACTGATATCGGAAGATAAACAAAAGGGGGAGGGAGCCACCAGAGGCGACCGGTGCAAAAGTAATACCCCAATACGAGCGAGAGTGCCCTGCGTCTGGGGACCAGCATTAACTCGGAGACTGGTTGAAAGCACTCCAAAAGAGCAAAGGATCGCGGGGGCAAACTGTGGGAATCGGGGCGGCTAGGGACAGGGGCTTGAGTCCCCGGTCCCAGACGGCCTCCCCGGCGCGGAGGCAGAGAGAGTGCGGCGGAGAAACCGGCTCCTGGTCCCTAAGCCGCCAGCGTGCCCCAGAGCGCGGGGTTCCGGCTCCTGTGAGGGGATGGGAGCCGGTCTGCAGAACGCGCGCTAGCCCTACCACAAAGCTTGAGATGCGCGTGCACGTCGCTCCAGCTCTCCTGGGTTTCTAAGGCCCTGGGGCGCTTCTTGACCCGGGCCATTGTTTCAAAGTCTAAGCCTCGCGCCCGCGAAACTCTTCCCCGGACAGAGGCGCGCAAAAGCCCAGCCTGCGGCTTACGGACCAGCGCCCCGTTCTCAGTGCCCCAGACGCGCGCCCGACCCACAGCCGCCTCTGAAAAGAGGTGCGCACAAGCCGGGCACTCCCAGCCCCGGCCAGCGGCAAAATCTCAGTGTGCGATCGCTGCTTGGAACCTCTCTGGCGGTCAGGAGCTCCCAGACAGCCGCCACTGCCTTGGCTTTGGGGACGAGCAAAAGATCCTGCGCCCCCAGGGTCTTTAACTTGGAACCTGCACTGCCAACATCCAAGGGGGAATTTATTCAGCTTCTGCACCCAGACTGAGGCTTCTGAGACGGAGATCAGGAAGTGTTCCAGGGTGCACCTTGACTGCACCAGAGTTGATACATCCAGCTACATCTGTTCAGTCTTCTCCCACCAAAATGACTAGGAGGAGGAATGCCCAACAGAAGAAAAATACAGAGGATGGACCTTCCGCAACAGAGCTAACAGCTATCAACATAGACAATATGTCGGAAAGAGAATTCAGGCTAACAATTATCCAGGCAATAGCTAGGTTGGAGAAAGCCATGGATGACCAAACAGAATTGATTAGAGCCGAACTGAAAGCGACCAGACAGGATGTTCACAATGTTAGGGCGGAGCTTAAAGCTACCAGGGAGGAGGTCCACAATGCTCTCAATGAGTTCCAATCCAATCTAAACTCTCTCAAAGCTAGGGTAACTGAGACAGAAGATAGAATTAGTGATCTGGAAGACAAACAGATAGAGAGAAAGGATCAGGAGGAAGCCTGGAACAAACAGCTTAGATCCCACGAAAGCAGAATTAGGGAAATAAGTGATGCCATGAAGCGTTCCAACGTCAGAATTATTGGAATTCCTGAAGGGGAGGAGAAAGAAAGAAGTCTAGAAGATGTCGTGGAACAAGTCCTTCATGAAAACTTTCCGAATCTCGCGAATGAAACCAGCGTTCATGTACTAGAGGCTGAACGGTCTCCACCCAAGATTATACACTCCAAAAAAACATCACGACACCTGATAGTCAAATTGAGAAATTATAATTGTAGGTATAATCTCTTGAAAGCTGCCAGGGCAAAGAGGCTCCTTACTTACAGAGGGAAGCCCATCAGAATAACGTCAGACCTGTCCACAGAGACCTGGCAAGCCAGAAGAGGCTGGCAAGATATATTCAGGGCACTAAATGAGAAGAACATGCAGCCAAGAATACTTTATCCAGCAAGACTGACATTCAAAATGGATGGAGAGATAAAGAGTTTCCAAGACCGGCAAGACTTAAAAGACTATGCAACCACCAAGCCGATACTGCAGGAAATATTAAGGGGGGTTCTATAAAAGAGGAAAAATCCCAAGAATAGCATTGAACAGAAATATAGAGACAGTCTACAGAAAGAAAGACTTCAAAGGTAACTCGATGTCAATAAAAACGTATCTATCAATAATCACTCTCAATGTGAATGGCCTCAATGCACCCATAAAACGGCACAGGGTTGCAGATTGGATAAAACGACAGGACCCATCCATATGCTGTCTACAAGAGACCCATTTTGAACCTAAAGATACACGCAGACTGAAAGTGAAGGGGTGGAGAAGCATCTTTCATGCCAATGGGACTCAAAAGAAGGCTGGGGTAGCGATTCTCATATCAGATAAATTAGACTTCAAACTAAAGACTGTAGTCAGAGATACAGAAGGACACTACATAATCCTTAAAGGGACTATCCACCAAGATGATCTAACAATTGTAAATATCTATGCTCCCAATATGGGAGCAGCCAATTACTTAAGAAAACTGTTAATCAAGATAAAGAGTCATATTGATATGAATACACTAATCGTAGGTGATCTTAACACGCCTCTTTCAGAATTAGACAGATCATCGAAGCAGAAAATCAATAAAGAAACAAGAGCATTGAACGACACATTGGACCAGATGGACCTCATAGATATATACAGAACATTCCACCCTAAAACAGCAGAATACTCATTCTTCTCAAGTGCACACGGAACCTTCTCCAGAATAGACCACATACTGGGTCACAAATCAGGACTCAGCCGATACCAAAAGACTGAGATTATTCCCTGCATATTCTCAGATCACAATGCTTTGAAACTGGAGCTCAATCACAAGGAAAAGTTCCGAAGGAACTCAAACACCTGGAAGCTAAAGACCACCTTGCTTAAGAATGCTTGGATCAACCAGGAGATCAAAGAAGAACTGAAACAATTCATGGAAACCAATGAGAATGAAGACACTTCGGTCCAAAACCTATGGGATACAGCAAAGGCGGTCCTAAGGGGAAAATATATAGCCATCCAAGCCTTGCTCAAAAAAATTGAAAAATCCAGAACACACCAGCTGTCTCTACACCTTAAAGAACTGGAGGATCAACAACAAATCAAACCAACTCCACACGTAAGAAGGGAAATCATCAAGATTAGAGCTGAGATCAATGAGGGAGAAACCAGAGATACAGTAGAACGTATCAATGAAACTAGAAGCTGGTTTTTTGAAAGAATCAATAAGATCGATAAGCCACTGGCTACACTAATCCAAAAGAAAAGAGAGAAATCCCAAATTCATAAAATTATGAATGAAAGGGGAGAGATCACAACTAACACCAAGGAAGTAGAAACAATCATCAGAAGTTACTACGAACAGTTATATGCCAATAAGCTTAGCAACCTTGATGAAATGGATGCATTCCTGGAAAAATATAAACTACCAAAATTGAACCAGGAAGAAATCGACAACCTGAATAGACCGATATCTAATAACGAGATTGAAGCAGTGATCAAAAATCTCCCAAAAAACAAGAGCCCAGGACCTGACGGATTCCCTGGGGAATTCTACCAAACCTTCCAAGAAGAAATAACACCTATTCTCCTGAAGCTGTTTCAAAAAATTGAAGCAGAAGGAAAACTTCAAGACTCTTTCTATGAAGCCAGCATTACCCTGATCCCCAAACCAGGCAAGGACCATACCAAAAAGGAGAATTTCAGACCAATATCACTGATGAATATGGATGCTAAGATTCTCAACAAGATCCTAGCCAACAGGATCCAACAACACATTAAAAAGATTATCCACCATGATCAGGTGGGATTCATCCCTGGGCTACAAGGATGGTTCAACATTCGTAAATCAATCAATGTGATACAACAAATTAATAGGAGAAGAGAGAAGAACCACATGGTCCTCTCAATTGATGCAGAAAAAGCATTTGACAAAATCCAACATCCGTTCCTGATTAAAACGCTTCAAAGTATAGGGATAGAGGGAACATTCCTGAACCTCATCAAATCTATCTATGAAAGACCCACAGCAAATATCATCCTCAATGGGAAAAAGCTTGCAGCCTTCCCGTTGAGATCAGGAACAAGACAAGGATGCCCACTTTCACCACTCTTGTTCAACATAGTATTAGAAGTCCTAGCAACAGCAATCAGACAACAGAGAGAAATAAAAGGTATCCAAATTGGTAATGAAGAAGTCAAACTCTCTCTCTTCGCAGATGACATGATTCTTTATATGGAAAACCCAAAAGACTCCACCCCCAAACTACTAGAACTCATACAGCAATTCAGCAGCGTGGCAGGATACAAAGTCAATGTGCAGAAATCAGTGGCTTTCTTATACACTAACAAGGAAAATACAGAAAGGGAAATTAGAGAATCGATTCCATTTACTATAGCACCAAGAACCATAAGATACCTGGGAATAAACCTAACTAAAGAGGTAAAGGATCGGTACTTGAGGAACTATAGAACACTCATGAAAGAAATTGAAGAAGACACAAAAAGATGGAAGACCATTCCATGCTCTTGGATCGGAAGAATAAACATCGTTAAAATGTCTATACTGCCTAGAGCAATCTATACTTTTAATGCCATTCCGATCAAAATTCCACCGGCATTCTTCAAAGAGCTGGAGCAAATAATCCAAAAATTTGTATGGAATCAGAAGAGACCCCGAATCGCTAAGGAAACGTTGAAAAACAAAAATAAAGCTGGCGGCATCACCTTACCTGATTTCAAGCTTTATTACAAAGCTGTGATCACCAAGACAGCATGGTACTGGCATAAAAACAGACACATAGACCAGTGGAACAGAGTAGAGAGCCCTGATATGGACCCTCAACTCTATGGTCAATTAATCTTCGACAAAACAGGAAAAAATATACAGTGGAAAAAAGACAGTCTCTTCAATAAATGGTGCTGGGAAAACTGGACAGCTATATGTAGAAGAATGAAACTCGACCATTCTCTTACACCGTACACAAAGATCAACTCAAAATGGATAAAAGACCTCAACGTGAGACAGGAATCTATCAGAATCTTAGAGGAGAACATAGGCAGTAATCTCTTCGATATCAGCCACAGCAACTTCTTTCAAGATACGTCTCCAAAGGCAAAGGAAACAAAAGCGAAAATAGACTTCTGGGACTTCATCAAAATCAAAAGCTTCTGCACAGCAAAGGAAACAGTCAAAAAAACAAAGAGGCAACCCACGGAATGGGAGAAGATATTTGCAAATGACAGTACAGACAAAAGGTTGATATCCAGGATCTATAATGAACTCCTCAAACTCAACCCACACGAAACAGACAAACACATCAAAAAATGGGCAGAAGATATGAACAGACACTTCTCCAATCAAGAAATACAAATGGCTATCAGACACATGAAAAAATGCTCATCATCATTAGCCCTCAGGGAGATTCAAATTAAAACCACATTGAGATATCACCTTACACCAGTTAGAATGGCCAAAATTAACAAAACAGGAAACAACATGTGTTGGAGAGGATGTGGAGAAAGGGGAACCCTCTTACACTGTTGGTGGGAATGCAAGTTGGTGCAGCCTCTTTGGAGAACAGTGTGGAGATTCCTCAAGAAATTAAAAATAGAGCTTCCCTACGACCCTGCAATTGCACTCCTGGGTATTTACCCCAAAGATACAGATGTCGTGAAAAGAAGGGCCATCTGTACCCCAATGTTTATAGCAGCAATGGCCACAGTCGCCAAACTATGGAAAGAACCAAGATGCCCTTCAACGGATGAATGGATAAGGAAGATGTGGTCCATATACACTATGGAGTATTATGCCTCCATCAGAAAGGACGAATATCCAACTTTTGTAGCAACATGGACGGGACTGGAAGAGATTATGCTGAGTGAAATCAGTCAAGCAGAGAGAGTCAATTATCATATGGTTTCACTCATTTGTGGAGCATAACCAATAGCATGGAGGACAAGGGGCGTTAGAGAGTAGTAGGGAATTTGGGTAAATTGGAAGGGGAGGTGAACCATGAGAGACTATGGACTCTGAAAAACAGTCTGAGGGGTTTGAAGTGGCGGGGGGGTGGGAGGTTGGGGTACCAGGTGGTGGGTATTATAGAGGGCACAGCTTGCATGGAACACTGGGTGTGGTGAAAAAATAATGAATACTGTTTTTCTGAAAATAAATAAATTGGGAAAAAAAAAAAAAAAAAAAGAAAAAAAAAAGAATGAAGTCCTCAGGAACAAAGGCAATATGCAAAGGTTGCCAAAGACATTGCTTTATCAGAAAAAGCAGAGTTAAATTCTGGTTTTGACTTTCTGCATCTTCATTGCAAAACAATGCATGCCAAAGAATTTTGAAAATTTCCTTCAGTTTGGAACTGGATTAAGAAAAATAAATGACATAAATTTCCATTAAAAAAAAAAAAACAAAAAAAAAAAAAACAAAAAAAAAAAAAAGAAACTAGGAAAAGAGCCAATGTGAACTTAATGCCAGAGAACTGTATGCTTAAAAATGGTTAACAGGGCAAATTTTATGTTATATATATTTTTCCACAATTCAAATAAATATATTCTTTAAAAAGTGTGCACTTAACAATTTAAATGGGCAGCTCCATACAGTGGTAGAACTAAACAGGATGAGAAGACAGCTCACTACACCCTGTGTTGGTCATACCCAAATGTTTATAAAGAGTTGAAAGTTCTCTGGATTACAAGAATAACCTGCATGGTGGGTGGCAGAGATTCAAACTTCAGAAGAGTCAATAGCAAAAGATGTATGGGCTTCAAAGGTGATCAATTAAAATAAATTTTTAATATACAGAAAGTTCTATGTTTGTAAGCAAATAAATCACACAGACACACACACACATACTGTTATAAGTTCAATAAATATTCATTTACTCTGTGAAATGTTATCATTCCATTTCTTAAAACAGAAAAGCAAGGTGATAGAACATTTTACTATCCAATGGCTCAGAAAAAACAATTCCTTGTATTGTATTTGCAAATTTCTGTAAAGATGAGATAATTCTGAAATTTAAAAAATGATAAAAATGAGGATTAAACCATCAGCTCAGGTTTACAATAGATTTTTCTTCTTTCCTACGTTGTTTCTTTAATTTAAGTACAATACACTTATTCTCTAGAATAATATAGTCTTTACTAGAAGATATACTGAGGTGGAAGTCTATCTGTCCTTTTCTCATGGGCAATGTAGTACATTTATTGTTATTACAATATTTAAATCCATACCAAAATTATTTTCCCCAATAAACTGAAATTAAATGAAAACATATCCCAAAAGTACAAATAACAGAGCAAATATAAGATTAAAAAACCTGGGGCGCCTGAGTGGCTCAGTGGGTTAAGGCTCTGCCTCTGGCTCAGGTCATGATCCCAGGGTCCTGGGATAGGCTTTACGCTCAGCGGAGAACCTGCTTCCCTTCCCTTTCTGCCTGCCTCTCTGCCTACTTGTGATCTCTGTCTGTCAAATAAATAAATAAAATCTTTAAAAAAAAAATTTAAAAACCTGATTTGGAGAAAAGACTTGGCCACCAATTGAATGAACTTGTAACACAGTGCCATTGTGAAACTCTACTTACATAAAGACATGCCCTGATTCTGTTTTTTTCAATTGTCTTCAAAAGGTCTCCATTTGACTATTGCACCAATATTTTACATGTTCAAAGGTTAACTCACTTTTTTTTTTAAACTTTTTTTTTAAACTCCATTTTTTAGTAGAGGTATCAATACTCTTTTAGTTTCATTTATTTAGTTTCGTTTATAATAGAGATATCAACACTCTTTTAGCTTCATTTATTCATTCAACATTCACTCAAGCATTTACTAAGTGCCAACCACATGCTAATTGCTGTGGATACTGAGATAAAACGCATAGCCCCTGCCTTCAGGCTGCTGTTACACGGGAGGAGATTGTCCACCTCTAGCCATTTGCCTGCAACAGCTTTCTGGATAGTTTTCTTGCCTCTTCTCAGACTGCTTAACACTGCCATATACTGGTAATCATGTCATTTTTTTAGACAAAGATTTATCAAATAAAAACTCTGCTTTTAAGATACGGACAATTATCTCCTTATTGTCCCTGAAACACATTAGCACCTACTTCCAGACTTCTGACAATATCTTTCTACTTTCTCCATCCTCCTATATTTGGAATGATCTCTTTCTGTTCTATCAAAATCCCAATCATTCAAGATCCAGGTCTTCTAATAGATTTCCTAAGATTCCTTTGGCCCTCAATACTCTATCCCATCTGCTGCAAACTTTGTTCATTGCTAGGTCTGAAGCACCTTGGGGGAAATAACATGTTTTCAAAGGTGAAGAAATTTCTCAGTAGATGATGAGTAATTCTTTATGTCTATCAATGACTAAAAAGGAAGAAGCCAGGCTTAAAAACATGAGAAGCTTTGGACTGAACATGAAAAATAACTTCACAGGGGCACTTGGCTGGCTCAGTTGGTGGAGAATGCAACTCTTGATCTCAGGGTCGTGAGTTCAAGCGCCACACTGGGCATAGGGCTTGCTTAAAAAAAAAAAAAGAGGGGCGTCTGGGTGGCTCAGTGGGTTAAAGCCTCTGCCTTTGGCTCAGGTCATGATCCCAGGGTCCTGGGATTGAGCACCGCATCATCGGGCTCTCTGCTCAGCAAGGAGTCTGCTTCCCTTCCTCTTTCTCTGCCTGCCTCTCTGTCTACTTATAATCTCTGTCAAATAAATAAATAAAATCTTAAAAAAAAAAAAGGAAAGGAAAAAATAAAAATAAAAATAACTTCATATTGATTAATTTAAGAAGAAAAGGGTCAGTACTTCCAAGCCCCCATTATTTTGGATTCCTCCAGAGGGCAACAGATTCCTGCTTGTCATATTTTGGATATAACTGGCTCCCCACTAACAGCTATGTAACCTTAGAAGTCACTTTCTTGGGATCAAGATGGTAAAGTAAGAAGATACAGAGCTTACCTCCTCCCACATGAAGGAGATCCACAGACTAATTTTGTGGTGTGTGCTGGAGGGGCAGTAACCTGTTGTAATGTTGTCTGGAGGCAGAATTGCTGGCAGGTACTTTTTATTTTTTTACTTCCTTTCTTCCTGGTTTTCCTGGCCCTAGCAGGTACCATTTCTGATACTCTCCATCTACTATGCTAGGTACTGCTAGCCCTATCCAACCTGCCCACACAGCCCCTCCTAAGCCCTGGTCCACCACATTCCGCAGGCAACAGGCACAGTCAGTTAGCACTAGAGTCATTCCTAAGTGCTCCTGCCTTGAAGGGCCAGGGCTGCACCTAGAATGCTTGCAACGGTCACAGTCAGACATGACCATCAATTCTGCCAGAGGGCTACCCAGCCCACCAGCATACTTATGGCTGTTGCGGCCACCCCACCCACCAATGAGATTGTACCAATTACAACCAGGACACAACAGGAAGGTGTATAGAGCCTACACAAGAAATACTCGATGAACCTGGCTTAGGTGATCGGGGTGTTTGTGTTACTGGGCCCCACAGGGTGACTTCTACATAAAGCCAGTCTTTCCAGGCTGGTACATGTAACTGATCTAATACATAAAAACAAATAGAGAGTTAAGTAAAATAAAAAGACAGGAATATGTTCCAAAAGAAAGAATATGATCAAATCTCAGAAAAAGATGTAAATGAAATGGAAATAAGCTATCATATAATGCTCAAAGTAATGGTTATAAAAAATCTCAGGGAACTGGGGTGCCTGCGTGGCTCAGTGGATTAAGCCTCTGCCTTCAGCTCCGGTCATGATCTCAGGGTCCTCTGCTCAGCAGGAAGCCTGCTCCCCCTGCCGACCCTGCTGCCTGCCTCTCTGACTAGTTGTGATCTCTGTCTGTCAAATAAATAAAAAATAAATAAATAAAATCTTTAAAAAAAAAATCTCAGGGAACTAAGGAGAAGAATGAATGAACATAGCAAGAATTTCAACAAAGAAACAGAAAATATAAAAAGAACTAATCAGAGCTGAAGAATTCAATAACTAAAATGAAAAATACACTAAAGGGAATCAACAGCAAATCAGAATGGAGAAGAATGGATCAGTGATCTGGAAGACAGTGTAATGGAAATCACCCAATTAGAAGAACAAAAAGAAAAACATTTTTAAAAATGAGGCTAGTTTAAGGGACCTCTGGGACAACATCAAGCAAACAAACATTTGCATTATAGGGCTCCCAAAAGGAGAAAAGAGGGAGAAAAAGGGACAGAAAAACTATTTGAAGAAATAATTACCAAAAACTTCCCTAACCTGGTGAAGGAAACAGACATCCAAGTAGAGGAAGCAAAAAGAGTCCCCAGTAAGATGAACCCAAAGAGACCCATACCAACACATATTAATATCAAAGTGTCATCAGTTAAAGATAAAGAGAGAATCTTAAAAGCAGCAAGTAAAAAAAAGGAACTCCCATAAGACTATCAGTTGATTTGTCAGCAGAAATTTTACAGGCCAGAATAGAGTAGCATAATATATTCAAAATGCCCAAAGGAGGGGCGCCTGGATGGCTCAGTGGGTAAAGCCTCTGCCTTCGGCTCAGGTCATGATCTCAGGGTCCTGGGATTGAGCCCCACATTGGGCTCCCTGCTCAGCAGGGGGCCTGCTCCCCCCACCCCGCCTGCCTCTCTGCCTACTTGTGATCTCTCTCTCTCTCTTTGTCAAATAAATAAATAAAAATTTTAAAAAATGCTAAAAGGAAAAAACTTCCAACCAAGAATACTCATCCAACAAGGTTATCACTAAAAATTAAAGAAGAGATAAAGAATTTCCCAGAAAAGCAGAAGACAAAGGAGTTCATCAACACAAAATTGGCCCTATAATAAATATTAAAGGAACTTCTTTAAATGGAAAACAAAAGTATATAATTAGAACTAAGAAAATTATGAAAGAAAAAAATCTCACTGGTAAAAGTAAATATATAGGAAAGGTGGTGGATCAACCACCTACACACACATAACTAGCATGAAGGTTAAAACACAAAATTAGTGAAGCTGGCCAGTTCTACAATAATTAGTCAAAGAATACACAAAATAATAAGATATAAAAATACTACATCAAAAGCATAAGACATGGGGAGCCTGGGCGGCTCAGTCGTTAAGCATCTGCCTTCAGCTCAGGTCATGATCCCAGGGTCCTGGAATCAGTCCTTCCTCAGGCTCCCTACTCAGGGGTCAGCATTCTTCTCCCTCTCCCACTACCCTGCTTATATTCCCTCTCTTGCTGTGTCTCTGTCTGTCAAACTGTCAAATAAGTAAAATATTAAAAAAAAAAATTACTAAAAAAAAAAATTCTATTAAAAAAACATAAAACATGGGGAAGAAGTAACAATGTAGTGCTTTTAGAATGTGTTTGAATTGAAGCAATCATTGACTTAAAATAGGCTGCTATATATGTAGGATGTTACATATGAATCTCATGGTAACCACAGACCAAATACAAAAAAAAGAAGAGAAAGGAAAACATAACACTAAGGAAAGTCACCAATTCCCAAGGGAAAAGGACACCCAACATAGGAGCACCTAAACAAATAAAGCAAATATTAACAAATAAAAGAAGAAAATGATAGTAATACTATAATAGTTGGGGACTTTAACATCTTACTTTCATCAATGGCTAGATCACCCAGGCAGAAAATCAACAAGAACATTGGCCTTAAATCACACATTAGACCAGATGAAATTCATAAACATCTGCAGAATATTCCATCTAAAACAGAATAGATTTTTTTTTTCAAGTTCACATGGAATATGCTCCAGAATAAATCACCTTAGGTCACAAAACAAGTCTCAGTGAATTCAAGAAGACTGAAATCATATCACACATCTTTTCTAACCACGGTACTATGAAACTAGAAATCAACTGCAAGAAGAAAACTGGGAAAAACATAAAACACGTAAAGGCTGAACAACATTCTATTAAACACCCAATGGGTCAATGAAGAAATCAAGAGGAAATAAAAAAAATACTTAGAGACAAATGAATAATGAAATCACAACAGTCCAGGGGCACCTGGGTGGCTCAGCCGTCTTCAGCTCAGGTCATGGTCCCAGGGTCCCTGCTCAGCAGGAAACCTACTTCTCCTTCTCCCACTCCCCTTGATTGTGTTCCCTCTCTATGTCTCTCTGTCAAATAAATAAAATAAAATCTTTCAAAAAAACCACAACAGTCCAAAAATCTATGGAACAAAGCAAAAGTAGTTCTCAAAAGGAGGGTGAGAGTGATATAGGTTCACCTTAAGAAACAAAAAAATCTCAAGACAGCAATGTAACATCACACCTAAAGAACTAGAGAAAGCCCAAAGCCCAAAGTTAGTTTAAGGAAGGAAATAATAAAGATCAGAGTGAAAATAAATGACATAGAGACTAAAGTAAAAAATAGAAAACATCAATATAAGTAGGAGGTAATTCTTTGAAAAAAGAAACAAAACTGAAGAACTTCTAGTCAGACTCATCAAGAAAAAAGAGAGGACCCAAATAAATAAAATCAGAAATGAAAGAGAAGTTACAACTGATACCACAGAAATATAAAGAATCATAAGAGACTAGTACAAATAATTATATGACAATAAATGGGACACCTAGAAAAATAGATAAATTCCTAGAAACAATCTTTCAAGACTGAATCAAGAAGAAATAGAAAATCTGAATAGACTAATTACTAGTAGTGAAATTGAACCTGTAATTAAAGAATTCCCAATAAACAAAAGTCCAGCACCAGACAACTTTACAGGTGAATTCTACCAAACATTTATGGAAGAGTTAACACCTATCCTTCTCAAACTAGTTCAAAAACTAAAGAGGAAGGAATGCTTCCAAAATCATTCTATAAGACCAGCATTACCCTAATACCAAAATCCAAAGACACCACAAAAAAAGAAAATTACAAGCCAATAACCCTGATGAATACAGATGCAAAAATCCCCAACAAAATATTAGCAAATTGAATTCAACAATACGTTAAAAAAATCACATTATAACCAAGAGGGATTTATTCTGAGGATGCAAGGATGGCATAATATCCACAAATCAGGGACGCCTTGGTGGTTCAGTGGGTTAAAATCTCTGCCTTCAGCTCAGGTCATGATCCCAGGGTCTTTGGATGGAGTCCCACATCGGGCTCTCTGCTCAGCGGGGAGCCTGCTTCCCTTCGTCTCTTACCACCTGCCTCTCTGCCTACTTGTGATCTCTCTCTGTCAGATGAATAAATAAAATCTTTAAAAAAATTCACAAATCAATCAATATGATACACCACATTAACAAAAAGGAGGATATAAATCAGATAATCATGTCAATAAATGCCAAAAAAGCATTTGATAAATTTCAATATCTATTTATGATAAAACTCTTAACAAAGTGGGTATAGAGGAAACATACTTCAACACAATAAAGGCCACATATGACAAACCCACAGCTACCATCATATGCAATGGTGAAAAGCGGGAAGCTTTTCCTCTAAGATCAGGAATAAGACAAGAATGCCCACTCTTGCCACTACGATTCAACACAGTATTAGACACAATGATCAGACAAGAAAAAGGAACAAAAGACATCCAAATTGGAAAAGAAGAGGTAAAACTGTCACTATTTGCAATTTAAATGGTACTATATAGAGAAAACCCTAAAGACTCCAATAAAATTTATTAGAACAAATTAATTCAATAAATTGCCAGATATGAATTTGGTATACATAAATCTGTTCCATTTCGATATACTAATAATGAACTATCAGAAAGTGAAATTAAGAAAACAATCCCATTTACAATTGTATTAATAAGCATAAGATACCTAGGAATATATGTAGCCAAGGAGGTAAAAGACCTATACTCTCAAAAATATTGATGAAAGAAATTAAAGTTGACACAAATAAGTGGAAAAATAAACTATGCTCATGGACTGGAAGAATTAAGATTGTTAAAATGTCCATACCACTCAAAGCAATCTACAGATTCAACATAGTCTCTATCAAAATACCAACAGGAAATTTTCACAGAACTAGAACAAGTAATACTAAAATTTGTATGGAACCACAAAAGGCTCTGAATAGCCAAAGCAATCTTGAGAAAGAACAAAGCTGAGGTAGAACACTCCCTAATTTCAAACTATACTACAAAGGTATGTAACCAAAACAGTAATGATACCAACATAAAAACAGACACAGTTCAATGGAATAGTATAGAGCCCAGAAATAAACCCACAATTATAAAATTAATTTTGACAAAGGAGGCATTAATATGCAATTGAAAAAAGGGCAGTCTCTTTAATAAATAGTATTGGGGAAACTGGATGAAAGAATGAAATTGGACCAATTTTTACAACATGTACAAAAATACACTCAAAATGGATTGAACACCTAAATGTGAGACCTGAAAACTTAAAACTCCTGGAAGAAAACATAGGTAGTAAGCTCTTGAACACTGATGTCAGCAACATTTTTTCAGATCTGTCTCCTTAGACGGGGCAACAAAAGCAAAAATAAACAAATGAGACTGTATCAAACCAAAAAGTTTTTACACAGGGAAGGAAAACATACAAAATAAAAGGCAACTTACTGAATGGGAGAAGATATTTGCAAATGACAAAACTAATAAGGGGTTAATATCCAATATACATAAAAAAATAAACAATTCAATTTAAAAATGGGCAAAGGACCTGAATAAACATTTTTCCAAAGAAGACACATAGATGGCTAACAAACAACAAATGTATGAAAAGATACTCAACATCATTCATCATCAAGGAAATGCAAATCAAAATCACAATGAGGTATCACCTCACACCTGTCAGAATGGCTAGTATCCAAAGACAAGGAATAACAGGTATTAGTAAAGATGTGCAGAAAAGGGACTTGTGCAGTGTTGGTGGGAATGCAAAGCAGTGTAGCCACTATGGAAAATAGTACAGAGGTTCCTCAAAAAATTGAAAATAGAACTACCATATGATCCAGCAATTCCACTTCTGGGTATTTATCTGAAAAAATACAAAAACATGAATTCAAAAAGATACATACATCCCTATGTTTTCTGCAGCATTATTCAAAATAGCCAAGATATGGAAGGAAACTAAGTGTCCAAAAACAGATGACTGGGTAAAGAAGATGTAAGTCTACATATAAGTATGCACGGATATATGTATATACACACACACATACACACAGTGGAATATGTAAACTATTATTCAGCCATAAAGAAGAATGAAATCTTGCTTTCCGTGTCATGGATGCACCCAGGGAGAATTATACTGAGTGATATAAGCTGGAGCAAGATAAATACTGTATGATTTCACTTATATGTAGAATCTAAAAAACAAAATGACCAAACAACAAAAGAGAAACAGACTCATAGATACAGGGAACAATCTGTTGGTTGCCAAAGGGGAGGGACTGTGGGGATGGGTGAAATAAGGGAAACAGACTTCCAGTTATAAAATAAGTAAGTCACAGGATGTAATGTACAGACAGTACAGGGAAAAGAGATAATAATACTGTAACAACTTGTATGGTGACAGATAGTACATTACTTTGTAATATATATATGTTGAATCACTATGTTGTACAGCTGAAAGTAATATAATATTGTATGTCAACTACAATAAAATTTAAAAAGTCACCTTCTTTACAGACCACCATTCTATTCCCTTAAAGTCTACCTGTAGAATTCACTCATGGTGTTTACACTTCTGAAGTCAATAAAACAGAATTCTTGGGGAAAAAAAAAACAAAAAATTTTTAACAAATAAACAAAAATTGGTAACAAATATTATATGTACTCCTTGAATTGGCTGGGGAAAATATAAAAACTATCCTGAATGGCTTAAATATTCATTTGCCTTTTTAAAAAATAGCACAATTTCTGGATCTCTGAAGCCATATTATTGTACAATACTATAAATTTCTGACCTTACAAATAATTTCCTAAAGGTCATTTCTTTACTCTTTACTTTATACAATTTTTAGCTTAAATTGGTACACACAGGAGTGGAAGAGCTCTACTATAATTAAAATACTTATTTTCTAAATTTAGATCTAAAGTCCACAACTACTCACCTTAGAAAAGATGTTTTGGGATTTCAAAGATTTCAGTGATATTTCTTTTGTTCATTTTAATTTATGGTCTCATAATTTTATTAGTTAACTCATATGAGAGAGCCATTTATAGGTCAAATTGTTGATTATTGGTTGCTGTATGGTTTAGTTTTATACTCACCTTCCTGGTTGTTCTCAGTTAAGCAAAGTGGGTCAACACACAATCAGCAAAGCAGTGCCTTCATAAACATGCACAAGGAAGACTGGCATTGAGTGTCATCTGTTTATCTTTTTTACCAAAAATAATATACAACCTGGGTTTTAGCTCTGTGATCATGTTATCTTTTCATGATTATCTTTTGAGAAAGACAAGCTATTGCCAGAATTGTCATAAAAAGGGGCCAGTGTAGCATGAATACATTGTATTTTTTTAAAAGATTTTGTTATTTATTTGACACAGAGAGAGAGAGAGAGAGTGAGACAGGGAATGTAAGCAGGGGGAGTGGAGAGGGAGAAGCAGACTCCCCGCTGACCAGGGAGCCTGATGCAGGGCTCAATCCCGGGATCATGACCCAAGGCAAAGGCAGATGCCTAACGACTGAGCCACCCAGGAGCCCTGTTTTTTAACTATAGTAACATGTACATAAAATAAAAATTTCCATCTTAACTATTTGTAAGTGTACATTAAGTACATTCCCACTGTTGAGCAACTATCACCACCATCCATCTCTAGAAGTTTTTTCTCTTCCAAAACTTTAACTCTGTATCCATTAAACAATAACTCTACTCTCTTCTTCCCCTAGCCCTGGCAATCAACATTCTATTTTCTGTCTCTGAGACTTGACTATAGTAGGTATCTCATGTAAGTGGAAACATACAATATGTATTATTCGGTGACTGGCTTATTTCACTTAGCATAATGTCCTCAAGGTTTATCCATGCAACATTTGTCATAATTTCCTCCCTTTTTTAAGGCTGAGTTATATTCCATTATATGGCTATATCATATTTATTCATCCATTTATTTGCCAGTGGACACTTGGGTTGCTTCCATCTTTTGGTTATTGTTAATAATGTTGCTATGAACATGCATGTACAAATTTCTTAAGACCCTGCTTTTGATTCTTTTGGGTATATAGCCAGAAGTGGAATTGCTGGAGCATATAGTAATTAGATTTTTTGTTTTTGAGGACCTGCTATACTGTACCATTTTACATTCTCACCGACAATGCATAAGGGTTTCACTTTCTCCACATCCTCGCCAATACTTATTTTCTGTTTTCTGGACAGTGGCCATCCTGATGAGTGTGGTGATATATCCCACTGTAGTTTTGATTTGCATTTCCCTAATGATTAGTGATATTGAACATCTTTTCATATACTTATTGGTCATTTGTGTACCTTCTTTGGAGAAATGCTCTACTCATTTTTTTAAACTGAGTTGTTCAAAGGTTAATTTTATGTGTCAACTTGATGGGGCCACAGATTTCTGGGCCCAGAAATTTGGTTAAACATTATTCTGGGGGTGTCTCTGGGTGAGATTAACATTTAAATCAGTATACTGAGTAAAACAGATGGCCCTTCCCAATGTGGGTAGGCTTCACCATTCCAGTGAAGGCCTGAATAGAACAAAAGGCTGAGCAAGGAAGAATTTGCTCCTTTTGTCTGTCTTTGAGCTATGACATAGTCTTTTCCTGATCAGACTCAGGCTCAGACTGGAAGTTAGACCATCAGCTCTCCAGGGTCTCCAACTTGTAGATCTTGGGGACTTCCCAGCTTCCATAATTGGGTGAACCAACTCCTTATACTAAATCTATCTATATATTTCCTATTTTCTCTGGAAAACTCAACTGTAGATTTTGGTACTGAGAAGTGGGGTGTTGCTATATTGAATACCTAAAAATGTGGCAGTGGTTTTGGAATTGGGTAATGACTAGAAGCTGGAAGAATTTTGAGGAACATGCTTGAAAAAGGTAAGACTGTCATGAAGGGAGTGTTAATTGGCAATTCTGGTGAGAGCTCAGAAAGAAAAGAGGAGGGCTAGAGAAAAAGCCCTCCATCTTCTTAAAGAATACATCATAATCATGAACAGAATGTTGACAGAAATATGGACAGTAAAGTCCATTCCACTGAGGTCTCAGAAATAAGAAACACGTTATTGGATAATGGAGAAAAGGCAATACTTGTTATAAAGTAGGAAAGAACTTAGCTAAATTAGGTTCATGTCTAGAGTCTTGTGAAAAGCGTAAATTGTGAGTGAGGAAATTAGATATATAACTTAGATTTTTAAGCAAAGCATTGAAGGAACAGCTTACTTCCTTCCAACTGTAAACAGTAAAACATGAGAAGAGAGAAATGAATTGAAGAAGTAGCTGTTAAGCAAAATGAAACAGAACTTAGAGATGTGGAAAAATTCTCAGGTCTATATTGTAAAAAATAAGAAAGCATGTTCAAAAGAAAACACCAAGGGTGTGGTGATTAAAGTGGGTGTGAACCACAGACCTCTCTACAGCCATCTCCACAGAAGTTAGGAATAGAGATGGGATTTATACTAGCAGAAACACTGCCAGCTGGAATTGGAGAACCAAAGAAAATAAGACAGAATGAAGGCTGTGAACATACATTATCATTCAAGAAAAGGAAAGGAGGACCCCAAAGGAGATTCAGAGATCATTAG
This sequence comes from Neogale vison, assembly GCF_020171115.1. Taxonomy (NCBI): domain Eukaryota; kingdom Metazoa; phylum Chordata; class Mammalia; order Carnivora; family Mustelidae; genus Neogale; species Neogale vison. Next base: position 27,641,282 of record NC_058095.1, on the reverse strand, counting down.
GACTGCTACTCCAACTATAGACCCAGAGTGCAAGGGCTGAGGGCAAGTCTACCTTTACACTGGTTCTGCTGCCCAGCAGAATGCCAGGTAGATGGGCCCTTGCAGAATGCCAGATGGGTAGCACTTCAAGGGAGCCAAAGGTGCAGGGCTGCCTTGCTGAGCTGCGGAGATGACACTACCAATCCAGTGGTGGCAGGACAACCATCCCAGTGGGTCCCCAGTGCAGAGTATCAAACCAAAGAGCATTATTACTGAGCCTTAAGATCTAATGGAATTTGCCTTGCTAAGTTTTGGATTAACTGTCACCTCTTCTTTCTTTCTTATTTCCCTTTTGGAATGGGAATGTTTTCCTAAGCTTATCTTACCACTGTGTCTTGAAGTGCATAACTTATCTGGTTTCAGAGGTTCATAGCTGGAGAGAAATTCTGTCTCTAATCTCACCTGTATCTGATGTAGATGAGATTTTTAAAAAAATTTTATTTATTTGAGAGAGAGGTGGGAGAGCACAAGCAGGGGGAGGGGAAGTGGGAGAGGGAGAAACAGACTCCCCACTGAGTGGGAAGCCTGATATGGGGCTCGATCCCAGGACCCTGGGATCATGATCTGAGCTGATCATGCTTAACTGACTAAGCCACCACCCAGGTGCCCCATGATTTCGATGAGACATTTAGATGAGACTTTGGACTTCATGGTCAAATGGGTTAAGACTTTTGGGGCTACTGGGATAGAATGAATGGATTTTTTATGTGAGAAGGATATGAGTTGGAGGCACAGGGTGGAATGTTATGAACTGAATGTTTGTGTACCTTGCTAATCCATAACTTGAAGCCCTAACCCCTGATGGTATTTAGCGATGGGATCCTTTGGGAGGAAATAAGGGTTAGATGATGTCATGATGATGTTACAGGCTCCCATGACAGGGTTCATGTCTACATATAAGAAAGAAACCAGCACGTCCTCTCTCACACAGCCATATGAGGCCACAGCAAGAACACAGCTCTCTGAAAGCCAGGAAGAAAGCTCTCACCAGGAACCAAATCTGCCAGCACATTGATCTTGGATTTCCCTGCCTCCAGAATTGTAAGAAATGAACACCTGTTGTTTAAGCTAATCGGTCTATGGGTATTTTTTATAGAAGTCTGAGCTGAATAAGACAGGTTGTTCTTTTTCTATTGTACTTGAGTTGTAAGAGTTCTTTATATATTCTGGACATTGACACCTAACCAGCTATATGATTTACAAAAATTTTCATGTAGACTAATTTATCTATTTTTGTTGTTGCCTGTGAACATCGGTTTTTAAAGATTTCATAGTTTGGGCTAATTATATTAAATTATTACTTTTAAGACTTTCCTAATAAATGGCATTTGGTTAAAATAAGAGATAATTAATAAAATATCTTTTTTATTATGTGGAATTGGTATTAGTTTTAATAATATGCTGTTTACTCTATTCTACTCAATTCTCTACTACAAACCACAATTGAACCTGCAAACTGAAAAGATGAGTTCAGGCATGCTCAGTGAAATGATGCTAACTCAGTGCTGGTTTATTCTTTGGTAAGTGATAGGGAACGCCAGAATAATCTGTAGTAGTCAAGCACACAAAAAATCAACGTCTTACATACCATCTAGCAACAAGGGGTATTCAACTGGACTTAAGAGAAGTTTCTTTGCTTTGAGTCAGACTAAAGCAATTAGATTTAGAAATAGCCTGGGAAACATATCGAATGTAAGAAATTACAACAGGCAAGTAAGTAAAGTTTGATTTTTAAAAAAGGGTACTACCAGGTTTTTCTTCATTCCTTCTTTGTATAAATGATTCTTTTCTTGTAAACAGAAGAAGCCTACAAAAACCCTCTGCTAGTCATATTAATAATTTACTGTGAACAATTTTAAAAACAGTGTCTTAATGGTTCTTAATGGCTTGACAATTCAGGACTGTTAATGAGAGTAAACCTGCATTGCTTCATTATGTAATATTTGGAACAACAATTATCCCAGTAGATGCCAAGTCAATACATAAAGCTTGAAATTAACTCAACGATCTTTACATCTGGCCTAGTAAAAAATTCAGAATCCTTTGGAATCCTCTTTTCATTCTAATGGGAATAAGGTTATGATGTCTCTGGTAATCATTTGGCTAAAATTTTTTCTGGGTTTCTTTCTCTTAGCCCTATGCAAAAGATGACACTTCACCCTCAGATCTTCCCCAATAGATAGTGAGAAATAAAGTTTCAAGTTAAATTTTCATGCTAACAAAGACAGGAAAAAATACTGTCAATAAATTGAGCCTCAGTTACGATGAAAAGGAATGATTTTTATAAAAACGTATAGTTTGCAAGAGTGGTATACAGCAACAAACACTTGATAATTTATCATTAAGGAGCATTCCTTCTAGCCAGGTTCTCCACTTTGAGCATGCTTACTGTATGCTTCATCTGCATCATACAGAATGGCTCATGTGATTGAGTTTGGAGGACACAAGTTTGGTAGCATTTAAATGACCATCCTGAACTTACCAGAACTGTTTCTTGGGGAAAAGAGTTGATTTATAAAGCCATTTAAATGAGATAACAAAAATATTTATATACTTCTTAAATATCTCTCATAATCTTTTTCTTTTAACAGCAGCAAGTATTGGTACCCTTTTAACAATATGCCCACCACTCTGAGTAGTCCTTGTATATAAAGGATTGGGTAAGTCACTCACTATACCTTTTGTATTTAGGAAGTGAAATATTGACCAATCTAGAAGAATTTAAATATCTATCCAAATGAATGACAAATCTAAGTACAAAACTGAAGGCTGAAATGTTCAGTTGATATTTTCATAAAAGGTAATGAAAATTTACTTTTTTATTAATCAAGAGAGTTACTCAAGATTTGAGTAAAAATTGGGCCAGTATTGGCATACCTGCACTTTCTTAAAGCAATCTACAATTATATGTATGTATGTATGGACAAATAATTGACATACAACATTATCTTTGTGTCATGTGTACAACATAATGCAATTAACCATTTTAAATCTGAGTCAGTAACTGGATTCTTAAAACAACCCCTTTTTGAGAAACCAATTAATCTTCCTGGAAAACCAAAGTAAGCTAATCTGACAAGGCTAAGAATTAGAGAAAAAACATTAACTACAGAAATGCTATAGAATACAATAAACAAACATACCTCCGGGGCTGTGACCGGCATTCCTCCTCCCCACTGTCTGCCTCCTGCATAGAAAGGAAAATGATAAAAAAAATAATTTAAAACCTGAGGTCTCATATAGTGTCAACAAAGCAATTTTACTAAGCTTTTTAAAAGATTTTATTTATTTGACAGAGAAACAGCAAGAGGGAACATGGGCATGGGGAATGGAGAGAGAAAAGCAGACTCCCTGCTGAGCAGGAAGCCTGATGAAGGGCTCTGATCCCAGGACCCTGGGATCTGATCTGAGCCGAAAGCAGATGCTTAACTGACTGAGCCACACAGGCGCCCCTCATCTTGTGCACTTGAACAAATTCTCTCTATAAAGAGCAGCTTCAACCAACAGGGAAGGTTGATATGTATCAGTAGAATTTATTTCTGGAGGAAACTTCAACAATAGCCAACAAATTTCATTGATAACCAACTGCTAATAGTTAAAAGAATTACCTCTGAAAACCAACTAAAAATGTTATGCCACTGTTATGCTACTTCAGATTCAAAATGAGTGGGCATTCTGATTGCCACCAACAAATCTCACCAAGATGTTGTATTAATAATTCTGGTCCCCAAAGAACCTAAACAATGAACCACTTCACAAAGTACTCATGATCAAATCACAAATAATATCACCCTCAACACAAAGGCTACTAGTTATTGAGTGTTTATAATGTGCCAGGCTCCTTGCTCAACACCTCAAATACATTGTTCTACTTATTACTTATAAGTTCAGAAGATTGAGGGATGCCTGAGTGGCTGAGCTGGTTAAGCATCTGACTCTTGGTTTCCGCTCGGGTGATGATTTTGGGGTCGTGAGACTGAGCCCAGCCCAGTGGGCTGCAAGCTTAGTGCACATTCTGCTTGGGATTCTCTCTCTCCTCCCTCTGCCCATTCTTGTGTGCTCTCTAAAATAAACAGATAAATAAATAAAATCTTAAAAAATAATTCAGAAGGCTGATAGTACTGTATTTCTCACTGATTCTCTCTCACACACACATACACAGAGCTAAGCATAAATATCTTCAATCAATAAAAAAGCACTGAATCATAGTTTAATTGCAATATCTCTTTTTTCTTAGTGGCACATAAGATAATTTAGGGTGTTATAACATGGCAATTTAGATTCAATGAAATATGGATTTTACAGATGAAATTCACAGAGGATCTAAGTAAGTTTCCCAGGGAAACTCATTGGTGAAGCTAGAATTAAAACTGATAAAATACTGCCTCCCAGCACATGGAAGAAGCCTATCATTTACTCCTTCCTGTCCTAGGTTAGGTCTTATAAGTTATTACACAGATTTTCATGTACACGAGAATATTGACATAAAGGAAAAGTGAAAAAAGGTGTGAGAATTAATAACACTAAGGTGCTAAGTTTTTCCTTAAGTTCGTTCCCTGATATTTTATATTTGCTTTTGGTCACTTTGCTCTGTTGGGTGAACATAAAAACTGGAGGACAAAAATAATTTCAAACAGTATGTGTACTATCTGCCACTGAGCCACCTACATTTTTTAGTTTATCGAACCAAAACCATTTACCTCTATATCATTCTGTCTCCATTCCTGGTCAGCTACTATTACTTTAAACTACAACTTTTATTCTCCTTTTATTTTTGTTATTGATTTCAGGCATGCCTATTATTTTCCATAAAGGGAAGAACGCAGCAAAGATTCTACCCACAGAGAGAAGACAGGTTGAATGTCATAGTGCGCTAAACTATTTGCCTGTAGGGGAGATTTTAGGTTCAGAAGTACCCCCTTTAGAGATTGAAAAGAAAAGTGTTAAAAGGAAAAGAACCGATTGTGTCTAGAGTCAGAACCTGGAAAGTTTGCAAGAAAGAAAATGAACAGATTCAGATAAGCAAATGTGAATGTTAGATTTTGAGGCCCAGGGGAACTATAATATAGAGAAATGATTGCTTCGAATGTCATTTAACAAGTAGTGCTTCATTATGGCTATCACTGGTTAATTGAACTCAACTTCTGATGTATTATAGTATTTTTTAATTGTATGAAAAACAATATAAAGGTTATATTTAAGATAAATTTAAGAGGTACAATAATACAATAATACAGTATCTGTGAACACTGAACAGATAGATTAGTACTGAAAAGCTAGACTAGTACTGGGGCACCTGGGTAGCTCAGTTGGTGAAGCATCTGACTCTTGGCTTTGGCTCAGTCATGATCTCAGGGTTGTGAGATCAAGCCCTGTGTTGGGCTCTGCTCAGCGTGGAGTCTGCTCGAGATTCTTTCCCCCTCATACTCCTTCCCCCTCTGCGCCTCACCCTGCTCGCATTCTTGCTCTAAAATAAAGAAATAAAATCTTAAAAAAAAAACAAAAACGTAAAATAAAAAGAGCCACACTAGTACTGAAACCTTTGCACCTGTGTGCTTATTACCTATCTCCCATTCTTATCCTTCTCCCAAGATGTGACTACTATTTTGAATTTTAAGTTTATAATTTTCTTGTTCTCACTCTACTATAAAAAAATTTCAAACATAAAAAGGTTGAAAAACCATATAGTGAATCTGTATATTCACCATATGTATTCTACCATTAATATTTATATACTTATTGTATTGCATATTAATTTATCTGTTTGCCTTTCCATCAATCCATCATATTTTTGATGCTTTTTAAACTACGTTACAGTCATCAGTACACATGCCATTAAGTGTGTATAATTAATTAGAATTCAGTATTACAGTTTTTCCCTCTTATAGTAAAATTTACATACAATGAAATGCACAAATCTTAAGTGCACCATTCATTGAGTTTTGAAAATGTATATATCTGTGTAACTAAAACTTCTATCAAGAAGCAAAACATTGGGATGCCTGGGTGGCTCAGTTGGTTAAGCAGCTGCCTTCGGCTCGGGTCATGATCCCAGCGTCCTGGGATCGAGTCCCACATCGGGCTCCTTGCTCGGCAGGGAGCCTGCTTCTCTCTCTGCCTCTGCCTGCCATTCTGTCTGCCTGTGATTGCTCTCTCTCTCTGATAAATAAATAAAATCTTTAAAAAAAAAAAAAGAAGAAGCAAAACATTTCTATCACTTCAGAAATTTTTCATGTACCTCTTCTCAGTCAATATCTGGCACCACCCACTCCCTAGAGGCAACCATTGTTCTGACGTTTCTATCACAACTTTTTCCCCCAAGTTAGCACATAGCATATGATTCCACTGTTCATATAAATGGAATCATATAGTATGTACTCTTGTGTGAGGCTTCTTTTACTCAGCATTATGTTTTGAGATTCACTCATGTTGTTGCATTTAACAGGAGCTCATTCCTTTTTATTCCTGAGGATTCCATTGTATGAATACACCACAGTTTGTTTATTCATCTCCTACTGATACACAGGCTTGGGGTGTTTAATTTTTGTCTATTATGAATAAAGCTGTTATATGGGCAATGCTTCATTTAAAAAAAAAGATTTATTTATTTTAAAGGGAGAGAGTGCACATGAGCAGGGGGGAGGGACAGAGGAAGAGGGAGAGAATCTCAAGTAGACCCCCCTGCTGAGAGCAGAGTCTGATGCAGGGCTTGATACCAGGACCTAACATAATGACCTGAGCCAGAACCAAAAGCTGGAGGTTTAATTGACTGAGCCACCAAGGAGCCCTCTTTTGTGTGTTTTTGGTGGAAATGTTTTTGTTTCTTTTGGGGTAATGAGATAGATGCATGAAAAGTTTCATAGGAAATTGCCAGGCCTTATTCCAAAGCACTTGTAACACTTTATACTTATCAACAGTTTAATTAGCAATTTTCTTCTCCAATGGTTATTGTTTTCCATGTCCTCAGAAACTTTCGCTTACCCTTTAGTCACAAAAATACTGTATTTTTTAAATGTTGTACAAGGTGTTTTCTTCTTCTTCTTCTTCTTTTAAAGATTTTATTTATCTGAGATACAGAAGAGAGTGAGAGCGCATGCATGAATGGGGGCAGGAGCAGAGAGAGAGAGGAAGAGAAGCATAATCCCTAGAGAGCACTGAGCCAGAATTGGGGCTCAATCCCAAGATGCTGAGATCATGACCTGAGCCGAAACCAAGAGTCAGGTGCTCAACTGACTGAGCCACCCAGGCACCCCTACTCTACCATATATATTTTTTTAAATTTTTTGAAGATCTTATTTATTTATTTGACAGAGAGAGATCACAAGTAGGCACAGAGGCAGGCAGAGAGAGAAGGGAAGCAGGCTCCCCGCCGAGCAGAGAGCCCAATGTGGGACTCGATCCCAGGGTCCTGAGATCATGACCCAAGCTGAAGGCAGAGAATCAACCCACTGAGCCACCCAGGCGCCCCTCTACCATATTTTTAAATAAAAGCTTTATGGTTTTATATATCCTTAAAAAATATTTGTGTATGGTGTGAGTAGGAGGTTCGTTTTTTTCCACATGGATGTCAAGTTTCTTTTTTATTATTATTATTTTTTAAAAAGATTTTTATTCATTTATTTGAGAGAGAGACAGTGAGAGAGAGCATGAGAGGCGAGAAGGTCAGAGGGAGAAGCAGACTCCCCACAGAGCCGGGAGCCCAATGCGGGACTCAATCCCCGGACTCCGGGACCGTGACCTGAGCTGAAGGCAGCCGCCCAACCAACTGAGCCACCCAGGAGCCCCTGGATGTCTAGTTTCAAGGACCATTTGTTGAAGACTTTCTTTTTCCCATTGGGTTACTTGGCTCCTTTGTAAAAAATCAAATGATTGTATAGGTGAGGTCTACTTCTGGGTTCTTTATTCTGTTCCATTGATCTATTTGTCAGTCTCTATGCCAGGACTACACTATCTTGACTACTGTACTTTATAGTAAGTTTTGAAGGAACTATAAATCCTCTAACTTGATTCTTCTTTTTCAAGATTGCTTTATCTTCTAGTAAGACTTTCTGTCTTTAAACCTACTTTATCTGATATTAATATAGTTACTACAGACACTTACGCGGCTTACAAGACACATTTTTCAATCTCCTTATATTTTAAAGACTGTCTCTTATAAACAAAATATAGATGCATCTTGGGGAGCCTGGGTGGCACAGTTCGTTGAGTGTCCGACTCGGTTTTAGCTCAGGTCATGGTCTTGGGATTGTGAGATCCAGCCCTACACTGGGTTCTGTATTCAGTGCAGTCTCCTTGAGATTCTCTCTCCCTCTGTGCCTCTCCACTCTCCCACGCTCTCTCTCTCTCTGACATAAATAAATATATTTTTAAAAAAATAAAGTTGCATCTTGTTTTATCTACTGTGACAACTGTTGCTTTTTAATTGTAGTGTTTAGTTCATAAACATTTAATGTAATTTTAAACAGTTAGATTCGGGTCTATAATGTCACTATTTTCTTTTTGTCACCTCTATCTTTACTCCCTGTTCCTCCTTTTCTGTATTCTTTTGTATTATTTGAATATTTTTTAGAATTTCATTTTTATTTACTGGTTCTACCGCTTTTCATTATTTTTAAATTCCATTGTCTTTTTAATTACATCTATATTCTTAAACAATATATCATTTAGTTTTTGTAAGGGCATATTTAGCCAGAGCAGTTCTATCCTGACCCTGCACACCCACTAGTCCTTCAGGGAACTTACTTAAAAACAAGTCCCAGAAACCAGTCCCAGGTAACAAAGCAAATACAAGGGTGGATCAGGCCAGGTGGAGGCATTCAATCAGTGGGGGCGCATACTGTCTCCTAGCTACCACAGAGTATGGGCCCCGCCCTTTGGGTGCCTTTTGGGTGCCCAGTCTGACCAAGGTGATAGGCTTGTTCAAATATCTACTATAAGGTAAACTGTAATTCAATTCATCACTTATGTGTGACCTAGCAGGGCTGTGCGGCTTTCTCTGTGTTACAATCTCATTGGCCACCTGTACGTGGCCAGGCCCAACCACATGGCCTTTGCCCTTAAAAGCTAGTCTGTAAGGCAGAGGGTCGTTGCCTCTTTGCAAGAGACGTTCCTGGCCGGTCAGTTTGATTCTCGATGCTTGGCGCGAAATAAAGCTTTGCTTGACCTTCGCTTTGTATCAGTCTTGCTCTTTTGATCATGGACCCAACAGCTTTGATTGTTTAAGAGCTTTAAAAATTGTACCATATGGGGGCGCCTGGGTGGCTCAGTGGGTTAAAGCCTCTGCCTTCAGCTCAGGTCATGATCCCAGGGTCCTGGGATCGAGCCCCACATCGGGCTCTCTGCTCGGCAGGGAGCTTGCTTCCCCCTCTCTCTGCCTGCCTCTCTGCCTACTTGTGATCTCTGTCAAAAAAGTAAATAAAATCTTTAAAAAAAAAAACTGTACCATATGTATGTAGTCTTTTTTTTTTTTTTAAGATTTTATTTATTTGACAGAGATCACAAGTAGGCAGAGAAGCAGGAAGAGAGAAGGGGGGAAGCAGGCTCTCCTCTGAGCAGAGAGCCCGATGTGAAGCTTGATCCCCGGTCCCTGGGATCATGACCTGAGCTGAAGGCAGAGGCTTTAACCCACTGAGCCACCCAGGTGCCCCACAATATGCTTTTTTAATAGTAAGTATTACACAAACAAGATTCATCCACTTATTACATCCATTTAATGAGCTAAAAGACTACATTATATGAATATATCAAAGTTTATTGGGGTGCCTGGGTGGCTCAGTGCATTAAAGCCTCTGCCTTCAGCTCAGATCAGGATCTCAGGGTCCTGGGATCAAGCCCTGCATAGGGCTCTCTGCTCAGCAGGGAGCCTGCTTCCTCCTCTTTCTCTGCCTGTCTCTCTGCCTACTTGTGATCTCTGTCGGTAAAGTAAATAAATAAATAAGATCTTTTTAAATAAAATGTTTATTCATTCTACTTATATAGATTGTTCCCGATTTTTGGTGACATCAACCATACCACTATAAATATTCTTGTATGTATCTTTTGGTCTACATGTATAAGAGTGTCATCACAGGATATATACCAAGCAGTGGAACTGCAGGGTCACGAATAAAGTTTAACATTTACAAGATAATGCCAAATTATTTTCCAAGGAGGCTGTGCTGATTTATATGCCCACCAGGAAAAAGTGTTTCTTTCAATTGATCTAAATTCTAGCCAACATTTGGAATCATCATATTTTTATTTTTAGCAATGGTCTCAATTTACTTTGCAATGATTACTAATAAGGTTGAGCAACCTTTTATGTTTATGGCCTATTACTAACTTCATGCCCTTCTCCTTGTATCTAAAAGGAACAGACCAAAAGGGGGATAATTCAAATTATTTTCAGCTCTTTGGTGGATTTTTCTTTTCTTTTTTTTTCCAATTTATTTATTTTCAGAAAAACAGTATTCATTATTTTTTCACCACACCCAGTGCTCCATGCAAGCTGTGCCCTCTATAATACCCACCACCTGGTACCCCAACCTCCCAACCCCCCGCCACTTCAAACCCCTCAGATTGTTTTTCAGAGTCCATAGTCTCTCATGGTTCACCTCCCCTTTCTTTTCTTTTTAATTAATTAATTAATTTAGTGAGATAGAGAGAAAATGTGTGGGTTGGGGGGCAAAGGGAGAGGGACAGAGAGAATCCAAAGCAGACTCCCTGTTGAGCATAAAGCCTGACATGAGGCTCAATCCCACCACCTGAGATCATCATCTGAGCCAAAATCAGGAGTTTGATGCTTAACCAACCGAGACACCCAGGTGCCATGAATTTTTATACCTTTGAGAATTGTGATGAGAGTATATGGAGAAGTAAAAAGCAAAAACAACCTTGATGTTTCCTTAGTGGGCACAGACAGTCAATCAGTTATATCTACAGAGGCATATGCACCTTAATTAGACTTGTTCAAGGACACAATGGTGGTATGGTTAGGATTTGAATTCAGGTCTATCTTTCTGTTATAACTAGCTTCCTCTAAACTAAGATACCTATATCCAAAGATAGCAGGTAGGGAAGTGGCCACAAAAGAAAGCCATTTCTTTTTTTCATGGCTTATAAAACAAAATAAAATAAAATAATACCCCTTGTCATCTTTCCTCTATGACTTCTACACTTTAATGCCAAAGGAATTGCACTCACAAAAAACGCAAGTCAGAGTAGTATTTCTAATACAAGATCCTCAACTTTGTCTTCCTTTCTTAGATTAATATTACAATAGTAAGGGTAATGAACCATTTGTTTTTCACTGCTATTACTTGGAAAAAGAAAAAAAACCAACTGAGTATATATATATATATATATATATATATATATAGTGTGTGTGTGTGTATGGCCTATAAATATATATATATTATAGGCCTTAGAGTAAAATGGATTTAAAAGGAATGAAGAAAATGCTCAATTATGTTTCTTCCAGTAGAATTCATTGCCACAAAAGCAAAAATAAAACACTGCTTATTCAGTAAGTCATGCAGTTATCTTGAATAGTGGCATTTAAATGGTAGCTAACGGTAGAATGCTTACTATTCTATTCTAACAAGTTCATATGACAGATATAACAAACTACCTGTCAAATAACTTCACACACTGTCAAGAAAAAGAAAAAAAGCCAAATAGTCAACCTGCTCAGAACATTAGAAAAACCAGGAGAAAAGTATAGAGATAGCTCTTAGTTTCTTCTTAGTGAACAGAATCATTTCTAATGTGTAAGGAAGAGATCTAATTAATTAAATGACTAAATACATGTTTGTTGCTCTTTTTATATTGCACAGTCCTATTGTTAAATAATTAGTTCTTGATGCTCTTTTTTTTTAAGATTTTACTTATTTGACAGAGATCACAAGTAGGCAGAGAGGCAGGTAGAGAGAGGGAGGGGGGGAAGCAGGCTCCCTGCCAAGCGGAGAGCCCAGTGTGGGGCTTGATCCCAGGACCCTGAGATCACAACCTGAGCCTAAGGCAGAGGCTTAACCCACTGAGCCACCCAGGCACCCAGTACTTGATGCTCTCAAGAAAAATTCAACTTATAAGCAATATGGTATGAGATTCTAAATGTGCATTCAATCTTAGGTATTCAGGAACCATTAAGTATGAACTGAAAGATTAATGCATTCTTATGAATCTACTACCTCAGCATAAAAATAGTTTGCTAAGAAAAAGATGTTTGGAAAAATGTAAGCACCCAAGTGATACTCGCTGATGAGTAGGTTGGTGAGAGTTAAGTACTGCTAGCCTTGAAAAACACTGCACTAGATAGGTGTTAAGTGCCTTCCCAAACCTTATTGTTTAAGATGTTTTTACACTTTCCATATTCTCCAATCCAAGTGGACTCATTCATTATACTTCAAAGGTACCTATTAACTTCCTTTGTCCACATGGTTTTATGAACGTGGAAGGCCCCTCTCCTCTCCCACATCCCTCCCCAGTTTTGAAAGATGGTTTCAAATGCCTGAAGTTCATGACATTTTTTAAAATCACCTGATGGGCTGTCTGTCTCCCTCCAAACTTGACAGTTACAGGGCATCTTTCTTTCTTATTTTTTTAAAGATTTTATTTATTTATTTGACAGAGAGATCACAAGTAAGCAGAGAGGCAGACAGAGAAAGGGGGAAGCAAGCTCCCTGCCAAGCAGAGAGCCCAATGCGGGACTCGATCCCAGGACCATGAGATCATGACCTGAGCCGAAGGCAGAGGCTTAGCCCACTAAGCCACCCAGGCGCCCCTATATTTATTTATTTATTTTGAAAACCTTTATCTTAAATGTTGGGAAAAACATTAAAATGCCTGTGGTACACAAAGCTATGACTCCCTCAATGTAACAGTGCTAGGTACCAGGGAGATCAGTGATGATGGGAACTCAGCTCTCCAAAAGCATCTGTTGTCCCTCTTCCTAAACTGTAAGGCCTATAAGGGGAGCACTATGTTTCCATAGTGACAGTCAAGCTCAGGAGATATTACATGCATTAATAAATATTGTCAAAGGTATCATAACCTTGGTATCATAACTAGGTATCACAACCTAGTAAGTGGCAGAATTAGGAATAAACCTTAGGCTAATTTCAGTATATGTGCTGCCAAAGCGAGCACTAGGCTAATTTCAATATATGCTTCATCTCCATTAAATTATTGGCCATATCCCCTTGTTCTGTCAGTCCAAGATGATTTCTTAAAATGGGGTGGAGAGTGAGCAGCATCCACCGTAAGGTAATAAGACTATGCCTCTCTGCCATCTTTTGTGTCTCCATAATTTAATGTTTTTTTTTTTTTAATGACTATTATTCATTTGAGCCGCCCTGGGGTAAATGCTATACAGGTGTGATTAGAGACTTTTCAGCTGAAGAAACTACCTCATGAAAGTGTGATAATTTGTTCAAAGTAACCTAAGAGTAAGCAGCAGAGTCAAGATTCTGTCTGATAAGGTCAAATGTATCTTCTTCTAGAACAAGCTGCTTCTCTTGTTATCAAACGAATACTCTGGGCGCACTGATAGGGGCCTGATCCTAAGACCTTGTCTTTAAGTTTTCTTCCTGTCCAAATCCTGTTCCCTCCTACTCAAATGAAAATCCACATCTCACTCACCACCATTGGTCCATTTCCTTCTTTGTAGCCTGAGCCCTCCATATGGACACATGGTCTTATGTTCAGCCAGGATATAGCGGTACAACTGTATTATTTAAATGTTGAAATACTTCTATAGCAGATGATAAGTAGTCGCTTTCTACTGCCTCTCAGAATGTTTCAAGATCCAATAACAAACACAATGATGGCTGGCACAGCAGAGGATTTCAAGGTCTTCCTCCTGCCTATTCTGATTGGTTTATAAATGTACCATACTAGTTGCTAAATATTTTGAATATTATCTCACCTACAGAAAATCTTTTCTGTGCTCTAAACTTTGATTTAAAACTCCTAGCTCTGTCTTAGATTCACCCTGGAAATAATGCCTGCATGCCCCTTTCACCTGTATCATCTCTCTTGTGTGTGTGTGTGTTTGTGTGTGTGCATCCTGCTAGCCACATTCTAATTGCTTAGACTGCCTTCTGGTTTTAGTTTCAGTCCTCTGTGACATATAATTACCATGCCTCCCCAAGGAATTTAAAAATAAAAAAGGCACTGATAAGATCTGGGGGAGGCTAAGTAAAATCTGATTATTAAAGTTTCTCTTAATATTACACATTTGAATTATTTATGGATATAAAGAATTAGAATACAATTAACCAAAGTTACAACCTGAAACACTATTCAGAGATAAGACCACAAAAGACTAAAAGCCAAAGAAATCTTGAGAAAGAAGAACAAAGCTGGAGGTATCACAATCCCAGAGTTCAAACTATACTACAAATCTATAGTAACCAAAGCAGTAAGGCAGTGGCATTAAAAACAGAAACATAGATCACTGGAATAGAACTGAGAGCCCAGAAATAAACCTACTCTTAAAATGTCAATGTGCTCTTACAACAAAGGAGGCAACAATATACAATACAATATCGAAGTTTCTTCAATAAATGCCGTTGGGAAAACTGAACAACTACATGTAAAAAATTGAAACCAGGCTACACAGAAAAATAAATTCAAAATGGATTAAAGACCTAAATGTGAGACCTGAAACCATAAAACTCTTAAAACAGAGACTAGTAATCTTTTGGACATCAACCTTAGCAATATTTTTCTGGATATGTCACCCAAGGCCAGGGAAACAAACAAAAATACACAATTGGGACTACATAAAACAAAAAGCTTTTGCAGAGCAAAGGAAATCATCAACAAAATGAAAAGGTAACCTGTTGAATGGAAGAAGATATTTGCAAATGACATAACCAATAAGAGGTTAATATCCAAGATATATAAATAACTCACAGAACTCAACACCCCAAAATAATACAATTAAAAACTGGGCAGAGGACCTAAATAGACATTTTTCCAAAAAAGATTTACAGATGGCCAACAGATACATGAAAACTTGCTCAACATCACTGATCTTCAGGGAAATGCAAATCAAAGCAACAATGGGATCATAACCCCACACCAGTCAGAATGGCTAGTATCAAAAAGATAAGAAATAAATGTTAGCAAGAATTTGTAGAAAAGGGAATCCTCCTCGTGTACTGTTGGTAGGAATGTCAAGTAATGCAACCACTCTGAAAAAACAGTATTGAGGCTCCTCAAAAAACTACAAATAGAAGTCCTATATGATCCAGTAATCCCACTTCTGGGCATTTTCCCAAAGAAAATAAAAGTGGTAATTTGAAAAGATAAATACAGACTTATGTTTGTTGCAGTGTTATTTATAATGACCAAGATATGTAAGTAACCTAAGTGTCTATCAGTAGACAAACAGATAAAGAAAATGTGATACAGATGTCAAATGGAATACTACTGAGCTGTTTAAAAAAAAAAAAAAAAGGAGATCTTGCCATTTGCAACAACATGGATGGACCTAGAGGGTATTTTGCTGAATAAAATAAGTCAGCTAGAGATAACAAAACAGACAAATAAGATAACAAAACAGACAAATGAGCGACAACAACAACAAAGAGAAACAAACTTATAAATATAGAGAAAAAACTAGAAGTTGCCAGAGGGAAGGGGGTGGGGTGATAGGTGAAATAGGTGAAGGGGATTAAGAAGTACAAACTTCTAGTTATAAAATAAATAAGTAGTGGGGAAGAAAAGTACAAATAACATTGTAATAACTTCGTATGGTGACAGATGGCAATTACAGTTATCTGGTGAGCATTTCATAATGTATATAACTGGAGAATCATTAGTTATACACCTGAAAGCAATATAATATGCCAACTATACTTTAAAAAGCAAGCCAGCCAGCCAGCCAGCCAAAGAACACATGCAGAGGGTAATGAACACTGATTGCCTACCAAATATTACGAGCTAACAGCATAATTTTTTCAAGTTTTCCAAAGTCATTTTCAAACCAAGGAGTTGATAAACCAAGTCCTGATACAGTCAGGGCTCTGATCAAAAAGAAATTAGAATATTTAAGACACAGATGTACTGCTAAGGCTAGTTTGGTTAGTGGGAAATGCACTGCCATTTTGTTTGTACTCATATTAAATCTAGACAATTAGCTATTCAGTCATTAACAGGGGAAAAGACAGTCAGGATATGGGATATCTTTGGCAAATAAATAATCAACATATTCACTAAAAGCTGCTAGAGTCCACAGGGGACAAAAAGAAATGTGAGACAGTACCACAGTCAAGGAGTTAATCTGGCTATTATATTTGATAAGTGTATACAACAAGTACAATGTAAATGCATGGCACAGGAAGTATATTTCAGGATTTCAGAAGAGAGATCTCATGGTGGGTACAGTGTTCACGGGAACTGAGCTAGGAGTCCAATCTTGACAGAAGCATAAGATCTGAAGAGGTACAGGGACGAACAGGGCATTTGAGACATGATCAAAAGGAAGGAAAACAGAACATTTAGCACTATTGGGAGTGGTGGTGAGCAGACCAGCTGAGTAGAAACCCAGGGCTTGCCTTGATGTGAGTTGCAAAAGGCAGTGATCTAGGCCTGATCCCATGGGGACGCTAGGGAAGGTATTTATTTATCAGCGTTTTAGAAAATGGAACAAAATTATAAATATGTTGCTTTGGTGGTAATAAAAATTCTTTAAGGAAGTAGAGGTCAAAATTTGGAAAGCCAATCAAGAGAAATGAGGTACTACTCTTCCTAAAGCCAGAAGACACTGCTCAGTATAACCACCGATCTCCACTAGAGGGCAGACAAGTCAAGGCTTAGTCTGTGGTTGACCCAGAGACACTGCATCCACAGAAAATACTGAGAAAACATCCTCTGTTGTTTAAAGACCATTTTTAGTGCTTTCAAACCTGAACAGAACCTTTAGCTAGTATATGAATCTTTCACAGAATAGCCTTCTTTGGTATAAAATGCTTCTTAATTGCAAAATGGATCAAGAGAAGTTATACATTAGGAACCTGGCTTAGCTGTCAGGGACATGTGCTTATTCATCACAAACATAGCTGGGATGCCAACAGCAGCACTCATCACTGGCTAGCTTACCTCAAGCTTCCCCTCCCATCTCAGGCACATCCTAACCACCACTCATCCAATGACTAACAATGTATATATCAGCCGGACCATGATTTCAATCTAGGTTCTCCTTTTGGTCAACTAAAGATGTGCTTGGTCTTAAGGACTCATCCCTTTAAAGTCAGAGTGAGGTGAGTTAACAGACAGAGGTTCTTATATGTACATTTGACTTATTAGGCTGAAGGGTTGTCATATGGGGGTGTTGGTGGGAGTCCTCAGGTCTCACTAACATAGCATCAATATTAACTTCCAAATAAAAGGGTTGAGAATGCCATCAAACTTTTTAGATGCTAAGACTCGATTTTACAAAGTACCTGAACACTTCTTCTGTTTTGATCTCTTGCAAAATGTCTGTCACTAAAGACGCAAGGGCAGTAGTAGGTTGACTTTCTGTCATTAGCTGGAAGTAGTTTTCTTTCACTCTTGATCAATGCTAGCATCACAAGTATTTTCTTTTTCCTTGGAAAATGATAGCAGTTAGTGTCTTGAAAATGATAACATTTGGTTTCAGAAATTAGGTATTTCAGCTGCAGGTAAATTTTGCTATCATGAAATTCTGGTAGTATCTTCAACAAGCCAGGCCACTGTGTATGTTAGACTTTGTATACTGTTCTCTCTGCCTATAATTCCCTTCATTCTCCTCTTCCCTTGCTTACTTCTACTCAAGTATAGTGGAACAGATCCTTCAACAAAGATGTCCCATTTTCCATGTTGTAGATTCACTCTTCAAACATTATTTACTACATATAATTTAAATACAATAATGTAGTAAAAATTCTTAGCACAAGAATATTCATAGCCGTACCTGTTGCATATTTTCACAGGGTCAATCATTTCAGAGGCTTGCATAACAATTCTGATAGAAACAAGAATGAATGGGGCAATGTTCTCAATAACAGGAATTAGTGACCTAGTGATCATTCCCTTCTTTTAGAATGCATTCCACTTATTTTATTTTCTGGGAGTGGTAATACCTATCTCTAATCCTTACAGAAAATAAAAGGATAAAAGGGCTCATTAAACTGTGAGCTTTTTGAAGACAGGGACCATGTTTTTTCTTTATATCTAAATACCTGGCACATAGTCTTGTTTTTGTTGTTGTTGTAAACATCTTTATTGAAATATAATTCACATACCATACAATTCACCTATTTATTTTTTAGTATCTTCACATGGTTGAGTATGTTCTTAAGTATGTGGTCACACATTTTAAAACCATGCCATATATTCAAATATAAAAGGATATTCACAGAGAGGAAAATAATAAAATTTTTAAAAAGTTTAACAAACTGAGAAAAATAGTTTCACCATATATTAAAAAAATGGATTAATAGTTTCAATAAACAAAGAATTCCAAAGAATCAACAAAAAAGAGCAAAAATCCCCACAGAAAATTGGGCAAAGAGAATTCACAAGAGATACAAATGGGCTGAAAAGGAAGTAAAAATATGGTTAGCTTGAAATTAAAAAAAAAAAAATTCAAATAAAGATGTTGTACCGTATTTTCTCTACTGAATTATTTAAGATAAAACTAATAATGTGCAATATTGTCAAGAGGTCATGAAAATGGGCAGGGTTTTTTTGGCACTTTGTATCAAGAGCTTTAAAATTGTTCCTATTTTTGGGTGCCTGGGTGGCTCAGTGGGTTAAGCCACTGTCTTCAGCTCAGGTCATGATCTCAGGGTCCTGGGATCGAGTCCCGCATCGGGCTCTCTGCTCAGCAGAGACCGTGCTTCCCTCTCTCTCTCTGCCTGCCTCTCTGTCTACTTGTGATCTCTCTCTGTAAAATAAATAAATAAAATCTTAAAAAAAAAAATTGTTCCTATTTTTGACCTTATAGTTTCATGTCTAGAAATGTATTCTACCAAAAACAAAAATAGAACAGAAATATCCCCAAAGATTTGTATACAAGGATACCAAATGCAGAGTATTCATAATAGAAACAAGTTGTAAGCCACCTTAAATGTAAAAAGAACAGGAGAAGTTGGGTAAATTAAGAAATTACTAAACAAAAGAATTTTATTAAGACCTAAATTTATACTGTTTACATAAAATGAGAACATGATCAGCATGTGAGAATTACTGAAAAAAATAAAAAAGCAGATTTCTAATGGGATGTGCGTTATATGTGGTAACTTTCTTCTTTATAATCATTTATATTTTCTAAACTTTCTACAATGATCATGTATTATAATCAGAAAAAACCTTTAAAAATGTGGAGTAAGGGCATGGGAGAAATGTACAGATTCTTATTCTTTTTCTTTTCTTAATTAGATGTCTTCTGATATATTAGGTGGAAGATTACACATATCATCAAACCAATGTTTTAAAAGAGACATAATTAATAAGTTGGAAGATCAACCAGTAAAAGCCTCTATTGGCAGGTGGCTACCTGAGAAAACGACATGCTCTTTTCTTCCTCTTTGAACAGCAGCTTCTCCTGCTATAGCCATGTGAACTCAGCTGAGTTCACAACTCTTCCTATTCAATGTTCTTTTTCTCTAGAGCCATGCTTTTTAAACTGGGATAGAATTACTCCAGGGTCATGCCTCAGTGTGGTAGGAATTAACTGAAATCAAAGGATGTATATAAATCACATTCTCAGGGCATCAGTTTTGCTTGATTGGAAGTAATATTTTTAAGTCTTTTTTCTTTTTAAGTGTGGGGACAGGGAGGGGAAGAGAGAGAATCTTAATCAGGCTCTACACCCAGAGCAGGGTCTACCCGTGGGGCTCAATCCCACAACCCTGAGATCATGACCTGAGCCAAAATCAAGAGTATGATGCTTAACCAACTGAGCCACCCAGGGGACCCAATGGTAATTAACATTTTTGTAGCAACAGAGATACAGATATATAAGCAAGAAATCTGAAGTAAACTATGAAAATTCAAATAAATCTCGGACTTATAATAGACTCCTTTAAACTCTGTATACCCAGACTGTCAGAGATTTCCTATTCACTCTCTTCTGCTGTTGAGAAACTTATGGTGGAAAGATTTGAGGAGTACTACAGAGGACTGTTGTGTGCAACTTTATTTACTTATGTATGTATGTATGTATGTGTGCATACATGCATGCATGTATTTTACATAAGCCCTACACCCAATGTGGCATTTGAATTCACAGCCTTGAGATATAAGAGTCATATGTTCTACCAACTGAGCCAGCCAGGCACGCCTTGCTGTGTGTAACTTTAAAATAAAGCTTGTGTGGGACATCTGGGTGGCTCAGTAGGTTAAGCATCTGCCTTGGGCTCAGGTCATGATCTCAGGGTCTTGGGATGGAGTCCTGTGTGGGGCTCCTTGCTCAGCAGGAAGCCTGCTTCTCCCTCTGCCTGCCCTCCCACTGCTTGTGCTCTCTCTCTGTCTCTAATAAATAAATCTTTAAAAATAAAATAAGGCTTGTGCCTAATATTGAGCAATTAACATATAAATTAAATTCTGGGGAGTATAGTCAGTTAATAAGTATGAAGAGAAGATCAGATGCTAATGACTCCTTATTCTAATTCCTATTCTAATTCCTAATTCTAAGACTACAGGGCAGGCTACTTAACTTTATTTGGTGTCCAAAAACAAAAGACTGAAAAAACGAAAGTGGTAAAAAAGCTGACTGAGTACTTAAACAAACTACCCAAAAGCCTCCAAGCTTACTTGAAGTGAAACAGAGGTACTAAAGTGAAGAAAAAAATATGAAGTTATAAATCAGAATGTGATCTAATTCCTAATATAAGTGAGGCCTACCTAGTGATCTTTGCTAATACAGTGAGTATCATAAGGAATCCAATTATTAATAGTCTTCCGCAGTTAAAACACCCCTGGCTTTATTTTATTAATGGAAATAAATGACAGAGGAAAAAAAATTGGCAACTTATTGCAGGAAGCTTTTTTTTTAAAAATTTTTTAATTTTTTAAAAAAAGATTTTATTTATTTGACATATCATAAGAAGGCAGAGAGGTAGGCAGAGAGAGAGGAGGAAGCAGGCTCCCTGCTGAGCAGAGAGCCCATGATCCCAGGACCCTGGGATCATGACTGAGCCGAAGGCAGAGGCTTTAACCCACTGAGCCACCCAGGTGCCCCTGCAGGAAGCTTTTAATTACACTCACAGTCCCCATTAACCTTGACAACCCACCAACTCGACTATAATAAGAACACCTCCCCCACTAATATAAGTCTAACGAGAACTGCATGATTACAAAACATTGTTTAAGAGGAAGGTAGAATCTTATGAGAGCGAACTATTCAGTCATCTGAATTTCCCCTCTAATTTGTTAAACATCAGAATCATGTATTGTCAATATTTAGATTATCTAGCCCACCTCAGAAGCTTCTTGGTTATTCATTCTTTTTTTTTTTTTTTAAGATTTTTTTTTTTTAAAGATTTTATTTATTTATTTGTCAGAGAGAGAGAGAGCGAGAGTGAGCACAGGCAGACAGAGTGGCAGGCAGAGTCAGAGGGAGAAGCAGGCTCCCTGCCAAGCAAGGAGCCCGATGTGGGACTCGATCCCACGACACTGGGATCATGACCTGAACCAAAGGCAGCTGCTTAACCAACTGAGCCATCCAGGCGTCCCTTGGTTACTCATTCTTATGTATCTATTGTTTTTCATTAAATGTGTCCTTCATTTCATTAAAAATGTCTCCCCATTTTCCCTTCTAGGCTCATTTTTACTTCCCTAAGACTCCTATCTATCTTTCCCTTTCATTTTGCATAAACCTCAAAAAGTTTTCTCTTTGGTTCTTGAATTTTATACCTTGAGATAACTTTAGAAAATACTTATATTTAGAATATATATATATATATATATATATATATACACACACATGCATATATACTCTGGGAAAATATTATTGATGCATCTCTCCCACCATCCCCTCACCAGTTAACAGTCTAAGACTGAAGAAACTTAAGCTATAACCAACTTTTCAATATAATCCTTTCCTTCTTCCATCTACAGGGAGTTAGGGATAAACCTCATCAGTGATGTTTTGGCTCAATAGAATTCTGACAATTGAAGACAAGTAACTATAGGAAGTCTGTGATGATATAGTCAAATCATCAACAAACTATCCTGTTATCTATTAGTAATGTATTCTTCAATCTAGATTTTCCCCTCAGAACTGAATAGAAGTGGGGAGGAAACAGGAGATTAAAAATGCAAACCATAAAAAAAAATGCAAACCATAAAAGGCAAGATGGGCATACCTGATAGGAAGCTCCTTCCCTTATTTACAGATTCTAGTAGAAAAAAGCTTAACTGAAAACATCTATCCTCACTGTCATTATATATTTCTTCTTGAGAAACAAGTACAGCCCCAACAGGGATTTAGCTATATGTGAAAATTCAAGAAACCAGTAAAAAGCACCAGCAATGCCATAAGAACACAACTCATGGAAGCAAAAGCAGTTTTAAAAAGACAGTCCCCAGAGAGTATCCTGGTCAGTAAACACTCTGAAGCAACCACCAAGAAATATTTATTACTTCCCTAATTTCCTGGAAACATAACTTTCCTGATAAACAACACCTTGAACATCCCATGAAAAAGATACCCAAGACTACTGAGTAAGGTCTGGTAAGATGAAATACTGCAAGCTACTATTTCATATAACTTAGAGTCAACCAAAACTATGCAATAAAATATGGGATAAAATAGTATATTTTAAAATATACTATTAAATAAAAAGTATAAAAATAAAAAGTATATTGCAGATTAAAAAAAAATTCTCAAGCTATCAAAGTAAATTGAGATGGCAGACAGAAATGCATTCATGCTGGGGTGCCTGGGTGGCTTCAACAGTTGAACATCGGACTCCTAGTTTCATTCAGCTCAGGTCATGAGCTCATGGGTTGTGAGATGAGCCCTAAGTTGGGCTCCACGTTTGGTGGGAAGTCTGCTTGAAAATGCTTTCCCTCTGCCCAGCCCTCATCCCCCATTCACATGTGCACACACTCTCTCTTTCTAAAAAATAAATAAATCTTTAAAAAAAAAAGTGTCCATGCTATATATTCTGCAAGATTTAAGAGACCAACCATAAGAAAAACTAGGTCTTGAAGAAAATCAATAGTGGCTTACAGTTTTATCTATGTATATGATTTGAACACATGTACATAGTCATCACCAATCTCAAATAAGTGCTTCCACAGACTGCACCATGAAACTGAATTTTTATAAAGTGATCATTTTCAATTTTCACAGATTTTTATTTATTTATTTATTTATTTTTAAAAATTTTATTTATTCATTTGACAGACAGAGATCACAAGTAGGCAGAGAGAGGGGGAAGCAGGCTCCCTGTTAAGCAGAGAGCCCGATGTGGGGCTCTATCCCAAGACCCTGAGATCATGACCTGAGCCGAAGGCAGAGGCTAAACGCACTGAGCCACCCACGTGTTCCAGTTTTCATAGTTTTGAGGAGTCACATAATTGAATACTCAGTATGCACAATCTAATGGCAAGTAAACAGTTATTAATAGTTACCTGTGACAATTATGAAAGCTATGTAATATATTCAGATCTGATCCTCAGCCTGCAAAACAACTGCACTGCATAGATAACTTAATAAGTAATCAATGGTGGGTTCATAAATACTTATTTCTTGGCCTGCATAAGTCAAGGGTTTAACACAATTTCACATAAGTAAAATATTAAACATATTTCTACTTCTTAAACTACTCTATTTTATGTGAACTAGTCCCATGACATTTTCATATCAGAGGATTGGTTAGGCAAACTAATTCAAAAGTTATGGTTCTTTTCCTTATATTGATTAAAATAAATACCAATGCCAATAACAGTTACACTTATACTGTAGAAAGGCCAAGGTTGTAAATATTCAACTTTTTTTTCCATACTTCAAAAAGCTTGTGTGAGAAAAGCAAAATCTATTTCTATATACCCTTGACATTCTTAGATTCTTCTAAATGAATCCACCACAGAAATACAGGACATGATGCTTCAGACATACATGCCCATTTTATTTAAGAACTGTCTCATAAGTCACTCTAGTCTCCAAGTACAGGGCTAGGTGTTGGGGGTAAAACAGATACAGTCCCTGCTTCAGTCTGATAAAGTAATCAATTGAATAATCAGAAGCAAATAAGAAAAATAAACTGTAACTACAAGTAGTTGGGAAATAAAATAATATTAATGGTGTTCATCATGCATACATACTGACTGCACATCGTAGGTCCCAGCTTTTATGCTGTTTGAAGTAAAAATCCTAACTCCTTTCTAACACTTATTCCTCAAGGCTTCTTCCATTCCTCGTCATTCATTTACAGAATATAACAAATTTAAGTAAAACATTTCCATCGAATTTCTGGTATGAGTGCTGTCATGGAGACTACCTCACAGGCTACTAATGTAGCCTTTGGATTTTAAATCATAAAGAAGCCTATGGAAAACTAGCTTGAAAATTTTTTAAAAATTACAACAGATATGAAATTCAGATTAGACTGAATTCAGTCCATTGCCCCCTCTCTCTTCCAGCTGGTCCTTGGACTATGCAGCATTTTCTGTCTCTGCTATTGGGGGAACCATCAACTATAAGAACTCCAGGCACTTTCATTTTTCTCTTCTCCTATACCATCTACAAGCGTCTGAAAGAGTCCATTCAAAATTCAAACCACTTCAATTTATCCTAGGAATATGCTTTAGTCAAAAACATATGTTTCTTTGACCTTCTTACATCAAGTACTATGTTCCTGCTTTTTAGGAAGAAAAATCATACAAAATCCTAACGTCTCTGATCTCCTTTGGTTGGGTATTAGCTCTCCTTTCCTAAAGTCCTATTCTTTCTTCTTGCATTTATCTTCTTTCTTCAATTATAATTATATATATTCACAACTTATCCTTATTAATTAAGAGTAAAGGACCTAATACATACTCTAAATATTTACTGAATAAAATATGAAAGCAAATTATGAAAAAAAAAAGCTTCTAGGTAAGGAAAGGGAAAATGAATAAAATGGACTTCACAAAAATGAAAAAACCATGGAAGGATAACATTCTGGTCTATTACATAGCAATAAGGACATAAAGCAAATAATTAGCAGACCAAGGCAATAAAAACCCAAGAATACCTAAATGTGTTATACCTAATAAACTTTGGAATTCATGGTGATAAGAAACTGGAAACAAGAGCTAAATAATAACCTGGATCAAATTTGTAGCTAAGTAAATGGAAAGATCACAGATAGAACCAGAATCACCAATGCCCTTTCATTCAATGCATCTTGTCCTCTGAATTCAAAGATGCTGCTACCTCAAATACATTATTTACCACATACCATTATTTACCACATTTCCCCATGTGCACAATCAAGGAGAGGTAAGAAAAGGAAAAAAACCCTATTATTATTATTATTATTATTATTATTTTGGAGGGGGAAGAGCAGGGGAAGAGGGAAAGAGACAGTCTTAAGCAGGCACCATGCCTAGCGGGGAGCCCGACACAGGGCTTGATCTCACAACTCTAGGATCATGACCTGAGCAGAAATCAAGTGTTTGCCGCTTAACCATTGAGCCACCAAGATACCCCGAAAGGGAAAAAAAATGTATTTCCATTTTACAGGTAGAAAAATAACTCAATGTGCTCTGCCTGTGAGAATATTTTATTCTTCACACAAGATGGAGAGTCCAACACAAATACTGAAGTTTATAATAAATAAATTAATATGTGTGCGTGTGTGTGTATATAATTTTTTTCTTTTTCTTTTTTTTAAAAAAGATTTTATTAATTTATTTGTCAGAGAGAGAGAGAGCACGCGAGCACAGGCAGACAGAATGGCAGGCAGAGGCAGAGAGAGAAGCAGGCTCCCCGCTGAGCAAGGAGCCCGATGTGGGACTCGATCCCAGGACGCTGGGATCATGACCTGAGCTGAAGGCAGCTGCTTAACCAACTGAGCCACCCAGGCGTCCCTATAATTTTTTTCTTAATAGCCAAATATTCCCCAATATTTTGGTGAAAAAATTTTATACAACTGCCTTTAAAGTCTAGGACTGGGGCTTTTTTTTTTTTTTTTTTTAGTGTTCCAAGATTCATTGTTTATGCACCACACCCATTGCTCCATGCAATATGTGCCCTCCTTAATACCCACCACCAGCATGTTTTATGTAGCATGAACAAAAGGCATTGCCTCAAAAAGGCATGACTCAAAATGTTCATGTTTACAGAGCTCATCGCTCATTATACATTTTGCAACTACTGTAGCTTCCCTGATGGTTATTACCAAGGCCTCTGTTAATTTGAAGGGTTTCATACTGATCCTACAAGGCTGCAAATCAAGCTTTTGTTCAATCTGTCCTTAAACCATTTCCTCCTACTTGTCTGGTTTCTCTATTTTCAGAGAGCAAGGCCTGGTTAAGGGATATACCCTACTGTTGAGGTCACATAAGAGAAGTTGTCATGGGCAAGGCCAGAGTGCTTACATAGTGTCTGAGTTTTAAACATCTGTCATTATAGACTTTGTCCTGCCATATAATATGAAACAAGGCAACTATAATTTGGTCAGAGGTCACAGCCTTAAAAGCAGATTTAACTCCTGTATGGTAAACTAGGAAACACTGCTGTTTACTTCTAACCTGTAATGTTAATAACGAACTAGAATAACTATGTATACTAAATATTTTAATAACCTCATTCTGTGGACATTAGTGTTTTTAGATGTTGTACTAAAATATTTCTTCACCTGAAATATTTAGAAAATTTTAACATAGAAAAATGTATTTCATACAAATATCAAATCAAATGGGCTGTAATAACACATAGCATCAAAGTCTTAGTGGCTTAAAATAGTAATAGTTTCTCATTTATACTACATGTCCATCTTAGATTAGTGGAGATTTTACTCCATGTTATCTTCACTCACCAAGGACATGACTGGTCACTATGGCAGGGAGAATGGAATATAAAGAATCATGCATCAGCTTTTAAGACTTAAAGCCTTCCACTTAGAAGTGGCAAAAGTCACAAATTTCATTTGCCAAAGTAGTTATGTGAGCATTCCCAACTTCCCAAGGGAAGTATAATCCCACCATTATCTAGAATAAGGAGAACCAGAAATATTAGCAAACACAAATGACTATCATAATAGGTAAGGATACTGTATTATACAAGATGCTTTTGGTTACAAGCAATCTGTAGATTGTAGATAAGAAAAATGTAGTAGTTAGGTAGGGGTACACATAACTGGTAAATCTAAGGAGAGTGGGAGATTCAGAAATGCAATGGTGTCATTAGGTCTTTATCTTCCCCTCTCTCTTTTTGGACTCTGTTTCCTTCTTAACCTTAGGCAGACTGTCTCCACGTGGTAGTTAAGATGACCACCAACCACACCAAGCATATTATCATCCTCTTAATCAGAAAGTCCAGAAAAAAGAACTTAATCCTTTTGTCGCAAGCATTTGTACCTATCTCTTAACATGACCTTGATTGGCCCTGCTTGGTTCACATGCTACTCTGAATCCACCATGGAATCTAGGCAAAGTGGGTACCTTGACCAGCCTGACATGGGTCTAGGGACATATGGCTGTCCTAGTGGTAGAAAAGCAGGGCCAAGGGGGTTGTTAGCACCATGGAATCATACAGAGTAGAACAGACAAAAGAAAAGCAGACCATACCAAATAAGCAGCAGCTATCTCGTGAGAGAACTCTGTTATTTCATTTCTTTCATCATTCCCCTAAACCGTGAATACATACGTGAGATTGAATTCTATAAACATAAACTCATGTGGTCTTGGCTTTCATACTATAAATTATTGCTGATATTAAGCCATATCCATTGCAAAAAACATACCAGGAAACACATACTGGTAAATCCTGGGACAAAATTTCTTTAGGTTATTTTGCATAAGGCTTCTTTTAGTGTATGTAAATCCAAGCAATTAACAAGAAAATTTCCTCTTATTTAACGAATGCAATGGATGATTTTTGAGATACCCAAATGAATAACATGACATGATTACTACGTTTACAAGTTAAAGGGTAAAAGAAGGGAACTGACTTCCCAAGGTGACAGATAACCTAGTCGTACTAGGATTTGAGCTCTGCATTTCTCTTGGCAGAGGCAGAAGGGGAAATGGTCAGGAATTAGACTATAAGCTTTATAGGTGGCGGGGGGGTGGGAGGTAGGGGTACCAGGTGGTGGGTATTATAGAGGGCACGGCTTGCATGGAGCACTGGGTGTGGTGAAAAAATAATGAATAATGTTTTTCTGAAAATAAATAAATTGGAAAAAAAAAAAAAAAAGCTTTATAGGGCAGTGCTTTTTGGTTTGGTTCACAGATAGATCTAGAGTATCCAGAACAATATGTGGCATATACTAAGTGGTTGATAAGAAGTGTGAGGATTAAGTTCCTTTTCTTATTTTAAGTAATAGTCAATAGAAATAAAATAAACTTAGTTTTCTCATTGTTATTCTTCTAAAAGCTGGGTAAACAAATTTCTACAGAAATCAAATGCTCAGCTTCCAGGAAGTTCCAGGTAATACACATTTGCAACTTGGTACATTCCTCAATGTAGCTTCTTGAAGTTGAGCCAGACAAACTCAAAACAAGGACAAGGAAAACAAAACAAAACAGAATGAAAGAGAAAATTTTAAAAAATCAACATTGTTACAGCATCTGTATATGAACATTTTTCTAGATCAACATAAGCCCACACTGTTTTAGGTTTTAGCAGTAATGCTATATAATGCATTGTTTAATAATTTTAAAGAAGGTAGTTACATATGGTAAAACCTCTGGTTATCTTCCTGCAATAGCTGGTAAAGCCCTGTTTTTGGCCAGTCCCTTCTCACTCAACACCCTCTTCACTGCCAGAACGATATAGATGGTGCTTTTGGGTCTGTCTTTATGACTCAACAGAGGAACAGGAAGGAAAAAAAAAAAAAAAAAAGCTATGCAGGTAGAGCCACCACGTTGGACAAGAGAAGGAATGAGAAACAAAGCTCACTTTCATTTTTAAAATGGAATTATTCACCATCTGTGAACCATCTTGCCACAGGAAGTCTTTGACAAATTCAGTAAGTAAACTTGATTGCAGTGAACTCTCACTGACTGCATAAGAAATGTTCAATTTTTTCTTTTGTAGCACTTGGCAACAAAACTCCCTTCAAAAATCTTGCCCTACCATGTTCTCAAGCTATTTACACATATTACAAATTTAGGCAAATTTAGACATAAAACAAAGACTTTCTGGGCAGGGTCTGGATTCACTGTAAACTTTTAGAATAGATTCCCATCTACCCCAAACTCCCCAGGATTCTTAGGAAAAATGACATGCTTTAGCCACTCTCCCTAGTTTCACAAAATGGATCATAGGCAGAAATGTATAATTTTAGAGAACAGGCCAATATAGCAAAAGTCAGGCCGTGAGAATGGCAAACTTCAAAGTGAAAGAGAAAACACATTTTCTGTGTACTAACTTTTTAGAAAATATTAAATTGGAAGATCCCAGTTTCCAGGCCAAAATTACACCTCACTGAATAAAGAAATCAATGGCATTTAATTCTTTTGTGGTGCTGGAACAATCTATTTTGGAAAAGCAGTTTTGGGGGAGACATTATTAACAATCTCACATACTGTCAACAATTAACCTTGATCAACCTGAAGCTTTGCTCAGCAGTCTAATTACACATACTGGTTACCTAGCATTGTGGGAAACAAAGAAATACAGATGTTTCCAAGCAACTAACTACATTCTGTTGAGTTTCCTGTGTCAGACCCTATCACTGGTATTTGTGGAAAAGCCAGCTTCAAAGCAAAACCATAGCTAGGATTAAAGCAAACAACCATTCCTCAGCCTCCGTTTCCATCATCTTCAAATGACATTTGTAAAAGTAAACCATAAGCGTGATGTTTCCTTACTAGTTGACTAGGCCAGATTCCTACAGTCCAATGGTGATGAATAGGCAAGTCCACATGTGACTTTTGGATGGAAAGCTACTTCATGGACCACCAAGAGTGGGTGGTTCTCAGAGGAACAGATGAACTTTTTTGCGAGACTGCTAAATTATAACAGTGGCTAACATTTATTACAGGTTTACAATATGCCAGGCCTTAATCTTAGTGTTAGCAGACATTATCTCATTTAATCTTTACAATAACCCCACAAGGCAGGTATACTATTTATTATCTCCATTCTTCGGATAAGAAAATTGAGACTTAGAGATGGAAAACAACTTATCCAGGGTCAGACACTCTTCACCACTACACCAAACTGACTTTTTATCAACTTTCTTCTTATTAAGAGTTCCATCCCCCAACAGACGAGTTAATCAAATCAAATCACAGAAAAACAAAAAGCCATAGACAGCTGGGACTTTGTTTTTCTATACATTCTCAAGAGTACAGCCAGGCAGATCTTTTTAAAATGTTAACTGGTTCACTCCCCAGCTGAACTTTCCAATGGCTTCCTACTGTCCAGGGAATAAATACCAAGATGCTTAACTTAGCTAACAAGAGTCTTTACCAGCTGGCCTTTGCTGACTTCACTAGCATCATCTTGTATTATTTCCTCCCTTATCTTCTGTGTTCCAACTTTGCGGGCCTTCTTTTGGTTCCTCGAATATGCCATAGGTTTCCTCATCTGTTAAGTACTTCCTTCCCCACCCAACTCTCTGACTTTGACTCATCTTTTAGAGCACAACTCAAAACACTAGTTCCCCGAGGAAGCCCTCTTTTGAACCACTAACCCTTAAGGAGGTCAGGTCCCAGCCTGCTAGAGTCTCACAGTATGGTGTATTTTCCTCTTTTCAGAATCCATCACAATTATAATTTAAAAATTCAGTGCCTAATTAGCTGTTTAATGCCACTTTTTCTACTAGAATGTAAGTTTCAAAGGGAAGAACCATGTTTGTCTTAAGCATCACTATAGCCCCACAACCAGCACACTGTCTAGCATATAGGAAGTAGTCTGTACATATTTATTGGCTGAAAGAATAATGAGAGAAAGGTAACCATATACACAAGAAATGGAAACTAAGGTCATGCCCTTAAGGTACAGGGGTCAGGCAAAGAAGTGTGACTATAGTTAGCGAAGGAAGTACCAAGGCCAGTTCTGCTCCACTTTGGTATTGTGCCTAGCACTGTTCCAGGTTAAGCCAGTTTAAATAGTTCAAGGCAGAGCCACAGAACCAGACCAGTGGAAATGAAGAAGGAAATGAATGAAGAAGAAAATGAAGCAGTAGTGCTTTAAAATATACTTAATGAGAGATGGAGCTGATCATAAGACCTGGACCTAACTCACATGGTAGAATTTATATTATTATGACACAGCAACATCATATTTGATTATGTGGCTTTTAATTGGTATTTCCTTATTATATGTAGCTCATAACAGGAAGGGCCATAAATTCTGAGTTCCAGAATTGCTTAATATAGTCCTGACTGCTCTGTAGTTCACTTTTAAGATATCTAAAAATGGCCCTGGTGGAGGTCTGTTAGTGTTAAAGAAGATCTTTGAGAAGGGGAAACAAAAAAAAGTTATGTACCAAAAGTTGAAAAGACACCCCCACCCCCCATGAAGATCACTGAGCACTTTCACTGATATCAACTGTACACTAATCAGTTCCAAGGCTCCTCACATTAGCCTGGAGAGATTCAGACTTAAATGGAGCAGAAAGGTAAAAGGTGCATATGATAAAGAGTCTTTTTATCCCACATATTAATTTAGGGCAAATAGAGTATTTCCTATCCTCTCATCTTTAAGACTACAAGTAAAAGACTCTAGAGACCCTAGCTTAGCTAGGTACTGGATTACTTGACTTTTAAAAATCTGAAGTAAATTTAAAAAAACCCACTGTCTTTAAAATATGGATAAGACAACTGTGATATTCCAAAAGCCCTCCATATCCTAACCATTTGAATGAAACTCCTTATAATTAAGGCTTTTTCTGTGTGTTTTAATTCCTCTTTTTGGTATTTATTTATACAGCTTTTGCACAGTTACAGAGTATACATGTAAATTTTGTTAATTTTTATTTTAAAAGATTGTTTTAAGTAATCTCTACCCTCAACATGGGCTTTGAACTTATAACCCTGAGATCAAGTCACATGATTCATCGACTGAGTAAAATTTTGAATTTTGTTCATTTTTGTTCATTTTTAAACTTGTCATATCAAGCAAAGGAAAGAATTACTCTCTCCTTGGGCCACATTGTACCTAGAACACCCATCTCCATTATTCCACTTACACTACATTTTAATAATCTTATTTAAATTTTTTATTTTTTAATTCAAGATTATTTATTTATTTATTTGACAGACAGAGATCACAAGTAGGCAGAGAGAGAGGAGGAAGCAGGCTCCCTGCTGAGCAGAGAGCCCGATGAAGGGCTCGCTCCTAGGACCCTGGAATCATGACCTGAGCCGAAGACAGAGGCTTTAACCCATGGAGTCACCCAGGCACCCCAATAATCTTATTTAGGTATGTCTCCTTTCCTAAGCTGTGGGCAATTTAAGGAAAGTGACTGTCTTCTTTATTTTTTTTTAAAGATTTTATTTATTTACTTGACAGAGAGAAATACAGTGAGACAGGGAACACAAGCAGAGGGAGTAGGAGAAGGAGAAGCAGGCTACCTGAGGAGCAGGGAGCCTGATGTGGGGCTTGATCCCAGAAACCTGGGATCATGAGCTGAGCTGAAGGCAAACACTTAATGAATGAGCCACCTAGGCACGCCCCTCTTCTTTCTTTTAAGATAATTGTGGAATGAATGAATGGTGACTATGAAATTCTGTTCTACCCCTCTTTCTAATTATTTCGTATTTTTAATTTTTTTAATCTTTTAAAAATTTTATTTATTTATATGAGATAGAGAAAGGATGAGAGGGGGAAGGGTAAGAGGGTGAAGCAGACTCTCTGCTGGGCAGGGAGCCCAGTGAGGGACTCAATCCTGGGACTCCAGGATCATGACTTGACCTGAAGGCAGTCCCTTAGCCAATTGAGCCACCCAGGCGCCTTATTTTAGTATTTTTTTTAAAGGAGGTAACACATGCATATGGTACACAATTCAAAAAAGGGCAATATGATAAACATTAAATAAGTCTCCATCTCACATCTGTTCCCTGAGCCAACAAGTGCTTCTCCCTAAAGACAATTGCTCTTTCTAATTTTTATATATATTACCAGATACAATCAAGGCATATTTAAAGATCTAAATATATTCTTTTCCCTCTAATTCTTTTTTTCATACAAATGATACACACATACTGATTTGCATCATGGTTTTGTTTTTTTTTTTTTAAGATTTATTTATTTGAAAGAGAGACAGAGATGGGGAGGGGTATAGGGGGAGGGAGAGAGAGCAAATCCTTAAGGAGACTCCCCACTGAGCGTGAAGCCTCACTCAGGGCTTGATCCCAGGACCCTGAGATCATGACCTGAGCAGAAATCAAGAGTCATGTGCTTGGTATTTTAACAACAGGAGATAATTCCACAGTAATTCATATGGAAACACCCTGATGGGACATCTAGGATATTCTGAATTTTTCACTATTACAAATGATTTTGTAATGAATATCCTTGAATATATTAAATTTCACATATATAGGAAAATTTCTGGAGGATAAATTCCTAATGAAAATTCTTGAGCAAATGCTATGGACATACAGAATTTTGAAAGATATTTCCAAAACATCCCCCAAGGAAGTCATTCTAATTTACAGTCCACCAACAATATATAGCATTGCTGCTTCCCCTCTGTCCCTGCCAGTACAACACAAGATCACATTTTTTTTATCTTTGCCAATCTGATGGGTAAATAATGGTATTGGTTAAGAGGACTACGGAATGTTTTTGCACATGGTGAAGAGCCACTTGTATATCTTTCTGTGAAAGTCTATTAATTTCTTTTGCACATTGTTCTGTTAGGTTTCTGATCTTTAAAAAACACTGTAGAGCACATTATGTATTATAGAAATTAGCTCTTTATCACATGTGTTGAAAAGCTTTTTCCAATGTGTTGTCTTATGACTTTGTTTATAGGATCTTTTAAAGTAAAATTTTTGGCTTTATGTATTTCAATTTATTAATGCTTTCTTTTATGGTCTCTGGTTTTGTGTCTAAAGGCTTCAGAGTTAATATTACCATAGTTTACTTAACCATTCCTTTTCTCCTATTATCAAATATATTCACTAAAATTTTAGTACTATTCTTTTAAAATAATTTCTTTAGAAGAAGTTTTCAAGAATTAGATTTCTATGTCAAAGAGTTTGGACATTACTATAACTTTTGACTGAACTGTTAGATGGCCAGGATTTATAATCTTCACCAATATAATCAGCAAGTTAAGATGTATACATGAATATCATGCACAGATCTTTTCCAAACATAAATTTATACTAGCACTATTCAAATCTACACTTAGGCTCATAATCCAGGGTTTAAGAATTTGCATCACACTTCTACAGAATCTGACAAGCTTAAGAATCGGTTATTTCCTGGGAGGAAAAAGAGTAAGTGGACAAATTCTTCTGGAGCAAAGGGGGAATTAAGAGGACTCTGCTGTAAAATTCTGAGAAAGTAACTTGGCAAATTAAGCATCGCAGTAGAGTGAAAAGAAGACAGCAGCATTTAAATTCAAGGCTGTATTTCACTGTTTACTTCATTCCTTCCCTTCCCAAGAGCACAGTGTCCCTTCCTTCCAACATTTTTCCCAAGTATCTTGAGGTTCTAGCCACCATGTAACATTTCTCAGTCAGCTTCTTTCTTTAGATGTCTTCTGCCTGGCTCCTGGATCAGCCCTTCAAGTTCTTTAAGTTCACATAAGGCCAGGAAATAAGATGTTGATCCAAAGTGGAAATTCCAGTTCCAGCCCATGCATGCCAAGAGAGCACTTCTTATGCAAATGTACCTAGTACAGTTATAGCAGAGATTTCCAGATCTTTGGGGCTATGTCTCTCTCTCATTTGCTGAAATTCATATACTGCTTGCAATATTTTTACTACCCCTTCTCCCTGCTGCCTTCTAGGGCATTTTAGGAGGAAAGAATTATTATAATTTCATAATCAT
Source organism: Neogale vison (assembly GCF_020171115.1). NCBI lineage: Eukaryota > Metazoa > Chordata > Mammalia > Carnivora > Mustelidae > Neogale > Neogale vison. Next base: position 27,606,118 of record NC_058095.1, on the reverse strand, counting down.
AAATTTTATGATGCTCCTGGAAATTTGGTACAGTGCCATGATAGGAATGCTTGTCAAACCAAACAGGAGAGTCACAAGCCTGGGGTAGATTCCAAGCACGTATCTGACAGGCAGTATAGCTTGGTGATCAGAGCCTTGGAAATCAGACTTGAACTTCACTACTTAATAGATGTGTGACACTAAGCAAATCCCTGAACTATTCTGAACTAAAATATCACCCTTAGAGAGGCCCTTCTTTTTTTTAAAAAAATATTTTATTTATTTGATAGAGATTACAAGCAAGTAGAGAGGCAGTCAGAGAGAGAGGAGGAAGCAGGCTCCCTGCTGAGCAGAGAGCCCGATGCGGGGCTTGATCCCAGGACCCTGGGATCATGACCCAAGCTGAAGGCAGAGGCTTTAACCCACTGAGATACCCAGGCGCCCCTAGAGAGGCCCTTCTTGACCATCCTTTATCTAAATGGCTATTCTGCCTTGTTATTATTATTATTATTATTTCCCCATTTGTATTTTTCATTGCACTGTCACATTTTACAATTGAATACTTATTTTTTATTAAGTATGTTCTCCCTGTAAGTTCCATTAAGGATGGGGTTTGACTTGTTCACCACCGGATACTCATTGTCTAGCATGGTACCTGCCAAAGAGTAGACTCAAATAACTAGAATAAATGAGCTCAGTTTCATTATCCCTAAAACATTATTCACATCAGAAATGTAATATGAGATAATACATGTAGAAACATTTCCTACAGAATCAGGAACATGGTTAGGGTTCAACAAATGTTAGCCATTATTTTATAGTTCTCAGCATGGCCTTTGTAGCTCAATTTTCCTAACTGTAAAGTGAAAGGAAAAGTTACTAACCCTTCTCTACTGCCAAAGTATGCTATAAAATTACACAAAACAAACAAAAGGCATTAGGAGGAATTCAGAAGATAGGATCCATTAAGATTAAGAGTTTGTTAAATTTACAACTCTCCCATGACATTTGTCTTAATCAGGGCCACCCACTGCTCTCTCCAGGGTTAGCAGTTCTTGCCTAATAGTCTGAAATTGCAAATTCACTAGGACTTCACCCCAAACACCGAGTAAGAAGATATTTGGGAAAGCAAATTAGGGTTGAGAAGGACTGTGCTTGAGTACAACAGTGGCAGCACTCCAGAAATTCATAGAAAGAATGAAGAATTAATCTGGCTATAAAATACTCCAGTGATATATCCAATTGCTGGTATACGTACTATCTAACCTGTTGAAACATAACTTGATTGTTACTAAGCTACCTCCTCTTTCCCTAAACTTCTGTCAACAGTGTGTCTTTATAATACCCTAAATTCAGTCTTCAGATGCCCCCAGATCTGTAATCTTATAATTCCTCCCTAGAGAATTTCTAAGAACCATGATTCTCAACATTGGCTGCATGAAGTACCACCTATGGACCTCTGTAAAGAATAAAGATGTCCAAGACCCACTGAATGAGAAAGTTGCTAAGGTGAGATTTGAGTCTATGTTCAAAAAGCTCCACAGATTATTCGGCTGCAAAAACAAAGCTGAGAACCACTATTCCATTTGCCCCCAATCTCCTAGTACCAGAATAACAATAATTCCATTCAAGGACAAAGGCAATACAGCATAAGGATAAAAAAGCTCAGAGTGTCAGGCAGACTCAGCTGTCACTACCAGCATGGTCATATACCTCTGGCAAGCCTCTGTTTCTTCAGCTTTAAATGGGAAATACTAAAAGTATTATAGAGGGCACGGCTTGCATGGAGCACTGGGTGTGGTGAAAAAATAATGAATACTGTTTTTCTGAAAATAAATAAATTGGAAAAAAAAATAAAGAGAAGTAATCTAATTTAAAAAAAAAAGTATTTAACCTCAAAGACTTGGATCCAACACTAACTTGTATGAAAATCACCTACAATGTCTGGCAAATAATAAGTGCTAAATAGATTGCCTTGCTCACCTTTCAAAGGGTAAGTTATTTCCAAACTACAATCTAAAAGAAGTCTGTGGGTGCCTGGGTAGCTCAGTCATTAAGCATCTGCCTTCGGCTGGGGTCATGATCCCAGGGTCCTGGGATCGAGCCCCGCATCAGGCTCCCTGCTCAGTGGGAAGTCTGCTTCTCCCTCTCTCTCTGCCTGCTCCTCTGCCTACTTGTCCTCTCTCTCAATCAAATAAATAAACAAAATCTTTAAAAAAGAAAAAGAGTTTGTAGTCTGTATAATTTTATTAATTAAAAAAAACTGTAAGTCATGCCATCTTCTTATTTTCTTGCTTTCCTAAACCAAAATAAGGGACAAGTACACCTGAACAGATCCTGCCTCAGATTATGAAAGCCGGATAACTCAGTTCGTCGGAGCTTTTATTGGTTCATTTTATAAATCAGGACAACCTCTTGGTGTATGCTTGCGATCGTTTCACTGCTACATTCTGTATCCTTGTGCCAGGTATCTCCAAAATATGTCTCTGGTCAAAAGAAGGACCAGAAGTTGAACCAATATAAATCTAGCACAGGGGAAAGCATGGTGTGCCTGAAGCATCATTTTTAGATTCCACTACCCAAGGCATTAAATATCTGCAACTTGCAAATCCCTATGCTAGGCACTGTGGAGAATACAAGAATGTATAAGAAAACATTTCTGGCCCTTCATTGACCATTTTACAAATTTAAATAATAAATTTTATTTATTTTTAAAATATTTATCAGAGAGAGAGCGTGTGCGCGCATGTGAGCATGTGCAGTGGGGAGAGGCAGAGAGTCTTAATTAGAATCCATGCTGAGCATGGAGCCCAACGCTGGGTTTGATCTCACGATCCTGTGATCATGCCCTGAACTGAAACCAAGAGTCACAGACTTAATTAACCACGCGTGCCACCCAGGCACCCCTAAAGAGTGTATTTTAGAAGTGGCCACAAGTTACTCATGCCACAAGGCAAATAAAGGATAAGATGTCCATTTTTTCCTTCTCCTCCCCTACAGAGTTGGACAATAAACTTAAATTGTGCCCATGGACAACAGTGGCACTGTCCTGGCTCTATGGAAGAGCTGGTGACACCAGGAAATCCTACATCTGCCCCTGTTCTCTATGTAGCACAGAAAATATGCCAGGCCCTCTAAGTACCTTACATAAGTCATCTCATTTAATTCTAACAACTCTCTGAGACAGGTATTGTGATTATCCCCATTTTACAGATTGGGAAGTGAGACTTAGAGAAGTGAAGTCACAAAGCCAGGGAATAGTGGAGCTGGGACTCTGACCCAGGTTGTCTGAACCTTGTGCCTGAGCTCTTTATTACATGATGCTGAGCCCTGATTCTGGGGGCCAAAGAGGGTCATCTAAAGAGCACAGGCGCATGCTCACATCAAAATTATATGGTCAAGAATTCATGATAGTAGTTACCTTGTGGGTTGAGGGTGATGATGGCTGGGAAGGTGAATAGTGATTAAAAGGGAGAAAGGGAGGTGTTGGCAGAAGGGGGAATTGGTGGAGGGGAGTGGTAATATTGTTTCTTGATCTAGGTATGGGTTACACAGTTTTTTGATGTATGTGAAAATTCTTTAAGATATACATAAAAGTGCAAGATAAATGTACTTCTCTATATGTATGTTTTATTTAAAAAAACACAATATACAAAGTCTAAAAGTGATCTTTAATATTTTGTGTTTATGCTAGCTCCCAGCGTTACTGACACAGGAAGAATAAGTCTTCATAACTTCATGGAAAACCTGGTCCTTAATTGATACACGTTCACTGAGGATTTGGATCACCAAATTTCAGTATCTCGCTCCTCTTTTAACATAAGCCTAGCCAAGGAATTTCACTGAATAAAAAAAGTTAAATGCATTGTAACTGAGTTATCAAATGCAAAGTCAACTCTTAGGATTCTGGTCGATGTCTTATTTTGTCCATTCTTCAAGGAAACATGTTACAGACATTGCAAACTGGAGCTCTGCTTCAGGTGGTGTAAAAATTAGCATAGCTAGTTAAAACAGTCGTTCTTAATCCCTCACTCATATTAGAATAATCCTGAGACCACTTAAAAAATTACTATACCTGGGTCCCACTCACAGAGATCCTGGTTTAACTGGACTGGGTGAGACTCTCATTAAATTATTTTAAAAGATCACCAGGTGATTCTAATGTGCAGACACCATGAGAACTTGTGGGTTAAATGATAAGGGTAATTTGTAAAATAGCCTTTGTATACCCAAGATTACTACAAATCTCATTTTTCCTCACATAAGTCGCTCAAGAGGGTAAGATTTTTTTATTTTTTATTTTTAAAGATTTTATTTATTTATTTGATAGACAGAGATCACAAGTAGGCAGAGAGGCAGGCAGAGAGGAAGCAGGCTCCCTGCTGAGCAGAGCCCAATTCCGGGCTCCATCCCAGGACCCTGGGATCATGACCCGAGCAGAAGGCAGAGGTATTAACCCACTGAGCCACCCAGGCGCCCCCGAGGGTAAGATTTTTTTTTTTAAAGATTTTATTTATTTATTTGACAGACAGAGATCACAAGTAGGCAGAGAGGCAGGCAGAGAGAGAGAGAGAGAGAGGAGGAAGCAGGCTCCCTGCAGAGCAGAGAGCCCGATGTGGGGCTCGATCCCAGCTCCCTGGGATCATGACCTGAGCCGAAGGCAGAGGCTTTAACCCACTGAGCCACCCAGGCGCCCCAAGGGTAAGATTTTTTAAAAGAAAAGTTGAAAATTGTTTTTCAGTTGTTATTCTAAGATAAAACAGTTAAGCTATGCTTTCTGATTAAATCTTACTCTGGAATGAAGAAAAATAAGTTTGACATCACAGGAGGTAGATCTCTGTGTCATTTCTTCAGTAATGGTGACCACAATTATAAAGGTCATTCCAAGTCATTCATTTACTCATACCTATGATAATCTTTTGCGAAGTCTTGTTCGAATTTCTTCTGCTTATGGTGGGACTCTCCTTTTCCAGAGAAAGCAGTGAGTTTTTTCTTTTTTTAATGATTAATTAAGCTATTCATGTGAGGTGGTAGTGGATATCTGTTTAAATGTGTACATCATTTTAATGTAATTGTTTTGTAGGTGGGTCACCTTTGGAAAATATTTCATTATAGTTTTATATTCTATACTTGTAAGCTGTTTCATGATCACTTGCTACATTGTCCTTTGTAATTTCATATTTTGTAGACACTCATCCATTATAAACTTAGTTCATGAAAAATAGAAATATCTTATACTCCAATGCAGTGTTTACCTTCTTTTGGTCAGCTCTGAAATATCTATAATCTATATATCTATATCTAATCTGTTTTAAATTTTACCTGCAGTTTTACTTGCAAAAAAACAACCCCCCCCAAAACCCCCAAACCAAACCAAACACAATTTATTCATTTAAATCAGACTCCTTCCAAGGGAAAAATAACAATGTTTTTGCTACCGGCAACACTTTTATCCCACTCTCTGACCAGGTGCCCTAATCAGAAATTGCTCTGCTATGCAGCAGAGGGGATGCAGAAGAATTCAAATAAATCCTCAGCTCTGGTGGAACAGCTGTTTCCTGCTGGCTAACTGGTCATTTGGAACGCATAATAAAACTCACATCTTCTTAGCAACAAGTTTTCATTTTTTCCCTTTTTATTTGTGTATGTTGCCCAGTGAAATGATATCTCTGCAAATGAGCCTGAAAAAAGGAAAAAAATACAGTGCTAAGAGCTGAATGAAAGAAGGTAAATACAAATAATCAGAAATGACAGTGCTAAGAGCTGAATGAAAGAAGGTAAATACAAATAATCAGAAATGACCAGATGCGCATACTGTCAGCCTCCATACCATCACCACCTTCTTGCTTGCTACTCTGGTTATCACTGTATCGGTAGGTTGATCCACAACACCCAGTTCAGTATGTCTGTTCGCAATCTTACAGAGTCTTACAGAAGTAGATTTAACGACAATAGCAGTTTTCCCTTTTAAATATAGTTTTACGGGGCACCTGGGTGGCTCAGTGGGTTAAAGCCTCTGCCTTTGGCTCTGGTAATGATCCCAGGGTCCTGGGATCGAGCCCCGCATTGGGCTCTCTGCTCAGCCACGGAGCCTGTTTCCTCCTCTCTCTCTGCTTGCCTCTCCGCATACTTGTGATCTCTGTCAAATAAATAAAAAAATTAAAAAAAAAATACAGTTTTACTTTCTAAGCTAATAAATCATTGTTTTGATCATCCCATATACCACATTCCAAGACTTAAAATATACAAGAAAAACAAGCTGCTTCAGAAGAATTCTAAAGATTAAAGTCCCTTCTATTTTGAACCTACAGATAGGCTGGCTACTCAAAAGCAGGCCTTGAATTAGGGCTTGCTTATCTTAACACTAATAACTTTTTACAATTCTTAAATCCTTTATCTTAAACTAAGTGAGGTTAAACATTCTCTCTCCAAAGCCATTCTCCCACTCCACAAAATGACTACACCTGAAAACTTCCACAGAAGTTACCATCTAGAAGGATACTGCTATGTTCTGAGATACCTGTCCTGCCCTAGAAAAGAATCTAGTTAAAAATGTAAAGGGGGGGGCGCCTGGGTGGCTCAGTGGGTTAAGCTGCTGCCTTCGGCTCAGGTCATGATCTCGGGGTCCTGGGATCGAGTCCCGCATCGGGCTCTCTGCTCAGCGGGGAACCTGCTTCCTCCTCTCTCTGCCTGCCTCTCTGCCTACTTGTGATCTCTCTCTCTCTGTCAAATAAATAAATAAATAAATCTTTAAAAAAAAAAATGTAAAGGGGGTGCCTGCGTGGCTTGGTGGGTTAAAGCCTCTGCCTCTGGCTCAGGTCATGGTCTCGGGGTCCTGGGATTGAGCCCCGCATCTGGCTCTCTGCTGGGCGGGAAGCCTGCTCCCCCCGCCCCCCCCCGCCTCCCCCCGCCCCCGCTGCTCTGCCTACTTTTGATCTGTGAAATAAATTTTAAAAATCTTTAAAAAAATGTAAAGAGCACTGGGTGTTACACGCAACTAATGAATCACTGAACCCTACATCAAAAACTGATGAGGTACTATATTCTGGCTAAATGAAATTAGTAAAAAAATTAAAAATGTAAAGTATGCTAAACCAAATAATTCTTACATTTTAGGTTTTCCTTTCTGTCTTCTTTCTCCATATTTGATTCAAGGGTAGGCTTTTCTTTTTTTCTTTCTTTAATAACAAAAGGGTAACACTCCTTCCTTTCACTGGGCTAATCAAACAAAATATTTTGATTGCATGGAAGAAAAATGCATTCCTTGCAAGGATTTAATATCCAAGCAAAGGAATGAAACAGACCACAAAAATAGTATGACTACCTACATGTGTCCCTTCTGTTTGGTAGGGTGGGAGTGGGGTCAGATAAGCAGGGAAAGGAGAGAAAGAAATTGCCTAATTTACAGGAAATAAACTAATGTAACAAGAATTTCCTGACCTCTAGGCTGGGGAAGATAGAACCCTGCAATAGTAACGAATCCACTTGTTTCTAGTTGACCCCCCACAAACATGATAACTGGAATTCCAGTTCACACAGAGCTTTTTCTCCTTTATGGCAGGACAGCAACAGGTATGGGAATGGGTAGTGGAGAGGATGCTCAGGATTGCCAGTGGCTACTGCAGCCACCAGTACCCCAACCTGCTTTAGTCACTGCCTACATTCTTTCCTATCTGAAGCCAAAGTGAAACTCCTGCAGCTAGGGCCAGTATCTTCTTCCTCTGTGACCTTTGCCAGTAATCCTACTCTGGGGCAGACCAGTCCCTTTTCTCATTATGGAGGCATCCAACAACCCTGTGCACAGCAAAGGGAACAAGAAACTGCTTCTATCCTTTATCTGGTTTCCATGGAAGATGAAGAAGACCAGAGAAGAGGCAGAAGCCTTTCTACACTCCTCCCCTCTCTTCCAAGAAAGCCCCAGGAGATCTAAGGGAGTTAGCTCTCTTCCAGAGAGAGCTACCCCTTCTTTGCCTCTAGCCAAGTTTCCTTCCACTCATCCACATATTTCTTTTCTTCTCCCCAAGTACGGCAGATAAATTATTTTCTCCTCTCCTTTTCATGGCCTTCCATGAATATTCATAAAATGAACTTGTTTAAGCATAGAGTATACAATTCTCCTAAGGGTAAATTACCAGAAAACTCAGCTTTATTGAGGTATAACTGACAAATGAAATTGTTAAGTGTACATCATGGTGATTTGACATACATATACATTATAAAAACATTCCCTCCATCTGGTTACTTAATATACTCATTACTTCTCATATTTATCTTCTTTGTGGATGAGAACATTTAAGTTCTTTTTTTTAGCAATATCAATTATAAAATGCAATGTTATCAACTATAGCCACCATGTTTAATGTTATATCTTTAGACTTTATTCATCCTATAGCTGAAAGTTTGCTGTTAGGGTAGATTCTATACTTTATACCTAATTTCCATAGCCCTGGGACCAGCAATTGGTACATGACAGTCAATCAATGCTTGGATAACAAATGAATGAATGAATGAGTGAGTGAATTAATAAATATAGCCAACCAAAGTTCATAATTTTTCTATCCTCAGATTGAAGAGAAAATTCTTCAGTGACTGACTTTGTGTCCTACTCTTTTTTACAATCGTGAACTTCTATTATCAAATAGTTATCAAGATCCATTCCTTTGGATACATTTCCGTCCTCAAACAGTTATCATACCACTTCCTTTGAAGAAAATTCAAACTGGGATTTCTATTAGTTTACTCTCCAAACAATTTTGTTTTCAAGTTTAAGCCTTCACGCTGGGAAGGAGCTCTTCAAACTCTTTTAAGGTGAGGGTGGGGATGGGGGAGCTAACGGGAAAAAACATATAGGAAGTACTCCTCAAGCAACAAAACAGGAGGAGAATCCAATACTTTTTAAAAGCCAGCCAGTACATGTAACCATTTTTGTCTTATGAAGAAGAAAAGACAACATACCTGACTTAAATGAATAAAAGCTCTGGCAATAAAATAAGGCAATCCAGAATAATCTGCAAATGCATATGCCCTACTAATTGTTTCTCAGAAACCATTAAAACTAGAGTCATCTTTTCTCCCTGTGTATACAACTTCATAAAAATATTCTTTATATAGATTGTCATGCACTGGCCTCTTTAGGACAAAATCAGTCAAAAAATAAGCCAGTCTAATTCAGAAGATGCCAATGCACACTGAACAAAATAATAAATCTTGAGGAAACTATATAAAGAGGCTTTGTATGTATTTCATCAATGATGATGCTGTCTGCTGATAATGAGATCACTGATGGGTGGCAGCGGAGACCTGACGTCAGTGCTGTTCCTGCTTATCACACAATATCGGGAAGAATATAACCCTTTCACCTTCAGTCTATCACCTGCAAAATGTTGATAATAAATGAGTGTTCATGTGAATTCCTCAGTTAATGTTTTCAAGCACTATGGAAGGAGCATGGCTCCAGCTATTAGTGAGTGAGTCACAATAATGAACTTCCTGCCATTCCATACTCATGGTCAATGCTGAATGAAGTGCAACCAGGCAAGTCAATGTAATAGTTGAATGAGGTCCTGAAACAGTGATCACCTTCTTTGTGCAATGAAGGTGAAGTAAAGAAGACAGTTTACGAGTTGGCAGTACTATAGTGATATACTTAAGAGGCACAGCTTACTTACAGAGACAGAGTTTCAACTGGTGAAACTTTAACAATATTTAAGAGTGCCTATTATGTACAGTAAACATCCCGAAATAGAATCCAGATTTTATCATCAAGGTTTGCAGAACCTAGTTTCAGCCATGGCTAGAGCAAACACAGTTACCCTGTTGGAAAAGATATTTAAAATTTTTAAAACTCAATTTAAGGGCATCTGGGTGGCTCAGTTTGTTAAGCGTCTGCCTTCAGCTCAGGTCATGATCCCAGGGTCCTGGGAACCCCACATTCAGCTACCTGCTCAGAGGAAAGCCTGCTTCTCTCTCTCCCTCTGTTTGCCCCCCTCGTGCTCTCTCTCTCTGCCTCTCTCAAATAAATAAATAAATAAATAAATAAAATCTTTAAAAAAAAAAGTCAGTTTAAGTCCTTCTCTGACTTCAGCTTGACTGCACAGGCAATTTGCAATAGTTAAGAAATTATGTTGGGGATCAGGTAAGATAAACAAATTTATAACATAGTTATAACATAGTAGTTAGATAGCTCCACATTTGAAATGACCCAGTAATTATAACATTATTTAGCTTAAAATATCAACTGCCAGGATGTGTTAGGTCTATGTACATGGGAAATCAAAGTCCAGTGGCAGCACCAATACCAAGCAGTTGCTATGAGGAAAGGGAAACTACTGACAATTAAAAATGTAAAAACCCACAAAACAATCATTTTTTATTGAGGGAGAATGCACTCTAAAGTTCCAGGACACAACATTTCTCTATTTCATAGATACCTCTTGAGTGGAGATTATTATGCATACATATATGTCATATTATTCATAAAGACGTTCGTTCCAAGTCACTTATATTTGCTTTCACAGACTATGTATGTGGCTGAGTGATGCCAAATAGATGAAATAATAGGCACTATCTCAGTTGCATTTAAGAGCCAAATTTACCCAAAAAGCTCACTTGAAATACCAAAGGCTGTATTAAAACATATACCTACGTACATTGGAACCACTAAAGATATCTGATTCTTCACATTCACAGCAAAGTAACACTGCTGATTCACTGTCTTCCAAATAAGAACTCTGTAATAAAACAACATCATTTCAGAGATCCAAATGAACGGGGGCCATGAGCATGAGGGAAAAGCCAGCAAAATCACTGAGTCATGTTAGCTCGGAGGTGAGAAGTTGCGATTCCGATTAGTGATGGCTATGTTGGAGAGAATACAGCCAACAAGTTGATTGGTTAGGTGACTGGAAAATTGATTGAGAAATGTTTGATTAGCTGAAGCATTTTTCATGATTTCCAATTTGGGCAATGGGGTGTCCCTTTTCTGTAAAGACGGTGCTACTAACCCTTTATAGTGTGTACTTTGTATTTCTCAGAATGGGGTAGGTTTGTGCTCATTTATCCTCAGATCCAAAGGTACATATTTGATTTGACTGTTTAGAGTCAGGCTTTAGAATATAACATAGGACACGACTGGGGTATCTAACCACTAGCCTCATTAGCCCTCTGCTAACAAGTGTTTATAAGAACAGCCAAAAGATATGCCCTGCCCAAGTCCCCCTGACAGATGCCAGAAAACAATTTAAAACCTTTCTTCCACTATCCAATCTCTTTTTCAAAATCTGTCTAGAAGACCGATAAGGAAAAGGAGACAAAGAAGTGAAACAATTAGCTGGTAACACAAGAGTATTTTTCCCTTATGACTAACACCACCACAAAAGAGAAGAAAAAAAGCTCTAACTCTGACCCATTAAGTCCCATCCAAATGTCTGTTATTTGAGTAACAGCTGCTGGAAACTGAGCTGTCCCTTCATAGAGATGTAGATGTTTATGTCATCGAAACTTCTCACTATCATATTATCCAGCAATCCCACTTCTGGGTATAAATCCAAAAGAACTGAAATCAGGATCTAGAAGAAACGTTTGTCCTCTCATGTTTGTTGCAGCATTATTTACAATAGCCAAGATAATGGAATCAACCCAGATGTCCAACAACAAATAAATGGTTAAAGAAAAAGTGATATATAAATACAATGGAATATTATTCAGCCTGAAAAAGGAAGTCCTAAGTGAAATAAGCCAGTCACAGAAGGATGAATACTACATGATTCCACTTATTTGAGGTGTCCAAAATAATCAAACTCACAGTAGCAGAGAGTAGAAAGGTAGTTGTCCAGGCGGGGGTAGGGGCGGCCGCTAAGGAAGATTCTTGTTTAATGGATATAAAGTTTCAGTATTGTAAGATGAAAAAGTTATGGAGATCCGCTGTGCCACACAGTGTCTACTGTTAACAATACTCTATTGTGTATTTAAAATTTGTTAGGAGGGCAGATCTCATGTTAAATGTTCTTACCACAAAACAAATAGACAACAACAACAAAAATGCAAAGAGGCACAAGGAAATTTCTGGAGGTTCAAAATGAACTAAACATAGGTTTAGTGATGGTTATAATGATGGTTTCACAGGTGCATGCATATGTCCAAACTCATCAAACTGTATATATAAACTATGTGCAGTTTTTTCTTTATGAATTATATCTCAATAAAGCTCTTAATGACAAAAAAGCTTCTCACTACTACTGGCTGAAACTTAATCATATATATCTACTCTGGCTATCCTAGTTGACTCCTACTTTGATTTTTCAAAGCTGAAACTATGTCTCAACCCATTGAATACCTGCAGAGATTAAGAGTTTTAGAGTGCAAATAAATGAAAGTAAAGCTCAGAGTTACTATTCCTGATAACTGCCTTCTCCTGGTTTATTTCCTTCTCTTTTCCTACCCTGATCCTTTGCCTACTTTGGTTTTTCCTTCTTACAACCAACTCTCATCTTCTATTATCCCTCCCTCTTCCTCTTTTAGAAAATAAACAGAAAAACCAAATATTTAAAATCACTTTTTAAATCCTGCATATGCAAAATCTCTTTATTTCTTATACCCTTGCATTTTGGAGGGGAGAGAAAATAAGAACGTCCTTTTATAAACATTTATTTGGGGCGCCTGGGTGACTCAGTTGGTTAAGCTGCTGCCTTAGGCTCAGGTCATGATCCCAGCGTTCTGGGATCGAGTCCCACATCGGGCTTCTTGCTCAGCGGGAGCCTGCTTCTCCATCTGCCTCTGCCTGTCACTCTGTCTGCCTGTGCTCACTCTGACATTTTGTGGCAAAAGCCACAAAAATAAGGATACAGCTCTGTGGAAATAGGCTTCTTTGGCTAAGTATTGCTTGGAGAATCAATCTTTAAAAAAAAAAAAAAAGATTTATTTATTTTAGTGTGGGAATGGGAGAGAATCTCAAGCTGATTCCCCACTGAGCATGGAGCCCAGTGTGCAGTTTCATGACCCTGTGATCATGACCTGAGCCAAAATCAAGGGTCAGACCCTTAGCCAACTGAGACACACATACCTGGGAAAAAACATTTACTTTCCATTTGTGTTTTTTAAAAGTATTCAAAATTTAAAAAGTATTCAAAAGTATACAAAATAGATGAAGACTTAGTTCTAAAAGTCATATCAGAAAAGCTAAAGGCATAATAAAAAAATAAATTAAATATCTGAAGGAATTAATAAGGCAGAGATAAAAACTGCTTTCAATTCTCCTAAATTCTCATATCACAACAGATGATAACATAGGTAATATTGAGCATATTAAAAGTGGCTTGTCACTGCCACAGTACATGCAATTAATCCAAATTATACTAGTTAAGATTTTAAAATTTTCATTCCAGTAAATATTTCAGCATGTTTACCTGAGTTCTTTTAAAATAGCTTCTAAAAAGGAGGTCCTGTAATGACTTGCACTCCTAAACTTATTTTAAGATTTTATTGCATACTTATTAATTGCAATTTAATTCATTAAGATATAAGGTATCAATTTACATGTGCTCATAGCATTAAAAATAATTGGTTCATGGAACAAGTATTTACCTGCAAACAACATATTTAGTTCCAAATTAAATTCTAATCCAAAGGAAGACAGAAGATATTTCAAGTTCTTTTCTCTGCTTTCTGGGGTACTTGGTAATTCCAGTTCCTGAATTGTTCCTGGGTTCTGCAGCATGAACTGTCCTGCTTATACCTATGAAGAACTTATTCCAAGAATGAATGAATATGTAGGAATTCTATTAATATAACTTAGCACATTATGTCAAATGAGAAAAACTCTAAGATTATCTAAATGGATGCTAAAAAGTATTTGATCAAATTAATGTTTTTAGTAAAGTAGGAATATATGATGCTTCTTTTATTCACTCCTTAGGTGGGCTTTAATATATACGTAGTACTCAAGTTGGTAGGCCCTCATCTCAACTTGGCCTTAACTGAATTTCATACTGAACTAAACCTTCCAGTATTTCTTCTAGCCTGAGGATCCCACTTTGTAATGCAGATACCAATTCTCTTTTCTTTTGCTTCTTTCCCTCCTTCCTCCCTTCTTAAATGTCCCTTTAGCCATTTCAGTAGGAATTTTGGAGAGGATAATGTCAAAGTCATATTTTTGCTTTAGAAGTGCTAAGTCCAAATCTTAACTAAATTAAGTTCATATTCTGGTTCTGCCACCTACCAGCCATGTGATATTGAACATATTACTTAATCTCTCTAAGCTGAATTTCCTGACCCATAAATACAGGCACAATAATGGCATCTATCTAATAGGGTCAATGGAAAGATTACATTCGAGATAATCTGGGAAAAGCACTTAGCATAACTTGCCTACTGACGTTACTACTGCTGCTGCTGCTGTTCTTAGTAATATGACAGTAATAATAACCTCTCAACTAGATGTAAAAGGCTTATAAATTTGCATTAAATTCTGTTTCAAAGAAACTTCTGCTATCTAGGGAAATTTTGCTTCTATATAATTGTGTTTCACTTCTAGAGACAACTTTGTATTCCCTATATAACCCTGAAGTATTGAGCTCACGATGAGTCATTTGTTAAAATTTATCGTACCCTTAATATGAATTAAGCAATTTTCTGGGTGCTGAATTAGCTACAGTAAAACTCTAAACAAAAAGGGAAAGAAAACCGAACAGGTTCCAGAATTGTTTTTGTTTTTTTATGGATGCAAAAGCCACAAAAATAAGGATACAGCTCTGTGGAAATAGGCTCCTTTGGCTAAGTATTGCTTGGAGAAAAACAGGGGCTAAGATTGCTGCTAAGGAAAACACATCCATATATAAAAGAAGTCTCAATCCAGAACAGCTTCTAAGCAACAATTATAGTAATAAAATGTTGCAATCTTTATATGGTATGTATGATGCAAGGACTCATGTGCTAAGAAGGATGTTTTGAAGAGTGTTAAAATCTAACTTGTGCAGTTACCTAACAATTTGCAAGTAGAAGTCTTAAGAAATAATCTTGCAAGTGTCAAAACCTGTTGTTACTGACTGTAAAGTGTCTTTTATTCTTGTTATAGTTTATATGATTTTAAGAAGCAGAAAACACTGTTACATGTCTTTTATTTTTTTAAATTTTTTAAAATTTTTAATAAACATATAATGTGTTATTAGCCCCAGGGGTACAGGTCTGTGAATCGCCAGATTTACACAATTCACAGCACTCACCATATCACATACCCTCCCCAATGTCCATAACCTTACCACCCTCTCCCTCCCCTCTTCCCCCCCACCACCCTCAATTTGTTTTGTGACATTAAGAGTCTCTTACGGTTTGTCTCCCTCCCGATCCCATCTTGATTCATTTATTCTTTTCCTACCCCCCAAACTCCCCAAGTTGCATCTCCCTATTTTTTCATTTATATTTTCTCTCCCAACTTTTTTTTGGGGGGGGGGTCCTAAGTGAACACACTTCAGCTGTTCTTAAAACAAAACAAAACAAAACAAAACTAGAGATTCTGACAATAAACTAATAGACACCAAACCAAAAAATATATGTGTACCTTAAAGCCTAGTGAACACTCTGGGACTAAGAGCTTTTAACCCCTTAAAGGCCAAGGCAAGAAGCAGGTCTTACTTATCCTGACACTTAGATGTACCTGGATTGACAAAGTGATTTCATAGCCTAATGATGACCTAAGTGAAATAACCTTCTCTGCAGTCCCTAACCCCAATTACACATTTAAAAACCTTTTTCCTCCCTTCCTTCCTCCCTTCTTCCTTCCTTCCATTACATCCCCATGACTGACTTACTTTTACAACTGGAAGTTTTTGCTTTTTGACTCCCTTTACCCATTTTACCCATGCTTTCCTCCACCTCTGGCAGCCTCCAATCTGTTCTCTGTGTCTATGAGCTTGACCATGATTTCAATACATAATATACGCATGTGGCAAACAAAATTCAGGAAGGTGTCAAGGAGTATTTAAGTTTTCCTCCCATCCCTGCCCTCCCACCTCCTGATTCTCCACAACCCCATTCCCAGAAATGATCACTATGTGAGTTTCTTGGGTATATTTTCAGAGATATTATATGTATATACAAGGATATATACCTATCCTTTCTCTCAATATATACAATGAACACACACTACACTTATTTTTCTGTCATTGCCTTTTAAAACTATCTTTGTTTCAGTATTTTAAAATAATACAATACAAAATTTACCACCTTAACCATTTTCAAGTATAGAGTTCATTTGTATTAAGTATATTCACATTGTTGTTCAATCACCAGAACTTTTTCATCTTGCAAAACCAAAACTCCATGTCCATTAAAAAACTGTTTTCTATTTTATGAGTTTGATTACCCTAAATACTTCATATAAGTGATACTACACAGTATTTGTCTTCTTGTGACTGGTTTATTTCAATTAGCATGTCTTCAAGGTTCAGACATATCATAGTATGTGTCGGAATTCTTTCCCTTTTAAGGTTGAATAATATTCCATTGTATACATACACACCACGTTTTGTTTATCTATTCATTGGTCAATAGATATTTATTTTAATATTTTTGATTACTGTTATTCCAATCACTCTCCTATTAGCAGACTCACATTACTTGTAATTGTATTCATTTTCTAACTTGCTGTAACAAAATACCACAAACTTGAGGACTTAACACAAATTTATTATCTTTATAGTCTAGAGGTCAGGGGTCCTTAAATTCAAGTGGTGGCAGACCCGTGTTCTTTCTGGGGGATCTAGGTGAGTTTGACAGTCTCCTTTCCCCCACACGAATCCCTAGAATTTCATAATGTGAATGTATCTTGAGATATGGTCTTTAGAGAGGGGATTCAATTAAAATAATGTTTATTGGGGTAGGTCCTAATTCCTAATACAATATGACTGGTATCCTTATAAGAGGAGATCAGGGCACAGACACACAGAGAGGAAAGACCATGTAAAGACAGAGATAAGACGGACATCTGCAAGCAAGCCAAGGAGAGAGATCTCAGGAAAAAAAAAAAAAAAGTCAACCCTACCAACACCTTAAATTCTGACTTCTAGCTTCCAGAACTATGAGAAAATTAACTTCTGTAGTTTAAGCCACTAGTCTATGGTACTTGTTTTGGCAGCCCTGACAAACTAATACAGGCAGAATCTGTTTCCCTGCCTTTTCCAGCAACTAGAGACCACCTGTATTCCTTGGCTTGTGACTCCCTTCCTTCATTTAAAGTCAGTAAAGATGGGTTGAGTCTTTCTCATATTTTATCAATCCAACCTCTTCTTTGTCTCCCTTCTACTTTCAAAAGCCCTGGTAATTACACTGCCACCCATTCCAACAATCCAGAATAATCTGCCTATTTTAAAGCTATCCACTTGGAAACTTTAATTCCATCTGCAACATTAATTCCCCCCTTATCATGTAACATAATATATTTCCAGGTTCATATCTGATTAAGATGAGGACTCTTTGGGACATGATTCTGCCTACCACAGAATCTTCTTTTCTGTAAATTTTACTGGGGAGAACAATTGTTCTATAGATCCCAATATTCATACCAATATAGTGAGAAGCACAAACACTACAAGCTATATACTTTCCACAGAAAGAGGATCCTAAAAACTTGGTAGCAGCAGTAGAATGTTTGAAATTGCTTTTTCTGGATGATTATTTGGATTTGATTCAACCACAGTATCTCACACAGGACTCTTTGTCATCAATGGTACAGATCCACAAGATAATAGGCCAGTATTAAGGATAGCAATAAGGATAGCCACTGAAGGACAGCAATAATTAGACTGAGTCACCTAGAAAGCTTTAATCAGGATGAATTGGTGGTTCCTTCTTCTCAGCATCCACAGTTCCTTGTATGTATATTTTCTAACCCTTATCTCACTCTACTGTAATTATTTCTATATACATTTCCCTCGCTCGAGACTGTGAGTTTCTCAACTTGTATCTCTAGGGCCTGGCACACACTAAGCATTCAATAAATGTTCAGTGAATGAGTAACTTACTACTAGTTGGTGCAATTCTTCCCTATAGTCAATAACAATTACACAAATTGAAGATGAGTTATAATCTTTGCGTATAGCTCTGGTTAACAGACCAATAGTCTTCTCCAAACACATGATGTCTGTCCTTGAATTAGTCACAGTAGCAACAGCTCCTACTGAAGGGCCAACTGTTACATGAGACACCGTCTGCCTTAAGCTCCAAGTCAGCATGGAGACTTTAAGCCAAAAGGGCATCTTCATTTCTTAGAGCTACTTAGAAAGCTGGCTTGTCAGTGGCGGACTTGGTCCAGGTACTCATACCGCAGTACTCTCTAACTTTGGCTTGCAATTTAGCCTATCTCACCTGCAGGGGTATTGCTGCTTTTCACGCTCTGCAGGTACCACATAGCTGTTTTATAGTAAGCATCACAGGCATGTTTCTACACTCACTACTTCCTTTCAGAAGGAATAGGATTTCTCAGTGTAAATCTTATCCATCCTTCAAATACCACTCAGATTCCAGAATTTCAGGAAGCTTCAAAATGATGACTTCAGCCTTACTCATCTCCCTTTCCTCTGAGCCTTAATGGCCTTGGCAGGGCTGGCAAACTATATGGCCTCTTTTCATATGGCCAGCAAACTAAGTATGATTTTCACATTTTTAAAGGGTTGTTTTTTAAAAGAAAGAAGATGTAACAGAGACGATTTGTGGCCAGCAAAACCTAAAATATTTACTATCAGGTTTTTAACAGAAGAAGGTTGCCAATGCTTGCCTTAGAGCACACAATTCTGCCTAATGAGAAATTGCCTAGAATTGTCTCTAATCTTTAAGGATCACAGTCTTAGCTCCCTTTGGTAGACTCTTCCTGTTGCCTACCAACAGTCATCTCTCAACTCTCTCATCTATCTACCAGTCCCACCACTGAAACTGAAAAGCCACATGTCTGCCTTTTTAGCCTTCCTGCAGGCCAGCACACAGTCATACATCCTAATCCTGGTTAACAGGACCTAAGGGCAAGTCTGCTCCAAGGAAAGATTTTCTGCCCTGATAAAGGGGAATTGAGAAAAACAACAACAAAACCCCTGCTCTTTCTCTGCCTTTGGCTATAGTGGTCCAAAGGTATGAGGTCTACAGCTGTGACAGCCATTTTGTGACCTTGAGAGGAGAGGCTCAAAAACAAAAAGCAACATGCTAAGTAAGGCAGAGCAGAAAAGATGAATCCAGAATCTTGAGAACTGCATTGAGCCACTGCCTTACCTCTCTGGGCTCCTTTTTTTTTTTTTTTTTTTTTTTTTTAAATTCATGAGCGATAGAGAGAGAGGCAGAAGCAGAGGGAGAAGCAGGCCCACCAAGCAGCAGGGAGCCCGATGCGGAACTCGATCCCAGGACCCCAAGATCATGACCTGAGCCAAAGGCAGATGTCCAACCATCTGAGCCACCCAGTTGGCCACATCTGGGCTTTTTATATTTAAAAGATCACAGTTTATCCCATTTTTAACATAGTAGTTTGGTACTTTCAATGGAAAGGAAAAGGACCCTCACTCTCTAAGTAGATTTTATATAGTTAGAGAATAGGGTCCATATCTTGTCTATATTTCTATAGCATCTACAGGGCTGCAAATGTTGGGATCTGATTATTTAATAATGACTTTGGATAAAACTTATCACCCATGGAGTTAGAAAAGATTCTTGAGTGTATAAAGCAACAGAGGAGACCAGCTTCTATGAAAATAACCCATGGACAAATACAATAATCGGAGCATTTCACACATGTTATCTCATTTAATACTAAAACAACCTAGTGAAGTTACACACTGTAAAATCATTCACTAACTGTAAGTGGCAAAACAAGGATTTTAACTGAGACCTCCTAGATACCAACATCCCTATTCTTTCACCTCCCCTCCTCTTCTAAGTCTTTCATCCCAAATAACAGTGATAAGATTTAGAAGTTCTCCCCCAATTTTATTGAGATATAATTGATATATAACATTGTATTAAAGTATACAACATAATGACTTGATATAAGAGTATTTGTCACTTTGGAGATTTTATTTCATAATTCTTTGAATATTCACTTATGATAGTATCTCAGAGCCTATACAAATGCTACATTACTTGTAATAGCAAATTCACACCCTCACACAGAGATCATTTGAATACATTTTTTTAAAAGCCCACCAAACCCTGTCATCTCCTTGAGGTTTGGGTTTTTGTTTTTTTTTTTTTTCCCCTTCTCTTTTTTTGATACAACCATCTGTCTACAAAGGCATGTTTCTGAAATAGGAGAAAAATCCCTAAGCAGTGTTTCTTAAAAATGTGGTCCCCATACTACCAGCAACAGCATCATCTGGGAACTTACTAGCAATGCAAATACTAAGGCTCCACCCTGGATCTACCAAATCAGAAAATTGGGGACGGTGGTATGGCCCAGAAATGTGTTTTTAGCAAGCTCAACAGGTGATTCTGATAAACACTGAGGCTTGAGATACACTGGTCTGAAGTATTTGCATCTACAGATAACACTTAAATCATGGCTTTAGAACCAGAATGGTGACATCATATCAGTCCTAGACTAGCTTTCTATAGCAAAACCAACAAAAGCAAAGTGGTGAATTGCCAGTGAGATGTAAAAGTAGTCATTCATACACATGGATTATTCAGTTTACATAAAGAGGCATTACCTGTATTTAATGAATGCCTACATAGGTAACTAAGATACTAATGTGGATTCTGAAAAGTAATCATCCACAGAAGAAAAAAAAAATTAATAAACAAGTAACAAGCAAGTTCATAAACACATGAAGAAGCAAAGAAGCCAGTGGTAGGTGTTCAACCCTCACTGAACTCTCCCAAAAAGAAAGAATAAAATAGCAGCAGCAACTCAGAACTTCTAGATCTGGAATCTTGAAATACAAAAGAAAACTCTGGATTTCTGTCTCTAGTTGCTAATTAAGTGGCTCAAACTGATAAGCAATCCATAGAGAGATTATCTGTTTGTCTCATTTTAGGCAAACCAAATAATCTATTATTTTTCCATTTGGGGTTAGGCTTCTGCTATTAACAAGTTAGTTGCTTACTTCCCTCCTGTTCTGTGTAGGAGTTAAAAAAAAATTACAAAAAACACAACTGTTCTGTCAACTTCAAGAGCTGACAGCAGGCTAGCTAAACAAGGAGATACAGAAATTTTAATGTTTGTTGAAAGCATACAATTCTGGTTGACCCCCATTTATGTAGTAAATCATCTACATGTTATCTTTATAGTCATTAAAATCTTAGACTTCTAATTCTTCTAGTTTCCCTTCTCAGACTAATGTATGAGAGCTAACTGTGGCCACCAATCAGCCCCAAACCCTGCCACACAAACACCTTTAAAAAAATGTTTTTGTGTAGCTTTGTTTGGAATCTGGGCTCTGAAGTGAACTGGGGTTTAGAGATACTAATGTGTATACCATGTAATATGACCACTGTATGCTTCTGTAGAATGTGCAAAGAACTGAAGCTGTTATTCCTTCAGGGAATGCAGGTTTGAAAGGCAAAGAGAAACTGGAGGAATTCAGAAAACAAGAATTTGAAGACAAGAAGACACTGAGTAAGAAAGAAGAGAAAAGCCTCTCTTGGACAATTGTCTGGGTATGTGTGCCAGGAAAGAAAGACAAGTGCAGAAAGATTGCTGTTACTGAGATAGAGTCCTGAGGCATTACCAAGTCAGGTTTCAGATGATTGTGAAAAGAAGTTTTTACTTAGAACCAAAGATTAGACCTATTTCTCAGTAGTTAAAGAGCTTGATTCTTTCTTTAATAAGAGAACTGAAAGACTGAGCTCTACTACCACAGGAGCAGCTCAGGTTGATTAGCAAGGAGGGCTGGAGACACTTGAAATTAAGGACTAACAAGCTGAATGGGGCATAAAGTGAGTGATGATTTTGTACTTGTAATTAATTTCCTATTTTGACTACACGATCTCTTCATATTGCAGAAAGGTAGGAGCTAAAAGGTTGTAAACCTGAGGAATAATCTTTCCAGAAAATTCACTCCCTATTCTCTGGAGAAATAGTTATACCAACCGTTAAAACTATCTGAGGGGAATATCATCTGAACACCTCTCTGGAGATCTCCTTCCCTGATTCCACTTTCAACATGTACTAAAAATCACAGTCAGTTTTGGGTCTGGTGGGGGTAGGGCTTCCTCCTCAAAATCCTTTAATTCAAAAAACTGTTAAAGGTGAGAAAAGTCCAATTACAGAATCTGCCCGAGTCTGACTTCTTTTCCGCAGTCACCCACAATTCAGGGGCTGACATGAGGGTGAGATTGCTAAACTCCTTGGGGGAAACGTTCATGCTGGTAGGAGACAAGATGAACACATAAAATTCAATTTCCACCAGAGAATTTTAAGAAGGTTCCCCATCAAATATTGGTCATGGGTCAATGGTATTCCCAACTGAAAAGAGCGAGGATACTAGAGACCCAAAAGAGGAGAGGATCAAGGAGGATGCAGAATCCTGGAACTTGCAAGGGAAGAGCCACTCTGTCAGGCCAGGGTCAGTAGAGACCCTTGTGAACAAACTGATGACTGTCACAGAGAGGAGTTATTCTGAAAACAAAAACAAAAACAAAAACTTGCAGAGAATGATAAATTGCTTTTGACAGTGGCTTTTTCTCTAGAACAACAGCAAAAAAAGTTCCTCTGCAGAAATCAAAATCCATGTCAGTCTCTTCCTAAAACACAGGACCAGTAGAAATCAGAGCTGTTTTTATAAGCAGCAGGGCTAGACACTAAAGCACTGGAGTTTATGGTTGCTACTGTCCTGACCCTAGAGAAAAACCTGGAGTTTACACATGGATTTCTTGCATACGAGTCAGCACAAAGATACATTCCAGGCCCAGGCAATGCCCCTGAGGAAGCAGTGACAAGTGCCATGTCCTACAGAAATCAGTCAGCTTCTGAGAGGCAAAGCTGTCTGAGCCTGAGCAGAACTGTCAGAAATTGTATGTTCTAGCAGAAAATCCCCTTCCATGAGGATAATTTCTCTGAAAGAAAATGCTCATCACATATGGAGATGAATCTTAGATCTTTCTCATGTAAACATATCCTCTGAAGTGGATGGTCTCTGCTTCTCATAAGCAAGAAAAGTCTTTCCAAATATACTAGTTTCTTCTAACTGGGGTAAAAGAAGAAAACAAAACCTGAAAATCCATTGACTTGGGAGTTGTACTAGCTCATTCTGTTATTCTCACTATTCCCGCTGTCTAGATGGAGAACAAATATTGGTATGAGAACAACATTGGTATTCTTTGTTGGTAATTAGGCCATGTGCATCTCAGGAAATTATCATTTAAAATACAATAATGTAGGGCACACCTGATGGGTCAGCTGGTTAGGCATCCAACTCTAGATTTTGGCTCAGGTCCTGATCTGAGGGTCATGTGGTCAAGCCCTGCATGGGGTTTGCACTAGGCATAGAGCCTGCTTAGAATTCTCTCTCCTCCTCTCCCCTGTGCTCCCCCACCCTCCACCACCAGGCACAGAAATACAAAACAAAACAAAAACCAAACAAACAATAATTTAGTCTCATCCCTTTGCCACATCAAGATAATTCCATTAGTAAGGGGACCAACCTGTCGGGAAGTGCAACAGAACCCTGCACCCTCCAGACACTTTAAATCTGGAACCTACTGTCTGTGAGTTCAGATCACTGTCATTGGCTCATGTAGATTTGTCAAAGGAAGGTGGTTAGAAAGATTCAAAGTAATAATCACCCTATTGTAATAGTCACAATTCCACTGGGAGTTAGAAAACCTCCGCTATTGGGGCACCTGGGTGGCTCAGTGGGTTAAGCTGCTGCCTTCAGCTCAGGTCATGATCTCAGAGTCCTGGGATCAAGCCCCACATCGGGCTTTCTGCTCAGCGGGGACCCTGCTTCCTCCTCTCTCTCTGCCTGCCTCTCTGCCTGCTTGTCATCTCTCTCTGTCAAATAAATAAATAAAATCTCTAAAAAAAAAGTTAAAAAAAAAAAAAAAAAAGAAAACCTCCACTATCGAAACCCAACATTTAAGACCCACACTGAGTAGAAATCAAGCTACACACGGCCACAGAATAAAACTTCCTCTGATGAAAAGTGTCTAGTTTCCAATTTCTGAAGCAATGTCCTTTCTTCATTAATCCTCAACTAATTGCAAACTAAGATGAATGGGTAGACCCTTCTTGTGTTTTGAAGCCCTAAATTGTTTGCTTGAAGGATAAGGAACAGTTTCATATTTTGACAAAAAGCTCACTTGCAGTTAGGCCACATAAAAGTCCTCTCTCCAAAGACTGCTCATAATTGACACCTAGTCAAGTAATACCACTAAGTATGCCCAGTTTCCTCAATCCCAAATAATCAAATGAAGATACTTTCTAATCTTATTACTGAAACAATTTTTCAGGTTTCTGTGTATGTTTTATTTAGCATTAGTGCTTGACAAATGTCCTTAGCTAGTTATTTCCTATTTACTTCTAAATCTATAATAGGCCTCATAATTTTGTTTTGTTTTTAAAAATATTTTATTTATTTATTTGACAAAAAGAGAGAGAGCACGCGTGCGCAAGGGGAGTGGCAGGCAGGAGAGGCAGGCTCCTGGCTGAGCAGGTGGAGCCCGATGTGCCTCAATCCCAGCACCCTGGGATCATGACCTAAGCCAAGGGCAGTTGCTTAACCAACTGAGCCACCCAGGCACCCTAATTTTGAGAATAAATAAAGAAACATTGTTCTTCCTTTATAGCACTACAGAATCTTAAAATTTCCTTTGAAATTTTGAAAGTTTTGGTGTATTTGCGAGGAATGTGTAGTTATATTCCCTGTCCCGCTTGGCCAATGGGCAGCAGGGAATTTCAAAAAGCAGACAGCATATTCAGGTTCTCCCAACAAGACCCTCAGCAACAAACCACAGTGCTTCAAAGTCTCCCCTAAATGCAGTAATCAACCAGCATCCACTCATTTCTTCAAACTGCAGGCTAAGACGCATGAACAGCTTGTGAAATATCTAGTGGTTTGCAGCAACATAGCTTTTTTTTTTAACTGAATAGAAAGAAAAATATCAGTACACTGCATAAAGGAAGAGGAAGAACTGTTTCATGAAACTTCTGTTCTAGATATGTATGTACCTAAACAAGCACCTATGCAAGCATAACAAGTCATCATATAAAACATATTTCTTACATGTGGACCTCCACCACAAGAACTTGAAACCTACTCCTCTACACCATAAATTTCAAGAGGAAAAAGATCAAGTGTATCTAATTCACTCATTACTATATATCCAGCAATTACACACAGTGCCTGGCACTTACAATAGGCACTCAAGAACTACTTGTTGGCTGACTATTCAATATGCATTCTTATATTATTAATACTGTGTTCCATAAATAAAAATTTGGATTGAATCCAAGTAATTAGAAAATATCTTTTATGAAGGCACTAAAAAAATGACATTTGGTTAGTAAATTTACTTCCTCTTTCATAAACCCTCTAATTGATATGCTCAACAACTGGTAGATCCCAGCAGGAAATAAGAGGCAAGACCTTGGGAAACAACAAAGTAAATGATCACACCCAGGATATATTAAATCAACAGAGGCCTATCATCTTATTATATATGTACATATTCTTTTTTTTTTTTTTTTTAAGATTTTACTTACTTACTTGACAGACAGAGATCGCAAGCAGGCAAAGAGGCAGGCAGAGAGAGAGGGGGAGGCGGTCTTCCTGCTGAGCAGAGAGCCCGATGCAGGTCTCGATGCAGGGCTCAATCCCAGGATCCTGAGTTCATGACCTGAGCTGACGGCAGAGGCTTTAACCCCTGAGCCACCCAGGCGCCCCTATATGTACATACTCTGACAAAATATGCACAGAACTCTAGAGTGGGAAAAGCACTTAATTTGGGATTGACACATAGTGGCACAAACACAAGTCTAACTGGCCTTTGATGAATTGTTTCAACCTCACTGAGCCTAGTTTCCTCAACTGCCAAGACCAGTTGTGACAACTATAAATGGTTACTAAAAAAATTGGTGTAACTTGTAGAATACAGGGGAAAATCTTTGTGGCAATGGGTTAAGCAAAGATTTTTTAATAGCACAAAAAAATATGAACCATAAGAGAAAAAACCTGTAAGGTAGAGTTCAACAAAATTAAAAACTTACTTTGAGAGACTCACTTAAGAATACAAAAAGTAGGGCACCTGGATGGCTCAATCAGTTTAGCGACTGCCTCCGACCCAGGTCATGATTCCAGGGTCCTGGGATCAAGCCCCACATCAGGCTTCCTGCTCAGTGGAGAGTCTGCTTCTCCCTCTCCCCCTTGCTCACGCACTATCTCCCCCTATCTTTGTTTCAAATAAAAATAAATACATAAATAACTTTTAAAAAAGAATACAAAAAGTAGGGAACTTGGGTGACTCAGTCAGTTAGCATCTGCCTTTAGCTCAGATCATGATCTCAGGGTCCTGGGATTGAGACCCATGTCGGTCTCCCTGCTCATCAGGGAGTCTGCTTCTTCTCCCTCTATGCGTGCACGCGCGCTCTCTCTCTCCCCACCTCGCTCTTGCTCTCTCTCAAATAAATAAAATCTTAAGAAAAAAAGACAAAAAGTAGCTACAGACTGGGAAGAAATATTTATGAAATATGTCTGACAGAGTATTTGTATACAGAATATGTAAAGAATTCTTGCAACTAAGTAAGAAAAATAAAAAATGGACAAAAGATTTGAACAGACCCTTCACCAAGAAAAGATATAGTCAGCAAACAAGCACATGAAAAGATGCAGCTAGGTATACTGTATTGAAGGAAAAATGAAGAAATAAAGCACAGATTATATAACATTAAAAGATGAAAAGAATCTTTTCTGAATTTTTGCCCAGATTGTAAACTACTAATTTAGTCAACTCTTTGAGGACAAGGACATAGAATGGGAACCCCATAAATGTTTAAACCTGGTACACTGTGAGAGTTGAAAACCACGAAGTTATTTAAAATGACAAATATTAATGTTTTAAAAAATGCAGAGTAGTATTTAGGATGGTAGCAAGTTGAATAAATGAACTCCTTAGAATTCTGTAATTGCCTTGAACTACCAATGGAAATAAGGAAATAACTTAAAATGCTAAATCAGAGTTATTGCCCATCACTGAAAACCAATCATTACTGAAAATAATCATTCAGCATTTTCACTGCCATTTTTACTCACAGAAAGAAAAATATTTTAAAATTCTCTCCGGTCAGCTAACTATATGATCTCTATTTCTATTCAGGTTTGGTTTTTAAGAGTGAACCCCTGAGGGCGCCTGGGTCGCTCAGTTGGTTGGGCGACTGCCTTCGGCTCAGATCATGATCCTAGAGTCCCAGGATTGAGTCCCACATGGGGCTCCCTGCTCTGTGGGGAGTCTGCTTCTCTCTCTGACTCTCCCTCCTCTCATGCTCTCTCTCTCTCTCTCTCAAATAAATAAATAAATAAAATCTTAAAAAAAAAAAAAAAAAGAGAAAGAACCCCTGGGTCACATCCAAGCTTTATGTTTATTTAAAACTACTTTCCCTTTGGCCCAAAAGTATGTTCCTAGAAATTTATTGTAATTATGTGAAATGACATTTTTCTTATGTTATTTATTGCCGCATTTATTCTAATAACAAAAGTTTATACACTGGTTAATTAATCACAGTATATTTATGCAATGAAGTCCTATCTAGGAAGGATAAAAACAAGGGAGTTTTCATGTATTAATATGGAATATTTCTAAGCTAGACTAAATGGAAAAAAAATATTACGTGTAATGTAGTACTATTAATGTAAAAGAGGAGCCATACACACACACTGCTTATCTATGCATAGAGTACGTCTAAAAAGAGTCACAGAAAACTAGTAACAGTAGTTAATTCGTTGTATGAAAAAGGAGAATTGGATGGCTGGAAAACAGGAAGAGGGAGACTTTTCCACTGCATGCTCTTTACAACTTTCCTAATTTTGAATCTTATGAGTGTACAATCTCATTTAAGGAATTAAAATTTAAAAAAAAACTTAAAAATCAAATAATAACAATTAAAAAAAATTTACTTAGCCTTTCAGCATAAGCAAACCACAGGAAAAAAAAATTTTGATTAAGCGTTTGAGTGAGGATACTGACATGTCACAGAGGCACCTATCTGGGCCTGTATGTCCATTTAATGACATGGAATACTGGTATCATAAACCCAAAATCTGTATGAGCCATCATTCAGACACTGATTTAGCAAATTCCTACTGAATTACCACTGTCCGTTTGATAAAAATAATAGTTTTCCCTCAAAGTTTCTCTTCATTACCTGTAACTTTTATCTCAACATAAAAGGTCATCCCCAAAGGTCAAAACAGAATCTTCCAAGGGTAAACCCTAATTATATACAGACTTCTAAACATGACAACAAAACAGACAACAACCAAAGCAGTATCAAGACTTTAAGTTGTGAGATTCCCTTCAGCATTTCTAAAACTTCTCACACGAGAAAGAAGGGAAGCAAAATAAGGAATTTTAGGAATGAAACTCTGGCTAACAGGGTTATGGGGCATCTGAGAAGTCACGGGATAGGTCTGACTTTCTCAGAGGGGAGCTGCTTTTTTTTTTTTTTTTAAATATTCCCAACATCTGTTATTAAAATTAGTTCTGCACAAATGTTTGCAGATGTAGAGCAGCTGGCAGTCTTCTCTGCATTTGCCCATTGGTCTATCACAAGCAAGTCACTAAAGTAGGGCTATTGAATTTTCCATTTGTGTTCCAGTGTTTTCAGAGAACTGGCAAATTTATGTTCTGGAATACAAGATTCAGAATGTTAATGTTCTACTGAACACTGGTTAGAGTTTGAGATATTCTAGCAGAATTGAAAGTATACATCTATTCTCTCAAGATAATAAGATTTGAAAATGTACTCTCCTGCAGCCATTTGTAAGCAAATTTTTTTCAAACCAGTGTGGAATAAAGATATACTATTCTAGTTATACTACTGTGTTCTGATTCATTTGATTTTTTAAAAAGAAATCAGAGAATAAACAAGTCTTACTCCATTAGTTTAAAAAATGTAAAACAGAAAAGGATACAATTTTCATCCTTCAAACTGGCAAAGACAAGAGACTATAAATGTTTCCAAAGCTATTAAAGAAAAGAAAAAAAGGAATTTGCACACCAATGGCTGGGAGTGAAAAATGGTAAAATTTTTCTGAAAAGTAATATGACATAATATGACACTGTATCAAAAACTTTGAAAATGCTCATTATCTTGAACTCAGTAAATTCCAGAATTCATTGTTAAGAGACAATCAGAGATGTATATAAAGAGTTATGTACAAAATATTCCCTACAGAATTATACATAACGAAACCCAAATGTCCAACAGGTAAATAGCTAAATTATAACACATTAAAATGAATATGTTAGTAAAACACAGGGAGTCTTATTTCAGCCAAATCCTTTAAGTCTAAATCATTTTTTAAAACAGAAAAACAGTGATGGAAAGCAGTGGTCTATTAGATATGCTTGCTTTTGGTTTTTAAAGTTATGGAAGGGTAAAATTATTTCTTTTGAATTGTGTAAATGTTGGTTTTAGACTAATTCCAGCTCTGATTCTTGAAAACTGAGAGTTATATCTTTAAGTTTGTTTTAACACTCACAATTAGAATTGGTGACTACTAGTATCCACACAGTATTACATTAGCACCAAGTCTTGGCTCCCGTCCAATAAGCAATACAATAGCAACAATAAAAATCAGTGTGCATTCTTTTTTTTTTTTTTAAAGATTTTATTTATTTATTTGACAGAGAGAGATTACAAGTAGGCAGAGAGGCAGGCAGAGAGAGAGGAGGAAGCAGGCTCCCTGCTGAGCAGAGAGCCCAATGCGGAACTCGATCCCAGGACCCTGAGATCATGACCTGAGCCGAAGGCAGCGGCTTAACCCACTGAGCCACCCAGGCGTCCTTCAGTGTGCATTCTTATCCCTAGATCCTACGTGGAAAAAGAAAGGCCAAATCTCCCTCCTACCCAAAAAAATGCTTAATGATATTTACACAAGGTTAGGTGGGAACAGGACCAGATAAAAAAGAGGGGTGGGCTAGTGTTCTCTTAACACAGTGAATGGAGCACAGGAGGGCTTACAGTGGCATGTAAAAATTCTTGGTGGCTTAAAAGGCATTTTTTTGGCATAGAAAAGTGCAAGTAACAAGTTTCTGAAATACTTCATGTTGAAAGAATTTCAATAATTTTGGTGAGTTTCAGACCTACGGGGTTAAAAAAAAAAAAAAACAAGCAAGCAAGCCAACAGGCAAGCAAAACAAAATATCCATACTTACTAATGGCTACCTAAAAAAACCCAAGAGAAATGAAATAGAGTAGAATGGCTTTTAATCTTTAAACAGTCTAAAATGTGTAACTGGCTCAAAAACCTCTGAAGAAACATGTGCAACCAACACATAGAGATAAGAAATATATATATATATATATATATATATATATATATATATAATTTATTTACTAAGATTTTATTTATTTATTTGTCAGAGAGAGAGAGATGGGCAGATGGAGATGCAGGGAGCCCGATGCAGGAGTCAATCCCAGGAGCCTGGGATCATGACCTGAGCTGAAGGCAGAGACAGAGACACCCAGGTATCCCAAGAAATATATTTAAAGAAAGAAAGAAGAACCAAAGTCACATATCCAGAAGAAAAGCTGCGCTTTTTCATCATTACCTACCCAGGCAAACATCAATCAACTTCTACAATTAGTATAAGACATGTGACTTGAATAGAGCAAATTTAAAACAGTTGGAAACTCCAACTCAAGTATTCTCTCCATCCCATGCCCTTTATGTTCTGGTTTTGTAAGAGGTTATTAACAAGAACACAAATGGACTGATTTATAAACAAGCTTCTAGGAAAAGTTCTCCAGAGATTTCATACTTGGCCCAGTTTCTTCCACTTTCCACATCTATACTCCCTCTAAAGAGAAGTATTCAAAATAATGGCTGCTTTCCAGAAAAGTTTATGAATATACTAAAGAAAGATATTTAGTTAAAAGGAATTTTCAGATCAATACTTTTAACTAAAAAAAATTCATTGTTGGGTTTTATTCATTGGCTTCATGAATTATGAAAAGAGAACACAGAGATGCAGAATTTTCACTGTCAGACAATATGTAACTTGGCCAGAATATTAAGTTAACTAGAATGTTGCAAACTCTCAAAAGATAAAGGACTTGGTCTTGAGCTTTCTTTTCTTTTTCTATAACTCTCCCCAACCAAGTGATCTCATTAGTCACAGGACTCTAAATATCAACTATTCACTGAAGATTCCCAAATGCGTATTTCTAGCTCTAAACCTCTATTCCAAGGTCCAGACTCATATTCAATTATTTGTTATCTCTACTGGGGATCTCACTGTCATCTGTAAACTCCCCAGTCCAACTCCCACTCCCTCTCCCAAATCCACCCTGGACTAGAATACCTTACCTTGGATAATGGTGCAAACATACACCTCAGCTGCTACAAGCAGAAAGCTAGGGAGCACTTGGGGGACGCAGTCAGTTAAACCACTCTTGGTTTCAGCTCAGGTCGAAATTTGATCTCAGCGTGGTGAGATGGGATCCCACGTCTGGCTCCAAGCTTAGCGCAGAGCCCGCTTGAGCTTTTTCTCCCTCTGCCCCTCCTACTCATACACATGAGCTCTCTCAAATAAATAAATAAATAAATAAATCTTAAAAAGAAAGAAAGATAGGAGTTGTGTTTGATGTATTCTTTTGCCTCAGTCCTCTAGCCAACCTATCAGGAAGCTCTACAGGTTCTACCTCAAATCTATCCACTGCTTGTCTCACCTTCCATGGCTTCCCTAACTGCTGATCTATTTCAACCTTATCTCTTACAATCTGTACTCTGTACAGGAACCAAAGCCATTTTTTTTTAAGATTTTATTTATTTGACAGAGAGAAAGAGATGACAAGTAGGCAGAGAGGCAGGCAGAGAGGAGGAAGCAGGCTCCCCATGGAGCAGAGAACCTGATGCGGGGCTCGATCCTAGGACCCTGGGATCATGACCTGAGCTGAAGGCAGAGGCTTAACCCACTGAGCCACCCAGGTGCCCCCCAAAGCCATTTTTTAAAAGCAGAAATATGGTCCCACCCTGATGAAAACCTTTCAATAGTTTCTCCATATTGCTCAGAAAAAAGAAAAAAAAAAACACAGAAAACAACCACCAAATTTCTATGTTCTATAAACTCTTACATAATCTGGCCCTTGCGTACTTCTCTAGTTTCCTCTTTCTGCCCCACTATATGTTGATCCAGCCACACTGGCCTTCCTGATTCTCAAATATGTCAAACTTTCTCTACCTCAGAACCTTTGAACATGTCATTCTCTTTGTTTAGACCACCCTCTTCCTTGTTTTCCTATGGACTTCTACTCATTCTTCAACCTCACTAAGTTTGACTTCCTCAGGGAGGCCCTTCCTAACCTCCAATCTAAGAACTACTTTCTATTTGTTTCAGTCATAGAATTACCAATTTGTAATTATACATTTGTGTACATGCTTAATTTTATCTTCACTACCATGTTCCTTCATGAGAGAAGGAACTATGTCTGCTTTATTTATTCGTCAATACATATTTATTGCCCTAGCAACAGTATGTGACATATAGTAGATGCTCAATACATATTTTTAGAACAAACAAACAAGTAAAGATTTTTTAAAAGGAGCTGGAGAAATACATGGAAACAAGGAAAAGATAAAAAAAATCAGAGCTGCAATACATCATACACCTTATTCAGCATTCATTATTTCTTCCAGATTTCTACTATAGTAGATACTACATTTTAAATGAATTACTAAACATAAGGGTCAGAGAAGGCATAGGCAAGAGAAGATGAGATAAAATCTAGCCGTATCCTACTAAGTATATTGTATGATTATAACTAGCAAACAAATTAATGGTGAGGATACTCATGATCTCAATGATCTGAGTTACATAAATTATGATTAGGTAGAAAAATAAGCGCAAAGCAGCAAGTGAATAATTGAAAATGTCTGACTGGCTGATTTTCTGATGTTAATCATAGGAATTAAGATTTTCTATGGAAAAGGAAATGTGTACATTTGGTGTTACTTTTCATAGCTATACATCTTGTACAAAGTGGTGGCTAAATTACATGAATGTCCCCTACACTTCATGTCTACACATTTTATTTTTTCAAATGTATGGGATATCTTTTTTTTTTCCAGAAGTATCTAGTTTAAAAAAAAAAGTCTAAAAATTAAAATATGATGACTATGCTTTCCAAACAAAAATAAATCAGAATGCACACTGATGAATATTTAAAAATAAGAGTATTACAAATCCATAATTATTATCATTTCCATATTACAAATAAGGGTACAGTACTCAAGTAATTTACCCAAGATGAATATAAGAGTTAGGATCAATTTTCAAAATAGGCTTTTCTTACTGAGAGGTTCATGCTGCTCCCACTTTGCTACAATGCTTTCCACTGTTCATTTATGTCAATATTAATCGAGTATCTACTATGTGCTATTATAATTAAATGGATATAAGAAAGGAAATTACAACTTGTCCTTAAAGCAAACAAATACTTCCAGAATTAAACTAAACCTAATGAGAAAGAGAGAGAGAGAAGGAAAGTGAGAGACACTACTTGAAACAAAGAGGATCAACTGTCATTTTCTTTCTTATAATCTGATCCAACAGCATGTGACATCCATTTGAGGCCTCTGGTCCATCAGAAAGTTATCAAAACAAGGTGCATTGTTTCCAAGTCCCAACCAAGGCCCATGAAAATAAAGCTGGTAAAAGCAATGCCATAAATATAATGTTGGATATTCCAAATTTTGACACCTAAAGATACTAGAGAATAGAATGTTAAAAAAATGAAGGATATTTTCAAAAACTTAATGTTACAACATAATTTGTTCTTGAGACTCAAATAAAAAAATAAAATGCAAACCAAGTACAAAGCCACAACTAATACACTTACGCACATCTGGCTAGGATAAAAAGCCCACTAGTCATTCATTCATCTATCCATCCATCTGTCCAATATCCACCTGACTAGCCAGCCATCACACATCACTGAGTGCTTGTTACAAAGGACACTCTGTGGGGTGCCTGGGTGGCTCAGTCTGCCTTTGGCTCAGGTCATGATCCCAGGACCCTGGGATTGAGCCCTGCATCATTGCATCAACAGGCTCTCTGCTCAGAAGGGAGCCTGCTTCCCTTCCTTTCTCTACCTACTCGTGATCTCTGTCTGTCAAATAAATGAATAAAATATTTAAAAAAACAAACAAACAAAGGACACTCTGCTGCATGGTATATAAGGATGAATCAAACATGGATTTCACTCTTAAGTAGCCTTCAGTTTAGTACTAGAAGGAAAAAATAATTAGAAGGTACAAAGGAGAGGTTACTTTCTGCTCAAGGACTGGGGAGGGCTTTGTGGAGGAGAATTGCTGGAACCAGACCTGGACACACAAAAATATATACATGGTAATGTGAGGAGAGTGCGCTTGTCCATTCTGTCTGGGTGGAGGCAGCAGGCTAAATACTGTAGAGGGGTTAAATGGAATCCAGGCTTCATCCTGGAGTCCATAATACTGGTATTAACTCAGCCCACTTAATTCATAAATGCTGAGAGTTTCCCATTTGTAACTGTTAAAATAGAGCTAGAATCGCCTTCCTTCTGGAGTGGAATTTTGTGAGAAGTAATTAATATGTACAAAGGAGTAATATTCTCAAAGGAAGTTTCTTTTCCTGGATTTTAAAAGGCAGAAAATAAATTTACACATTACATTTTCTTTCCTAGTTTCTCCTTATTAAGTCCTGCATAAGCCAAAATTGCTCTGGTTAATCTAATGAATAAAACTAAGATAATTCCACAAAGTATCACAGAATTCTTTGCTTCCTCCAATCTAAGTCCTAACCTTACTAACCTAGCGAGAGATAAGACACAACAAATTCCTGGGAGGTGAAATAGTAAGACAGAAAATACACTCAGGTGAATTAGTTTGCTACCACCAGACTATAAGCTCCTTTTTTTTCCTCCCCAGACTGTAAGCTTCTTAACATAAAAGAAAGTAATTCTCAGGGGCACCTGGGTGGCTCAGTGGGTTAAGCCGCTGCCTTCGGCTCAGGTCATGATCTCAGGGTCCTGGGATCGAGCCCCACATCGGGCTCTTTGCTCAGCAGGGAGCCTGCTTCCTCCTCTCTCTCTGCCTGCCTCTCTGCCTGCTTGTGATCTCTGTCTGTCAAATAAATAAATAATTTAAAAAAATCTTAAAAAAAAAAAAAAAGAAAGTAATTCTCAGAAACTGGGTCATTAAGATGGATTTAGTTCAACTTACACAGGTTGGTCGTGAGGTTGAGAGAGTTGTAATGAACTGCTCAAGACTGCCCATCTACTTAATGGCAGACCTAGGACTTCATTTCTGGGTCCACCATTCTTTCCTTTACCTGAGAGGCTCTCAGAAAGAATCCTGCCTAAGTGTTCAGCATAGCCTTCACAGTATTTTATTAATCTGAATTTTAAATTCATTCATTCATTCATTCATTCATTCATTCAGAGACTGCAAGTGAGAGCAGGGAAGGGCAGAGGGAGAAAGAGAGAATCTGAAGCTGGCTCCACACTGAGTGGAGCTTGATGTGGGCCTCATCTCGTGACCCTGAGATCATGACCTCAGCCAAAATCAAGAGTGGGACGCCCAACCAAATGAGCCACCTAGGTGGCCTGAAACACTTTTTTTAGTTTAAAACTAGAAACTAGAATTAAATAATACACTGCCAAAATGTACGCACATGTGAAGTGCTAAAGATTTTCCAAACCTTAGTTATCGTAGCTATAAAGTAAGTTTATTGTCAATTGGCAACCAAAAAATAGGATCGTTTTAAAATGAAAAAGAGAAATAAAGTCCTTATATTAAATGGAATTAGGAAATCATAAACCATCTACAGCTCTTATTTTTCTAATATCTTTGTTAATAACAAAATAGTTACGAAAAGTATACCAGGGAAATGAAATTAGAACCTGAAATTCCCTAAAAACTGAAAAAGGAACTCAAACTTTTAAAGGCTTCAATGGGAAAAAATATTAAACATTTCCACTTAGAAACAGATTATATAATTGGCTTAAGATGTGTAGGATGAACTTTGGTTATAGAACTCAGTAGCTGGGGGCTTCCAGGACATATAGAGCTTAATACGCAACTATCAACTTTTCCTGTCACCTGAATAGCTATACAATGCCAATTTTCTTAACTTTTCCTAAAATGAAAATATAGTTTTTAATTTTTGGAAAATGATGTTTGGAGCATACTCACTGCCACCACTGGTAGAAATCTAAACAATACAACCTTCCTAGAAAGCAA
Source organism: Neogale vison (assembly GCF_020171115.1). Lineage (NCBI taxonomy): Eukaryota > Metazoa > Chordata > Mammalia > Carnivora > Mustelidae > Neogale > Neogale vison. Next base: position 27,569,729 of record NC_058095.1, on the reverse strand, counting down.
TTTGGCCCACTTGCCAGAATCCTTTAAAAAGCTCACGCCTTTTTCCCAGTAAATCCGTTTTTTAAAAAAATATATTTTTATTTATTTATTTGACAGAGATCACAAGAAGGCAGAGAGGCAGGCAGAGAGAGAGGAGGAAGCAGGCTCCCCATGGAGCAGAGAGCCCGATGTGGGGCTTGATCCCAGGACCCTGGGATCATGACCTGAGCTAAAGGCAGAGGCTTTAACCCACTGTGCCACCCAGGTGCCCCTTCCCAGTAAATCCATTTGGATATGCCATGTTTCTTTCTCCTACTATCATTACCATCAAATGAATATAATAAATTTGAAATAATCAAGGATTTATCATCTGACCTTAAATGTCTAAAGAATGAATAAGATTGGACTTTTTTTCATTACATATTCAGCGTATCTGAATACATGTAGATTTATCCCATTCTTCTTAAGCGCTGCATAGTGTTCAAGAGTTTACTTAAGCATTCGCCTATTAATGGATATTTAAGTTTTTTGGTTTTGTTTTGTGTTTTGCTATTACCAACAACACTACAACAATCATTCTTGTGGCAGACACTTGTGTTACATTTAAGGAAGTTTTTCTAGACTAGATTCCAAAGGGGACTGCTGAGTCATGAGGTACAGGTATTTTAAATTTTAATAGATAACTGCCAAATTGCCCTCCAAAGTACCTATACCAATTTAAATGTCCACAAACTGTTTATGAAAATGTCCTTCCCTATTTCCTCATCACACTAGATGTTTTTACATTAAGTATTTTTCCTAAGCCAAGAGTGAACATTTTATCTTATTTTAAAATTTCTCTGATTACTAATGAAGTTGAATGTATTTTCTTATTGGTCGTTTTTGTTTCTTCTATGAAATTATTTTTCCTATAAGGATTTTTAAATTACTTGTAGGAATTCTTTATATATCATGAATACAAAGCATCTGCTATATATGTACAAATACTTCTCAATTACTGCTTTTTTCTAATGTAATTGTGCTATCTTTCATTATTTTAAAATTTACATTTTGATATAGTCAAATTTATTAGTTTTTTTTTTAGGGTTTGTGTTTTTTATCTTAACATCTTTCCTTTCTCAACATCATAAACATACCTTCCTCTATCTTTCTTCTATTAACTTTATATATTTAAAAAATGTTTAGGCTGGGACACCTGGGTGGCTCAGTTGGTTGGACGACTGCCTTCAGCTCAGGTCATGATCCCGGAGTCCTGGGATCGAGTCCCGCATCGGGCTCCCAGCTCCATGGGGAGTCTGTTTCTCCCTCTGACCTCCTTGCTCATGCTCTCTCTCACTGTCTCTCTCTCAAATAAATAAATAAAATCTTTTAAAAAAATGTTTAGGCTATCATCCATCTGGAATTTATTTTTGAGACTGGGGTAATGTGGGGCTCTACTTTTTTACCTTTTAGAAAGCTTATTACCAACTCCAGTTGTACTTCTTCCTATCCCCACTGATGTGAAACATCATTTCTATCCAAATATATATGCAGATCTGTATCTGTTCCATTAATCTATACTGCTTTAGTAATGGTTTAAATACATTTTGATATCTGCCAGCATACATCTCTCACTCTTTTATTTAAAAATATTATGCCATTCTTGAGCATTTTCTCTTCCACGTGAATTTTAGAATCAGCTTATCAAGTTCCAAGAGAAAGCCTATTGGGATACTGACTGGGATCACACCAAATATAAATGAGGGGCAGCCAACTGGTAGGTAGAGCATGCAACTCTTGATCTCAGGGTCATGAGTTCAAGCCCCATGAAAGGCATACAGCATACTTAAAAATAAATAAATAAAATTAAAAAGATATAAATTAATTTGGTTAGAAACAGCATCTTTGTAATATTACGTCTTCTTTTTAAGGAACATGAATAAACCTCTACTTGGGTTTTCTTTTATATCCTTCAATAGGTTTCACATAGGTCTTGCAGATTTCTTGTCAATGCTGCCATGCACAGTAGGCAAGAATGGCAGTTACTGTTATTATTAAGGGTTTATTGATTATAGTATACTGAAGAATAAACAAGGAAGCATATTTTAGAAGTCACTGCCAATTTCCCAGGCCAAAACTAATCTGGATCCTAAATTATCCTTCATCCCAAATCTCTCTTCCTATTCCTACCACTGTACCAAAAGGTCCGTTTTTTAAGAATTATTTTAAAACCAAGTTTTTAAAACTCTAATTTTAGTCACTAATGTATTAACTCATTAGAGAATATATTTAGGCCTTTAACAATCTTTGGCCAGGTCCTTTATAAACACTAAGAGCATCTAAAAATGCTTACATTTCTAAGACATAGCATATAAATCACACTTCCTGTGCAGGGAAGGAGTTTCTACCCCATGGATCCAGAGGTCAATTAACAGAATTATCTCTCAACCTATTCTGCATGACTGCCTATAATTACCATAAAGACTAAGGAATAAAACCCAATTATAGTACTCCTTCAACTTCTAGTCCATGGGTCTGAAAACACTTTACCAAGAGTATATAGTATCTCTGAATGCTAAAACTGAACAGGACCTTAGGGAATCATTCAACTTCTATTTCTCAGATGAGAAAACTAGGGCCAGGTAGATGAAGAGACTAGCCAGGGCCACAGAGTTACATGGTAGCAAAGCCAGATGAATGGTTCTCCTATCAGGCCAATGTTATTTCTTCCACATCATACAATTCATGTTACTTTGAGGCCACTTGTTTTACTTGATAATATCTCTATGGATATTCCAATAATAATTTAAAGTAATACCCACCATCAGTAATTAAATAGTAGTATAAAATTAAGCTATAATCATAAAATACATTTACTAACATAAAGTCTTAGAACAAGAATGGAGACTTTTGTACATTTGGGATATTATCATTATGGGATTGTTTAATGAGGAATGATGGAGAATAAGCTTCAGCTTTACTAGAAAAACAAATACAAGGCATTTCAGGTGTATTTCCTAGATCCTCTTTCCTAGGCCCACCAAAAATGATATGGAATTCAAGACTGGAGTTTAAGACAAGAAAGATAAGGGAGACCAATCTTTTGTCATCAGCTGTTAAGGCTCTGAAGTCAGAATGCTTGGATTCTGGCCCTGTTCTACCTGTTATGGGTGCCTCAGTTTCCTCATTTGTAAAATATGTGTGATAACAGTATCTATCCTCAGAAGGCTCTTTTTAAGGACAACTTACCTATAAAGAGCTCAGTGCCTGGTAAAGATTAAGTGCTCAGTAAATGTTCACTGTTCTTAATTCTTTATCTTTGGAGAGGAGAAACTTTCTGGTCATTAAAGCACAGGGAATAAGACCTATTTTTAAATGGCTGTCTATTAACACCCAGTGCTCATCCCATTACATGCCCTCCTTAATGCCCATCACCCAGTTACCCAATCACCCCACCCACCTCCACAACTGATTGGGTACATCATTATTAGTACATCATTAGTTTCAGATGTAGAGTACTATATGTTGGCTAATGGAATTTTAATAATAATAATAATAATAAAATAAAATAAATGGTCATCTATACTGGAGGTTAGGGGATCCTATTACTAAATAGTAATTTTAGGGAAAAAAAAGAAGTCTTTTCAGCTTTATGATTTAACATAAAAAAAAACTTCCTTCCTTATCTTTCATTTTCAAAATTAGGATAATCCTACAAAACGCATAATAGCTTTATAGGCTAGTATATGTGAAGTTAATGAAGAAAACTGTGATTAGAGATTCCATGTGTCTCCACCAAGGAAACTGATAGATAGCAGCAAGAAAAGCCTACCTCCTTGAAGCTCAAGAGTGGGAAGTGTTCACGGTCCCATGGAATGATTAGAAAGGACTCTGGAGAAAACCAGACATTAAGTGTATTCCTCTCCCTCCAAAATCCAAGAAACAAGAGTTGGAGCTTTATACATCAGATGAGATTCAGTTCCAAGGCAGAGACAACTTAGAAATTAGGCAACACTCTGGGGTGGTATATGAATGCAAAATAAAAATCTAGTAATTTTTACAAACCAAATATTTTAATAGTTTATATCTCTATAGTCTTAGCAACAATCTTAACCACATAAATAGTAGAGGAAGTGACTACAAAGAAAGAAAATTGAAATAATTCATATATATTCTTTCATAGGTAACTTCCATCCTTCTAATTTAAAAGAAAGTAAAGGTTTTTTTTTTTTAAAGATTTTATTTATTTGAGAGAGAGAGAGAGAGAGAGAGAGATCACAAGTAGGCAGAGAGGCAGGCAGAGAGAGAGGGGGAAGCAGGCTCCCCGCTGAACAGAGAGCCTGATGCGGGGCTCAATCCCAGGACCCTGAGACCATGACCTGAGCCGAAGGCAGAGGCTTAACCCACTGAGCCACTCAGGCTTCCTGAAAAGTATTTTTATATAAAAACTGAGTCTGGTTTTTTAACAAGAACAAAGAAATGGTGCTGAGACAAAAGGAAAGCCACATGCAAATGAATAAAGAAGTTATACATTATCAAAATTAAAAATTTTTGTGCTTCAAAGGATACCCTAAAGAAAGTGAAAAAGTAACCCAGAAAATGGGAGGGAACAGTTTCAAATCATGAATCTGATGAGGGATTTGTGTCCAGAATATATAAAGAACTCTTATAAGTCCAAAATGAAAAAAAACCCCAATCTTCAAATACTGAATAGACATTTCTCCAAAGAGGATATACAAATGGCCAAGAAGCACATGAAAAGATTTTCAATATCATTAGCCATTAGAAAAATGCAAACCAAACCCACTATAACACTCCATATTCAAAAAAATGGCTAGAATTAAAGAGTCAGATAACAAGTACTGATGTGAACAGGCAGTAATCAGAACCCTCTACACTTAAGTTCCTTTATAAGGAATGTAAGATGGTGCAACTACTTTGGGAAGCTGTCTGGCAGGTCCTCAATTAAACAGAGCTATCTAGCAATTCTACTCCTTAAGTAAATACCTAAGAGAAATGAAAATATATCTCCAAAATATAAATGTTTATAGCAGCATTATTTATAATAGTTGAAAGATGGAAACAAAACTAAATGTCCCATCAGTGGAAGAAAGGATAAATAAAATGTGTTATATCCATACAATGAAATATTATTCTGCTATAAAAAGGAATGAAGTACTGATACCTGCTACAATATGGATGAATCTTGAAAATATTACGCTAAGTGAAAGAAACCAGTCAGAGAAACCAACATAGCATGGCATTTCATACACTTGAAAGTCCAGAATAGGGAAATCTATAGAGACAGAAAGTAGATTAGCAGTTGCTTAAGGTTGGGGGAGGGGAAATAGAAGGTGGTGACAACTAAAGGGTATACGATTTCTTTCTGAGGTGTTAAAATTGTTCAAAAATTAACGGTGGTGATAGGTGCACAGATCTATGAATATGCCAAAAACCACTGAATACTTTAACTGTGTTAACTGTAGAGTGTGAATTGTATTTCAACACATAAGTCTTAATAAAACTTTAAAAGATCATCCTACAAAAAACACCTGGACATGTACTCATCTGATTTAGGTTCTAACCATGGATACTTTGGCCACATTCAATGTAAGAACCAGGCTGGGTCAGACTTAATCGTACGATGGATCCCCCATACCAGCAGTTTTCATATGTTAATGCCTACCAGAATCACCCAAGAGCTGACAACACACAGTCCTAAAACCCATTAAGACCAACACTTTCCTGCATTATGCTGATCTAATCTATAATTCTGCATAAATTCTAAAATGTTGAACAGGTATCCTAGCTATAGGAAAAAAAAATAGCCTCCAAACCTATGACTTGTGACAAAGGTTAACTACAGATTTTCTAGACTTCTCATTTGAATGAAAGGCATGTCCAGCTGTAGACAAAAGAACTATAAGTAGCCATAAAAGTGCAGAACAGGACTGCATTGTTATATAGTGACCCACTTAAATCAAAAGGCTTCAGTAATAGACCATAAATACCAGGCAGTATTAACTGAAAAATATTTACTCTTGCACATTTTAATGGTTATAATTCAATACTTTTTGTCCTGTTCATCTCATTAGTTATCTAGATTCTAGTTAAAAAAAAATCTTTAAACTGAAGAGATTTTGTATGAGCAATATATAGCTTGAAGATATCTACCATCAAGAAGCTGTTTCAAATGAGAAAAATGGCTTTTAAAATTTTAAAAAGTAGAGAAATAAAGAGATAGTAGGCATTTTCTTTTTATTTTTTTAAGATTTATTTATTTATTTGTTTGAGAGAGAGAGAGAGAGAGAATGAGAGAGAGCATAAGAAGGGGAGGGTCAGGGCGCCTGGGTGGCTCAGTGGGTTAGGCCGCTGCCTTCGGCTCAGGTCATGATCTCAGGGTCCTGGGATCGAGGCCCGCGACGGGCTCCCTGCTGAGCAGAGAGCCTGCTTCCTCCTCTCTCTCTGCCTGCCTCTCTGCCTGCTCGTGATCTCGCTCTGTCAAATAAATAAATAAAATCTTTAAAAAAAAAAAAAAGAAAAGAAAAGAAGGGGAGGGTCAGAGGGAGAAGCAGACTTCCTGCTGAGCAGAGAACCTAATGTGGGACTTGATCCCTAGGACTCCAGGATTACAATCGAGCTGAAGGCAGTCGCTTAACCAGCTGAGCCACCCAGGCGCCCCTAGACATTTTCAATAGTAAGTATATATTACATTTAAATAAAAACTGGAAGTTCTTATCTGGTATTTCTATCTATCTGTTAAATTTGAAATTTGAAAGCAATTCTACCCTAACACCTCACTTAAAAAAAAAAGACATGTCCCAAAGTTTATAAATAACAACCCCTGGGGGAAGAGAGTAGCATGCTTTTTAGACCTTCAGTTTATTTACTCTTATATAACCCTGCAAAGCTTGATCTCCTGGTTTTCTTCTTAAGATTTTATTTACTTATTCATGGTGGGGAGGTGAGGGAGAAAGGCAGATGGAGAAGCAGGCTCCCTGGGATCATGGCATGAGCCAAAGGCAGACGCTTAGCCAGTGGAGCCACCCAGGTGCCCGATTTTCTGGTTTTCTAGTTCAAAGAGGATATAAAGCGGCAAACTAGTGGAAGTAAAAAACTATCGTAGAGGAACGCAGAGTGACAGTAGGAAGTGACAGCTGACAATAAGGAAGAAGAGTCACTAAAGCTATAAAAAGTAGACAGGAACACAAACACCAAGGGCACATTCCTACTTGGAAAAGAAGCCCCTAAGGGCATTACTGTATGAGAACTCAGTGTAATACTTCCACCTCTCCAAAGCTAATCTCTCCATCTGTCCTCTGAACTTCTCTCCTCCCATTTCCTCTGTAATCTTGCTCCATGAATCATCTGCTCTTCCCTACCATACCTGGAACCCTTTTCTTGCAGAAGGACTTCTTCCCCTCAGAAGAGGAATATTCTCAAATCTCTGCCAAAAAACACAAAAGAGCCCTTCTTTCACCCATACTCTCCTCTAGTTACTTTCCTCTCCTTTCCTTCAGAGACAAGGTTTCGGAAAGAACATTCTCTGCTTGCTTCCTCCGCTTCCTCACCGCTCATTTCTCTTTTAACCTGCTGCAACACAATGGTCTTCTGACCATCCACTCAAATAGCTGCTCTCACATAGGTCACTAGGGCCCTATGTCCCAAAGTCAACTGACTGCCTACTCCTTTTCTGCTGTTGACCTCTATTAGACATATGATCCAACAGTGACCACTTCCTTCCTGAAACTCCCTCTTTGCTTACAGTCTGTGATGCCACACTAACTTGAATTCTTCAGTTTTGGGATGCAAATGGGATGTATGCAAATAAAAGTGGGGGAGAGGAGGCTCATGATCAATTGGGTTTGGAAAATGTGGTATTAAATTAAACAGATTTCCTAATTACAGGATTTCTCATATCAATACTGGTGCTCATTATAACGCTTACAAGACGGAGTTCTGCACTGTTTCCCAAAGTTACTTGACTCTAGAGCACTCCCTCCCTCCCATATAACATCTTATATGACAAATTAATTGAGGAACATATTTGAGTAACATTACTCTTGATGTTCTTTTCCAGTCTTATCAGTAAGATTTTCTTCCTCCACTGTCCTCCACTTTCAGTGCTTCACTCATTTCATGCCTTAGTCACCTCCCAGTCCTCCACTTATCTCCACCTTATAAATTCATCCTAATCACTCAGTCACATCCTCGTGGTTTTAACCTGGCATTAGAGTCAACAAGTGACTCTGCCACTTATTGCATAACCTTGGATCTTGGTTTCCTAATCTATAAAATGGGAATAATGATAACTCTCCATAAGGACTAAATGACATAATATACATCAAGTATTTACCACAGTTATTTACACATCTCAAAGTATTTACACATTTATATTTTTTAATTTTTTATATATTTATTTTTAAAAGATTTTATTTATTTATTTGACAGAGAGAGATCACAAGTAGACAGAGGGACAGGCGGCGGGGGTGGCGGGGGTGCTGAGCAGAGAGCCCGATTGGGGCTCAATTCCAGGACCCTGAGATCATGACCTGAGTGGAAGGCAGAAGCTTAACCCACAGAGCCACCTAGGCACCCTGTTTTGTTTACACGTTTAAACAAAAGTTCAATAAATGGTCACAATCATTTTCTCTGTTTCTAGCTCTAGAGCTCCTTGCTGAGCAGCAAATATATCTATCTACCTTAGGAATTTCCCTTGGTTATTTCATATATATCATCAATTCAAGATGTTCACCTCTAATCCTACCATCTAAATGATCCCTCTACTCTCTAGCTTGGTGAATAATACTCTCCAACCAGCTACCCAAACCTGCAATACTGAAGCAATACTCATTCACATTCATCTCTCTGCCCACCAACTTTAATTATATCTGACTTCCCTCCAATACACTTTCAGTTAGCTAACTTTCTAAAGTGCAAAATCTGATCACATTACTCCATTGCTTAAAATTCTTCAGTGTTTCCTCATGGTTTTCAGGGTAAAATTCAACCTCCTAACATATCATGTGAGGCTCCTTATGATCTGGTATCTTATATCTCATCTCCCTCCATGTTCCAACCTGACATACTCTCCACTCTAGTCAAATCAAATCACCTCTATTTCTACAAAAGGTGATAATGTCTTGCCTTTGCACATGCTATTCTTCTGTTCAAAAAGTCAGTTCAACCACACTCCTATCCACTTTACTGCTGGTTCCAAATGGTCTTTTTCATGAGTTTAATTATATGTTATTTCATTCCCAGCCTTTAAATTTTCCCTATAACAAATGTAAAACACAGCCTATAAATTTAAATATTCATTCTCAACCTCTTTAATACTATAAAATAGAAGCAATACATTCAACCTGGTTAGGTAAAATTATCACCCCTGGAACAGTCTTATTTTAGTAATTAGGAAGTCTATAATTAAATAAAATTAACATTCCTTCACTGTCATATTTTTTTTTTATATTCCATATACTAAGGGGGTCACAAAAATGAGCAAGAAAAGCTTCTGACCTCTGAGGTAGGCTGACCCTTAAACCACTAACCCCAATATAATGCCATATATATGTGCTGTGTGTACGCATGTATGCAAAATTTCTAAGAGAAAACTAAGAACTAACTTAGGTAGGTGGTTTCAAAATAATATAATGGAAACAAATTCCAAATAAACTATTTCCCCACTCAGTGAAAACTCACCCAATAATATCAAGGTAAATTCTAGTTCTATCATTAGGGTCACCACATGTCCTCATTTACATATTCTAGTTAATATATGTTACACAGTAAAATGATTATTAGCACTCCTTTAACTCTCATTATTTTCCTGGTTGAATAATAAACTATAAGCTCACCTTATCTATCATCTTCTTCCTGTTTCCCTAAAAACAACCTCAATAATGTGTTCTTTTCATTCTGAAGGATGTATTTAACTTTGTTAGGGGGAAAAAGTATCTAATTTTAACTACTCTATCTCTGAGATGGATCAGCTCAAAATATTTTTCAGTTTTAATACCTCATTCTCCCTCCCTCCCCCTCATATTTGCTGAGAAAGAAGACTGTCTTCTTTAGCCTAGAAATTAAAAAAGAAGAAAAAAAATAAATGGTAGAGGCATCTAGGAGAGGTTGGAAACAACAGACAAAAATCTGTATTAATTTACATGGTGAATAGTTTTTGAGATTGTCTCTCAAGGTAAAAAATAAAGAATTCAACTTAAACATATGAAATAATAAACTGGGGCGCCTGGGTGGCTCAGTGGGTTAAGTCCTCTGCCTTCGGCTCGGGTCATGATCCAAGGGTCCTGGGATGGAGCCCCGTATCAGGCTCTGTGCTCAGCAGGGAACCTGCTTCCTCCTCTCTCTCTCTCTGCCTGCCTCTCTGCCTACTTGTTCTCTCTCTCTCTCCCCCATCTCTCTCTCTGTCAAATAAATAAATAAATAAACAAATCTTTAAAAATAAAATAATAAACTAATGAAAGTCTCTTTTTTTAACCAAGAAAACCAGAATGTCTATTTTTAAATGAAAGTTATTTCCAAACAGTCATTTCAAGAAGTTCTACAATATCCCACTGCTTGACACATTTTGGGAATATCTGCTTGGAAACAATGCTTAAGCCAGTTCCTGATTCACAAAAATTTATCTTATTATCCTGTGGACAAGCCTATTTTTCATTTCCTTCTTGTCTTCCTTCCTTCCTTTCTTTCATTAGAGAGGAAGAGACGGACGGGGAGAGGAAGAGAGCAAGAATCTTAAGCAGGATCCATGCCGAGATCCATGCAAGCCCAATAGGGGTGGAAGGGTGAGGGGAAGCAGCTCAATTTCACAACTCTGAGATGGTGACCTGAGCAGAAATCAAAAGTCGAAGGCCTAAGAGGCTGAGCCACCCAGGCGCCCCTTTTTCCTTTCTTTCTTTTACTGAAATTATTTTTTGAATTAGGTTCCATGGCCTCTCTTGGCCAAAACCCTTAAGTTAGACAAGCACAGATATGCTATATGCCCCAAGATATGCACCAAACATTGTCCCATGGTTCTGAAGGCAGGGACAGATTATTTTAGACATTCTTGTACCCCTAGGACCAGAAATATAAAAAACACTCAATTAAGATGTTTTGGTTTGGTTAATTAATAATCAATCATCAGATATGGAAACAAATTTTTTTGGCTATTGCCAAAGATCAAATTTACCTTCAAAGGAAGAATTGCTACCCTTAGAGATACTTAAAAGAACTGAGAGCAAAGCCAAAAAAAGGAGCTCCAAAGATGCTAGTAAATATTGTATCATTTGCACAAGTGTGTTGCTTACTTTCTTTAGGGACTAGACATCAGTGCTTCAAATATACAAGCTCTGTTGTGTTTATCAACAGAACTAGTCTTATTACCCTATATCCTAGAACTCCTTAACTAATTTAAATCTTCCAAATAAATAGAGAAAAAAAGTGAGGTCCAAAACCAAATTTGCTATTTTTCACCAACATCTGCTCTTAAACATTTTCTTACTTTTAAAAACTCTCTAAGACTGCCAATCAATCACAGTCAAAATGCATTAATCTTGCCAAAATCTTAATCATGTTTCAATCCTTTCCCAAAGTTTTTCATTAAGAGTTTCTCCAAACCTCTCTTAGTTTTAGGTTATTATTAAAAACTACACTGTTCTGTACTGTATAATGGCTTGACTTTGTTTCAACATAACTTCTCTTAGAGGAAATCAGAAAAATCTCTAAATCTCTGTAACTATGAAAATAAATGTCTATATATCTTTCCAGTTATCCATACTTGTTCCCTTTTTACTAGCAAACAGTATTTCCAGGTATCATGGGAATGTGTCTACCACTGCAAAGATATAAAAATCAAGTTTCCATTAGACCTAGTTCCATAACCACAGTAAAATCTTGAAAAAAAAATAGAATAGGAATTGGTAGCTGAATTTAATTAACTGTAAATGGATAAATCATCCAATCATAAATGAATGGGTCTCAAAGGACAGTAGGAGAAAAATAACCACAGATAAAAAGATTGAGAGATATTTAAAGTTTTAAAAGCATAAGCTAATTATAGTTCATATATTATGAATGTCACACCTTAAATTCCTATGATCACATAGCAGTGATACCTAACCATTCTTAGGATTAAGAATTTGTGGAACCTGGACCCTGTATACACAGATTCCTAAGAATTCCCAAATACGAATTAAATTCTATGGGAAAGTTGCCAGTATCTGTTATTATGAGTGCTCATACTGAGCAAAGAAACACCACCCTGTTACTAACATACTACATCATTATATGAGTCACCTTAAAACAAGATTTTCCTCCTTTGTTTAAAAACAAGACAGCCCCATACCAAGCAACAAGTGATAAGATACAAGTTTAGACAACTTTACATTCAGTAGAAAACACTTGACAGCACTTGAAAAAAAGCATATTATTGCTCTTAGAGTTTTACTATCTATCATTCCTATTCTTTTTTTTTTTTTAAGATTTATTTATTTGAGGGACAGAGAGCATGAGAGGGGTAGGCAGAGGGAGAGGGAGATTCATTCCAGCAGACTCCGAGCCAACCGCACAGACCCTGAGATCACCGCCTGAATCAAAGCCAAGAGTCAGATGCCTAACCACTGCACCACCCAGGCACCCCTAACACTCTTATTCTTACTGTATAATTTTGGATCCTCAAAAAAAAAAAACATTCAGAGGTTGCACTGCTGCTCACTGTAACCTACAAAATGAATACTTCCTTTCAGAGAAAGGGGGGATTCTGTTTGTCTTCCCATATGGCAATTTCTTAAACTATATTTATACCTTACCCTATATGATTCAATATATTTGACCCAAGCAACTTAAGTCCCAAAGTATTTTAACCAACAAATGTAAGTATGAAAAAGTACTTTTTGCCAGTGATATAAGATCTTGTTGGACATATGTGTCAACACTATAAAGCATATCACCAGTAACTATTTGTGGGTCAGTGTAGCTTTAGTTGAAAATGGCTAGCATCTTAAAGAATTTTTACCATTAGGGTTTCCTAACATTTTGCGTTCCACGTAATATCACTTTGTCTTTGGAAAACCTTTACATCATAAGTTTGAAAGGAAGCAAAAAAATTTTGCATTAAAATAAAAATATTCTTCAAAAAAAAAGATTTATTTATTTGAGAGAGAGAAAGAGAGTGCACAAAAGCTGGGAGAGGGGAAGCCGATTCCTGACTGAATGGGGAGCCCAACAAAGGCTCAATCTCAGGATCCTGAGATCACAGTCTGAGCCAAAACCAAGAGTCAGATACTTAACTGACTGAGCCACCTAGGTGCCCCTAGATAAAAAAATATATATATATTTTTTTAAGATTTGAGAGAGAGAGAGAGAGAGAATTTACGAGTAGGGGGAGGCAGAGAAAGAGGGAAAGAATCTCAAGCAAACTCCCCACGGAGCACAGAGCCCAAAGAGGGGGTCAATCACAGGACCCTGAGATCATGACCTGAGCCAAAATCTAGAACTTGACACTTAACCGATTGAGCCACCCAGGCGTCTGCAAAATCAAAATATTCTTTAAAAATGTTCTGTATAAATGATACACTTCAAAATTTAAACAATAAAAGAAGAAATTAGCATATTTTTTCAGGTCATGTTAATTTTGGCCTATATTTGGAGGCAGTTATGTTAGAGTTTTCCCTTGAAATACAACATAATCTTTGTCTTAAAACCTCAACAGTGACATTATTCCTTTGTCTAAGTTTTAGCTGGTGTAACAGGAAAAAAAAAATTATCATTGGTCCATGCTGCACATCAGGAGCCTAGATGAGCCCTGGACAAATTCAGCTCTTCATTCTCACACGTCATACGCTATACCGATGGTAAAATTAACAGCTACCACTTATTGAAGGCTTAAAAGGATCAGGTTCTATGATGAGTATCCCATAAATAACTCTGGAGTTGCATCAAATGTACATTTTATTTATGCTAATTTGATTATATGTGTTTAGAAGAGAGTAAATGTGAATGAAAATGTAAGTTATGTTATCGTGCACATGATTTTACTTGCAATTACATTCAACAAAGTGTCACAAACAACATGTCACAAAGTGAGTATGATGTGGAAGAAACTGCATCCCCTCAGACGGTCTCAGTTACAAACTGGATGCCCCAAACCATATATATTGTCCTTCATGGGTGATTTAAGAATTTTTTCCAGAGATAATTTTGACTATAATTTAATTTTTGCTTTATATGCTAACTTAGAACCTTACTAAGTTAGGACCAAACTTTGTCTCATTTGGTGTCCATCAAGACTCTGTGAAGTAGGTACAACTATTAACCCTATTTATAAAAGACTTAACAGGTAGAGAGATCATGCAACTTGCTTTGCAGTGGTAAGTTTCCAACTTGGGTCTTTCTGAATCCAAAGTTTCCACATTCAACTACTATGCTATATTGCAATATTCCCATTTTCCAGATGGGGCATGAGAGGCTCAGAAAGTTTAACCAAACTGGTCCAATATCAGTCTATGAGTAAGTCTTTATACCAAGACATAAACTCGTGCTTTCTCATTTTAAGTCCAACATGCTTTCCACATTACAAAAAAATTGTCTCTTTTCTACCAGGTTATCTTAGAAACTTAATAAAATAACTGTTAGAAGCCAGAAATGCATAGTAAATGGGGGAAAAATACTGTTATAAAGTGTTCACAAACTGGTGGCCCACAAAATAAATTTGGGCCACTAGATAAGCTCTGTTTAGTCCTCAAAAAACATTCCTTTAAATCTTCATTAGTTGTTATGATAGACAAAGTCTGACAATAGGTACTGCAAAGATCTTTCTCCCTTGTTGCCACTCAATGATTAAGATGGAAAGTCATATACTGGCCTTCCTAGGATCTCTGGCACCAAGGGGTAATCAGGTAATCTAGGTCTGGCCAGAGACTAAAAGAGAATTCTTCTAGGAATGGGGGGGGGGGTTTGTTTCCAGGAAAATTTATGTACTCCCAATCAAAGGTATAGCTAATTCCTCGCACTGTACCGTTTACTTCTTCCTGCATTGAACATGGATATATTAGCTGGAGCTAACAGACATTTTTTTACAGAGAGACAAACATAAAAATGGGAATCATTACATTATTAATGGCAGAACACAAAGTTATAAAAGACTTAGATCCTCATGATATTGTTGAGTTACTAAGTTGGTCCTGGACCATGCATCTTGGACTTCTGTTAGATAAACCAAAAATATTCTTATGGCTCAAACTTGGTCTTCTGTTACTTGCAGCCAAAATAATTTCTAGCCAATTCAATTGCCAACATTTATCAAAATCAGGAGATTTCATATAACAATCTGTATCACAAGTGTTTCTTGAACTGAACTAGAAGACTTTTCTGGAAACACTGGGTCTACACTCTCATTTGGTTACAATTGGCAGCCCCTAACCATGGAGTTCTCAGTCTCTAAATTACCACAGGCCCCATGTGGCCAGCTACACTAATTTTGTTCATCTGCTTAATCCCACTGTCACATGTAAATGTGTGATCTTCTGCGTTACATTTCAATGTATATCTAGCCTAGAACCCAGGTAGCCACTTGAATGCCTAGCATCCTAAAAAATCTCCAATCAATCACTACCAAAGACACAATACAGGGTTTTTAATATAGCAAAAACTCTCCTGAAGCTGTTCAAGAAATGAGTTATTCTAAACTTTATCCCTGAAGTCAAACTCTAGAAACTATTTAACAGTAAAATAAGAAGTTAGAGTAGTCAATTTTCCAGTTCTGAAATTCTGTGAAACCCTAGGAAGCATTATTTATGAATAAACCCTAAAATTTTGATAGTAATCGAAAGTCCAAGAAACCTCCTACATTTCTTACATAGCAGTAGCAAGATCCCTAGAACAAGAAATCGGAGTTGTGATTTTGTAGGCTTTTTTTTTTTTTAAGATTTTATTTATTTGACAGAGAGAAATCACAAGTAGACAGAGAGGCAGGCAGAGAGGCAGAGAGAGAGAGAGGAGGAAGCAGGCTCCCCGCGGAGCAGAGAGCCTGATACTGGGCTTGATCCCAGGACCCTGGGATCATGACCTGAGCCGAAGGCAGAGGCTTTAACGCACTGAGCCACCCAGGCGCCCCGATTTTGTAGTCTTAATAGCAAGGTAAGCTTGCATCACTACTGCACATTACTGGGAAAAAACATTAGGGTTCCAATATCCAAAGCAATTAAGTCAGAATCTCACAAAAGTCTCAGAAGTAACAGGGGGAATGATGATGTGGGACATTTCAAGATGGCTGTCATTTAGGAGACCTAAACAATGTAGTTTTCACTAGAAGCAGTTCCCAGAAATGATACACATCTCAACTGCCAAAAGACTATTTCTTATCAATTCTTTGGAAAATAATATAAACAAAGGCTGAATTCTTAAATATCAATAATTTGTGCCCACCAAGCATTAAATTTAGACATACCCTCAGTGCAAAATTCACTGTATCTTTATCTGAAAAGAATTTTAATAGTTCTAATGGTAATTATAGATAACCACAAACTACAGCTTTCACTATCTTCAAATGTACTTCATTATACATTATTACCATTAAAAGATGGTTGTGTCCATTTGAATTCAGGGTATATAACTTCTCATAAAGTAACACAACTCAGAGTAGTGTATACTGGACACAATACAGTAAAGATGAAAATATATCACCAAAAATAAACACACTTTGGAAACCAAACTATCATAATCTTTTTTTTTTTTAAGATTTATTTATTTGAGAGAGAGAGTGTACACAGAGGGAGGGACAGAGGGAGATACAGAATCTCAAGCTGACTCCCAGCTGAGCATGGTGCTGGATGCACTGCTCGATCTTAAGACCTTGACATCATGACCTCAGCCAAAATCAAGAGACAGATGCTTAACCAACTCACCACCTAGGGGCGCCCATCATAATCTTTTAAAATTAAGTATGTATGTAACACTGTGCAAAAAGCAAAGAATTAAATCTACTTAACAACAGTGATCACCAGTAGTTACAGAACATCCACTATGCTATAGTGCTAGATACTGTGCTAGGTAGTCATTTAGTTATTTCACAAAAGCCAACAAATTATTCTGTAAGATAAGGGAACTGAAACTTAGGTGATTTGCCTGAAGTTTACACTTCGTAAAATCTGGGATTTTAACTCCAGAATCTGTCTAGAACCTAAAACCAATTTAGCCACTATGCCATAATGCAGCCTACTTCCTTGAGAAAAAGTTTGCAAAACATAAAATCATTATTAAATTAGCCAGAGAGGGAAACTGTCCTTTTGGGTCCAGATTTGGCAGAAAAGTTTACTGAGTGAGGGCCAGTGTATAAAATAGTTTTTCTTCAGAGGAATATATAATCAAGAAAGGTTTAGCAGCATTAAAAAAAAAAAAAGCTCATTATTTCAATATCACTGTCACATTACCTAATAATCTTAAAGAAATTCTTCTCTCAGCTTCCAAAATGGTATTTCAGAAAGTCAGTAATAAATCAAGTAAAGTAGGGGCGCCTGGGTGGCTCAGTGGGTTAAAGCCTCTGCCTTCAGCTCAGGTCATGATCCCAGAGTCCTGGGATCGAGCCCCGCATCAGGCTCTCCACTTCTCGGGGAGCCTGCTTCCTCCTCTCTCTCTGCCTATTTGTGATCTCTGTCTGTCAAATAAATAAATAAAATCTTTAAAAAAAAAAAACTCAAGTAAAGTAGGCAAAAAGCAAAATGAAAAAAGAGAACTTAGTAATTTTAGGGAAGGGTTAAGAAATGACTATCTTACAAGGCATTTTTCTCTACTATTGACCCATATATTTTCCAAGAACATTTTGTGTATTCAAATATTTTCAAAAAGCAACTGTCCATCTCAATAATTTTTCCTTCATCTTTGAATTTAGGAGCACATATGATCTAATTCTATATAGGGTTTCACTTTGGAGTTCACACAACTACTACAGAAGTTGTTTTTTTTTTTTAAGATTTTATATATTTATTTGACAGATAGACATCACAAGTAGGCAGAGAGGCAGGCAGAGAGAGAGGGGAGGAAGCAGGCTCCCTGTTGAGCAGAGACCCTGATGTGGGGCTCAATCCCAGAACCCTGGTAACATGACCCGAGCCAAAGGCAAGAGGCTGTAACCCACTGAGCCACCCAGGCGCCCCCTACAGAAGTTATTTCTAATTAGAGAATCACTATATGGTTATTTCAGAAATGTGAGCCACAAATAAAATACAGAATACCAAATCAAATGGGATATTTCAGTATATCAGAAGAATGAAGAAAGAATAAAACACAGGACCTCAATCATCTTATTTTCTAAATCACATGTTCAAGATAAGGCAACTTCTAAAAGAAAAATGCAACTTGTTTTAAAAAGGGTAGACTATACTAGTAGCTAAATGATATAAAGTCTTGTGCACAGTGGGACTTGATAAATGTTTGCAAATGAGTGCAATCCAATAAAATGGGAAAAAAATCTACTGAGAAAAAGAAAGAATAAGTCTGGAACCTGTTAAAACACAGTCTTCCTCTAAATGCCTTGAATCACCTGAAATGACAGCTGGAAACAAAGCAAAGACTAACGTGGTGAGCAACATCTCCATTTCTAACTTTCGGCTGGCTGACTGGCATTCTGAACAAGTTCATGCAGGACAGAGGTCCAAATCTTCCTATGTCTTAACTACAGAAACAACTATCACCTTCTATAAGACAATTTCAAAAACACAAGAAGACTTAGTGGTTTTAATAAAATTATTTTAATTTTAAAAATCTTCTGGGTTAAAGCTCTGTAAAGCAGTGCTTAAACAGAAACCTAAAATTTTCTTTCTCCTAAAAGCTGAATATTTAATTTCAAGATTCTATATCTTGCAAAAATGTTTTGTAAGCAAGTGGAGGAGTTCCTAGATTTTTCAGCCACATCTTGCCTAACCAGACTTCCTTTACAGTCAGTATAGTTCCTTTGAAGTTTAATTGAAAACCACAGAATCAGCATAAAAATGCTTAGAGTTGAGAAAGTTGCAGCTTGTATATGGCAGATCAAGAAGACGAATCAAAATATTGCGCTCATAAAAAATTTAGGACAGTTTTTTTCAGTACTCTCTCAAGGAAGAAATAGGTTGTTTGTATTTTCTAACAGAGTTCAATAATAAAAACTATAATCAAAATGTAGCCAAGTCTGAACCAAAGATCTCTTGTTATATCATATGTGACTTCATTCAGTTGGTTTAGAATTGCATTTTCTAAAAGCTGCATTCAATTTCAACTGCCAACTGTTTGGTATAGCTGAATTAGACAGCTCATTCTTCTCACCTATTGTTTCTTTGTACAAAGATATATTTAAACCCATGAATACATTCAATGTCCTCAGATTCTCTATATTTTAAAAAAATCTATAAATTTCTGTCTACATTGCCACATGATTTATATTCTCAATCACTAAAAACAGCAATGCATTCAGTCTATTATTTTACTATACAAACTCAGACGACCACTTGCAATTATCTGTCCTACCATATAGCAGAACATCCAATAGATTAATATGCTACTAAGCATGGCCTAGTGAATTGATAAGCTCTCAAGGGAAGGAGATTTTTAAAGATTACAGTTGCATTAATCATTCTGTATGGTGCTCCAGGGTCATCACAAATCATACACAACATACTTTGCAGTGGAGACTGGGAATCCTTGATTTAAAAAATAAAGCTATTATTGAGTAAAAAAATTTTAAAAAGAAAGAGAAAAGATGTGGAGAGCCTATGAAATAGGCTATTTGAAATATGAAATAGCCTATGAAGTAGGCTATTTGTTAAAGTTATATTGTCATAAAGCGTGTATCTTCCCCACCAAATGTGTGTTCTAATGAAAATTTGCTTAATAAACAAATATCAACCCTAAATCACTATCATTAAAAAACAATTACTCCATGAGTGCATTCTTATTTGGTGCCATACATAGGCTAAGAATGCTAAGGCGTTCTTCATTTAATGCTTATTTCTATGAAAGAAATACTGTTATTATCCTTATTTTACAGATGAGCAAACTGAAGCATAGAACAGTTAAATGACTTGTCTAAGTCTAGCACATTGTACAGCCAGGATTCAAATTCAGGAAGGTTATTTTCCAGACCCTACACTCTTAACCACTATAGTGGACTGCTTCATGTTGCTATAGGTATTTGAAGCCTAAGAAGAGAGAAATGAAAATACTACTAGGACTTCTCCACCATATGGTCTATATTAGAATCACTGGCAGATACTATTTTTATTTGAAACCACAATCGCTTTCTCAAACCCCAAAGAATCAATAAACTTCCTTAATAGATTAAGATACATTATGAGATGCTAACATGTGGTATATTTTAATTTCTGCCTGAGATATGCTAAGTAACATAATTGCAAAGAGAAGGCTCTCCCAAGTTGTTGGTGTTTCTATAAAAATGTCTGCAGCAATAATTGGAGAATCACTGCTCCAATAAGTAAGATTTCTTTCCTTAAACTTCAATAAATATAATTTCATACATTCCCTTATATGTCTGAAGCATTGTAAAGAAGAGGCTGGATTTTCTTTTTCCTTAACTAGGGCAAGGTATGGAGCAGGGAGAGGAAGAATAGGTGAGGGGCAAGGTAACAACTACAAACACAAGTTTTCTAAGGATAGAAGCTTGAGTATCTGGCTACCATGCCTTACATAGCAATGTCTTACAATAATAACCCTGTAGGGAAAAAAAAAGTTGGCTTCTAATTATGAATGGGACCAAAAGGGATTAAGATTTAGAAGTAAATAACATAACTTTCACTTTTTTAGTTGCAAAGATCTTTTGCTCCTCCATCTTTCCCAATTACTCTGTTCCACATTTCCTATCCATTATCCCCTTTGGAAATGATTACCTTCTTCCCTACACAAATTTGGTTTTGCCACTCCTATTGTACTCATTATAATACTTGTATTGGTTATACATGCTTAGTTTATAGCTACCTTCCCCCACTATACCTGTAAATACTAAGACAAGGATAATGCCTGATATCATCCCACAGTGCTTGAGAAGGTTCTCAGATGGGTTTATGAACTACTAAGGCACACGTAGCAAAATGACACAAATCATAGTGATTCAAACTAAAGCAGGGCAAACATGACACAAAATGAGTTTAAAAAAAGGGGGGGAGGGGAAGAAATCAAACAGCACCCAGACAGAGAGACTAACTCTTAACACCCAGAAGATAACTTAGTCTAGTAATTAGTCTTTGAGTATGACAATCAAAACCTAAATACCAGCTCTGCCACTCCAAGCTAGGGGAATCTAAACAGCTCTCTGAAAATCAGTTTCTTCATCTGTAAAAGAGGAACAATAATAACATTCCTTCAAATGGTTGCTGTGTTGCCCATTTAACACTGAACTTAGTGTCTATAGCACAGCAAATACTTAAAACATTAGGTAGCTATTAGGACAGTTATGCTTTAAGGTTTCTCTCATAAATTTTAACAAATTCACCTTAAAGGAAAGCCAAAAGAACATATACACTACATGAAAGGTAAAAGTAACTGCAGATGTTTTAATTCAGAAAAATTATGTTTACTTCTCCAGCCCTATTTTCTGTACTTTGCAAGGCATCAGCACTGTACTACTTGTGGTTCTCAGTGTACATCTGTCATTTCTAATCCCTGTGCTTTAAATTCATACTTAAGAATGCTTCCTTCCTGGGTGCCTGGGTGGTTCACTGGGTTAAGTGCCTGCCTTTGGCTCAGATCATGAACCCAGGGTCCTGGTATGGAGTCCTGCCCTGCACTAAGCTTGCTGCTCAGTAGGAAGTTGGCTTCTCCCTCCCTCTGCCCCTCCCCTCTGCTCCTCTGAAGTAAATAAATAAAATCGTGAAAAAAAAAAAAACAAAAAAAACTTTCCTCCCTCCTGCTACTCACCCTAAACAACCCTCTGTTTGCTAGCTAACTCCCACTCACTCTTTAAGGCTTAACTAAGAAATCCTTGCTGGCCTCCTCTCTCTTCCTCAAGGTTTATATCATCTGTGACTACTACACTGTACTCTAATTACTTTTTTAATACCAATCTTTTCACTTATACTCTAAAAGCTTCCTGAGGCCAGGGACTAACTGGCTGCTGGATCCCCAATCCTGGCATGAATGAATAAATAAATAGATATATCCAGGACTGGGTATAGCACAGGATACAAAAAGGTACTAAATTATTATTTTTTTAATTATATAAAACAGCTCCATAAAAACTAGGCTAGAACAGAGTATACTACCATTTGTTTCCAAGCATATTCTCTCCCACTCAATTAGTGAGATATTTCCCATTTTTTCAGGAAATCTTGGGAACCATGGGACCTCTCACTACAGTTCAGAGCCAAGAACACCTCACCAGACTTTCTCTTGACAAATAGGAAAAGGAAGGGCACTGTGAACAGCAGCTGTGCTGCTCAAGCTGGGCGAGAAAATGCAGGGCAGTTTGTAAAAGTATCTAAAAAGAACTCAGTGCTGAGAAACAGAGGAAGAGAATGCATGGGGCTACCTGACAAAATAGCACTCATTAAATATTTGTTGATTAACAAGAATCTTTGGGTCTCTCCCACGTACACTTGAGGTCTAGCAGATTTCAGAGTGGATAACGGGTCTTATCAATAATCGCACGGGGACAGGTGGGTGCCTGGTTGGCTCAGTCTGTTAAGCGGCTGCCTTCAGCTTGGGTCATGATCCCAATCCACATCAGGCTCCTTGCTCAGCAGGGAGCCTGCTTCTCCCTCTGCCTGCCACTCTGCCTGCTTGTGCGCGCTCTCTCTCTAACAATAAATTTTTTAAAAAATTCTAAATTTTAAAAAATAAATTTAAAAAATCACTTTAAAAAGATAATCACGTGTGGTTTTTAAAATTAGAAAGAGTTTCCTTACTATAGTTAAGTGTCTTGAATGAATGAACAAATTAGTGAAAACCACGGACATGTGAATGCCTACAATGGGCCTGGCAATGTGTAGCCAGCAAAACAGCAGACATTTAATGGAAAACAGTAAAGCCTCAAGTTGCTGATATCAGCAATAGTATTTAATGGTACAACATAGGAAGGCAGCATGGACCCTGCATATTGCCTTTTTCACGGCATAACCTAGAATCTGCTCCCTTTCCTTTTTTCTTAAGATTTATTTATTTATTTGATGGGGGTAGGGGTAGAGAGAGAAGGAGAGAGAGAATCTCAGACTCCCAGCTGAGCCGGATTTGGGGGAGAGGGGTTCATCTCAGGATCCTGAGATCATGACCTGAGCTGAAATCAAGAGTCTGTAGCTTAACCCACTGAGCCATGCAGGCACCCCTGCTCCCTCTTACTTAAAGTCAGATAGAAATGACAAGAGACCTGAAGATACCTTTTGATTACCAAAGGACTGCTCTTACTCTGGACTTCCAGGGGCTCTTGAGTCAAATTTTAAAATCTAAGTTAATTGAAGTTTATTGTCTGTCCGTGCAATTAAATAAATAATAAGTAATAAAGTGTTAAACTAACTAAACTCCTGTGGGACTAGCAATGGATCTTCAGTGGAACACATTTTAGCTTATGACTCCAATTTAGTATTTCCATAGGTAGAATTACACACCATTAGAAAAAGAAGCGATTGTTTCATAAAATAAACTGAGAAAAGTTGTTAACTCTTTGGAACAAAGTAAGTTTAATATTTACCTCATATCGTGTAGTAAAATCAATTTCAGATGACTGAAGTTAAATATAAAAATAAACTATTAAAAAACTTAAGAAAATATAGGTGAATATATCTCTGTTGATAGAAAACTGAACTAAGTAGGAAAACAATGGAAAAACATACACACACAGCTTTGGATTGATGGTATTTAATTTTTTTATGGCATTAAATCTTTTAAATGTTTATATATCCATGAATAAAACAAATAAAACAAGATGGCAACTGAAAAACCAAGGCAAATGTCCACATAACAGAAAAAGGTTAATATTCTTAGTGTGTATAAAAAATATTTACAAGGGGAACCTGGGTGGCTCAATCAGTTGAGCATTGGACTCTTCGTTCTGGCTCAGGTCATGATAAATCAGGTCATGATAAATCTCTGGCTCAGTCAGTAAAGCATGTAACTCTTGATCTTGGGAGCATGAGTTTGAGCCCCACACGGGGTGTACAGATTATTTTTAAAAGTATTTACAAATCAATACAGCAAAAATAGCTATCAATGGAGAAAGTTGAGTTAATCACATGAATTATTTACAAAACAGGGAATATAAAACATATAGCAGGAAATATTTGAAAAAAATGTTAAAACCTCTGAAAAAAAATGTAAATTAAAATGATAAAATGCTAGTGGTTAAGAAAAAGGATTCTGGGGTTAGACACCAGGCCTATAATCTTGGGTAGCTCATTTTACTTCTCTGAGCCTCAATTTTCTTTTTGAAGATTTTATTTATTTATTTATTTATTTATTTGTAAGAGAGAGAGAGAGAGAGCACGCGTGTGTGAGAGAGAGACTGAGCAAGGAGGGGTAATGCTTAACTGACAGCCATCCAGGCATCCCTGAGTCTCAATTTTTTTTGTAGAACAGAGATAATAATAATACCTAAACCAAAGGAGTGATGTAAAAATTAAATAACATAATGCATGTAAAGTACTCAGTATAGTGCCTGGTACATGGTAAGTGTTCAATAAACAATAGCTCTTACTATAATAAAGAAAATAGATGATGATGATGATGATACTCAGGGCTGATGAGGGTGCAGTGGAACCGATATTTTTATCCACCTGACCTCTGGTATATTGCACAGTTTGTCAACGAAGTTTGAGTCAATCTTTCTAGAGGACAATTTAGCAGTATGTACTACTAAATACTCATACTCTTCAGGCTTCTGGAAACAAAAATGTTTAAAAACAATGGAAGAACTCAAAATGGAAAAGTCTGCTAAATAATACCATATTCATCGATTCATCATCCATTGATCCATATGTCCAATATTATTGGCCTTGGTGATACAAAATTATGAAAACAAACCTAGTCCCTGTTTAAGGATTAGCTTGGGAGATAAGCAATCAAATAATCAAGTGCACTAAGGAGATAAGAGCCACAACGGATAAGTACAGGGTTCTATGGTGCGCATAGAAAGAGCACCTACCATAGTCTGAGAGTAGAGTCAGGGAAGCTTCCCAGAAGAAGAGCTGGGACCTGAAGGATGAGCAGGAATTAGTCAGGTAAAGAGATGAAGAAAAAGTGTTCCAGGTAAAGGGAACAGCATGTGCAAAAGCCTAGAGGTCAAAGAAAGCATGGCATGTCAGCTTGACTGAGCAGTGTGCAAGGCAGGAACTTGGGAAAAGACGAGGATGAAGAGGTAAAGCAAGGTTTGCTCACTAAAAGTCTTGCTAGCAAAACTCTGGAGTGTAGACTTTATTCTAAGGGCAATACAAAAAATTAAAAAGCAACTAGTTCTAATAAATAAGTCAATAATCATAATATATCAAGAGGATACACGAGTTGAAAAGAATGAACAAATACCTAAAATGGAAATACAAAATTATAGTGAAGGGTGCACAACTTTGTAAGTTTTACTAAAAATCACTAAATTATACGATTATGAAAATGGGTTTATTTTAGGTTTTGTAGACTATACCTCAATAAAGCTATCTTTTAAAAAGTTAACAGAAATGTCTAACCATCTAAAAAATGTTCAACTTGTCTAGTAATAAAGTTTATATAAGACCAATGAGGTACTATTCTTTATCCTTGAAAGTTACTAATGATTAAATATGAAATGAAGATATCCAGTGTTAATAAGGCCAGGAGAATAGTATTTTTACCCTATGCTGGTTGAAATAAATGTTAACTGGAACAACCTTTCTAGAAAGTATAAATATGCAAGAGGAGTTTTTAAATTGTTTATACTCTGTGATCCAGTAATTATATTTCTTGAAATCTTAATAAATGTTCCAAAATATAGTCAAATATTTATGCCCAATGATGTTCACTGCAATGTGATTCATAATAGCAAAAAAAAAAAAAAAAAAGTTGGAAAAAAAACAGATGTTCAACCATACTGGGATGGTTGGGATGAGTTATAAGTGCTCTATGCAGCCATTTAAGTGCTATGGCACATAGATATATATTTATGATATGTAGTAAACTTTAAAAGAACCAAATATACAAAATTTTATAGATAGCAGCATTTCAGCTATGTAAAATATATATGCAATTGTAGAGCATATATCTTTCATTCTCTTTTCTGTGCTTTTCCGTATTTTCCAAAATTTCCTACAATGACCATGTATTATTTCTGTAGTGTAAGAAAGTTCTAAAGCTGTCTTCAAAAAATTAAAAAGCATCACTTTTAAGTATTTATACTTCGACAAATCAACTGCATATTTGCTATGGCTTTATTTTCTCTGAGAGAAAGGTGTGGTCATATTTGAATATATATAAAATACATATATAATTCAATAGTATCTTATTTATCCAGCATCATATATGGAAATGAATTTCCCCAGTTAATTAAAATGTGCACCATAAACCTCAAAACTTCCATGAAACTTGGATGGATTTCTATCTTAAAATACAATTCACTCAATCCTGACTGCTTAAAAAGAAGACAAAACAAGATGAAGCCATATTATGATTATTCAGGGTGATCATTATGACCACATAATAGTAGCTCTAAGGGACCACCGGGTTTTAGAGATTGATCCTTACATTAAGTAGTATGTTACCATAACTGCTAAATTTTTCTTATGCCAGCTATTTATAAATCTTCTTCTTCCTCCCTTGCTATAAAACCATCAGCTATCATTTCCCAGAATTGAAAGCAGCCTGTCTTTAGCAGCACCTGCCACACTTCCCATTCCTATTTTGCTGTTGATTATCTTCCTAGAGTAAGAAAAATTAAATATCCAAGTTTTAAGAATTATGTATAAACTGAGAGATAACAGGCTTCAAATAAGGGTATCACCTAAAAACGATCTGCACAGATCTAGATGATTCTGTTCTAGTTAAGGTTACAATATACATTAACTTCAAAGAGTACGAGTTCTTGATTATATCTCATGTCTTGGTTCCTTTACTCTACGGGCAGTCAAGTTCTCAGGATCAGAAACTCATATGCTGTTTCACATTATGGAAAGAGATATGGACCAGGAGCCAAGGAACTTAGTTCTAGTGTAGGTTCTTACACTAACCAGTTTTGTGACCTTCAGCAAGTCTTTTAACCTTGGTACCTGTCCTGAATAACTCATGAGGCTGCCCTAGAGTTAAATTAGAACACAAACACAAAAAAACACTCTGAAAAGTACAAAGCATTACAGAAAAGTAAAATGTTTCCTTGTTATTTCAGTGCGTTTATATGACCATGGATCAACACAGGTATCCATTCAGAAAATTCATAACAGAGGGAAAAAGATAATTCTTAAATTGCCTATTAACTAAGAAACCTCTATTATCTTAGAAGAACAATACTTTCCAAAGTTGGCATCTCTGATTTCTCTTCCCCTATATCCAATCAGTTCCCAGGTCCTTTGTGTCTTCTCCATAGTCCCTCACATCTTTCCCTCTTTCCATTACCACTTCATACCCCCAGTTTAGGCCTTTATTATCTCACACCTGGGCTTCCATAATGGCCTCTAACTGGCTCTACTCATGGCCTCCCTCCACCTCTCTCAAATCCCTATGGCCAATAGCTCCCAGATCAATTTTCTTAAAACACCACTGTGATAATATCTGCTCAAAAACCTCTTGAGACTCTCCATTACCTTCCCTATCAAGTTCGAACTCCTAAACTCAGCAGTCCCTATGCAGTCCCAGCTTCCTCTTCACCTTTATCTCTTACTACTCTTCCAAAGAGATCCTTCCTCAAACTGGATTAGTTAAGTCCTTCAGATATGCCTTGTGCTTTCTGGCCTGTAAGTTTTGGTAATACAACTTCTCTCCACCTGAAATACTCTTAATTTCTCAGGCCCTACTCCAGTCTATAAATATTGTACCCATACTTCAAGGCTGAGTTTGAATCTTGTCCACCTACTATATGTACTTCTCTTTGATTACCACAATGGAAAAGATGGAAGATCTTACAGTTAAATACATTTTCAACAGCTGACACTGGGCACATTCCTTAATAGCTCTTTGCCTCAGTTTCTTCATCTGTAAGGCAGGGATAATAGCAATTTCCTTTGGACATAATGTGAGGAGTAAATGTCATGTAAAGCATTTGGCATGACACCTAGCACAGACGAAAACCCAATAAATAAATCTTAGATATTGTTATTATTACTCTTGCCATTAGTGAATTTATCTTAATTTGAATTCAGCAATATTTATGGCCATTACAAATAAACGAAGTGTTCATGTACATACAGTATCGTTTCCCTCACTCTCTTTTTCTACGCTCTCATCTCACATTTGTTCTTCTTCCCATCCCTTCCCAAGATTACATCATATCGATACACGGGATTGATGTCTTATACATCTTACTATCTGTAATAATCACTCATACCCAGTAGATGATCAATAGATTTGTTTAATCCCCAGTGAATGAATATTGAAGACCTGACAGTATTAAAATGCCCTATACACCTATAGTGAAAAAGTAAAACTTTAAAGTTATTAATTAAAAAAATCTAAATTTTCAGTCTCACAAAATTAAATCTCTCCTTTCATGATCCTCTAGACTTTTTGTTTGTTTGTTTTCTCTCTTTTACCTTTAAAACAAACGACTCAACCTATTCATGCAACAAGAGATACAATAGCAAATATATGCAGGTCAGACAGCATACAAATATTGGAACACAAGAACCACAAGACAACTCAGTTGAACATAGCTCTGGATGAACTGAAATAGGAAGACAACTTAAGGGGAAAGGTAACTGGCTCATCAGTCATACAAACACACACACCCACACCCACACCCATACACACACCAGTTCCAGGATTCCTTTATACCCAGGGCCACATATAAACAACTGAAATAACCGGGCTACTACAGCAAGTAGCTGTAGAAATATCAGTCAGTTAGCTCAACAAATGAACTTACCACATGATCAATTTCATTACCTATCTCAAAAGTGGCTATTAACATACCTCAATATTCTAATAACTAAAGTCTGGCTAAGTAAGTCATATCAAGTAGATACAGCCTTACTGTATACCAATCATTCAACTCAATAAACTTAGTATAGTTGCATTCTCAGCCAAAATCAGGTCTGGTGACCACTATCCTCAAATGGTTTATCAGTAGAGAGAAGTAAGGTAGTTTGAAGGAATGTTAACTTTCCAAGAACTAGCATAAAATACAATGTAAAAATTAGTTTATTAAGTTTCTATCCATATCACACTTGTCTTCAGAAGACCCTAAAACATTTTACCAGCTTTGAAGGGCAACTATTCTCAAATCTCAAAATCTTAAGAGTTGGAAAAAGCTTTAGAAGTTCCCCACTGAAGGAATTTCTTATACTAAATTCCAGGCAAAAAGCCCTCTTTGAATACTTTAAGCAATGGACACACTATTTTTTGCAAGGCAGTCCACTTCACTGTTACAAAATTCTTCTTTACAATCATTGGAAATCTGCCTCCCTGAACTTTTACCCAAAGATCATAGTTCTGCTCTCTGGAACAATACAAGTTAATTTCTGAAATATAATCAATTCTAGAATTAGGATATAATTGTCAATTTGGTCACACAAAAAGCAGAAGAAAGCTCAGGACACGACAAAATTTTGAAATTCATCAAACTATGTTGAAATCACAAGCCACCATATTTTCGAGATAGCAAACCCCATGCCTCAGTGGACATACAAATACTAAGAATAATCTGATGTTTTACAGCAGAACCTGATGTTTACAGTGTTTACCGAATACCTTTTGGCAACTGAAACTACTAAATCCACCAACACAGTTTTAAAAATTATAATTCTGTAGGAAGTTCAAGACGGTTTTCCCAATTGTTCATATTTTCATTCTATTTCCTTCTAAAACATCTGCATGTTTTTAAAAGATCCCACCTCGCCCCACGGGTGCAATGTTTTACGTATTTATTTTTAATATTTTTAAAAAATAAATATATTCAAGAATAAAGCCTAAAAGAATGGGGTGTAAAGGAGTGGGGGTGGGGCTAGCAGGGAAGTCAAAGAAGGGGCCAGCAGGAAAGCGCTGGTTACTGGGTATTTTCCTTCTGGAAGCATGCTTCACTGTTACAGGTATCTGAAGTAAGGAACCATACAAACACGATCCAAGAACGAGAACGATCATGAGCAATGAGTGTAAAGCATTAATGTCTGTAAGATGTAAATGAATTGGTACTGGTCATCAAGCAGCGCCAGATGCTTCAGAACCTCTTAGAGGAAAGGTAAGAGGTCCAAGAAGCAGAGACCAAGGCCACCCTCTGCGGGAGGGAAAGAGGGAAGAAACCAAGGAGTAACTACCAGCTCAGCAGTCCACTGAAACCCGAACAGTACCAGAGCACAAGAAGGACGGCAAGTGACTAGAGGGAAGGCACACCCCGCAGAGAGCCTGAAAAAGGGGCTGCAGTGTGCGAATACCGAACGGGTCCAAGAGATGGGTGTGGGAAAACGGCTGTGGTGTGTGTAAGGGGCAACGCAGGAGTCCCATGGTCCTCTCCCTGCAGCAGAGCAACAGAGGGTACAAGGAAGGGGGAGGGTGAAAAGCAAGAATGACTCATTCCCGAAAGGAAGTGTTCAAGCCATAGGAAAGCATGCCGCGGGGGGGTTCAAGGCGAGGACTGGGAGAGCCAGGTGCCCCCAGTGATGGGGGTAAACCCCAACGTCCCGTAGTTCCCGTAGCTCGTCTTTAAGATGGGGTGTGTGGGGGTTTCGCGGCAGCCGAGTGCCAAGGCC
Organism: Neogale vison; assembly: GCF_020171115.1. Taxonomy (NCBI): domain Eukaryota; kingdom Metazoa; phylum Chordata; class Mammalia; order Carnivora; family Mustelidae; genus Neogale; species Neogale vison. The sequence continues at coordinate 27,538,944 of NC_058095.1, read as the reverse complement.
TGGGAAGCGGCGCGGCGCGTGCGCAGTGGCGCTCGGCGGGACCCGCTGAGGCAAAGCGGAGCCGCAGTGACAGAAGCGAGCGGAGCGGCCGCCGGGTGGGACTCACCGAGGCGCAGGGGCTGGAGGTGGTGCTGGGGGTAGGCGACCGCTGGACCGTGACCAAAGCCATCTAGGCGCTGCTAGGTTGTTCCGGGCAGGGCATTCTTGTCCTGAGTGTGGGGGGCGGGAGGGTGACGGAGCCGGGATGGGGAATGGGGTATGGGATGGAGGTGAGGGGAACGGGGAGGAGGAGGAGGCCGCGGGAACGGCCGCAGGCTCCGCACCCAACACCGGACTCTCGCCTACTGACGCGCGGAACGGGCGGCGGGCGGGCGGGCGGGCGGTTCGGCAGCAGCGGGGCACAATGAGCGCTCCCAGTGCGCAGGCGCCACCTGTCAGCAACCGCCTCTCCCCTCGGCGCGCGCCGCCGCCTCGCCTTAACCCTTGAGTTGCCGGAAGCCGGCTGAGTGTTTGCGTCTCCGGCCGCCGCCCCTTCCCGGGTTTCCTCCTTTGCCCTGGAATCACGCGGTTTGCCCGCGTCGAGAGGCTGGGTGGTGGGCTGGGGGGAAGGGCCCCGGGCCAGGGAGAGGGGAGAGCTTTGGAATCCCCACTCCTGAGAGACGACCATTTTATGAGGTGGGGGCGCACAGCTTAACCGATCTTAGTGAAAGGAAACTGAGGTGAAAATCCTGAGGCAAACATGTTGTCTGGTGGAACAGGGCTCCGACGGGTTTCAAAGGCTTTCTCTGGGCCGGAGTGAGACTTACTGGACTGGAGACCCTCCTGGTGCGACCAGAGACGAGTTTATCCTCTTTTGACCCGGTTTTCGGGATTTTTTTCCTGAGCTTTACCACCCTCTGTCTCAGAGCCCATGTTTTATGATGAGACTTTATGAAAGAAAGAAAGGTTTTTAAATTTATACCCTGGCAAGCTTCAGGGTACCCCTCACGCTTCCTCTATTACCCGGGCCTCTAAGGACTCATTCATTATTCCTAAGGTGGAGAGAGGCTGCATCAGCCCGGGAGGCCGAGAAAGCTGGGCTCACGGAGTTAAAAGGGTCAAACCTGCTGTTTACCTCCCACTTGCTTCCCGCTGGGAAGAAATTCTCTTAAATAGGTTTTGCTCCTTGAGATTTTTCTTCTCCTTCGGCTCTAGATTTCATGATTGCATAGACACATGTGAAATGTATATTATTAAATATTTTAAAGGAATACTTTTCTGAAAGATAAACCGTCAGTAGACTATAAACCAAGAAAGTAATGGAAAATCAAGATTAAGGGTGGGGGGTGATCTCACTATGCAAATACCACTGATTATTTACACAGAGAAAGAGTTGACAAAGCTATTTCTCAATTGGAGTGGATGTTCTGGAAGATACCACCATGCATCTCAAAGCTGTAGAAAACACACACATTAAGGAGTTTGCAGTTATTAAAGCCTCCTCCTCCTGTTGTTACTCAAACTCCCTTGGATCTCATTGCTTTCTTTCAACTGACAGGGCTGTCATGAGCTCTTTCTGGCTGCTGTATGGTTAAGTGCCACTAGAGCCCTCTGTGCTGAGCCTTTGTTCTCTCCCTGGGGCCCTGCGGTTGAAATAATTAGCAGGGAGGTTCCATCAAGAATCAGACACTGAGGGTCCCTGTACTGTACAGCCCTGTGTAGAACGAATCGCAGAGAAGCCAGCTGGTAGGCTTTTGCCCCCTGGTGGTGGTCAAGAGTGCCTGCGAGACAAAATTAAACAAAGATGTATGGTTCACCGATTAAACGATCTGTGTTTTTTCTTTCTTTCCCCAGCTGCGTAGTAAACAGGAAAAGAAAAGACAAAGTTCAAAAATAAGAACTTTGAACCAATGCTTAGAATACCAAACAGGAAGTTATATGCATAGCTAAGAAATATACATAGCTGAAAGCTGAATGAAAGATAAATGAAACAAACGTGGTTAAGAAATCAAAGTATTCTAGAAAAAGTATTATTCAAATCAACAGGTCTTACTAATGTACTAGTATGTTACTTTTCTTAGTGACTCAGGGATAGCTACACTGATTATAGTTTTGTGTAACAACATAATATTAAGAAATTCTTTTAACAGATGACTTAATTCCATTAATCTTACAATGGAAAAGATCACTGCTATAGGACTCTGAAGACCTGGCTTCTAACTCCAGTTCTGTGAAACTTTAGGCAAATGGGTTAAACTTTTTGAGCATTGGTTTCTACAATGGATTACTAACTCACAGGATTCCTGTGATCAAATGAGATAATGCATGGTAAAGTACAAGATAAACTATAAAGCCCTGTATGTAGTTAAGATAACTTTATTATTCTCTAGTTTGTTCCAAGTTTGGTCAGCTTTCTTTGAGTGTACCCTATGTGTAGAAAATGGCATCAAGCAAAAAGGGAATAAAAATGACTTAAAAGGACATGACACATGCTTTTCTTAATAGTAAGAGAAGTAGATGCATGATGAAGATAAGTCTTATTAGGCAGATATAATAGATCTTTGTTGGACATATCTGAGGTGATAAAATCCTGGTCAAAATTAGGATTATAGAAGAACTTGGAATTAGGGGCACCTGGGTGGCTCAGTGGGTTAAGCGACTTGCCTTGGGCTCAGGTCATACATGATCAGGGTCCAAGGTCCCAGCTCACCAGGGAGCTCATGTACTCTCTCACTATTATTCTTTCAAATAAATAAAATCTTTTAGAAAATTGGAATTATAAAGTACCCAGATTAGCATTAAACTTATTTGTATTAGGAAGTTAATTTATAATCTACAAAGGAAATAGCTCTTCCTGGTATAGAACCATTTGAGGAAGCTTAGATTTGGAAATCTTGATTTATGTTCATTTGTCACCATTAATTGAGAAAATATTGAGTATGTATTATATTTTAAGAACAAAATAAAAGTCTATCTTTCAGGAGCTCAAAGCCTATTAGCAAGGAAAAGTGGCACTGTGGTTTCAGTCACCTTTGATAGGCCCCCAAGAAGGTTACATATATAGGAAAAACCTAAATATGTACAAAATTCTTTCAAAACACAGAGGAAGAGGTCTGGGTAAATGCACACTTTATGATACTGGCTTTCAGGCTTTGGTTGCAGAGCTAGATCACCTGTGAGCATTTGAAATCTATGCTCTGCCTCATTTATACCTATTCTTCCCTAGGCTCCACCCTGGTTCCTACTTGGTCTTCTGGTGATGTGAGGGAGGAAATATCTACTTCTAACAGAGAAAAATCCTTAGAATTCTCTTAGTTTATTAGTTGAACTTGAGAAGAGAGAGAGACCAAGAGCAGGATTCCCAAAAGAGGGAGCCAGAGACAGAAGGCCTCCTAGTTCTATTTATAGCACCTTTATTCTTCCCACCTGTGATAATGGAGGCCTACTTGTCCTATTGGAATTCCTTTAACCCTTGTCTTGTATCATCACTCCTTCAGGGGTGAAATTGTAGAGAAACTTTCTTGAGATCAGTTGGTTCTTAAGCTTTGAGAACTTGGTGAAAACTATTAACTCTCTCTCCAAAAAGATATACTTGCACATTTCACGCACTCACTGAAATCCATTGAGAGGCCTCTGGTTAAGAATCGTGATCTGGTTTGCAACAACGTGGATAGAACTAGTGGGTATTATGCTAAGTGATATAAATCAATCAGAGAGACAATTATCGTATAGTCTCACTGATACATGAAATGTAAGAAACAAAGCAGAGACTCATAGGGGAAAAAAAGAAAAAATAAAACAAGACGAAACCAGAGAGGGAGACAAACCATAAGAGACTCTTAATCATAGGAAACAAACGGAAGGTTGCTGGAGGGGAGAAGGGTGGAGGAATGGGGTAACTTGCTGATGGACTTTAGAGAGGGCATGTGATATAATGAGCACTGGGTATTATATGAGACTGATGAATCACAGGGCTGTACTTCTGAAACCAATAATACATTATACATTAATTAGTTGAATTTAAATTTTAAAAATGTTTAAAAGAATAAAAATGTCAAAAAAAAAAGAGAGAGAGAGAGAGAGAGGAATCCTGATCTGGGGCTAAAGCAGTGCTTCTCAACTTTTTTTCGCATCATGACATCCATAGAGATGATGATATTTGTATAGCACATTGGGATAAATTAAAGGGGATTTGGAGGCAATTGTATGGGGCTTGGTGAAAAAAATCTTTTTATATAATATAGTGAGAAAAAGAAACATATTAAGGATGATATTAAATATTGAATTTCTATGAGATTCTGAATAGTCTTATCAAAAATTAAATGAAAAATATGAGATTGCTTCTATAAACATAACATTTTTTATGTAGGTTTTTAAAAACATTATTACAATATTAATGACTATTCTCTTTGCTGTACCTTTCAGCTCCATGACTTATTTATTTTATAACTGGGAGTTTCTACCACATAATTCCCTTTACCTATTTGAGCTGAACCCCCACCTCCCTCCCCTCTGGCAACCACCAATTTGTTCTCTGTATTTATGAATGTATTTCTGCTTTTTGTTTGTTTGTTTTGTCTTTTGGATTCCACATGTGAGTGAAATCATATGGTATTTGTCTTTGACTTATTTCACTTAACATAATACTCTTCATGCCCATCCTTGTTGTTGCAAGTGGCAAGATTTCATTCTTTTTTACTAATATTCACATATACATATTCATATCTATCTATGTATCTATCTATCACATCTTCTTTATTTATCCATCTATCAATGAATACTTGGGTTGCCAACATATCTTGGTTATTATAAACGCTGCAATAAACACGAGGGTGCACATATCTTTCCAAATTGGTGTTTTCATTTAAGGTAAATACCTAATAGGATTACTGGATTATATCATGGTCTATTTTTAATTATTTGAGTAATCTCCATATAGTTTTCCACATTGGTTACACCAATTTACATTCCTACCAACAGTGCACAAGGGTTCCCTTTTCTCCACATCCTCATCAACACTTGTTATTTCTTGTCTTGATACTAACCATTAAGACTGGTGTGAGACAATATTTCATTGTAGTTTTGATTTGTCTTTCCCTGATGATTATTGATGTTGAGCATCTCTTCATGTATCTGTAGGCCCTCTGTATGTCTCTGGAAAAATATCTAGTCAGGTCCTCTGCCTACTTTTAATCAGATTATTATTATTTTTTTTACTATTGAATTGTATTAAGTTCTTTGTATAATTTAGATATTAACCTCTTTTTGGTCATATCATTTGCAAATATCTTCTCCCATTCAGTATATTGCCTTTCTAGTTTGTTGATGGTTTCCTTTGCTGTGCAAAAGATTTTTATTTTGGTGTAGTCCCAGTAGTTTATTTTTGCTTTTGTTTGCCTTGTTTGAGGAGGCATATCCATAAATACATTACTAAGGCCAATGTCCAGGAGATTACTACTTGAGTTTTCTTTTAGGAATTTTATGGTGTTAGGTCTCACATTTCAGTCTTTAATCCATTTTGAGTTTATTTTTGTGCATGGTTTAAGAAAGTTGTCCAGTTTCATTCTTTTGCATGTAGCTGTCCAGTTTTCCCAGCATTATTTCTTGAAAAGACTCTTCATTCTTGGTTCTTGCTTTCTTTGTCAAAGATTAATTTGACCATATAACTGTGGGTCTATATCTGGGCTATTTTGTTCTATTGTTCTATGTGTCTATTTTTGCACCAGTATAACCTGTTTTGGATATTATAACTTGGTAGCATATCCTGGAATCTGGGATTGTGATACCACCAGTTTTGCTCTTCTTTCTCAGGATTACTTTGGCTATTCAGGGTCTTTTGTGGTTGCATACAAAATTTAGGATTATTTGTTCAAGTTCTGTGAAAAATGTTATTGGTATTTTGACAGGGATTACATTGAATCTGTAGATTGCTTTGTGTAGTAGGGACATTTTAATAATATTAATTCTTCAATCCATGCACATGGCATATCTTTCCATTTGCTTGTGTTATCTTTAATTTCTTTCACTAATGTCTTATATTATTCATAATATAGGTCTTTCACCTTCTTGGTTAAATTTATTCCTAGGTATTCTTTTTGGTGCAATTATAAATGGGAGTGTATTTTAATTTTCTCTTTCTGCTACTTTGTTATTAGTATATGGAAATGCAACAGGTTTCTGTATATTAAGTATGTATCCTGCAACTTTACTGAATTCGTTTATTACTTCTAATAGTTTTTTGGTATAGTCTTTATGGTTTTCTATATAAACTATCATGTCATCTGCAAATAGGGAGTTTTACTTCTTCCTTACTGATTTGGATGACTTTTATTTCTTTTTCTTGTCTGTTGGCTGTGGCTAGGAATTCCAGTACTATGTTGAATACAAATAATGAGAATGGACATCCTTGTCTTGTTTGTGATCTTAAATGAAAAGCTTTCCATTTTCACCATTACGTATGATATTAGCTGTAGGTTTTTTATTTATGGCCTTTATGTTAGTAAGGTATGTTTTCTCTAAACCTACTTTGTTGAGAGTTTTTATCATGAGTGGATTTTGCATTTTATCAAATGCTTTTCTGCATCTATTGAGATGATCATATTTATTTTTCAAGATTTTATTTATTTATTTGACAGAAAGAGAGAGACTACAGGGGGAGTGGCAGACAGGGAGAGGGAGAAGCAGGCTCCTTGCAGAGCAGGGGAAGATTGATATGGGACTCGATCTCAGGACTCTGGAATCATGACCTGAGCCAAAGGCAGTGGCTTAACCAACTGAGCCACCCAGGTGCCCAATCATATGGTTTTTATCCTTCCTTTTGTTAATGTGATATATCACATTCATTGGTTGGTGAGTATTGAACCATCCTGGGGTAAATCCCACTTGATTGTGGTGAATGGTCCTTTCAGTGTATTGTTGAATTTGGTTTGCCAATATTTTGTTGAGGATTTTTGTATCTATGTTTATTGGGGATATTGGCCTGTAGTTTTCTTTTTTGGCAGAGTCTTTATATGGCTTTGGTATCAGAGTAATTCTGGCCTCATAGAATGAATTTGGAAGTTTTCCTTCCTCTTCTATTTTTGGAATAGTTTGAGGAGAATAGGTATTAACTCTTCTTTAAATGTTTGGTAGAATTTATCAGTGAAGCCATCCAGTCTTGCACTTGTTTGTTGGGAGTTTTTTGAGGACCTACTCAATTTCATTACTAGTAATCAGTCTGTTCAAATTTTCTACTTCTTCCTGATTCCATTCAGAAGACTGTATGTTTTGAGAATTTATCTGTTTCTTCTAGGTTGTCTAATTTGTTGGCATATAAATTTTCATAGTTTTCTTTTATAATTCTTTGTATTTCTGTCGTGTTGGTTATTTCTCCTCTTTCATTTCTGATCTTATTTATTTGAGTCCTCCCTTTTTTTCTTGATGAATCTGGATAAATTTATCAATTCTGTTTATCTCTTCAAAGAACCAGCCATTGGTTTCATTGATCTTTTGATTGATTTTTTTTTTTAGTTTTTATTTCATTTATTTCCACTCTGGTCTTTATAATTTCCTTTCTTCTACTAACTTTGGGGTTGCTTTGTCATTCTTTTCCTAGTTCTGGTACGTTTAAGTTTACATCATTGTTTTGAGATTTTTCTTGTGTCTTGAGGTGGACCAGTATCACTATAAACTTCCCTCTTAGAACTGCTTCTGCTGTGTCCCAAAGATTTTGGACCATTTTGCTTCCATTTTCATTTGTCTACATGTTTTTGTTGTTGTTCAGTTTTTATTTCATAATCATAAACTTAACTCTGCAAACCAGCTAGACTTTGAGGGGAGTAAGAAAAATATGGAACTCATAGAACTACAGTGAGAGCACAGAGTATAGGATAGTTCAAGCAGATGGGGGTGAAGGGATGCTTTTCTGATCAACAGAAGTAATGGTCTGGTAGTTAAGATAAAACATAAGTCAAATTGATTAGATTTATCTATAGTCAGCAATGGTTATCTTTTTGCTGGTTTTGCCATTCCTGGACCCAAAATGCTCCATGGCTTCCAAGATATTTATGCCCTCTTTCACCTTGCCAAAGACCACATGCTTGTCATCCAGTCTCTCAGTCTTAGCAGTGCAGATGAAAAACTGGGCACCATTTGTACTGGGTCCAGTATTTGCCACGGACAAGATGCCAGGACCTGTGTGCTTCAGGATGAAATTCTCATGATCAAATTTCTCCATATAGATGGACTTGCCACCAGTGCCATGATGGCCTCTGAAGTCATCACCCTGGCACATAAATCCCAGAATAATCCTGTGAAAACTGGAAACTTTGTTACCAAATCCTTTCTCCCCAGTGCTCAGAGCATGAAAGTTCTCTACTATCTTTGAAAGTTTGACTGCAAACAACTCAAAAGAGGTGTGTTCTAAGGGCTTGCAATTCATGGCAATGTTAAAGAACATGGTGGGGCTGATGACTGGCGGCATGGGCAGCTCCAGGGTGGGGGCATATGCAAGGCTGTCTCCCTGTTCTTTTTGATTTCTTTTTTGACCATTGGTTGTTTAGTAGTGTGTTGTTTAGCTTCAGTATTTTTGTGTTTTTTCCATTTTTTTCTTATAATTTATTTCTAGTTTCATACTTTCGTGGTCAGAAAAGATGTTTGATATGATTTCAGTCTTAAATTTATTGAGACTTGTTTTGTGGACTAACATGTGCTCTATCCTGGAGAATATTCCATGTGCACTTGAAAAAAAATGTCTCTTCTGCTATTATGGGATGGAATGCTCTATATTTACTCTGTTAATCCATCTGGTCTAATGGGTTATTCAAAGCCACTCCTTCCTTATTGATTTTTTGGATCTGGATGATATATTTGTTGGTGTAGGTGGCATATTTAAATCCCTTACGGTTATTGTACTACTGTCAATTTCTCCCTTCGTATCTGTTAATATTTGCTTTTTTTATGGGTGCATAGATATTTACAATGTTAA